>NC_049241.1:2988106-4482160 GCF_011100685.1 Canis lupus familiaris | reverse complement strand
TGGACAATGCTTATGGCCGGGCTTACATCATTTCCTCCAACACATTCTATTGGCTAGAACTGAATCACACGACCCCTTGTAACTTCAGAGGAAGCTGGGAATGTAGTCCAGCCGAGTGTTCTGGATAAAAAGGAAGTAAGGTGAATAGTGGTCTAGTCTCTCCAGAAAAATGCTTGTCCACACCCATCATCTCTTGCTTTGTGTCCTTGAATCCATGTTGGCCCCCTTCAGGCTCTCCACAGAGGGGCAACAGGATCTTTTCTAAGACCAGAATCTGATCATATCATTAATTTGCTTCAAACCTTCCAATGATTTCCCACTGCTATCAGGATCAAAGTCAACATCCTTTCCCACAAAATCCTATATGGCCTGGCTGTTGCCACCCTCTCACAATGGGCCTCTCATACCCATTTCTCCCAGTTAAAAATCTGATTTTTCAGCTTGGGAATTAAGTGATTTTCTAATTCACATTTTGCTAATCAGTAGAAATACATTTTTTTAAAAAAAAATTAAACTGAGGATTTTTTTTGAGAGTTATGTGAATATAAAATGGTTATATGTTTGGGATTTTTTTTTAGGAACTCAAACTTTGGGCTTCTTTGGTTTTGAAAAACACATGTTTCTTGGGTCAAGTAAGGTCAAACTGTTTCTCTGAAGTCCTACAACAAACAAAGTGGACAGAACGTCACCAGGCCCTTGAAATCCAAGGCCCCTTGAAATCTAACCCTAGCCTGTCTTCCCAGCTTACAGGGGGTGGTGTACTGGTAAACTGGCTCAGCAGAGGGGGAAGGAAAGCTCTGACCTACAGTGTTTGCCAATTTCCACAGTGCAAAGTCTTCCACGGTCGTGGATTCCAAGCTACCGGGGTGACATCACTGAATGCAGAATTGGAAAGAGATGTGCACATTTGGCTCTCAGGAGCCAGTAAGACCAGGCTCTGCCACCGATTCTGGCAGGGAGATGTTTTCCCAGACATGCTGTGCTAGGTCTCATCTCCAGACCTTTCTTCATGCCGTCCCTTCTGCCTGGAATTTCTGTTCATTCATTCAACAAATATCTATCGAGTGCCTTCTGTAAACCAGGCACCAGGACTGTACCAAGAAATTTTCTCATTGAAGGCTGAGCCCTGCCCACTAGTAGGTGCTAGAGAAATTCCCATCATACTGATGAAGTAACTGAGGTTGATGATGTGATATAATTTCGCACGGATCACAGAGCTTGAGAGCAGAGAAGCCAGGATTCAAACTCAAACTGTATGAATCCAGCCCTTGTATTTAAGCAGGCAAGTCTTTTGCTCCTTCCTTCCTTCTCCTTGACAGACTCACGTTTACCCCCCAAAGCTCTGCTCAAGGGCTACCATCTCACTGAAGCCCCTCCTGATCCCTGGTAGACTTCTTATGTCAAAATAGATTTAGACATGCCATGATAGAGAAGTAGCCAGGGGTGAGAGGGAGATGAGTGGGGAGTGAGAAGAGAGAGGGTGCAGGGAAAGAATAGGAGATGATAGAGCAAGAAAGCAAGGAAGAATGAAAATCAGCAAATGAGATGTAACGTGGTTGCCAAAGATGTGTTAAGTAGCATAAAAATTGAATAATGGGTCCTCACTTGCCTTGTGAAACTGCTGCCTGGGAGTTGCACACTCAGATTGCTACCTGGGCCTTGCCCGGGATTAAAAATGATTAAGGACCGACCTGATTATAATAAGGCAGAGTAGAGACCATGCCCTCTCTAAAGGAGCAGCCTTTGCTCAAGTCCAACTGACTTTTGCCACAAGAGCCCGTTTCCAGTGTTCCCCACCCCCAGCTCACCAATCTCAGCCAATTGTTTATTTATTTCCTGAATCAAGTTGCAGGGTGATTGCAGCCTGCAGCCTGACAGGTCTAGGGGTGAGACAAGCAAAGCACCGAGGGGCACAACATTTAAAGAGGCACCCACCACTCACTCCCTGATTTTAGGGGGATTCAGAGAAATTTCAGGTGTTTCAGGGTGCAAGTATACTAGAAAACGGGAAAGTAAAACCTTCCAAACAAACACACATGCACATTTTTGACAGATAAGCAGCAGAGGCCCAGGGAAGGCCTTTGTCCGTGTGTTCTGTTCTGAATGTTCTGCTCCCCTTGTCACCTTGCTTGCTCTTTCTCGTCACTCAGCGTCACCCCATCAGCATCCTTCCATTTCTGCCTTTGCTCACAGTGGGTTATCGGTACCTGGCCCCAATCTCAGGCAGCAAGGGAGGATCTCAACTGGGGATGCATTGCCTTCCTGGCTATGAGGCACTAGGCAGGCTGTTTGAGCTGCCCTGGGCTCAGTTTCATCATCTACGCAATGGGGATGAGAACTTCTTTAAGAATGTTCATCAAGATGAAACAAATGATACTCACATAGCACATGGCACGGTGGCTGGCTCAGACTAGATGCTGGACAGACATTGGTTAAAATAAAGCACTGAGAGCAGTGGGCATTAGGATTAGCCAGGTTAATTGGTCTGGACTGTGGTCAGCTCGGGAGTGCCAAGCAAGAGAGTGGGTGGGCAACAGGGAGTAATTGAGGGTTCTTGAGCAGGGGAGGTGACGGCTGGCAGGGGAGTGTATGAAGCTTATTTCTGGCACCGACTGTGTTGTTTATCAGTGTCTGGGTGAAGACCTTGGCTCCAGTCGAGACCTGAGGGAGCTGCCAACAGAAGGGCCCGGTTAAGCCCTGGAACAATGGCTTTCAGGGGCCTTTGTGAAGCCAGATTCCTGCTGCCTAAACCACCCAACTTCCTGCTCCCAACCTGCTGGGAGCTGCAGGAGGCGCCTTTATCTACCGGTAATGAGCCAGGGAAAGAAATGCTAATTCATCTGTAATCCCCAGGCCACTCCCAGATCCCCATCTCCACCCGGAAAACTTTTGCCAAAGGTACCTGCACAGGCTAATAATATTGGTTCTGAGTTTATCTAGGCAAATGGGGTCCTGAAAGGGCTGTCTAGATGGTGAAATGTGACATTAACCCTTTGCACTTCAAGCTTGAGCAAGGTGTAGACGGTAAATCTGACATTCACTCCTTGCTGGAGGTTAGAGTTTCAGACCAGAAGAGAGAACTCCTGTCTACCAACAGGCACGTAGGCACCATCACGAACAGAGATTAGTTTCATCTAGAAGCTGAAGATCTTGGGCTCTCAATCTTATCTCACCCCTCCCTTTGCTGTTAAGCAAACTGCTACCTAGTGAAGATAACAAACATGCTCAAGGTCACCCGTCTAATTTGGTGTCAGGGCTGGGATAGAGTTGCCCTCACCTGATTCTCAAACTTGTTAAGGCACACTGTACAATAAAATTGATTGGCCAGAAAATCTTTGTCCAGTTGGAAAACGAGTGCAAAGTCAATGAAGTTTGTTTTCAAAGCCTGTTTTTGCGTCAGCAAGATGAAAGAAAAAAAAAAAAGACTTTCATACCATCATACCGAGTCCATAATTCAGAAAGGTTATTTTTGTTAATCTGGCTAGTTTTAAAGTTGACAATTACTATTTGTTAAGAGAATAATTGAGCTTGGCTCTTAACATTTATGGAAAGGTGCTGGCAAAGGATCTAGTTTCCATACCTGGGCTGTAACATCTCCATGAGGTCACTAACAGGCTGGTGAATCAGCAGGTCAGGGGCAGCGCGCGTAGAGCCGCGCCCCCAGCCTTGTGAGGCTCAAAACACACAAATTCAAGAGATGAAATAGAGGAGGGCAAGCTCCACCCATCTCCCCACCAGGCACCTGTCTGTGCTATGCACAGGTCTTTCTGGGGCACTAAGGTGAGTAGGATTCAGCCATGATATCAAGAAACTCAGGGCTGTCTCCTTACTCAAAACCAGGCAGCTTCACATTCTGTGTCCCAGCAAGTCCACCCCTGGGCCTTCTAGTTCGTCTCTGAGGGATGTTTGCACGGGTACACAAGCATGTTCAGGGCAGTGAATTTGCAGTGACAAAAATTTAGGAGCGGCCTAAATGTCTGTCAAGTAACTTGAAAATGGAAGGCACATTCAAACAATTGAGCAAGGTAGTCACTGAAAGAAGGCAGTGTGGCCCTATGCACCGATGCAGAAGGAGCCAGAGATGTTGCTGTGTTAGAAGACCAAGGGACACAACACTTGCAAGCTGGTATTCTTGTTGGAGAAAATGGATATTCACTTATCTGAGTGTGTGTGGGCAGATTACATTTCTGGAAGGACAGGAATGAAACGAATAGGTGGTCTCTCGGGAGCAAAACTCTACCTGAGGAGAGAAAGAATCTAGCTTTTAATTGTACATTTTTCTCTTTTTCTTTTTCTTTCTTTCTTTCTTTCTTTCTTTCTTTCTTTCTTTCTTTCTTTCTCTTTCTTCTTTCTTCTTTCTTCTTTCTTTCTTTTTCTTCTTTTTCTTCTTTCTTTTCTTTCTTTCTGCCTTAATGTGCAGGCATTACCTTTCCATAAGTCTCCCAACCAGGGCCCCTGAGTGGCACAGTCAGTAGAGCAACCCATTCTTGGTTTTGGCTCAGGGTCATGGGATTGAGCCCGGAGGCGGGCTCTGCACTCACTGTGGAGTCTGTTAAAGTTTCTCTTGCCCTCTGCCCTTCCCTGTGCTTGAACTCTCTCTCTCTCTCTCTCTCTCTCTCTCATAGGTAAATAAATCTTTTCTAAGTATCTCTATCCAAGAGAATAAAAAATTCATGTCCATGCAAAAACTTGTACACGGATAGTCACAGCAGCCTTATTCATAAGAGCCAGAATGTGGAAACAACCCAAACGTCCATCAACTGATGAAGTGGTAAATAAAATGTGGTCTAGGCACACAATGGAATACTATTTAGTCATAAAAAGGAGTAAACTACTGTTACATGCTACAACATGGATGTACCCTGAAAACATGCCCAGTGAAAGAAGCCAGTCACAAAATGCCACAAACTGCATGAAATGTCCAGGATAGGCAGAGCCAAAGGAGCAAGGTGTAGACGGTACTCTCTCTGTGTCTCTCATGAATAAATAAACAAAATCTTAAAAAAAAAAAAGGGAGGGGGTGAATCTTATAGTATTTATTTATATATTTATTGTATGCCAATGAAGCAGTCATTTAAAAGAGTAGTTACTGTCTTTCTCCATTTCTTAAGGCTGCTGTAACAAAGTACCCAAAACAGAGTGGCTTTTAAGAACAGACACTTACGGGCAGCCCCAGTGGCGCAGCGGTTTAGCGCCGCCTGCGGCCCAGGATGTGATCCTGGAGACCCTGGATGAGTCCTATGTCAGGCTCTCTGCGTGGAGCCTGCTTCTACCTCTGCCTGTGTCTCTTTCTCTCTCTCTCTCTCTCTCTCTCTCTCTGTCTCTATGAATAAATAAAGTCTTTAAAAAAATTAAAAAAAAAAAAAAAAGAACAGAAACTTACTGTCTCATAGGTCAGGAAGCTAGAGGTCCCAGAGCTGAGTGTCAGAAGGGTCGGGTCCTGCTTCCTCTGACAGCTCCAGGGGAGGATTCTTCCTTGCCCCTTCCAGCTTTTGGTGTTTGCTGGCAGCTGTTGGCATCCCTGGCTTGCGGACGTGTCACTCTGGTCACACGGTAGAGTTCTCTCCGTGTCTCTGTGTTCAAATTTCTCTTTTTTACAAGGACATAGTCATACTGTATTGGGGCCCACCCAAATGACCTCATCTTAACCTGGGTCATTCTACAAAAACTATTTCCAAATAAGGTCACAGTCATAGGTACCAGGGGTGAGAATGGGCATATATCTTTTTGGGGGGATGCAGTCTAACCCACAATACTATGTCTATAAATGTTTTTAATGAAGAGACTGTATCTGCCTAGTAGAGGAGAAAGGCCTGCATGCAGAGGAGAGTGCCCATTACAGTGTGTATGATGTATTCAGGAAGAGGACTCGGGGCTGTGCAAATTCAGGATAAAGAAGACATGGCTCTGGAAATCAGGGGTGGCTTCCTAGAGGACGCATTTGAGTTGGGCCTCCTGTCAGGTGATTATAGAATCTGTCCTATGAACCAGGATCCCTAGTTTTTGAAAGTGAAAGGAGACACTGTTAATAATCACGTGGTATAAACCAGGGTTGTGGCAGGTCTGTTGGATGCTGTGCTCGCCTTGGTGTTAGGAGATGGTGAGAATTTGAACATGCAGAGATTGAGGAGGAGTGGCATTAAGAATGTACCGGATGGAGAGAAACAGTAACTGCTAAGGCTCAGAGGTAGGGAACCAGCAGACCGTGCAGGGAAGGGCCCAGTGTCCTGGAAGAGGGAGCCGGCTGCTGAGGGGGGCGGCACAGATGCCCCAAACTCAAACCAGGAAACCAGCTAGCAGAGCTGCTTTGCACATCAGCTGGAGAGCACAAAGCTCCCCACTGATGCATCTGCTGACATGGGCCGCACCCCGGGGAAAACAGGCTTGTCTTCACTCCATTGTTCAGCTCTGATTACAGCGTGGAAGCCAAGGGCAGGGGGTTGTCAGTTTGGTTGTTAAACCTTAGACAAATATATATTTTTTTAATTTTTCTGGAAACTTTCCTACTCTGGTGTCCAACATGCCCTGTTTGCATTTTGTTTTGTTATTGTTATTTTTGGAAAGGGATGTGTTGAAGGTATCGACGGCTGCATCAAGTAAAAGCTGGTTTTTAGTTTTTTAATCCCTTGGAAGAATATCAATCATTTGTTGTTCTCGTTAAAAAAAAAAAAAAAATACTTTTTTTTTTCAAAGAACATTTTACATTTATGGGAGAGGTAGGAAAAGCATTTTATAGCAAAATGCTGAGGCTGTGTTCCTAAAGGAGGGATCTGGTATTTGAGCTTCCATAATCCCCAGTGGGCTGTATGTTTTTCTCCAGGTGCTCCGGGCTCCCAGCGAGCAGACCCCCTCCTTGGCGGCCCTACCCCCTCGGCTTCCCACACCTTCCCACACTCCCCAGCTTGTTGGGGGTGCCCTGGGGCACAGAGTCCACATGCTGGTCACCCCAAATGTGCACCTCCTGTCCAGATCCCCCACCCTCAGGCTCCAGACCCATGTGTCCAACGGCCTTCTGGACAATCCCCTCTCTCTTTTTCTAGGCAAGTGATATTCACTTTCTACTTGAGGTAGTAATATGAAATGTCCTTTTGAAAGAAACTCATTCAAGTTTTTTTTCTTTTAAATGAGAGTTCTTTATAGAAAATCATTAGGTCGAAAACCGTGCAGGTGGCATGCAGATAAAGTTGTGGGAATTCTTGGTGAAACCAGTGTTGTTTCCCATGTAAACCAGGCTGCATCCTGCCCCCCATCTCCTGCCTGAATCATCCCTTTCACCTCTAGATCAATGCCTCCTCATTCTGTGACATCTTTCTCACCCCAGACCTGTCTCCCTGCCCCAAGTCTAAGCAGCCTGTCCTCACGCCCCAGCCCAAGTCCCACTTCCTCGTGGAGGAATGGTAGAGGAATAATGACATCTCTTTTCCTCTGTCATTTCTTGGTATCAGGGACTCCTAATAGACCAGGGGTTCCTGGGTCAAGGCCTGGTTGGGCTTCCCTGTGCCACCTCCCAGCACAAGTAACAGAGGGAGAGCTGGCCCAGATGCTTGAACTGACCTGGACTGGGCCACTTGAACCACCTGGACTGGTGGTTTCTGCTTTTGGGCCTGGGCCCCAGAGTTTACTACTTGTGGAGGTGACAAATCTTGACGGGGGAGCAATTGGAGGGGATGATGGGTGTAGTCTCTTCCCATGTTTTTGTACCCTCTACCTGTTTGGATGGTATTTGCATCCTGGCCCATCCTGCTCCTGCATCTCTTCCTAGGCAGGCTCCTTCTGGATGCTGCTGTGGCTGGGAATGGGTGGGTAAGCCCACCCTTGATCATGGGCACAGGAGTATGCAAGCCCAAACACCTTGCCTCCAGGAGTGGCAGGCTTGCAGTGTGACTTAGCCTCCAGAGTAACTGGGGAACCAGGATGGAGCTGCCATCTGTGGGGTCCTCACTCAGCATCCTCTCCCCTTCCAGATCCTGCTTCCTCTGTGCCCTCATCAGATTCTCCCAGGAGTTGTTCCTATCACATCCCTGGAGCATGAGTCTCTGACACAGAGAACCCAGCCTGAGATGGGTGTTTGGAACTCTGGGGCCCCAAATGAAAGCATCTATCTTGTGGTAGGATTCAGTGGTCTGGAGACTGGGAAAGAGATCTGGGGGTCTTAGGGTCATAGGAACCAGCAGAGGAGGTAAGGTCACTCAAGGAAAATGTAAGGCTGAGAACAGAGCCTACCTGACCTCCAGCATTCAAAGCTTACCAGTCAGGAGTCAGCCACATAGAGGCCCCAGGGATCGAAGAGAGCCAGGCAGGTGTGGCCAAGCACCAAAGGACACAGGGGTCAGAGAGGACCCAAATTGAGTCCTGGGCTGACGAGAGAGGCCAGGTCTTTGACAGGCAGGGGTCTACAGGAGGGATGGAGGGCAGTGGACAGAGGCCAAAAAGCCCTGGGGGGTTGGCAATCAGGGGTGGGAGGTCGGTGGCCCCTTGCCCATGAATCCACACTGAGTCTCATGCCAGGAGCTGGGGTAGCTGAGTGTGGCACAAGTTGAAGCCTAGAAACAGTTACTATAGTTAGCAGGAGAAAGGGTTGGCCATACAGATGGCACTGGGGACAGCTCTGCCCACTGGTGTCCCCATGGCCTGAGTCTTGGCCTGAGTCTAGGGTGTCCCCAGACTGATGGGGACTGGTGTCCCCCCTAGACTGAGTCAAGGCTGGGGCTGGCTCTGAATTAGAGGCAATTCCAGAAACTCCAGTAGGGTTGGAATTAGTGTGAGGGGAGTGAGGTGCCTCGGGTGCAAAGCTGAAGGAGGTGCTCACTCTTCCAGGGTCAGGTCTTGTGCCCTTCACCCTGGTCTCAGCATCATTCTATAGCTTAGCATTCAACACCCATGCTCTGGCCCCAACCCACCTCCACTGTATGTCCCCCACCCCAGCACTATCCACAAACAGGGTCCCTCCACCTCCTGCAAAAGTGTTAGCTCATCTATGCCTTTTACTTGGATCACTTTTCCCTTCTCTGCATGGCAAACACCTGATTATTCTGCAGGACTTTGGGCAAATGTCCAATAGATGCCCTGCAGCCAGATCACCTGGAGCCACCAGTAGTTAAATAGTGTGGCCTTGCTGCTCATGGGGATTCTGAGTTCTCTGTAGAGAGTGCTGAAAAGAACTCATTATAGGATTTGGGCTTCAGCTGGGTGATTTAGGGAAGGAACACAGGTAGGAGGGGCTCACCAGATTGGATGCTGCCAGAAAGCAGAAGCAATTGTGCGACCGAGGATCCTCAATCAGTGTCATCTACAGAGTGGGAGACCAAAACGATGATAATGCTGATAGGTGATAATTGGTAGAGACATATTTATTTTAGCTTAATAAGAGGCTCAATGAGAGAGGGAGCTTGGGGTTTTGTGGGTAGCATGGGGACCTCGTTTTGTCCATGCTGAGAAACAATTGTGAAGTGGCCTTGCTGTGTCTCACCCTCTCACTGTCCCAGAGGGACCTCGGGTGAGGTTGGTGTTTTGTGAGCCTGTTTATGTCCCATGGGGGGACATAAACAGCTAGAAGTCAGGCCAGCTTCCAGGGGCTGCTTCTCTTTTTATTTCTCCAGCTCTGAAAAGTCTCTTCACAGCTTCCACAGTGAACACCCGCTGCCTGAATGCATCTTTTCCTCCTGGGTGCTCTAAGAACTTTTTTTTTTAATCAGCATATAGCATACAAACAGTGGCTGTTTGCACACTAATTTAAAAGAATGTTCCTAATGGTACAGCTCATCGATTTTTGTTTTCATTTGCAGACACCTGTGGAGCACCACCCAAGGTGGAGATAAAGAACACTTCCACACCCCAGAAGGATCCCTTGTGCCCCCTCCCAGGTGACACCCCACCCCAAGGCATCCACTATCACCCTGTCACTGCAGAGGCCTCTTTGGAACATCCTATAAATGGAATCGTGCTGCACATTCCTTTGTGTCTGGCTTCTCTCGTTTACCGTAAAATCTACAGACTTTACCCATGCTGTCATAGGAGGCAGCAGCTTCTTGTGTTTGTTGCTATGCAGTGTTCCATATTCCAAAGCACCACAGCAGTTCAGTGGGGGAAAGGAATGACTTTCAACACATCATGCTGGAATGACTGGACATCATATGGAAAATCGCAAACCTTGACTTGATGTTCCATGCATAGACATGATCCAAGGTGGATGATAGACTGCAGTGTAGAGCATTCAAGGCAGTCTTTATGGCCTTCGGGAGGCAAGGATTTCAACAGAAGACAAGGCGCCCTACCTGGGAAAGAAGAAATACAGATGTTGTACTTGATTGAAATTAACAACATCAAAAGATACCTTTAAGAAAGTCAAAGGGCAAGTCCCAGCGAGGAGGAAATATATTTTTTTAAGATTTTATTTATTCATGAGACAGGGATCCCTGGGTGGCGCAGTGGTTTAGCGCCTGCCTTTGGCCCAGGGCGCGATCCTGGAGACCCGGGATCGAATCCCACATTGCGCTCCCGGTGCATGGAGCCTGCTTCTCCCTCTGCCTGTGTCTCTGCCTCTCTCTTCTCTCTCTCTCGCTCTCTCTCTCTCTCTGTGACTATCATAAATAAATAAAAATTTTAAAAAAACTAAATATTTACTCATGAGACACACACACACACACAGAGAAAGAGAGAGAGAGAGAGGCAGAGACACTGGCAGAGGGAGAAGGAGGCTTCATGCAGGGAGTTCAAAGCGGGACTCGATCCTGGATCCCAGGATCAAGATCTGAGCCAAAGGCAGGCGCTCAACGGCTGATCCACCCAGGTGTCCCTAGGAGGAAATATTTTGTTTACTCTTTCGATCTTGGCTTATCATTTCCTTGATGGTTTACTACATATTTCAGCATGCGTCCCTTTTTTCCCTTCACTTTTATCCTCCAGGTTAAGATAAAATTGGCACGTGACACACAATTACACATTGTGTAAGTTTAAGGTGCTCAGGGATGAGAATATTTAAGCATGCAATACAGTATCATTAGCTATAACAGCATTAACAGCATGCTGTACATTAGATCCCCAGAACTTATTCATCTTAGGACTGGAAGTTTGTACCTTTGACCAAGAGCTCCCCATTTTCCACACTCCTGATGCCTGGCGACCACGACTCTACTCCGTTTCTCTGAGTTTGACTTTTTCAGATTCCGCCTACAGGTGAGACCATATAGTATTTGTTTTTCTCTGAGTTACCTCGCTTAGCATCATGCTCTCAAGTTTCATCCAAGCCACAGCAAATGGCAGGCTTGCCTTCTTCCTCATGGCTGAATACTATTCCGTTGTACGTGAACACCACATCTTCTTTATCCATTCATTTATCGATGCTGGACACCTAGGCTGTTTCCCTATCTTGGCTATTATGAGTAGTCAGCATGAGTTTTCTTCTTCTCTCTTTCCCATGTGTATTTCATTCAAAAGTCATGTGGATTTTAGTTCCAATTCCATCCAGTCCATGACATGAAATTGATAAAAAAAAAATCTCCTAAGATTTGGAGGAGCCAAATTATTTAATTTTCACAGAGCCGTTTGTGCTTCAGTTCCTGACCAGCACTTTGGCAGCTGGGATGGACCCTCTCGAGGCTGTGGTGTTTATCCCCCTCATTGTCTACAGGATCATGAGGCCAGTATTATCATTATCTCCTCCTTCCAGCTGAGGCAACCAAGGCTTCAGGAGGCTAAGGGTGCACCAAGGTCATCCGCAGCACCCCTAGCCAGTGTTGTGGTCAGTGCGTGCCTGGTATACAGTAGGTGTTGACTAAATGCTTCAAAACCTGCAGGATTTCCTCAGCTTTGGGGCTCCGCAGACCCTTGTGTGTGTGCGTGTGTGTGTTGCCAGGTACTAATTGCATGTCCGTGTAGCAGTCCCAGGCAGGAGACATGATTTTACCATTGGATATGGATGTCAGCTAAATGCTGCAGGATGCCCACATCCTACCTCTTCATGCCAAGAAATAACCAAACGTTAAGACCATCCCTGCTTTTACAGTCCTAACCCAGCCCTAAAGCCTGGGACACCAAAGACAGATGACAAAACACAAACAGGGCAGTATCCCCGCCCCAGGACTCCAGCTACTTTCCATTCGTCAACAGTGCCTGAAGTTACACCCCAGCTCCAAGGTCAACGTGTGGCCGCTGGGAGGTGAGGCACTCCACCTCCCCAGGTCTCTAAGCCGCAAAACAATGGAGATGCACTCAGAGGCTTGCTCCCAACTCAAAGGGGCTGACCAATTAATTCACAGCTCCTGCCTCCCACCTCCAGCCAGCCGGTGCCTGGCTGGGCACTGCATGTCCTGTTTTTTCCAGGACAGCTGCTACCCTAAATCCTCAAAAATAGGAAAAAGGCCAAAAGAGAGGGAAAGAAAACATCTCTCCTTATTATCAATCGGCTTACGTATGGAGATGTGTGAGGAACACAGAGATAGTCCCCAGACTTGGGGTCAAGTTCTGCCTCTGTCATTCACAAGCTGGGCCTCAGTTTTCTGGGCTATAAAATGGGCGTGATATCATTGCTCACTTCAGAGTGTCATAGGGAGGACTTAAGAATGTGCAAGGGTTTTGAGCTTAGGATCTGGAATCTAAGGATCAGGATTCAAGGGCTGGCCTTGGGCGGATCCCACAACCTCTCTGAATGTCTGGTAGGAGTCTTGCCAAAGCTGATGGCCAAGGCCCTCCTGACTCCGTCTTCCTGGCTCAGGAGCCACAGTGTGCTCATATGAAATGACGGGATGCTGGTAAGAATTGCTGCGAGGACAGAACACAATAATGTTTGTGCAATGGAAACCATAAAGTATGGCATCTTTATATATTTCGTATATATTTGCTGAGAAGCTGTTATATTCTGGACACTGAGGGGGGTTACAGAGATAACTCTAGCACCTCAGGGATTCCAGGGCCAAGGGGAAGAGACAGGGTAAGCACACACCATCCACTCCCCACCCCTGCCCTATGCTTTGGGTACCACTGCATCCCCAGCCAATGGGTGAGGAAGCTGAGGGCCAGGCAGACATCATACAACGTACCTGTCTAGCTGTTTCTCGTGTGCTTTGTGCTGCTCCAATCAAAACAGGCTCCAGCTGGTTTTGATGGAGGAGATTTGGGCTAAGGAGACAGGAATGGGAGTGGCTTATTATGGTGGGGGTGGACAGGAAACACCAGATCGGCTTAGTGAGCAGCAAATAGGTCTTGGTGGCGGAGACTCAACTGTCCCAGGCTACAGGGACAAGCAGGGGAGATGGTGCAGAAGACACATCTGGGGAGCCAGATGTCTTAGCCTGAAGCCATAGGAATGACATCTGCATACCTGGCCAAACCCAGAGCTCAGGCCTGGGGATGCAAAGGGGAATCAGACATTTGCTAGGCCCTGGGAGCTCATGACCTTGCCAGTGAGTCAGATCCACAGGGTGGAAGCTCAGGCAAGTGAGGGAGCCCACAGGGCCTCCAACCCAGCCTGGGGCACCAGAGAAGCCTTCAGGAAATGTGAGGCCTGCCTGGACCTGAAAAGATGCACAGCTAGGCGAAAAGGGGTGGGGAGGACTTGGAGGGAGAGGGAATGATGTGTGCTAAGAATCTCAGGCTGGAGGGAGGCAGGAGGCATCTGAGGAGGCATAAAGGGCTAAATGGGATCCAGAGCTTGGGGGGAGGGATCAGCCTTGGACAAGAGGAAAAAGGATGGAGAGGTCAGTTTGCAGATGGTGGGAGGGGGGGTGTTGAGGATTGGAAGAGGGAGTGGAGTGACAGGAGACACCTCTATCCTTGTTCCCCACTCCCCACACCCCATGCTAACTCTGCTCCAGCCACACCTGCCTCCTGGCTGTTCCTCCAGCATTTCTGCACACTCACTCCAACCTTGAGCTCAGGATCTTAGGAACAAAGGGACCTCCAGGCCTTTGCACACGCTGTTACACCCTTGGCCTAGAATGTCTGCCGGGCTCACTCCTTGTTATTGTTCCAGTGTCTGTTCACACATCCCTTCCCTGATGGGCATTCCTTGGCTATCCCATCACTGCTGTCTCTTTACCCTGCTTTATTTCTTTCTGAACACTTATTACTTACTGACATATAATCATGAGCTTAAATGCATATCGTCTGTCTCATCCATTTAGCATGTAACTTGCAGAGAATGTCAGTGTTGCTCATGGCTATATCCCTGACACCTAGACCTGGTATGTAGTGGGTGCTCAACAAAAGTGTGTTGAGTGAATGAAAGACCAACTAGAACAGGCAGGAGGTAAGAGGGACAGTCTTTGGTGACCATTTTACAATTTTTCTCCCAAAGACACATTTGGAAAGACCTCTGCTCTCTGGCATACAAAATGAGCATGCATATGGCTTCCTCCAAGCCTTGCCCACCCCCCACCTCCCACCTCTGTAGAGATACCTAGGTCGCTATACTCTGCCTCTGGTTGGATGGAGGGCTCTGATTTTGCTGGGGAAGCTGGCATGGGGTAGGGGGTAAGGGTTGGAGTTGGGACATCAGATTAGATTTCAAGGAGCTGCTCTCTGGAACTTTGACTGGGGCAACTGGGATGAGTCTCCCCTGTTCCATGTATCTCTCATCTTCCAGCAGGCTAGCCATGGTTTATTCCCATGGGGCAGCAAGGTTCCAAAAGAGTTAGCAGAAGCATGTAAAGCTTCTTGAGACCTAGGCCTGGAACTGGCACACCATCACTTCCACATTCTAATGGCCAAAGCCAGGAATAGGGCCAAGCTCAGATTTAATGTAGGGAGAAACAGACTCTGACTCTTAGTGGGACGAGCTACAAAGTCACAAGGGACAGTGCACCCAAAGAGGTGTGAAGTGTTGTGGCTGGTTTTGCAACCAATCATATATATTAAGCCACAGGTGCAAGACATGAAATAATATGAATTATTGGTCACTTCTAGGAAGTAGGGGTGAGCGATATGGATCTCCTCTTATATTTTCTGATATGCCCTTTCATGGTGTTTTATGTTTGTTTCAAAAATGAAACATTTTGATTTTAAAGAAATGAAGAATGTATCCTTGAGGTGTGTTTTCAGATTTACGAAATGATACTCTGTGCTCGAGGAGGGGGAGTATCTGGCAATCCTTTGCTTGCAGGAGAGATTGGAAACGCCCTATGTGAATGAACACCAGTGGGTCCTGCTTAGGCAGCAATTAAGGCCTCCACTTGATGGAATTTTGTTCACGGGTAAAACGAAGAATCCCATAGCCTGAAATGTTCTGATACACTGCAGGACACGTAATGTGAAAACAGCAAGGTGTGCAGGCACTGTACGCGCCCTCTGGTGTGACAGGTGTACAGACTGTCTCTAGGAAGGGGGCACAGGACAGCAGCAGGGGCTGTTTGGGGGTCGGGGTGGATGGGGAACAGCTTTCTCTTTATATCCTTTCGTACCCTTACAATTCTGTATCACATGAGTATGGCTCCTCTTCAAAAATAGATAGAAGTTCAAAATGATTTGTTTTTGAAAGTAAATCAAAGTTTTAGAAAGAAAGAGGAATTCTTTGTGAAATGCCTGGGGGAGGGAGACAAAGGATGACATAGAATTTGTTCCAACCACTGACTCATTCTTTGACCCATGGGTAAGTCACTGGCTGTCTCTGAGCTTCAGTTTCTACTAGCTACAAAATGGGCCAAGTCTCCTTGGCTCCCTCCCAGGTTACTGTGAACAGGGCCACTGTGTTAGGCTACTCCAGGGGGTGCTGCTCACATCACAGTCCATGTGACTGGCGGCTCTTACAATTGTGCAGTGCACGGCATGAGCAACCATAGGAGGCAGCCCTGATTGGAGTCCTAAATGGGATAATGGTGAGGAGACAGCTTTGAACATCATGAGGGTTCATGTGCATATGTGTGTGTAGAATGTGAAAGTGCATTCCTCTGACTAGGTGTGTATTTTCTGCTGACATGTGTCCTGTGGACATGAGCTGGGCTCACCCTCCCTTCCTTCCCCAGCTCAGGCTCCTGAGTCTTCTAAAAACCATGCCAAAGAAAAGAAGGGGCCACATATTAGGCTGCTGAGGCCTCACACTTCACATTTAGGGGCTCAGTCGTGAGGCAAACTTGTATCTTCAGGCTCTTTCCATGCTGGCTCAGCATCTCCGTCCCCCAGATGCAAGAGAGGAATTCTCACAGACCAAGATGCTGTCTGCTTTTCAAAGTGCAGAGATATAAGCTCAGTCAAATCCCAGCTCTGGCACTTACTGCCCTTGGGACCTGTGAGCCTCAGTGTTCTCATCCGTGAATTGGAGATACCGATCGTGAGGGCGGCTGTAAGGATGAAATTGTACAGTGAGGTCAGGCACACACGAGGTGATGCAGTCAACGCTGGCTTCTGGAACTGGCTCCTGGGACCACTCATGTGCTCAGCCCTCATCATCTCACAGTGGTTATGTTTACACAGACATAAGATGCACAGAAGGAAACACAGCCTGTGTCCTCAGCATTGGTGATCCCAGGAATGGGAGGGCATCATAAAGAAGAGAACTCCATGCAGGATTGTAAAGTTGGCAGAAACCCAAGTGAAGTCATTTGCATTCTGTAAATACAGAAATAGTTAGAAAAAGAAAAAGAAAAGAAAAGGCTGGGCACAGAGGATTTTTAGGGCAGTGAAACTACTCTGTATGCTACTACAATGGTACATACACGTCTTGTACATTTATCCAAATCCACAGAATGTACACCACCTAGAGTGAACCTTCAAATAAACTAGGGACTCTGGGTGATAATGATGTGTCGGTGTAGGTCCAGGCTCTACAACAAAGGTACCAATCTGTTGAAGGAGGCTGCGCATGGGTGGGGCCAGGGAGGATGGGAAATCTCTATGTTCCTCTCAATTTAACTGAACCTAAAATTGCTCTAAAAAAAAAATCATTTACTTAAAACAACAACAACAACAACAATTGTTATAGTCCACAGAGGGCACATGTGTCTATCACACAGAAAATCCCCCAGGCCTGAGAGAGATCTTCATTGTGTGGACCAGACGGTGCAGGGAGAGCCCTGCAGCAGGGGCCAGAGGCCTGAATCTGAGTTCCAGGTCTTTCTGTGCCTGGCCAGCTGGGTGCCCGGCAGTTGGCCACTACTACCAATAATGTTCAGGGCCTTTCTTGCATGCCCTAGCCTCCCTCACTCACCACACTTCCTCTTCCACATTCAAGAGTTTTTGACACACTCCTCTCACCTAGGAAGAAGATCTCACTGTCTTACAGCCTCGGCAAGGAAAGAAGCCTCACAGGTCAAGGCCATGGTGAGAGGAGGAAGATCTCCATGTACAGAGGAGTCAGCCCTAGGGCCAGTCCCCGACCTGGGGGTTGGTCTTTAATTTATGTCCCAGCAGCCAGAAGCTGGGCAATACTGCTAGGCCTCACAGCCAGCTTCAGGAATGGGGAGGCCAGAAACCCCACATCTAGTTCCTTCCAGGGAAGACAATGGCCTCAGCCTCTTGGTTGCCGTGTGACCTTGTGTGGTCCCTACCCTATCTGCCTCATCAGATTCTCATGATCCAGGTTTCTGACTGGTTTCAGGGGCTCTCTAGGCTGGGCCTGGGGCCAGGGGTCTGCATGGCACAGGAGGCGACGTTTCCCAGAGTGGGCTGGGGCCTAGTGGGCACAGTGCCCACCCCTCAGAGGTGCTCCGGACTCCAGAGTTTGTGCGGGGCAGGGCAGGCAGATGGAGGGGAGAGGGCAAGACCGCCAGGCACCTGGTGGGAAAGGAAGACAGGTGTCTTCTGGCAGGGGGGGGGCAGCCTGAAATCTACAAGAGAAGGCCATCTACAAGAAGTGGCTTTTCTGGGCTCCTTCACCTGAGTTCAGAGATAGGAAACAGGCTCAAAACAGCACGCGGTACCTGGCCGAGTCTGAGCCCTGCTTTCGGTCTGGTTCTTCCTCGGCACAGCTGAATGCCCCTGGGGCAAGCAGCCGCTTTTCTGCTGGAGCCTCAGAAGCATCACCCTGTGGTCACAGACCCTAAGTGCCCTACGCAGTTTAGAGGCAAGGACCAGGCGAGGGGATGTCAAATTCCAGGTGAGAGGCCCCTTCAGGAATGGTCAGCAGTGACCAGCGCTGAGTTTGTTCCCACAGTCGTGGTTCCAATGCCAGCTCTGCCACTTGACCAGCTGCGTCTCCGTGGCCAAGTAACTTCGCTTCCCTGAGACCCGGTCTTCCTTTGCAAACGGGGGGGGGAGGGGGGGTAGGTTACAGGGATGTAGTGCGACCCTGTGTCACCTGCTTGCCCAGGGCAGGCCCTCCGACGGCCGTCGCCCCTGCCGCTAAGCCGCTGCTCTGAGTTACCAGGGCGGGGACAGCAGCCTACGGCGCCCGTCTTCCCCTCCGCTTCCTCGCCGTGAACTGGGGCCCCAACGCCGGGCTGGCCGGTGGCTTGCGGCGGGGTCACGAGCGCGCAGCGCGGGAGCAGCGCGGGGCCCGGAGCCGCCCGGCCGAGGCTGGCCTGTGGTCACGGCGGTTCTGCCGTCGGTACACGGAGCGCGCCCGCCCGCCCGGCCGCAGCCTCAGGAAGGACGGCTCCGCGCCCCCGCGCCTCCTCGCGCCCCCGCCCCCGCCCCCGCCACCTGCCACCTGCCGGTCGGTCGGGCGCCCCCGGCGGCGGGGGGGGGCGGGCGGGGCGCACGCGGGGCCGCACGTGTCCGCCCACGCCGGCCGCCCGCGCCGGAGGCTCGCGGAGGGTCGGGCAGGCCGCGGCGGGCCGCTGGCGCCGAGCCCCGGGCGCGCTTCCCGGGCGGCTCCGGGCCCCGCGTGGGCGGCGGCCCCGGGGATGTGCGGCTCCGGCCAGCCGGCCTCGCCGGCCCCTGCCCCCGCCCCCCGCGGGCACCTCCCGCCGGGCCGCCGCCCGCGCCCCTGCCTCGGCGACTTGGGGCTCCCTCCTGGGCCACCAGGGGCCGAGAAACGCCGGGACTGGATGACCTCGGGTTGCGGGCTGCGTCGGGAACCTAGCCCGGCCTGCGGACAGTGCCGCAGCTTAGACGTGGAGTCCGAGGCCTGTAGTTTCAATAGAAAATGGGGTACAAAAGGGGAGATTAGGATGAACAAAGGAGTCCTAGAAAATACGCATCAGGGGCGCCCGGGGTCCCGGGATCGACTCCCACGTCGGGCTCCCTGCATGGAGCCTGCTTCTCCCTCTGCCTGGGTCTCTGCCTCTCTCTCTCTCTCTCTCTGTGTCTCTCATGAATAAATAAAAAAGTCTTTTAAAAAGTATCAGAAAGCTAACAACTGCATAAACATTACAAACTCCAGAAAAAACACACAATTTTTTTTATTAATTAACTTTCTGACATACCTTTATAATCCCCCCCCCCAACATTTCATTGGTCACCTTTATATGATGACAGTTTTCTCGTGTTGCTTTCAGGGCCTCAAAAGATAATTCACTCTTTCCTCTAACATGGACTGTTGAATGAAGTTTTTATTACTATAGACTGTTCAGGAATGTTTCAGTGTCACAACATGTACTTGGAAATGTTTTATATAAACATACTTACATCTTAGCACAATTTGTTAAATTTGGAATGACCTCCATCAAACTTTTTCCTATGTGATCCATTATGGATGCATTGGTTATTTTTAGTATAGCTGTAAGTTTGTGCCCTGTAAACAGAAATTCTGATAAATTGCATTTTGCATGATCTTTGCCAAAGAAGAACCAAAAAAAAAGGATTGTGGTTTTGATTGTATATGCTGCATTATCTGGTCTATTCCTGCAGGAGAGAACTTTGGTTTGGATCAGGCATCCAGGACACAGCACTGAGAAGCAAACCCTCCATTCACAATTTCACATGTCTGATGGGAGGAAGAAGTTTCTACAGAATAGCTCTGGCTTTTCACATTCCAGGCCAAATTTTTCTTCACTTTCTGTGTACTCTCTGTGCTGGGTGACAATAAAGCATATTCATATGACTGCCATACAGCTGTGGGCATGGGTCTTCTACACCCAATGGCTGGCAATGACTTAGCCATATATGAAATGACTTTATGAAATGACTTTCAGCCACATACACTTATCTCAGTAAACTCTACTGTATCTCCAGCCTAGTTTTTCCTAAGCTGAATCCCCAAAATGCCCACAGCCATTCTAATGTTACTCACTGGGATGCCTGGGTGGCTCTGTGGTTGAGTGTCTGCCTTTGGCTTGGGTTGTCATCCCCGGGGCCCTGGGATCAAGTCCTGCATCGGGTTCCCCACAGAGAGCCTGCTTCTCCCTCTGCCTGTGTCTCTGCCTCTCTCTGTGTGTCTCTCATGAATGTATGAATAGAATTTAAAAAAAAAAAAAAAGAACAAGATGTTTTAAGCTCTCTATAGAACAAGTCAGGGAATCAAGAAAGAGCACAGGAAATCACTAAGTGGAAGAGGAGAGACACAAGTGGTCTAATGAGAAGGGGTCCTGTGGAGAGCCAGGGAGCCGTGGAGAAGAGAGGGTGAGGTGGAGATGGGCGTGGTCTGCTTGGGAGGAGCTGACCTCTCTTTATACTCATTGCAAACATTGTCCAGGAATCAACAAACATTTATTGGACACCTGTGGTTTGGAATAGAGAAGGGAACAAGACAGACAGAAATCTCTGCTCTTGTGCAACTTAAATTTTGGTGGTGGAGACAGAAAATAAGTAAGCAATAAAAGAAAGTGAGAGAAATTAATAAATGGCAGTGCAGAAAATTAAGCCAAGGTGAAGTGGTAGAAAGCTCCATGGCCTACTTACCTTGGGAGGTGACATTTGTGCAGAGACCTGGCCAGCTAGATGGATCAAGTCATGGGAAAATGAGGGAAGAGCATTCTGGGAAGAGGGACAGCAAGTGCAAAGCCCTGAGGTAAGTATAGGCCTGGTATGTCCAAGGAACACCAAGGAGTGGAGTGAGCTGGGGGAGAGTGGCAGGGGCCAAGATGAGACTGATGGGTGGAGTATCAGACATGCAAGAATTTAAAAATGAGGATATTGAATTTTATTTTACATAGGTAGGATTTCAAAGGAAATACCAAATCCTAGGGCTCAAGTGGCCTTGATGCTTTAAAGTACTGTTGAGCTAGAAATCAAGCCATATAAAGCCTTCACTGCGAGCTAGGCTCTGAGACATAGCTTTTCATAGCCATTTTCCATTTGATTCTTAAATGGTGGTGGAGATGCCTGATTTCCATTTTATAGCTGATCCAACTGAAGCCCAGGAAGGTGAAGTGCTTCATCCCACATCACAGAGCTAGAAAGTGGATGAGCCCAAGCATGGCTCATGTTCAACTATAACATGACTTCATAGCACTTCCTAAAATGGGTGCGGATTCTTTAAAGTTAATAAAGTGTTTTATCTGTACCTTATCTCTTGTGCTATTATGGAGTGTTATCACCTCTTTGCAATGGCCTGGGAAATGTCTCCGAGACCTTGAGTGAGTAGTCACAGCTCTGCAGTTGCTTCTTTCTGAACAGGATCACTGTGACTCGAACCCAGAGTCAGGTCCAGCCAGTGCCAAGTTGCTGCTAGCCCGAACACTGCCTTTGCGCCAATCAGAAAAAGGCTCCCTTTGCTCAAGACACTTGTTAACTTCTGGCTTCCAGAAAAGTATTGTAATAACAATTCTGTTAGAGCACCCTGTGAGGCCATCTGTAAACAACTATCCTCATCCACATGTGAATCTGTGCTCTCTTTATGTGAGAGGTGCTCACTAGGATGCCCTGCCCTCATGCAGGGTACAGCCTGAATGACACAGTGATTTTCTGTGCCCTGATTAAAATACTTGGGTTGGTGAAGCTATGAGCCCCAGCAGAAAGGAGATCTATTTGGAAGTGATCACACGTGAACCCCAGCTGTACCCCAGGGGTGACCAGACCATGACTGTCTGGCTTTTCCTAGAAACTTCCTAGCCCATCAGGACAATGGGTTCCAGTTCACTGCCTCATCACTGTGCTGTTCATCCCCGGCCACCACTCCCTCCTCCCCGTCTCCATTGCCTCTACACATGCTCCAGGGTATGAAATGTCCTGGGCAGCACTGGCTCCCCACACAAGGTCTCTTGGTGCAGTGACACAAGGCTCCTGCCCTGTCCCCCGGCAAAAACCTCCCGCCTCAACCCTGTAGCACTCACTGGACACATTTCCCCTGTGTGTCCAGCACCACCTCTGAATGACGGGGGCTCATCTTTGAAGTTTTCCAGCTCCTAAATTTAGAAGCATGGATTAAATCCAAATAAATGGAGAGTTATGTAACTTCATTTTCCTCTTCACTGTCCCTCCCCTTTGAATAATCAGCCTTAATCAGCTAATGATGGGGCCCTGAATGCAGCCCCAATCCTCAGAGAAGCTATTAGGCTTATATAAGGAGTGACATTGACCTGGTGTATTATGAGGCTTTAAAATACATCCTCTTTCTCCCTCTCCCTTTCTCATTCTCTCTCCCAATCTCTCCCTCACCCACACTTTCACACACACACACACACACACACACACACACACTCACATACTCCCCCGACGTGTCCATCAAACACTGAAGCTGCTTAGCTAGTCCGGGATCAAATACATGCAAACTGAGAGAAGGTATTACTCATCAGGTGGTTTAAATTTATCACCTAAAAATAAATCACCTCAATCCCTAATGACAGCTAATCCAGGAAAAAAGGGAGCATTTTTATCATAGAATTACAGAGTGTTTGAGAGAAAAGGGAGGCTCAGGGAGGGAAATTTGAGGGCTTTCTAATCATCAGAACTGTCCAGCAATAGAATGGCCAGCTGGAAGAAATAGCGAGTTCCCTATCACTGGAGGTAAGCAGAAATTGGAGATAATGGATGAAAATTCTTGCACTGGGCACAGACCGAATGGTAACTGACTTTATACATGGTCAGCCATATGCTAGGAATTGTGCTCTACAGGCATTGTAACAGACCTGGCAAAAAGGCTTCATCTCAAATACCAAATCTGATCTCTTGGGAGTGGCTGCCTGGAGCTCTGGACACACAGAAGGATTCTTTTTTTTTTTTTTTTTTTTTTTTAACACAGAAGGATTCTGAGACTCAGTGGGAAGCAATACCTTGGTTAATTCACAATGTTTTCTGCGGTGCAAAAGGAAAAGACAGAGGTCTTGATTGATTAGCAGTGTCTGTCATCAGTGCAGAAGAAGAGAGCAGAAGATATGCTATTTGCCAATGATGTATAAGAATCCCTTTATAGACGAGGAGACTGAGATTTGGAGGTTTACAGTTGGGAAGAACCAAGATTTGAGGAACCAGATTTGGCTCTAAGTCCATGCTCAGAGTCACTCTGCTGTTCTGCCCCTCGACAATGGGAGGAATGGTCCTGGGGCTGAATATGCAACCACCAGCCAGTAGTGTTCCCTCTTTTTCAGATGCCACAGCATTTGAATTGCAAACTCTGAGTGGTGGTTCAAGGAGGTCATCTACTGGGTCTGCCGGCTGCCCTGAGGAAAAGCACATGGCTACTCCTTGACTGCGGATGGACACTCCATACCCATCATCCCTCTCTGACTGCCAGCTTTACTGGAGATGAGTAGCCCCACATCATGGTGTGAAAATCGAGGCAGCCAAGCATGCGCCATCTGTCCTCCTTGAATCCTGTGCTTGGTGGCATGTTGGAGCCCAAATATCCTAGCCAGAGAGTGTATTCTACAGCAAATATGGTGCAGGAAACCCAAGGGGGCAAAGGGGCCATGGCGAGGACCTAGCCAGGCGCAACATGCCTTTTGGTCCACCTTGCCACAGGAGCTGGCTTCTCAGCCTCACCTGCCCTGTGCCAGCTGCCCGCGGCCATGCCATCTGATTGGATTTCATGGTAGCCCCCAGTTATATAGGTGGAGATTGCCTCTTCCCGATCATGTGACACCCCCCTAGGCACCCATCCCTCCAGTCTTCAGACTGCTAGTGCGGGGCTAGACCCCATCCGTACTCTACTCCTCTCCCTGCACACATTTCTCAACAATTCCTCCTTCCCTTCTCGTTAATCATCCATCCTTCCTGTCCCAGGAATCTCTCTCTCTAGCCCCTATGTTGAGCTTCTGTCCCTACTACTTCTTCTCAGGGGGGACATTGTTTACCTATATTCTTGTGAAGAAGCAAAGCCACCATGAGAACGGGGATTTCAAGTGGAGCCGTGCCAAGACCCTATAGTGTGGGGATGGTCCTGGTCCCAACCATCCACTCTCTCCTTTTGTGAAGATGGGGAACTGAGGCAACAAAGGCAAGGCACATGCATTAAGGCCACTCAGGACCTCGGCCAGGACCTCAGAGTTGCGTAAGCCAGAGGGCGTGGCTGCTTTTGTGTTCCTTGCAGATGGTGTCCTGGGACTGCAGGCAGGGGCAGGGGCCTGGCTGTGGAGGCTGGGAACGGAGACCAGCGTCCCCTCCCCTGCCGACATTTCACCTTGGATCCCTTTCAAAGTGGCAGAGTTTTACTAACGCTACAGAAGTGCCCCCACCTTTAAGATAAAACCCAAGGCTCTCCCTCCCAAAGAGATAAGTTAGGGGGTGAGGTTTCTGGTTACAAAAGCTGGACCCTGAACCCGTTTCTGGAGTGGACTTGAGCCTTTCTTCACGGCTCATTAACTGGGAGCTGTCTGAAAAATCACTGAGACCAGTTGTTTCCAAATTCTTGGCATCAGGTCACTTTTTTGCAAACAAATTCTTTCTTGGAATCATGTCAAGATGGGATTGGCCCATGACCCCCTCCAAAACTGTGTGCAAAATTATGTGTGTGCATGAATGTTCCCTGGACGGGAGTCTATAGTTATCTCGATTCTTCAAGGGCTTACTTGCCCCTGGAAGGGTTAAGAGGGCCTGGAAACGTCGGCTGACAGTCTAGGATACTGTGATTGTCACTTCTATTTTTGTCACCTGTTTGCCTTTCTAGCTCCATGTTGCTCCAGCTGACATTTAAATGAGCTTGCCTTTGTAGAACCCACACCAACTGGTGCTGTGGGTGCAGTGGAGGTGTGGGGGTGAGGAGGAGGGCTCCAAACCAACAGATGGAAGGGGAGTGCCTACTGGAGTTGCCAGGAGCATCTGCAGTGCTTTAAAGGGAAAGAGCAAGGTGCCACAGAAAGAACTAGGATGGAGACACCTGGGTGGCTCAGCGGTTGAGCATCTGCCTTCGGCTCGGGGTGTAATCCTGGAGTTCTGAGATCGAGTGCCGCATAAGGCTCCCTGCATGGAGCCTGCTTCTCCCTCTTCCTGTGTCTCTGCCTCTCTCTGTCTCTCTCATGAATAAATGAATAAAATCTGAAAGAAAGATAGAAAGAAAGAAAGAAGGAAGGAAGGAAGGAAGGAAGGAAGGAAGGAAGGAAGGAAGGAAGGAAGGAAGGAAGGAAGGAAGAAAGAAAGAAAGAAAGAAAGAAAGAAAGAAAGAAAGAAAGAAAGAAAGAAAGAAAGAAAGAAAGGAGAGAAAACTAGGATGTAGGTGGGATTGTCCCCTTCTAGTCTCTTCTTCTGATACATGTATGGCCTTGGACAAGACTCTGCCTCTCTGTTCTCACGTGTAGCATGAGGACCAGGGTTTTCTGAAATATGAAGGATGGGACACACGACCTGGCCTTAAGTAACATTAGCTCACAAATGGAGAAAGTGATTATTTTCTGATTCCGTTTGGACTTCTCTTTCAGATCATGACCAGGGAGGAAGGCAGGATGGGCAGTGGGAGGATGCAGTGGGAGATGTCCCAGCAGGGCATCTTTAACACCTGGCTACCCCCTGAGGGGCTCCCTGGCAAAGCTCTGGCTGACCTGGCTCTTGGGGCAGCCACCAGTGTGGGTTGAACTGTCATGCACTTTGTTTTCTAGGCATTGTTGTACTCTGTGTATGCACAGCAATACCACTGTCCTTTCCAGCAGGGATATGAATGAAGTCTTCTATACTTTTTAATGGTCTCATAAAGAATGAATATGTGTCAATTTAATACAAAATATTAAGAAAACGATAGAAGAAGAGGGGACATGGACATGACAAAACTGTGGAGTCAGGGTGAGAACGCCCAGAGCCAGGGAAGACTGGGCAAGTAGATCTCCCAGATTCTGAGAAGTGCTATCAGTCTGGACCTCACCCTCCCTGAAGCCCGGAGGGGTCCTGGGGGCCCAGACTCTGCCAAATGACTCTGGAACAGGGGGAAGGGGTTCTGAGCAAATGCCTGGGGTGCAACAAAGGAGCCAAATGTCCTTCAGGTGAGTGTCTCAAACTGGGGCGCATATACCTTTTGGGGTACCAGGATCTGTCTTGTGGAGTTTGTGAAACCGGAAGATTAAGGACAGTGAAAATCAACTTCTGTATAGTTTAAGATGTTACCCTTTTACAAAAATAGTGCGGTAAAAAAAAAAAAAAAATAGTGTGGCTTTGCTGTGGCAGAGAATGGAAATTTCACAGCCACTTTTGGCAGGGTCCCTGGGCCCCAGAATGGTGTGTTCCTCTTTCACCTGAGAGGTCCAACGCCAGGCAGTGCCCAAGAATGGTTTGAACCCTTCGTGGCCTGTGGTGAACTTCAGGAGCTCCCTCATATTGGCGAGGACTCTGGCTTCGAAGCAATAGAAAAGAGCTCAGCTGACTTTTGCCAAAGATATGGGGGCCCTTACTGGGAAGATAAGAGGTCACTCTTGGGATCAAAGTCTCCACATCAGCAGGGCTCAGATGAGGGGAGAAGAAGAACAAGAACCAGGAGATA
Source organism: Canis lupus familiaris (assembly GCF_011100685.1). Classification (NCBI taxonomy): domain Eukaryota; kingdom Metazoa; phylum Chordata; class Mammalia; order Carnivora; family Canidae; genus Canis; species Canis lupus. The sequence goes on along the minus strand of NC_049241.1, from coordinate 4,455,510 downwards.
CAGTGTTCAAGGCAAAGACATGTCCCAGGATTCAAGAGTCAAGTCCCAGGGGAGAGTACCCCACTGGCTAGGCCGGCGTCTTGTGCACACCCTTAGTCTGAGGAGCGCAGGGCACCCTGATCGACAGTCTTGGCCTGACTGTCAAAACCGAGAGTAGGAAAGTTCCCCAAAGGGAAATTGGGATGCTCCTTCCAGGAAGAGAGACAGAGAATGCTAGGCAGGCAAGGAAAACAAATGGCTACTATGTCTCGTCACCTCCCTGTGCCTCAGTTTTGTCCTCTGAAAACAGGGTTGAAAGTGGTCTGGCCTTTTGAGGGCAACTGAGGGGATGATATGATGTCATCCATGTGAGAGCTTGGCTCTAGTAACTAACACTCCATAAATGTCAGTGATTGATGTTTTGTTTTGTTTTGTTTTTATTGTTTGTTATAAAAAGACAGAAAAACAAGCCACTGTTGGCCGGACGTGAGCCTAACAGATGCCACATGCTCCTTTTGGTTACAGTCACAGAAGCTTTGGACTTGGCAGAGATGGGTTCAAATCCTGCCTATACCCATTGAGGAGCTGTGAGGCCCCAGGCAAGCGACCTCAGCCCCAGTGGTCATATCTGGCTGCCAGCTGCTAGCTGGCACAAAGCCCCGTGTTTAGATGGCAGATGTCAGCATAACCAGGCCCAGGGGCTCAGGGGCAGATAGGTGCCTTCCCTTGTAGGCTGAGGGTGGAGAGGCTGTATTTCTGCCTCTGGAGTGAGGCCAGGCCCCTACACCTGCAGCAACCATGTAGTGTAGGAACAGTCTCTGCAGAAACTACATCCTTGTGCCAAGGACTGGCTCTCTTGGCTAGCTCTGACCACGAGTCCAAATCTCCCAGTCCCCAAGGCCAATGACTCAGCCAGAGTTGCCAGGCCTTCTGCTCCTAGTGGGCATGAGGCAGACCAGCACAAGGGAAGGGGCCCTCTGTCTCAGCTGCTCTGCACACAAACAACCACCACTGAGTGCCTACTCTGGTCTCCACAGCTTTATTTTGCCACCATAAACTCTAGAGCCAGACTGCTGTGCCATAGCTTATGATTCATGTGACCTTGGGTGGGTCACATCACCTCTCTGTGCCCTACTTAGTTTTCTCATCTATAACATGGGGAAATGACAGTTTCTTCTTCATGGTGTGGTTAGGAGATTTAGATGAGATAAAATTTATAAAGCACTTAGAACAGGGCCTGGCAGTAAAAACACACTATACAGGTGTTAGCTAGCATCACGATCATCGTCATCACCATTGCTTCCAGGACCCCTTGACAGGTGGGTGTGGCCCTTTAGTGTTCTGTTTTTGTTTTTGTTTTTGTTTTTTTAGTAATCTCTACACTCAAGGTGGGGCTCGAACTCATGACCCTGGGATCAAGAGTCACATGCTTCAAGGACTGAGCCCGCCAGGTGCCCCTGAGATAACTTTAAAGGACACAAAGACATATGTGGCTTCAAGAATCCTTATTTTACTTTTCCCTTGAGCTCTCTGGAAGCTAGAGTATGTGTGATAATGACAGCTAGCATAGAAGTCCCTGCTACGTCCTAAGTTCTCTGCACAGAGTGTTTGGGTTCAGTCCTCTGAAGGAGGTACTATTATTATCATTCCTGCATCTCATGTGAGGAAACCAAGGCATGGAGAGGTTGAGTAACCCATTTTCCGTGTACACCCGTAGGGCTTAGGCATGCATGCAATGAGGCCAAGCCTGGTCATTCTAGGAGGAAAAAGAATTCATCGGCAGGGGGTCAGATGGCTCGTGGAATCTTCAGGAAGGCAGGAGGATGAGGCTCAGAAACACTAGGTAAGAGCCAGGAGAGTGAAGGTGGAAGGGACACCTCTGAGGGCATGAGCTGGGAACACTGGTGACAACTGGATCTTTGCCACTGCTGGACCATGGTGGCCACCACCACCTCCATGAATAATTCCACTACCCCTAAACTTTTGCACCTGTCACAAATTACTCATAGTCCCATGGGCCTGTGATCTGGCTGCCAGGAAGGAAAGAAAAGGAGTGTCCTGCTTTTTTGGCTTTTAAGGTGGGTGGTGGGCTCTTTCTTCCCCCAAGACTCCACTGGGCAGGAGAAGGGTTCACAATAGTAAGGGGGTTTAGGTAAAGAGGAGCTAAGCAGACAGTTAATGGGATTGCTAGGATCTCTGAACAGTAATCTATCTAGGGAGGATCTATAAGTCAGTGATGCCAGAATAATGCTGTGTAACAAACCATCCGAAAACTCAGTGGCTTGAAACAATAGCCATTTATTCTCACGGATAGGTGGGTCTAGTGGTTCAGACTAGGCTGGGTTCTGCAGGGTGACCTGCCACAGTGGCTAGGGTGGCTCTGCTAACACTGTGGTTATATGGGGCAGCTGGGACAGCTCTGCCTCTTGTGCCTCTCATTCTCCCTGGACTAGTGGGCTAGCTGGAATTGTTCTCATGGTGGTAGCAAAGGCATAAGCAAGCAGGTGAAAGAAAGCACACAAGGTCCCTTATGGTCCATACCCAGAACTGGCACATTATTATTTCTGTTCCGTTCTATAGGTGAGAGAGTAAGTCACATGGTCAAGTCCAAAGTCAGGGGCAGGAAAGTGTACTCTATTGTAGATGAGACCCATGCATAGGTGCTGAAGGAGTGGGAGCAATGATTCATTCTATTCTACTTTCTCAAATGCTCCTGGCACCTCTGCTCTCTGACCATGAGCACAGGAATCTTGCATGGATCACCTGGTGCCCGTGGTACCTGTTGGGCCCTCCCTCAATATGTCTGCCAGCTTGCTAATAAGAAGGCAGAGCACAAAGATGGAAGGAAACCAGGTCCTTGAGGACATACATCCTTGAAATGCAGAGGTCACTCTGAAGTGACCGCTGAACTTCTCATTTAAGCAACTCCTAGACGGATGCTCTGTTTCTTACAGCCCATAGCACCTTGGGCATCAGGCTCTCATGCAGGAATGAGATGATACTAATGGCTAGCCCTTTTGGAGCATTTTCGGGGCAACACCACATGCCCAAGGTTACACAGTGAAGACTTGGCCAACTCATATTGGCTCAGTAGGCTGGCCCTAAGAGGTGCTCTAGCCCACAGCACCGTACAGAGCATGAAAAGTGCTCAGCCTATAGCACACACGAACAAGCAAATCGGTGACTCTCTTCCTTTGAGAATCACAGAGTATTTTAAGAATCTGAAGTTAAAAACTAAAATCTTAGACCCCTGGGGGATCCCTGGGTGGCTCAGCGGTTTAGCGCCTGCCTTTGACCCAGGGCACGATCCTGGAGTCCCGGGATCGAGTCCTGCATCGGGCTCCCAGCATGGAGCCTGCTTCTCCCTCCTCCTGTGTTTCTGCCTCTCTCTCTCTCTCTCTCTCTAATAAGTAAATAAATCTTTAAAAACATAAAATAAAATCTTAGAGCCACCACCCCTAAACCCTGCACACAAGCCCATCCGATTTTGCATCCAATTCCAAGGGGCTTGGGGAGTAACTATTATCATTACTATCCAAGGGAATGTGAGGGAAAGTGCCTGGCCCTGATTGTCACTACCAGAGCAGACCTCCATTGTCTCCCCTTGCCTTCCTTCCTGCTTCCTGGCCTGTGGTGGCCCCACCTGGTCAGGGCTAACCCACTGCCTCTCGTGTCCTGAGGGTGACCTGGGCTGGAGCAAGATGTGTATCTCTTCCACAAGGATATAGGATACCTAAACTTTTATATAGGTTTGGGGTGAGGGGAAAAAGGTTGAGGTGAAAGTGAGCAGCGAAAGATTTCTTAAAATCCAGAATTTCCATGGCTCCACCCCTGGGTAGACATTTGGAAGCAGTGCTTTTGGTGTCAAGCAGGAGTGGCACATGGTTCCCATCTCTGGAGGCAGCAGTGAACACCCGATGAAGGCTCGCTGGGCACCTGTTATAAAGGTTGAAGACAGTGGGACCAATTAGAAAATCCTGTTCCATGTTGTGCATCTGCTGCCCATTGCAGTCACTGGTTCAGAGTACAAAGGCCCTGGTTCCAGTTCAGGGTTTGCCAGCTACTGATGTGTGATCTCAGACAGTCTCCTGGCCTCCCTGGTCCCCCTTTTCTCTGCTAAATAAGGGGCAAGATCGATGATCTCTCTAAAGTGCTCTGCTGGCAAGGCCCCTGCAGACTGCCACTCTGTGGGTAATGCCCTCTCTAAAGCAAGGCCTGCCTGTGATAGCATGCCTCAATGGCTAAGCTGGATGTATTCAGCTCTCCTGACATTTCCCTATGAAGCAATTCATTCGCACATCTGGATTGTCTCCTAGTTCCAAGGGCGGAGTGGTCTGAGGTCCCTAAGGATAGCTCATAAGCTCTCAGGGTCCAGGTGGGGTCAGAAGGCAAGAATAAGTCCTCTGGACAAAAATATTTCCTACATGGCTTGTCAGGCTGCCTGAAAGTCCATCCCTAGCCATATTGGGTAAAGGCATGGACAGTCTCAACATGGCAGATGCTTAGTAAATATTTGTTGACCTGCAGTTAATATAAAGGTCTGCATCTAAGAGCGAGAGTCTCAGGCCTCTGTTCCAGCTGAGTCTTAACCAATGCAGAAAGCGCCCAGAATGTTACCTGCCAGCCATTTCTGGCATTCCTGCCTGCCTTTCAGCCTTCAGACACAGTCAGCCCCTCATGGACGCTCTGCATCCTGCCCCCTTCCACATCTGTGCCACTTCCAAACCGCATCTTGTATCATGCCATTCCCTGTTCAAAACACACCTGCCCTTCCCGCCCCTGTCACATGCACTGGGTGCTACTTCCATCCCCCACCCTGAGTGCCTGCCCACCCCTCCCTGCTCTCAACCATGCAGGTGCTCAGCCTGCAAACTCCATTTCAAGACTTCCCTCCTACCTTGTACCTCTATCTTCCTTTACATTGCGCACACCTAGAACTTAGAATGTGTGTCCGAAGAAGGAGGCATGAGTAGCCTGATAATCTCTGTGCCCCTGCACACACCAACAGGCCCCACCCCTCCCCAGTTGCTAACTTTGGATTAAGGGAACCTACCCTCACTCCACCCCAGGCTCAGACAGCCTTCCTTCCCACAGTGTGCCATCCTCATGATTTCCCGGGGAGCCCCACCTTCAGGGGAAGGACAAATAGCTCTTGGGTAACTTTGGCTAATCCTGACCTCCAGGCACAGATGGTTTCCCAGAACCTCAGAGTTGGGAAAAACTCCCAGATGTTCCTGGGCCAGTGGTTCCCATGGGAATTCCCCAAGCTGCTGGTTAAAATGCAGATCCCCAGGCTCCTCACAGGCACAATGAGTCAGCATCTCTGGGGGCAGGGCCCAGGGACCTGCATTTAAACCAGTGCCCCAGGTGATGCACTGATCAAGCTCAGACTTCTCCAAAATCACACCTGCAGCACACTACTCCCTGACTTCCACACTTCTTGGTGATAGTGGGTGGGGGGTAACTCCCTCCCAGGCAGCAGCCCTTCTCTGAACAGCCCTGACAGCCTCTCCCCTGGAGCTGCCCCCATGGCCTTCCCACTCCATGGGCCTACTCATGGTGCCCCTGCCCCAGTACAGCTCTCAGGACTTAGCCCAGGCTCCTCCTCCTAGCTCAGCCACTTGGGTGTGGCGGTGGCCAGGTGGATGGGAGTTGGAGGCATGTGAGAGGTGGGGGCCTGGGAAGCTGCAAGGAGCATCTGCAGGGCCAGGCTTCACTGAACCCAGAGAAACAAAAGCAATTATACGGGAAACCACTAGGGTCTGTGGTGGGAAGAGCTGGGCTGAGTGAGGATCAAAGTGGGGAACCAGGTTGCTCACATTCAAGGATGAGGGAGACAGCATGGCCAGGTCCCAGGCAGCTCCTGTAAGTCCTGCTCTTGCTGCTTCAGTCAACAAACATTCACTGAGCTGTTCCTGCTCCTTCACCAGGCCCCTTCTTGGGGCTGGCCACAGAATCCTTACTACAACATGCCTTCCAGTGCTCCAGCCTCATCTTCTCAAAGACTGGAGGACCTCAGATAGTTCTGCCTCCCCAAAACCCTCTTCTGGCTACAGTCTCCTCTGCTCACCCCTATTTTCCTCCCAGGAATCAGATTCTTTCTCAGGCCATGCTTCAAACCATCTTTCTCACTCCCAGCTTCAAAGGGGCCTTGAGTCCTAGGTCTAGCCAGTCAGAATATCACATCCTCCAAGCCACAGTGATTGGCTCAGGGATGGACATGTGACCCAAGCCCAGCTAATGAGAGCCTTCCAAGACCATTTGCTTGTGCCAGGGCTGCTGTGGAGAGTGGTCCAGGTTGTGCACTGGGCAAGTGCACTTAGCTGAGGTGAATAGAAGGCAAAATTTGTTGTTATGTTCTGCTTGTTAAGCCCTTTGCCTGGTGTAGGACTGTGCCTCTTTATTTTTTCCTGGTTTTCACCTAGCTGCTATGTAGGCTGGAAGAGGATTTAGCTGAGTCTTCAGGAAAAAAGCTGTCACTTACCCTGAGGACTGCATAAGGGTAGGTAGGATATTAGCCTGGAGCTGCTGGGGCTAAATTTGCCATCTTAAGGGGAGAGCTTAAGAACAAAGCCTTTACCTAAGAAAGAAGAGCTGATAAAGGAAGAGAGAGAGACTTCTGGTGACATTTTTTTTTTTTTTTTTTTAACTGCCTGGAACCAGCTGGACCTAAAATCCAAACTATCCTTGGATGGTTTTTTGTTCAATCAGAAGGGTCAATAAATTCCTTTTCAACAATTGGAACCAATTTGAGTTCATTTTCTCTCACTTAAACACAAGGAGATACATGTGGGCAGAGACCATTCTGGTCCAGCATTTCATTACACAGAAAAACAAAACAAAACAAAACAAAAAACTAATCCCAAACTGACAGGGGTAGGAATTTGTCAAGCTCACCTAGCAAGGTTATGACAGACCAAAATATCTACATTCCCCCCTGCCCCGTTTTAGATATAGTTAACACAGAGCACTGTATGTTTAAGGTGTACAGCATAATGGCTTGACTTGCATGTATTATAAAGTGATCACTATAAGTTTAATTAACATCTATCACCTCATATAGTTACAAAAAGAAAAAAACATTTTTTTTCCTTGTGATGAGAAATTTTAGGATTTATTCTCTTAGCAACTTTCAAGTATACCATATGGCAGTGTTAACTATAATCACTACACTGTTTGTTACACCCCTAGTGCTTATTTATCTTATAACTGGAAGTTGGGACCTTTAGACCATCTTCATCCAATTCCTCCTTCCCCAGTCCCTGCCTCTGGTAACCACAACCACAGGTATGAGCTCTTTTTCAATGAATTTGGTTTGGGAGGTTGTTTTGTTGTTGTTTTGTTTTGTTTTGTTTTAGGTTCTGCATATAAGTGGGATCACACACTATTTGTTTTTCTCCTTTTGTCTGACCTATTTGTTTTAGCATAATGCCCTTAAGGGTGCATCCATGCTGTCACAAATGGTAGGATTTCATTCTTTTTTTATTATTGAATGGTATTAGTGTGTGTGTGTGTGTGTGTGTGATATTTTCTTTAACCATCTATCTGTTGATGGACATTTAAGCTGTTTTCCTTGTCTTGCCCATTGTAAATAATGCTGCAATGAAAATGGGGGTGCAGATATCTCTGACATGGTGGTTTGGTTTCCTTGGGATATACCAGTTCACATTCTTCTACCTTGGACTCTCCAGTGTGCCCACAATCTTCAACTTGTCCCCTAGGTCCCTTGGGAGCAGCCACAGCAGAAAGCAGAGTGGGGGTGGAGGTGAGGCAGGCCACATCTCAGTCCCACCCAGAGCAATTCTGCTTTAGTTTAAAGCAAACGCACCCCTGCATTAAAAGACACACACACACACACACACACACAAACACACACACACAGACCAGTCTACCAACAACTGAGATATATCCAGTGCTTCTCTGGGTTGGGCTTTGTGGAAACCAAGCGTGAGACCCTCAGGCCACAGGATGTACTGGGAGAACAGCTGGTGTGGAGGCAGGAGCCTGAGGCTGCATTCCCAGGTGGTCAAGTCATTTCCTACTTGGGCTGCGGTGTTTTCCTCCTCTAGGAATGCTGATAATAACCTCCTGTGGCTGTGCGAAACTTGTGGGCAGTTCCTGATGCTGTCAAGCATTATGGGGCTGTAGATGGTGGCCATCTTTCTCATGGTCAACTGAGGCAGCACTCATCCTTTCGGGCCAGGCTAATTGCTCATCAATGATTAATTTATCATAATACCAGCCACTCCTGTGTGTTGGTCTCATTTCCAGTGGTTTGCACCAACTCCAGCTCCTCAGAAGCCTGGTATTCAGAGGTTGGAGTAGGGATCCTAGGTCCCCACAGACAACCTCACATTTCAACACATAGCCCCCTCCCCCCAACTCCCCTAGGGTTGAGTTACATAGAACTCTTCAAGTCCACATGGCTCCATCTTCCCATGGTCTGTGTGACTTTAGTTAATGGTTCCTCCACTTTCTTCTACTGCTCAGGGCATAAACTTCGGAATCATCCTTGACTTCTCTCTCTCATGATCCATATCCAATCTGTCAGCAAATCCTACTGGCTCCATCTTCAAAATATGTCCAGAGTCCATCCCCATTGATACCACTATGCCTGAAGCCTCATCATTTCTCACATGGACAACTCAATCACTTCACTATGTGTTCATTTCTGTCTTGTTCCTCTATTAGGCAGGACAGGCTATGTTATGCAGTGATAACAAACAATCCCCTTATCTCAGTGGTATAAACACAAAGGTTTATTTCTTGCTCCTGCTGCACGTCCCTCTGATTAGAAGCTCTCTTTCATGTCCTTATCTACCATTTGGAATTCAGGTTGGTGGAGTAGGCAGTCTAGAACCCGACTCTTTAGAATACTGCCAGTCACCACAGAAGGGGAAAAAGAGAGCATGGCTTAAGTGTACTCAACTATTCCACCAGAAGTGATGACACCACTCTGTTCATGCTCCATTGACCACAAAGGCATATGCCATGCCTGACTCTAAAGGGTCAGGGGAGAACAATATTGTGATAAGAAGAACTGAAAACATTGAATAGTGTTAATGACAACCACCACCACCCCCAGCTCCTCCTCCACACAGCAGCCAGAAGGATTCTGTTAAAGCACAAGGCTGGTCACTTCCCTTCCTCTGCTCTGAATCCCCTGTGGCTCCAGCCTCCCTTGGGTAAATTTCAGAGTCCCTAGCATGATCTACGAGGTCTGGGACCTCTTGGGGCTTACCTCCTTCCCCCTTGCCCTCACTCATTTCTTTCTGTTCTGGTCTCCTTTCTCTTTCTCAAACCAACCAGGCATGTTCTTCCTTCATACTTTTTGCTTCTGCTCTTCTGTCTGGAATGTTCATCCAAAAAGAAGGTCTCATTCCCTCAGTCCCATCATCACTCCTTACCCCCAGCTCAGTGAAGCCCCCCCTGTTATGGGCTGAATTGTGTCTCCCCCAACCACTCAAAAATTCATGTTGGAGTCATAACCCCCCAGTACCTCACAATGTGACCACAATTGGAGAGATGGTCTTTATAAAGGTAGTTAAGATAGAATGAGGTCATTGACTTCATTGCGCCCTAGTCCAATAGGATTGGTGCCTTCATAAGAAGAGGAGACTAGGACACAGACATGTGCAGAGGGAGGACAGATGTGAGGAGACAAAGAGAAGGCCATCTGTCAGCCAAGGAGAGGAGCCTCAGAAGAAACCAACCCTACCAACACCTTGATCTCAGACTTATGGTCTCCAGAACTGTGAGAAAATGAGTTTCTGTTGTTGAAACCACCCAGTCTATGGTCCTTTGTAACAGGAGCCTAGCAAATAAATATATTCTCCTTGCCATATTTCTAAAGATTACAACTCTTCTTTTTATCTGCCCTTCAATGGTCTCTATTCCTTTTCCCTGTCTATTTTTCTCTGTAGCATCATATGCTCAAAGTTTTACTTATTTAGTTGTTTGTAAAAAAGAAAAATAATTTACTTGTTTGTTTTGTGTATGAATAATCTCTAGTAGCAGGTAAGCTTGATCAAGGCAGAGACTTCATCTGTTTTATTCATTGCTCTCTCCCAGTGCCCAGAGCCATACTGGGCACATAGTAGGTACTCAATAAATATTTATTGGATGAAGAAATGAGTGGATCAATGGAAAGAGGCTATAAGCACTTGGAACCTTCATCTTTTGCATCGTACTTCCACCTGACCCCCTAAACCCCAAAGCATTTTGTGTCCCTTTCCCTTGATGGATTCCATATTGGAGGGTAGCTGAGGGTTTTGAAAGTCTGGCCTTTCAAATTAAGTGGTATCTACCAAACCTTGAAATACAGAGATCCATTGATTTTCAAGTTCACAGTGAGAAATTATCTTCCAGAAGTCTTTATGTAAGTGCTCAAAGAGAATGAATAAGGATTTCAATGCAGAGGCATTTATTCACTGTAAATACAGTAAAGACCTAAATGCCCATAAATAAAGGACTGGGTTTGAGCTGCAACATCCACATAAATGGTGACTATGCAGACCTTAAAAGGAATCAGAGGGACTCATGTGTGCCAAGAGGAGGTTGGCTAAGATGGCATCAAGTGGAAGAGTGGTCTGCAGCCAGGATAGTGTGATAGTGCTTTCACATGTGTGTAACCCAACAACCAAAAAGGTGCCCAAGAGAGTGGAAAGTGAAGTTGTTGTATTAGTTAACTATTGCCACAATGATGCCATGTGACGAATAGCTCCCAAACCAGCTGTGGCACACAGCAATAAGCAACAATTGCTCACTAGCCTGGAGGTAGCTACTTTAGGTGCATGTAGGTCGAGGCCACTCTGCTGATCATGGCTGAGCTTCCTCAGATGTTTGGGGTCTGCTGGCTACCGGCTGATGTAGGGTGGCCTTAGCTCGGATGACTGGAGTGGCTCAGTTTGGTGCCACATGCCTCATCCTCCAGCCCACTAGCGTGGACATGTCATGGCAATAGCAGATGCACAAGAGTAGGCAAGCTTGACTGTGCAAAAATGCTTTCAAGCCTCTGCTTGCATTTTGATTGCTAATGTTCCTTTGGCCAAAGCAAGTCACATGGCCAAGCCCAGCATCTAAATGGACAAAGGCTGCCAAATGATGAGCCAAGGGTATGGATACAGGGAGAGGGGAAGAATTGGGGCAGTTTTTGCAACTTGATGTAGTTGTCTTCTACAAAAGCCTACTCAGGACCAGGATTTATGTATGAGCAACTCAGTATGGCAGTGCTCCTGGGGGGCAATTGGTGGGAGGAGGAGAAACAGGACAGGGAAGAAGAAGCCAGGCCAGGTGCAGCCAGGCAAAGTGGCTGCCTCAGGATGATACTGCAGGAGGGCTTTGGTGTAAGTTACTCCTCAGAGTTTTTTGTTTTTTTAGAAATTGGTCAATATTCTTTTTTGTTTTTAAAATTTATTGAGGTGTAATTGACCCACAATATTATACTGTTTTCAACATACACAGCGATTTTATATTTATATACTTTACAAATGGTCATCACAAGTCTGGTTATCATCTGTCACTCTACAAAGTTAATATAATATTATTGATTATATTCCCCATGCTGTATATGATATCCCATTATGTATTTACACAACTGGATATCACCTCAGTTTGTTCTGACCTTATGTCAGCTAGTCATTGGCTAAAGGCCTCATGGGGTTGGGTCGGGGTCATGAGCTCCCAGGCACTCCTGCCTCTCTGCACACATGGGCAAAGTGTCTCTAGAAACTCAAGAATGGTCCTTTGGAGAAATTCATGGGTGTAGGCAAAGTGCCTAGAAGCAAGGCACACAGAAGTCAGGGAAGGGGACCCAGAGCCCCTGAGGGAATTTGAGCCGGGCACCAAGAATGTCTACTATGGGGGCCAGAGAGGTAAGAAATTTTTACTTTCCATTTTGGGTTCTTCTGTACTGTTTTAATGTTTTACCATGAGCATTTATTGGTTCAATAACAACAACAATAACAACAATAACAATGTGATGATGATGATGATAATAATAATAATAATTTAAAAAAATAATAATAATAATTAAAGCCAATAGAGCAAACATTTTCCATGAAAGTCTCTCAAGATATTTCCAGAGGTGCAATGGTCTAAAGCTTGCTCAGAGGTGATGGATGGCCCAGAGGAGAGTCAGGAAGTCCTGGGTTCAAGTCCTACTCTGCCTTGTTCCAGCTGCATACCCTAGGGCAAGTTGCTTTCCCTCTCTGACCCTCAGCTTCCCCTCTAAACAATGTGGATACTTACCTGTCCCTTTATGGGTCTCTGCTGAGTATTCAAAGTGCCAGGGGACTGAGTGAGGGCACTGAGGCACAGAGTGGATGCTCAGTTAGTGGCGGTGGCATTCTCCAAGGGCCACTCACTGGGAAACGCTGAACCTCCCTGTCCCATCCAGATCAGGAAGGTGACCCAGAAGTCCCACACATGCAAGCTCTGGAGTCCCGGGCCTCTCAGTCCCTCAGCTTTCCTATCCTAGCAATGATCTCTGCCCCACTGCTCCTGCCACAGGCCTGTTGGTTGGCAGGTTCTGCTACCATAGGCCACCTCCATGGGGATCTAAATCTCAGGGACTCTCTGACCTGGTACCTCCCTCTACTAAGCATCAGCTTCTCCCTTCCACTGTTCATGTTCTACCCCAGAATAGCCAGCAGCTTCTAGTTCCCTACATATTCATACAGTTTCCCATCTCTGGGCCTTTGTCCACACTGTGTCCTCAGCTTAGCACACTCTTCAATTTCCTCACTACAGTTTTTCTAGTGGAAATCCTTCCAGATTGTGCTAAAGCACTGTGCCCTTCTTAAAACTTCACGGGAGTCCCCTACCCACAGAGCCCAGCTTGACCAGGCACACCCCCTCCTCTACAAATCCTCTCTACATTTTAGCTGCTTCAATTCTTTTCCTGGCCCAAACTGAGTTACAATTTGTAATAAATGTAACAAATATAATACAATGTATCTATTTATGTCTGGCTCTACTCCTCACTACCAAATCTGTACCTCCAGCAAACCAGCTCTATGAGCCTCAACTTCCCCATCTGTCAAATGGATACCCACCAGCTCCCTCTCAGGGCTGTTGCAAGGATTCCAAATAATGCTGATTTGGTGCCTGGCACATAGTAGGTGTCTAGTAAATGATGGTTAAAAATGCCTGCTCTGTGCCAGGGGCTGCACTCCACTTGGTGTGGTTATGTATACTTATGTGAGAGGATAGTGCAAGGTTGGTGTGTCTGAGAAGATGATGAAGACCACCCGCTTCCACCTGCCCCTACCCAACTCAGCCATGGGGCCAGCAGAGTTCTCCTTGCCCTATCCCTAGGCTTCTCTGTCTAGGACAGCTGGGCCAAGGATTCCAGCTTCCAGGGACACCCCCCACTATGACTTCTGAAGCCAATCTTCTGTGTGTCTAGACCCTACCATAGCTCTCTGGGCGGCTCAAGTAAGGTAGCCCTCATTAGAGGGCTTTGCATTAGAGGTGAGCAGATGCCACATGTGTGACCATTCCCAACCCAGATCTTCTGGCCCATTGCTCAGGGATGGCCAGGTGTCCCAAGCATGGTCAGTGACAGCCATCTGGGGCACTTTTCCTGAAACACTTGGGGGAAATAGGCACTCTCTCTCTGCTTGTCAAGCTGCGGGCAATTACTTTCCCATCAACAAGAATAAGCCTGCCTGAGAATGAAGCAACACACAGGAAACCAGAGGTAAGAGAAGGGACTTCCTTGGGATGCCTGGGTGGCTCAGTGGTTGAGCATCTGCCTTTGGCTCAAGGCATGATCCAGGGTCCTAGGACCTAGTCCTGCATTGGGCTCCCTGCATGGAGCCTGCTTCTCCCTCTGCCTGTGTCTCTGCCTCTCTCTGTATCTCTCATGAATAAATAAATAAAACCTTAAAAAAAAAAGGGGGGGACTTCCTTGCAATGCATTCGAACAAACTGTAGGCCTCAACTTCTTCATTTGTCAACTGGAGGCATCATTTGAATTTTTTAAAAAAAATTTTTGGCAGGGGAGCAGGAAATGCACAAGCAGGAGTGGCAGAGAAAGAGGGAGAAGCAGGCTCCCCACCCAGCAGGGAACCCAAAGTGAGGCTTGATCTCGGGACCCTGAGATCATGACTTGAGCTGAAGGCAGATGCTCAACCAACTGAGCCACCCAGGCACCCCTGGGGACATCATTTGAGTACCTGGCTCAGGTCATGCCTGAAAGCCCAGAACTCACCAGTTATAGGAATCAATACATGCCCTCCTCCCATCCTTTGAGCCAGGTCTTCTGTCACAAACAACAAACTACAAGAGAATCAACTCATGTAATAGTGAAGCAGAGACATAAACCTGAACCTCTCACTGTCTGGTAGAAAGCCCCCAAGGCAGGACTTCTCAGACACTTGAGACCTTCCCATGACTCTTGGGAACTAAAACACACCTTGATAAACATGTGGCCACCGTCATAGCTTCCCATGAAATCCATTACTTGGTGAAGAGGTAGTGAGGAATTTCCCACAAGTGAAATGATGCAGATGCCCCCATGAGTTAATGAAGCTGGGTTGTTCCTGATGACTCCCTTGGGAGAGTATAGCAGAGAGGAGATGCCAGGAAGACTTGTTCTATCTCCAGGTTGTGTGCACATCATAGTCTGCATGCTGACTGTGGGGAGCAAAGGTTGTGGGGCTCTTCTTAGACCCCTTGTTGGGTAATCTGAGGCCTGGGAGAAATGACTTGCGTGAGGCACCCAGGAAGTTGATAGAACAAGAACCCAAGTCATCTGATTCTATCTCAGGCTGGCCCCTGTAAGGAGCAGCTGGGAGGGAGGGAAGGTGCTGCTCCCCACCATGTTCCTAGGACCCAGCACATGGTGGGTGCTTGGTTAGGCCGAGGCCTGAAGTATGAATGGGATTAGATGGGTGGAAGGGGTAAGGAGGGTGCTTCAGGTAGAGGGCACGGTAGCTACAAAGGACCTGAGACCCCTGTCATCAATAACAATAGGAACAACTACCAGCACCACCCCTAAGTGAGTGCTTGCTGTGCCAGGCACAGGCTTAGAATTTCACAGCCGCCATCCCACCTAACTCATATCCACTCTAGATGCAAACACTTTTGTCAGCCCCATTTTACAGATGGGGAAACAGGTTCAAGAGATTAAGCAATTCTCCCAGCCAAAAGCTAGGATTCAAATCAAGATGCCTAAGCCCAAGCTCTTGGTGGAGATGCTGACCTGCTTCCCTAACTGGACATCTCTGGGCCTCCCTTGCCTCACCTCTATGAGGGTGAGGGATCCAGAAAGTCATGAAAGAAAAAAAAAGAAGTTCAGGGACAGTAGTAAGGTCTGATCTTGCTGAGATGCCACCCAGCCCAATACCCTCATACCTGGGGACTTCCTTGGGTCTTGAGTAACCATATCCAAGAAGTTCCCTCCCTAATTTTGACTAGAAAATTTCCTGTCCTACCCTGTTCTTTGTCAAGCTTTGGAAAGGCTTGTCCCTGACACAGCACCAGGCATGCAGTAGGGAGATGGCAGCATGATCTCCCACGGGGACAGAGAGTCAAGGGCAACAGGTTGCAGCCAGTATTAGGAAGCCGCCTTCACAGGGGCTCCCACGGCAATGTGGAGCCGTCTGGTGGCTGTCTGCAAACCTCTGGGTTGGAGCAAAACTGTCTTGGAGGCCGGGATCCCCCAGACACTGGGAGAGTCCAGAGAGGGCTGGATGACCACTTTGACAGGAGCTGTAGGAAGATGCCTGTTTGAAGTCATGTTCCTTACAGATGATAAAAGAGCTAACATGTCTCTTTTAAAAAAAAAAACCTGAGATATAATTGACATAGAACATTATATTAGTTCCAGGTGTACAACATGGTTCAGTATGTTGGGAAGCGATCATCATGATAAGGCTTGTCAATATCCATCACCACATATAGCTATAATTTGTTTTTTTGTGATGACAACTCTTAGCAACTTTCAAATACATAATCCAGTATTATTAATTGTAGTTAACTACAGAGCAAATATTTCTATAGCACTCACTATGTGCCAGGCACTGTTCTAAGTGCTTTTGTGCGTATTTACTCAAGAAAACTTGTTAACAGTCCTATGTGTAGATGCTATTCTTATCCCCATCTTCGGGATAGGAGGAAATTCACAGCAGTGGTAAGGAACAAAGCATGACCCCGGCTCTCAGCCCCACCAGCAAGTGAGGATTGGTCTGGAAGAGAGTTTGTGTCCGATAGCCCACCCCATTCAGAAAGTGAGGGGTGAACTTCTAATCAATCAAGCTAGGAGCCTAGAGGGAAAGTACACATTCACATCCAGAAGAACTGGACATTCACAGGAAGGAAAAACAAGAGCTCATAAAGAGAGAGCTAAACTAGAACCATCTGGAGAAATGATTCTTCACATCTTCAATTGGTAAAGACCAAACAAGCTGATAAAATCCCATGTTGGTAAGAGGTGGGGGGAATAGTTAACCATTCAGACTTTGTAGTGGGAAAGCCAGGAAAAGATACTATCGATATTACAAATGCCTGAGTCCTCTGACCAGCAACTCCACTTCTGGGAATTTATCCCACAGGCACATGGAAGCCACAGCGTGAGAATAGCATATGCTCAGTGTTATTTAAAATACTGCAGCACGGGATCCCTGGGTGGCGCAGTGGTTTAGCGCCTGCCTTTGGCCCAGGGCGCGATCCTGGAGACCCGGGATCGAATCCCACGTCAGGCTCCCGGTGCATGGAGCCTGCTTCTCCCTCTGCCTGTGTCTCTGCCTCTCTCTCTCTCTCTCTCTCTCTCTCTCTCTGTGACTATCATAAATAAATAAAATTAAAAAAAAAAAATACTGCAGCACTGTTTATAGTAACACAAGTTTGAACAGTTAGGTCCCCTGACAGGGCACTGGTGAAATAAGCTATGCTTTATTTGTATGTTGGCATACCTGTGGCCACAAAAACATAATGAGGAAGCTCTTTACATGCTGACGGGGAACTATCTACAAGCCACATTAAAGTGAAAGGCAAGGTGGCTAGACCTGATGCCAAAGGCATGATCAATAAAAAGAAAAATAGATAAATTGGACCTCATCAAAAGTGTTTGCTCTGCAAAGACTCTATGAAGAAGATTGAAAGATAAACTGCAGAGGAGGAGAAAGTATTTGCCAACCTTCTATTCCAAGAAAGACTTATTTGTATCTAGAAAATATAAATACTCTAAGCACAATAGTAAGAAAACAAATAATTCAATTAGAAAGTGGGCAAAAAATTTGAGAACAAATTTCAACAAAGAGGATGTATCTTCACCAAGTAGGATCCATGAATGGAAAATAAATACAAGAACACATGTTCACCATCATTAGCCACTGGGGAAATGCCAAATGAAGCTCTGAGGAGATAGCACTACAAATTTCTTCAAATGACTAAAATAAAAAATACGTACAATATCATGATCTGACAAGGACACAGAGCAACTGGAACTCTTAAACACTGCTGGTGGGAATGTAAAATGGCACAGCCACTCTAGAAATGGTTTGGCATTATCCAGTTAAGCATAAGCTTACCATACAACTCAGCAGTTATATTTCTGGATACTTATTCTAGAAAAAGGAAGGCAAGTTCATGCAAAAACCCATATATGAACATTCAAGAAGCTTGATTTGTAATTGCCCCGAACCGGAAACAACCCAATGCCTTTCACAGGTGAATGGATAGACCAACTATGGGGTATTCATTAAATGGAAATATTACGGAGCACTAGAAAGGAATGAATTATTGATAAATACAACAAACTGATCTTAAGGGCATTATGCTGAGCAAAAAGTGCCAATCCTAAAAGCTTACACATTGTGTAATTCCATTTATACAACACTGTCAAGTAACATAGTTATAGTGATGGATAAGAGGGCGGCAGTTGCTAGGGGATAGGTTTGGGGAAGGGCAGGATTATAAAGTGTTAGCACGAGGGAGTCTCTTTTGGTGACTAGAACAATTCTATATCCTGATGGTTACAAAATCTATCCATGAGATAACATTTCACAGAACTATGCCCCGGAAAACAAAACAATTATTGCATGTAAAAATGGGTGAAATCCAAATAAGGTCTGATTTTGAGTTAATAATATTGTACCAAGGTCAATTTCCTGGTTTTGACAATGCACTATGATTATGTAAGATGTTATCATGGGGATGGGGGTAGGGAGCTGGGGGAAGCTGGGTGAAAGGTCCATGGGAACTCTCTGTACTATTTTTGCAACTTCTGTGAGTCTTAAACTATTTCAAAATAAAAATTTAAAAAGTAGTAATGGTTTGGGGCTGCTTTTGCTTTGCTTTTTTTTTTTTTTTTTGCTGTTGGCAAATTGAATTTAATTGAATTTTAAAAATTAAGTGACAAATAAAACAATAATAGCAAGGTGAAGAATGTGTATGGAGAGAATCCCATTTGTGTGAAATGTAAATGTAGGAGTAATTCCTGTCTATGACAGAATCTTTCTGGAAACATACAAAGTAGGGGACTGAGTGGCAGGGACCCAGGGGTGAGAGAGAGAGAAGAAGCCTGATTTTTTTCAGCTTTCCTCTTGAGACTTTCAAACTTTATATTGAAGACATCTATCACCTTTTAAAACTTTTTATATAATTCTTTGAAAAGATAAGAGTCAGCCATGAAGCCCTGGGGAAACAGAGGAGCCATCTGTTTGGCTCAGAGATCCTCAAAGTGCCAGTCCACAAGGGAGAGGGGCAGTGTTCTGGGGATGAAGACTTTATCAGCAAGGCGATATTTCACTAAGCTCAAAGGAGACCAGAAACACAAAAGAGTAATTGGGAAGGCAGAGAGGACACCCAGCTTTAGCTGGTAGGACCTGGAGATGGATGCCTCTTTCGTCTCCGTGACAACAATGAACAGAGGTAATAAACAGAGCTGCCACGACAGTGGACACTTACCCAGGCACGTAGCCAACTAATTCTCAGGGACTAACTCATATAACCTCACAACAACATCACTGTGTAAACATCACTCCATCAGAGGCATGGAGGTGAAGTGACTTGCCCAAGGTCCCACATGGGGTTTGCAGCACTGTCACACACCCGGGGCCTCTTGCCTGAATGACACTGATTTCCACCTTGGATCTCCCAACCAGAATCCCACACAACAGGTGCTGGGCCAGGCCCCATGCTGGCGTAGAGTCAAGGAAGAGGAAGGCCCTGCAGTTTGAAGCTTCTCAGGCTCGTGGAAAAAAGGAAGTGGTGTGGAGTCAGGCAGGCAGCACACTTAGGCACTGGACTTCCTCATGGAGCTTGCCAGGCAAGGGCAGGCAGACGACAGACAGTGTGCAGGGTAAAGGAGATAGTGAAGGTGGGTGTGAGCAGCCCTGAGCTGCGGCAGGCTGGTCAGACAGTCTTGGGCAGAACCTTAGCTCTGGCCTTGGCAGGTGATCCCAGTCTTTCCTTGCACCCTTCCTTTTTCCCCTCAAAAGGGGAGCATAATTGTGTCCTCTTCCCAGAGCCTGCTTGGAGGTGCCAACAGGCACAGGTAGGGGATGCCTCATTGGCAGTGGCTCCAGAAAGTTGGCAGGATAGCCCAAAAGTCCATCAATAGGTTAAAGGGTAATTTGGGGCAGATTCATTTGTGGAAGATTCTATAACAATGAATGAGACCAAATTACAGTTATGTGCAATGATGAGAAACTCCAAGAGTGAAGAGCAAAAGAAGCCAAGGGGAAAAATTACATGCTGTAAGATTCCATTCATTAGAGTTTAAAAATAGGCAAAACTAATCTATGGTATTAGAAGTTGGGATCATGGCCCAGGAAGAAGGAAGAGAAGAACCAGGGAGGAGAAATGAAAGGCAACTTGCAATTACACAGGTGTGCTGTGCTCATTTTGTGACAACCCATCAAGATGTGACCTTGTGTTGTGAGCATGTTTCTGTATGCATGTTATACTTTAATTAAAAAGGTTTATTTGGGGGACGCCTGGGTGGCTCAGTGGTTAAGCATCTGCCTTCAGCTGGGGGCATGATCCTGGGGTCCTGGAATCGAGTCCCACATTGGGCTCTCTGCAGGGAGCCTGCTCCTCCCTCTGTCTATGTCTCTGCCTCTCTCTGTGTGTCTCTCATGAATAAATAAATAAAATCTTAAAAAATAAGTTTTATTTAGAAAAAAAAAAAAAAACTAAAGGAAGGCAACCTACAGAATGAGAGGAAGTATTTGTGAGTCATATGTATGATAGGGGTTTATACCCAGGATACAGAAAGAACACCTTCAACTGAACACCAACAACAACTACCACAAAACCTAGCCAGATTAACAAGTAAGCAAAGGGCTTAGGTATATAAATCTCCAAAGAACATTCAAATAGCCAGGAAACATTTGAGGTGTTCAACATCATTGATCTTTAGGCAAATGCAAATCAACACCACCGTGAGATACCACTTCATGTGCCTGAGTGTGGCTATCATAAAAAACAAAACAAGTGTTGGAAGGCTGTGGAGACATTGGAACCCACATGAGCTGCTTGTGGGAACATAACATGGTGCAGCTGCTTGGAAAACAGTATGGCGGTTTGCAAGAAACTAAGAATAGAATGATCCGAGGATCTAGCTATTCCACTTCTGGGTAGACACCCAAAAGAATTGAAAGCAGTATCTCCCAGAGATATTTGTGTACCCTTGTCCTAGCAGCATTATTCACAGTAGCCAAAAAGTAGAAGCAACCCAAGCGTCCATTGATGGATGAATGGATAAACAAAATGTGGCATTACATACAATGGAATATTATTTAGCCTTTAAAAGGGAGGAAATTCTATCACAGGCTGTAACATGGAAAAACCCTGAGGACACAGTACTCAGTGGGATAAGCCAGTCACAAAAGGAGAAATACTGTAGGCTTCCACTTTTGTGAGGTACCTCACATCATCAAACTCACGGAGACACAAAGCAGCATGGTGGCTGCCAGGGCTGAGAGTGAGGAGGGAACGGGAAGTTGGTATTTCATGGGGACAGAGTTTCAACTTGAGAAGATGAAAAGGTTTTGGAGACTGGTGGTGGGGATGATTCCACCAACCCCATAGTGTGGAATCCTCACAATGGTGTGAATATACCATTGCCATTGAACTGCACACTTAGAAATGGTTAAAATGGTAAATTTTATGTTATGTATATTTTCACACAGTTAAGCAAACAAAAGGAATGTGGACTGGCCTCTTCCTGGATTGAAGTGGTGAACTGAGATGGACCTTGCTGAACCTGGGTCTTCTCACCTGGTGAGTGGATGTAACCAGCACCAGTATCTGCTGAGGGTGTGGTAAGGTCAGAGGATAGGCAGGCCATCTCATGGTGATGAAGGTGCCAGTGTTCTCATGACTTCCTGGGAGGCCACCGTGGGAATGGGCAGGCCACAGATTTCTCAAGCATAGCTCCTGGCAGGGAGTGGGAGTTCCCCCAGGTCAGAGGAAGCCAGTTGCTCGCAGGGGGCCCCATGATGCCAGGCAGTGACTTTACCTGATGGGCCAGGGAGGTAAAGGAGGACTGGCCCGTGGCAGGGGGCAAGATGAAGCAATTCTACTCTGTCCTCAGGGCTTTTAAATGAAGTCTGTTGAGATGTTTCCCCACCCCTCAACGACATCTGGGAAGACCTTGTAGCCTTTCTGGTCACTTCCAGGGGTCATTTTTTTTTTTTTAATTTTTATTTATTTATGATAGTCACACAGAGAGAGAGAGAGAGAGGCAGAGACATAGGCAGAGGGAGAAGCAGGCTCCATGCACCGGGAGCCCGACGTGGGACTCGATCCCGGGTCTCCAGGATCGCGCCCTGGGCCAAAGGCAGGCACTAAACCGCTGCGCTACCCAGGGTTCCCACTTCAGGGGTCATTAGAGGTCTCATTTTAGGTATTTTAAGAAGTCCATCTGGTCAAAATCAAATTAATATTTGGATTTTATATCCAAATGAAGACCTGCATCACTGCCCAGCTGGGGCCTGATGGTGAGTCCTGCAGGCCAGTCCTGGCTCCTCGCAGGTGGAGGGTGCCCAGGGAGCTGGAAAGGGACCCTCAGCCAGTAATCCTGTCACCTGACATCTGGCTCTCTCTGAGGCAGTTGCCTCCACATAGGTGCTCACTCTCAGGGGTGCTTTGTGTATTCTTAGGAACCCCCACCATACTGGCATGGTCACTCCTGAGGCCCCTTGGTCACTCCTGAGGCCCGTTGGTACCTGCCTTTATTGGACACCCCACATAATCCACTTCTACTAAGGTCTCCTCATCCCAATTCTTTTTGGATGGGTCCCTGAGGACAAGCCCAGCCTAGCAATGTTCTCAATCACCTCTTAACCCGCCTGCCTACAAACTACCTCTCTCTACCCTGCTTATGCTGGTAGCCTTTGGATCCCTTTAGATTGGTCCAGGCAGGCGCCAGCCCTCTGCCCCATATGCACCAGGGGGAACCGGTCATGTTCTCCCAGAGGTCTCTACCATGTACTCCCTGGTCATCTGGAAGTCCTGGTATCAGAGGATGTTGCCTGTCTTAGCATGAGACAGGGGATGCTCCAACTGGCAGCCTCCAACCTTACTCTTATAAGCTCTCCTTGATTTGAGACTGTAGGTTGAGGATGAGCCGCTTTGTAGAATGTTCTTACGCCTCTCCTTAGACTGTGGGGGTGCTTCTCCCATATTATTCTCAGCTTTGTAGTTCCAACTGCAATAAGGCAAAGGCCCATCTAGCCAGCTATTTCCCTGGTAATCTCAAAAGGCTTCCTCCAGGGCCCAATGACTCAGAGAGGTCAGTTCTACTTCATGAAGGAGGAAACTAGGGCTCAGAGAGGTCCAGCAACTTGCCGAAGGTCACACAGCTAGGAAATGGCGGGGCCAGGATTTGAGTTCTCTCTCTTCTGGCCCATTCTGCCTTAAAATGTCTGACAAGGCAAGAGCTGGGATGTTGAAGTAGAGCCCTCCTGAGAGCAGTAGTCTTACAAAGCAGATTTTTCAACCTGGTCCCAGGTTTGCTGTCACTACCTCCAGGCTTCCTCTATTCTGTGCGGAGGGAGTGGAGATGGCAGGTAGGAGGGGCTGGGGAGCACTGTGGTGAGGGAAGCCTCCTGAGAAGGACAGGACCACTCCTTTACTCCAGTACCCCTGCCCTATAGTTTCTCCTTCTCTTCTCTCTTAGCAGCCAGGCTTCTGATCCAGACTCCACTCATGACCAGTGGTGAGACTTGAGCCTTGAGCAGAAACTCTCAGCCTCATCTTCATCTGCAACGAATGGATGGCCAGAGTCCAGCCTCTTGGGCCAGGCTGCTGTGAGGACAGGGCTGTGTCATGTGCTTTAGGGTGTGGACTCCAGGACAGGATTCCTGGGATTAAATTGTACCTCTGCTTTTCCCTGGCTGTGTGGCCTGGGGAAGTTACCTAACCTCTCTGTGCCTGGTAGGACTGACCTGGTATGACTGATAAGAGGATTAAGTTAATTACTATGCATAAGATTCCTACAGGGATGCTGGCTGCTGGTACCCAACAAAGTGACCTGCACTTTCATGTTACAGGGGAGGAAATGGGTGAGGTGATTTGTGCAGCATGCAGGCTCTTCCACCCAACACCCCTACCTCTGAGGCCAGACTGTCGGCAGCCCTAGTGCTGAATTTCTCAAGCATGTGTGGGATCTCAGAGCCTCCACTGGTTGCCTCTAGCCTCCCCAGGCCTAGCTCCCAGAACTCTCAACCAGCCAAAGTCCATCTGGTGAGAGTCCTGTCCAGCCAAACTTTTCTGGAGAAGAATTCAGGCATTGGTGGGGATCCAGAGCCTGGGGGCTGAGTGGGAGGAACTGTGGTCAGGGTGGCTGGGTGGGCAGAGGTCAATGCAAAGGCAGCCCTCTTCTCCCTACTTCGTTTTTTTTTTTTTTTTTTTAATTTTTAAATTTTTTAAAAATTTTTATTTATTTATGATAGTCACAGAGAGAGAGAGAGAGGCAGAGACACAGGCAGAGGGAGAGGCAGGCTCCATGCACCGGGAGCCCGACGTGGGATTCGATCCCGGGTCTCCGGGATCGCGCCCTGGGCCAAAGGCAGGCGCCAAACCGCTGCACCACCCAGGGATCCCTTCTCCCTACTTCTAAAAGCTCTAACTCCACTGCATCTCCACTGCATTTCCAGGGGTAAGCTACAGGGCCTCTCTGACCTTCAGGTTCTTTATCTGTCAGAGCCCATCAGAGGCCTGTTATGGGGATTCAATGAGATAACCAACATATCAGGTGCGCAATAAGCGGCTGCAATTGTTATATCAGTGTCTCACTGGTCAGAGTGGCTGTCTAGGGCGTGGCAATTAATAGGATGCCAGAGTCCAGAAGAAAACTTGAGAATTATGGACATATATTACATACCTGCAAATGAGGAATCTAAAACCCAGGGTCACACAGCAATTAGGCAAGGGAGCCAGGGGAACCACACAAGGATCTATTAAATTCCACAGGGATCCTTAGTCCACTGAACCAGCTTTGTCACATGGGCAGCTTCTTGCATAGCCTTGGGAGGGAATATGCCGAAGGAAGAGAGGCCTCGTGACTGGGAGGTGGATGGAAGGATGGGAAACTCCCTGGGGCATGTGCGCGCGCGTGCGCGCGCGCACACACACACACACACACACACACACACACACACACATACACACAGACACTCTAGAAGTAGCCACGGTGGCAATCCTGTAGCTATTCACTTCTAGGGTTGGGAAATGTAATCTGGAGCCATCAAGTGCTGGACAGAGTGGGGGACACAGATGAAACATCCATGACTGCCACAAGCTTCTGGGTGACTCAGACTGGAAGAGACTTCAATCATCATTGGCCTCTACCCTTTATTATGAATTCTGCTCTTTTAAATTATGGAATATTTCAAACACATAGAAAAACACAAAAATAATATAACAAATGCCCATGGATTCCTTGTTCAGCTCTATTAAATTCCAACATGTTGTTGTTCCCTTTCTCCTGCTCCTCTGTCTTTGAGGATCATGTTAGAGATATAGCAGGAACCCCTGGGGTACCTCTCACTGATTGCTCTTCCTCCCTCCCAAGGGAGGTCACCCCCTGAATCTGGAGTGTAACCTTCCCACACTTGTTTTCACACATACATCTGCATCTCTAAACATTACTGCTGTTTGCTTGTTATCAAACTATATAAACGGGGCTATACTGTGTGAGTCACTCTGCAACTTGTATGTTTGACTCAGCCTCAAGTTAGTGAGCTTGCTCTGCACTACTCCACAGAGCTCGAATCCATCCACTGGCAACCTCTAAATAAACTGCGGTTCATGAGCTCTTCTCCCATTGATGGACGTCTAGGCCTTCTCCAATCGCTTGCCCTCACAAATCAGCTGTCCTGTGGGCGAATGTTGATCTGGTGGCTCAATGGCTGGGCACAGGATCTGAGCATCTTGGCTCCCCTAGATGATGCTCTCTGCTTTCCGAGGTGGCAATGCTACTCCGCAGTCCCATAGCTGCATGTGAGAGATTGCACATCCTCACTAACACTCGAGGGCAGACCAAAGCCTCACTTCTTAAATGAGGAGACTGAAGTCCATGGAGGAAAAAGATCTGAGATCCTACAGTCAGTGACCGAGGGAGTAAGGACTTGAATCCAGTTCCCTCCATGTTCCAGTTACCTATTGCTAGGTAACAAAAAACCCCAATACTTAGTAGCTTTTAAAAACACATGGTGATTGAGGGCAGCTTAGCTGGGGATCAGGATGGAGTCCTGGTTCTTCTCTGAAGGGCCTCTTCACGGACTGCTTAGACTTTCTCAGGGCTGCTAGGTTCCAAGAGCCAGTGTCCCAGAAACTGGCACAGTGTCATTTCCTCCATAT
This sequence comes from Canis lupus familiaris, assembly GCF_011100685.1. Classification (NCBI taxonomy): domain Eukaryota; kingdom Metazoa; phylum Chordata; class Mammalia; order Carnivora; family Canidae; genus Canis; species Canis lupus. The sequence goes on along the minus strand of NC_049241.1, from coordinate 4,429,713 downwards.
TCTCTTAGTCAAGCAACTAAAGTGTCTATGTTACACCTTGTGCCTTAATGGAATGAGTGTCAAAGAATTTGGAAGTCATGCTTCAAAATTGACGCACTTGACTTCTGTAACATGCCTTTAATAATGTGGGTTCAAGATGCTCTAACTTTATTATCAACATTTTTATTTGTTAGTTTACTTTCAAAATCCAGATAACCAGAAAAATGATGAAGTTTGATAACGTTGGGCCCTCATTTCCACATGGCCTCACTAGCTGAGGTGAGGAGAAACGACTCTGGTAAATCCTGTGATTGTCAGCAGTCCCCAGCATTTTGAACTGACCCTTCTGGACTCTTAAGTTGGCAAAGTGTGGTTAATAATGCTAAGACATTAGAAGGACATTGGGGAATAATCACTCCATGGGGACTAATGTGAACACAATTTGGAGTATATATATGGCTGAGAGACAAATGTGGGGTACCAATACGAAGCCATTGAAAGATGTTCAGCTCTATGGGGAGAATAATCCTGGAAGGCTTCCCAGAGGAGGTGACACCAGAGCTGATTCTTGAAAGATGGGAAGGATTTATAAACGTTCAGAATTCTAGAAGTGTGATCTCCAGTTGGCCTCTGAACATTGAGCTCAGGAAGGACATAACAGCAAAAAGTCTTCCCTGGGTGTCCAATCTACAATCCCCAATCCAGTCTCCTCATTCTCAGGTAGGAAAGAAGAGCAAAAATTGAGGCTCTAAGTAGGTGATGATTTGAAGGACACTCAAAGACACCAGACCCTCAAGATACTGTTCTCATTGGCCAGCCATACTGCTTTGAATCCCACCATCAGCACCACCCTGGAGATTGCAACAGTCTGTAGGAAGCACATGTTACTTGTGAGAAAGGACATGTGTTCACATAAATTACTCCCTTGCCAATTAATCTGAGGTGGTATGGATTAATGAACCCAACAGATTAAACTAGCAGAGAGAAGGAGTTCCCGGGAAGGAGGCTGGATGAATGAGTTGATAAAGAGAAAAGAGAGAGCAGGTATGAAAATCCCTGGGTGGGGCCTCACAGCTGGGAGCCCTGAGCATCATGAGGTAGAGGAGAATCTGTAGTTGACTATGGAAGGGTGAGACAGAGGCAGGAGTAAGAGGGTAAGAGCCTCAATGGCCACCATTCAGCAGGGCTTCCTGCATGCCATGTAGTATCTCTTTTTGGACTGCAATTTTGTCCTCTGCCAAAGAGATCTGAGACAGACCTCTTTACACTGGTGTTCTGGGAGTCTAGGATCCCCCAAATCTAATCTTCCAAGACCCTCAGATCCCAAGTTCACATGGATTCTAAGAATTGTGTGATTATCTTATTAAATATTGTCTTTCTGTGGTATTTTTGAAAATATAATCAAAGATACTGCAGCTCAAAGACCGCTTCCAGGGCTCCAAAGAGTTTAAGATTTGATGTTTTCTAGGGTGCAAGCATTTAAATCCAGTCATTCTAAGATTTTATGAATCCATCATAGTTTCTTTCTTTTTTTTTTTTTAAAGATTTATTTATTTATTTATTCAGTCAGAGAGAGCGAAAGAGAGGCAGAGACACAGGCAGAGGGAGAAGCAGGCTCCATGCAGGAAGCCGGATGTGGGACTCGATCCTGGGTCTCCAGGATCACACCCCGGGCTGCAGGCGGCGCTAAACCACTGCGCCACCAGGGCTGCCCTCCATCATAGTTTCTCACATAGACTCATGATTTGTAATGAAGCCAATGACTTATCTGTATGCTGCCTGCACTACGAGTTATCTTTAAAACTTGTTAAATTAGAAACTTTCTTTTAATTTAAACTGATTCTAAATAATAATAGCATCTGTGAAATCATGAATTTGAGGGACAAACAACTATTTTCCTAAAAACAAGGAAATAAACTTTGGTAATATAGGGCCCAGCAGCTCCTCAAACCATCTCAGGCACTATCAGCAATTTGGGTACCACATTTCAGAAGCCACTGCCTGTGTTGGGAGGTTGGGTGCTCTTCTCTGGAGCTCCCAGCAAGGAGACCTGAGTGGACAGGAAGCACTGGGAGATACTATGCAACATCACCATCTAGTGGCCAAAACGCCAGACATGGAAGGAAGGAGCAGAGAGCCGGTGTAGCCCCTGGGCCTGGGAAAGTTGCATATGAGATAAAATGACAGAGGACTTGAGAAACAAAGCAAGTTGATGGCTAATCAAGTTCTACATGGGCAGTCTAAAATCAGCTTAGTGTCCCTCCATGGGGACTTCTAAAAAATTAGAGCACATCATATGGAATAGTACACGGGCATTGCCAAGGATGCTATAAAGAAATATTGATGATATGGAAAATATGCTCAGTTGAGAAAAGAGCACTGATTAAAGCAATTCCATGCAACTTATGTGAAGTGTGAGTGTAAATCTACTTTGGGTGTCCATCTAGAGAGGATGTCTTTTACTTCCCATCTTTCCCATGGCAGTAAATGAACCTCATCCACACAGCTGCTCAAGCCAGAAAACTAGATATCGCCCAACACTTCCTCCCCACCCCAATCCACCCACTTCTCTTTCTCCACAGCTGTCACCTTGGGCAGAACCAGCATCATCTCTAGCCTCAGTGACTCAAATTCCAAATTTGTCCCACTGCCTCTTCCACTCCATAGTCGGGTAGGAGAGCTATCCCAAACACCAGCCTCCCTGATTAAAATCCTCCAGTAGCTTCCCATCTCATTTAGAATAAAAGCCAACCTTCTTCCCGTGGCCCTCATGTGCCAACCTTCTCTTCTACCCTCTCTCACTCCACTCCTGCTTGCCGAGCTGCTTTTGCTTCCTCAACTCCCTTGAATCTTTGCATGTGCTGGTTTCCTACCCTGAAATGTTCCTGGCTCTGCTCCATCCACTCCTGCCTCATTACTACTTAAACCTCAAACCCGGGCACAATGTCACTCCCCTGAGAAACTTTTGTGGGTAATGGGATTTCATCTTTATATTTTGACTTGCCTGGGAACAAATATTATTATGATATAATCAGAAGAAAGCAATCAAATTATATTAATTTTAAAATAAAATCAAATGTACAGACCATTGACACGCAGGGAATTCAAAGAAGGGGGAGGTCTGTGTGGGCTGGAAGGCCAGGTAAGATTTCCTGGGCAGGTGAGGATTGTAGGAAGGGAAACACTAAGCCTGGGAAAGAGAATATTCCAGCAAGAGAAACGTATGAACAAGGCATGGACGTGGGCAAGTGCAGCTGGGGGAGGTGGCACCCAGTGATTTTGCCTGCTTGGCACATTTAATTCTAGTTGCACATCCTTTTCTCCTCTCAGAATTCACCCTTCCCACATTCTAAGACTGTGTGAGGAGCTGATTCTTAATATGGGTGTGGGAATTAACCTGGGCCAATGAAAGCCTTTCCTGGTATTTTTGCCTCATCTATGGAAAAGGAGTGTTGTGTTTTCACTGTAGCTACCAAGCTGGGAGGATATATGCCAGATCTTCCTTGCCATTGTAAAGGAAGAGCTCGCCTGAGAATGAGCCCATACAGGAGAAACCAGAGCTAAAGATGGAGAGATAACAATGTCTGAGCACCTGGACTTTCCCTCTAGACTTTTCAGATCTGTGAACTGATAAATGTCCCCTCTTTTGAGGGTTGGGCTAGTTTGCCATCTCTTTTTGTCACTCATAACCCAAAGCTTCCTAATTTCCACACTGGTCTGGCTAGGGCAGAGAGTTGCTATGGAAAGCGGGTAAGGGTACCCGAGCAAAGGCAGCAGAAGCAGCAAATATGGCAGCCTGTCTTTGAAGGAAAGGCCTTTATTCCCAGTAGTTTGAGGCGTCTAGCCTGGGAATTAGAGAGTTTGAATCTTTGAGCCATGCCAGAAATCTGAAACGATAGGCCTTCTCTCCTGACTGCCCCAGAAGCCACAATCTCTCTCATCTATCCAGAAATCCTTTGAAAGGAGACGCAGAGACAGAAATGGCCTGAGGCAGCTCCCGTTCTTGGCTTCCTAGGGCTCTGGAAGGAAACTTTCTAAGTCTTCCCAGACCGCACTGGGAAGGCCAAATATCCACAAGACAACTAGGCAGGGGATGAAATGGGTGAGGGTGGGGATCATTTGATGCATTTTCCACTGCTCTTTCCCTGTTTGTACACAGTCCAGCTGCTCCCAAGAGCCTTTAGTCCCTGGCAAGGAGATGCTGTGGGGGTAAAGGAGAGAGACACAGACCCGCTGGTTCTAGCCCAAATCTGGTTCCTCCTAAGAGCTGCATGAAAACATGACACATGGTAGCCCCTTGGGACCCCCAGGGCCCTGGCACCAGTGTCAAGAGTTGCCCCATGATGCCTAACATAATGCCTGGCACAGGGTTGTATAAAACGGTCTAGTTTCCATTCAGAAAACAGATCCCAAATGCTTGCTGGGCAGAGCAGGAATCTGTGAGGGCTGAGATGGGTGATCACATGTGTCACTGACTTGTCTCTTCAAGGTACCTCATACTCCTGCCCTCCTGCAATTATCTTGTCTGGTCCCCATGGGGCCCCAACTCCCTCAGAAACCTCTGGCCTGGTACCAGTCACAAACAATTTCCCACATTTTGAGAGCTACAGCTGTAGATGTGCGCTAAAACCAATAGATACAGAAAAATATTTGTTAAAATTCAATGCCTGTTCTTGATAAAAATCCTCAGGAAAGGGTATCAAACAGAATTTTCTTAATCTGGTATAGGGAATCTGCCAAACATAGAGACACACACACAGAGGCAGACAGACAGACACACACACATACGCGCTCACACACACACACACACACACAGAGCTAACATTATCATTAATGATAAAATATTGAATGCTTTTCTCCTAAGGATAGGACCAAGAAAAGGATGTCCACCATTAACATTTCTACACAACATCGTAGGGTGGGACCCAGTCATTTCAATAAGTCAAGAAAAATAAAAATAAAACATATAAGGATTGGACAGGAAACCTACAAACTGTCATTATTTCAGATGATAATACTATATATAGAAAAATCCAAATACTCTGCAAACTATTAGAATGAATGAGTAAATTTAGCAAGGCTGCTGAATATAATCAACATACAAAAATTAATTGAATTTCTATATACAAGCAACAACCAGAAGTGAAAAACTTTAAATATCATTTATAATAATCCTAAAAATCATCAAATATTTATGAATAAATAATGAAAGAGGTACAAGATCTCTATGCTAAAAACCATAAAGAGAAACTGAAAAAGGCCTAAATGGAGAACTATACCTTAGTCACTGGTTGGCCAACTTAATATTATTAAGATGTCAACTCTCCCCAAATAGATTTGTATATTCAATGTAGATGCAATGTAGATGAATATCCCAGCAGATATTTTTGAGGACAGTGGCAAGTTGATTTTAAAATTTATAAGAAGATTCAAAAGTCCTAGGCAAGGCCAATCTCAGAAAAGAACAAAGTTGGAGGACTTAACACTACCAGATGTCAAGAGTTTTTATAAATCCAAGGGAGTAAGACACCGTGATATAGCATAATCCTGTCAAATGGGCCAGAATAAGAAGCTCAGAAAGAGACCCACACATATTCCAGCAGCAGATTTATAGTAAATATGCACTACAATTCGGTGGGGAAAGATGATCTTTTTAGCAAATAGTATTAGCTCAATTGGATTTCCATATGGCGGAAAAAAACAAACCTACTTCATACCATATACAAATATTAACCCGAGATGGATCATAGGTCAAAAAAATAAATAAATAACATAAAATGATAAACCTAGAAAAAGAGAAGAATATCTTCACAACCCTGGGATAGGAAAAAATTTCCTAAACAAAAAAGGTTGAAAGAAGATGTTTGCAGTATATCTATGAAAAATAACTCATATCCAGACTATATAAAGAACTTTTACAAATTAATAAGAAAAAGATAAGGACACCTGGGTGGTGCAGTTAGCTAGGCATTGGACTCTAGGTTTTGGCTTGGGTCATGATCTCAGGGTTGTGAGATGGAGTTGGTTTGGCGCTCAGCATGGAGTCTGCTTAAGATTCTCTCTCCCTCTCCCTCTGCTCCTCCCCTCCACATTCATGTGTGCTCATTCTCTCTCTCTCAAAATAAATAAATACATCTTTTTTAAAAATAAGAAAAAGATAAACATCTCAACTTTTTAAATGGGCAAAAACTTGGACAGGCATTGCACAAAAGAAGATATTCAAATGGCTAACAAGAACAAAAGCATCGGGATCCCTGGGTGGCGCAGCGGTTTGGCGCCTGCCTTTGGCCCAGGGCGCGATCCTGGAGACCCGGGATCGAATCCCACGTCAGGCTCCCGGTGCATGGAGCCTGCTTCTCCCTCTGCCTATGTCTCTGTGCCCCTCTCTCTCTCTCTCTGTGACTATCATAAATAAATAAAAATTAAAAAAAAAAAAAAAGAACAAAAGCATCATGAGTTATCATGGAAATGCTAATTAAAATCTCATTGGATACTATCACACCCCCCCCACTCAATGGGTAGTGTGCACGTACTGGATCCGAGAGATCTCTCTTTGAGGGAGGGCCTGGGGATGAACCACAGGGAGTGTCGTCAGCAGGTAGCTGGCAGCTCCTTCAACACCTACCCCTGCTCTGGAGAACCACCTTGTCAGGGACCATGGCCCTCCCAGGGTGGTCCACATCCAGGGACTGAGTGAGACAGGGTTCTAGGTCTGCTGTTTCCACTGAAGTAGTAGCTGGGGTGGGCAGTGCTCACCTGTGATGCCTGCCTCACAGATCAGCTTCTCCCTCTGCTGAATTCTGCTCCTCCTCTTTATCTTCACAGGTGCTAACCCCTTACAGATACCTTGCAACCCAGACCCCATCACAGCATCTGCTTCTGGAGAAACCAACTGTGACAGCGAGGATATAGATGGGTATGAAGCAACTGGGACTCTCAATTATTGCTGTTTGGATGGTAATTTAAAACCACTTCAGAAAACTGTTTGGCAACATCTACTAAAACCAAAGATGCATATACCCTATGACCCAGGGAAATTCTCTTCTGGATAGATACCCAACTGAAATAAGTGCTTATGTCCACTAAAGCCTTGTTCAAAGAAGCTTTAATCATGATAGCCCAAACTGGCAACTGATCGAATGGCCATCAACAGGAGAATGGATAAGCACATAATGGTAAGTGTGTAAAATGCCACACCACATGGGAGGTTAAAAGAAAAAAGCTGCAGCTAAACACAACATGAATTTTCACAGGCAATATGTTGAACTGAAGAAGCCAGACATGGAAGAGTATATACTGTATAGCTTCATTTATGTGAAGTCTGAAACCATGGACAAACAATCTACAATGATAGAAGTCAGAAGAATGGAGACACCGATGCTTCAGGGAAGCTAGTGGGGAGCTGGAAGTGCCCCATATCTTGATCTGGGTGGTGGTCACATGCATGTATACACATGCAAAAATCTGTCAAGCTCTACAGGTAAGATCTGTGTACTTTATTGAATGTTACACCTTGATAAAGAAAATAAAGTAAAAACAAACAAAACAAAAGTTCCAAGTTTTTATGATGACACACATTTATTGAGAATTTACTATGTTCTAGGCCTGGGACCTTACATGCACTAGCTCACTGACTCCACATACAGACACAAATTAATATACACACAACACACAGCCACACCAATACATACATGCCAAACATATATGCTAATACACACACACATACAACACTCACACCCCCCAACACATACACTGTGTGTGTGTGTGTGTATACAGCAAACCGCCCAAAAAAGGACACACCATGTGGTACTTGGGAGAGGTCTGGGGCAGACAGTGGTGTAAATATTTGCATATTTACATTTCAGTTTGCAAATCCCTTTCAGGCTTGTGGGGGTAAAGGAGAGAGACACAGTCCTAGCCCAAATCTCATTCCTCCTAAGAGCATTTCTTCTTCTCTACAGCTAGGAGACCACCATGATAATTTTGCCTCCTGAGAAACCATGCTCAGCATGGGGAAAGGAGATAACCAATTGCATATTGGCTCTTGTCCTTTGTTTTTTGGAAAGTGAGGAAAATTGTGATTTTTTTTTTCCAAAGGACTGGCAGATTTGGAACTCAGAGAAGCCTTGAATCACTAAATTGGAAAAAATACAGCCAGGTGAGGTATTTGAGGCATAGAGATGGCAAGTGGTTGGCCCCAGGTTACCCAATGAATGAGTGATGAACCAGAAACCCGTTCAAAAATAAGATTTTAACTAGCTCTAAAACAGGCAGTGCAATGGCAAACCAAAGTGGGGGTGGGAGGAGAAACAAGAACCAGCTCTGCTTCCTCCCCAGCTCTTCAAAGATCTACTTCCCTGTCAACTAGAATCCTTGATACAGCTCCTGTTAGAACAGACACCGAGTCCTGGGCTCTTTTCCTGCCAGAGGATTTCCAAAGATGCAAACAAGAACCACACTCAAGAATTCCTCCACCCACACTCAGAACCACATCCCAGCCAGAGAGAACGGAAGAGAACTCAGAACTCATTAGTGTCACCCCTGGGACCCAGGCAAAACACATTCCTAAAGGTCTAGGGCTTCAGACGGGACCATCTGGGAACAAAAAGATGGAAAATCCCAGATCGCAGGGCTGTGCTGTCAGGCAAGTGTCAGTCCATAGAAGGGGCTGTGGGCACAGCCATCCTGGACACTAAACTGAGGCATGGCTGACATGTGGTTAGAGCTATCCTCAAAGGAAGCTGTCTTGGCAGTGGATGAGAGAAGTTCTAGCAAAATCCACACTTGGTGCCATCCCTTAAGTTTTGAATTGGGCTGCTTATGTGATGATTTAGTAGTTAATCCACTCAGTTGAGACCCCGGGCTTTCTGGCTGCCTGGAAGGAAGGGGGGAGGAAGGAGGATCTTGGTCTTGGTTGTTCGGCCCAAGTTCAATGACCATTGGGAAATTGTGTAACAGATGCACACCATGCCCGCCCACGGGTCTTTCCAGTACACCATCCCCAAGAGATCCTCCTACACCTTTGCTTAATTCAGTCTTAACCCTGTACCTCTTGCCCAAGCAAGCTCTGCTTTCTAAATGCTTCTGGGCCCACTGGCACTCCAGTACTTTCTGATCTGGGCTTCCTGATTTCACCACTCCTCTGTCCTGTATGACAGCACAACTCCCCAATGGAGGCAGACAGTGCCCCCACTGGTTTCTACAACCAAGACCTGATGGGTTGGCCCAGGGCTGGGGCCACTGTCCCAAACACAAATGAAAGGTGTAAGAATCTTGCAACACCCTTGAATGCTTCCTTGTAGGAAAAACGAACTGATGTGTCAGCTTGCCCAGTTGATCCTTGCCTGCTGGGCACAGGTGTGGAAGATTGGAAGATGAGCCTGATGAAAGCAGGTCCCTGCTCTCTGGACACTCTGTCCTTGGGGTGAGGATGGCACACAAAGAACAAATAACCACACAGTTTCGGGGGCGGGGAAACGGGACTTTTAGGGCTGCACAAAGAAGTCAGCACAAAGGAAGCAGGTCTTCACTGGAAGCAGGCACAGCTGGAGGTTGGAGAGATTCAAGGACAAGTATGGCATCCAGTGGTCCCTACAGAGATGTGACAGTGAGCGGTGAAATCCTGCAAAACGGCAAAATGGCTACTTCGCTAGGGCCACATACAATAATCTAAGATCCTTCCCTTATCTCTCCCTCTCTCTTCCTCTCCCTTCCCCCTCCCCCCTCTGGCTCTTTATCTTTCTCCCAGTCTCTTTTGATCTTTCTTTGTCTGTCTCTCATTTCTCTTTTCCTCCCTCTCTCTGTTCTCTTTGTGTCTCTGCTTCTTCTTCTTGCCACCAGCTGGCTTCCTCTGCTTTTATTCAGTTTCTACTCCCCTACAACTCTGCCTGGCCAGTGCCCAGACCTCTGGATTCCTATCCTAGTGCCCTTCTAGCTATGACACCAAAGGAACTCAGAAAAGGGGAACAATTACCCCAGAATCCTAAACTCAAGAGAATTAGAAGGATTTTAAAGAGAATCTAATCCAGTGCTTTAAAAAAAAATTAAGGTGTAATTTGCATGCAGTAAAATGCATACATTTTAAATGTACAGTTTTAACTTATGTGTACATGCATGTAACTGCCACTCAGGTCAAATATAAAATATTTCCAGCTCCTCAGAATTCCTTCACTTCCCTTTCCAGTCAATTCCCTCTTCACCAAAGGCAATTGACCACTAATCTGAATCATTTCACCACAGTTCCGTTAAGTCATCCCAGAAATTCCTTTAAATAGAATCACACAGTATGTAGTCCTTTGAATCTTATATACTATGAGATTCACCTATATTGTTGTACATATCAATAGTTCACTCCTTTTATTGTTGAGATGCTAAGTAGTATTCTCTTATAGGAATTTGTTGTATGGCTACATCTCAATGGGCTGGTCCATTCACCTGCTGATAGACATTTAAGCTGTTTTTCACTATTATGAATACAGATGTTTTAAGTGCTTACATAAAAATCTTTGTGTGGACACATGTTAATCAACAAAGGGCACATAACTGAAAACTCAAATGATGGTCAAGGCTTCAGGCATGGCATGGCTTGATCCAAAGACTCCTAATCTCATTAGTTTCCATTCCATTTCTCTGCTAGGCTCCTAACTTTACCTTTCCGTATACGTGGCCCTTTCTCAGACTGTAACTCATCCCACTTGTAACTCAACCTTTCACTGTTGCTTATCCAATCGGCAGACATTTATGGAATCAGTGCTTGCCAAGCACTGAGTTATGAGTGAGAAAACAACAGATGAGTGAGATCTATCCTTGCCCTTTGCCCTCATGCAACCAATGGTCTAGTGGGAGAAATGGAAAGATAGGGACACACAAACCCACAAAAAATTTATATGTAAGCCAGGACCTCCAATGGCAAAGAGGAATTCTGGAAAAGGAAGGGAAGAGATGTCAGTGACTATCCTATTTGGAAACAATAGACTAAGGCCACACAGGTTTTCCTTGCTTTTAGCTCTGTGTGTTTCTCTGTGAAGTCTCTCTGCTATCCAGATGAAATCTTCCAGACATCAGATGTCCACACAGGGGCTGTTTGTTTGCCTCTGATCACAGAGTTGTTTATGAAGGAAGGCTTGGGGAAGCATTCCTTATTCAAATAGATGATTAAAACCCTGCAGGAGAATTCTGTGTCCTTGACGTTGGGGAACTCAATGTTCCACATCAGTGTTAGTCTCTCCTTAAGGACCTTCCCCTCAGCCACCAAGGCTGGTGGGATGGATTATTTATTGTCTGGATTAAATGCATCCTCTGGCTATAAAACTGGAGCCAGAGTCCTGAGTGACACTTCTAGGGCAAGGCCGATTTGTCCCTAAGGAAGAACTCTAAAGATTGTGGCTTCTTTCTCCTCTCTTTCTCTCTTGTCATTTCAGGACAGAGAGATTCTAAGTGAACATGGATATTCTGCCCCAAAGGGTTTTCGCTCAAGGGCATCCATTCATTTTACATTCATTTTGTTCATGTCCGCTACACATCAGGCAGTGGGCCAGGCTTTGGGCATATATATGAGCAAGACAGACGTAGCAGAGCTCACAGTCTGGTGGAGAAGATAGATACCCATCAAATCATCACTCCTATATTACAAATGCAAAAGTATGAACCATAGCAGCTGCCATAGAAGAAAAGCATAGGGCTTTTGGTAGATATTTCAGGGTACCGTGGTTTAGATTAAGGATTCAGAGACATCTGAATTACAGAAATTTGAAGGGTGAGCACAAGTGACACAGGAAAGAAAAGAAGATGATAGAACAGCATGTGCAAAGGCACTGAGGGGAGACAAGTCAAGGCATGTCTAAGAGACTAAGAGAAACCCATGGATGGAGCAGAGTGAGAATGAGGGAGAAAGATTCAAGAAGATGGAAGGCAGTCGCACCAGGCCCTATAGAGTTACTCTAAGGGTCATGGGTGCTATGAGTCAGAGTTATTCTTAAGGTCATGGGTGCTATGAAAGATGTAAAGAGGAGGTTGACATTGGCCTTTTCCCTCCCTTAGCCATTCTTTTTCTCTGACCCTTTCTGCTTACTGTAGGATCTTTCTAAATCTATTGGTGGTTCTTCACAGTGGACATGAAGTCAAATCTCCTTAGTAGGGGCTTGAGGTTTTCATAATTGGTCAAGACTTTGAAGAATAAATAAATGAGTGGGAGTTCATTGGAAGTCATTATTTGTTGCCTTTTTTTCTTCTTGTGAATAATGTCCTGCTATGAGCTCCTTTCAGGCAGAAGTCATGAAACTACCTTTTCTTCTGTTCCCAACAGTGGCCCAAGCATGGATACTGTTATTATCACCACTATCATCATGATCATGATCATCATGATCATCATCATCATCATTTCCATTAATCCAACTGATTACTGTGCTAAGCATTTTACATGCTGTATTGGTTAGCTTTTGCTGTATAACAAAACACTTAAAATTAGTGACTTATACCACAATAATTTATTTGGCTTAGAATTCGGTGGGTTGATAATATAGGCTGGGCTCAGTTAGGCAGTTCTGGTATTGACTGGATCTCTAGCATGGCTGTGGTTAACTGCAGGCCAATAGGCTGACTCTGCTTTTGGGGACTGATTGACTGTCAGCTAGGTCAATAGGGATGGCCAATCCTATACCTCTTATTATTATTCAGGTTAACTTAATTATTATTCAGGCTTCTTCATATGATGGTGTCAAGGTCCCAGAGTAAGAAGTTATATTCATTGGCCAGATCAATATTTCTCTATTCATCTCATATTCAAGGGAAAGGAGAAAGAGACTCTACAGCTTGACAGGAGACATGAATATAGGGGAGGGTCAGGATTAGAAATTTCATTAGGACAGGGACCACTGTACTCATTTTGATATTCCCCACATAGCACAATGGATGGCACACAGTGCATACACTCTCACCAAATATTTGCTGATTGAATGAACAGAGGTCCAAGGGGAATAATCATTATTAGCCCAAGGTCACACAAAGTAGGACTAGACCTCTAAATTCTCCAGCTTCCTCCCCCTGGCACCCTCATTACCTGGCTTCCTGCTGCTTTACTAAATTCCCCAAAGCTGGGCAAAAAAAGGACAAACAGAAGATTTGAGATGTGCTTCTTTGACTTCTGGAAGGTGCCCCAAACCAGACTCAGTCTCCACAATGTACATCTGAGAATATCTGGCACCTGTATAGCACATGGTAAGAGCACTAGGTTCAGAGAGAGGCCCAAGTGTGTCACCCAACTGATGTATGGTCCTGTGGAAGCCACTTAAGTAAGACCCAACTTTCTTCATCTGAAATGTAGGACTATAAATCCCTGCCTACATCCCAGGGCAATGTCAAAGATCAGAGGCATGATGGAAACTGTCTCAAAAGATTGTACCAAATTCAACTTATGGTCCTCTCCAGGTTTGCCCCACTCCATTGGCTGTGCCACCAACCCAACCTCATTTGCTTGTTCAGTGGAGCTCTGGCCCACCACCAGTTCATCTCCTAACTGCTGTGGGCTCAGCCTCCCACACAGTCCTATCTGGGCTTTAGCTTGGCCTCTCCTCACCCTCCACTCGCAAGAAGCACATGGCCTCAATGTCCCAGTCCAACCAAACTGAATGCCCACAGTCTCTTATTTCTAGACTCAGATGAAGCACTGTGCCCTAGGGTGTCCACACTATGGGGTGTCTTGTCTGATTTCCCTAGCAGCTGTCCAAAGGGGCCATATAACACATTCAGGGGAGTTAAGGCTCCCATGGGGCAAATCTAACCCAAGAAAGACAGGAGATAGAAAACCATCAGTGGATAAAGTCCTCTTCCTTCCTTAACCATATACTCTTCTAAGATGTCTAGTTCCACATGGCTTCTCTAGAGACATCTCATAGCTGAGTAACCTACTGTGTTTTCTTGTGTACCTGTGATTAGCTCAGCAGTGTACCACCTTGTGTTCACTTTCTCTCCTTCCCTGTTTCCTTTCCAATTTTCCCTTAATCTGTACTCCCCTCCCCTAACCTGCAATGAAACATCAGTACCTAAGTTACGCCTTCACCTCTCTTATATAGACAACTCAAGCCTAAGATAAAGAGAAGAAATTGAGAAAGTTGTCAAATTGCAACCACTCAGAGACTCATAGGAGGACTGGCTATACTAAGTATTGGTGAGAATAAAGAGTGATGGCAACTCTCGTACACTGCTGGTGAGAATGTAAAATGGAACAGCCACTTGGGAACAGTTTGGCAATTTCTAAAAAAGTTAAATATACATCTATCATGTAGCCCAATGTTTCCACTCCTAAGTAACATATATCCACACAAAGACTTCTATATGAATGTTTAGAGCACCTGTATTTATAATAGCCCCCAACTAGAAACAACTCAAATGTCATTCAACTAGTGAATGTATAGACAGATGGTATATTCATACAATGGAATTCTATTCAACAATAAAAAATGAATGAACTGGTGATACATACACGCAACATGGATGTATTTCAAAATAAGTAGGCTGAGTGAAGGAAGCCAAACAAAGAGTCTATACTGCTTGATTCCTTTTATATAAATTCTAGAACATACAAACTAATTATAATAGGAGAAAGCAGATCAGGGTTGCTGGGGACAAGAGTGGAGGAGGGGTGGATTGCAAAGGGGCACAAGATAATTTGGGGGGGATGTCACCCACTTAATATACAATCCAGGACTGATCGCTTGGGTAAGACTTAAGGCCATGTTGATTGTGGTGACAGTTTCATGAGAACATCTTAATAAAGATGTAAAAAAAGAAAGAAAGAAAGAAAGAAAGAAAGAAAGAAAGAAAGAAAAAAGAAAAAAAGAAATCACCAGGTCCATCAGTGAGCTCAACCAAATCCTTAGAGAAACTATAACTTCAATGCTATTTAAAGCATTTCAGTGCACAGGGAAAAAAAGGAAAGCTTCCAAGTTCCTTTTATGAAACCAGCATAACTTTGATACCAAAAATCTGACAAAAATAGCACATTAATGAAGAGTTTGCTGCTTTGTGCACACTTGTGGAGTTATTATTAACTCTGTAAATTAGCTATACTGCATCTGACCTAGTTTCTAGATTTTTGTCTTTGGTTTTCAGAAGTTTAATTACAACATGTCTTTGAACAGATTTCTTTGGATTTAACCTGCTTGGAGAAATTAGCAACCAGGTAAAAAAGAGAAGAGGAGGCACATTGGCCTCTAAGACACATTGGCCTCTAAAAGAAGACTTCTCACCAGAGGGGTACAGGGCCAGGCAAGAGAGTTCACACACCCCAGTGTGGCCTCCTTGATGCCTCTCCTAGAACACCTCTCCTCACCTTGACTCACTATGCATGTCCATGGCTCCCACCTTAGATTGTACTCTTCATCATCTCCTGTCTTTTCTCTAAAACCCTCTGGCAGTCTCTGAGCCTCTTCTCCTTGCAATCCATCTTCCATGATGTGTAGAAATCTAATTACATCACATAGCTGTGATCCTTCACTGCCCACTCACTTCTTTCCACAGACTCTGCTCCCTTGTGGCCCACAGGACAAGGTACAAACTTCAGTGCACAGCCTCATTCTCCACAATGCTGTCAACTAATGTTATATATAATATTCTGCCCAGTGTTCTAATCGTGCTAAAGGACACCACATGGTCCATGTCTCTGCATCTTTGCAATGCCATTCCTCCTGCCTGAGCAGTCTTCCCTCCTTCTCATCAGCAGGCAGCAGGTCTGCTCCCTGGGTCTGACTTGAGCCTCCATCACCTAACTCAGTGTAACACCTGCCATCAGGCAAATAACATCAAAGATTTGTGGGGGAAGAGACACCCCCAGATCTCACTCTATGTGTCTCTTTGTTTTGCTGGTCCTAATCTATACCCTTCATAATACAACTATAATCATAAGTATAACACTTTCCTAAGTTCTGTGAGTCATCCTAACAAACGCTCAAACCTGAGGTGGTCATGTGAATCTCCCAAATTTCCAGCTCATTGGTCAAAATAGTGAGTGACTTGGGGACTACCATAGTGTGGCTGGCATCTGAAGTGAGGATAGTCTTACTGGAGGCTGTGCCCTTAACCAGTCTGTGATAACTCTAGGTGGTTAGTACCAGAACTGCATAGTGATATTGCAATAGGCATTAAAATTTCTTAGTGAAAAAAATGCATCCAGAGAAGCCACATCCTTATAATACAATGCCAACTAATACATGTAGAATAGATTATTGAAATGAAGAAATGGGGCAACATGAAGACACTTGTTGCATCTGGGTAAAGGGGATATAGGAGTTCCTTGTATTATTCTTACAACTTTTTGTTAGTTTGAAATTACTTTATAATATAAAACCAAAAATGAAATCTACATTTAATGTTGTTCTATTTGATTTTAAAAACAGATGTACGTATATTTATGCATATATATATATATATATATATATATATATATATATATACAAAATAAAAGACAGCAAGGACAGGCACCAAAAATTTAATAGTCCTTCTCTCTGGTGGTGGGATTTAGGTTCACTTTTTATTTTTCCTCAACATTATTTTCTCATTTTTCCTATTATGGCTATGAACTCTTCATAATAACAACAACAAAAGAAATAATAAGTTACACACAATGAAGAAAATCACTCTTTAAACACCAAAAACACACCAGAAGGAGGTACAAATGACTCATCCCCCCCGCCCCCAACCAGCCCCTCCATTATCTATGTTGTATTGCTGTCTATAAACCACGGTCATCTCTGTCCATATTCATGAGTCCCCTTGGGGCAGACAGCACCATGTGGTCTTCTCAGGGGCCTCACCGTGCTGCTACAACAGCTCCATGCAATGTGGGCACAGATATCCCACGTTCAGACAGAAACCAAAATGTCCTAGAAAGAGACTTGGAACAGAATAAGCTGGCAACTTGGGAACATCAATGGGGACAAGGAAAAAAGTCCCAACAAAAGCCTGCTCTCTCTAGCCCAATGGCCAGGAAAAGGGCAGCATAGCAAGATAGAAAATTTTTAGACAATAACTGTTCTACCCTAATTAGACATCACTGCAACCACACCAGAAAGGTAAAAGGGAGCTAGATTTTGACATGTGTGAGGCTGTAACAAGGCATCCCAACATCCCTGCTGGGGAGTGTCAGAGAAGGCCAAGCAGGGATCTGGGACTTTCATCTCTGCTGGCCATTAATACCTCCCTGCTGCCACTTCAGTAGGGAGCCTGGAATTCTACCTCCGTCTGGGACTAATTAGGTATTTCTCCCAGTCTCCTCCGGGGTGGTGTCAGAGGAGGTCTAGTGGAGAGTCAAGGCTTTCACCATCTCCCAGCAGTAATGAAGCTATCTTCACAAAGTGCCAGTAGAGACCACATGGGGAGCCAGGCCTCTCATCTCAACCTGGCAGTAATGAAGAGCCTCCCTCCTTCAGTTTCAATGGAGGCTGAGCAGGTAACCTGGACTTCTAGCTCCTAATGTCAGTAATGAGGATGTGCCCCCCCCCCCACCTTGTCCTGTGGAAATGGTGTCAAAGCTAAACAGAGGTTTAAATAATACAAAAGTATCCAGATTTCAACAGAAAATCACTGATTATACCAAGAACCAGGATGATTTCAAATTGAATAAATAAAAAAAACAATTGGTAGATGCCAACACCAAGATGACAGAGATGTTAGAATTATCGGACAAAGATCCTAAAAGAGCTATCATTAAAAATGCTTCAACAGTTATGAATAAATTCAAAATAACTGAAATAAATAGAAAACCTTAACAAAGCAATAGAGAACATAAAGGAGAACTAAATGGAAATTTTAGAGATTTAATTTCAAATACAATAAAATAACCTAAATAAAAAGCTCAGAAGATGGACTCAGCAGAGAATAGAGGGGACAGAGGAAAGAATCAGTGAATTGGAAGACAGAACAAAAGAAATTAGCCGATTTAAACAACAGAGAGAAAATAAAAAGGAGAGAGCATCAGGGGTCTGTGGGACTATAACAAAAGATCCATCATTTGTGTCATCAGAGTTCCAAAAGAGGAGGAGCAAGGGCATGGAACTGAAAAAGCACTAGAAGAAATGAAGGGCATTATGCACTTAAAAATTTGTTAAGAGGGTAGATCTCATATTAAGTGTTTTTTTTTTTTAAAAGATGTTATTTATTTATTCATGAGAGACACACAGAGAGAGGCAGAGACATAGGCAGAGGGAGAAGTAGGCTTCTTGCAGGGAGCTGGATGTGGGACTCGATTCCAGGACCCAGGGATCATGACCTGAGCGGAAGGCATATGGTCAACCACTGAGCCACCTAGGTGCCCCTTGTTTTGAGTGTTCTTACTACAAAATAGACAAATAAACAAATATATCAACAAAAAAAGAATCACAAGGAAAATTTTAGAAGTGATCACTATGTTTATTACCTTGATTGTGGTAATGATAATCCAAATTCACCAAGTTATATACATTAATTAAGTGTAGTTTTTTTTTTTTTTTTTTTTTTTTTTTTTTTTTTTTTTTTTTTTTTTTGTAGATCAGTTATACCTAAAAAAGTGGGAAGGAAAGAAAGGCAATAACAGCTGAAAATTTCACAAGTTTGGCAACAGAAGTAAGCATATGGATTTAAGAAGCTTGGTGAATCTCAAGTAAGATAAATCCAAAGAAATCCAAAATAAGACACATCATGATCAAATTTATGAAAACTAAAAACAAAGGAAAACATCTTAAAGCAGTCAGAGAAAAACTATGCTTTACCTATAAAGAAAAAGGAATTTGAATGACAGCAGATTTTTCATCAGAGATAATGGAAGCCAGACAAGGAGTGTAGTATTTTTCCAGAGCTGAAAGAAAACAACTGTCAACCCAGAATCCTATAACCAGTAAATATATTCTTTAGGAATGAAGAGGATATCAAGTCATTTACAGATGAAGGGAAACTAAGAGAATTTGTCACCAGTATATATTTACTCTGAAAGAATGGCTAAAGGAAGTTCTCTAAACAGAAAAGTAATCATCCTCATCATCATCATGATCATCAGCATCATCATCATAATAGTTGAGAACTTTGAGACATCAGGGAAAAACAAGAAAGAACACAGTAAGCAAAAATATGGGTAAATAAAACAGACTTTCCTTCTTCTCTTGACTTTCCCAAATTTTGTCTGGTAGGTGAAACAGAAATTACAACACTGGTTGCTATGGTTCTACATGTATGAAGAAGAAACATTATAAATAGGTGAGGGTAAAGAGACGTGAAGGGCTCTAAGGTTTCTATACTTCATATAGAAGTATAGTTTTCTTCTTCAACAAAAAAAACTAGTAAAATGATGACATCAATAGATTGATACATTATGTAGGTACAATTCATTACGTAGAACAACCAATAAAAAGTCTATACAGGGATACACTCAGAAACACTATTGATAAATCAAAATGGAGTTCTTAAAAAATGCTCAAGTAACACACCAGCAGGTAAGAAAAAGCAAACAAATAGATTGAAAACAAAATAAATAAACAAGCAAAATAAAATGGCAGAACTAAGGCCTATAATATCATTTACATTAAATTTAAATAACTATACCAATTTAATAGACAGATTGGCAGAATGGATTAAAAAACAGAAGCCAACTCTATGTGTCTACAAGAAACTCACTTCAAATACAATGATATACGTAAAAGCCATATGTGAAAAACCCACAGCGAATATCATCCTCAAAGGGGAAAACTGAGACCTTTTCTCCTAAGGTCAGGAATACAACAGGGATGACCACTCTCACCACTGTTGTTCACATAGTCCTGGAAGTTCTAGCCTCAGCAGTTAGACAACAAAAAGAAATATAAGGCATCCAAATTGGCAAAAAAGAAGTCAAACTTTCACTCTTTGCAGATGAAAGGATACTCTATGTAGAAGACCCAAAAGAATCCACCCAAAAATTGCTAGAGCTGATACAGGAATTCAGCAAAGTCGTAGGATATAAAATCAATGCACAGAAGTCAGCTGCATTTCTATACACTAACAATGAAATTGAAGAAAGAGAAATCAAGAAATCCATCCCATTTACAATTGCACCCAAAACCATAAGATACCTATGAATAAACCTGGCCAAAGAGGTAAAGGATCTGTACTATGAAAACTATAGGACATTTATGAAAGAAACCGAGTTGGAGGGACACCTGGGTGGCTCAGTGGTTGACCATCTGCCTTCAGCTCAGGGTGTGATTCCAAGTTCCTGGGATCAAGTCCCACATCGGGCTGCTTCTCCCTCTGCCTATGTCTCTGACTCGCTCTCTGTGTCTCATGAATAAATAAATAAAATCTTTTAAAAAAAGAAATCAAGGAAGACACAAAGAAATGGAAAAATATTCCATGTTCATGGATTGGAAGAGCAAATATTGTTAAAATGTCTGTTACCCAAAGCAATCTACACATTCAATGTGATCCTAATGAAAATACCATCAATATTTTTCACAGAGCTGGAACAAACAATTCTAAAATTTGTAACCAGAAAAGACCCCAAGTAGCCAAAGGAATATTGAAAAAAGAAAATCAAAGCTGAAGGCATCATAATTCTGGATTTCAAGCTCTATTACAAAGTGGCAATCATTAAGACAGTATGGTCTGGCACAAAAACAGACACATAGATCAATGGAACAGAATAGAGAACCCAGAAATGGACCCTCAACTCTATGGTCAACTAGTCTTCCACAAAGCAGGAAAGAATATCCAATGGAAAAAAGACAATCTATTCAACAAATGTGTTGGGAAAATTGGACAGCCAAATGCAGAAGAATGAAACTGGACCACTTCCTTACATCATATACAAAAACAAACTCAAAATGGATGAAAGACCTAAATGTGAGACAGGAATCCTTCAAAATCCTAGAGAAGAACACAGGCCGCAACCTCTCTGACCTTGGCTACAGCAACTTCTTACTAGACACATCTTCAAAGGCAAGGGAAACAAAGGCAAAAATGAGCTATTGGGACTTCATCAAGATAAAAAGCTTTTGCACAGCAAAGGAAGCAGTCGACAAAACCAAAAGACAACCTACAGAATGGGAGAAGATATTTGCAAAGTCTTATTGAATAAAGGGATAGTATATCCACAATCTATCATTTATGAAATTCAACACCCAAAAAACAAAAACAAAAACAAAAAAAAACCCAAAAAAATTCAGTCAAGAAATGAGTAGAAGACATGAACAGATATTTCTCCAAAGAAGACATACAAATGGCTGACACATGAAAAAATGCTCAACATCACTCAGCATTAGGGAAATACAAATCAAAACCATAATGAGGTACCACCTCACACGAGTCAGAATGGCTAAATTCAGAATGGCTAAATTTAACAAGTTAGGAAATGACACATGTTGGTGAATATGTGGAGAAAGGGGAACCCTCTTATCCTGTTGGTAGGATTGTAAGCTGGTGCAGCTACTCTGGAAACCAGTATTGAGGTTCCTCAAAAAGTTAAAAATAGAGCTACCCTACATCCCAGCAATTGCACTACTAGGTATTTATCTAAAGGATACAAACATAGTGATTTGAAGGAGCATCTGCACCCCAATGTTCATAGCAGCAATGTCCACAATAGCCAAAATATGGAAAGAGCCCAGATGTCTATCAACAGATGAATGAATAAAGTAGATGTGGCATTCCATTGTATATTCAATTGTATATATACAATGTATACTCTATTGTGTGTGTGTGTGTGTGTGTGCGTATATATGTATATATATATATATACTGGAATATTGGAATGGAATGGAGTATTACTCAACTTTCAAAAAGAATGAAATCTTGCTATTTGCAACAATGTGGATGGAACTAGAGGATATTATGCTAAGCAAAAGAAGTCAGTCAGAGAAAGATAAATATCATATGATTTCACTCATATGTGGAATTTTTTAAAAAGATTTTATTTATTCATGAGAGACACACACAGAGAGAGAGAGAGAGAGAGAGGCAGCGACACAGGCAGAGGGAGAAGCAGGCTCCATGCAGGGAGCCCGACATGGGACTCGATCCCAGGTCTCCAGGATCACACCCTGGGCTGCAGGCGGCGCTAAACCACTGCACCACCAGGGCTGCCTTCATATGTGGAATTTAAGAAACAAAACTGATGAATATAGGGGAAGGGAACAAAAATAAAATAAGATGGAAACAGAGAGGAAGACAAACCATAAGATACCCTTAACTATAGGAAACAAACTACTGGAGGGGTGGTGGGTGGGTGATAGGGTAACTGGGTGATGGGCATTATGGAGGGCACTTGATGGAATGAACACTGGGTGTTGTAGGCAACTGATGAATCTCTAAATTCTACCTCTGAAACTAATAATATGCTACATGTTAATTAAATTGAATTTAAATAAAAAATTTTTTAAAAGAAAGCAGAAATGGGCAGAGACTAGGATGTAACTATAAGTTAATATGGATTGCTAAAAATGGTAGTTAAAATTTTTTATTAGCCCAGAAAATGTCAATAACAGAGTTTGAGAAAAAAATTAACAACACATTTCTTATACTACTCTCCAAGTAGAGATATGAAATCTCTATGTTGTACACCGGAAATTTCTGTAACATTGTGTGTCAAGTATACTCAAATAAGAATAACTAAAAAACCCAAATATAATAATAGAGACAGGTTGAAAGCAAAAGTTTGGAAAAAGATAAACATGAAAACATTCCTTAAAACTAATGTCCAGTAAAAGTAGACACCAGGAGAAAGAAAATTACCAGAGACAGAGTGGGACGTTATATAGTGATAAGAGAACAATCCACCTAGAAGACAGAGCAATCCTAAATGTGTGGATACCAAATGAAAGCTGCAAAAAATTACTGAACCGAAAAGAGAAACAGAGAAATCCATAATTATAGTTGGAGGCTTCAATACTCCTCTTTCTTTTTTTTTTTTTTTAAGATTTTATTTATTTATTCATGAGAGACAAAGAGAGAGGCAGAGGGAGAAGCAGGCTCCATGCAGGGAGCCTGATGTGGGACTCGATTGCAGGTCTCCAGGATTATGCCCTGCGAAACTGCTGGGCAGGTGGTGCTAAACTGCTGAGCCACCCAGGTTGCTCCAATATTCCTCTTTCAACAATGGCTAGTACAACTAAGCAGAAAATCAGCAAGGATGTAAAAGAATGCAACACCACCAACCAACACTCTGCCACCACCAGCAGAATACATATTATTTTCAAGTGCCCATGGAACATATATCAAGATAGACTCTATCCTGTGCCATAAAAAAAATCTCAACAAATTTAAAAGAATTGAAATCATACAGGTATGTTCCCTGACTACAATGGAATCAGCTGCAAATCATAACAGAAAAATAACATGAAAATTTCCAACAACTTGGGAACTAGAAAACACATTTCCAACCAATCCATGGGTTAAGAGAAAGTCTCAAAGAAAATAAAAAGTACATTGAACTGAACAAAAACCCACAATATATCAAAAGTTATGGAAAAGAGTTAATGCAGTGTTAAGGAGATTCATAGAATTAAGTGTGTTGTTATAAAAGAGGAAAAGTCTCAAATCAATAATCTAAGTTTCCATATCAAGAACTTATAAAAAAAAGAGCAAAATAAACCCAAAGCAAAATGGAAAGAATTAATAAGTAGCAGACATCAAAGAGATTAAAAATAGAGAAAATCTATGTTACACTTCTTGATTTCAAACTGTATTACAGAATTATAGGGTCAACACAGTATGGTATAAGCATAAAAACAGACACATATGTCAATGGAACAGAATAGAGAGCCCAGGTAAGCCCATGTATATGGTCAATTAATTTATGATAAGAGAGCCAAGAATATACAATGGAGAAAAGATACTCTCTTTAACAAAAGTTTGGGAAAACTGGACAACTACATGCAGAAGAATGAAACTGGACCCTTATTTTACACCATACACAAAAGTCAACTCAAAATTAATTAAAGACTCAAATGTAAGACCTAAAACTATAAAACTCATAGAAAAAAAAACCCACAGGGAGTAAGCATTAAGGAGAGCACTTGATGTAATGAGCACTGGGTATTATATGCAACTGATGAATCATTAAACTCTATCTCTGAAACTAAAAATACACTCTATGTTAATTAATTGATTTTAAGTAAAATAAGATAAAAAAGAAGACCTACAATGACCAACAGGTACATAAAAAGGTGCTCGACAGCACCAATGATCAAGGAAATACAAATCAAAGCCATGAGATAGCACCTCACACCAGTCAGAATGGCTAATATCAAAAAGACAAGAAATAATGAATGTTGGCAAGGACGTGGAGAAAAAGGAACCCTTGTGCACTATGGGTGGGAATGTAAATTGGTGCAGCCATGGTGGAAAACAGTATGGAGTTTCCTCAAAACATTTAAAATAGAACTGCCATATGATTCAGCAATTCCACTTCTGAGTATATATCTGAAGGAAGCGAAACCACTCTCAGAGATATATGCACTCCCATGTTTATTACAGTATTATTTGCAACAGCCAAGATACAGAAACAACCTAAGTGTCCGTCAATGGACGAATGGATAAAGAACATGTGGTTTACACACACACACACACACACACACACACACACATATAGGTGTATAAATGTATAAAATGTGATATATACCCACATACAATGAAACATTGTTTAGCTATAGAAAAGAAAGAACAACAACATAGATGGACTTTGAGGGCATTATACCATGTGAAGTGAGTCAGAGAAAGAAAAATACATGATTTCACTCATATGTGGAATCCAGAATCTCAGGGCGCTTGGGTGACTCAGTGGTTGAACATCTGCTTTGGCTCAGGTTGTGATCTCAGGAGTCATGAGATCGAGTTCTGCATCAGGCTCCCCAAAGGGAGCCTGCTTCTCCCTCTTCCTATGTCTCTGCCTCTCTCTGCATGTCTCTCATGAATGAATAAATAAAATCTTTTTTAAAAATCTCATAGAAACAGAGGACACATTGGTAGTTGTTCCTGTAGGGGGTAGGGAAATGGGTTAAGAAGATCAAAAGGTACAAACTTCCAGTTCCAAGATCAGTAAGTTCTGGGCATGTAATGTACAGCATGGTGACTATGGTTAACAATACTGTATTGTTTATTTGAAAGTTGCTAAGAGAGTAAATCTTAAAATTTTCATCACAAGAAAAAAATTGTAACTATGTGAGTTGATGGATGTTAACCAGACTTACGCTTCAGCATATATCCATACATCAAATCATGTTGTATACCTTAAATTAATATAATGTTATATGTCAATTATCTCTTTTTTTAAAGGTTTTATTTATTTATTCATGAGAGACAGAGAGAGAGAGGCAGAGACACAGGCAGAGTGAGAAGCAGGCTTCATACACGGAGCCCCACGTGGGACTCGATCCCGAGCCTCCAGGATCACACCCTGGGCTAAAGACGGTGCTAAACCACTGAGCCACCTGGGCTGCCCATCAATTATATCTCAATAAAATGGGGAGGATGTATTTTAAAATAGAGAAAAATCAATGAAACAATGATCTGATTCTTTGAACAAGATAAATAAATTGTCAAGCCTCTAACAAGACTGGCAGGGAAAAAAAGACATAAATTATCAACATTCAGAATGAAATAGAGGATATAATAATTACATTCCTTGCACTTGTCAAAAGAATAAAGGAATAGTACAAACAATCTACCTATGTATATTAGGTAATGGACCAATTTCTTGAAAAACACAAACTATCACAGCTCACTCAATATGAAATAATTTCAACAGCACTATAACTATTAAGGAAATATAATATATATTTTAAAAACTCTCAGAAACCTTCAGGCTCAGATCATTTTACTGGTGAATCTACCAAACATTCAAATAGAAATCAACTCCAATTTTACACAATCTTTTCCTGAAAATACTGGTGTGTATCAGTCAGAATTCAATCAGTGAAAAAAATCCAACAAATAGATGGATTTATTGCAAGGAATTGGCCTGCACTATTGTGGCCAATTGTATTTTATCCCCCTTGATAACTTAAATACTATGATGTAAAGTTAAATATTATTAGTACATCTTATGTTACATGATAGGTAGACATGGACCCATAACCAAAACAAAATATTTGCCTAATAGATCTACACCAAACATATTCATAACAAAATAAGGAAGAAATACTCATAACTGTAACAGTCTTTGTTTGTGTAACTGGTCAGGTGATTGCAGCTGGTGTTTCTAACGACCTACTTCTACTACCCATTCCATATTCCATTTGCCTTCAGCTGGTCATGACTCTTTATCAGGTTGGGTGACCCAAACCTTCACTCCTGAACCATCTGGGCCACAAGCAGTTCTGCCTGAATTGGATTGTTGTCGTTTTCCATTTACTTTCATCACAGGATATGGTAGCCCTAAGAGATGCCCTCATGGATCTCTTGTATTCCGGACATACTTTTCCTTGTATTATGCAATGGTCATACTTTGCACATCGGTATTGCAACATCAAACGATGGTCTACCACTGGAAATAGAGTCATTAGTGTTTTTAAATATAATCACATTAGAGAACCATTTTTGGAAAACCCAGAACCAATTCAAAAACTTCCTTGAGATTGTATTCCCCCAGAACCACTTTTGGTTCTGAAGTCTGTATCAGTTAGGGTTTGACCAGAGAAACAGAACCATATGTCTCAGTCTGTCTGTCTGTCTCTGTATTTATTGAAGGAATTGGCTTACACATCTGTGGAAGTTTGGAATCCGAAGGGCAGGCTGTCAGGATTTGGGCACAAACCAAGACTGCAGTCTACAGGCAGAATTTCTTCTCCTTCAAAGAAACCTCGGTTCTGCTTTTAAGGCCTCTCAACTGATTGAGGCAGGATGTAATAGATTAAGATAATCCCCTGTACTAAAGTGATCTGATTATGAATGTTAATCAGATCTACAAAATACTTTTACGGCAACATGTTTGATCGAATAACTAGGGACTGCAGCCTAGCCAAGCTGATACATAAAACTGATCATCACAAAGAGGGAACTCTTCCCAATTCATCTTTAAAGTGAGTATGACCCTGATACCAAACCAGGCAAAGAGAGTACAAAAACGTCCTGGGAAGAGCAGGAGCGCCATGGGGTTGGACTCCATCCACTAAGCGGCCTCAAGAGCAGGGTCATATTTTTCACCTGAACATTTGGCTGCCCAGCTTCTATTTCATAGGGGAAAATTTAGCACATTGTGTCAGTTTCAAATTACTTGTGACTAGTTTGGGAACTCCATGCTATGAATAAGAGGACTCCTTTTTGTGTGTTGGTGTGTGTTCATTCATTCATTCTAGTTAACACTTATGCTAAGCTTGTCATGTACTGGATGAAGGAATTTAATGACATGAGATTGTCTTATCTTCCCTGTAATTTGACATAGTGGATACTCTTGGCCCTATTTACAAGTGAGGAAACTGAGGCTTAGCAAGGTTATATCAACAGGCCTGAAGACACTCAGCTGGTGGATTTTGATTTGACCCCAAAGTCTGACCTCTTCACCTCTATTATAGGATTTGGTTCCAGGACTGCTGACTATCACCTGAACTTGGGCACCTAGCTGCCAGCTTTAAGTTCCTTGAATCTCTGGGAAAGGTGCCCAAAGCTTTCAGTTGGCCAAGAAACACTGTCTGTTCTCAGTCTTGCCTTTGCTCACAATGTTTCCTCCGACTTTCCAAGGGCTGGGCAGTGGTAACAGTGCAGTCAAAATCCTAGTTGTTTGGCTTGAGCCAGGTAGCTTCACCTCACTAAATCAACCACTTATCTGTCAAATGGGCTTAATTGTCTTTACCTCATTGGATGTGGGATTAAATGCCACAGTGCAGGATGCCGCAATATGAAATGTGCCTACAAGTTATCTGGCCATTTTATTAAAATGCAGATTTGGATTCAGCAGGTCTCAAGAGGAGCTGAAGATACTACATATCTGATATGCCTCCAGGTGATGGCTATTGCTGCTGGTCCAGGGACCACACTTTGAGTAGCAAGGAGATTTGAGAGCAAATAGCATTGGAATGTACTCAGTGCGATGTCTTAGTCCATAATAAATGTCCCATGATGGTAGGTATCGTTAAGATAATAATAAAATTCACCTGTCTCTGGAAACCCAGCCCAAGTATGTTCCTTGTCCTCAGAGTTTTCTCTGATAGAAGGAAATGTACCAGTTCATTAGAAGGGACAAATTTGTTTTTCTTGGCATTGACTTCTAAGAGAAATTTATCACCTAGATCCTTGTATAAGGGACTCGGATCAGGATAAGGTATCATGTCTTCTAGAAACAATCCTGCTGCAGAAGCCAGCAACATGTAAGCAAAGAAAAATTGTCAGACCCGTGTCGTATGCCCAGCTCTGTGTCTGTGTGACTCCAGGGAGGGAGTTCCTCCTCTCTGACTTTTGGTTTTCCTACTGGCTGGCACAGCGTGCACACTTCACGAAGGCAGCTGTACTGCCCTTCTACTCTCTTGTCTGTAACACAGGCCTGACAGTACCCTCTTTGTAAGATTATTGTGAGGACCACAGATATGTATATCAATAGTTAACACATACTTAGAACTTTAGGTTAAACTATACAAAATTGCTGATGGCAATATGTTCTGACCTGTAAAAATGGCTTGAGCTAATATGTGTGATCCTTACAACAAATCTTTCAGGCAGATATAACTTTTATCACCATCTCCCCTGTTCTACAGATAAGAAAAGTGAGATCCTGCCAAGGGTCACAGGGCTTGTGAGTGGCAGAGCCGGGACTCAGTGCAGGGAGCCTGGCTGCAGTCTCATGCTTGCTCTGTCACTCTGCCCCACTTTTCCCTAATGGTGCCACAAGGAAGACCCTGAATATGTCTTTCCTCCCACTCAGTTTTGTCTAATGCAAGATCCCTATAAAAGCCAAGGGCCCATAGCTAGTTGTTCTTTTCTGGCGGCATTTCTGCAAGGAGTTGAGCCAATTCATTCTGGGAATGTTGCTTTCTGGTGATCTGGCTGGAGCTTGAGAAGCTGAAGAGGGAAATAGGCTTGACTGGGCCTTTACAAACAACCCTTGTCTGAATAGCTTCTATTCCAGGAGTCCAATATGGAAACCCAGCATCTGTCATGCATTCAGATCTGGCCTAACGACTATCAACCTGGCCAAATCACTGGCCACCCATCTACACCTTACCCATCCCCGCATCCTGGTTCTGAGATCAGCCTGGGCCCCCTCATCTCTTCTCACATAAGTCTCTCCATGGGGGATGTCAGGTATCATTTCCTGGGCCAGGCACTGTGGTGAGCACCAATTTAATCATGCCTATAGCCAACAAAGAAGGTATGCTGAATACCCAGCTTATGGATGAGGCTCAGCAAGAGGACAGTATTTACTCAAAGTCACACAGTGAATGACCAGCCAAGCCCACTGAACTACCATGCCCTCACATCCAAAGATCCCAAAGAGCCAGTGCCTTCATATCATCAAGAGGAGCTGTACTGGGGGATCTCAGAAAATGGGGATGAGGACCACTCTTGGTCCATGTGGTTGGGTGAGTTTACTCAATAAAAGTTCTACCGGGCAGCCCTGGTAGCCCAGCTGTTTAGTGCCGCCTTCAGCCCAGGGCCTGATCCTGGAGAACTGGGATTGAGTCCCACATCGGGTTCCCTGCATGGAGTCTGCTTTTCCCTCTGCCTGTGTTTCTGCCTCTCTCTCTCTTAGTCTCTCATGAATAAATAAATAAAATCTTAAAGAAAGAAAGAAAGTCCTACACTCACGGCTGCAGGGATTGACTCACTTGGACCAGAGTTAATCCTGGGACTTTTGCTGGAACTATTGGGAAAAATTGCCTTCCTTCTGCTGAGGTGACCAAGCACATACAACGTTAGCCTGGAGCTGCTGGGGGCACCCTGGCCACTCCATCAGGAAGGGTCTACCTGATATGGAAGCCAAACTGGGGGCAAGGGAGCCAAGACATGGAGAGAGACTAATTTCTGACAATCCTTTGTGGCTCTGGATCCAGCCATGCCTCTATATGTACCTACGTACACAATGCACTTCACACACAGCTCTTCACTTTCCAAAGTAGTTCCTTTTGGTCCTAAGCTGAAACCTACCTTGCTGAAACTTAAACTGATTGGTCTAGTTCTACCAATCTGAGGGGCAGCAAAAGACTCTCATGGTTTCAAATCCCAATTCCAGCACTTACTCTTCAAATCTCAATTTAAAATTGGAATGATGATACCCATGTGAGAAGGATGTTGTAGGAATAAAAGAGTTATTACAAGTGCTTTGTTTTTGTTATCTTGTCATATTGCTGCTGTTTTATTACCAGATTGTGAGGCCCCAGAGAGCAGGGACCTCGTTTTATTCAATTCAGATTCCCCAGCATTCAGCCGTGTTTGGCGAAGAGTAGTTGCTCAATAAATGCTTGTCGAAATAAATTTGAAGTACATCCTGCCCTCCCGTCTATAGTGAGCTACTTAGGGACAGCTGTTCTGTCACCCAGAATCTCCTCTTGTCCCTGCCCTCATCTTCACCATTTTTTTATATAACACAAATGGTTTTCCTCCTGAAAAATGCACTAACTCAATTATTCTGTGAATATTTATCAGTTACAACCAAAGGAATGAAAATAAGCTCTCATGGTACAAAGAACCCAGATGTTTGGGGTTAGTTTTTTTTTTTTTTTAACACAATGCACAACTATTTCACTTATTTGATGTTTTTCTCAAGAAGCAAAACAAAACCAATCTGCCCTAAAATTTGGAAATGAGATCCCTTTCTCACAGTGTCTCTTGCTCTCTATTGGGAGTGGTGTGGGCATGCTTGGCAGTCACAACAGGCTGCTGAAATGAGACAAGCAGGTAATGGGAAACAGCTGCTTGGCCTGCACTGTCTCTAAGCCCCAAACTAGTGACGAGGTGCCGCAGACAAAAGACAGGAAGTTATGGTTTGGGTGGAGGCCCCATGAGCAGCGATTAACTCCTCTTGCCAAGTTCACCAGGCGAAGCAGAGTCTGCTCAGCTGGCCACAGTACACCAGGCACCGGTCCCTGCACAGATATCATCTCTGTCTTTAGAGCAGTGTGCACTCAGAGAGAAGAGTCCACATATCCTCCCTCTCTCTGATGTTGGAGAGAACATCAGCCAACAAGAACTGATGCAAAGAAAAAGCCTCACCTGGGGTGCCTGGGTGGCTCAGTCAGTTAAGTGGCTGACTTCAGCTCAGATCATGACCTCTTCTGGGATGGAGCCCTGCATTGGGCTTTGTACTCCGTGGAGAGTCTGCTTGAGACTCTCTCTCTCTCTCTCCTCTTACTCTGTCTCTCCTCAGCCCTGCTCTCTCTCTCAAATAAATAGAAAAGAATCTTAAAAAAAAAAAAAAAGGTCTCACCTTCCTCTGTGTCCTGTAGTACCTTGTAGCCTTACATATGGCCTATATATAGACCTATATATGGCTTATATATGGCCAGGCTAACCTTCTGAAAATGTTAGTCAGATGAGGAGTCAGCATACTACTCTGTAAAGGGCCAGAGAATAAGTATTTTAGACTTTGCAGGTCAAGTGGTCTCTGTCCCAAACAAGCTCTGTTTCTATAGCATGAAAGCAACCATGGACAATATGGAAATGAATGGGTGAGGCTGGGTTCTAATAAAACTTTATTTATAAAAAAAAAGGCAGCAGACTGGATTTGGCCCATGGGCTGGAGCTTGTCACTCACTGGTGCCTCTGTTTTAAAGCCTGTATAGGCTTCTCATCTCCACTGAATAAAGCCCAAAGTCCTGTTTTTTGTTTGTTTGTTTGCTTGTTTGTTTGTTTGTTTGTTTTTAAGTAGGCTACACGCCCAGTGTGGAGTCCAACATGAGGCTTGAACTTACAACCCTGAAATAAAGACCCTGAGATCAAGATCCTGAGATCAAGACCTGATCTGAGACCAAAGTCAGATGCTTAACCTACTGAGCTGCCCAGGCTCCCTATAAAGCCCAACCTCCTAACTGGGGGTGTCAAAGAGCTACCTAGTCCTGTACCAACCCTTTCACTCTTATTTGGGACCCAGGCCTCATTCACCAGCCCCCACTCGCATGTGGGCCTTTGCACTGGCTGTTTCCTCTGCCTAGAACAGCCCACACCCATCCCCACTCCACACTGTCACATGACTCACTCATTCCCATTATTTAGGTCTCAGCAAGAATGTCACTTCCTCAGAAGGGCCATCCCTTCAACTCTCTAACGTGACCATTGCCTCCTGCCTTAATCACTCTTTATCTTAGCACATGTTTTATTTTCTGCAGAGCATTTATCCCAGTTTGAACTTACCTCTTTTCTTTGACTACTAAATTTTGTTTTCCTTCTCCCCTTCCGCTTTAGGAGGGTAGGGAGCCTTATTCCCAGTGCTTTCTGCTTGTAGAACTGGAGTACAGCACAGACCAGTTTCTTGCATCCACTTGTTCCTACAGTCCCTTAGCCACTCTGCTGACAGAAGCATCTTTTAAAAATGAATTTCCGATCATGGCCTGTCACCGCTCTAAACTCGCTAATAACTTCCCATTGCTCAAAATTCAAACTCCTCACTGTTGCCCTGGAGGCCCCACAAAAATGGACTCCTGCCTGCCTCTGCTTGTCTACCTCTTCCCTTGTGAAGAGCAGGCTGCCTAGAGGGTCCATTGATGTGACCCCAAAGGACACCACTTGGCGCTGAAGGTGTTTTTACATTGATATCAGAAAACGGGTTATGTTCCAGGAATTCACTTTGAACAAAAGAATGAGGCCATGAACACCTGACTCATGAGAGGCTGGGAAGGCATCCAGTTTCCTCAAATCACCCCACCCAGGTCAGGCTCTCGCCTGTGACATGCTCTGGGTAGAAAGAGAGAACACGATCTTTTCAGACTGATGCCAAAGCCCAATGGGCCTTGACCTATTGGCTGGGGTGGGGGAAGACTACAGAACATAGAGCTTTTAGTGCTCCTTCTGGCCTGACTGAAAGCTACATTCGAATAAAAGTGAACAAGGTTAGGGATGGGGCCGTCAAGAGAATATGCAAGCTGAGTGGGTAGGATTAGATTTGTGGGCTCCTTACACAACCATACAGTTTACATAGCTTTCTCCACTGCTGCAGTTCAACTAGCTGAAATTCTACAGGAAAGATAAGATCACGTGGATGGCCCACATGGGCCTAATACAGTTTATTGCTTGGGCTATATTGAGATGAAAGATTGGAGAGCTGCCACTTTATGGCTTCTTCTCCAATGGGCCTAGAGAGTAACATTGAAGTGGCTAAAAGTAGTTTGGATTCTCCAGCTGATGTTGTATGGGAGTTAACAGCGGTATTTTTATTTTAGGTATGTGTGTAGAGGGGGCGGTAGGGGGAATGACTCTTAAGCATCTCCGTTTTTCTAAACTGGCCTTCCTGAACAGGTGCTCCCTGGTGCTCCAGAGTGTGGTGTTAACGACAAGACACAACAAGCACTCCACTACTGGGCATTTTTAAAGCCAGGCGAACACACCAGACATCACATCCAGTCAGGCTTATAAAAGTGACCAGTTAATATTTCTGTCCTCTAATCTTATTTGATCTTGACTTGTTTTCACTTTACCTCATCTTCCCTGTTGTGAATTCTTCTTTTCCTGCCCTGAATTCTCTCTCTTTCTGATCATCTCTGGATTTGGCTCCTTCTTGACACTTGGGTCCTAACACTCCCTCTAAGGATTATCCTAGTATGCTCTCCTACCTCCCTTTTGTTCCACTGCCTCCCATGTTCCTAACTGATGATGCCTAGTAGATAAGCCTTGGTCCCAAACCTCTGAGCAGGGGGGACAGGTGCTGCACGAGGTTATGATGACATCATGGAGAACAAGACAGACATTGTCTCTCTACTGGGTGCATCTGGAACCTCTTCTACATCTTATCCATGGCCAGGAAGCTCTCAACTTCCTAGGACTGTCCTTTTCATTTTCTGACAACCTTATCAGAAAGCTCAAGCTGTCAACAAGCTTGAGAGCTGCCCTGAAGTCATCTGTTTCCTGCAGAGTGCTGACGGTGTGGTGTGAACTCCAAGGCAGCTGTCAACATACATTCTGCCTATCACTTGCTAAGACCAGCACTGGAGCATGCGACATAAATTAATCACTTCCACTTCTCAACAGCACAGGCTCCTTGTGCTTTTTCTGCCTCTGGTCATTCATGCTCAGCAGATAACCGATAGCCATAGCACTCTGTGGAACATGGGCATGATTCCGGGCGAGCCAGATATAGCCCATTATCATCGCAGTTACAGTGTGTGGGCTCATTGAGAAGTTACGGGACACTTTATCAATGAGGGAGGTTGTCCCAAAACTCTGGCATTGGGTTTCATGTGAGGGAATGGAGGTGAAAATGAAGGTTGCAGAGATAGCAAGGCCTCCTTATCTGACATATTTTCCCAGTGAGGTCAAATATCAGTGCCATGGCCATCTTCCCAGGCGGAAATAAACCATAGAACACCAGAACTTGGAGGCTTTGCAGAGGGAGAAAATGAGACCCAGAAAGGGGACAGGACTTGTCCAAGCTCCTACAGGGAGATGGTGTCAGAGACTCAGGTTTATAAGAAAAACAAGAGTCCCTTTGCCCTCTGCAAACGAGACCAGGATTTAAAGGAGAGCAAAATCTTTGAGGATGTGAATGTTTTGCTTTTCTGCCTTAACACATAAAGGAGTGAGCAGGGAGTCAGGGATGAGCTATTTCTGTAGAATCTCAGTTGAGACATGACTTTTTTGTTTATACCAAATGTCTGTATTTTAAAAATAATTTCACTCATTTTCAGTTTCAGGGTTTTTTGTGTATGTACACATGAAAAAGAATATGACAATGATATCTATCAGTTCCATTAGATGAAGAACATTGTGGAACATCTGGCTGGCCCATTTGGTGGAGCATGCAACTCTTGATCTTGCGGTTGTGAGTTTGAGCCCCATGTTGGGTGTAGAGGTATTTAAAAAAAATAAAATCTTAAAAAAAAAAAAACCATTGTGAATGTTCATAGATTTTTTGTTTTTTAATGATCATAGTTTTTTAAAAAGATTGTTTATTTTGGGCAGCCCGGTGGCTCAGTGGTTTAGCGCCACCTTCAGCCCAGGGTGTGATCCTGGAGACCTGATCAAGTCCTACATTGGGCTCCCTGCATGGAGCCTGCTTCTCCCTCTGCCTGTTTCTCTGCCTCTCTCTCTGTGTCTCTCATGAATAAATAAATAAAATCTTTAAAAATTGTTTATTTTTAGAGAGAGAGCATGAGCGGTAGGTGGAGTTGGGGGGTAGTGTAGGGGTGGGGGGGAGTGTAGGGGCAGAGGGAGAGGGAGAGAGGATCTCTCCAGCAGACTCCATGCTCAGTACAGAGTCAATGAGGGTTCAACCTCAGAACCCTGAGATCACAATCTGAGCTGAAATAGAGTGGGACGCTCAACTTACTGAGCCACCCAGGTGCCCCAAATGATCATAGTTTTATGTCAATGGCATTACATGATTCAGATAGAAAAGTGCTTGGTTCCAATGTGTTGGCTTTTTAAAATCCAATTCATTGAGTTTCGTTCAGCCAAAAGTACTATGTCTGACATTGTGAGGGCCATTGTAATTTCAGTTTCAAGTTCAAATCTAAAGAAAATGTCATTTATTTTTCAGATGATAATACAAAAGTTCAATTGGAGCATAGCATCATGATAAAACAAGGTTTTTACTAAATAAAAATAAGCAAAATAAAGAGCCTACAGAAGGGGTGCCTGGGTGGTTCATCTGCCTTTGGCTTAGGTCATGATCCTGGGGTACTAGGATCGAGCCCTGCATTGGGCTCCCTGCTCAGTGGGCAGTCTGCTTCTCCCTCCGCCCCTCTCCTTGCTTGTGCTCTCTCTCTCAAATAAATAAATAAAATCTTTAAAAAAAAAAAAAGCCTAAGGGGAAGTGTACTTAGAATTAATTGTGGTACACACATACTTCATATTTGTCTCCAAAATAAGCTGCAATATTAAATACACAAGTTTGTACATCCCCATAGTTAGAATAACAGAACTAAAAAGAATTCTTTCTTTCTCTTTCCTTTTTCCTTTCCTTTTCGTTTCTTCTTCTCCTTCTTCTCTTCCTCCTCCTCCTCCTCCTTCTGTTTTACAAAACCTTTGTGTCACATGCTGACTTTCAATAGATTAATAAATTGCAGTAAGGGAGCTGCTCTGCTACATATGAAATACAAAATATTTTCATGACAAACACATGATTAAGAAAAAAAAGAATCCCAGGGTAGCCCCGGTGGCTCAGTGGTTTAGCACTCTCTTTAGCCCAGGGCCTGATTCTGGAGACCCAGGATCAAGTCCCGTGTCAGGCTCCCTGCATGGAGCCTGCTTCTCCCTCTCCCTGTGTCTCTGCCTCTCTCTTTCTGTGTCTCTCATGAATAAATAAATAAAATCTTTAAAAAAAAAGAATCTTAAAAAAAAAAGTCACAACTCTGGTTACTAGATGAGCTCCTTAACATATTCCTGAGGTCTACACGAGAACGACGAAAAATCCACTTACTCATTGATTTACGCTATAAATATTTATTGAGTGCAGCCTCCTTGATTCCTTTAGCAGGCCCTGCTCCAGAGGGCTATGGAGGTGAACCAGACATTTAGCTTCCATTTTCATGGAACTCACATTCTAGTCCTGGGAGAGGAGAATGGATAGTAAACAAACCAGAATATAAAAGGCAGGGAATATAGAACTTAATTAATACAGAGAAAATAGAATATTAAATATAAAGAATATTCGATGGTGATAAGTGTTTTTGAAAAAATAAAGCAGATTAAAGGCATAGGAAGTTCTGAGAATATGGGGTTGTCAAGGAAGGTGTTATAGGAAAACTGGTATTTGGGTAGAAATCTGAAGAAATAAAAGAGCAAGTCTTGGAGTTATTTGTGGGGAGTACTGCAGGTAGGAAAGAAACAGTCCAAGAACCCTGAGGCAGAAGTGACTTAGGTATATTTAAGGTCCATCAGGGAAAGCAGTGGGGCTGGAGTCAAGGGAGAGAAGTGAAGAGGGGTAGGAGGCGAGGGGAGAGAGATGAGGGCAGATCAAGCAGGGCCATGTACACTGTTGGTAGGACTTCAGATTTATTATGAGTAGATAAGAGTAGCTGGAGTTTTGTGAATCAAGAACTGACATGACTGGACTCACCTTTTTTTTTTTTATTTTTATTTTTTTTTTAATTTTTTTTTTTAATTTTTATTTATTTATGATAGTCACACAGAGAGAGAGAGAGAGAGGCAGAGACACAGGCAGAGGGAGAAGCAGGCTCCATGCACCGAGAGCCCGATGTGGGATTTGATCCCGGGTCTCCAGGATCGCGCCCTGGGCCAAAGGCAGGCGCCAAACCGCTGCGCCACCCAGGGATCCCCTGGACTCACCTTTTTAAAGGTCATTCAGGCTGCAGGGTTGAAAAGGACTATAGGAAGGCAAGAGCAGAAGAAACTCTCACAGTGCTGATGGACTGGATGTAGGGAGGAGTCAAGGGGGACCCCAAGGTTTTTGGCCTGAACTAGTAGAAAGATGAGGCTTCCATTTGCTGAAGTGGAGAAAATACAGGAAGAGCAGGCTGGAGTGAGGAGAGAATTGGGAGTTTGGTTTGGGCATATTAAAGTTGACAAAATCTACAATTATCTAAATGGAGATGGTAAGCAGGCAGTTGAACAGGGAGTATGGAGCCCAGAGAGGAGGCTCAGATAGGGATAGTGATATTTTTATGCTTGAAAGGGAAGTAAAACCATCAGAAGGAAGAGACAAAGCTTTCTTGAGGGAAGGAGGACAGACATGGTGTATCTTAGCCTTGGTTCCCCAAGAAGCAGATCTTGAGCCAAGGATTTGAGTGCAAGTAGTTTATTTCATGCCAAGAAGTACCTGTAGGGGAGTAGGAACTGAAATAAAGAGGAAGGGATCCAATAAAGTAGATGGTATCACACAAGTTACCACTGTGGGCAACTAGAGCTTAATTTCACTGGGAACCCTGGGAGCCAGCATAGAGTACAGTGATATCCTGGTATCTTTAATGATATCCTACCCAGGAAGGGGGAGCAGCTGAGAGCTACTATTAGGGGTAGGGTATTATTAATACTCTGGTACTTTTAGACTGCCATGCTTGTGGTTAGAGCAGGCTCCAGCATCCAGAGAAAGCTCCCAGGTAGAGATGCAAGTGCTGACAGATAGAAGTCAGGGCAGCTTGCTCTAAAATACTAAGACTTAAAGAGATATGAGTGGGGCACTGATGCCCTACATTATCCTTGTTGATACTGATTCTTCTAGGTGGTTGCCAGTTATACTTTCTACAAAGAACACAAAAGAGTTTGTGGGACAAGATAAAGGCCCCACTTCTCCAATTGTTTCCAAGGTCATGATTGGTGTTCATCATCTCCTTGTCTCATTCCAGACACCCTCACCCTTGAACAGCACTCACTGCATATTGAGGTTGCTTCTCTGGTCGGGTAACTGGACCCACATCCCTGGGAGGTCTGAGCTCCTGGTCACTATGCACTGGTCAAACTATAATTGCTACAATTGCCCATACTGTTAGTCTCTGCGCAAACACCAAGATGAGCCCTAATGAATCCCCTGAGTTCTAGGCATATTTTTCCCTGATCCTATTATCTACCAGCAGCCCTATCTTTTCATGATAATCAATATCTAATATCCCTTCCAGTATAGGAACTCCTTTCTTGGCCTACTGCTCTGTTGGCATGAGGAGTCTAAAGTGACATGGGGTAGCCATAGCTTTAGGTGGTACTTGGGATAAGTACCTCCACCTCATTCACTACCAAGCCATGGCCAGGAACAAGACTACTAGTCTAGCAGAGCCAAAAGTTAGAGATTCCTGAAGTGAGTCATTGGGCATGATGGTGATAAGGACCCTTCTACCTCCACTCCTTTGTTCCTACGTACTCTACTTGATGGGGCCCCAGCATCATATAATGACTGCTATTTTGAAGTATACATTGAATCTTTTTTTAAAAAAGATTTGTTTATTTATTTGAGAGAGAGAGAGAGAATTAGTGGGGAGATGGAAGGAGACTTACCACTGAGCAGGAAGACCCCAACACAGGGCTCAGTCTCATGGCCCTGAGATCATGACCTGAGCTGAAACCAATAGTCAGATGATTAACTGGCTGAGCTACCCAGGAGCCCCTTAAAGTACAGATTGAATCTTAAAAGACAGCACCCCAGAGTGAAAATGCCAGAGTAAGAAACTATAAAATCTCATTCTTCCATAAAAGGAGCAAATAAACTGGCAAAAGTTTTGAGAATCAACTTTATTGGGACTTGAGAAACTAATGAAAAGTTTACAGCAACCAGGAGAATGCTTAATTGAGGAGGAAAAAAACACATCAGAATCTTGATAGTAGAGCTTTGGGGTATGTTGACTGCCCTGACTCAACAGTGGCCTGGAAGACAACAACCTACATTTCTGGTATAGGTGTTGAGTACATAAGGGAGCAGAATGGATCTAATTCTCAAAGAACCCTGGTTGTATTATCTGTCTTGTTGCTACCTGAGAGACCAATCCAAATAACTTGTTTTTATTTCACCTACCATTAAACTCTCAAGACTGAAGTGACCACCCAGGGGCATTTGTCAAAAATATTTAAAGGCAAAAATATATAGCCTGCTGCCAGTTGAGGCAAGTCAAGTGAAAGGATGGGAAAAAATATTCTATGTAAATAGTAACCAAAAGAGAGTTGGAATGGCTATACTAATATCAGACAAAATAGACTTTAAGACACAAATTGTAACTAGAGACAAAGATATATATCATTATATAATGATTAAAGAGTCAATATATTAAAGATATAACAATTATAAACATATATGCACCTAACAACAGAACTCCAAAATATATGAAGCAGAAACTGACAGAATTAAGGGGAGAAGTAGACTGTTCTACAATAATTGGAGATTTCAATACTTCACTT
Organism: Canis lupus familiaris; assembly: GCF_011100685.1. Lineage (NCBI taxonomy): Eukaryota > Metazoa > Chordata > Mammalia > Carnivora > Canidae > Canis > Canis lupus. The sequence continues at coordinate 4,389,819 of NC_049241.1, read as the reverse complement.
TCCATAATGAATAGAACAACTAGAGAAAAGATAAAAAAGAAATAGGAGATTTGAACAACACTATGAGCCATCTAGAAAAAGAAGGCAAACAGAAAGAAGAAAATAATGAAGAGCAGAGATTAATGAAATCGAGAATAGAAAAAGAGAATTAATGAAATCAAAAGTTGGTTTCTTAAATTTTTTTTTAAATTGACAAACCTTTAGGAAGACTAAGGAAGGAGAGAGAGAGAGAGAGAGACTCAAATTACCAAAAGCAGGTGGAAACAACAAACGTAGGATGGTGGTTAAGATTAAGAGTCTGGACTGTGGAGCCAGTAGGGACATTACAAACAACTTTATAGAAATAAAAAAGGATGATAAGAGAAAACTAGGAACATTTGCATTTGCTAACAAAGTAGATCATCTAACTAAAATGGACATACTCCTAGAAATACACAAATTACCAAAACTGACTCAAGAAAAAACAGAAACTCTCAACAGATCCATAAAAAATTAAAAGATTAAGTCTGTAATTTAAAACTTCTAACAAAGAAAAGCTCAGGACCAGATGCCTTCATTGGTGAATTCTACCAATGTTTTTAGAATTAATACCAATCCTTCTCAACTCTTCCAAATAATCGAAGAGGAAAAACTTCCTAACTCATTCTATGAAGCCAGCATTACTCTGATAGCAAAGCCTGACACAGACATCAAAGAAAACTAAAGACCAATATCCCTATGAACATAATTGCAAAAAAATACTCAATAAAATACTAATAAACAGATTTTAGCAGCATATACAGAGGATTATATACCATAACCAAGTTGAATTTATCCCAAGAATGAGAGTAGTTCCACATACAAAAATTAATCAATGTAATACACCATATTAATAGAATGAAACAAACAAACAAACATAAAACAGTGATCATCTCAGTTGATTCAGAGAAAGAATTTGATAAAACCCAGCATACTAGAGCACCTGGGTGGCTCAGCTGGTTAAGCTTCTGCCTTCAGCTCAGGTCATGATCCCAGGACCCTAGGATTGAGCCCAGCATCAGGATCCTTGCTCATAAGAGAGCCTTCTTCTCCCTCTCTTTCTGCCTGCCTCTCCCTCTGCCTGCTGCTCCTCCTGCTTGTGCGCACTCTCTCTCTCTCAAATAAATAGATAAAGTCTTTAAAAAAAAATCCCCAGCACACTTTCATGATAAAAAATGCTCAACAAACTTAGGAAGAGAAGGAAAATTCCTCAACATAATAAAGGAAAAATTAAGGGCATTTATAAAAACCCACAACTAGCTTCATACTTCATGGGGAAAAACTGAATGCTTTTTCCCTAAAATCATAAACAACACATGTGTACTCAGTACTTCTATTCAACATTGTAGTAGAAGTTCTACCCAGGGAAATCAGTAAAAAAAAAAAAGGCACCCAAACATGGCAGTACTCCCCAAAGTAATCAACAGATTCAATGCAATCTCTGCCCAAATTCCATGCAATCTCTGCCCAAATTCCAATGGCCTGATTTGTAGAAATTGATGTGATGACCCTAAAACTCATATGTAATTACAAGGGACTCAGAATAGTCAAAACAATCTTGAAAAGGCTACAAAGTTGGAGAATTCACACTTCTCAATTTTAAAACTTCCTACAATGCTACAGTAATCAAAACAGTATTCAACCAGCATAAAGATAGACCTAACAATCAGTGCAATAGAATTGAGAATCTAGAAATAAATCTATACATCCATGGTCAACTGATTTTCAACATTCTAAGACCCTATTCCAAGGAAGAATGGTCTTTTCAACAAGTGGTAATGGAACAAATAGATAACCACATGCAAAGAATGAAGTTAGATCCTTACCTCACACAATATTCAAAAATTGACTCAAAATGGATCCAAGACCTAAATATAAGAGCTAAAACTATAAAATTCTTAGAAGAAAACACAGGAGTTAATCTTCATGACTTCAGATTTGGCAATAAATTCTTAGACATGGCATGAAAGCATGAGTAACAAAAGAAAACAAATAAATTGAACTTCATCAAAGTGGAAACTTCTGTGTATCAAAGAGTACAATCAAGAAAGTTGAAAAAGCAACCTATAGAATGGGAGAAAATATTTGCAAACCACATATCTGATAAGAGGTCTAGAATATATAAAGAGGTCCTGAACTGAAGATGGAGACAAGGATCAGGAAACTGAAAGAAATAGAAGGAACTAAAGGCATGTGCCCAGGGTCTCAGCCTCACATCTGCTTTATTTCCAGGAAGAAGCAAGTGACTCAGCCCTGGCCAATTAGGCCCAGTAATTGAAAGGGGCACATGACCTGGTCCAGACTCCTCATGAATCCAGGGAGTTGGGTTGGAATTTTGGGCAAGAGGCACAATGGCTAAACTGTGGAATGTCCACTTGGTCCTGCTATGGCCATTTTGCCACCATGAAGGCTGAGAACAGAGTCAACAGCAGGTAAAGCAGAGCCAGGGATGGAGCAGGGTAGATTCCTGGTGGTCTTGCTTGAGCTCTTGTATGCAGCCATATCTACAATCTGCTGCCCCTGCTCATTTTTTCCCCCTAAGCCAGCTGGAGCTGGTTTTTGCCAATGAAAAAAATCATGTTTAATACAATCCATTTGTCTTCTATGACTATTCTTTGCCTCAATTATCGCTAAAAAATATGCCCTTAATATTCTGTGTAGACTAAGCATCTCTTCACTTATCTTTGCCCTAATTTATTTATCCCCTTCCCTACTATGACTACTGCATGCCTACCTATAGGCGCTTCCTGGGCTATCTTGCTCAAACTCCTCCAGGGTTTATGAGAGATAGTTGCTAGGTGAACCTCTGTGTGTCTTTTGGAAAAACTCTTTATCTAAGACAGGAACTGTTATGTTTGTTACCCCATCCTCCCTGTGAAGAAATCATGGCATCAAATCCTCTGAGTGCAGTGCCAGGAAAATATAGGTCTATTACTATTTCCTTTTCACAGTGCAAAATAGGGACCCTGAAAGATAAAGTTTCTTGTCCAAGATCACACTGTTAATCCATGATGGATTCAAACCCATGGCATGTGACTGGGCAAGTAGACTGCCCCTGTTCAGTAAGTGGCTAAGATTGCTATTACAAACAGTAATAATCAGACACTCCAACAAGGCTGATGACGTGATGGCTTTCTTGTCCTGATCACTGGCCCTGCCTCATCTTCCAACTACTCCAAATTTACCTTATAAAAAGTCATCTGTAGCTGGATGAGAGGTTAAAGTAACCATGTTAGTAGCCCTATACTTCCAAATGGAGAGAGTTGCTTAGGATGAACTCAAAGCTGTCTTGTTTCATCCTTATCTTGTTCAATACAATAAGCTCCAGAACCAGTTTATTTGGTACAGTAGAAGCTAGGTCAATGTGGACCTTTTTACCTGGCTCTCTGTTCCAGCCATTTGCCAATCTAACTTGGGCCCTGTGGCTAAGAATTGTGAGCCTAGGAATGAAGAAACATAGGGGCTCCACGCCTACCTAGCTCTGCCATTAACTATGTACAACTGCAGGTCACTTTTTTCTCCTCTTTGAACCTCACCTCTGCATCTACAAAATTGGTCGGTGTGCTATGGGAGGTTTTGACTAGAGTGATATTTCCCAAAGTGTTTTCCAGCAGGCATTTGCCAGAAGTTTGAAAAAAGGAGTTACCACTCCCCATCCTACCCTGGTCCAGTAATTTAGGGGAACACTGGGTAGGATATCATTAAACAAAAGTATATTTACCACCGGACTTCTTGGAAGCTTCAGTCTGCCCTTGTGCCTTACAACTCTTCCAAACAGGGAGGTAGAGACCAGAGTTCCCAAATTGACTTGACACAGGAACTCCTTCTGGGTGCGCTGTCTTGTGGGGGAGTTGTTTTGTGCAACAGAATTTAGGAAAAGTTAGACTAGGGGATCCATAGGATCCCTGTCAGCTTTGGGAAGTCTTAATTCAAAATTCATTATTTTGACTTAGGGCTCTGTGAGATGCTAAACTACATCCTGAATCATGAAAGCAAAAAAACCAATTACAGTCAGTAAAGTTTAGATGGAGTTCTGTTGTAATTTGTAGAATTCCAGTTGCTGAAAATGAGAGTTTGTGAGTGGAATGGATGATAATGATCCAATAAACAGAATACTCATGAACTTGGACCATCCTGGGCAACAGAGGGAGCTATATTGAAAACTGACCCTGCTATGAGTTTCCTTTATGAAAATTCCAGGATGCACAGATTACCCATTCTGTACCACAAGAATCTGGGTTGAATATAAAGTCACAAATTCATGACTGGAGGACAGTGACTTAGAGATTCTGGGTTGTAAAATCATAATGGCATTGAAAGGAAAAACAAATGCCTGGTGGTGTGCATGTTGTCTGTAGGAAAGCAAACAAGCAAAAAAGAACTAAAAAGCACCTCACTGAATCTGGCTGGGGAAGAAATTAATTCCATAGCGGCCCTTATTACTCATTGTAAAACTGTGCACAATGAAAATGGCATTCTCTTCAGGGAGCTTTCTTTATTTTCATATTTTGGTGAGTATGAAAAGTACCTATAGAAATGGACTTCATAGAGGCGGCCTGGGTGGCTCAGCGGTTTAGCGCCACCTTCAGCCCCAGGGTGTGATCCCGGGACCCGGGATCAAGTCCCACATCCGGCTCCCTGCATGAAGCCTGCTTCTCCCTCTGCCTGTGTCTCTGCCTCTCTCTCTCTCTCTCTCTCTCTCTCATGAATAAATAAATAAAATCTTAAAAAAAAAAAGAAATGGACTTCATGTATTCATTGTTGACTGAAGTCCTCCAAGTGTATTTTCACTCAAATCTGAACTTTCCCATCATGGGAGTTTTCAGGAGGGAGTGAGGTATGTGGCATTGGAGTCAGACATTGTATTAATGAATGTATATTGGGTGACCACTATGTGCCAAGTGCTGGGAATGCAGTAGCAAACAAAGGAGTCCTTTGTTTATCCTTTAGTCCTTTGTTTTGTTATTAGGATAAGTCCCTATCCTAATAGAGCTGCCATCCTGTTCTGTTACTTATCAGCTGCGGGAGCTTAGGCAAGTCACTTAACCTCATTACAAAACCATCACAGGACTGCACCCGATTCAAGGATTGCTGGAAAATAAATGTCAGACTTTACAGGTAGAGTGTCAAGCCTAGGGCCTGGCATTTAAGTGGCTTCTAGAAACAGCAGTCAGTATTATGGTTCTTGAAGCCAGAAGAGGAGAAAGGAGTTCAGATAAATTCAAGGAGGCTTCACACTCGCTACAAGCAGAGCCTTTCGTGAAGATGCAGGGGCATCTGAGAATAATGGTTTATCTCCCCAAATAAAGTGCTACTTTTGTTGTCTGTCCCTCATCCGATTCCCTTCAGCTTTCCCAGGTTCACCAGAGTGGGCAGCTGCTGGGCTGGTGACCTTGATCCCAGGGCCCTGCCTGCTGGACCACATCCTCACACAGGGAATCTGCTTCCCTGTCAGACATTCAGGCTCTACTACCCTAGCCTCTTGGATATCCTCTGAGATAATAGACATGCCTCCATCCCCAACCTCAGAGCAGGGCATCCCTACCAAGCCCAAAGACATCCAGAGGGGGCTCAGCACAAATCTACCTGAAAGCAATTCACTCAGCACATCCTGGGAGTCTAAAGACAGGGGTTCTTTGTCCTGCCTGCCCTTGCTTTGCCTTGTGCCCCTGAACTGCTCACTTCCTACCTCTGAGTTAGGATGTCCTTCATAGACTGAAGGGATGCAATAAGCCAACCCCAGAGGCAGTCCCCCAGTTTTGGCATTCTACAAAGTACAACTATTTCTCTCACAGGCCATCTGGCAGAGATTTGGAGCCCATCAAGCTTCAGTTTGTCTGATATTACCTCCACCTTCTCAGTTGTTTTTCTATCAGCAAAAATGGAATTAATAATGCCTATCTTTATTTTATTTTTTTAAATTTAAATTCCTACCTTTAAATCAAAGCTGGGGACACAATGGAAAGAACATGAATCTTAAGTTGGACAGGCTCGAGTTTGAATACTGGCACTGCCATTGGCAGGACGAGGCACTTCCTCTAGCTACATACCTCCGTTTCCCATCTGTCAGGCAGATAGCACCTAGTTTGCAGAACTGTGCAAGTGGAGGAAACCAAAACATAGCAGATGATCAATAACTTGTAATGCTTATTGTTACTGTGGTCATTATTTGTTCTAAAAATAAGTGCCTGATTAAAAGCTGATACTGCTCCAATGTCTACCACTGTGCTTACCCTCTCTAGATCTTTGATGGTGGGAGTCCTCCTTTAATAAGTAATGGGGCTTCTATGGCTTGAAAGCTACATCCAGCGGGAGCTCAGTGGCCACACCAAATTCCTTTTAGGCTGGAGTCCATGGTCCATGCAGCATTCTCTATTGAAAGGTGTGTCTTCAAATGCACAATACCCTACTTAGACTCTTCTCCTAGAATCCTAATTCTGGTTCATGCTTTGTAGCAGATATAAAGCCATCCTTTCTTTGCATAATATGAATCTCAAATTTACCTATGATCTCACCTGTCACCACCTTCATCTGCATGTGTTGTGGCACACACAGCTCCATCTATTCAGAAGAGTCTGTGACACTGAAAGGGACCAAAATCCCCAAGTCTCAGGGTTGGAGGGGAATGAATGTTACTTAGTTGAAGCTCTCTCCTGAGGCTTGAACTTTCTCTTCCCCACCCTCTGCTGAGAGCACATCCCGCCTATTCTTACCTCCAATGATGGAGAACTTACTAAATGCAAAGGTGGATCATTTCATCATCCACTCAGTCGTCAGTTAGCTGCCCAGCTCACTTGAAAAAAGGTCACCCTACAGCAACAAAAAAGCTTCTCATGGGTAGCCAATTGTGAATCGTAGTTCCAAAAAACAATGCTGTTTTCTTGTCTACCCATCTCCCCAACTCTGAACTTTGTGGCCACAAAAAATGGAGATGTGACATTTTCCTTTGGAATAACAAAACTCTGTTAATGTGTCTCTTCTATTCACCCACTGCTAGACATTCCCATAAGGAATCTACTTTAGATGCCCACAGAGAATGCATTTTCAATTCTAAACCTCATTAGTTAATTTCCAGAAGGAGAAGAAGAGCATTTATGGGCATAGATAAATCATATCCTGGGCCAAATAACCTCTTCTACTTTCCAACAGGGAACCCAGAGCAATTTCAGGACACGACTCAGGGGGTAACATTGTTTTCCTTGTGTAGCTTCAGAAACCAAGGCAGAGAAGCGAAGGTCACCCAACAAACCAAGGGCAAAAGCATGCACTAAATCCCAGGAATCTGAGACCTCCCAGCATAGTAATTGATCCTCTAAGATAAATGTTTGTCTTGCTAACCAGGGAAATTTACTGTGGTCCTTACAGAGGGATTCTTGAGGCTCAAAATTATAAACAGGGAAATAGGGCCTGGTAATGAGTTGAGTGATTAATTGGCAAAGAAAGCTTTCAAGGAGGGAAAGGATCAATGAGCTGAAGAAAAATTAAACACCCTTCAGGAAGTTTTCCCACTCCCTTACATTGTTTTAATTCTTCATGCTCAGTCTCTTCATTAAACATTTTTTGAAGTGGGTTTTTATTTTGTTTCTTAGTTTTTGCTTTTTTGGTTATTTTTCTGACAAGGTTATTTGATCACATCTCCAACTTAGATGATTTCTCAGGCTGAATTTATCTTGACCTTTGTCCAGTGAAGCAGAACAAGCTCTTGCTTATCTGAAGTAAATGGGACCAAGAGGCCATGGAATAATAAAAAATGTATCAGAAATGGCTGAGATATAGCACGCTCTGTTTCTGCACCGATGAAAGGGGCACAGTGAGAATTAGTGTTGAGGTCATGGGACACAGGTGGTGTGACAGCTCTGAGGGAGCCACCTGAGGAGTTGACTGACTCACAGAAGCTTCCCTCCCTTGAGGTGGCTTGTCAGCAGCAGTGGGAGAGCTTGGGCTTTGGACTGAGACGTTGGTCACCTTTCTAGCTGTCCCTGTGCTGGCCATGTGACTACAGCAACTTGGGCAACCTTTCTGAGCCTGGATTTTCTCAGTCAGCTCTTGCTGATACACCACAGTGTGAGTAGGGCAGGTGATTATTGTGCTAATCAGTGTTTTCTTTGTGCCTATAGACAACTGGCACTCAGACTGTATCTGCCAAATGAATCAGTGGAAAAAGGGTACCATCACCAGTGCTGCAGGATCATTGTGGAGATTAAATGAGAGATTAAATTATAAATAAAAGCCTAGGGCATTTTCACGGCACCTGTTTGGCTCAATCAGTAGAAATGCGATTCATTATCTTGGGGTTGGAGTTTGAGCCCCGCATGGGTCTGCAGAGATTATTTCTAAAAAAAATCTTAAAAAGAAAAAAAAATAATAAAAAAAAATTAAAAAATCTTAAAAAGAATAAAATTTAAAAAGTAAAAGCCCAGGACCTTTTTGATGCTCATTAAACAGTAGCTCTTGGGCAGCCCTGGTGGCACAGTGGTTTAGTAATGCCTGCAGCCTGGGGTGTGATCCTGGAGACCTGGGATCGAGTCCCATGTCAGGCTCCCTGCATGGAGGCTGCTTCTCCCTCTGCCTGTGTCTCTGCCTCTCTCTCTCTCTCTCTCTGTGTCTCTCATGAATAAATAAATAACATCTTTTAAAAATAATAATAAAAAATAAACAGTAGCTCTTGCGTTGCCAGATTTTGTCAGTGTCCGGGCTAGGAAGGAGTCTGGGTGTTGAATTAGAGAGCCCCCTTGTCCTGCAGGTGAGAAAACCGAGACTCAGATATATATTCTGTTTGCTTGTTCATTCATTTGACATAAACTACCAAAATGCCTCTTACATGTCAGGCACTGTACAGGGGATGTATCAAGACAGAAAAAAACCCTTTATACTTACAAAGTTTACATTCTAGTGGAAGGAGATAGTAAAGGAGTGGACAAATACATAAACAAGGGTAATTTTACATGCTAACAAAGTGCTACGAGAATAAGAAAGCAGGTATTGTGATAGACAGGATCTGACAATGGTGGGGGTGGGGGTGCTCTGATAGAAGAGGTGACTAGCGGGGCCTCCGTGATGAGTTAATGGAACAACAGAGGCCTGAATGACTGCAAGGACAGAGTCATATAAAATTTGGAAGCAAGTGTCCTGGAACACTGCTTTTTCTTGGTTTCTTTTGGTGCTTGTTCCCATAGGTCTTTTTTCAAGGGGGGGGAGTGTGACTTTTATTTTGATATAATTCCAAACTTACAGAAAAGTTCTAAAACAGTACAAGGAATTCTCATCTAGATTCACCAACTGTTTGTTTGTCCCACTCTCTCTCCTCTCTTCCTCTGTATAAATCTATAATATATACACATACTTTTACACATACACACATACTTTTTCAAAACTGTTTGAGAGTTCATAATGCAAACATACGGCCCCGTTACCCTATACTTCAGGATGTATTTCGTAAAATAAGAACATTCTCTTACATAACCACCATCTGTTTTTAAATTTTGTTGGTTGCTCCAACAATAACCTTTTGAAATTACATACATTTTTTCAGGTCCAGAATCACATACTGCATATACTTCTCATGTCTATTTAGTCTCCTTTAATCCGGAACAATTCCTCAGTGGCTGTCTCTCTCGCCCTTGACATTTCTTAAGAGTGCAGGCCAGTTATTCTGTGGAATGTTTCCCTTGGGTTTCCTGATAATTTTTGAGAAGTAGATTCAGTTAATGCCTTTTTAGCAGGAATGCCACAGAAGTAATGTTATGTTCTCTTCAGGGTATTGTAGCAGCAGGTATATTGTGTTGGTCCATCCCAATATGGGTGATGTTAATTTTGACTCTTGGGTGAAGGTGGTCTCTCCCAGGTTTCTCCATATCAAGTTACTGTTTTCCCCTCTGTAACTAAGTCATTTGTGGGGAGGTATTTTAGAACATAAACATTCTGTTCCTCAAACTTTCACCCATTAGTTTTAGCATTCACAAATGATTTTCTTACTCCATCTTTTCTTCTATACCTATTAGTTAACATTCTATTGCAAGGAAGTTTCCTTCTGTCTCATTTACTTATATGATCATCTATTTTTTAAGTAACACTACAAACTCATCACTTTTCATTTTATTCAATAGGTTATAATCCACTACTCTCAGATTCTTCTCAGATTTGGCCAGTGAGAGCCCTTTGCAACTGCCCCTACATCTTTCTGACATGTTCCATCATCCTTCAAGAAGTTCCTTGCTTTCTGGCACAAAATATTTCAGGTTCATATTGTACCTTCCTGGCACTAGGTCTGGGATCACCTTTTTCTCCAATGAGCCCAGTTTCCTTTGATGTTAAAAGGTGTTTAGAATCTGAGATCTAGGTACCAGGTGGGCTCCTGTTATCAGTGTGTCATTGCTTCTAGTTTCTCTCAGGGAATAGAGGTAGACAGCTTCTCAAACTTTAATGTGCTTAAGAGTCATTGGGGATAATGTTAAAAGTACAGATTCTGATTCAGTTGGTTGGGTTATGGGCTGGTATCAGAGCTTTTCTACAAAGCTTCCAGGTGATGCTGACACAGCTGATCCATAAGCCACATCTTGAGCACCAAGAAGGATATTGGGCAATGGTCCTCAAACCGAGGTAAGCATTGGAATCACCTGGAGGGTTTGTTAAAATACACATTCCTGGGCTCTACTCTCAAAGTTTCTCATTCCCTATGTGAGAACTGAGAATTTGCATTTCTAACAAGTTCCCAGGTGATGCTGTTATTGCTGATAACTAGTTCTTTGAGAACTACTAATCTCACACATTGGAATTCCTGGGTTGTTTTGTTTTTTGTTCTTTTGTTTTAAAAACTGATCCTTAAGGCCCCAGAGATATGATTTAATTGGTATAGGATATGACCTGGGCATCGAGAATGTTATGAGCCCCATGTTATAAGTGGTCCTATTGTTTAGCACAAGTTGAGAAGATTGCTCTAGAAGGGGTAGGAGTAAATACAAAGCCTTTAAGAAGGAATTAGCTTGACATTTTCAAGGGCCATCAAGGATGCCAGTGTGGCTGAACATTAGGAGGGGAGGTCAGAGGTAGACAGGGATGGATCAGAGGGGATGAGATGGGTCAGGGGGATGAGGAGGTCAGAGGTAGACCGGGATGGGATCAGAGGGGATGAGAGTGTCAAGCCACTGGAGACTTTAAGCAAGGATGACATGACCTGAATGCCTTAATCATGACCTTCATCTAACAGTCTTGAGGCCAGTTCTCCTGCCAGGCCTTTCTACTCAAGTCAGTTTGAACTGTGACAAAGAATGAAATGGCTTCTTCACAGCCTTCTCAAAGCGCCCCCCCCCCCCCCCCGCCCCACACACACACATTTTAAGTATTGCCCGTGGATTTTATTTAGAATTACTGTCCAAGGTTTTGAAATCCTTGAAAGGTAAGTTTAGGCACAGTTATAAAGTATTATGTCATGGGAGAAAAACTTGGTGGGTAGAGGATGTCTCTACTTATTGATAAAGACATCTAGGAGTGCTTTGCTTTAAGAAAACTAATATATATTGCACAACAATGGGAATATACCTAACACCACTGCTTAAAAATGGTTAAGATGGTAAATTTTGTTGTGTTTTTTACCACGATTTTTAAAAAAAGAGTAGTACTCATCATATATGTGAAAGACAAATGTGCAAAGCACTGAATTCTATAATTTGTTAAATTTTTATTTGTTCTTCAGGAAACTTACCATGGGTATTTCACTACCAGATGGAAGACTATATCATATCATTAAGAATAATAAGAATTTAAGCCAATTTAAGAATAAGAATTTAAGCCAAGAATGACAAAAAAAAAAAAAAAAGAGAAAAAAAGAAAATGTATAAAACCATGAACCTGGGAAATGGACAGAGTTGGGCAAAATGACTCACTTTAACACAAAGATTCTTGATGTGAGGGTTTTTGCATTAGGTTGACCTAAGTAATAGTGTCCCTCTAGGGCACTAAAAACATGATTCACTTGACACGTAACATTGCAGAAACATAACTAGCCTGGAGAGAGAGGATGGCAAAGGGCCTTCTGAGATGTCAAGTCCAACAAAGTGATAATAACTTTGAGATTTTGCTTATCTGTTCTATCCCCTCAAGGCATTGCACAATATGAGTGTGCTTGGATTGGACAGGATTCCTGTGACACGATTCACATTCTATTTTGATTCTGGCAGTTGGTAACCTTTCTTCTAGGAAATGGAAAAAAACCTGTTGGTGATATTCTGTTGTCCTGAACATGTGAGGGCAGCAAGGCTGCCCAGGGCAAACTGAGCAGAGGCAGGTGTGGCCCCTGGGTAATTTTTAGCAACACTCCCAGGCCTGATATTTGATGGTGGCCTGCAACTAGCTCTGTCAACCTGCCACAAAGATGACCTGCCCTTTCCCTCCGTCATTTGAGCCCTGGGTTTTTCCTGGGCAGGAGCTGACAGTGATGTCATCATCTCGTGATGTTGTTGGGTGACCTTGTTCACCGAACTGGTTCCACTCATTTCTCTTTCATCCTAAAGTTGAACTGTGAAAAACGCTACTGAGAACCAAGGACAGGGAGGCTTGAGACTCTGCAAAAAGCCCCCCCCCCCCCCCCCCCACCCCCGGTCGGTCCTTCTCACCTGATTTCCAAACACTTATTGTGATTAACTTTTATCTGACCCAGTTTCTAGCAATCCTCAGCTTGGAAGAGCCATAAAGGAAAAACAATGTGAGAAGAGATCAATGAGATTAGTTTTTAAATGTAGTGGACTCAGCAAGGCAGGAACTATGGCCTCATAAAAATGACTTTGATCCTTGTTATAAAGACAGAGAAGTATTTATGAGTGATCTTTTTGCACCATGGGCCAACCACAGAGGCCTGAAAGGTAGGAGGAGAAAGGAAGCACATGATGTGGAGCTGCTGGTTTAATAAAAGGAAACAATAATATACTGAACTCCTACTGCATGCCAGGCCCTGAGCTAGGACATCACTTAAGCCACAGCCCCTCTTCATGAGGTGGGAACTGCCACGATCCTCATGTCATGGAGGAGGAAAGAGAATCAGAGAGGCTGAGTTGGTATTCAACTAGTAAGTAGTGGTGCTGGAATACGAACAAAGTTTCTTGACTCCAAATCTGTGTTCTTTACCTAGCACACACAATTGTTGGCTTTCAGATATCATTGCTGAGACTTTATCAGGAACTCCACACTTGGGCTCTTTTCATCAGTGACAGAACTCTCCCAGGCCTTTCCCCAACACACAGTGTTTGAACTGAAAGGACACTGGATAGATGAAGACACTGAGGCTTCGAGCAGGTAAAAGAATCTACTCTACGAAGTGGTGGCATCCGGCCTCAAGCCCTGACAAAAGCGCTTTCCAGCCACCAAACTACATGCAAAGGACAGAGTGCTGACAAAGCCATCTTGTCTGGGATGTGGCCTTGTTGACAACCTCATTTTAGCTGGACAGGATGTGGGCACAATCAGAAGGGCATTTTACCTTACAATGTGATCCCTGCGGCTTAAGCATCATGTTGTTTTCTTTACTTCTTTGCTCCTGGCAGCAGTAGATACTGTTGGGCTGGATTTCCACAAACTATTTAGATTTAGGAAAATAAATCACAGACTGCTGGCCAATACTAACACACGCTGCAAACCAAGAAAAGTTGCAAGTTGAAAAGCGTAGAGCACAGCGCCACCTAGTGTTGGCAATCAAGACAAGTCCCTTTAGGTGCCCTTGGCTCAGCTAGAAGCCACTTGACTAGCACAAGCCCCTCAGGAGTAAAACTCTCCCCTGCATTTCCCTTCGTGTGAGGAATTGAGGCCCAAAAGGCTGTGAGGCTTGCCAAAGTTCACAAAACATGAGATGAGAGAGACGAGTCCTGACTGTTTGGTTCCCAGCTCTGTGTCTTTTCCACTGGGCCCAACCTCAGGGGAAAGAGCACAGTCGTTTTGCCCCTGGTAAGCATGGGGTACTAGCTCGTACTGGGTCTGAATGGCAGCTGGTACTCAGAAGGAAGACCCCTTCCTCTGAACAGGAGAGTCACCTTTCTGGTGGTGACAACCTCCCATAAGAACATGACTCTTGCAAAGATCTCCTTCATCTCCTCTCCAGAACAGAAGAGAAACACAAGCGCCAGCCCTAGGTCCTACACCCGCCTGATGTGAAGTGGCCAGCATGCTATAAGAGCACCTCCATCCGTAGCCAGGCACAAAGAGCAGCTGCTGTGCTCTCCTCGGGCAGCCCACAGGTGTTGCTTCAGACAGAGGCAGTGCTCTGTACCCATGAGTGGGAAACCATCCCAATAGACACATTTTGGCTAAGAAAAAAAGAAAAAGGGAAGTGACATTGCAGGCGAGCAGAAGTTAGGGGACTGTGTTGCTGCACCAATTACACCTTGCAGAACTCCAAGGACTACCATATGAGCAGAGCTTGTGGGAGTGAGTCACACAGCGGCCCCAGCTGAGGTTTTCGAACCAGATTAGCTTGGATTTGCTTGTGGCCATGGGCAGGGCTCTTTCACAGCCTTGGCCTCTTCCTCCCCATGTGTACAATGGAGGTGCCGAATTATACCTGGCCCGGGATCTGGTCCCTCTCTGACCTCATCTCCTCAGCTCACTCTCCTCCACCCTACTGGCCTCCTTGCTGACCCTCAACTAGGTGAAACTGTTCTAGTCTCAGAGCCTCTGCACAGGTTCCAGTTCTCTGGACGAATGCTGTTTTGCCAGGTCCTAGCAGGGCCGGCTTCTTCCAGCTCTGAATATGTCTGCTCAAATGTCACCTTGTTGGACAAACTTTCTCTGAGCCCCTCCAATGGTCTGCCTTCCCTCCTGCTGCTCTGTGCCCCATCACCTTGCCCTCTATGTCCTTCACAGCACTCAGCACTGTGTACTCATTTTGTTTTGTTTAGTCCTCTATTGGCAGAGCCTGGCACTCTGTAGACTTTGATCACAATTTTGAATTGATTGAATTATTTCACATTCATGATTCTCTTGCAAACTATCTAGGGAGAAACAGAGTGGGGACAGTTGGAATAAGATGAGTGAGTGACTGTAGAAAACACAACTGGCCTCCAATACGGCCTCTACTTCCATGGTTTCTGCAATTGATGCCTGTGAAGTGACAGGGGGCATTACAGGCACTATCCTAGGCTGTTTATATAAATGCTTTCCAGTCATTACAGCTGGCCTTTGGGCATATGTAAATTGTGCAGCTGGCACATGGCATGGCTGGATTTAAAGCCAGGTTTATGACTCTATCACACTTCCAGATTCAATGGTCAGTTTTCCAACCCACCAAGGGCAACTCTGTGGAGGTCCTGTCAATACCCAGAGCCCAGATCTCCACAGCCTTGTAGGTGGGTGGGATGGGAGCCACTAAAAAAATTCCTCTAGAGTAATCAATATCAGGAACTGCAACGGGACATGTTGCTTCCACATCCAGAAAGCTTCTGGAAGCAGCCAAGAAAATAAGAATCTACATGCTCTGGGTATTAAAAGTGAGCAATGGATCTAAAAGGAATTTAAAACACTTGGCCTCAGCTTCCTCATTTCTTAGTGTTAGTTTTCCATGTAAGTTGATAACTAGTTAGGTATCTACAGTTGGCACATACTGCTTAATCTCGGGTAAATGGTAATGGAGACAAGATGGCTAAGGCAAAAAAGTGGGAAGCATTGTCCAGTTATAGGGAGGACTTCACAAGTATCTGGAAAAGTGTGCCAAGGTGAGCTTTGCCATGAATGGATAAAGGAGTGTGGTGTATATGTAGATGTGTGTGTATTATTCAGCCTTAAGAAGGAAATCCTGTCATTTGCAACATGGATGGACCTTGAGGGAAGTTAGGCTAAGTGAAATAAGCCAAAGACAAATACTACATGGTACCACTTATATGTGGAATCTAAAAGAAAAATAGTCAAACCCTTAGAGAATAGAAAAGTGGTTGTCAGGGAAATAGGAAGAGGTTGGTAAAGGGTACAAACTTTCAGCTATAAGGTAAAGCCTGAGAACCTAGAGTGAGACATGGTGAATAGAGATCATAACACTATATTGCATAATTGAAACTTGCTCAGAGAGAACTTAAATGTTCTCACTAAAAAAACAAAACAAAACCAGAAACGTGAGGTGATGGATGTGTCACTCAACTAGACAGTGATAGTCCTTTCACAAGGTCTATCAAATGCCCACTGTGCACACTTTACAAATCTTGTAAATTTTTTTCAGTTATACCTAAACATAAAGTTAGGGGGGAAAAGTACCACTTGCCTCTTCCAATGATAGTGTTGTCACTGGTTTTCTTGTGGTTCAATGACTCATTTAGCATTTACTGAAGACAGACTCATGGCCAGGCCCCAGGCCGGGGTTGTGAGTACACAAATTTCTGCTCTTAAGCACCAACCTGTCTGGTGGAGCTCAGTGTCCTTCATTCACATCCTACAAGTAACTCACTCGCCTCAGAGCTCCAAGGACCCAGTACCTCCTCTCAGCCTAGTACCCTCCTGTGTGGCAGGGCCCGCACCGAACTACCCAAGGAGACTCCAGCTACCATCAGGACCAGTCATGAAACAAGTCTAAGCTCCACCCACACTGACTCCCCCTCAGGATGCTCCAGGGTCTCCTAGATTCCAGAGCAATGGCTTCAAATCAGTATCTTCATTCTAAGGTGTGTTCCAAGAAATTTTTCTTTACCAATTATCAAGTAAATCAAAGGAATTTTTGTCTGTAAATCAGAATACTACAAGTCATTCCAATCTAACAGGTATTTTTTGTCTCCAGCTCCTCTCCATGGTTTCCTTTAGAAAACTATCCTCCACATGCAAACCATATGGCTCAAGCCTCACCAATCAGAGCCCTACATTCTCATGACCATAATGACTGGGGGTGAGCCAGCACACGAACCAACTGAGACCACTGCCACTGGCAGGTAGGTTGCAAGCCTGACATGCTGCAGGGTAGGGCTTCCCAACATAGTTCACTGGAAATGAGTGACAGAAACACCAAGCCTCTTGATTCTGCCAGGACTTCCAAAATTTTCAGTTCCTTCCCTGGTGCAACACAGGTGAGCATTGCTCCACAGCTGGCAACTGCTCACGGTAGAACATTCCCCTCCTGACTATAGACTAAAAGCACTGTAGGCAATAGGAATTATTTTTAATAAAAGGGTGTATGAAACCAGTTTCTATCATAGTATACAGAAAGATGATCGCTTGAGTTTATGCAGATCTTTAAAAAAAATCACTATTTGAAATGTGTGAAATTGTCCGCTTGTAGCTAACAATTTTTGTCTAACTTGAGATACTCAAGTTACTTGGGTTTCAATTTGGGCACATTTCATCTCAAAGATAAATGCATGGTCCTACATTTTGTTAATCCATCTTCCTCTGTGGGAAGCAATGACAATTCATGACAATCTCTTTCAGGAAACCAGTAAGACAGGGATCTGGGGATGGTGTCTGCTTGAGATGTCCAAAGGAGAAAATCAGAAAGTTCCTCTTGAGCTATGTGACACCATGTTGCAGAAACCTTATCACCAGCTCTAATGAACACAGGACATCCAACTGGCTGGAGCTCAGAGTGCTGTGCAACCTGGGAGTCCAAGGCATGGCTCCAGGATGTCCTGTTACTGCAGAAGCCCTCAAAGGGCAGCACTGTGCAGATCTATAAAGGAAGCCTTGATGTGTGGGGCTGTGTCAGGCTTCAGCCGCCCCTGTTGCAGACTGAGTCCCAGTACCAACCCTCCAGGTAGGTAGCCTGAACCAAAGGGCTCCCCAAACCTATACTGCTTTCTTCTCCTGTCTGGGAACACACAAACGGTTATCTTGCAGTTCATTTTTTATTGCCCCTTTCCCTGTATCTTAGCAGCCAGCAGGATGTTTATGTGCTGCAGCTGAGTCTTACTGGCACATGGTGGTAGCTGTGTCAGATCTTAAAGCCCATGGTTTTTAGAAACCTTTGTGTGAACAACAACCCTCACTGCCAAAAGTTCTAGTGTTAACTATCACTTCTAGGAGAAAGATGACCAAGAATGGAATAGAAGTATCCAGGGTCCAATCATGGATATCAGAAGCCACTAAAATGAATAAAACCCTGGAAAGAACTGGAGGGTGTGGTAGAGCAAGAGGGCCAGATGGTCAGTTGTGTCATGGCTGTGGCAGGCATTAGGAGCAGTGTACTACCTAGAGCCAGGGCTCCACCGCTGCCTTGTCCCAGTAGGAGTCCAGCAGATTCACATCCTACTGCCTCATGCTAGCTGTGGGACCACAGGCAAGCAACCCAAGCAAGCCCTTTAAGCTTCAGTGTCTTATAACATTCTGTAGGAGAGCTGTTGTTGTAAGGATTAAATAGGGATACACATACAAACTGTTTTTGCCTGGTGCACCCTGTTTGATAAATTATGGTAATCATTATCGTGGATCATGAACATCATCATCATCTAGGCAAGAGTTCTATGAGGAAAGGATGATCCAAAGGATCGGCCACTTGCTACCACCAGAACCACGGGTCCTATTTTTTCAATATTGAACATGCTGATGTAAACAGGTTACCTCCTGGACTAATGAAACCTGAAGACACAGTGTGGAGGCAAGCAGAAGCAAAGGAAGGTTCCCTCCTATTTACTCACAAAAGGTAAAACCTCTGTCACACTTGTCTTCCCCTTCTCCTTTAATCTGCAGGGCCAAGTACAATAAATAATGAAAACGAAACCTTTTCACACAATGCTTACCGAAAGCATCTTTCCTGAACAAGGCTTAAAATATTGTGCATCTGTTCACATATCATGCTGCATAATGGATTAACAAACATATTCAGTGTATTTACAGGCAATCATTCACATATCAGATTTTTTACATTTCAAAATGGTACAACCTACTTAGTAGAGGATGTCAGGTCCTACCTAAGTCTTGTATAAAGTTTTAGAGACTGCAAAATACACAAACACTTTCCTCTTTCCCTTTCAAGCATTAAGGGCTGACTGACTGAAGCTAGAAATAAAAAGAGCTTGGCTTTTTAGCCACTTTGTTTTATTGTGCCACTGAGATATGTTGTTGGAGACCTGTCATTAATGGTCTGTGATCCAAGAGTGGGTCATAAAATATGGGCAGCATTGGATATATGACCAAGCTGAACCACACAGGTGTATAACCACCAAAGCCTAGCCTTAGAGATAAATCAGACCAAGTAGAATCGAAATCATGCTTTGTATTTCCTGGCAATGTTAACACATACATACAATGGCACGATACTGCCACTGCCACTGCCACCGCCACCCCACCTGCTCAACCTATTATTTGGTCACTCTTCTGTGCTGTTATGAGATCCTATAGATGCGCTATTCTATCCACACTAATCTCCATTTCCTGCAACTGTTGGTTTAAAGAAATGCCTCCCCAGAAGACTTAGAGAGGACGGACATTGGCCAACATGTGGTTTTCAGTACTTGACTTGGTGCCTCCAACCTAGCAGATGCACAGATAAACGTGTACAATCAGTACAAAATGTGTGCTCAAAGAATTCACAAGACAGGAGACTGCATTAAAAAAAATTAAAAAAGGAAACATGAAATTTAATTTAAAGGAAAAAAATATCAGAAATTGTCTGAGAAAACAACAGAGCAAATGAATTCCTGAACAAAGAGTTCTGCATCCTGGTGATCACATTTATTGAAAGAGTTGGAAAAAAATTAAAATGCCCTTTAGCTTAAGAATTTTTGAGTTATCTGCAAATCAACTCAATTCAGGAGTGGAAGAATCCTTGGTCATTTCTTAATATCAAAATGAACGCAGGTTTCTCTTTTGGATGTCTTCTACATTTAAAGAGGCAATCATACAAAATCTCCTATATTCCATACACGATAAATTCTTTGTTTCAGCCAACTCTTAATGGAGGAGCAACTAGTACAACACCATCTCCCCGGACAAAAAGCATCGGAATATTCCGTTTTGTTGACTGGAAGAGGAAAACAAAAACAGAACACATTTATACAAATACACAGTAGTATTATTTATTTTTTTGAGAAATTTGAAAGCAAAAAAATAATAACATAGATTCATCATAACACAAATTGACTTAAAAAAAACCTGACCACTTACTTACCTTTATAGCACAAAGAACCACTTTATTAACTGTTTACTTTTCCTGGATGTCTATAATTGGGGCAAAGATTGGAACTATTCACCTAAATTCATTCTCCTCCTCTTCCTGGCACATAGCTAGACTACCTTACTCATGTTCCCCTGCAACCAGGTTCAGCCATGGGATTGGGTTTCAACCAATGGGAAGTAAACAGAAGTAATGAAGTAATGACTCATTAACCTTCCATGACCACCTCTCTGTGGTCTTCCCCATGCAACTGGATGGGACTCAGATATAATGAACTCTGGAGATGGCAGAGCCATATGACAGAGGAAACCTGGGTCCTTGACTGAGTACCTGGAGGAAAGCTATTGTGCTGAACTAAAACTCCACTCAGGACTGTTATGTGGGTAAGAGATAAATTCCGCTGTGCTGAGCCATTCAATGCTGCATCTGTGTGTTACAGCGCCTGCCTATGTGGAATGAATACCTTGGGGCACTCGCCTACAGGTTGAGCCTTGGGCACAAGGGAAACAATATTCTGAAATCCTTTTATGCCCTGGCAAAACATTAGGTAAAATTGTTGCCTCCAATGACTTGGAAAGTAATCTAAGGGCCTCCCAAACCTATACATTCCAGGGGAAGAGGTTGGAAAAATCCAAATGTTAGTTGCTGATGCTTTCAGCAAGGCAGTATAAGAGATAAGCCCAGGCAAGAATGATCTGGTTTTCAAGCAGAGATTACAAAGAAATAGGATTCACAGGGTTCGAAGTTTTTGGATCCCAAACAATAAACAAGCAGGAACAAAAGCTTTAAGGACCAAGCCCAGTAAACCTCCTAAATTAAACAAACTCAGCCCTGAGGCAAGGATCAGGTTAAGGGTGGTGCTTTCTCACCCAAATTTACTTTAGCAAATGGCCTTAGGATCAACATTACTCACATGGAGAGGAACAGGAACAAAGGGAAGAAACTAGAGGCATCCAAAGGTTATGTGTAGGTAAGAACTCTCACCGAGGTTACTGGCCCATCGAATTGATTGGAAATGGACAGGTCAGACACAGGTGAAATCCTAAGCTTTTTAAAAAACTGCATTCAAAGAAAGCATACCTGGCTAAAAAAATCCTTTGACTATTTCAGTCTTCCACAAGCAAGAACTTGGCTGTGAAAACTCTGCAGCTCCCACTTAGGGTTGCCAGATTTAGCAAATAAAAACATAGACTGCTCACTTAAATCTGAATTCTAGATACACAGAAAAGAATTTTCTTGGTGTAAGTACATCCCAAATATCACATGAGACACACTTGACCTAAAAGACTTTACTTCTACTACCAGAACAGGGAACATTTCACACCTCCCCAGGGCATTCTGCTCTGTTTCCATTCTTTGCTCTCCTAAAGGGAGTTTTTTTGGCAACTATCCTGCCCCTGCTTTGCAGCAGAGGATGTGGGAAGGGCAATGGTAACTAATTCATCCTTTTTAGGTTCTAGAAATCTGTACCACAAGTAGATCTGACAGACAGAACTGCCCCTCTGCCAGGCAGAAAATATTAGTAACAGCTGTTGTAGAGAGAGCAAGATGGAGCAACTCATGTCACGTAGGGGCCTGTGTCAAGCAATGACACGAGCAGCTAAGTGGATGGCAGCTACCAGATAGGGCCGAGACCAGCATCAGCTGGCGACAACCCGGGAACTGACGGCGAGCAGGGGCAGAGGAGGTCTGCAGGGGCCCAAGACCACTGAAATCCCTTTAAAACGAGAGGATTTTTGCAGTAAACCGTCACTCTCCTCAGACACTGACCCCTCCAGAAAGGCAGCTGATGCCGAAGGCTCTCTGCCCAACTCATCTCCACAAAGAACAGAGATTCTTCACTGAACAGAAGCAGCAGCGAGTGCTGAGAGCTGACCTGGACGGGACCGAGGCCTTATCTCAACTGCGTGTCCACTGACTTGGCGTTTGGTCTATTCACTTCCTGCCCTCCATGTTATCTTGTTCATTGTGTGACTTGTCTTGTGTTCTGCTTCATGTGCTGTGTCAGAAGCCAAGTTAATCACGTGGTGAAATGTCACTCAGTTTAGAAACCTGAACCGGCTTTATAATTATGTTCACCTTGCTTCATGACTGCATAAAGTTGACACTGTGGGAAGAACCAACTTGTGTCTTCAGTGTGCACCGTCAAAGTGTGCTCATGATGGCTGTTTTTATAACTGATTTTAAAATGTAAAAACTATGTTTTATGAGCTTCTTGGGTACTAGAACCTACATAAAAAGGATAACCCCTTACACTAAATTCAAGTAATACTTGCAAGTTTAGTAGACCAAGCTCGAATACACTTACTGGTCACTGTCACCAACGAAGTGCTCTCACGTTTCCCTAGAACACTCTCTCAGGGCAGTAGCTCTCAAATATTAATGTGCATAAAGAATTACCTCTTTAACAGCTCCTTATGATGGTTTTCTGGGTTCCAAGCCCAGTCTCATTTACTAGGTCAGAGTGTGGCCCATGAGTTTACATTTCAAACATGGTCAAGAGTGATGCCAATACTCCTGTTTTAACGAGGATACTCTAAGAATCAGTCTCAAGAAACAAGTGTCATAGGACTCTGGTCTGTTATGAAGCAGTACTTCCTTCTGGTTTCCTTCGAGTTGGAAAAGGTGCACCTAGTTCTAGGACAGCAAGTTCAGTGAAAGTCTGCGCTCAACAAAATAACTGATATATTTATTTTACTCAAATTCCTTACTCAGTGGTCCTATTTCTGAACTAAAAAGTTCCTTCCCTTCTTATGGAATCCACTTCATCTGTAATGATTTTCCATTAATTCAATTAGTTTCCTGGAGATTCAGTGAACAGAAACGAACAGGGCAGCATTTTCCAAGACAAGTGGCCCTTAATGATCCCTGTGCCTCCTGGTGTTCACACCCTTATCATACCCTTGTGATACCCCCTTTTGAGTATGGGTGAAACCTATGCCTTGCTTCTAACCAAGAGGATACTGCAAAGGTAACGGGATGTCACTATCATGATTACATTACATAAGAAAGTGACTTCCATCTTGCTAGCCAACTCTCCTGCCTGCTAGGTTTGATGAAGCAAGCTGCTAAGCAGCAGAGACCCATGTGGCAAGGAACTGAGGCTTTCGGTCCAGCAATGCTCAAGGAAATGAATCCTGCCAACAACCATGTAAGTGAGATTAGAAGCAGATTCTTCTGTGGCTAAGCTTTCAGAGGAGACTCCAACCCTTGTGTAACCTCATTGAAGACCCTGAAACAGAAGACCCAGCTGTGACTGGACACCTGACCTACAGAAATGGTGAGGTAATAAATGTATGTGCTTTTAAGTCTCTAAGTTTTGGGGTAATTTGTTATGTAACAATATATATTCTTAAGAAAGAAAGTACTGTGGTGATATATATATATATTTTTTTTTTTTTTGAAAATTTATTTCTTCATGAGAGATAGAGAGAGAGCTAGATTGGGGGGGGGGGGGGAGGGGTGTGCAGAGACACAGGCAAAGGGAGGAGCAGGTTCCACGCAGGTAGCCCAATGCGGGACTCAATCCCAGGACTCCAGGATCATGCCCTGAGCCGAAAGCAGATACTCAACTGCTGAGCCACCCATGCGTCCCGGTTATATACATTTTGAAAGCACTGCATACTATACACTCTTCTGGAGAGAGTAATACCAATTAGCTTCAACCTACACCTATTTTACTGAGCTGTTAGAATGAAATATGATTATGTAGAATGGATAGCATAGTGCTTAACATATAGCAGGCATTCAGCAAAGCTGAGTTCCTCAACCTCCCCATTTCCACTAGAGCACTTTTTCATATCTAGTGTTCCATCTCTCAAGCTATTCTGCCTATTTGTTCACATTCAAGGCACCCACAATTTTCCCACTTTTTAAATTAGATGTTAAAGCCCAGGATGGCAGGGACCGAGCATGATCTTCCAGATCCTGGAGATTTACAGGACAGGAAGTCTATCCATGTTAGCTCAGCCACTGCTGAGCTCTCCAGAAGAACTAGTGCTGCCTGCTAATTTCAAGATTTCACTGTCCATCAATTCCATCAATTACTTGGAGCACCAGGCCTTAACACAGAGAAATGAACTCTCCAGGCTTTGAAGCCAGTTAGGCTGGTGTTGAAAATCCTTACCCTATCTTTTCCTGGCTGAACCTGAGTTTCCTCAGCTAGAAAGTGGGAATAACACCACTGGCCTCAGTGTTAACCAGATTAAATGTAATAAAACTTGGAAATCTTCAGTACACAGCAATTGTTCAACATATTAGTTTCAGTTCTCTATTCCAATCCTGGACATTTTCTACTTTTTATTTTTTTTGTTCTTTATTTATTTATTTTTTTTTTTACTTTACTGTGGTGTGAAAGCAAAAAGCATTCACAAGTGTAACTGTAGTTCAATATCTGAATTTTGATCTGTTCCTGAGCTTAGTAATTGCAGTACAACAGCAACAGCGGCAGTAGCCACAGCTCCCGGTCAGCCATGTGACCACAAGGGTCAATAACCAATACACTCATCATCATTCTATACACATACAACCATCCTGTTTTTCACTTTCAGTACCGTCTTCAATAAACTACATGGATCATGCAACACTTTATTATAAAATAGGCTTTGTGGTAGATGATTTTGGGCAACCCTAGGCTATTACAAGTGCTCTGAGACTTTTAAGGTAGATTACGCTAGGCTATGATGTTTGGTAGATGTAATACATGTATTTTCAACTTACAGTGGGTTTGTCAGGCTGTAACTACAGTAAGTTGAGGAAGATCTATCCTCTGTTATCTTTACTCCCTTCCCTGCCCCACATTCCTCTAACAACCTGCAAATGTACTCATCACCTGTAGCTAATATGGCAATATGGGGAAAAGAATGAATAATGTCCTGGGCTCTGCTATAAAACAGCTCACAAGATGAAAAGGAATACAGAAATGAAGAGTCAGGCACCTGGATGGCTCAGTGGTTGAGCATCTGCCTTTGCTCAAGTCATGATACTGGGGTCCTGGGATCGAGTCTCGAATCAGGCTGCCTATGGGAAGACTGCTTCTCTTTCTGCCTATGTCTCTGCCTCTCTCTCTCTGTGTCTTTCATGAATAAATAAAATCTTAAAAAAAAAAAAAAAAAGAAACGAAGAGTCAGCAAGATCAGTGTCAGCTGAGAATGCCAAAGGTTAGAAGGTCCAACCAAAGGAGCAAATGACCAAAGGAAGAAAGAAGGTCCAGATGGTCAGAGAAGGAGTCACTGAAGAGTTAGGACTGAAGCAGTTCTTGAAACAGGCTTTGCAGGAAAGAGACAAGGATGATGGTTCCAGTTAGGGCACACACTATGGGAAAAGAGATAGAAGCAGGACTAGAAAGGACACTCTGAAGACAGCAAGTGGACCAAGTTGGCCAGAGTAGTCATGAGAGAAGACACAAGAAAGTGTCAATCCCACAGTGGAGGGTCTTAACCTAGCCTGAACCTGTGCTTTGCTCTCTATAAGCCACAGAAAGCCATAAATGTCTCTAAGCATGACTATAGCAAATGAAAGCATTATTTGAGGACAATTATTTTGGCAGTCACCTGTGCATGGGCTGAAATGGAGGTGGACATAAGGGAAGTACCTCAGATAGAGTCATGGCAACAGGAAAGAAAATGACACATTTCACTCAACATGAAGGAAGAAATCAACTCAATCAGTTATTGACTAATGTGACTGAAAGAGGGAAGTCCAAGAAAATTCTGAAATTTATGCTCTAAATAACAGAAAATCATGAACAGAAGTAGGGAATTGAGAATGACCTTGTTTTGAAGGTGAAGAACACTAGCAATTTAGCTTTAGATGCCACTGAGTTCAAGATAACATCCAAAGTGAAAATATTTTTAATTAGAATACTGGATATGAAAGAGTAAAGCTGAGAAAAGGAAAGAAACTGGAGACACAGATTTATCCACAATCATAATGGCCACCAATCACATGCCAGAGCTCTACACATACCGATTTAGCACATCTTGCTACAATCCTGGGAGGTGGGCACATTTGTCATTTTACAGAAGTTCCTGAGGCTTAGGAAGTTTCTATAACTTGCCCAAGGTCATGAAACTAATCACCAGCAGGAAAATTTGAGCCCAGATCTGTAAAGAGCTCAAGCTTTGGTGCTGTACTGATTACTGGTATGGACTCATACCTTATCACATATGACAGTTACTACATGACATGTCTGAGGGGGAAAAATGTAGATTAAAAACTTAAAAGCCCATGTTCACAGGGAGAAAGAAAGAAAATTTGCAAAGGAGTCAGCAGTGGTTGAAGACAGAGGGAAAGCCAGAATAAAGCAGAACAACAAAAACCAAAAGCCTAACAGTTGAACACTTACTATGTGCCTGTGCTAATTTAAAGGTTTTTCTTGTACCCTCTCAATGAATCCTCAATAGCTGTATAAAGTAGGTCCTGTTACTGTCCCCATTTTATAGTCAAGGACACTTGTCAGACAGGTTGGATAGTGTGGTACAATTAAATAGCTGGTACGTAAAGGAGTAAAGATTTAAATCCAGTCCTGCCATCCGAGTCTACATTTTAAACCACTATGCTTTAGGAGGGTTCAGAGACTGGCTCCTAATACTTAAAAGACTTAAGTGTGATTTTCTTTTTTTTTATATTGAACAATGAAATTTACCAACATTCAGAAGATCTGCATAACTCCATGAACTAATATTTTCCAAATGACCAGTGCTTGATGTTACAGAATCCTGTATTGTAAAAGATACACTGAAAGGACAAAATAGACCAACGAGTTTGCATATAACAAGAGTATGAAAAGATTACTGATATGGGGGACACCTGGGTGGCTCAGCGTTTGCCTTTGGCTCAGGTTGTGATCCTGGGATTGAGTCCTGCATCAGGCTCCTCACAAGGAGCCTGCTTCTCCCTCTACCTATGTCTCTGCCTCTCTATCTCTCATGAGTAAATAAATAAAATCTTAAAAAAAAAAAAAAAAAATCACTGCTATGGTCTCAGATTCCATATTGCAACTAACCTTTAAGAAACTACTGCGTCTTAAGAGTTTTAACATAGCATCAAAGGCAAATATCCACAAAAAATACTTTTTAAAAAAAGATTTATTATTCATGAGAGACACAGAGAGAGAGGCAGAGGGAAGAGAGAGAAGCAGGTTCCGCACAGGGAGCCCAATTTGGGACTCAATCCTGGAACTCCGGGATCATGCCCTAGGCTAAAGGCAGATGCTCAACCACTGAGCCACCCAGGTGTCTCTACTCCTCGCTTTTCTAACTACATCTCTGTGAGGCTGGATTTTCTTCAACTATAATATATCATAACAGATTAAATGCACAGCAAGATGTGAGACTCTAGATGTCATCAAGGTTACATTGAAGAAATCTGCAAAAGGTAAAATAAAGACGCTTCTTATCATTTTATTTCCGTAGTCACTGTTAATGTTATTTCCATTAACAGGTAATAAGCTTACTGTTACTTTTAATGAATATTTTTAGAATTTTTCAGTTTTAGTTTTTATTATTGATACTCAAAGCCATATCAAACAAAAGAATATTGTCCAGTGTTTATATACTTATATACTAGCACAAATACGCATCTTATACTGTCATTTATCAGTGAATCCTGGCAACCCTATGAGGTAAATGGTAGTATTCCTGCTTAACAATGAGGAAATTAAATCTGCCAAGTTAATTCCCTGGCCCGACATATCCCAGGTAGGATGTGGTTACACCAGTACTGGAAACCAGGTCTGTCTGACCTCAAAGTGTTTGCTCTTGGTTGTTATGCTTATTTACTGAGTCCAATTAGGTACCAAATCATGACAGGCTTCCCATAAGTGTGAAGCTGCTGGATATTAAGAACAATCGACATTTTAAAAGTGAGAAACAGAACCGCATGACTTACTTTATATATCTCTTCATATGTTTCTTCATCAATTTCTATAGTAGTCACAGTTTCTTCCACATCTCCCAATATCATATTTAAATGCTGATCATATGCCTGAAGTGGAAGGGGAAGGGGACAAGATATTTAACACTCAAGAAACAGTGAACAGGGCTCATGCACAATACTTACACCACAAACATTTATATGTAAGTAAAAAATAATTCTGCTGTACTAATACACTGTTTCTTCACAAATTATCTCCAGCGATAATTTAATTGACCTGATAAAAATGCAAAACTGTTTATATGACCCAAAATGAATTTACTCAAAAGAACTTAAAAGTTTTAGTTTTTTAAAAGTGTCCACCCTACTGGTCATCCAAGGCAGTTATATCATTTATAATATTTAACTATGAAAAAAAAGCAAATTTATCACTTTTCAGCAGACTTCTTTTAATTCCCTGTAAAATAGCACTTCTTTTAATTCCCTGTATAATACGAAAAATTCAATGAAGGCAATAAAATTCTTTAACTGCTAAGATGAAAGCACTGCAGTCTCCCAAAGGCACAAGACACTGCCATTCAACTCTCCCTGTCCCACAGTAGGCATCAGCATGTAAAGTAAGTAGGGCAACACCCTGCCCATTTAAAACCTAGCCAAAATTGGGAGGCCTGGGTGGCTCAGTGGTTGAGCATCTGCCTTTATCTCAGGGCATGATCTTGTAGGACAGGATCAGGACAGGATCGAGTCCCGCATCCGGCTTCCTACGGCGGGGGGGGGGGGGGGGGGGGGCCTGCTTCTCCTTCTGCCTGTGTCTCTGCCTCTCTCTCAGTGTCTCTCATGAATAAATAGATAAATAAATCTTAAAAAACCAAACAACCTAGCCAAATAAACTGCGTGGGCTCAATCAATAAATGTTGCAATTCTGATATTCAGGGATGTCCCCAATCCAAACTCCAAAGCTCATGTATTTTTACAAAGGTGAAACTCCAGGGGCCTTGTTCAGAACCCACTTAGGCTTACTTCGAACAAAGTTTAGAATGGTTTACCAGCTTACATCTAAACAGAAGTAGCCAGTCAGCCATGTG
Organism: Canis lupus familiaris; assembly: GCF_011100685.1. Taxonomy (NCBI): domain Eukaryota; kingdom Metazoa; phylum Chordata; class Mammalia; order Carnivora; family Canidae; genus Canis; species Canis lupus. Next base: position 4,360,773 of record NC_049241.1, on the reverse strand, counting down.
GGGAACTGCTAGCAAAACACACTAAAAAGAAGAGCAAAAAGCTATAGATGAGGGCCAGAAAACACACAAAAGGACATGGGTCACTTAGTATAGAGGCAATCAAGTCTAGCAGGAAACTGAAGAAGATTCCCAGAGCTTAGACAACATATTTGTCCTAGGGTGTTTCTCCATGTGCCACTGGCCCATGTGATTAAGCAAAATTCTATTTTTCTTGGCAAAGTTGCCACTATTCCATTTCCTGGGGTTCTGCCTCTCGTAAAGCTAGCTGTGTATTAAGATCACTGTCTCCCTAGGTCCCTACTTCCTTTCCAAATACAGGAGGTTCTTTACCTTTTGTTTTTGTGTAAGGTACAGAGTACTTAGGAGTGGGGCTGCAGTCATACTGCCTAGGTTCATATTCTGGCTCTCCCTTTACTGGGTGTGTTACCTTAAGCAAGTTAACTTCACCTTTCTGAGCCTGAGCTGCTTCAACTGCAAAACAGGACTAATGTTATCTACCCCTCATAGGGTTGTTATAAAGGTTAAATGGGGTATCACATACAAAACACTTGAGCAGAGGGAGAAGAACAAGTGGATTCTGTGCTGTGTGTGGAGCCTGACGTGGGGCTCAACCCCATGACCTGGAGATCACGACCTGAGCTGAACTGACATCAAGAGTTGCATGCTTAACCGACTAAGCCACTCAGGTACCGCCAAAAAAAACACTTCTAATAAAAGCACCTGGCATGTAATTAATGCTCAATAAATAAATATCAGCTATTTTAGATCACTTTAAGGTAGAATGGCAGTAATAAATATGCTCAGGAAAGTGACAAGTTGTCAAGAAAAGGCAAAACATTCAGTATACTCTCTTTATGAATAAATAAGACCACTTCAAGGGACCAACCCTATAGAAATATTTGCAGATATACACATAGAAATATGTATAAAAATGCATACTGCAGCATTTACAGTAGCAAGAAATAGAAAACAACCTAAAAACCACTATTACCATATACAGAATTCTATACAGTCATTAAAAATAAAGATTTATACACACTCATGATCAATAATTTTCAAGAAAGATAAAGTGAAAAAGAAAGGTGCTCAAAAATATGTATACTAAGATTCATTTTTATTAAGGTAGTGTATACAGTGCAAATACATGCATGTAAACATATATAGATATACGTGCAAATACACAGAAAAGATCTGAAAGACCACAGACCCAATTTTTCAGTGGTTAGCAAAAAAATGGGATTTCATCTTTTACTGTATGAACTTCTGTGCTATTTAACTTTTCTCACAAGGAAACAAAAATTTATGTATGTATCAGTAACTGAAAGAACACTGAAATTAGAATGGAGAGTAGATGCTATTTACAAATAAAGAGAAAAAATGAAAGAAATGAAAATGTTCTTTAATAAACACATCATTTTCTGTTAAGAGAAAACATGTTAAAAATACGAATGCAAAAAAAAATACGAATGCAATGCAGCTATAATTGGCTTGTACAAACACGTGTAACCTTCTATCCTCTTCTTATCTACATCCAAAATATTATTCTGCATTGGACAGTGTTTATATTTCAAAAGGTAGGGGGTAGGAAGAAATGACAAGGAAATAATCTGATTTCACGGTAATTTAATAAATTTACTTACATGTAATCTGCCTCGAAGCTCTCGGTCATTTCTCATTTTCACATAAATTCGCTCATCCAGGCTGAGCCTGATGAGATCCAGGGGCTCTTCTACGGTGTTGGTAGTTTGTTGCTGATAAAAGAAACAGGCTTAGTAATATAGTACTAGAAGAGTGCAGTGTTCAAATCACTGCTATACTGTGTGACTGTGGGCAAGTTACTTAACCCCTCTATGCCTCAGTCTGACCTCATAAAATGTGGATAACTAGAGTGCCTACTTAATACTGCAGCCGTGAGGCTTAAATGACATATATGAAGACTTTGAACAGAGCCTGGATGGTAGTAAGTGCTATATAAATGAAGGCTGAAACATACATACACAGGAAGGAGTTACACAGAAAAATAACTGTGACGCCACTTTGTTCCCTCAAAATCCACACTGCCTGGCCCAATTTCAGTTATAGGAAGTCACTCTCTGGGACTTTAACCATATTTCATATGTCATTTAGTGACCTGAAAAAATTCCCTTAATGATAACCACACACTAATCAGAATGCTAGGTAAAGATGAAAGCTTGAAGGACGATTATGAATTCAGTTTGGCGCAGGTTGAGTTTAGGGTGCCACCTAGCCAGCAAGGTGAATACATTTAGCAGGCAATGTAGAACACTGGTTGAAAGCACTAGCTTTGAAGTCAGGCAGCATGGGTTCCATTCCTGATTCTGATACTTCTGAATTCAAGCCTTATTTATTTATGAGACAGTGCGTGTGAAAAGAGCGAGGGGGGAGGGGCAGAGGGAGAGAGAGTCTTAAGCAGGCTTCCCGCCCAGGGCAGAGCCCCATTCGGGAGAGAACATCACCACCCTGAGCCGAACTCACGAATCAGATGCTTAACCAACAGAATCACCCAGGCACCCCGTGATACTTATGAATTCAGATTAAACATAACACCATCTCTCATTATCAGCTTCTCTGTTTGGAAAATGAGGAAGCCTTATCGTCCCTTCATGATTGTGAGGCTTAGATGAGCTAATGTATTAAATTAACATATTTAATGTATTTAAGATAGTACCTGGCAACCGGAGAGTACTTAGAAATGGTCCTTGTTATTATCAATTAAAGAACTGTGAGAGATCAGGGCTAAGAGGACTTGGAGTCATCCGAATGCAAGGGATGGTTGAAGCCAGGAGTTGATGAGATCATTCAAGAAGAGCTTCTTTAGTGAGTACGTTCGACTACTGGAGGTATGTGACTGAATGTTACAGGTTCTACAGCCTTAAAAAGCTAGATTGGGAAAACCAAACAAACCTGCTTTGACCTGGTCCTTATCCCCGATTAAACAGGTGTTTGTTAAGGACCGGCCAACCAAGCACTAGATTACCATAGAGGGGTCGGTCCCCGCCCTCAAAGAGTTCATTCTAGTGGGGAGAGTCATGTGAACCAACGCCCAGCAATACTATGAGAATATATACACCACAGGGCCCTAGGGCTCCTCTAGCCTTAGTCTAGAATGCCCACGATCCATACTTTTCATCCTGTAGTTTTAAATACTGCCTTTTCAAAGAAGCCTCCTAGATTAACCAATATATTTGCTCAATAAATTATTTGTCCAGTGTTTCCAGCACTGCTGTAAACAGGATGGTCAGGATGGTGACCACAACTCCTGCCCTTATGATACTCACATTCTAGTGGGGAGAGAGAGGCACTGAACGACGAAGGGTATGCTTAATATGAACAACGTGAAAAATCAAGCAGGTTGACAAAGGGTGCTATTTTACGCAGGCAGCCAGACGAGTCCTCGCTGATCAGGTGAGATTTCAGGAGAAAGCTGAAATTGTGGCTCGATCCACAAATATAGCTGAGGGAGAGCATTCTGGGGGGGAAAGCAGCGCAGAAAAGAAAGCCCGTAGGATCATCAAATCACTCTACAGGCCGGCTCCTTGCTGGTTTTCGTCCTACCACACCACAGTTCCCACGCATAGCACCTGTCTGTACTTACGTATCTGCCCTTCCCCAGAACAGAAGTTCCAAGTGGGGACAGGGACCACGTTTGTCAGTGCCGGCGTCCCTGCTGCTGAGAACCGTGTCTAACCACACAAAGCTGACGTTTGCTACATATTGTTGAATGAACGACAACGGCTGCGCTCAGCAATAGTAGCCGCTAAACTTTATTATCACGCTTTCTATCAGAATCCGTGAGGCAGGTAGGGAGAACCATTCCCATCCTGCAGAAGACGAGATGCAAGAAAATGAAGTGGCCAGCGCGAAGGGTAACTAGTTTTCGGGCGGGCTTCGAGGAGGAAAACCTCTCAGGGCCTGAGACAAAATTCGGAGGGGGCGCGGTTACCAAGAGGCAGCTTAACTCCGTGATAACCCAGAAACAGGCGGCACGAAAGGCCACCTTCCGGTGAGTGTGAAGAAAGCAGTCCCGGTACGCAAAGCCGAACAGGACCAGGGCTGGGAGTGCAGAAAGGCCCTCTGGAGCGAGCCCCTCAAAACTCACTCACCTGGTCCACGTCGTCCGCCATCTTTCAAACCCTGCGCCTTTCCCGCCTCTCGCGAGACTACGCGAGCTCCTCACGGTCGTCTCCGGAAACGCGAACATGCGATGCGCCGGAAGGAGAAAGCAATCGGCTACGTCAGTTCGGCTTCGTACAGTTTTTATTGGCCCTTTGGGGCTGGGGCGGAGCTTCGTGGGCGGAGACGAGGCGCGCAGGGAAGGGGCGTGGCCTGCCTCGCCCCGCCCCCCTTGGGGCGGAGTCCTACTCAGCTTCCCGCGGTTCGGTGCGTCACGGTCCAGGGGAGTCTTGCCCCGGCAGCATGGCTCGGAAGCGCGCGGCCGGCAGGGAGCCGCAGGGACGCGAGCCGTGCGGCCGGAAGGCTAAGGGCAAGAGCACGGCCGCGCGTGAGGCGGCGGTGGCGGCGGCGGCGGCGGGTGAGAGCGAGCTCTGGGGGGGGCCGGAGGCCAGGTGCGGGGCGCGGGGAGCGGGGAGGCCGAGCTCCTGGCGGTGGGGGCGGGGGCCGCGGAGCCCAAGCTGCCCAGCCTCCTGCCGGGGCCGAGGGCCGAGTGGGGACAGGCGTTGCCGTGGACGCGGGCCCGGGAGGCGGAGGGACGCGCGGTGGTGCGCCGACCCCCGAGTGACCCTGCAGTGGTCCCACCCGGAGTTCTCCGCCCGTACGCCCACCAGGCTTCTTACATTGGCCAAGGGCAAAGCAAAGGTCTTGAGTTTCCGCTCTTAACCTGCTCCTTCCCTCGCCTTTTCCCATCCAATGAGTGCGCCCTCCTCCCACCTTGTCAGGGTGAAGCCCTCCTTTCCCTGCGCGTACACATCCGATCCGTCGGCAGCTTCAAGCAGTTGGACCTCGGCACTGTCTTTATTTCCATGGTCCCCGTCCCTATTCAGTCGAACCATTGCAGGTGCCTCTTTACTGGTCTCCCTACTTTATCCCCCTGCAGTGGTTTCCCCACCCAGCCCCACATGTGATTTAAAAAAAAAAAAAAAATCCGATCGTGCCATGTTCCTAATTCAGACCTGTTGCTTCCCAATGCTCTTGGCCTCAAATCCAAATTCCTTACCGTGGCCTGCAAGACCTTACATGATTTGGCTGCTGCTACTTCTCTTGTTGTCTCTTAGGACTCCTTTCCTTGCCAGATGCCTCCCTTGTTGGCTTCCTTTCTGTTCCCTAAACATGCCATGTTATTTGTTACCTTGAGCCTTTGCCTTTGATCTTCCTCCTTCAATGGCTCTAGGGTAGCATATTTCGTCTGTTCCTTCAGAATTCCCAGCACCTTGAGTGCCTTATGTAAGGTGTTCTTTGCCAGGTACTCCTTATCACAGGCCCTCACAGCCAGCCTCTGTCATATTATGTAATGATCTTGTTAATTTGCTTCTTTTTTGATGGCCTATCTTCCCACGATTTAAGTTTATGAAAATGTTTCTTATTTTTTGTTATGTCCTATATTGTTTTCTCCTTCTTTGCATTTATTCCGTGCTGAATAAATATTTTAAATAATTGCATTATGCATGCTGTAGAAGGGATTTCTGGGCTCCTAAAATAATCTGGATAGATAAGGTAACCAGCAACGGCTCCTATGACACTAAATTCAATAATCCTGTGATTATCTATTTAAGTTCATCATCCATTAGTAAATAGTTATATGGAAGTCCTTTCTAAACTGAGAAGGTGATTTACCCCACAATTGATGCTCCGTTCTATTCCTTTTATAAAGTTGCATTTTATTCATTTATTCATTCCCATAATGTTTTTTGATATGTACCACACAAGTACCTGCACAGGTTAGATGACAGGGGAGATAGAGATAGAGAGGAGCTTAGAGTGCCATAGTGTTGACATTTACAAAAAATATTCAAGACGGAGTGTAATATCTTGGAAGAAGGTAGCAGGCTTTGTGGCTTCTGAAGGAATAATCAAGTTTGGCGAGATTGGGAAGTGCTCTCTGAAGGAGTTACGTTTGATCTGCGACTTTAACAGTGAGTAACATTTCAGCAACTGGCTGTGAAAGGGGCTTTTATTCCAGTCAGAAGGAATGTATTCTGAATATGTGGCAGTTCAAAAATTAATAGTTGTAATCTGATGGGAAATTCCGCCTGCCTGGGTACCATTCCTTGTAGCTGAACACTTTATGTGGATGCCAGGTTGGTGCAGCTTCAACACTTAGCTGTTAATATGCAGTTGCATAAATTATTTTGCACAAATAATTTAGCCTCTCTGAACATCATCTCTGAAACATAATACTGTTTTTCAGGGTGGTTGTGAATTTTCAGTGAGATAACTGCTCCTGCCATGGTCCATGTCAGGTAATCAGATGGGCTAGCCTATAGCAGTTCACCCTAGGTGTAGGTAAGGATGCAAATTTACTCAAGCTTCACTCAAACTCAGCTACAGGAGCTACCAGTAAGTTCCCAAGGAGCTTCCCAGGAAGAGTTACAATCTTTCTTGTGGTTGGAGGGAGGAAAAATCTGGTTGTGGTTTGGGCTACAGTTGACACTGATTCAGTGACTCTCAGTGCTGTTTCTGACAGCACCTCTGTGCATGCTAAAGAAGGTGACACTTGGCTGCATTCAGCATTTTGGGACAAAGAAAACAGTTTTCTACATTATTTCCTTGTTTCTGTTAGGGCATCTCTAATTTCCTCATGTTTCTTCTTTGTGTTAATGCTTTCATTGAAATGAATCATTCATTCCTTCAGCCAGTATTTACTGAGCACCTGCTATTTCCAGGGACTGTTCTAGGTGCTAAAATTCTAGTAGTGAACAGGACAGTCAAGGTCCCTGCTCTCATGATGTCTGTGGGGAGGGGTTGGTAGGATAAGACAATAATACGTTAAGTAAATTCACACGGTGATGAGGATTTTATGAAAAGAGTAAAAGAGGTAGAAACACTGACGGGGTGGGGAAGAAGCGGCTAAGTCAGAATTGGTGGTCAAGGAAGGCCTTTTTGAGGAGGTGATATTTTGAACGAATAACTGAATGTCCTGAAGGAGCTATTCAAAGGAGGTTCTGAGGGAAGAGTTCTAGGCAGAGGAATCATTAAGTTTGAAGACTTAGGGAGAAATGAAATGAGCTTGGCCGGTTGGCTGGCCTCAGTGAGTGAGGGGAGAGTGGTAGGATTTGAGGTGGGAAAGGTAGGCAGGACTATTAGTTTGGAGACCAAGTTAAGGAGTTTGTATTTTATTCTAATTGCTATGAGATGCCACTGGCCATTTTAAGCAGGTATTTTAAAATCTCAGTAGAAGGCCAAGCAGGCCAAAGTGATAATTCCTACCCTTCTGAAATTATCATATTGAGCATAAGGAGACTGTTTAGGTGGCTCTAGATCTTGGAGAGTCCTAGAAAATAGCCTCTGGATTCTCTGGTAACCAAAAAAGTAAAGAATAATAATAATTAAAAAAAAGTAACCTGTATTTCTACTATCCAGAAATAATGTTTTATTTCATTCTAGTTTGTTTTTCTAAGTAGAAATCCTACAGTAAGAACAATGTTGCATGCTTAGCATTTTATCATATGTCACTTTCCTTTGTCTTAAAAGATGACTGAATTATATTTCAGTATGTATACATAATGATTATGTCATGGTTGGGCATTCAGATTTTTAAAATTTGAGGGTATTGCAGTGGCCTCCTCCTTATCCTCAGGGATACATTCCAAGACCTCCCCCATCCTTAGTGGATGTCTGAAATGCAAGTAGTACTGAATGCCACATGTACTATGCCTTTTTTCTATATACATATCTATGATAAAGTTTAATTGATAAATTAGGCACAATGAGAGATTGACGACAATAGTAAAATAGAACAGTTAAAGCAATATACTGTAGTAAAATGAATGAATATGTTCACTTTCTCAAAATATGTTTCTGTTCTGTACTCAGCCTTCTAATTCTAATGGTGATGTGAGGTGATAAAATGCCTAGTGTTGAGGTGAATGACTTAGGCTTTGTGATATAGCCTTAGGCTACTGTTGACATTCAGGAGTTTGTCGGAAGGAAGATTACCTGCTTCCACATACCAGTTGACCACAGGTAACTGAAACCACAGATGAGGGGGAATTACTGTATGAAAATTATACTATGGAAATCTTTTTGTTTCCATTCTTATCCCCCTTTTAACTCTTCTAACCCTCTCTTCAAAGCACAAAAATACACGGTTGTGCTTTTGAATCAACCAAGTAAGTTTGGTGAGGAAGACACGGTGCTTTTGAAGTATCCTCCCACCTGTGTTTTTAGATTAGCAAAAATGAAGTGTTACATGTCTTTGTTTCACATCTATTCATAGAAGGCTAAAAAGCGTTAAAAGTAACCCAAAAATCCTGATTTCAAGGCCATCCTACTCAATCTGTCAAGTCATAAAACTGTAGGCAGCTTCTGGCCTTGGAATAAGTGTCTCCAGATTCTAAAGAATTTTGAAATTTTTTGTGTTTCCATTAAAATGTTTAAAACATGAGGATGCATACGTTTTGTAAAATATTCTAAGGAAACTGAACTTGAAAATCAGTGATTTTAATTAGTGTTAGAACAAATGTCCCTCTATCATGAGGAATTTATTAAAATGTTTATTTTATTTAGATCAAAAGGGAGAGCGTTTCTCCATGCAAAAGTATATTCATGGGGAATATAAGTATTTATCCATAGTTAGTAGGACAAACCATAAATGAAAGGAATCAGGGACACCTGGGTGGTTCAGTGGTTGAGCGCCTGCCTTCGGCTCAGGGCGTGGTCCTGGGATTGAGTCCCGCTTCAGGGTCCTTGTGGGGAGCCTGATTCTCCCTCTGCCTGTGTCTGCTTTTTCTGTGTCTCTCATGAATAAGTGAATAAAATCTTTAAAATGAATGAATGAATGAATGAAAAAAAAAAGAAAGGAATCAATCTCATATTAGGTTAATACTGCTGCTCCTTTTGGAACCTTAAAATCTAAAGTATTTTTGTTTTTCCAAAATTAACTGAAGCAGAGTCATGCAAAGGCAAAGGAAGATGCGTTATTTTAGATTCAGGATTATTCTTATGGATATATTTGCAAAATAGAAGATACCTTCCCCTGCTGTGTTAATTGATTTATTAACTTTCCAAGGAACAGACCATATCTTCAGATGCCCTAATTTAGCTAAAGCCAGCAGCTTGTGCACTTTAAAAATTTCCCTTTAACAAAAACCAATAATAATTATTCTAAGAAAATAAAGGTATTTTTAAATTACTACTGTCTTATTCCAACCCTAAACTTGCTGAGATGGTTGGTGTATGAGTATACTTTTTTGGGTTAGATTGGAAAGGTTTCGTGAAGTATGTTTTGAGCAAGGTTTGGTTTTGAAAGATGGCAGAAGCATGGATTAGTAGTAGTAGTAAGGTTGTGGAAAACTTGGACATGCTTATGAACTCAACATTTCACTTAATAGTGGGTTATTCCTAAAATAACTAGTCTCAGCAGGTAATAAATAAGCAGGGTGTTAATTAGCAGATTGATGTATTTTTCCTTCCCGGCTATTAGCTGAAATTTGAGATTTGGAAGCTAGATTTTATTGGAGTCATGTGGCAGTCTGTAATCCCAGGAGGAGTAGAATACGACACTGATAAAAGAAGCCGGTTTTTACTGTGAGCACAGGGTATAAACTGGGTTAGAGGCATGAGGAGGCTATAAGCTAGTTGTTGAACAAATGGGGACGGTGACCCGGTGATGGGGATGTGATCTGGAGGGAGGTGACAGAAGGGGGCTTTTCATCACCTGCCCGTGAAAGCACACTGCCTCCACCTTTCCTGTGTCACTTAATCTCGTGTTCTGTGTGGTCATCTAGATATCTCAGAAGATGAGAAACCTCTAAAGAGGAGCCTTCTCTCCAAAGTCTCACGAGCAAAGCGGAAGAGAGGCTGCAGTGGTCCTGGGGGCCCTGCCCACAGTCCAGCCAAAATGAAAGTGGCCAAGGTGTCTGTTAAATCTGAAAACCCCAAAATTGTGAAGGATGAAGCCCTCAGCGACGGGGAGGAGTTCAGGTGAGATGGCTGACAAGCTTCCAGCCAGGTCTGGATTGCTGCCCTCGGAAGTGTGAGTCCTAACACCTGCTCTTTCTCCTCACTGTGGTCTGTGCTAAAGATGGGGTCTTTAAACTCTTCCAGCTGGAGCTCAGACCACTAGTAAGATTCTTCTTAGCAATTAAAGTAGCCCCTTGAATAACCAGGTTTGCACTGCATAGGTCCACTTATACGTGGATTTTTTTTTTTTTTTTTTTGGATAAATACAGTAAGCACTGTAGGTATAGTTTTTCTTGTGATTTTTAAAAATAACACATCCATTTCTCTAGCTTACTTTATTGTAAGGATGCGGTATATAATACATATAGTATATAAAATATGTGTTAATCGTCTGTATGTTACTGGTATGGCTTCCAATCAATAGTAGCCTAGTAGTAGTTAGCAGTTTTGGGGATTCGAAAGTTCTGTGCAGAATTTTGACTGTGCAAGCGGTTGGTGCCCCAACCCCACATTATTCAAAGGTCAGCTGTTTTACAGTTTACCTCCCAAACTTTTCAGATGATATGACAGCTTGCAGAAAGTGATTTGTTTGTGGTTACACAGCAAGATGGTGGCAAAAACCAGTTGAGATTTAGGCCTTCTGACTCCTGGTCCAGTGCTCTTTCTACTGCACAAAGGTACCACAAACATAAACTGTTGGCTGGCCGTTCCAGCTTTCTTTTGGACTGCTCTCCTCAGGTTCACTCTGCTCCCCCCAGGCTAGACTTCTGGTCACTCACTTGCCACATGCTCATACGGGGCACATCAAGAATGAGTTGTGCTCATTCTTCCTTCTACTTGGAATGCTTTCTTCCACCTAGAAGATGTGGATCACAGTCCATCCACTTGACAGCCTTCATTGATCCTTCCCCTTTGCCTCCTCTGAGTTCTTGCACTTACTTGTATCTTGCCACGTCCCCTGCTTACTACCCTGCAAGCTGTCTGAGGCCTGGAACCATGCCTGGTTCATTTTTGTATGCCCTGTGGCATCTAGGGCAGGGCCTTTTATTTGGCAGAAACGAAACAAGGATTTTTGCGGTTGAATGAACATGCATAGTAATACAGGGTGAACAGTAAATATGAGCTAAGTGAACACTTGATCGTCTATCTCCTAGGAAGGTTGTGTGTGGGGGAGTGGTCAAGAAAGGAAGAACAAAGAGGTAGTAGTGCCTTCAGAAACCAATCTTCCATCTTAGTCCTGGCTTTTCTGCAGTCCTCACAGAGGAAAGGAGCCCAGGAGGGGGCAGCAGTACGCAGGAGCATGAGGAAGTGTGGAAATTTTGCACTCAGGTCATCTCTTTTCCTTTATTTTCCTGAGAATGCATACCTCAGAGCTTCCTCCTGCCCAGTTGCTTCTCCCTACCAGTTGAGTTCTTTCTCCAGAGAAATCCACACACATAGACCAGGATTCTGCTACTTAAAGCTCTGCGGCCCTCCCTTCCCTCTCGGTTGAGAGTCGACTTGCAGACAAACCTGTAGCCGTGGACATTTCCACTACATTTATCCTAAGGAGAAATTTTTGTTTCTGTGGTGCTGAAAGTGGTCTGCTGAAGGGGAGTGCGTGTATTTTTAGAGCTAAAGACAGGATTTTACTTGTCTGAGCTGAAATTTTAGGTGATGGTCTCACTGAGAATACACCTCAAACCTCACAGAAGCTTAAAGTAACTGCTCTAGGGATCCCTGGGTGGCACAGCGGTTTAGCACCTGCCTTTGGCCCGAGGCGCGATCCTGGAGACCCGGGATCGAATCCCACGTCGGGCTCCCGGCGCATGGAGCCTGCTCCTCCCTCTGCCTGTGTCTCTGCCTCTCTCTCTCTCTCTCTCTTCTGTGACTATCATAAATAAATAAAAATTAAAAAAAAAAAGTAACTGCTCTAAACACATTTTGCATATGAAATAGCAAAAATAGATTACGTATCAGTAACCACTTCATCTTCAGCCAATATTCAGCTAGCTGTTTATCTGTGTAGTGACCTACTTAACTAGCTAGGTATCAGTACTTTTGGTATTGTTTGTGACGTACTCGTGTATGGACACATCCCCACATACCGTAAGGTTAAATTTCTACCAGCTTCTGTCTACTTACATCATGGAGGTGGGAGGAAACAGTCATGTGACCATCAGCAAATGTGAATTCCTTCTACTTTTTTATTCTTTATAAAGGTTTTATTTTATTTATTTGAGAGAGAGCAAGCACAGAGGGAGAAGGAGAAGCAGACTCCCTGCTGAGCAGGGAGCCTGATGCAGGGCTCCATCCCAGGACCCTGGGATTATGACCTGAGCTGAAGGCAGGCACTTAACTGACTGAGCCAGCCAGGCCCCAAATTGCCTTTTCACTGTGTTGTCTACCTGCCTGTGTATACACATAGATTTCATAGCTTCTACTTTTTTTTTTTTTTAAGATTTTATTTATTCATGAGAGACACAGGCAGAGACACAGGCAGAGGAAGAAGCAGGCTCCCTGTAGGGAGCCCGACATGAGACTTGGTCCCAGGACCCTGGGATCATGCCCCGAGCCAAAGGCAGATGCTCAACCACTGGCCATCCAGGCACCCCACAGCTTTTACTTCTGAAACTCATATTATTATGGTTTCTTCTAAGTTTTCCTGTACCACACTTCCAGACACAGCTGTGTTTTCCCTCACACAGCTCTAGGCTGTGGGTTCATTGCCTTCCTTCTGTTAAAGGCACGTCTAGTGTCAGACTGATGATCAGAGCATGTCTTGAGCCCTTGAGACGCACCAGTGATGGAGGGAATGAGGCTCAGAGTTCACATATTATCTTTAAATAATTGTCATAGGTTCTCAGTCGAAGAAGGAGTCCTTAGAATTCCACTTAGCTTGAATGCACTAGGACGTGTGAGCCTTCTTCACCTTCCCTGCTATGATCTTTACACAGGGACTTCGCCAGTGTTCGGAAGAAGGCACACCCTTCACAGAGAGAGGCTGCTGTGGACAAAGGCAGCTGTGAAGGAAGATGATGAGGAAGAGAGTGAAGACGAATGGGAAGAGGTAGAAGGTACAAGAGCTATGTGATCCTGTTTTTCCATTTGAGTCGGCTGGGAGTCATGTCACTAAGTTGCAATCTCGTTTCCTTTTGAAACTAAGTACCACCAAATAAGGTTGTGGTAAGGACTTGCTTTCCATGCAAGGAAAAATTCATGACCAGGTTACCAAAGAAGGGTGTGTATTTTCTTCCCCTTTTGGCTGTCAGTGGTTAGATCACGAGATGGAGGCAGCATCATTTCGTAGGAAGCACACAGGTTTTAAGAGTAGTGAGATTTGGGTTCAGAGCCCCGTCTTAGCATTTGTATAGCTGTGTGAACAAGAAAATCCACCTGTCAGAGCTGTTATTTCACAATAACAGTAAGCACAACAGTAAGCACTGAAGGCTCACCGTGAGCTGTTCACAGGGTAGACTCCCAGGATTATAGTGGGGGAGGAAAGGTTTGGAATGTAATCTGCCTAAAGCATCCTGTACTTACAGTAAATGGCAGCTAATGTTATCATCTCTGATTTCTTCTGTCTAGCTTGACTTCATCCCAGCTTTTGATTTTGAAATGGTTTTTGAAAACCTACAAACCAATTTAAAATTAGCACATTGACTCTTCACCTAGATTCAGTAATTTTAACATTTGCCATAGTGAATGTATCTTTCTCCAGATACACAATGTGCACAGTGTGAAAGTAAGACGGCAGACATCCTGGCACTTTTCATGCATTTCCTGAGAATAAGACCACCTCCTGCATGATAAATATTTTCACACTTAAAAAAAATGAAAAGTCTCTAATTGTTACAAAAATATGCTTCATAGCTGTTTGTTTCTAATCCAGGATCTAATCAAAGTGTGTTACACCTCTTTAGTCTCCTATAGTCTAGAACAGTGCACCCCATCCAGCATCTTTTTTTGCTTTTTGTAGAACTGCTGTTTTTGAAGTTTTGGCCTTTTCCTTTGTAGGATGTCTCATACTCTAGTTTTGTCTGATAAACAGGCATCTGAGGATGTTTCACTATCCCCTGGTTTCTTACAAACTGTAAGTTCAAATTTGATTGAACTTAGGTTAAACTTTTTTTTTTTTTTTAAGATTTTATTTATTTATTTGAGAGAGGGAGCAGGAGAGCACAAGCGTTGGAGAGGGGGAAGCAGGTTTCCTGATGAGCAGGGTACCCAAAACAGGGCTTGATCCCAGAACCCTGGGATCACGACCTCATGACCTGAGCCAATAGCCACTTAACCGACTGAATCACCCAGGTGCCCCTAAACTTTTTTTGGGGCAAGAATACTTCACAGCTTTGTACTTCATACTGCATCCATTAAGAGGCACCTCACATCAGGTTGCTCTACTAGTGTTGCTAAGTTTGAGCACGTCATGTGGTACTGCCAGATTGTGACAATATAAAGGCATGTTTTCCCGCTGTAATTAACCTTCTTAGGTTGTACTCTGATTCTGTGTGAACATCTTATTTATTCTAAACAACTTTTTATTTAATGGTTTTTATTATGCATGGATCTTTACTGAATCAGAGATTATTACATTGAGTATTCCAGAATGGAATATTCCAATTCTCTCATCTCATATGCATTTATCAGTTGACTTTGATGTGTAAAGAAGAGCTCTCTCTTTTAAGAATTGTATTTATTTTGAGTATCACTTAAAGATATTTAAAAATTGATAATTTATCAGTTATTATCACTATGCTTTCTGATCTTCAAGTTGTCCCAGTGGGAGCCCCTTTAAGCCAACTACCCTACTATTTGACATGGTCTCATTTGTTTTTGAGAACATTCTGGTTTTCTGGCACAAGGGTGTTACAGGTCCACCCTATACTCTTCTTGCTCTAGATGTGTAACAGCTTTTGTTTCTCCAGAAAGCCCTGGCTCATTTTAGTAGGGACTGGTATGTAGTAAACCAGATCTTGACATTAGGTGTGTTCATTGCCAATGGGGTGTCATTGCTTCTGGACCTAGAGACTCTTTAAAAGGGTCTTTGCTTACGAAGTTCACAAATCCAGCTCTGAATTCAGTTTATTTTAACTGTGCTTTACAAGTGATATAGAAGGTAAAGAGATTTAAAAAAGATGTGTTCCTTATTATAAGTTTGTGATTGGGGCTGGAAGGCCCCTGAGTCATGCCTGTATACAAAGCAAATTATGATACGCGTTATTGTAGTAATACAGAGAATAGGAAATTGTTCTTATTTGGCTTTTTTTTTTTTTTTTTTTTCTTGGAGAAAGCCTAAGTCTACTAAAACACTCATGAGCATCAGCTCCTTGATACCAGAGTTCTGGATCTAACTCAGTTCAATATCCCTGTGCCTCAGTTTCCTGCTCTAAGGGCTCTTTCTCTGGGTTGCTATTCAAGTTAGATAAGAAATGTAAAACAGCTTAGTCTGTGACATTTTTGAGGTACTCAAAGCATGGTACGAATATGGGTCTTCTACCTTGGATCTGTTCCTAACTCCATCCCATCAGAACCTCCATTTTGTTTAATACGAAAGCTAATGTAATAATTATTACTGTTTTTTTTTTTTAAGATTTTATTTATTTTGAGAGAGAGTGTGTGCACATGTGTGCATGTGGACAAGGAGAGGGAGAGAGAATCTCAAGCCGACTCCATGCTGAGCACAGAGCCTGATGTGGGGCTTGATCCCACAACCCTGAGATCATGACCTGAGCCAAAACCAAGAGTTAGACATTTGACCAACTGAGTCACCCAGGTGCCCCTATTATTACTGATTTTAAAATTTCATTTATTTTTTTTAAAGATTTATTTATTTTAGCGGGGAGGGGAAGGGGAGAGGGAGAGAGAGACTCCCAGGCAGACTCCCCACTGAGTACAGAGCCCAATGTGGGGCTCAATCCTAAGACCTGAGACCATGACCCAAACCAATATCAAAAGACAGATGCTTAACTGACTGAGCCACACAGGCACCCATGATTTTTAAAAATTATTATTATTGGGGCACTTGGGTGGCTCAGTGGTTGAGCATCCATCTTTGATCAGGTTGTGTTCCTGGGGTCCTGGGATCGAGTTCTGTATTGGGCTCCCTGCAGGGAGCCTGATCCTCCCTCTGCCTATGTCTCTGCCTCTCTCTCTCTGTCTCTCTTGAATAAATAAAATCTTTAAAAAAATAAAAATTATTATTATCACTAGAACTTGGTGAGCCTGTGCCAGGTGATGTGGGAGAAAATGCAGCCTTCTCTAAATCCGTTCTGCCTGTGAAACCAGTGGAGATAGAGATTGAAACACCCCAGCAGGCGAAAGCAAGAGAAAGAAGGTAAGATTAGGCCCTTGTCTCTAGATTCCAGTCACAAATAATCAGCAAGGGCTGCTACTTAATGAAAGCTTTTGAGAAACACAGAGGAGACTAGGGCTGAGTATCAAAGTGGTCAGGAGCCTTCAGTGAGAGTCCTGGGTTCACTTTTCGGACTTGAACGAGAATCTTGGTTTGTTCTCTGGCAGGGGAGGACATAGGAAGAAGAAACTCTTACCTATTGGGTATCTGTTAAGTGCTGAGGGCTCTGCAAGTTGTCCATTATCTTACATAAACTTTAGTGTGTGAATGAGGACCTGGAGGCTCAGAGAAATTAAATAACATTTCAGGAGTCACTCAGCCAGGAAGTGGATGAGCCAAGATCTAAATTCTCTCCTGCCAACTCGACACTCATGCTTTTGCACTATGTCACACTGCACGATTTGAGGCAGTGCCCCACTATGGTAGGGAGCCCCCATTCCATCCCAGGACCACTGCCACTTCTGGTGGCTTGGGAACGTGGAACACAATGTCTGGTGGTTAATTGGCTAAAGAGTACCACTCTTTGATGGGCATGTTATTAGACATGAACGAAGGAGTTGATAGAAGTCATTCAGGAAGCATCAAGTTTTCTTACAGGTGCATGGGACATAGGCATGGAAGAGATTTTACAGCAGAACAGCGCATACCAGTGAATGTGCGCCAGTTTAACCCAAAAATACTGGTGCTAAGGAGGGAATCAGGAATTGAGAGGTCAGACAGGCAGGCAAGACTCCTTGGTGGATGTGCACTTCAAAGCATGTCCATGAGGCATGATGGGTAGAGAATGTCCCAAGCCACCGTGTTCAGGTGAGAAGGACCAGAAAAGTCTGCAGAGAGTAGCCAGCTTGCAGATTGGCCCCAGTGGCACAGCCTTGTGCAGGAAAACAAGGATAGTGATTCCCGAGCTGTTACACATGAAAGAAGGTAATTGGAAGCTGGGGTCAGGTGTCAGTCTCCCACTTCATTCTCCCAATTTTTTCAATATGCCTTGCAGCGAAAGGATAAAAGTGGAGTTTGAGACTTATCTCCGGAGGATGATGAAACGTTTCAGTAAAGAAGTCCGTGAGGACACCCACAAGGTAAGGGCAGGGGGGCGAGGGGATAGTGTCCTCGCTGCCGAGGCAGGGTGGTGTGGTGCACTCCCTCCATCTCTTCTTCCACCTGTTTCATAACCTCAGTTCCCATCTCCACTGAAGAGACCACGGCTTTGACTTCATCAGGTAGTTACTGAACGGTATTATGGACTTTGCAGGGTACTTGGCCTTGTGGGGATAGAGACTCATATAAAGCTCATTTCCTGCCATTAGGGAGCGTCTGATCTCCCATATGGAACAAGACAGACTTCAAAACAGGAAATTCAAGACTCAGGACCAAGAAAAGGATCAGTGTGGATCTAGTGGCTGAGGAAGGTGGCTTTATTTACAACAAAGTCCAACAGAGATTGGTGGTGGGGATGCTACCCTCGCTCACTTCAGAGGGCATGGCAGGACGAGCTGTGTGTCTGCGTCTTGGAGGGATGTGCGATAGAGGCCTGTGCTAAGTGAGGGAAGGGCACTTTGATGTCCCTCTGACTGGTAGTGGGCAGCCAGAGTGGGTAGAGCTGGCAGGCAGGGAAAGAGATGGTGTCTGCAGCAGCCGCAGAAACCTGGAGGTGAGATGAGCATAGGACAATGAGGAGATGAGATACCTGCCTCCCTGAGCCCTTGAGGAACACCTGAGATAGCTGCTTGTACCTCTCGGTAGAGATGAGAGGAAGGGAAGAATTCATTTGACTCCAAGATGAGGCAAGAAGAGCGGAGCTGTTGACTGAAATGGAGAGGTCATAGGTAGGGAGGAAGGCAGACTGTTTTGAAGGGAAAAGGATGTAAAGTTGTGGAGAAGATGGGGTGGAGGGGGAGTCACGTGACCATCTCTGGAGGTTGGAGAGTGGTTGGAGCTCATGTGGGGGGATGGCAGTGGGGTCTGGAGAGGAGGAGGCTGGGTTCTGGCACCCTGGGAAGGGTGGAGAGTGGTGTGGTGAACCCGCATCCTCCCCCAGCTTGGACGATCACCGGCGTTTGCACATCTCCCTTCTCTCCCCCTACTTACTTTTCCTCCCAATCTTTTTGGAGCAAATCTCAGACATTGTAGACTGTCATCCATAAGTCTGCAGCATGTATCTAAAAGACAAGTCCTCTTAGAAAAAAAAAGTTTGTGTTGTGCAATTTTGAGATTTGGTTGTATCTTTGAGGATTATATCTCAGGAGAAGATAGGGTGAAAGACAAAGTCTTAGGAAATGGGTAACATTGGGATTTTTACTTCCTTGTGTGTTGAAATAACAGCAAATAATTCCTGCCCATAAAGTGTTTCTCAGTTTGGCAGCAAAAACCCCTCTAGTTCTTGGCCTACCATCTTCCCCTTCTTCCCAGGTTCACCTGTTGTGCCTGCTGGCGAATGGTTTCTATCGAAGTAACATCTGCAACCAGCCAGATCTGCTTGCTATCGGCCTGTCTATTGTCCCAACTCGCTTTACCAGAGTGCCACCTCAAGACGTGGACGCCGGCTACCTGTCAAACCTGGTGAAATGGTATGGTCCTCTGACCCCTCCTGCAGAGCCCTACTGTAGGACTTACGACTCTCAGAGGCTGGGGGCATGTCAATTCCACAGACCTTCCCTGAGAGGATCCTATATGTCGGGCCTTGGGCACAGCATTGCGGATAGAGAAACGTCAGGCACAATCTCTGCCCTGGAAGACCTCCCATATTGGCCGGGAGACAGCTCCACCCCAGATTATCAGGGTAGCATGAGGAGTGCTTAGGAAAGGGTCTGCTGGGGACTGTAGGTGCACGTAGCAGCTGGGGTCTGGAAGGCTCCCAGGGATGTGAAGTCTGCGGGGATCTTCAGTGGTGAGCCGGGGTCAGCCACACAGACTTGGGAAGATTAGAGCAGAGGTGGTGAGGCTCACTATTCCCTTCCAAGACTCTCCCTTCTGATTTTCTTGGCTGTGAAAGAATAATGGGCATTCCTCTTTGCCCTGAGGGAACACCTGGTTTCTCTCCAGGTTTGTTGGTACATTTACAGTTAATGCAGACCTCTCAACCAACGAGCAAGATGGCCTACAGACTACGTTGGAAAGGAGGTTTGCTATTTACTCTGCTCGAGATGATGAAGAGTTGGTCCATGTAAGTGATTCCCCCTGGCAGCACTATTTTTTAGTAGGTAATGACCATGGCAGTCATGTGCAAGATACCATTCCAGTGTTTTATGTGTTCTTCTTTTTTCAGTCCTCATAAAATAAAAAATAGGTTCTGATGCTCAGAGAGGCCAAAGAACTTTCTTAGGGTCATTCCGCTGGTAAGCGCTGGAGTCAGGTCCAGGACCAGTATGTGGATGGAAAGCCTGCACTGTTTCTACTGTTTGGTGTCCTGGAGTATTAAGCACTTAATTTTTGGTCAGGTGCTCTAGAATTGTTTCCATTAACTATTCAAAAATTATGTTCAGAGGTCCCAGGGAAATGCTTTTTTGAACATTGACTGCTGAAATCCATCAGAAAGCGTATATCCTTACCTTCCAATTTGAGAAGTGACACTGGCCGGCAGCTGGGCAGTGGGGAGAGTACTGTCTACCAGAAATAGAGGTAGAAATATAGCTGTATCCCTGAAAGATTCTTATTAATTATATATACTCCTGAGATCCCAGCTTTTCTATTTGTTTAGGGAAAGAGACCAGACTTCTTGGCCCTGAAAAGCCCAGATGATTGGCACCCTTACCTCTTTCTGAAAAGTCTAAGAGACCTGACATGGCCAGTAATTTTGCCATAATACTACCACCCAGAGACAAGCATTAATAGTTGAGTGTTATCCTCTAAACTTTGTTCCTGTGTGTATTTCCAAAATATTTTACCCACCCTAAAAGGATACCATGTGCCCATTAAATAGTTACTTCCCATTCCACTCCATCCTCCGCTCCCTCAAGCACCCAGCACCCACCATTCTGCGTTCTGTCCCTGTGGATTCATGTATTCTGGATGTTTCATGAGGACGAAGTATCATATGTGATCTTTTGTGTCTGGCTTCTTTCATTTAGCGTAGTGTTTTCAAGATACAACCATGTTGTAGCATGTGAGCACTTTGTTCCCTTTTATGGTCTGTTGTAGGGATAGACCACATTTTGCATCCATTAGTTGATGGACATTTTGGCTCTTTCCACCTGTTGGCTGTTGTAAAGAGTACTCCCATAAATGTGTGTACGTGTATTTATTTGAGTACTTGTTTTCAGTTCTTTTGGGTATATACCCAGGAGTGGAGTGCTAGGTCATTTTATGTGTAACTTTTTGAAGAGTTGTCAGACTTTTCCACAGCAACTGCACCATTTTACAGTCCCACCAGCAATGGACATGGGCTCCAGTTTTTCCAGATCTTCACTAACACTGTGTTTTCCTTTTTTTTTTTTTTTCTTACAGCCATCCTAATAGATATGAAGTGGTAGTTCATGGTGGCTTTGATTTACATTTCCCTAGTGGCTCATGATGGTTATCGTGCTTGTGTGCATATTGACCATTTCTTCTTCGGAGAAATGCTTATTCAAATCCTATCCCCATTTTTAATTTTTTATTTTATTTTATTTTAAAAGATTTTATTTATTTATTCATGAGAGACAGAGAGAGAGAGAGGCAGAGACACAGGCAGAGGGAAGAGCAGGCTTTACCCAGGGAGCCCAACGTGGGACTCAATCCCGGGACTCAGGGATCACACCCTAAGCTGAAGGCGGCACTAAACTGCCAAGCCACCTGGGCTGCCCGTATCCCCATTTTTTAATTGGATTCTTTATCTTTTTGTTATTTAGTTGTGAGAATTCTTTCTATATTTTAGATGCTATACCCCTGTCAGATGTGCACATATTTTCTCCTATTGCAGAGGTTGTCTTTTCCCTTTCTGGAGAAAGTCTGTTGTTGCACACAAGTTTTACTTTTGGTAAAGCCTGCTTTTTCTATTTTTCTTTTATTCCTTATACTTTTGGTGTCTCATCTAAGAATTCATTGCCAAATCTAAGGTCATAAAGCATATCTTCCGTATGTTTCCTTCTAAGAGTTTTACAGTTTTAGTTCTTACTTGTAGGTTTTTCATCCATTTTGAGTGAATGTTTATATATGACATGAGGTCGATATTCAACTCTATCCTTTTTGCATGAGGATATCCTGTTGTCCTGGCACCCTATGTTGAGGAGACTATTCTTCCAGCTGTTTGTTGTCGTTATCTTCACTACTGGTTGGAGAGACAAGTTTTTCAATGGGGATTGCATGGCCTTTGCACCATCGTTAAAAATCATTTGGCTGTTGACATATGAGTTACTTCTAATTTTGTTTAGCCATCATGACTCCTTCAACTCTTTCAGTCTGGCAGTTTCTGGGTTTTTCCTCGTCCTTCCTATCTTGACACTTTTCAGTATACTGCTTAGGAATTTTGTAGAGTGTCCCTCAATTTGGGCTTCTTTGATGTTTTTTCATCCCCTGCTGCTTTCAAATCCAGAAGAAATAGGCAAAATTAATTATTATTATTTTTTTTTTTGCTAGAGCACGGTGTTTTGCAGTAAACCTGCCCTCTTGTTTCTTGCGCTCTTCTTTGGGCATTGCAGTAATTCCTGAGACTCTGAGGTCTGCATGGGAAGATCTTGATCATGTGCTTTATCACTGTCCCTGTTTTGGACATTTGTTCCCCTGAGGAGGCTCCACTCCTTACAGGTTAACAGAATTTTTAGAACTGCAGCCTCCAGTAGAAAGCCTTGTGGGGAAAATGGTAAACGGAATAGAATTTGGAGATCTGGTGGTGATGTTTTCTACTTTTTCTTCTCAAAGTGGTCTTTCGTTTATTTTTATTTTAACCACAAGTACGAACACCTGTTGAATACAAGAGTTAGGTAAGCTGAAAAAAAAATTACCTGTGAACACCTATAAACCCAAAACAGGTCCTTTTCCAAATACACGTATATGTTTATATGCTTTTTTTTTTTTTGACAAAAATTAACATTACACACTAAAAACTAGACTTCTCTTTTCCTTTACCATGTAGCGAACATCTTCTCTTTTATTTTTCTCTAAAGATAAATCTCTTCGGCATCATTTTTAATAGTGTGCAGGGTTCTGGGCTCCTGTTGTTTGGTCCTTTCTAACTTTTCCCTGTTAGAAAAAACTACCATGACAAACAACGTGGAATTAGCGAAATCCTCAGTTTTTTCCTTAGGATAAATGTGTCATTCTTTTTCACTGCAGATATTTTTATTGATCCTGCGGGCCCTGCAGCTCCCGACCCGACTGGTGCTGTCTTTGCAGCCACTTCCTCTGAAGCTACCTACGGCAAAGGTGGGGTTCTCCTGGACAGCGGTTGGCTTGGTGGGGAGGGAGAAATTATCAGACTTCCAACAAAAAAAAATTGGTCATTAAACTATCTTTAAGGGCTGATATTCATGGAGTGTGGGCCCCTGGGAGCCTGTCATGCTCAACCCTGTGTTGGGAAGACAGGACACCTGTGGGCCTCCAGCAGCCTAAACCTGGTCTGGAGAGAGGTCCCGGGTCCCCCATGGGTTAGTGCCGTATGACAGCAGAATGGCCGCATCCTCCTCCTCCTTGGCCATGTGGAGTAGTAGTGGGTGAAGGACTCTGGGTTCTGCCATCATCTAAGCAGGAGGCTTAGCACTCTGAAGCTTAGTGGTCCAGAAGTGGATTTCATTCTGCTAATGAAGCAAGTTTATTAAGTGTATCGATATTTGTTCATAAGACACATTGTGTGCAAGGTGGGTATTATTGCTGAGGAAACTAAGACTCAGAGGTTTATATGTACGTAATAAATAAATATTTAAGAAAATGTAAATTAAATGTATAATTGACTGAAACCACCTAATGAATGAGAAGCAGAACTGGAGTTGAAACCCAGGCTTGTCTGTTTCTGGTGCTCTTTTCCCTGGGCCAATCTCTAGAGTGAAAAGAGTTACACTGTGACTTATCTAAGATGCTACAGATTTTTGTGAATACATTCTTATATTTCTAAAGGATTGCCAGCTGACCCTCTCTGAGTTGGGGACATCTGTGGATGCTGGTTCTGTAGCCAGTGACTTAGCCCTGGCAGATTATAGGCTTTCTATCATATCATGATAAATTTCCTATTGTTTAAGGGAAAGAAAGCTACCACGGAGAGATCTGCAGAGGATCCTGGCAGCTCCTTGGAAACTTCCAGCCCAGTTGCAGAAGGCCAAACCAAACCTAAGACCAGCAAAGGAACCAGACAAGAGGACACATCTTCTAAAGGCCTTGGCAGTACAAGTGCCAAAGGGAAGAAGGGCAAGGCAGCTGCAGTTGGGAAGAGACGGAGAGAGCCCTCCTCTAGTGGGGAAGAAGAGCGCAAGGCAGGAGGACAAGAGGAGGAAACCCAGAGACGTCGGTATGGCCGAGAGCGGCAGGTGGCCTCCAGGGTGTCTTATAAAGAAGAGAGCGCAAGTGACAAGGGCAGCAGTGGCTCTGACTTCGAGCTTTCCAGTGGGGAAGCACATCATTCATCTGATGAGGATTCTGAGCCTGTCCTTCCCCGGCAGAGGAGAGCCCCAGGCCCCCAGAGGACAAAGGCAGGGTCCAGGACTGACTCCAGGACCCAAAGTGGAAGATCCTCTAAGCATCCCGGTTTTCCAGCAGCATCCACAAGCTCTTCAAGCAGTAAGAGTAAGCAAGGCAAGAAAATCTCCAGTGATGGTGAGGGGGCAGAAAGAAGGAAAGCAGCTGGTGTAGACCAGTGGCTAGAGGTGTTCTGTGAGCAGGAGGAAAAGTGGGTGTGTGTGGACTGTGTGCATGGTGTGGTGGGCCAGGCTCTGGCCTGTTACAAGTATGCTACCAAGCCCATGACCTACGTGGTGGGCATCGACGGTGATGGCTCGGTCCGGGATGTCACCCAGAGGTACGACCCAGCCTGGATGACTGCGACCCGCAAGTGCCGGGTTGATGCCAAGTGGTGGGCTGAGACCTTGAGACCATACCAGAGCCTGTTGGTGGAGAGGGAGAAGAAGGAAGATTCAGAGGTAAGGCCTCGGCTGCCATGGGCTTGAAGGCCCATCTTGGCACACCTTGTATATGCCTGGCCCTGTGTGAGGCATCTTTCTGTGTGATCTTATGTAATTATCACAGCACTATAGACCTGGGATGACTGTTGTCTTAATTTGCCAGTTAAAAATGGAAGAGCTGAGAGATTAACTGCCCTGGTATTT
This sequence comes from Canis lupus familiaris, assembly GCF_011100685.1. Taxonomy (NCBI): domain Eukaryota; kingdom Metazoa; phylum Chordata; class Mammalia; order Carnivora; family Canidae; genus Canis; species Canis lupus. The sequence goes on along the minus strand of NC_049241.1, from coordinate 4,336,113 downwards.
GAACCCATGTCTATTTGGCTTCGAAGCTATATACAGTATACTTTTAGGTTGTTTCCTAGTTGTAAATTGGGAACTTTAAATACTTTATGCAATCACATAAATTGCACTGAGTGGAAGAAAGAAAAAGTCATTAATGCAATGGTCATCTGTATCCCCACCCCACCCCTGCGTGCACACTCTCAGAAGCACACACACAGACATCCCTTCCTGGATCTAGAAGAGTCATCTGGGAAGAAAGGGATTGGGGAGGGTATCCTGGAAAGCAGGCTGCTACAGCAGTACTTTGTGTCTGGGACGCCACCCCCCACCCCCACCCCGACCCATGCTCCGTGTGCATGACAGTCGTGTTCAGTGGAGCTCGGCATTTGCCTGGATTCACCAACGAATTAGTCCCACTTTGTGAGGACAGGTGAAGCTTGGGTTTCTTCAGCATTCCCCGTGGTGGGGCAGTTCATTCTGCATTGAGAATCTGCTCCAGGAGTGTTCCTGGTCCATTTTACTTAGAAGTGACAGGGTGAGTGGGGATCGTGCAGATGGTGTCAAAATTGACTAACGAAAGTATTGGCAGTGGAGGTTGTTCATGCTCCTGCCCCCTGCCACCTCACCTGGCCAGAGCTTGCTAATTTTCTGGGGGTATTGGAAGAGCTGCCAGGGGAAGGTCAGGAGAACTTGGTGAACAGGATGTGAATTCCACAGTGGAATTGCCCACTGAGAAATCAGAATCCGTAGAGAACTGCTGAGACAAGTATTAGGGACAGTGGAGTCAGAAGAGTTACATGGTGCAAATGGCCCGTTTGAGTTTCCTGGGAGACCAGGATCAGCTAGATCCAAGTTGCAGAGCAATGGCCTCACTGAGAGGTGAGGCCTTCTTCCAGAAGAAAGCTGCATGTCTTCCTTGAGGACTAGAGTGGGCAGTGACCTGCCAGGGCTGGTCAGGGTGTCTGAGCACTGAGAATGACTAGGTTAGGTAACTCTTCAGAGTTGCCACAAGCCACAGGATTCTATGCTCCTGTAGCTTTCAATGTGTCTAAAACCTACTTAGTACCATACGGCAGATGCAATGTTATGGTCATTGTTGCTCATGAAACCTCTGCTCCACTGTTTCCTGACATGGTGGTGTAGGGGTCGCCTGCCTCAGACCTCACCTCCTCTTCCAACCATGCTCAGCATGGTCTCTCTGGCCTTTGCAGTTCCAGGCAAAACACCTGGGCCAACCTTTGCCTACGGTCATTGGCACATATAAGAACCACCCTCTGTATGCCCTGAAGAGGCATCTCCTGAAATACGAGGCCATCTACCCTGAAACAGCTGCCATCCTTGGGTACTGTCGTGGAGAAGCTGTCTACTCCAGGTGCGTGAGGCTGCCCAGTGGCTTTGTGGGCTTCCCGATGGCCCAGGACTGGCAACCTTCTAGGGCAAGGGGCTGTTTACATCAGCCCTTTAGTCAAATATGATGAGCTTTATGGTGTGTGCCCGCCATCCTGTGTGGTGCGTGTGTAGAAGGTATTATAGCTTGAAGATGAAAACAACAAGGATTAAAAGACCAGCAGGTGTGGAGCACCTGGGTCTTTGGTTGAGTGTCTGCCTTTGGCTCAAGTCATGATCCTGGGATTGAGTTCCATATCAGGCTCCCCACAGGGAGCCTGCTTCTCCTGCCTAAGTCTCTGCCCCTCTCTGGGTCTTTCATGAATAGATAAATAAAATCTTTTTAAAAAGACCAGGTACAAAAAAGTTATGGGGGAAGAATTAAAAGTACAACAAAGTTTACATGGGGCAATAAAAAATACACCCCTAATATGTAAGTTACAAATATACAAAAGGAGGGAATACGAGATATGATCATGAAAATTAAAGTGAGTGATGTTTTAATGGCAACAGAGCTTCTGTTTGGGAAGATGGAGAAGTTTTGGAGGTGGATGATGGGGACGGTTACTTAGTGTGAATACACTTAATGCCTCTGAATTGCACTTAGAAATGGTTAAGGTGATATATTTTGTGGATATTTTGTCCACACTAAAAAAAAAATTCCAAAGAACTGGGGAAGGGAATAAGAGTTAGAAAAAGAATGTAAAATATATACAAAATTAAAACAAAAATTTTTAAGGTTTTATTTATTTATTTAGACAATGTGGGCATGTGAACAGGTGGAGCAGAGGGAAAGAGTTGCAAGCAGACTCCCTGTCCCAGCACAAAGCCCGACGTCCAGCTCCATCTCAGGACCCTGAGATCAAGAGATGCTTAACTGATTGTACCACCTACTTGCCCCTAAAACAAAATATTTTAATAATGTCAATTTAGGGTGAGGGGGAAAAATAAAGAAGAAGAACTTTCTTTTTAAGATTTTGTTTGAAAGAGAGAGCACGAGCAGGGGGAGGGGCAAAGAGGGAGGATGAAGCACTCTCCCTGTTCAGGGGGGAACTTGATGTGGGGCTTGATGTGGGGCTTGGTCCCAAGACCTCGGGATCATGACCTGCACTGAAGGCAGATGCTCAACCAACTAAGCCAACCAGTTCTCCTAGAAACAGAACTTTTAAGATAGAAAACCATAGAAAGAAAGAACTAAAAGAAGTGATTTTTTGAAACATTGGAATGAAAGGCCAAAAAATAGAGTAGATGTTTTTAATAAATTGGAGAAGAAAGAGAAAACAAGGCAATCACTTGGGTAGGTGATATGAGTCCTCTTAGTGGGGACGTCCTGCATTGACTCACCCTACACCCTCTGTTCAGGGGCTGTGGCAGGGCCTTCTGTTCCATGTCAGGAAGCGTCGTGCTGGTCAGGGCCTCAGTTACGGACAGTCTGAGGCCTCAGAGGCTCCCCGTGCCCAGCTGCCTGGGTAGAGGACGCCCAGGTAGCAGTCATAAGGCAGAGGCTTCCTCAGATGGCTGAGGGGGAGCCGGTCTGGTGGAAAGAAAGAGCAGCCCTCCATAGGCACCACCATGTCAGTCCTAGGAGAAAGCATTAGAGGTAGACGGTTTTTGTTGGGTAGTAACATAAAGTCTACCACTTAACCATCTGTAAGCATACCGCTCAGTGGTGTCAGGTATGTTGATCATACTGTACAACCAACCCATCAGCCGTCTCCAAAAGTTTTTCATCTTCCCAAAATGAACCTTTGTCCCCATCAAAAAGTAACTCCCCATCCCTCCCCCAGCCCCTGGCAGTCACCATGCTGCTCTGTGTCTTCTGCATTCGACTCTTTTAGGGACCCCATAAAAGTGAGATTAAATAGTATTTGTCGTGTTGCGACCGGTGTTTGTGGATGGCCACCTGTGTAGCTTCCTCTTCTGACCGCTGTGAATAATGCTTCTGTGAACATGGGTGTACAAATATCTCTTTGAGATTCTGCTTTCATTTCTGTTGGGTATATGCCCAGAAGTAGAACTGCTGGATCAAATGATAATTCTGCCTTTACTTTTTGAAGATCTAACCTACTATATGCCACAATGGCTGCATTGTTCTGCAGTCCTACCAGCAGAGTACAAGGATTCCAATTTTTCCACACCCTCGCCAACACATATTTTCTGGTTTTTTGATAATAGCCATCCTAACAGGTGCGAAGTGGATAGAAGCTGAGATTTATTCTGACAGGGCTGTGTCCACTTCCCTGCTGTTCTGCTTGTCGTGTCCAGACAGTGTCCACTTGCCCCTCCTCTCCTGTGTGAAGACCATGACCAGGACATAATTGCTCCTTTGGGCAATCAGAGCTGTGCAGCCTGCTGAGGGAGTATGGGTGGAGGTCCCTGTCTGGACAGGGATGCTGTGGGCGGAGCAGCACTGCTCCAGTGCCTGGAAAGTGGTCCTCCCACAGCCTGGCAAAGCAGAGAGGACCCAGCTCATTATCCCTCAATAGAGGACAATGCTGAGGGTCAGGAAGGGAAAATGCCTTGTGCATGGTCACCCTGCTAGGCTGTGGCACAGAGGAGGCACGCACCCCATGCGCACAGTACTGTGCTGAAAATCAGCCTCAGATGGGGCAGGAGCTGGAGGGCCACACTGGAAGGGAAATTGGTGCCCTTGCTCATTGGACCCTGCTCTCTAGCCAGAGTTCAGGCTGCAAACTGAGGAAGAGATGAGCGCTCCCTGGCTCAGCAGGGAAGGCAGGTCCCACGGTTCCCTCAGGAACAGGGCTTGAGGAGAGAATCAAGGGCTGAGCCCTTCTGGGAGGCCCTTCTGGGAGGTGGTGTAAGGTGTACATCCATGCACTTGGTGCCTCTTCAGCCAGCTGTGAACTGACTTTGCCATGTGTCTCCTCCTGTTGGCCCCCACAGGGATTGCGTGCACACCTTGCATTCCCGGGATACCTGGCTGAAACAAGCCCGCGTGGTGAGGCTGGGAGAAGTGCCCTACAAGGTAACCACTGGGGGGCGCGCTGGAGGCAGAGGCATGGGCACAAAGGGCTGCTGAGTGCACACCCAGGAAAGGCATCCCGGGTAGACCTTTCTGGCTTGAGAAAGACTGGAGGAAGAGAAAAGCATACAAATATGTCTTACTTTAATGAGGAATTTGGAAGTTGGATTTTTCAGATCATGCAAGAAATTTTACGTTTTTTAAAAGTTATAGAATAGAGGCTGTATGTGATCCCTTACGAGAAGCCTGTTAACCCCTACCCTCCAGGCAGCTGGTGTGCCCAGTGCCCATCTTCTGCCCCACCCAGATCACTCCTCTTTGTAGCAGTTATGAAGCCTGCTTGCTAGTCCTCCTCAGTGACAATTGTGGCTGCTAGACATCACCAGGGAATGTCTGAGGGGTCCCAAAGTGTCAGTGCCTTCCAGGGTACATGACCTGGGTGGTTACTAATTTAAATCCTGGCCTTGTCATTTACCTGGCCATGGGACTTAAGTGACTTCATCTCTGAGTCCCAGTTACCCTATCAGTGATGAAAGTGTAGGACATGGTATGGCCAGTAAAAGCATGGCTCTGGTCCTCAGGACTGTGCTGTAGGAAATGGTTTACACCTCCCAGGCTGCTCATCTGTACAGTGGAGACAGTGTTAGAACCTACCTGCTGGGTTTGTTGACAAGTTATCTGAGTTAACACACAGAAGCTCTGGGCACAGTGCCTAGGGCAGGGAGCACTCTGAGGGGTTGGCTAGTGGTAGCAGTACTCGAGTTGCTGGTGGTACTAGGAGTTGTACAGGGGATAAGGAGCACATCATCTTGGGTTCATCGTGGCAGTTAAATGAGGCCACAGGTGTAAAGCACTCAGCATAGTGCCCAGTACACACAGTAAGTGCTTAGGAAGTGGGAGTCTTTTTGAAAACTGGCTGTTCCCTCTGACCTAGATGGTGAAGGGCTATTCCAACCGGGCCCGGAAAGCCCGCCTCGCCGAGCCCCAGCTGCAGGACCAAAATGACCTGGGCCTGTTTGGCAAGTGGCAGACGGAGGAGTACCAGCCACCCGTGGCTGTGGACGGCAAGGTAAGGGCAGCAGCGCCTGGTGGGGTCAGGACCAGCCTACTTCATCCTGCAGCTGTCTAGACCCAGTATGCCACTCCCTGCAGGTCCCCCGGAATGAATTTGGGAATGTGTACCTCTTCCTGCCCAGCATGATGCCTGTCGGCTGTGTCCAACTGAACCTGCCCAACCTGCACCGCGTGGCCCGCAAGCTGGACATTGACTGTGTGCAGGCCATCACTGGCTTCGACTTCCATAAAGGCTACTCCCATCCCATGTGCGTGAGGGGCCTTCCTGGGGGCCAGAGGTGGGGTGAGACATCCTGGAGAAGGGGCAAGAAGTCGATGTGGGGGTTGAGGCCATGATCCAGGGTTTTACTCTGAATTTGCAAAGTCAATCTTAACACTTTACCTTTTACCTTCACACTTTTACTCTGCCTCCATGCTAGGGCATCAGAACTAATGAAACCGCATGCTAGTGATGCTAGGTGAAAACCATTTCCTGGGGGTGGTGACGGGTGAGCCAGCAGTGTCAGCATGCTTCCTGGTCAGGTGGCTTCTGTCCTCCTGTGGGGTTGGGCAGCCATTATCCCAGCTCCCTTAGGCAGGCCTGGGGAAGAAGACAAGGTGTCAGAGTCCACAGGCCTGCCTTCTGCATGGGTGGTGTCTGTCAGTAGCTGTGGCTGGGATTATGGACGGCTGATGCAGGGAATCCATCAGGGCTCTGGGCGCTTAGGAGCCACCTGCTGGCCTCCGCAACAGAGAGGGGAGAGGCCAGAGCAGGCAGCAGGATCAGGTAAGACCATCCGTGTTACATCCTTACAGAACTGATGGGTACATTGTCTGCGAGGAATACAAAGACGTGCTCCTGGCCGCCTGGGAAAATGAGCAGGCACTCATTGAAAAGAGGGAGAAGGAGGTGAGCAGTCTGGCCAGGGTGGGTGTGGGTGTGGGCTGAGGTGCGTGCAAAAGCAGAATGGCAGGGGCACACAAGCCCCCAGGTGGGGCAGGTACTGCACTTGCAGAGTGGTTAAAAGGAGAGGCCGTGTGCTCCAGAGCTCTTTCCAGCTCTCGGACTTTGTGGAAGGCACCCTGTGGAGCCAGCCCCTGATAAACAGGGTCCTGTCTGCACCTCACAGTCCACCATCTCTGGCCACTGTGTCCCTGGATCCTGGCTCTGGGGGCTGCTGCACCTGTGGCACACACCTGTCTCTGCTGAAAGAAATTGCCCATGGTCCCAAGTCTGTGTGGCCTCCTCCTTGAAGATGGTATAGTCGCTAACAGCTAAAAAGAGGCTTCGGACTTGCTGCCTTTTATGTGCATCACTTTATAAATGACAGTCATTGTAAAATGGCCTTGGCATGGTTGAGAAACTTTCTTAACTAAAAAGTCTTCTTTTGCACCTTTATATGTTCAAAGGTTCCATCTTTACATTTTTCCTGAAAATGGAGGTACCTAACATTTTGTGATCTATTTCATGTTGCCTGCAGAAAAGAGAGAAGCGGGCCCTAGGGAACTGGAAGCTGCTGGCCAGGGGACTGCTCATCAGGGAGAGGCTGAAGCTTCGTTACGGGGACGAGGTCAGTGTGGCTTGCTTGGAAAGAAGCCCAGGCAGGAGAGGGGGTCTCAGAACCACGGCCCCAGAGTCTGCCCATAAATGGCTTATGTTTTGACACCACAGTGTACCTGCCGTGGGTCTGATCTGGGGCTAAACCCATCCAGGGAGGGACGAGCCTTGTCCCACGTTTCTCTGTTTGACCCGCCACCCATAGCCTTGCACTGCTCCCTGTGGCCATCCTCCCATCCTGGGGTTGCTCATTCACTTCCCGTCTCATGGCACCTGCTGGCCTGGGCCAGCCTGTGGGTGCAGGTGCAAAGTTGATGGGCAGCCCTTATAGGGCTCCCATAGGGGCAGAGGCCCCTCCGCACAGTTCTGTGGTGAAGTCAGCATTGGGCAGATGCAGAAATGTGTGCTGGGAATTTTGCTATAACCACACCTGCTTTCTCCCCGTCTCCAACCCCACATGCTGCAGGTTGTCTTTAAAAAATATTTTTGTCATGCTTCTCCCTCACATCCCTTTGGTGACCTTTACCAGGCTTTGTGTTGACTCCATCCACTCATGTGCTTTCACCTTCTGCATCCAAACCCTCCATGCCTCACTCTCCAGCCCTGCTGGCCCCAGGGAGGCCCCCCCCCCCCCCCCCCCCCCCCCCCGCCCCAGAGCATTTGGCACTGAGAGATGGCCTGTGCAGTTGAAGACATCGGTGCACTTTTGTGCAGAAGTGAGGTAATATGTGCAAAGCCCCGGCCTGGCGATCTCCTAGATTTGGGTGTATGCTCCTTGAGGGCAGTTTCCTGCATAAACATCTTTGCATTTGGCAGCACTGAGCCCAGAGCAAGATATCTAGTACTTGCTTGGAAGAGGCCCCAGTGTGAGGAAGGCTCTCCCCCAGCCCCACACTGAGTTACTGACTCCAGGAAGGGCTGTTGCTGGGGGCTTTGCTGCCCCGATTGCTCCCTTCCATCTGGTTGAGGCCTGCCCTTCCCCTCCATTGTCCCTCTCTCTCCAGAGTGGTACAAGAGCTCCCCAAGCACATGCAGGTGGTGGACTCTCTTCTGATGAAGAGGAGGGGACTAGCTCTCAAGCAGAAGCATCCAGGATCCTGGCAGCCTCCTGGCCCCAAAACCGAGAGGCTGAAGAAGAGCAGAAGCCAAAGTGCTCTAAGAAGACCAGAAGGGAAAAGAAGGCAGCGGCCTCCCACCTGTTCCCATTTGAGAAGCTGTGATGGGGGTGGCTACCCGTCAAACCCTTGCCACGCAGGCCCAGGTGGTGGCAGCGGCATCTCCTCTAAGAAAGCACAGAAGCAGCATGCGCTGCCCATGAGGGCTCGGGGACAGAGGGGTGACGCTGAGGTGGTGCCATGGGTCTGGTCTGGCTCAGGCCTTGTCATATGTACCAGAGTAGGGCTTTCAGAGCTGTCTCATGCCCCATTGGTTTGAGCTACGGAACCCTTCGCAGGAGACTCCCCTGCAGCCTACGTAGCACTCAGCCCCTCTTGGGAAACCTGAGTTAGTTCTCTTACAGAAACCACTGGGTGATTTAGAAACTGCAGGTGAATTCTTCATCTGTCAGACTCTCGTGCTTTTGCCTCTTGCAGACTTGGGACCCTTTTCCCATGGCCCATTCATTTTGTCCTCAGCCGGGTTTACTAATACTGCCTCAGGCTGCCTCCTTGTGGTGTAGGAGAGCGGGCAAGTGCTAAGTATGGACACCTTCCATTACGATGTTGGGGTCTACTTTTCAGGGTAACAGTTCAGGGTGGCAGAAGATGGAACAAAGAACTAAAATCAGGAAAGAAAAGGAGAAACACTGAGAGTTAAAGAACTGTTGGTCAAAGTGGATCAGTGTTAAACTAGATTTTATTCATTGCTGGATAAGTTTATAAACGCTCTATGCATTGCCGATATTCAGGAGAAATAACTTTTGTAACATTTTGAGAAAAAATAAAACCTTTATCTAAAAAGACATAGCTTTGCATTTTCTTCCAGATTTGCTGCCGGCTAAGAACACCTGCATGATGGGGTGATCTGTCCACATGTTAAGACTAAAGACCAGGCTTTTGTTCTCAGGTAGACCGGGAACTCATCATTCCACACAGGGAACTTTTTCTTTCTGCGTTAGCAAGGGAAGATGTTCTTTAACCTTTGACGGAAGCCATTAAAAATTTGAGCCAGTTCTATCCAAGGGAAACAAACAAAACACTTGCGGTGTGACTCATCTGTACCAAGAGTCTGGCTGGAGGGCTGGTGAGAAACAAACAGAGGTTGCCTTGGAAACCGCAGAGCCTCCTGCTTCCAGCACCACAGCCCCCCCCCCCCCCCCTAGAGGTAAGCCACCGGTTATCTGGGGAGATGTCCATTCCTCGGAAGCATTGTGGAACTGAACCTCAGATTTGAGAAATAGGTGGGTTTGGGAAATCACCTACTTCAAATCTTGTTACAAAAAGCACACAGTGTTAGCTCCAGAGTGGACAACCAGTAGCTGCCCATTGCTTCAGAACACAAGGCAAAAAGTGAAGAGCTAATGTGGCACATGTCAGGCACCTCATGGCCTTTAGCTCACTGAGCCCCCACCACAGTGCCATAGGGAGAAAGGCATTGCTGCCATTTTCTAGATGAGAAGCTGAGACCAAGAGATGATAGGCTCGCCACCATCGCACCGCCAGGCCATAGCAGGCCTGGGGCTGGAGCTCAGGTCTGTGCCACAGAAAGCCTTGGGGGAGCCCATTAGACAGTGTCACTCTGGCTCCAGCCACCTCTTCTGATGTGTTCTGAAGCTGGTGGAGGTCTGAGTCCTTTAAATCAATCCAAAACAAAGGGCTTTGGTAGGCAAGGCTCCTAAGTGCTAAAAATACCAAGTTGCCCATTTAAGAAAAATTGAAACCTACTTAGAACGGAGTTCTAAAAGTTCACCCAGTTCTTAAATTAGTTCTATGGCTGAATTATTTAAGAGAAAATTTCAAAAAAAGTAACGACAAGGTCTTATAAAAGCTATTTTGAAATTTATTTTGAATTTTTATAAAAAATACAAAGATAATACAAATTTCATGATTTCCCAAAGATTTCAAATATTTCTTAACATTATTTTGCTCTTGAAGAACACTACTGAAATTCGTAGTAACTTAAAATCTGTACTAGAAAAAGACACAGACCAAATCCCATAGATTTTGTATTTAGCTACTACCTAGTTGTACTGTTTTCCAGAAGCATCCTTTAAGAGTGGAGCGATTCAGTGACAACTGCTGTGCAATAAGCAGTAGTGAATACTATTTCAGTTCTTAAATCCAGACAAGTCATCTCTGGGACTGGCTGTTTTCAGCATAAAGAATCTCCAGTCACATCACAGACCTCCCAGGCTAACAGATTGTGAGGCTGCTTGTTTGAGGAGTTCCAATCACTTACTCAACCACCAACTAATTTGCTAAAGCCACCACTCCCAGCCAGGCAGAACAAGTCCAAGGAACAAGATAAAGGGTATACGAAGGATCTTTGAAACCATCAAGGTGACAACATACTTGATCTTTCATCGAGTGTGAGAGGAACGGAGTGAAGTGTGGGTAGATGGTATGTAGGAGTGAAGCTGTGGATGCAGGATGTGACAGAAGCCACTCAGAGGCAGGCACCAGCCAGCCCCCCCCCCCGCCCCACACCCACCATGAAAGGAATGAGGCCTGAGAGCTACACAAGCCTCAGGCCCCCGACTCCTGATTTGGGTTGGTGGGGGTCACTACGAGGGAGCCCACTTAGGATCAGAAAGCTTCCAGCCTTTTCCTTTAATGGCTGACTAAAAAATTCATCTTCAAGTAAATCAATAGTTTCTGATGCCAGAGGATGAAAGCAAATGCCTCCTCCACCTCATACAAACTCCCATTTCCTCCCTGAGTGTAATCCCTTGGCTGACACTGGCTTCAAAAGTATCCTCAAGCTTCCCACTGGCCCCAAGTAGACGGCCCCAAGTGAAACCACTGAGTCACACTCCTGTTTAACACCCTCCCGAGCCTAAATCGACTTCAACAGATGGATTAAAAGTTTTTCTGTAACAGTCTGAGCTGCTCATCATTCAAGCAGTGTTTTGTTTCTTTAAATCTGATTTGCAATAATCCCTCTTCAGGTAGGAGAATATGTTACATACATGGAAGTATGTAACAAAGGAAAACAACAAACAGGACCTTTGGAAATACTACCCTTGACGTTTCTGGCCAAACCATAAGATAACATGTAAAGCCCAACAGACGTCCAATTTTCCTCGCCATGACACAAGTGGTGTTTCTAAGTACCAAGGCAGGTTCTATGCCCAGGCTGGGTGTGTGGCACCCTGGTTAGGGGGTGCAGGCCAGTGTGACGGGCACTCCAGCACGGCTTGGAGGTGCCTGATGAGGCTGGCCCTGCGGGACCATGGAGCAGGAGGTGGCCGTGCTGGAGCCCTGGTGCCTATCTCCAAGGATGAGGGGCAGTGAGTGCTAAGGCAGCAGGTCTGTGTAGTGTCACCACCTCACTGTCTACAGACATCAGCTAAGCAGACGTGAGCTGGCCACGCACAGTCCCAAGAGAGGAGGAAGCAAGGAGAACGCCTTCTGCTCACCAGAGTTGCCCACGGGCAAGAAGACGTGAACTGCTGAACACCAAACCTGACGTCCATGCACACTGCCAAGTCTGACCCCTTGAGGAGCAGAGCAGCACCGTCGTGGACTCATGGTTGGGTGAGGGGCAGGGGAGGCTGAGGCTGGGGGAGCTGGATCCTGAGGACCATGTGGGTATTGGGCGGGGGCCAGGGCCTGTTTCACTCCAGCTTTTTGGCTGGCACCCGTGTCCGAGCAATGATGATGGGCACCAGGGCCAGGCAGCTGATGAAGAGGGCGCACAGGGGCCGGTAGAAGAGCCAGCCAGCAGCCACGGTCAGCAAGGTCAGTGAGGTGGCCACGCAGAAGGCAAAGGCTTTCAGGCCGATGTCAACCAGGTCTCGGAAGATGGGGAACCAGTCCACTGTGAGGAAGAGAAAGGCCATGAGGTTTCCGAGGCCACCACGCTGTGTGTCATAGGAGGTGAGCGGATCCTTCCTGTCTACAGATGGGGAAGGGTCCCTGATGCCCAGTGAGGACAGGACAGGGGTGGTGGTGGGAGGCAGACAACCTCCTGTGAGAGCTGGCAGGTCCCGAGGAGGGGTGCACACCTCAACCCACGCACCGCTCCAGGGGAGCAGGCAGGAGGAAATGCCTGTAACCTCTCAACTATGAATGTGGCTGTCAGTCTGAGGCCAAGAGAAGACATGTGCCCGTGATGGTGGCAGATTCTATTTGCTGCACACTCACAAAGGGGACTGCACAGAACCTTCTACAGGTGCCTATTTGGGTGCCTCAGCCATTCCTGGAGGAGTCTGTTAATTCTAATTCAAGTCATTACCAATTATCTCTGTGCCCAGCTCTGTGCAGGACTGAGGGAAACAAATTAGCCTAAGCTGCCCGCCCCCCCCTTCCCGGTCAAGGATCTCCCTGGCCGCTGGCACAACATGGGAAAGTCTGGGATACAGCTAGTCCACCTGGACTTAAGCTGTCCTTGGCCTGTCGACCCCTCCAGGTTGGCATTCTGAAGCTGACGTCTGTCTGTGGGGGGAATCTTCACTTGGTTCCAGGAGGCCCTGGGGGTCTATTGCCACTGGGTGTGCAGAGCAAGGCCTGCTGCCCTGCCATGACTCCAGGACCCTGTAGGCCACCCCTTGGCTCATCTTGGTCTGTTCAACTCTGTGGATCATCTCCCCAAATCCTCCTGCCTGCCCAGGGACGCGGGTACAGTTCTTACCCTCATTTTACCAACAAGGTCACTGAGGCCCAGGGAGTTCAACTTGTCCAGTGTCCTACAGCTAGAAGGTGCCAGAGCCAGGATCTAAACCCAAGACTGAGCCCAGAGCCTGAGCTCTTAGCTATGGTTCTGAGCCTTGAGAGGACAGGAACCTTGTCTGTCCTGCTCACTGCTCACCCTAGGGCCTCCAGCGGTGTGGTGCACACAACAGGTGCTCACTAAGTCCGTAGGGACCAAACAAGAGCAAAGGAATGCTTCTGCTCTGTAGCTTCCCCCAGGCCCTCCACCTGCACTTCTAGCCCCTCCAGGCCCTAACCTCTGCCCTGTGTCTGGAGCATCAGCATTCCAGATGAGGGGAGAATCACAGGGTCCTCTGACGGTGGGGGAAGGAGGCTCCGAGTGGGGAAATGGCCTGCCTGGGGTCACACAACCGTGAGGGGCTCAGTGCAAAGGGAAGTTGGGGGATTCTGATTGGATTCTGATCTCTCCCAAATGGTGTGCAAGATGCCAGCTGTGGTGGTAGGGGGGACAGTGTCCTTTCCCCTCCTAGCCTGGGAGGGACTGTAGCCAGGCCTCTTGCCAGCTAGAGAGGGTAACTGGGGGAGAGGTTCCTGCCGGGGCCCAGTGTGGGCTGGATGGGATCATCTGGGTAGGAACACACTGGGGTAAGGTTTGCCGCAAGTCCCCTGAGGAACACCATCTCCCAGCTCCACAGCGTGGGCTCAGACTCGGTCACCTGGGGCCTCAGCCTTCTGCCACGTGGGGACCTAGCAACTGAGTCTGGCCCCATGAGCAAGCCCAGCACTCTGCCGTGTGCTCCAACGTGCTGGCTGCCCCAAATCTAGCCCAGGTCTTGAGGTGAGGAGGGAAGCGTTATGGGTTGTTTTTTTTTGGGGGGGGGTGGGGGGGTCCTAGTTGCCAAACATTCACAAAACTCCTCCCATGAGGGTGAGGTAACTGAAGCTGAGGCAGGAAAGGGAACGGCCCAAGTATCCAGAGCTCTGACGTGCAGACTTCAGGTCTGGCTCGCTGCAAAGCCTGGCTTGTCTCCTCGCCCGCTCACTTGTGGAATGAAGGGCTAAAGGAATGAGCAGGTGGGCTGGGGACAGATCACAGCGGCTACGCCAGCCCCCCAGGAGCTGATCCCCCTCCCTGGAAGCCCCGTCTGCCTTCCTCAGCCTGTTCATCTCAGTGTTGCGGGTGGGACACAGCCCCGGCCAAATGCCCGGTTTCCGCCCTGAGGAGCACTGCAGCCGGAAGGCCCACTGGTGGTGAGAGGCACAGAGGTGGCACACGGGCTGCATGAGGGTGAGCGAGGTCCCCCCACCTGTCTGCACACCTACCCAGGGTATAGACGATCCGGGTCATGAGGTTGAGGCCCATAAACATGGCCAGCCAGCCAGCCGCCCGCAGGCCCCATGTCTTCAGGGAGTTGCTCTTTCGTTCTCTATGAAACACCTCCTGTGGGATGAGGTGAGGGAGGGGTGTCAGGTCTTGTGTCTCTGAGGGGCCACCGGCCTCCCCATTGGCAGGGCAGGTGCCGAGGGATCTATTCCACGACAACTCAGGAGCCGCTGGCTGTTTCTGAGCAGACCAGGGGAGGGGAGGGCACATCCCCTGCCTGGGCCTAAGTGTCTGCCGGTCGCGCACAGCACAGGCCGGGGCAGAAGGGGCCTCTGGGGCAGGCACGGAGTCCTTAGCCCACTGCCTCATCTGGGATGAACTGGGCCCTCCTCCCTCCTGGGGGACAAGGGCGTCCCGTGTGCTGCTTCACCCCTGACACCCTTCCCTCGCTCTCTGCTTCCCCACTACCCCCACCCACCCCACTTCTCAGGGCCCACGGCTGCGCCCCCCTCTGGCTGCTCTCCGCCCTCCCTGCAAGCCCCATCCACTTCCCTGGTGCTTCCCTGCCAGGGCCCCTGGTTTCCAGCTGCAGCCCTGGGCATTCTGCTGCCCATGTGCCATCTGACAGGACCCTGCAGCCTCCCTCCCAACCTTTCCCCTCTGTCATGTCCATCTCAGTGAACGCCACAGCCACTTACCACCTGCACAAGCCAAAACAGGGGTGTCACACTTGGCTCGCTCCCCCCCGCAGGGCCCACCTCCCATCTGGTCCCAGAAGTCCTGCGAATGCTGTGTCCATGTTTCCTCAGATCTCTCACACTGTCACCCTCTCCCAGCAGGACCACTGCAGGAGCCTCCTCCCTACTGGCCTCCCTGCTTCTACCACCCCCTAGGCCCTGCTGCCTGTCTGGGGACCAGGTCAAGTGTCCTCCTGCCCCGGGGCCTTTGCACATGTGCTTGCTCCACCTGGAACAAGTTTACCCACAGTCAAGTTTGCCCACTGGCATTCTTCTCGTGTCAGCCTTAATGCCATTTCTTTAGAGTCCCCCTGTCATTTCCTAGGACAATAACAATACCACCACTTACTGCCTGCCATCTATCAGTTGCTGTCCTCAGTGCTTTACAAGTACTGCCTTTCTTAATTCTCAAACTAACTTCACAAGGTCAACACGCTTACCTCCAGTTTACAGGTAAGGACACTGAGACTCTGAATAAATGAACAAATAATCTTGACAACAACCAAATCAGGTAATCATAATTCTTCTCATCCAAAAGGATAAACAGCTGGCTCAAGGCCCTATAGCCAGAGGAAGGCAGCGCGGGGCTTGAGTTGGGGCCACCCCAGTGTCCACGCTTGTCCACAGTGAACCCTCCTGCCTCTGGGACTGGAATCTGGGCGTCCTGACTTGCAGGGCCCTCACCACCTCCTTAGCTCAGGGCCTTCTCTCCCTGTTTGGCAGAGATGCCAGACCCTGCACCGGAGGCCCTGGGTGGTCAGCACAGTCTGAGCCTTCCCTCCTGGGAGCACGCCTCTCTGGGGGAACAGCTCTGAGACCTGGGCCTCCACCTGCAGGAGGTAAGTGTGGGGAGGGGCCAGAGCTGCAGGAGGGAGAGGAGGCCTGAACGGAGCCTCCTAATTTTAGCAACTCCCAGAGAGTCACCGGTGGAAAGGATGACTCACGCTCACCCAACTGGGAGGTGGCAACCCCGGCCCTGAGGCTGCGAGCTGCCTGCCACACCCTGGTCCTGGCTGGATAAGGGGGAAGGTGAGCCCCATCCCCCGCTGGGGCTGGGGCTGGGGTGGGAAGGATGGCAGCTGAGCGCCTAACACCAGGGTCAGGAGGCCCCCCCACCCCAACCCTGCCCACTTTATGGGTTGAAGAGTCCCGCAGCCCTCCAGGCAGGAACCGAACTTCCCACTGCTGACCGCTGTGCTGTGCGGTCAACAATGTGGAACTTAAAGACACGGGTTTTGCCTAGAAACGAGAGGCTAACTTTTAAGGGCTGCAACTGAACTAGTCACCATCTGCACAAAGAAGGTGTTTACAGATGGGGAACAGTGCCAGCCCTCCTTCCAGTGCCAGGATCAGCTGCTCTGATCCCTGCACGGTCCCCAATGCTCGGAAAGAGGCCCCCACCTGTCACGGGGGCCTACCAGGCCCATGTCCTCTCTGGGTGGCAGCTGCTGCTCCTGTTCCTGCCTGACCCCAATGCTACTGGCTCTGACCCCTTTCTCGTCACTTGTAACCCAGCAAAACTGTCACTGGGAGAGGCTTCCCCAGAGTCCATCTCCCGCCTCCGTTTCACAACACTCAGTGCAAGGCATCTTCACTCCTCGGTTCTCCTGGCAAGTCCCCTCCCCCCAGGAGACGGGAGGCTGGAGAAGGAGGGGTCCGCTGTGTCCCCCCTTCTGTCCTCCATGCCATGCATGGTCTGCTGCACACACGAGGAGACATACTCCTGCCACCTTCTCCCCTGCTCAGTGTGCTGGCTGTGCCCCCAGTGGGGGCGCTTGCTGAATAACCACGGGAGGGGCGAGGGAAGGGGGAGACGCCTGCCCCTCCAACACACAGATGGGCAGCAGCAGCTCACCTCTGCCGAGAAGTCCCCGTGGTGCAGGAGAAGCAAGGTGTCCCCCGACTTGGTGGAGTAGGGGACCAGCTGGTCACCCCGCTGCCGGGCAATCACAGTGACCTGGTCAGAGACCTCAGGGTTAGAGCTGAGGGGATCAGGCGGCCAGGCCCCGGCAGCCCTCGCACCATGTGCCTGCAAGGAGAGTGAGGAGATCCAGCCCACTCACAACTCCAGGGAGGACCTGGCGCAGAAGCCTGTGTCAGGGCCGGGGCCAGGGGTGAAACTGCATGTGACACGTGACAGGGTCACAGACTGGAGACCAAGTATTTACAGAGCAAAGCCTGGGGGCTGGGGGGAGAAAAGGAGTGTGCAATTGGAGGAACTCTCCCAGGAGGGCCCTCTAAAGCAGCAGGAGAAAGGCCCCTTATCCTGGGGCCCACGGGTGTCCATGGATAGCTGTGGTGCACACAGGGCTGAGGCCGCTCAAGGCACGCCCGCCGTGTGCCCACGGGAGTGCACGCACACAGGAAGGGTCCCATGCGCTCAGGGCCCCGTGCACAGCGGGAGGTGAGGTGGCTCTGCCTGGGTCCGCGCAGGGGAAGCCGGTTACCACGTGAGCCGGGCCCAGGTCCGGGTCGTCGCCGCTCAGCCCCGCATAGGAAAAGGACACACGCACGTCTCCGACCTGGGAGTGAAGAGCGGGGGGCTGAGTGAGGCCCGGGGCAGCCAGCCTGGGCCCATGTCCCCAGCACCGCCAAACCCCAAGGCTCACACTGCTCTCCCGCTTCCATACCATGGCCCAGGTGCCCCCTCCAATTTCATTTGGCCAGGTGGATTAAACTGAACCGAATCCGAGTCCCAAACAGGAATGTGCCTCCTCTATGTTGTGGGGCGGGAAGACGGGGGGAGGGGCACTCCAAGGCCCTGATCTCTGCTACGTGAACAGCCCAAAGCCCTGTGTACCTCTGGGTACTTGGGGTTTTCGCTGTGGTAGAAATAGTCTCCCCTGCGAATGATGTCCACGTGCGGGTCGTCCAGCTTGGCCAGGCTCAGCGGTTTGAAGTTGTCTACTTTGTCGATGAGGCCTGAGGAGTGTGCAGCGGTTACAACACTGGTGTGCAAACAACCTCCCTACCACCTGCACACCCCACAGCCTGACCTCCTTCCCAAGGGGAGCGCCGGGATCTCCAATCCCTCCTTCCCTACTGCTGCCCCCTTCAGTCTCCATTTCCTCTAGGAAGCCTCCCTGGCTGTCTCTCGGGGCAGCAAGAGTGGCTGCGGCTTTGAGAACAGCCTGAGCCCCTGCCTGAGCCTGGCTCCCCTGCTGCTTGCATGACACTTGAGGCCAGGGCTGCCAGGCACAGCAGCCAGCAGCACGGCAGCCACACGAGCCAGGCCCTAGGGCCCGGCCTCTCCTCCCTTGCCCTGACTGTGCTGGGCCTCCACCCCTCCTCCCTACCCTGGCTATTTGGGGCCTGTGCTTCTCTCCCACCCCAGGAGTCACTGTGGCCGGCAGTGTTGCCTTGTCCCTGGAAAGCCTCTGTCTGGAGTCACTCGGAGGGGCCTGCAGTGAACTGCTGCACGCTGGGTGGGGCTCAGAGGTGGAGCCCGTGGGGGGCAGCCTTGTCTCTACGGCTGGCTCTGGGACCGCTTAGGAAGGCCCTCAGCTCTGTCTGGTCAGACCAGGCACCAGCAGTACTTGGAAGAAACCGTGTTCAGGGGAACCTGGCTGGGATGGGGCTGCTCTACACAAGTCTCCCACCTCCCCGGGACCTACCTGCCTTCCCTCTGGCCCCCAGCCCAATGTATGATGCCGGGAAAGCGCAGGCCGATCCCACACCCGGGGCAGCGGGGACCCCAGCTCCTGCGAGGCGGCCAAGTAGAAGCACACGGCCTCTGGGTGCTGCTGGGTCATCTGAAGGGGCCAGAGACTCACCTGCTGAGAGGAAGAACCTGCCAATCTGCACGAAGGGGGCTGTTGCCGTGAAGGACTCCACCGCCATTGCGCTGTGGGGCAGAAAGAGCTATTGGCAGAGCAGGGTACTGGCCAGGAGCCCTCTGGGTCTCTGGGTTGTACCAGGCAGGGTTCCCACCCAGGCGCTCCTGCCAGTCCAGACCAGCCCAGGCACTGGGGACATCTTGTGTTTACCAGACCTGCCCCTGGAGACTCCTGTCCCCCTCGCCTGGGTGGAGCACCCTCTTCCTGTCTCCCAGAGCTTCATAACTTCTCACCTAGGGCCCCTACCGGCCTTCCCCTCCCCAGCCACCCGTTGTCAGATGGACTTCAGACCCTCCCAGGCCCTCCCCAGCCACAGGGAGCTCCCGTGCCAGCCACGGTGCAGACTCAAAGCCCCTCCCATGGCTCCACCACTAAGCCCATCTCACCACCCCCATGTCTCTGAGCTAGCTGCCCTCTGCCAACATCCTACAAAGGCCTACATCAAATTCATGGCCTCCTGAAAGTCCTTCTGATTGTCTTCCCACCCCCACAGCCGGTAACAGAATGCTTCCCTGGCACTGGATGTGCAAGTTCCTTCAGGCACTCAGTCCAGGCCTCACATTCACGACTTGAGGGGAGCCTGTGTGGTCTCAGGAAGTCAGCTCTTGCCTCCATGTGCCACAGGAGCCGGCCTCAGAACCATGTCCCCGACTATCATCAACTCATGAGGCAGAAGCAGCTCCACGCCATCACTCAGATGGGGAAGCTGGGGCTAGGGGCCTGCCACTGGCAGGCAAGACTATGCTCAGGCCTGGGCACCCAGCTCTCACCTGGGGTTCTTGTGGCCGATCTCTCGGTCGAAGTTTCTGCTGTTGACGATTTCTGACCTCCATTCAGTGTCTGTGACAGGGAGAGGGAATAACTCGGAAACCATAGTAAGAGTGGCCATATGTCTGAGGACCACTGGCTCTGTGTCCTTTTATCTAAGCCCGTGGCCACTCCAGGGCAGAAGGGGTGGCTCCTAGAGCCTCACTGGACAGATGGAAGAGCAGGACTCCCATGATGGGCACCCAGGGCTCCCAATGCCTGGTTCTATGCCTTCCCTACTGCTGTCAGCCTTGGCTAAGGGCAGAGACCACGTGTGTGCAGGGGGGTGGGGGTGGTACTCACTGTAGGAATACCTTGTCTCTGTCTTCACCTGCCCATCTTCCGTGTACTCCCTGCAGGGAAAGCATAGGCAGCCCCAGAGTCAGCCTATCACCCCTGAGGCATTCCTGTCTCTGAGTATCTCCAGCTGGAAGCAACACGGGGCTGCCAGGTCAAAATCCCCAAATGGAGCTGACCTTGTCTACAGCAGCCCAGAGACCAGGTACTCACTCCCAGCCACACAGCCAGCTCCGTCCTTTGGAGGCCCATGCTGGAGAAAAGAACTTTCTCATCCTGAGCTAAAATGTGCCTCCACTTGGCCACCCTCTGGGCTCAGAAACCTGGCTTCACCCTGTGCTCTAGCACAGTTCCCTGGAGCCCCCCTCCAGATGCCCTGGTTCCCTGAGCCACCCCCCTATCCCTTACTCACAGTCCAGGCCGCTCAGCTCTAAGCGACCCTCGCCTAATGACAGCTTGTGTTGGAACAGACAGGATGGAACCCGGGGCCACCTCTGCTCTGGCATGGGAGAGACCATAGAGCCCACACAGAGGAAAGCACCGTTTGCAGCCTGGATCCAGGCATGTCTCGAGCCTGCCCATCCCTGGGTGACTTTCTACCACAAGCAGCATCCTCCCTTCTTTGAGCCACTTGCATTAGATTCCTGCCACCTCCACACAAAAGATCATTGACTAAGAACTTTGGGATAATTTGACATTTCTCTGAGTGGAAGATTTCATACTTTAAACTTTGGAAGTGTCAAAATAAAAAGCCACCTGCAACGTATCCTGCCACCTGCACTTTCTTTATCCCTGATGGACTGTTCACTCCTCGGGGCCTCACCTGGACTCCTCTGTTTCTACCCACTGGTACATCTCTACGTGCCGCCGCAGCTTCACAGCCGGGAGGTGGACCCCATAGTTTGGATCAGACAAGAGCTTCGGAGAGAATCAAACAGAGAAAAAAAAATAAAATACAGGACAAGACTCACGTGAGCCCAAGATGCCAGAGAAAAGTGGGACTAGATGGGAAAGAGGTTACGGCGGACAAGGAGAGAATGAAGGCCTCCATGGCTGCTTTGGGCAGGAAGATCAGGTAAGGCTGCCTGTCCTAAGTCCTTGACACCCAATGCCCGGGACCATGAGCCTCCCGGTCCTGCTCGGGCTGCACGGCCCAATGGCATGGTGCCAATGACAGTGTATTTAGAGCTCAAACAGGAGGTCCGATAACCAGAGTACCTTTCAGCCGTACACCAGCCACACAGGCTTATCATCATCGCTGAAGCACCCACTTGTAAGGCCCCTGCCCTGTGCCCAGGACCGTGCAAGGAGATTAGCTATCTAATCCCATGGACTCTTCAAAGCTGTCCCCACCCCCGAGTTGTTACAGTTATCCTCTGTATTTTATGAAGGTGCTGAGATGCGGGAGCAATCGGTCCACGTGGCTGCTGAGTGGTGCAGCCGGGAGTCACACCCATGTGTCCCTCGCCAGAGCCCGGGCGCTCAAAAATCCTCAACCAGACAACATCTAGCAACGTACCCTGAGCGTCCGGTGGGGCCCACAACCTTCACCACACCTACCTTGGACGTCCGCAGGGCCCCGATGATGTGCACTAGCCTCCCCTCATTCTCCGGGGCCACACTGTGGATGCTGTCGGGGGACACAACAAGCGACAGCCCCTCGGCCAGGGAAGTTGCTGTCTTCAGTGCACGGCCCTGGGAGCAAAAGGGAGTGAGGATTTCAACTCAGGTGTGGTTCAGCACAGTTGTGCTCACTGCAATGTATCTTGGCAGGAGAGGGCCTCAGGAAGCATGAGGACTTATCTCCCCATTTTACAGTTGGAAAACTGAGGCCTAGCAAATGGCATGGTTGGAACTAGAGCCAAAGCTCCTGCTTTTCCAGGCAGCTCTCTTCCTGCTGCCCCACCCACCCCACACCCTCTAATTCTCAGCACTACCCCATGCTGGGAGCAGCTGGTGCTTTTGTCTGCTGTGTGCTCCCTCCCTGTCTTCCCCCACCCTCTTGCCTGCCTTCTTCTCAGTTCTTGTGGTTTAAGGGGGGGGGGGGGGGGATTGTATCATGTGACTTAGGCCGAGCCAATCAAACAGGGGTCGACTGTCCACAAATATTAGTTCAGAGAGAGAACTGAGACAAGCCAGGACACGGAGACCTCTCTCTGCAACTTTTGCTATACTGATTTTGAAAGAGATGGGGCTGCTAAGCTGGTTACATGTGACCCTGGAGTTGCTGAGCCACCTTTACCACCACAAAGGAAGAGCCTGTCAAAGAAAAGCCCACAACAGAGAAGCAGAGGCAAATGATGGAAAAATGGAGATTCCTAGTGACCCAACATGAGCACCTGGATCCAGCCATGCCCGAAGCTAGTCCTACCTTAGGATTTCAGGCCTGTGAACTGATCCATTCATCTTCCTACTTAAGTCAGTTATGAGATAAGTCACACGAGAAAGATTCTGATTAATTCAGCACCATCACTGTCCCCCTCCATCCCACCTGTTGTAAAATCTAGGCCACATCCAACCTCTGGATTCACACCCTTTGCTAGGAAGACTATCCTCCAGGGACCCTCACTCTGCACAGAGGGACTCTAGACATTTTACCTCATTGGTGAAAATTAGGTAGAAGGAGAGCAGGAAGGTCATGAGCCCCACAAACATCCCACCCGAGGTCTCGCTGAGCCGCTCCAAGAAGCCTGGCTGGGGCTTGGTCGTAGTTTTGACATGTTCTCTCCTGTTACTCGTACTGGAATACTGAGAAAAAGAATATTACAAAAAAAAAAAAAATCAAAATGAAAATTAGTTTTTTAAAAAATAAACTGAATTTTGTTATTTTGCTATTTGTTCATATGGTTCGAGTTTCGATTACATACAGTAAAAATGCAGATATTAAGCATCTGGTTTGATAGGCTTTGACAAATGCTTACTCCATTTGACCAGCATCCAGATCAAGATAGGGATTGTTCCTATCATCCCAGAAAGTTACTTTGTGCCTCTTTCCTGCCAATACTCTCCTCTCCCACTCCCTAGTGTTAACAACGATTTGAATTTGTATCATTATAGATGAGGTGACCTCTTATGGAACAAATGGGGCCATCACACACCACAAACTCTTTCTGTCCAGATTCTGAGGAGGGTCATCTACCCTGTGGTGTGTATCAGTAGCTCACTCCTGTATGCGGCCGAGTAGCGCTGCACCTATGAGTATACCACGTTTGTCAACTCATTCACCAGTGGGTGGGTATTTTGGTTACTTCCAGTTCTTAGCTATCATGAACAATGCTTCTATGAACGTTTTTGGAGAAGTTTCTGTGAAGACATAGGGCTTTCATTTCCTTGGGTACTAGGTAAGGAATACCCACAGAGGGGTGAGATTGCTGAATCATAGGGAAGAGGTGTGTTTTTATGAAACTGTCAAACCGTTGTACAAAGCCATAACTAGGCATGTGTTATTCATTCAATTCAACACACGGTGGCTCAGCTTCCCAAGGGCCGTGCTGGGTCTTCTAGGAGTGAGGGAAGGGAAGATAGGCTGCAGGGCCAGTGAGTTGCAGGCATGCACGGTACTAGGCCATGCTGAGTGTTTGGTGAGGAGCAGATCCAGGGCTAAATGGGTGACCCCTTCCAGCTGGGGATCTCAGCAGGCTCCCCAGAGGAGGGGGCGTTTGATTGGGATCTCAGAGGCAGACCCTGGCGTAAAGCATCCCTCGGAGGGGGATCTGTTTGAGCAATGGTGAGGAAGCAGGAAGTAGTTCTGGGAGCAGAGCTCTGGCTGGGTTTGGGGAGGCACAGGGTGGAGGGAGAGGAGGGCAACCAGACACAGGTGGGTTTGTGGTAGGCCTCAATCTCCAGAGTCAGTGGGTCAGGTTTTATCCAGCTGATAACAGAAGCATGGTCTGAGGTGTGTCCACTGCTGACTGAGTATCATCGTCAAGGGATCCTGGAGCCAGAGTGCTGGGTCTGTATTCAGGCTATGAGACCTTGGGTGAGCAATTATCCCTCTTATGCCCTCCATCTCCTCAGCAGTAAAATGGGATGAAAATCCAGTACACAGGGTTGTGGTGAGAACCAAAGGACTTAATTATCAGGCAGCTCAGTGCCCAGGACACAAGATGGAATGTACAGGTGCTAGCTGGTGGGAATGCTCCCAGCTTTCTCTGTAACGGGCACCCGAGACTGGTGCCACGGCTGGGGGTAAGCTGACAGAAGTCACAAAGGTGGACAGTGGTTCTGAGATGCGCACTTGGAGTGAGCCAAGCACCTGGCACGGGGGACCAGAGGAGAGATTCAGGTCAGCCTCTGCCCAAATAAGGCTGATGCCATAATCTCTGACTGTCCCCCAATGCTCCAGCCCAGGCCCGCAGGGACCAGATGTTCATTACACTCAGAAATGGTCTAACTTCCAATTCCATTGGGAAACGGTTAATAGAGCGGTTCACTGCAGGCAGGTAGGTGGCCATCCACCATCATAATGATGACGAAGGCACTACGCCAGTCTATCACAGGCCAGTCACTGGCAAGCTATCGCTATCCCATTTCAGAGCTGAGAAAAGCAAGGCTTATCAGTTAAGTCACCAGCCCAGATCACCCAGCCTCTAAGAGGGATAATTAGGTTTCATATCTGGACAGACCAGAGGCCACTCTTCTACCACTGTGCTCCAAGCCACATTCCTCACTTCTTGGGCTATAAGGAGAGCCGAATGCTGGGAGCCAGCAGCAGAGAGTGTCAGGAAAGGGAGTCCATCCTGCTATTAGCAGTGCAGCCCCCAACTGGGAAGCCAGAGGGCATGACTTCCAGAACTCTGGGCCTCCCCTCAGCATACATCTAGGAGCCACATCAAGGAGAGCGGCTCATGGAAGACCTTGAAGGGAAGAAAGAGAGGCACAGGAGGGTGCAGCTCAGGCAAGGTGAGCACTGACATGACACACTCAGCCCACATTCCAAAACAAAATCCAGTAAACATGGATGGTCTTGGGATGGAGGATCATAGAGATTTCCTCCACCCACAGCTCACTACCCACTCTATTTCCCAGTGCCTCTCTTCTCCCCCTTCAAGGCCACCTCTGAGCCCCTTATCTTGATGTTGGCTCCTTGATATGTGCTGAATACATATGCATGTCCTCAGTGAGCACTCTAGGCTCCTGAGCAAGAGCAATGAGTGATGGAACAGAGGTTACACACAGGCCCTGAAAATTACCCTGTATTACTTGCTATCTAACCTTCTGATCCTATTTGCTCACTTATAAAATGGAGATGGTTCACAGAACCTCTGTCACAGGGCAGTTTTGTTGTTACATCGATGAAGAAATCATGCCACCTCCTTGCACCACCCCACCACCTTCAGATCTTTCTTCCTCACCAGGCCTGGTGGCTCCTGTAAACGTGCCTGGATGACTCAACAAAGGTTTGGCTGCAGAAGATACCCACATTCATACACATTCCTTGGCAAAGGTCAGGTGCCAGTACACCCAAGAGAGTCTCTGCTCACCAGGGCCATCTGCGGCAGACTGTGAACCTAGATTTTTTTTTTTCATGCATTAAGTAAGCACCCTCTCTGCACCAGGCACTGTGCTAGTCACAGGCTGACTCCCTTAAACTTCACACTAACAGGTCCCACGAAGAAACACCGGCCCAGAGTGATTAAGGCCACACAGCTTCTCAGAGGAAGAAACTGGATTTGCTCCCAGGTCGGCCTGACTCCAAAGCCCGCGCTCTTCAGCATCTTCCCATGCAGTAGCTGGCCACGCAGGCTGTGAGACCCCAGGCAAGTGCCTGCCTAGTGGGCAAATCCTCAATCTGTAAAATATTGTATGAGGGCAGACAGGGGTCTACCTCTGGGGGCAGGCTGGTCTCCTGACTGTCCTCTCCCCTGGCAGCCCCTGGGTCTTGGGCCACCCCTGAGGCTTTCCTAGGCGCAGCATTCACGACTTCTAGGTCTCCCAGACAACTCTGGCTGAGGTGGAGCGTCCTAGGGCTGTGGGTGATACAAACCCTGCCTCTCCAGGGGCGTGGAGGGCAGGGAGGACCCTCGGGGACATTAGAGAGGCTGGAAAGAGGGTGTAACAGGCCAGGGGACAGTGGCTAGGCCACTCCAGCAAAGCAGGAGGGAGGGAGTGTCCTGGGGCTGGCAGGGCACCAGGGCTGGCTCCAGAAGCACTTGCACAGAGGAGGGGAGTGGTGAGTCACCAGCCTTCCCACACCCAGCACCCTGGTGGGAGGCGCTGCTCGGTTTGTTGAATGAATGCTGGGCGTACATCGCGAAGTCCCCGAGGCAGGCTGGCTGCGGGGAGACACGGCAGGAGGCCTCTGCAGGGAACCACCTTCGGCCAGGGCCCCTCCAGCCAAACACACCGAGGGCACAAGGGCCGGGCCGCGGGTCCGCCTGCTCCCGGTCCTCCGCGCACTCCCGCCCGCACCCTCCCGCGGCATCCCACCGCCGCCCGCACACCGCAGTCCGTCCGTCCGCAGATGGGGCCCGCCCGGGCGGTCCCGGCTTCCCTGGCTCCTCGGAGGTCGCGCCGGCCCCCGCAGCCCCTGCAGGAGGAGCGCAAGGGCCCAGGCGGGAACCCAGAGCGACGCAGGGGCTGCGGGAGGGGCCCTGGCACAGACCCCGACGCGCACCCACCGCGTCTCCTGAGACCCCCGCCCCGCAAACGCGCGGCCCGGACGGCCGGACAAGGCCCCGCAGAGGGCGCCAGGCCGCCAAGCCGGACCCCGGCGGCCGCTACGAGGAGCGGGGAAGCCTGCGGGGTCCGGCGGACCGGGAGACACTCACGTTCGCGGCCATCCTGCGACCCGGCCGGGCGCTCGCCCTCGCTCTGCTCGGCTACGGGAGGGGCTGGCCGCCTGCGGGCAGAGCCCGGCGGCCTCCCGCCTGCTCCGGAGCTGCGAGAATTCGCGTGAACCCCAGAATCAGGGAGGACGCGCAGCAGTCACCGGCCCGCGAGCCACCGCCCTCCCGCTCCAGCGCGCCGCAAGGCCTCCTGGAATATGTAGTTCCGGGGCAGGCGCCGTAGCCACCACGCTGCAACGCGCCGCGGACCTCACTGATGCGCCTGCGCACCGCAAGTCATGAAGGGATATGTAGTTCCTACTGCCTCAGCGCCCCGAGCCGCGCGCGGATCCCTGGGGAATGTAGTTCCCGGCTGAGAGGGGCCGGGCTGGGGCTGGGAGGGCGCGGAGGCAGGCGCGCGGCGGGCAGGCCTGGAGGGGGCGGGTCCGCGTGGGCCTCGGCGCCGCCCGCCCTGCCTAAGAAGAGGTCACCGCGTGAGCCCGCTGCCGCCTGTGCCGCCACCACCGCTACCGCCGCCAGGTCTGAGCCCCGGGGCTGCAGCCATGGCCTACTGCCGGCAGGAAGGTAGGGAGGTCGGGCTGCCATGGAGACCGGCCTACGAGGGCCTGCAGGGGACATGCGGGGCTGCCCCCCCGCGGCCGTGCAGGCCCCGGCGTCCCGCGACCCCATTGCGGGCGCGGGCGGCTGCAGGCGCGGCCCGGGGCCCCCTCTTCGGGACCCTTGGGAGGGCCTGGCGGTGGGGCCGCCACCTCCGCCTTGCAAATGAGAGGACGGAGACCGGGAGGAATGAGGCTGGTCCAAGGTCACTCTGAGCCTCGAACCCGGACCTCCGTAGGATCGGCACGTGGGAGCCTTGTAAACTGGGGGGGGCACGGGAAGTGCTCAGCCCGCTTTCTCTGGCTTGTAATTGGGGATTTATTGTTTTTACTACCGCTTTTGACCACACGTCGCGCGTTTTCCTCCGCACGCGCTGTACAGGAGTGCTCAACGTGCCACCCACGGGTGCATCTACCGAGCGCCTACTACGCCTGAGGCACCGGACCCCGTCGGCCCTGGAGCTGGGGTTCGAGCTGCCGCAGTCCTGATCACCGCCCAGTCTGGTGCCCCTTGGATTCCAGGAGCTCTCAGCTGGAACAGCACCACCTCCACCTCCACCACCTCCACCTCCACCACCTCCACCTCCACCTCCACCACCTCCACCTCCACCACCTCCACCTCCACCTCCTCCTCCTCCTCCTCCACCTCCTCCACTACCACCTCCACCACCTCCTCCACCTCCTCCTCCACCACCACCTCCACCACCTCCACCATCTCCACCACCACCTCCACCTCTACCACCTCCACCTCCACCTCCAGCAAACATTCCCACCACCTCTATCACCTCCACCACCACCTCCACTTCTCCAGCAAAGTGCCCATCTCCTCCCACCTCTCTCCGGTTTCCTTCATCTGTTCCTACCTCTGCTGAAGAACCCAGGAGTCCCAGGGCCTCCCCACACACTGCCACTAACTAGCTTTCTGTCCCTGAGCTGCCATCTAACCAGGCCCCAGTTTCCAGTCTTGTAAGATGAGAAGTTGGTCTTCATTCATTTAGCAGATCACTCACGGGCATCTTGGCTGTGCCTGTTGATAGGAATGGTGGACACATGAGAAAGTAAAGCTACACAGAGAGTTGGAACTCACCCAGAAATTCTTTGGTGAATAGTCAGTCTGGTTCCCTTAGTTTGTTTCAGGGATCTGAAGACCAGAGGAGATGACCTACCCAAGGTCTTTCATACATCCTGTTAGAACAGCTCAGTCTAAAATGTCAAGCTTTTTCCCCAGTACCTCATTCTGCTTTTGGACCCACTCCTTTCTGGGGTCATAAAGCCATAATACTATATTTTTCTAATACTCACTGATGTCTCTCCTGAGTACTATTTTTAGTGATAAATAGTGGTGCCATGAACAAAAGTTCTCTGCCCTCACCACTTTGTTAGTAGACCTCTTTTTTTAAAATTTTCTTTCTCTGGGTTTCTTTTCTTTTTTCTTTCTTTCTTTTTTTTTTTCCTCTGGGTTTCTGATTTACTTCATTTAGCAAATAATTTTGAGCTTTTTAGATATAATGAGGCTATGCAGATGAGTAAGACCTCTCCTTGCCTGTAAGGATATCTAGGAGTCAGGTTTTTTTGGGAAGGAAAGGTAGTTTCCATCTGCCACCAAAGCATGGATCTTTATCTTTTTCTGGGTCAAAGATCTGTCTCTAATTTGGGGATGAGAATTGAAAGCCCCTACCTTATATGGCTCCAGCCTGACTGGTTGGTTGATTGATTGATTTCTTTTAAGATTTTATTTATTTATTTGAGAGGGGGAGAGAGCACAAGCAGGGGGAACGGCAGATGGAGAGGGAGCGGCAGATTCCCCACTAAGCAGGAAGCCCAATGCATGGGCTCCATCCCAGGACCCCGAGATCATGACGTGAGCCAAGGCAGAACCTTAACCACCTGAACCACCCAGGTGCCTCTCCAGCCTGATTTCTAACTACCCCATCATTGCTGAGCCACACTTGCATCTTGGTTGTACTTTGCCTGATACCTCTGTCCTTCAGCTATTCCCACGGCTGGCTCTTCATTCTGAGTTCTGAATCAGTCACTTGCCTGTGCAAATTTACTTCAAGGGTCCCCACCCCCCACCCTCCAGCTTTCGGGTTAAAAGCTTTGGCTTCCAAGGTGTTCCATAGTGTGGACTCTTCCTTTCTCCCTGGCCTGAGACCACCCACACTTTTCAGTATCAGTGCTACACCAGTCCTTCTTTTTGTTTCCTCTTCTCTATTGCTGTCTGCTTTCTCCAGTTCCTCAGCAAACATTTATTGAGCCCCGGTGATGTGCCAGCCTCTGAGCAGGTGCTGGTGAGCACAGATGACATGATCTGCTTCTTAGCATTGGGGAAGAGATGGGCACTCTTTCCGGGTTGGATCTGCTGAAGATTTTGACATGTAAAGATTCCGTGTATTCCGTTCCCCTTTCTGGGAGCAATGAGACCACCCATCCAAGGTTGTTTTGCTGTAATCTACTGAATGGTAGTAATGATTCTGTCTTCCTGTTCTTTGCTGAGGTCTTCAGTTTGGTTTCTCCGTTCTACATTTATTTGTTCAACACATTTTGATTACCCACCATGTTCTGGGCACTGTTCTAAGCTCTGGGGATACTTCAGTGAATGGAAGAGACAAATCCATGCCCAGGAAGAGCTGATACTTCCATAGGGGTGACAGGGGTAAGCAAATATATGGTAAAACATCAGGTGAGGAAAAGCACTGGAGGAAAAAAACAGGCCAAGGGAGATGGGGAGCAGTCAGAGAAGGCGGCATGTGAGCAGGAGGTATGAAGGCAGGGAGAGAGTGGTTGTGAAGATATCTGGAGAGTGCTTCCAGAAGTGAGGACAGCCTAGGCCCAGGCCTAGAGTAGGTGTGCACCTATGTGTCTAGTAAAAGCAAGGGGGCGTGGGAATGGAGGGAGTAAGTGGTGGGAGATGGCCTCTTAGAGGTGAGGGATGCAGATTTTTCTGCCTGTATTTGAAGGTAGAGTGCCAACCAGATTGGAAGATGGAGGTTGAGAGAAAGGAGTCAAGGATGGGAAAAACTACTGAATTGGAGGTGTCTTGGTATCTAGCTGTTCAATCAGTCTTCCTATTTTCAGCCTCACCCTTAAGTCCTGCTTTCAGAGTGGGCGCTTCGGCCCCTGATTCCTGACTCTTACCAGGGTCCGGGGGTGACAATGGATTTTCTTCTAGCCGACTTCCCCTCCATGTGACTTTGGGCTCAGCTTTGTTAGATCAGAGAGCACTCTGCTCTCAGCTTGCCCACTTCTCAAACTTTACTGACCTTTCTAGTCTGTGATTATCTCTTTTTGTGGCCATTCTATCCTTGTCATTTAATGCCATTTAAAAAATTACTGTCTTTTGAGTGGAATTTCAGGTGAGAGCAGAAACTCACTTCACCTCTTTTGTTTAAGCAAAGTCTTGTGGTTCTTGCCCTGACCATGGGAGGAAGAGGCTGAGCTGCTGGGGGACCTGTTTCCTGAGGCCACAAGAAGGTGCTTGAGATCACAGCCTGTTATGTGCTTAAGTCCATATTTGAACCCCAGGCCTAAAGCTCTGTGGTATTGATGCCACTGAGCCAGACCTCCCAAAACTGGACTTCTGTCTCAGGCTCAGAGCTGTGCTTCTGTTCTTTCTACAGATGGTTTCTAGCCCTTATTATTTGTCCATGTAACAAACAGCACCATCTGGATACCAGGATTAGGGATGCAAAGATAAATCCCTGCCCAGAAACCATAGATCACCTGGGGGACCTTCTTTCCCCCAGTTTTAGGGTATGAATGTGTCCCCCCAATTTCATAGGTTGAAATTCAGACCTCCAAGGGTGGTAGTATTAGTAGGTGGGGCCTTTGAGAGGTGCTTAGGGACTGAGGATGGAGCTTTCATATATGGGATGAATACCCTCATAAAAGAGGCTCTGGAGAGACCTCTAGCCCCTTCCACCCTGTGAGGACACAACAAGAAGGCAGCTGCTGTGACCCAGGAAGGGGCCCTTGTCAGAAGGTGACCAGGCTGGGGCCTTGATTTTAGACTTGCAGCCTCCAAAGCTGTGAGCAATAACTTTCTGTTTATAAACTACCTCAGTGGTGGTATTTTGGTATAGCAGCCCGAACAGACCAAGACATCCATCCAGGGTAGGAAAAGTGCTGGTCAGTGAGGCTCAGAATCCTTACTTTTTCTTTCTTTTTCTTTTCTTTTCTTTTTTTTTTTTTTTTTAAGATTTTATTTATTTATTCATGAGAGACACAGAGAGAAAGAGAGGCAGAGACATAGGCAGAGAGAGAAGCAGGCTCCATGCAGGGAGCCCGATGTGGGACTCGATCCCGGGACTCCAGGACCGCGCCCTGGGCCGAAGGCAGGCGCTAAACCACTGAGCCATCAAGGGATCCCCAGAATCCTTGCTTTTTCTGCCAGACAGAGCTCAGCAGGCCCATTCTCCCCACACTTCATCTCTGTCCGTGAAGCCTGTAAGACTTAGGTGAAGCCACCATAATCAACTAAAGGTATCCATAAAGTGCAACTTTATTTAAAATGTTTAAATAAACATCCACTAAGTAAAAAGACTGGTGGAGGAGGTGAGGAGCAGCAAGACCCAGTACTTTGCTCTCGAGGCTCTTACAATCTGAAGGATTTCCAGATGAAGCTCATTTTGCTTGTGTGATGACAATGCCGACGAGGCCACCAAACGTCAGTCAAAGACCCACGGGGGCCCTATGGTGCTCTCACGTGAGCAGCAGGTGGACAGGCCCTTGCTTCCTCTTGTGCACTCCCCAGTTGTGTGGCCTTGGCTGGGTAGAGGAGTTGAGGCACCCATCCTAGGAGTTCACAGTCAGGGACAGGACTACAGCTGAGCGCATGGAGGGAGAGCTCCCATGTGACACGCAGGCAGGAGCTGCTCATGGGACGGCAGCACCACGGGTGGGCTGGAGGCCCAGTCCCCAAGCGTGCCAAGGGTTGGCCATCCTCAACTGTCTGTTACCCTGTGAGGGAGACCCTGTGGAGGCATAGAAGGGTGCCTTCCCTCTGTCCCCTGAACAGTTGTCTCTGGAAGTGTGGCTCTGGCTTTAGCTCCAGTACTTTTCCCCACGCCTGTTGCCTAAATATTCCAGCCCAGTGCGGTGGAGTGGACCCACATCTTTTTCCTTGGTCTCTCTTAACAAACATGTGACTGAACTTTTCTAAATGTGAAGGGAAAACAGCTGCAATACTGAGAGAAAATGCCAGCAGCTCTGAGAGCCATGCTTCTGCAGGCCCAGCATCTGCCCCCATTGTAGCTATCACTCTGGGCCACTGACAAAGGCCTTGTCCAACAGCCAGTTTGGATGAGACCTGGAGGAGTCTTAAATGCCAGGTGTCTCCCATCCCATTCCAGATGAGGTCCCGTTGTCCCACATCTCCTGGATGAGAATGGGTAGTCATAGGGTCACTGAATTTGTCCTTGCCTTTCCCCAGGTGAGCACCCAGTAGCCTAGAAGAAAGCTCCCATTTATTCACTCGGCAAACATTCTCTTGATTCTAAGCTTCTTGGGGCTTTACTGTACAAAACATTTATTCCTGCCCTAAACACACAAAGCTTTCAGGACAGTGTCTGAATCATGTTCAGGACCCTGTGTCACCTGTTGTTTTTATGCTTGTGTGTCTTGAGGTAGGGGACATGGTGGGCCTAGGTAAAGGATCCCCACAGCATGGCCTTTGGAGACACACAGAGCTGGGTTCAAATTCCAGACTGGTGTGAGCTCAGGCACATTACTTCCTAGGGCCTTAGGCTCACCCCTATAAAATGGGGCTCCTCCTGGCTCCTCTCAGGCTAGTGATGGGATGGCAGGAGCTAGCGGACATGCTGGCCCCAGTCTGCCTTCCAGGGACACAGGGGAAACTGATGACATGCAGAGTGTGTAGGGTGCTGAAGACAAAGTGCTCCAACCACAACAGGAATATCAGACAGATTCCTGCTGTGTAGTTAGCTGATGGCTACTGGCTCTAGGAAGGTAAAGTAATGTGGACAGCTGTAAGGTGCAGGGGAGAGAGCGGCTGCCTTGCCATTGCCTTGCCATTGCCGGCTGGTTGATTTTGAGTAACCACTCCGGGCTGGTTTTCTGATGTATAAAAAGCCATGGATCACACCCATCCCAGTTCAGTCAACACTGATTCCCGTTCCTGTGTCCCACATAGCCTCCCATGAGGAGACGCTCCTCACACAGCATGCAGTTGGCTCCCACCACTCAGGAGGCTCAGGACCCCCGAGCAGCCAGGCACATAGGGCCAGGGGCTCTGGCCTGATCGGTTCACAGGGTTCACATGAAGCGCTGGCTTCGCGATGCTACTCCTTGCAGGGCCTCCTGCTGACCCTGCCGCTCAGCCTGTTATGTTTAGGTTTGGTGATTGTTCTAAAAAATAACAGACTGCAGATTGTCATAGAAGTGGATAACATCAGCACTTCATGAAATGATCTCTCCTCCCCCAGTCATTCCACGAGTTGGGAAACAGCCCCAGGCCTCATGGGACATGGGGAATGGCCACAGCATTCTCCACCATAGTGACCCCTTCTTTTTGGCCATGATTAGGGGCCAAGAGGCCAGAGGGAGTCTTGTGGGTGCTTAATTGTGGGGCTACCTGTGTCCTGGGCCTTTCAGAGGCCGGTTATAATCTCCCACCCGGCACCTTCTTGGACACACTTCAGTGACTACATCAGCCAAGTGGGCTGCGAGGGGATGCTGGCCGGGCACCCACATCACTGCCGTCTCCTCTTGTCAAAGCTCTCTCTCTTCAGACTTTGTGTGCATTCGAATGGTGTGGGTAAGCCCATGGGGGGCTAGAGACAAGTCTTTCCCTGCATGCATTTTTCCTAAACCTTCCACCCTTTCCCCACCCACATTCATTTGAGCCCTAGTGGAGCGGGGTGGGGTGCCCAGTGGCAGGTACTCCGAAGGCC
Organism: Canis lupus familiaris; assembly: GCF_011100685.1. Taxonomy (NCBI): domain Eukaryota; kingdom Metazoa; phylum Chordata; class Mammalia; order Carnivora; family Canidae; genus Canis; species Canis lupus. The sequence goes on along the minus strand of NC_049241.1, from coordinate 4,302,048 downwards.
CTCACAAGTCATCTTCATTCCATTAGAGTTGTCTGAAGGCTGGCAAGCTTGCAGCTCCCTGCTGGGCCTGGGGAGGATAGGAGACACGATAGGTTGATGCGGCCTTCATGGGTTGATGGGACATAATGGGGACAGTTGGAATGCCATGGGCGTTCTGAGATGGGACTGCCCCTTTCTTGATGGGAAGAGGGAAAAAGTTGTTGCACCAGAGTAATCAAATCTGTGGACTACAAGCAGCTGCGTTTCATTAGATCAGGCATTTCATCTCCTACCTGGAGGGTGCATATGGCATCTTCTTCCTCACCATGACCTTGGTGGATTTACTGTTTTGGTTGCAGGCACGGAGTAGAAGTGGCTGCTAGACCATCACACAGACTCAGTGATGCAGCTCAGGGAGGGCAGTTTGATGGTCCCCTCGCTTTGGGGTTTTGCATAGGACAGTCTTAAAACTTGGTTTGTGTGGCTTTTTTTTTGGGTTTGGGGCAGCTTGGCTGCTCTTGAGTGAGATGTTTCTTCCCTCTATTCTCCAAATACTAGGGAAGGATCGAATCATATTTGTGACCAAAGAGGACCATGAAACTCCGAGCAATGCAGAGCTGGTGGCTGATGATCCCAACGATCCGTATGAAGAGCATGGTAAGTGACACAGGCCTCCTGGGGACCCACAGACCCTTCCTGGGGAGAATGCCCAAAATTCCTTTCCCATTTTGTCCTGGCCAATGTTGGGCTCTCAGGTGTCCTTCCCAGCCATGGACTAACTGATTGATGATCTATTGCAGTTCTGGGTACCACAAACCGTGTAAGATGGGGAATTTAATCAATTAATGTTATGGTTTAATCAATATATGTTCTGACTTTTCTACCGACTGGCTCTTCCTTGTCTCTCTCTCTTCTCGGGTCTCCCCATTCCCTGACATGGCAGTATTATTAGGCCACTTAATAACTGATAGTGGCCTCTAAGTGTTTGAGAGGGGAGGTTGTGCAGCTTGTCACATCACATCAAAAGTTAGAAGTGATTGAGCTTAGTGAGGAAGGCATGTCAGGAGCCAGGATAGACCGAAAGTTCGGCCTCTTATACCAGTTAGTCAAGTCTTGAATGCAAAGGAAAAGTTTGTGAAAGAAATTAAAAGTGCTACTCCAGTGAGCACATGATAAGAAAGTGAAACAGCCTCATTGCTGATAGGAAGAAGGTTTTAGTGGTCTGGAGGGAGGATCACACCAGCCACAACATTCCGTTAAGCCAGAGCCTAATGGAGGCAAGGCCCTAACTCTTTAATTGCGTGAAGACTGAGACAGGTGAGCAAGCTGCAGAAGAGAAATGTGAAGCTAGCAGAGGTGGTTGCTGAGGGTTAAGGAAGAAACCGTCTCTGTAACATGAAAGTGCAAAGTGAAGCAGCAGGTGCTGATACAGAAGCTACAGCAAGTCATCCAGAAGATCTAGCTGAGATCATTAATGAAGGTGGCTTCACTAAACAGATTTTCGACGTAGATGAAACAGCCTTCTGTTGGAAGAAGATGCCATCTGGGGCTTTCATAGCTACAGAAGAGAAGTCAGTGCCTGGCTTCAAAGCTTCAAAGGAAAAAAAAAACAAAGCTTCAAAGGATGGGCACTCTTATTAGCGGCTAATGCAGACTTGAAGTTGAAGCCAGTGCTCGCTATTCCAAAAATCCCAGGGCCCTTAAGAATTATGCTAAATCTCCTCTGCCTGTGCTCTATAAATGGAACAACAAACCCTGGAAGACAGCACTTCTATTACAACATGGTTTGCTGAATATTTTAAGCCCAGTATTAAGACTTACTGCTCAGAAAAAAAAGAAAAAAAAGATTCCTTTTAAAATATTACTTCTCACTGACAATGCACCTGGTCACCTAAGAACATTGGTGGAGATGTACAAGATGAATGTTGTTTTCATGCCTGCTACCACAACATCCATTCTGCAGCCCAGGGGTCAAAGAGTCACTTTGATTTCAAGTCTTACTGTTTTAAGAAATACATTTCATAAGGCTATAGGGGCCATAGATAGTGATTCCTCTGATGGATCTGGGTGAAATCAATTGAAAATCTTTTTGGAAAGGATTCACCATTCTAGATGCCATTAAGAACATTGGTGATTCATGCATGGGAAGAGGTCAAAATATCAACATGAACAGGAACTTGGAAGAAGCAGATTCCAAGCCTCATGGAGGACTTAAAGAGGTTCAGCACTTCAGGGGAAGAAGTAACTGCAGATGTGGAGGAAATAGCAAGAGAACTGGAGATTAGAAGTGGAGCCTGGGAGCTCAGTCCATGCCTTCAGCTCAGGTCATGGTCCTAGAGTCCCAGGATCGAGTCCTACATCAGGCTCCCTGCTCAGCAGGGAATCTGCTTCTCCCTCCCCCCTCCCCCCTGCTCATGCTCTCTCTCACACTCTCTCTCTCAAATAAAATCTTAAAAAAAAAAAGTAGATCCTGAAGACATGACTGAACTGCTTCGATCTCATGATCATGCTTTAACTGATGACTTCTGGGGATGGAGTGAAACAGGTGAAAAGGATTAAGAGTATACTTACCCTGATGACATTGAGAAGGGTATAGAATTATATATATTGTACACCTGAAAAGAAATATAGCACTGTATGTTCATTATATTTCAATTAAAAAAAAAAGAAACTTTATCAGGTGAAAAGTTGCTTCTGATTAACAAAGAAGGTGGTTTCTTTAGGTGTCCACATATGGTGGAGATGCTATGTAGATGGTTGAAATGACAACTAAAGACTTAGAATAGTTGATAAAGCAGATTGATTTCAGTTTAAAAGAAGTTCTGCTGGGGGGTAAAATGCTATCAAACAGCGTCACATGCTACATGAAAGGAAGAGTTTGTCGATGCAGCAAATTTCATTGTCGTCTTATTTTAAGAAATTGCCGCAACTACCACCCTGATCAGTCAGCAGCCATCAACATCCAGGCAAGACTCTCCACGAGCAAAAATTTACAATTCATTGAAAGCTCAGATTATGGTTAGCATTCTTTAGCAATAAAGCATTTTCATTTAATGTATGTACAGTGTTTTTTAGACATAATGCTATTATGCACCGAATACACTACACTGTGGTACAAACATAGCTTTCCTATGCACCAGGAAACCAAGAAAGTAATTTGATATGCTTTATGTGATACTGGCTTTATTGTGGTGTCTGTGACCTAACCCATAATATCTCTGAGGTGTACAGATGTACCTGTACCATGCTGGCCTGCGTAGGGAGAGGTGGTAAGATGTGGGGGAGATAGCTTGGGCTCTGGGAATCCTTTGGGCCCTGGCTGTAGTCCTGACTAGACTCCATCACACGATAAAAATTTCATGTGCAAACTGCGATTTGTAGTACATATTGAAGAAGGTTGTCAAAAAGACTACGTGTTTTACCACAAGTAGTTTGGTACTTGAGTACGTGCCCTGCAGCTGCTGATGGTCTAGTGGTGAATTGCCTGCTGGGGATGTGCTACCCACTGAGATGCCCACTGTTAGCCCATTTTATCAGTAAGGAACTGCAGCCACAGATCTGTTGATCATTGAAGTTTTCTGAGCTAGAATGAAGAGGCAGGGTTCAGCTTAGGCCAAGGACTTTGGACACTAACTCAGAGTGCCATGCCTTAGTACTTGGTTGAAGTGAAAACCTGTGTAATTTCACTGGGCATTTTAGAGTCTTAACAGAGTACCCTCGGTCCTGTAAAAGCAGGTAAGAAACTTCTATATGAATCCTATTTCCCTGTCTATTACAAAAGGAAATGAAGCCATCATCTTGAAAGCATTTTGGAAAACCAGGAAATATTTTTTTTTTTTTTTTTTTTAAGATTTTAGTTATTTATGCATGAGAGACACAGAGAGAGAGAGAGAGACATAGGCAGGGGGAGAAGCAGGCTCCATGCAGGGAGCCCGACGTGGGACTCCATCCCAGGTCTCCAGGATTACGCCCTGGGCTGAAGGCAGGCGCTAAACCGCTGAGCCACCTGGGGTGCCCCCAGGAAATACTATTTAGATGTGAATAAGGTTCAAAGACAAGAAAGGGTAGAATTCAAACGTAGGGGGGCCTATAGAATATTGCAACTGATAGTCTGTAGGTGCACCCCACCCTGATACACATGTGCTGTTTAGCAGTTTGGTTCATATGGTTAACATCCCTCTAGATTTTCACTGTTATGAGACTAGAACCACATCATCTGGTATGCCACTAGCTTTGTCCTTACACAACATGTCTTGGACATCTTCCTGTTGGTGCAGAAGGCTTAGACTCCTCTTTGCCAGTCCTCACACTGAGCTGAGCTTCTGAGGATGGTTGTAGAGCCAGAGGGGCTTGACGGGGTGGTCTGGTCCTGATCATTTGAACGGGAGCGGAGCAGAGAACAAAAGAAGATCAATACCTAGCTCAATGTGTTGGGGCTTTGAAAAGGCTTCTTGTTAACCAACCCAATGATGGCTTCTTCTTTGGATTAAGTGGTTTCCAGTGTTTAGCTCTGGAGCACAGCCACAGCCATCGCACCGGGAGGCTACTGAGAATATATAGTGATGGAGAAAGTTGCCAATGATGGCTTCTCTCCAGCCAAGCCAAAGGATGCTGCATTTGCACCAAGCATTTGAACCCAATCCAAGTCGAATTGTAGATTCACAGGGAAGGGTGTACCAGGCAGCAGTTCCTACTGTTCTGTACCTCCCAAGTAGCTTTTGAGGACTGGACTTGGTTTTGCTTTTTCAGAAATCTTTAAGAGCCTGTCTCACATTTTCCTTGCCCATGTTCCTGTTCTAGGATTGATCCTGCCAAATGGAGACATTAACTGGAACTGCCCGTGCCTTGGGGGAATGGCCAGTGGCCCCTGTGGGGAACAGTTCAAGTCAGCCTTTTCCTGCTTCCACTATAGCACAGAGGATGTCAAGGGGTCAGACTGTGTAGACCAGTTCCGGGCCATGCAGGAATGCATGCAGAAATATCCCGACCTCTATCCCCAGGAGGACGAAGAGGAGGAAGAGGAGAAGAAGCCAGCAGAACGTTTAGAAGAGACAGCTGCCACTGAGGCCACTACAACCAAAGAAGAGGAGGGGTCAAGCTAATAAAGGCCAGAAGGCACTGGGCTCCAGTCCTACTGCTTCAGAGTGATAAGAACCTTTTGCAAAATGCCTTTTGGTCATTCTCCGAGAAAGTGTCTTTCCCTCTGTTGTTCTGTGCACTATATAATGTACAAAATAACTTATTTTGATGATCAGGGATCTTGGTCCTTTGACATATACACTGGAAAAAAATGTATGTGTGTCTCACATAAACCTATCAGCAAATGTAGCTGTCACTTTTGAATTCTCAGATTACCCTGAATTTTGCCACTTTGAAAATAATGTGCTGACTATACTCAGCAACCAAAAATCATTATCTGAGAGTGTCTTGTGAGTGAGCTGATTTATTCTGATTGATTATATCCCTTTTAGTAGATTTTTATACCCCTTTGGGAAATGAAATAGAAACAAAACCATCTTCCTTTAAAAATGCTGGACTGGGGCCATTCCTAATACAAGAGGCCAGATGCTCAGATACTTATTTCTCAAGAACCATCTTGACCTTGAGTATATGAGGAGGTACTATATTTCATTTCGGATACATTTTGGTTTTAATTTTTACGTTGAGCTCCCATGTTTTCTGTGTTTGGAAATTGGAGCTTTAGACCCTCTGACTCATAATCCCTTTCTGAGTGAAGAGAAAGGCTGGTTTTGCTGTTTGTGTTATTCCAAAAGCCCTGGTTTGGGGCCTGTGTTCACACTGGTTCTGTGTCTGTTCAGATGCAATGTTCTTGAGAGGTGGGGACCTAATTGTTACCAAAGTAGCAGCTAAGAGAAGCGGTGTGAATTAAATAGTCAATTAAAGGAAAACATGATTTTTACCTGATGTTGAATGTGTCCTTTGTTTTTACTAATTAAAAATGTTTTTGATAAGGAAATAGAAATATGGAAATCTCCCTGAAATTCTTCCTTGAAGATACTGGTAAGCTGGTTTGAGTCTGTTAAAATTTTCTGTGTTGAATTCCTAGCAAGCCAGCTGGTTTTGTCAATGAGCAGATCCTTCATACAGATACTGCTGTTAATTTGTGAGGTGGGGAAGGCTCTTCCCATCTTGAAGATAAGGACCTGCAGCCCTTGCAGGTTAGATAACTAGCCCAAGGCAACTGCAGGACAAATTTAGGCCAGGATGTAGCAATACCTCATTTGTCCCTGGTGTATTAGTTACCTATTGCCATGTAAAAAATTACTTTAAAACTTAGCAGCTTGAAACAAACATTTATTATCTCACAGCTTCTGTTGGTCAGGGGTCTGGGTACAACTTACCTGGGTCCCATGGCTCAGTCTCATGAGGCTGTGGTTGAGGTGTCAGCCAGGGTTGTGATCATCTCAAGGCTTGACAGACCTCCAAAATCACTCAGGTAGTTTGGGGCAAAATTCAGTTGCTTGTGGGTGGTTGGGCTGAGGGCTTCAGTTCCTCACTGCCTGTCTGCCAGAGTCCTCCCTCAATTCCTGGCCATGTAGGCCCCTGCTTAGGGCAGCTCATAACATGGCAGGCAGTTTCTGTGAGAGCAAGTGAAAGTAAGATGGAAGCCGTGACTCAGAATCACAGTGATTGGCACCAGCTACCCACAGATGCAGTGTTTTCTGTCTGTTTTCTTATTTTGTGATGCAGGCTGGTGCAGCTTATCAGTCATGCTTCTTAGCAGAATATTGTTCTGCTTGCATTGTTTTTGTTCTCAGTAAGTTCTATAACTATAAATATTAACATTTTGGTAACCCATAAATGTTATTAAGATAATAACATTTTAGTAGCCCAAACTACTAGAAAGGAGCCCTTATATAAAAATAAAAGCCTTGGGCAGCCCCGGTGGCACAGCGGTTTAGCGCCACCTGCAGTCCAGGGCGTGATCCTGGAGACCCTGGATCGAGTCCCACGTCAGGCTCTCTGCGTGGAGCCTGCTTCTCCCTCTGCCTGTATCTCTGCTTCTCTCTCTCTCTCTCTCTCTGTGTGTGTCTCTATGAATAAATAAATAAAATCTTTAAAAAAATAAATAAAAATAAAAGCCTTTTCATTCACCAGGAAGAACCAAAGAAAAGTCACATGCATTAGATAATTTCACATATAACTTTCAGGATCTGATACAGGCCCAGAATTGTACTTGTAGAAATCACTTGTTAGTGTAATATAAGGAGAAAGACTTTTTCCTCTTATCAGCCAGAGAGGGCAGAAAAAGCACATAGTTCCTCAAAATTGGGCATTAGGAAGATAGTAGGGCTGTTTGGTGCTCAGTGTACCTTATCAATAACCAGGGTTGTGGCTGGACCAGCCCTTATGTTTCTTATATATGTTTGCAAGATCTCCTGCATCAGTAACCATCAGGAAACTGAAAAAATTTTTTAAAAAGCTTATTACTTAGGGAACCTGAAATTATAACGTGCCACACAGTGAGGTTGGGCGGAAAGTGGGAGAGAAGGTCAGAAAGGGAGTGAGCAGGCCTAGGGTTCTGCTTTTATCAGAGTTGAGGGCGGGGCCTAGGGTTTCATGGGTTCATTTTTATTGGTGAATTTAAAATATAAGAGTGGGAATTTAAAGTGCAGGAAGAGAAAAAGCAAATGGCCTAAGGGTCAGTTATAGAAACTGACTAGGATTCCTAAAACTAAGGAGCCTAGAGCAGGAGCGAGTACAGCTGGCTCTTTATAGTGTGGCTGGCAATGTGTTTATTAAAGACCACCATCTTTGAAGTGGATGTCTAGGTAAAAAAGCTTCAACCAGGAACTCACCTTGCAAAAAAGGAAAAAAAACAAAAACAAACAAACAAACGAAAAAAAAAACCAACAACATTGTCAAGACTTACACTAAAAGGGGTATCTATGAACTGTTAATTGAATCACTCTAATTTCATATCTGTTTGAAATCTTCCATAATAGAAAGTTAAAAAGCATATGCTAAGCAAGAATGCTCCTCATTACCTCAAGACGGTGGAGGCTCATAGCCTAATTATTACTGTCCAAAATGATGATCCTATAGATATTTCTCTAAAGAAGATATGCAAATGGCCAACATGAAAAGGTGCTCAGTATCAGTGGTCATTAGGGAAATGCAAATCAAAACCACAATGAGATTACCATCTCATACCCATTAGGATGACTATTTTTTTTTTAAGATTTTATTTATTCATGAGAGATACACAGGCAGAGATGCAAGCAGAGGGAGAAGCAGGCTCCATGCAGGGAGCCCGTTGTGGGACTTGATCTTGGGACTCTGGGATCACACCCTGAGCCAAAGGCAGATGCTCAACCTCTGAGCCACCCAGGCGTCCCAGGATGATTGTTATTTTAACAAAACACAAAAGGAAGTGTTGGTAAGCATCTGGAAATAGGAACCTTGGGAGTTTCTTCTAAAAGTTAAACACAGAATGATCATATGGTCCCACAATTTCCTTAGGTGTATTTCCCCCCAAATTGAAAATGAGTATTGAGTCACTTGTTCATTTTTTTTTAAAGATTTTATTTATTTACTCATGAGAGACACAGAAGAGACAGAGACACAGGCAGAGGGAGACACAAGCTCCATGCAGGGAGCCTGATGTGGGACTCATTCCCGGGACTCCAGGATCACACCCTAGGCCGAAGGCAGGTGCTAAACCTCTAAGCCACCCAGGGATCCCCGAGTCACTTGTTCATTAATGTTCATAGCAGCGCTCTTTAACCAAAAGGTGTAAACCACCTAAATATCCATCAGTGAATAAATGGATAGACAAATTGTGATATATACATACAGTGAAATGTATTCAGCCATAAGAAGGAATGCAGTCCTGATGCATACTACAAAGTCAACAAACTTCAACATCATGCCAAGTGAAAGAAGTCAGGCACAAAAGGTCACATATTGTGTGATTCCATTTATATGAAATTTCTAGAACAACCAAATCCAAAGCGATAGAAAGGGGATTAGTGGTTGCCAGGGAGTAAGGGGGAATTGGGAGTGATTACTTAATGGATATGTGATGTTTGAAGGTGATGAAAAAGTTTTAAAACTAGAGAGAGGTTGTGGTTGCACAACATTGTGAATGCACTGAGTTGTACACATTAAGACAAATGTATGTTATATGAATTTTTCCTCAATTAAAAAAATTGAAATCCCAATTGTAGGGAGAAAGGAATCAAGTACAAATGGTACAAGTACAAAATGGTACATTTTGGAAAAAAAGTTCAGCAGTTTTTAGAAAGTTTAAACATACACTCACCATATGACCCAGGCATTTCATGCCTACCTATTCATTCAAGAGAAATAAAAGCATATGTCCATACAAAAGCTTATTCATAGTAGCTTGATTTGCAATAACAAAAACCTGGAAACTACTAAAAAGTCCATTAACAGGTGAATGGTTAAATTATGCTATATTCATATAATGGAATACTCAGCAATAAAAAGTGAAATGTTGATACAACATGGATGAATCTTAATGAAGGAAGCCAGATAAAAAGTACATTCCATGTGCTTCTATTTCTATAAAAATTCTATAGAGTGCAAACATAATGATAGAAAACAGATCAGGGGTGCCTGGGTGGCTCAGTCAGTTGATTTCAGCTCAGGTCATGATCTCAGAGTCATGGGATCAAGCTCTGCACTCAGCAGAGTCTGCTTGTCCCTCTCCCTCTGCTGCTCCTCCTGCCTCTTAATCCCTCTGTCTCTTTCAAATAAATAAATAAAATCTTTAAAAAAAGAAAGAAAGCACATCAGTGGTTACCTGGAGATACAGTTGAATCAGGAGGGAAGAGGCAATTCAGGAAACTCTTGCAGTTGATGATATTTTAATTGTGGTGATAGTTTCACGGGTGCATACGTATGTCAAAACCCAGCCAGTTGCATGCTTTAAATAGGTTCACAGTGTATGAATTATACATCAATAAAACTTAAAAAAAAAAACTTTATCCCGGGGTGGGGGAACCAGAGTATATTCCATTGTACATATAAACTACATCTTTATCCATTCATCAGTCAATGGACATGTGGACTGTTTCCTTAATTTGACTATCGTAGATAATGCTGCTATAAACAAGAGAGAGAGACAGACAGACAGATAGACAGACAGACAAAGCAAGAAATAGACTCCTAACTAGAGAGAACGAACTGACGGTGGTAGGCGGGGACAGACATGGGTGAAACCAGTGAAGGGGATTCAGAGTACACTTATGATAACCACTGAGTATCTGTATCGAATTGTTGAATCACTACATTTTATACCTGAAACTAATATTACACTGTATGTTAACAGGAATTTAAATAAAATCTTTTTAAAAAGGGGAAAAAGCAGAAATAAATACAAGTAGATCTGAAAAAAAAATGGAACACTAGAAGTATAAAAAGATTGTTGAAAGGAAAAATTCTTCAAAAGTTGAGTTCAAGTTTAAGCTAGTTACATCACTAGTGACCAGTGATTTAATCCATCATACTCATATAATGGAACCTTTGCTAAATCCCACAAATTATGTGATTTGATGAGCTTCTTTACCAGAATGCAGCACAGTTATATACAGATGTTTAAAATTTTTTGTCCAAAGGTAAAAGTTCCACACAAGTAGAGAAGCTACTGATAAATCAAGAATAAAGAAAAAAAATCTTGGTGACTGGGTGGCTCAGTGGTTGAGCATCTGCCTTTGGCTCAGGGCGTGATCCCGGGTCTGGGGATCGAGTCCCGCATTGGGCTCCCTGCATGGAGCCTGCTTTTCCCTCTGCCGGTGTCTCTGCCTCTCTCTCTGTGTCTCTCGAGAATAAATAAATAAAATATTTTTTAAAAAAAGAAAAAAATCTTATCTACAAGAGACAACTTTTCAAAAAAAAATCAGTAACTAAAAAATGACAGTGAATCTCTCATTAGCAAAATAGATGAGTAATAAACAGAGTAAATGTCTCCAAAATGCAGAGGGGTCACGGTAATTGGTAGCTATCAATAGAATCTACATATAATTAAAACTATTAGGCTGGAAAAGGCACAAGAATATTTGCAAATATGTGAAATCTTAGTACTTACAGAGACTTTTTGAAAATTTAAAAATTTTAAAGGACACTTTTTTTTTAAAGGAGACTTTCAACAAGAAGAAAAACTAATTCAGTCAGAAACAGCTTTCCTGCTTCTGTGTAAATCTGAAAATGACTTGGCTGGAATTTAGAGTTGGCTCTTGGATGGCAGAGCAAACCACTACTTGTGCTATTTGTTATGTGCCTCTCCATTTCCATGCCATCCTATGGCTTGGGGACCTGACACCATACAGAAAATACAACCAGTAAATAAGACCAGTTGATATTTGATGATATATCTAATTAACGTTAAACTTTTGGGTGTGATAATCATATTGTGGTTATGTTTTGAAGGGAAAATTCCTATATTTAATGGAAACATTGACTTTTTACTGATGTAGTAATTTATAAATGGTGTTTGTTTCAGCATAAGATAGGAAAGTAGTGGATATAAATGAAATGAGATTGACCATAAATTGATGATTTTTGAAGCGGGGTAATAAATACATAGCTGATATTATACTACCCTTTCTGTTTTGGTTTATATTCCATATTTTATATAATAAAAAGATTAAAATTGGAAAAAGATACCATGAACAGGGTAAAACACAAGCTGCAAGCTAGGAGAAGATATTTGTAGTGTATGTAATTGGCAAATGATTGATATACAGAATATCAAATGGACTCCTAATAATAAAACTACGAACAGCCCAGTGGGAAAATGGGCAAAACATATGAACAGGCTATTCAGAGAAAAAGAAACAAGAATGTTTAATGTGAATTTGAAAATATATTTATCCTCATTATTAAGGAAGTACAAAATCAAAAATAAAATAAGATATAATTTCAAACTCACCAGATTGGAGAAATTTTAAAACTTTGATCATAGTGTTGGCTAGAATGAAAACTCTTACACACTTGCAGATATAGGAGGTAAATTTATAAAACCACTTGGAAAGCACTTTAGTATAAACTAATGTAAATGAACACAGACATAATTTAGGAATAAGCAAATTGTCTCAATGGAATGCACCCTAGAGAAAATATTATACATGTGACCAGGAAACACCCAGAGTAATATTCAGAGGAGCCTTGTTACATGCACATAGTCCAGAAGATTGGATAAAGACATTTTGTTATATTCTTGTGATGCCATTCCATGGAAATGCTGATGAACTACAGCTTCCTGCATCAAGGATATTCTCAAAACACAAGGCTTAGCATAGGAACCAAGTCACCAGGAATGAATATAGAATTTCTACAGCAATCTTGAAAAAGAAATCAAAGCTGGAAGCATCACCATTCTGGACTTCAAGCTATATTACAAAGCTCTAGTGATCAAAACAGTATGGTACTGACAAAACCAGATATATAGATCAGTGGAACAGAATAGAAAACCCAGAAATGGACCCACAACTGTTTAGTTAATTAATCTTTGACAAAGCAGGAAACAATATCCAATGGAAAAAGACAGTCTCTCCAACAAAAGGTGTTGGGAAAACTGGACAGCAGCATACCAAAAAGAATGAACTTGGACCACTTTCTTATATCATACACAAAAATAAATTCAAAATAGATGAAAGACCTAAATGTGAAACAAGAAATCCTAGAGGAGAACACAGGGAGCAACCTCTGACCTTGGCCGCAGCAACTTTGTACTAGACATATCTCCTGAGGCAAGGGAAACAAAAGCAAAAATAAACTATTGGGACTTTATCAAGAATTATCTACATATATAATAATCTGTGAAAGGAACTACATATCTTAATGATATATTCATTGACATATATAGCAACAATAAAATAATGAAAAGGAAAATAATTATAATAATGAAGATAGCAATTCATTTGGGAGAAGCTTTTTATTTTTTGTTGTTTTGGTTCAATGCATTTAGAGAAAGATGCACAGGGGCTTCAAATATATGAATAGACTCTCATTTTTTTTATAAGCTGAGAGGTGGTTTTAATAGGGTTAATTCTGTTTAAAATAATAATTAATAATTTAACATACTAATTCTCAAATTAAGAGGTAAAAATGGAAACAGATCCCTTGGAATTTTTTTTTGAAGCATTTGTAAGGACATCACAAAATTTGTATTTCTCATGAGACACTATGGCCTAACAAAGTATTATATAGTTCGTCTAAAAGGTTTTACTTTCATATACAAGTAGTGGTTCTTCTGGTACTTTAACAGACTAGAAACACAGAAGAACTTTCCATCACTAATGTGTTATAAGCCATGTGTAAAGCAACCTTAAAAATGCATAATAGTTTACAAAATAGTGTGGGAAATCCTCAGGGGGTTAAACATGAAGAGGGATCCAAAACTGAGAAGCTGGGGTTCCTCTGGAGTTATTTACCAAACCTGGAAATGTGGATCTTAACAGTTATACACAGACAGGAGACAATGTCATGAATCCACATAAGGCAGAAAAGAGGAATGAGGACTCCTACACAAAGCCTGTGTTTATAAGGATTGAAGTCTTTAGCAAAAATGTGAGCTAGGAAAATCTGATAAAGGAATTTAACAATGAAATTATTCTGCCACTTTGTTGGCTTCTTTTGGGGAACAAAATCTTGCTTTCATATTGGCTTAGAGTTCAAATTTATCCCCATGTGTATAGAGTCCAGAAAAATCAAAACAAAAATTAATCTGAAAATTCCTCTGTGCCGTATATGAGGAGGGAGAAAATTCAAATCCTCTCTGCATAAATATGGCTCAACTAGTATGTTGGGTTTCCCTATGAATTAGCATTTGCCAAATATGAAACCATAATTTTAAATTGCTGAGAATATCCCTCAAAAACTAGAGTGGGATTATATTTCCATGGATATCAAGTATTGGTTATTAGGTAGAGTGAAACATTTTTATTTTTTTATTTTTATTTTGTTTTGAGTGAGACATTTTTAAATGCTTAAAGACATACAAACATACAAAAAATAATGAAATATGAAGAAAATACATAATTTTAAAATACTACCAGGTGTATTAAAAAAACAACAAATGAAACTAACTCTTAGGAACAAAAAAATAAAATAAATATAATATACTAGTAATGGATATGTGAAATAGCTGTTTAAACACAGTTGAAGAGAGAATTAGTGAACTAGAATATTAGACTAAAGGGGTTATTCAGGATGTAGTTCATAGAAATAGAGGTGGAAAATATGAAAAAGATTAATGAATAGAGAAAAAAATAATAAGGTTTAACACACTGAATTGGAACTTCACAAATAGTGAGGAAAAGGAAAACAAGTATTTGAGGTGATAAAGATATAAAACTTCTCAGGAAGTACATTGATTGAGCCTTGATAAGACACACATAACAATATGAATGTAGTAAGGATATCCACATGTAGACAAATTTTAGTGAAAATATGGGATACTTTAATACAAGAAATTAAAACCACCAAGAGTGGAAGGAATTTTCCTTAAAAGATAAAGATAAAGAAACTATTTTTTCCTAAAAAGAATTTTCATAAAGACAACATAATTCTCAAAAAAAGACTGCCCAGGGGATCCCTGGGTGGCTCAGCAGTTTAGTGCCTGCCTTCCACCCAGGGTGTGATCCTGGAGTCCCGGGATCGAGTCCTGTGTCAGGCTCTTTGCGTGGAGACTGCTTCTCCCTCTGCCTGTGTCTCTGCCTCCCTCTCTCTCTCTCTCCCTCTCTCTCTCTCTCTCTCTCTCTGTGTGTGTGTTTCTCATGGATAAATAAATAAAATATTTTAAAAAAAGACTGCCCAAATTATCTACAATTTACTTTTTATCCATATATATTAAGATTACCATGTTACAACAGAAAATTTATAATCCCATGTTTAATCAATTTTTTTCAGAGAGAAAATTCTGTGAAACATAAGATTGTTCTAATGAGAGTGAAAACATTTTTTCTTAAGATATTTCTATTGCTGTTTTGTTAAACCCTGACCTTTTCTCCCCCACATGGTTTGCATAATTTTTATTATTTGTTTCTCAGCACTGATTAGCACCAAGGGACTGTGTCATGGCCATTGACCATGAGCATCCGGATACATACCAGGATTGGGTCATTTGTCCATGTCATGCCTGTGGAAAATGAAATGATGAAGTCCACACAATATATGATCACAAAACAACTTAGCAGCAGCAGAATTGTCTGAGTAGCCCTTTTTTTCCGGGGAGCTTTTTGGAGGGAGACTCTTGCTGTGAAGATGCTCTGACTGCTGCTTATGTCTGCACAAGAGAATTATTGTGTAACCCCCTGACAGGACCATAAGACCCATGAAGAAGACAGCTCTAAATGCCTTCAGTGTGAAAAAGAAGCCCCTGTGGATATAGATTATGGGCAAAAAGGAACAGTGCTCAGCGAGGAACCAAAGACTAGCCTGGGTCTCAATGGATGTGGCCAAAGTACAGAGGAACAGGTTGCTACAGATGGATATGTTCAGGACCCATAAGAAGAGAGATAAACACAGGATGGGATTTAAGTTTGAATTTAGCCGCCCAGGGCTGCTGGGGCTGCTGGTAGCCTGAAGCACACTCAACAAGCATGTAGTACAAATAGAGTCCCCTTAGTACCTTGTTAAGGAGGACAATCACTTTACATTTGAAGTCACTGGATACCCCGTGTCTCCAAATGTCTGTAGACACCAAGAACCCCATGGTGAAGAGCATCATTATATGGATTATAGCTAAGTGGGTAATGGTCAGGTCCGTGAGCTTGAGCTTGGGTCCCACAAGGAAAACTAAAATGTGGAGGAAAATAAGTAAGGTGTTTTCTGAGATCCCTATACCAGCTTGAGGATAAAATACATTTTTTTTTATGGCAACATAACTGGAACATTTGTTCATCTTCATGTGAATGAGAAAGCAAACAACATTATTTTTTGAAAGAAAAATAAGAAATTCTGATAACAATGGTGTTTTCATTCAGTCTATGAATCATCACATCACCCTTTTCATCTCTAGAATCATCACTTTAACCACAATAATTCTATGTAAATACGACTTGCCCTTATTCAGCATTTGAATTTCAACTCAAATACTCATGCCTTCAAGGAAATCATTTTTGTGTATCTTCCCTTCACCTCATGGTGGCACTAACATCACACACCCTTCTCCGTGAGCCTATCATACCTATTACTCTCTTTTAAAGCACATATTATTTTTTTATTTTTTTAATAATAAATTTATTTTTTATTGGTGTTCAATTTACCAACATACAGAATAACACCCAGTGCTCATCCCGTCAAGTGCCCCACTCCGTGCCGGTCACCCAGTCACCCCCACCCCCCACCCTCCTCCCCTTCCACCACCCCTAGTTCGTTTCCCAGAGTTAGGAGTCTTCCATGTTCTGTCTCCCTTTCTGCTATTTCCTACCCATTTCTTCTCCCTTCCCCTCTATTCCCTTTCATTATTATTTATATTCCCCAAATGAATGAGACCATATAATGTTTGTCCTTCTCTGATTGACTTATTTCACTCAGCAAAATACCCTCCAGTTCCATCCACGTCGAAGCAAATGGTGGGTATTTGTCATTTCTAATGATTGAGTAATATTCCATTGTATACATAAACCACATCTTCTTTATCCATTGATCTTTCGATGGACACTGAGGCTCCTTCCACAGTTTGGCTATTGTGGACATTGCTGCTAGAAACATCGGGGTGCAGGTGTCCCCGCGTTTCATTAAAGCACATATTAAAAGAGAGTAATAGGTACAATAGGCTTGATGGGATGAGCACTGGGTGTTACACTATATGTTGGCAAAACGAACTCCGATAAAAAATATACAAAATAAAAAATAATAAAGCACACATTACCCTATTTAATGGTAGCTCTTGTTTACTTTTCTATCTCCCCTGCAAATTCCCCAAGAGCAGAGGTTCTGACTTTTTTGTCTTTGGATCCACAGCATCTGGAACACTGATGCTTACTAACAAATATTCACTAAAGCCTTTTTTTAAAATTTTTTATTTATTTATGATAGTCACAGAGAGAGAGAGAAAGAGAGAGAGAGAGAGAGAGAGAGAGAGGCAGAGACACAGGCAGAGGGAGAAGCAGGCTCCATGCACCGGGAGCCCGATGTGGGATTCGATCCCGGGTCTCCGGGATCGCGCCCTAGGCCAAAGGCAGGCGCCAAACCGAGGCACCACCCAGGGATCCCGACACTAAAGCCTTTTGATGTAAATTTTAGACAAGGGGAAATAAGAATCTTCCAGGTAAGCACTCCCAGCAGGACCATTCTCACCGTTTATTTATTGAAGTGCAAAGTTATGAAGGATTTAGTAGTTTGTAACCTAGATCAAGATAGCCGTTGTTTAAATCCAGATTCCACTATCTGGGTGAGCACTGTCTGCTCTCTTAACTGATTTTGTCTCAGTTATCATGAGTAAAAGGAGGATAATAATAGTACTTTCATTGTAGCGTTGTTGGAGGAATGCATCAGTAAATATATGAAAAGCATTTAGCAAATGCATGACATATATGGAGCATATAGGATTGCTAACAATTGATTTACTATTTATTACCACTTAACTTTGGCTTGAGAGAGTTGCATATACATATAATATGTGTATGTATATATAATCTGTATATATATATATATATATATATATATATATATATAATCATATTTCCCCTCAGAATCTCCAGGTGAATAGTAAGAACGATGGAATAAGTGATTCTAAAAATCTATTATAACCATCTAATTATATTAATATACTTTTTAAAATATTTTATTTATTTATTTATTTATTTATTTATTTATTTATTTATCTATAATGAGAGAGCACAAGCAGAGGGGGAAGGGGTAGAGGGAGAGGGAGAAGCAGTCTCCTCGCTGAGCAGGGACCCTATGTGGAGCTGGATCCCAGAACCCCGAGATCATGACCTGAGTCAAAGCAAAGGTGGACACTTAACTTATTGAGCCTCCCCGGTGCCCCATAATTTTATCAATATGTATTTCTAATAGAAGCCAGAGGTAATAGGAGTCATTGCCCTTGACATAATGCTCATGAAATTAGTGCCAAAAACACTGAGAGAAATACAGAGAAACAACTGGCACAGTTAAGGGAGGCCAAATATCCCCTCTGGAATATACCAATGCCATGTGACTAGGGGGAGAAGAATGCCTATATCTTTACGAAGTGTGAATCTTTTCTTGACTGTCAAACTCTCCTATGGAATATATTTTTGTATTAAGGAGAGAGAGAGATTTGGGTTAAACAAATGAAGCTGACTCTGATGAAAGGTGGAGCAAATAGTCTTCCTTGCTACTGGAATTTACTACCCCAAGGCACTGATATGTATTCTGTGAAGAAGTAGGAGGTCAGAATATGGTACTGCAGAATTAGGAGATGGGAAAACAGGCAGAGCTCTGTCACAAATACAATGCTAAATTTAGCTAGAAGCCCAAACATCAAGTCTGGAGGTGTTTTTGTAGCAAAGAACAAAGTGGAACTTCCATCACACAGCCTGCCAATTCTTTTGTATCTCAGCAAATAGTGGAAGGGAATAGGTTACACACACATTCTCAAAACCAGTGAATGAAGGGGTCAATTTCTAGGAAAAAACCAAGTATTTAAAATCTATAATCCAGATGCTGGTGGGTAAGATGGCAGAGGAGTAGGGGGACCCTGAGCTTGTCTCATCCCTTGAACACAGGTAATTATCAAATCATTCAAACACCCAGGAAATCAATCAGAGCTCGAGAGAACAAAGACTGCAGGCATACAAATAGAAAAGTGGCCACCTTTAGGAAGGTCGGATGTATAGAGAGTTTTCTGGGGGAGATATAGCTGTGGGTAAGGCAGCAGGAAGGAGCCTGCTTTAGGGGGCTACCACAAAGTAAACAGCAGAGTGCAAAATCTGAACTTTTAGAAGTCCACCACTGTGGGGGACCTTAAAGATGCTCAGGTGACAAAGTGGGGTGGAATCTCAAGAGTGACAGGGGGGTCTGAGGATCTTCTGGGTTGCAGGAAGAACCAGTGGTGACTAAGTGCTGCATTACTCTCAGGTGTAGGAGTGGGGAAGCCAGCTGAGAACAGCAGGTCTTGATACCAGATTTTTGCTCTGTTTTGCCATAAACTGCAAACTGCTCTGTGGTTGTGAGACTACTTTCCTGGGACTGGCCAGAAAATGGCAAAAGCATAGTGAGACCCTCCGCCAGAGGAACAGCATGGGTCCGTACTTGGCCACTATGTGAATGACACAGGACATTCTGACATTCTTCACCTAAGTTGTTTCTACACTGTATTTACTCATGCCCTGAAAGTTAGTTATATTCTCAGTAGTATGAACCCATCCATGCCTTTGACGCTCCTTCAATAAGTCTGTCCTGTTCCTGAGATGACATCATTAGAAATTTGGGATGCAGGAAGAGAAGAGCCTCCATTATGATGAAGCCATTATCATTTTCTTTTTTTTTATAATAAATTTATTTTTTATTGGTGTTCAATTTACCAACATACAGAATAACAACCAGTGCTCATCCCATCAAGTGCCCCCCTCAGTGCCCATCACCCATTCACCCCCACCCCCCGCCATCCTCCCCTTCCACCACCCCTAGTTCGTTTCCCAGAGTTAGGAGTCTTTATGTTCTGTCTCCCTTTCTGATATTTCCCACACATTTCTTCTCCCTTCCCTTCTATTCCCTTTCACTATTATTTATATTCCCCAAATGAATGAGACCATATAATGTTTGTCCTTCTCCGACTGACTTACTTCACTCAGCATAATACCCTCCAGTTCCATCCACGTTGAAGCAAATGGTGGCTATTTGTTGTTTCTAATGGCTGAGGAATATTCCATTGTATACATAGACCACATCTTCTTTATCCATTCATCTTTCGATGGACACCGAGGCTCCTTCCACAGTTTGGCTATTGTGGACATTGCTGCTATAAACATTGGGGTGCAGGTGTCCCGGCGTTTCATTGCATCTGTATCTTTGTGGTAAATCCTCAACAGTGCAACTCTTCAGAGTGTAGGGATAGAGGGAACATTCCTCAACATCTTAAAAGCCATCTATGAAAAGCCCACAGCAAATATCATTCTCAATGGGGAAGCACTGGGAGCCTTTCCCCTAAGATCAGGAACAAGACAGGGATGTCCACACTCTCACCACTGCTATTCAACATAGTACTGGAAGTCCTAGCCTCAGCAATCAGACAACAAAAAGACATTAAAGTTATTCAAATTGGCAAAGGAGAAGTCAAACTCTCCCTCTTTGCCGATGACATGATACTCTACATAGAAAACCCAAAAGCCTCCACCCCAAGATTGCTAGAACTCATACAGAAATTTGGCAGTGTGGCAGGATACAAAATTAATGCCCAGAAATCAGTGGCATTTCTATACACTAACAATGAGACTGAAGAAAGAGAAATTAAGGAGTCAATCCCATTTACAATTGCACCCAAAAGCATAAGATACCTAGGAATAAACCTAACCAAAGAGGTAAAGGATCTATACCCTAAAAACTATAGAACACTTCTGAAAGAAATTGAGGAAGACACAAAGAGATGGAAAAATATTCCATGCTCATGGATTGGCAGAATTAATATTGTGAAAATGTCAATGTTACCCAGGGCAATTTACACGTTTAATGCAATCCCTATCAAAATACCATGGACTTTCTTCAGAGAGTTGGAACAAATCATCTTAAGATTTGTGTGGAATCAGAAAAGACCCCGAATAGCCAGGGAAATATTGAAAAAGAAAACCATAGCTGGGGGCATCACAATGCCAGATTTCAGGTTGTACTACAAAGCTGTGGTCATCAAGACAGTGTGGTACTGGCACAAAAACAGACACATAGATCAATGGAACAGAATAGAGAACCCAGAAGTGGACCCTCAACTTTATGGTCAACTAATATTCGATAAAGGAGGAAAGACTATCCACTGGAAGAAAGACAGTCTCTTCAATAAATGGTGCTGGGAAAATTGGACATCCACATGCAGAAGAATGAAACTAGACCGCTCTCTTTCACCATACACAAAGATAAACTCAAAATGGATGAAAGATCTAAATGTGAGACATGATTCCATCAAAATCCTAGAGGAGAACACAGGCAACACCCTTTTTGAACTCGGCCATAGTAACTTCCATTATCATTTTCTTCTCCTTCATAATCAACTACTGGAGAATATGCTTAATTTGCTTATATACACCCCAAATTCAAAATCTGTGATAATTTGGCAACTGGATTAAAATCTGGTGATTATTTGAGGAAGAAAGTTCTCAATGAGATCATCATTTGAAATCTGGGGAGAAGGAGCAGTGAAAAATCCTTTGGAAGATTAAATATTATTGATAAAAAGATAAAATGCAGTTGACCCTTGAACAACACAGGGGTTAGGGGCAGCCATCTCCCACACTGTCAAAAATCCATGTATAACTTTTGACTCCCCCCGAAACTTAACTATTAATAGCCTATGGTTGACTGATAATATAAACAGTCCATTAGCACATATTTTGTATGTTGTATGTTTTATGTGCCATATTCTTACAATAAAATAAGCTAGAGAAAAGATAATGTTGTTAAGAAAATCATAAGGAAGAGAAAGTACGCTTATAACACTGTACTGTACAAAATCCGCATACAGGTGGGCCCATGCAGTTCAAACCTGTGTTGTTCAAGGGTCAACTGTATTTTTCTCTAAATTATTATGACCTTCTCTTATTTATGACAGAAAACTTAGTGAAACTACAACAAGGAAATTTTTTGTCTTAGTTCTAGAGGGGTTCAATAAATTTAATACAATAAAACAAATTCTTTTCAAATATCTGGAATTAAATTCTAGATCCTCTCCTACATGATTATAAATTAGGAAAGAATAACTAAAGTTAATAGAGTCAGCTGGGATAAGATGACAATTCTAGACATATGTCAGATATTAAAGAAAAATGTTCTCTAACATAAGATATAAATTGTAGCCAGATAAATGGGCCCTTGTAGTTATCCATAATAGTATTACTATACCAAACCATGAACAATTCCATGTTTTGTTTTATCACACATTTAAATTTATTCTATTTTAGTATCTCTTTATATCCCTATAATGTTTTTTAAAATATTTTATTTATTTATTCATGAGAGACACACAGAGAGAAAGAGACACAGGCAGAGGGAGAAGCAGGCTCCTTGTGGGGATCCTGATGTGAAACTCGATCCCAGGACCCCAGGATCATGACGTGACCCCAAGGCCAATGCTTAACCACTGAATCACCCAGGCATCCCTCCCTATGTTTCAAAAAGCATAAAGTGTGCCTAATTTTAAAAATAATCTGTGTTGTAGTGAGAAAAAAGACTAAGTCATTCTGACGAAGAACATTTTAAAAGAATGCAATGTCAATTTCATGTAAATACATTTATGCATTCCATTTGAAATTAACACAAAAAATAAGATTATATTAAACAGAATTTTTAGTATTTTGGGTGTATCTTTGAGTCTGTGAATTACCAAAACATGATGTGAAAAATTTTAAGTCCTAGAAATGAATATTTGTAGGAAGTGTAGGAACTGTGGGCTTTTAAAAAATATTTCTATTGCATGAGTCTTTCTTCAAGGAAAACCAATCATCTAAGCCAAGATTCATTAAATAAGAATGCTATGAACATTCAGAGTTCTGTAGCATATTAGAAATAAATATCTGCATCCTGGTTACAATGTAGTGAAAGTCAGAATTTAGAGTCCCTTCTTCCATACCCTGCTTAGAAGTCTCCTCCTCTTCTCTGACTTCCTCTTTCATCCAGATTTTCCAAATCTGAAAAACCAAGACTTCCCAATTTAGAGAAATTTAAATATCCTAAGGAAAAATGACGATAGTTTATTGAATCAACATATATATTTTCCCAAGTCCATATTGAAATAATTTCCACAAAAGGCATGAAAACAAGGAAATTAATTGGCCATAATTACATGTGAATATTATAGCAAGCCTTTATACTTAAAATTAGTAGTTAAAGGAAAACATTATACATTTATTTTATCTTTTCAGAGCGAAATGTACTTCAGGATAACCAGACATTGCTATTAAGAGAAAGCTCTTAAAAATCAGTGCCATCTAGTAACCACTTAGCAATCCCTAATGAAAGAATCCCTAGTGAAAGAATTAGCTTTGGTTATTTGTGGTATTCATGGCTCCATACAAATTTTATATCATTTGTTCTATTTCTTTGAAAAAAGTAGCATTAGAATCTTAATAGAGATTGCATTGAGTCTTAGATTGCTTTGGGTGTATGGACATTTTCACAATATTAATTCTTACAATACATCAGCACAGGATATCTTTCCATTTATTTCTGTCTGCTTCAATTTCTTTCATCAATGTCTTATAGTTTTCAGTGTACAAGTCTTTTACCTCTTGGTTAAATTTATTTTTAATGCAATTATAAATGAGATTGTTTTCTTAATTTTTCTTTCTGATAATTCATTATTAGTGCATAGAAATACAATAGGATTGTGTTGCAGGATTTTGTATCCTGAAACTTTACTGAAATCATTAATAGTTTTAATAGTTTTTTCTATCATCTGCAAGTAGGAACAGTTTTACTTCTTTCCCAATTTGGATGCCTTTCTTTTTCTTGCCTAGCCAGAGGGCTAAGATTTATGATACTATGTTGAATGAAGGTGGTGAGAGAGAGCACCCTTGTCTTATTCCTGATCTTGGAAAGCTTTCAGCTTTTCACCATTAAGTGTGATGTTAGTTGTGAACTTGTCATATATAACCTTTATTATATTGAGGTACATTCCCTATAAATGCACACTTCATCGAAGGTTTTTATCATAAATGGATGTTGAATTTTGTCAAATGCTTTTTAAGCATCTATTGAGATGAGCATATGATTTTCATTTTTTAATGTGATACATCATATTGTTTGATTGTAGATATTGACTAATCTTGCATCCCTGGAAGAAATCCTACTTGATCATGGTGTATGATTCTTTTAATATATTGTGGAATTTGGCTTGCTAATATTTTGTTGGGGATTCTTGCATCTCTTTTTGTTCCTTTTTTAAGATTCATGAGAGACAGAGAGAGAGGCAGAGACACAGGCAGAGGGAGAAGCAGGCTCCATGCAGGGAGCCCGATGTGGGACTCGATCTCCGGAGCCGAGATCACACCCTGAGCTGCAAGCAGACACTCAACCACTGAGCCACCCAGGAGTCCTGCATCTATTTTCATCAGAGATGTCTTTTTTTAAAACAGTCTTAGGCTTAGAGAAAAATTGAGCAGATAGCGCAGAGTTATCATATACCTGCCCCTGCCCCCTACACATCCCCTAAACATCATTTGGGATGATGTTTCCCAAATATTTATATCTTGCATTAGCATGGTACCTTTGTTACAATCCATGAACCAATATTAATATATCATTATTCACTTAAAGTCCATTAAGTTCACTCTGTTTTACAGTTCTGTGGGTACTGACACAGAAGGAATTTGTAGAGCCTGATGTGGGGCTTTATCCCAGGATCCTGGGATCATGACCTGAGCCAAAGGCAGATGCTTAACCTACTGAGCCACCCAGGGGCCCCTTGATCTATCTTCCTTTAAATGTAGTCTTTTAAACCTGCAAATGTCCTTCTGTGCACTGCTTTCTGTACATTCCATAAGTTTTTTTTCTTGTGTTTTCATTTTCATTCACCTAAAAGTATTTTCTAATATCACTTGTGATTTCTTCTTTGACCCACTGGCAATTTAAGAATTTGTTTAATTTCCACACATTTGTTAATTTTCTAGTTTTCCTTCTGTTACCGATTTCGGGCTTCATTCTATTATAGTAAACGATATACTTTGTATGATTTTAATCTCTTAAAATTTATTGAGTCTCATACATGCTGGAGAATGTTCCATGTATACTTGAGAAGAATGTATAATCTGCTGTTGTTGAGTAGAGCACTGCATGTATGTCTTCTGTTACACCTAGTTGGTTTTTTTTTTTAAAGAATTATTTATTTATTCATGAGAGACACAGAGAGAGAGAGAAGCAGAGACATAGGCAGAGGGAGAAGCAGGCTCCTCCCAGGAGCCTGATGTGGGACTGGATCCCAGATCCTGGGATCATGACCTGAGCCAAAGGCAGACTCTCAACTGTTGAGCCACCCAGGCGCCCCGTCTAGGTGGTTTTTAGTGTTATTCAAGTCCTTGGTTTTCTTATCAATTTTCTGTATAGAAGTTTTATCCATTATTGAAAATGCAGTATTAAAGTTTCCAATTCTTATTGTAAAATTATGTTTGTCCCTTCATTCCTGTTAATGATTACTTCACATATTTTTGAACTCTGTTTTTTTAAAAAAAAAACATTTATTTATTTGTTTGTTTATTTATTTATTTACTATTTATTAATTGAGAGAGAGAGGGAGAGGGAGAGAGAAAGGGAAAGATAACAAGTGGGGGGAGGGGGGGAGGGAGAGAATCTTTATGCATTTGACCTTTAAGCCATGTAGAAGATAAAAAGACAAAATATGCAATACTTGCTTTGATATTTATGTATCACTTTTTTTAAAGATTATTTACTTATTTATTTATTCATAGAGACACACACAGAGAGAGACAGACACACAGGCAGAGGGAGAAGCAGGCACCATGCAGAGAGCCTGGATCACACCGTGGGCTGAAGATGGGGCTAAACCACTGCGCCACCGGGCTGCCCTATGTATCACTTTTATTGGAGGTCTCTATTTGTTCACAATGGCTTTGAGATATTATGTAGTGTATTTTTGTTTCAGATAGAAGGGCTCCCTTTAGCATTTCTTATGGTGTAGATCTATTAGTAATAGAGTTCCTCAATTTTTGTTTATCTGCAAATGTCTTCATTTTGAAGAGTGGCTTACCGGATACAGATTTCTTGGTTGACCCTTGTTTCTTGCAGCACTTTAAGTAGTCATAAGGTATTTTTTAAATTTTCAATGAGAAATGACTGTTAATCTTTTTTTAATTTATAAATTTATTTTTTATTAGTGTTCAATTTGCCAACATATAGAATAACACCCAGTGCTCATCCCATCAAGTGCCCCCCTCAGTGCCCGTCACCCAGTCACCCCCACCCCCCGCCCACCTCCCCTTCCACCACCCCTAGTTTGTTTCCCAGAGTTAGGAGTCTCTCATGTTCTGTCTCCCTTTCTGATATTTCCCACTCATTTTTTCTCCTTTCCCCTTTATTCCCTTTCACTATTTTTTATATTCCCCAAATGAATGAGACCATATAATGTTTGTCCTTCTCCGATTGACTTATTTCACTCAGCATAATACCCTCCAGTTCCATCCACTTCGAAGCAAATGGTGGGTATTTGTCGTTTCTAATGGCTGAGGAATATTCCATTGTATACATAGACCACATCTTCTTTATCCATCATCTGTCGATGGACACCGAGGCTCCTTCCACAGTTTGGCTATTGTGGGCATTGCTGCTAGAAACATCGGGGTGCAGGTGTCCTGGCGTTTCATTGCATCTGTATGTTTGGGGTAAATCCCCAGCAGTGCAATTGCTGGGTCGTAGGGCAGGTCTATTTTTAACTCTTTGAGGAACCTCCACACAGTTTTCCGGAGTGGCTGCACCAGGTCACATTCCCACCAACAGTGCAGGAGGGTTCCCCTTTCTCCACATCCTCTTCCAACATTTGTGGTTTCCTGCCTTGTTAATTTTCCCCATTCTCACTGGTGTGAGGTGGGATCTCACTGTGGTTTTGATTTGTATTTCCCTGATGGCAAGTGATGCAGAGCATTTTCTCATGTGCGTGTTGGCCATGTCTGTCTTCCGCTGTGAGATTTCTGTTCATGTCTTTTGCCCATTTCATGATTGGATTGTTTGTTTCTTTGCTGTGGAGTTTAATAAGCTCTTTATAGATCTTGGAAACTAGCCCTTTATCTGATACGTCATCTGCAAATATCTTCTCCCATTCTGTAGGTTGTCTTTTAGTTTTGTTGACTGTTTCTTTTGCTGTGCAAAAGCTTCTTATGTTGATGAAGTCCCAATAGTTCATTTTTGCTTTTGTTTCTTTTGCCTTCGTGGATGTATCTTGCAAGAAGTTACGGTGGCCAAGTTCAAAAAGGGTGTTGCCTGTGTTCTCCTCTAGGATTTTGATGGAATCTTGTCTCACATTTAGATCTTTCATCCATTTTGAGTTTATCTTTGTGTATGGTGAAAGAGAGCGGTCTAGTTTCATTCTTCTGCATGTGGATGTCCAATTTTCCCAGCACCATTTATTGAAGAGACTGTCTTTCTTCCAGTGGATAGTCTTTCCTCCTTTATCGAATATTAGTTGACCATAAAGTTGAGGGTCCACTTCTGGGTTCTCTATTCTGTTCCATTGATCTATGTGTCTGTTTTTGTGCCAGTACCACACTGTCTTGATGACCATAGCTTTGTAGTACAACCTGAAATCTGGCATTGTGATGCCCCCAGCTATGGTTTTCTTTTTCAATATTCCCCTGGCTATTCGGGGTCTTTTCTGATTCCACACAAATCTTAAGATGATTTGTTCCAACTCTCTGAAGAAAGTCCATGGTATTTTGATAGGGATTGCATTAAACGTGTAAATTGCCCTGGGTAACATTGACATTTTCACAATATTAATTCTGCCAATCCATGAGCATGGAATATTTTTCCATCTCTTTGTGTCTTCCTCAATTTCTTTCAGAAGTGTTCTATAGTTTTTAGGGTATAGATCCTTTACCTCTTTGGTTAGGTTTATTCCTAGGTATCTTATGCTTTTGGGTGCAATTGTAAATGGGATTGACTCCTTAATTTCTCTTTCTTCAGTCTCATTGTTAGTGTATAGAAATGCCACTGATTTCTGGGCATTAATTTTGTATCCTGCCACACTGCCAAATTTCTGTATGAGTTCTAGCAATCTTGGGGTGGAGTCTTTTGGGTTTTCTATGTAGAGTATCAGAGAAATGACTGTTAATCTTATTGAAAATCCCTTGTATGTGATGAGTTGCTTCTCTCTTGCTATTTTCTAGATTCTCTCGTTTTGGGCTTATTTACATTTGATTATAATGCATCTCACTGTGGAGATGTTTGTATTTATTCTACTTGGAGCTTGTTGAACTTCTTAAATATGTATAATCATATCTTACATCAAATGTGGGAAGGATGTGACCATTATACTTTTCAAACATTCTTTCGAAAGAATAACAAGGGAATACTATAAATAATTCTATGAACACATAGATTTGACAACTTAGTTGAAAACAATCAATTCCTCAGAAAACACAATCAAAACTCATGCAATATGAAATAGATAACTTTAGTAGCCTCATAATTATAAATAAAATTTAATTTTTAATCACACCCTCGCGCCAAAGAACCCTTCAGATGCAGATGTATTGGTTGTGTACAACACCCAATGCTCATCACACCATGTACCCTCCTTTGCTCATCACCCAATTACCCTATACTTCCTCCCCAGGAACCCTCAGTTTGTCTCCTATAGATATGAGTCTCTCGTGGTTTTTCTCCCTCTCTGATAACTTCCCATTCAGTTTTCTCTCTCTTCTTCTATGATCCTCTGTACTGTTTCTTATATTCCGTATATGAGTGAAACCATATGATAATTGTCTTTCTCTGATTGATTTATTTCACACAGCATAATACCTTCCATTTCCATCCACATCAATGTAAATAGTAAGTATTCATCCTTTCTGATGGCTGAGTAATATTCCACTGTATATATAGACCACATCTTCTTTATCCATTCATCTGTCAATGGACATCTCAGCTCTTTCCACAGTTTGGCTATTGTGGACATTGCTGCTATGAACATTGGGCTGCAGATGCCCCTTCAGATGACTACATTTGTACCTTTGGGGTAAATACCAGTAGTGCAATTGTTGGGTCATAGGGTAGCTCTATTTTTAACTTTTTGAGGAACCTCCATACTATTTTCCAGAGTGACTGTACCAGCTTGCATTCCCACCAATAGTATAAGAAGATTTCCCTTTCAGGCAGCCCTGTTGGCTCAGTGGTTTAGCGCAGGCTTCAGCCCAGGGCATGATCCTGGAGACCCGGGATCGAGTTCCATGTCAGGCTCCCTGCATGGAGCCTGCTTCTCCCTCTGCCTGGGTCTCTGCCTCTCTCTCTCTCTGTCTCTCATGAATAAATAAATAAATTCTCTAAAAAAAGAAAAAAGGAAGATTCCCCTTTCCCTGCATCCTTGCCAACATTTGTTGTTTCCTGTCTTGTAATTTTAGTCATTTTGACCGGTGTGAGGTGGTATCTCATTGTAGTTTTGATCTGTATTTCCCTGATGCCAAGTGTGGTGGAACATTTTTTCATGTGTCTGTTGGCCATTTGTATGTTTACTTGGGAGAATCAATCTACCAAATTCAAAACTTATTAAATAGCTACAACTAGGGAGCCTGGTGGCTCAGTTGGTTAAATGTCTGCCTTCAGCTCAGTTCATGATCCCAGGGTCCTGGGATCAAGTCCCAAGTCAAGGCTTCCAGCTCAGCCTGCTTCTCCTTCTGCCTGCTGCTGCTCCCCCTGCTTGTGCTTTCGCACTGTCAAATAAATAAATAAAATCTTAAAAAAACTACAATCAAGGCTGTAATTTAGTAATTACTAGTACAATCAAAGCTAGTAATGAAGTCTGTGTAGTATTGGTGGAGGGACAGACATACTGATCTATGGAACAGAACAGATAAACTAGATATAGACTCAAACCAACATGTCCAACTAATTTTTGACAAAGATGCAAAAACAATTCAATGGAAGAAAGATAACCTTTTCACAAATGGAACTGGAGTAATTGAATATCCATAGGCAAAAAATTGACCCCCAACCTAAGTTCACATCTTATGCAGAAATTAAGTCAGAACTCATAATGCTTTTATTAATTAATTAATTTATTTATTTATTTATCTTGGAATTTTTTTATTGGAGTTCAATTTGCCAACATATAGCATAACACCCAGTGCTCATCCCATCCAGTCCCCTCTCCAGTGCCCATCACCCCATCCCCCGACCCACCTCCCCTTCCACTACCTCTTGTTCATTTCCCAGAGTTAGGAGTCTCTCATGTTGTCACCCTCTCTGATATTTCCCACTCATTTTCTCTCCTTTTCCCTGTAATCCCTTTCACTATTTTTTATATTCCCCAAATGAACGAGACCACATAATGTTTGTCCTTCTCCGATTGACTTGCTTCACTCAGCATAATACCCTCCAGTTCCATCCACGTTGAAGCAAATGGTGGGTATTTCTCATTTCTTTTTTTTTTTTTAATTTTTATTTATTTATTTATTTATGTATGATAGGCACAGAGAGAGAGAGGCAGAGACACAGGCAGAGGGAGGAGCAGGCTCCATGCACCGGGAGCCTGATGTGGGATTCGATCCCGGGTCTCCAGGATCGTGCCCTGGGCCAAAGGCAGGCGCCAAACCGCTGCGCCACCCAGGGATCCCTATTTCTCATTTCTAATGGCTGAGTAATATTCCATTGTATACATAGACCACATCTTCTTTATCCATTCATCTTTCAATGGACACATAATGGTTTTAAATGTTAAAGGTACAGGACACCTGCACCCCAACGTTCATAGCAGCAGTGTCCACAATAGCCAAACTGTGGAAGGAGCCATGATGTCCTTCAACAGATGAATGGATAAAGAAGATATGGTCTATATATATAATGGAATATTACCCAGCCATTAGAAAGGATGAATATTTACCATTTGCTCCAATGTGGATGGGATTGGAGGGTATTATATTGAGTGAAATAAGTCAATCAGAGAAGGACAATCATCATATGGTTTCACTCATACACAGAATATAAGAAATAGTGAAAGGGACTAAAAGCGAAAGGAGGGAAACTGAGTGGGGAACAATTAGAGAGGAAGACAAACCATGAGAAACTCCTAACTCTGGGAAACAAACAAAGGCCTGTAGAAGAGGAGGGGGGTGGGGGATGGGGTAACTGAGTGACGGGCACTAAGGAGGGCACTTGATGGGATGAGCACTGGGTGTCCTATATGTTGGCAAATTGAATTTAAATAAAATATTTTAAAAAGGAAAAAATGTTAAAGGTAAAACTATTAAAATTTCAGGAACACCTAGGTGACACAGTCGGTTAAGCATCTGACTCTTGGTTTGGCCTCAAGTCATGATCTCAAGCTTGTGAAATGGAGCCCTGCATTGGACTCAATGCAATGTGTGCAGTCAGAGAGAGTCTCTCTCTCTCTCGGTCCCTCCCAGTCGTGCTCTCTGTCTCTCTCTCTCTAACATAAATAAATATATTAAAAAAAAGACTATTAAAATTTCAGAAAAAGACATAGGAAAAAATCTTTGGGATGTAGGAGTTGGAAATTTTACTTCAAAAGCAATAAAAGGAAGAGGTGATAAATTAGTTTTTCAAAATTAAAGACTTTTCCTTATTTTTCTCAAGAAATTCTAAGAAAACTAAACATTCATGTATAAAGGAATAAACTTAGACCCCTACCTTATACCAAGATGAAATTAACTCAAAATGAATCAAAGGCTTATATTTATAAGCTAAAACTATAAAATTCTTACAAGAAATAGAGGAGCAAATGTTTATGGATGATGAATATGGCAAATATGTCTAAAATGTGACATAAAAGCAAAGAGAGGAACTTCCATACTGTTTTCCAGAGTGCCTACACCAGTTTGCATTCCCATTAACAGTGCAAGAGAGTTCCCCTTTCTCTACATCCTCACCAACACCTGTTGTTTCCTGTGTTGTTAATTTTAGCCATTCTGACAGGTGTGAGGTGATATCTCATTGTAGTTTTGATTTGTATTTCCCTGATAATGAGTGATGTTGAGCATCTTTTTATGTGTCTGTTGGCCATCTGGATGTCTTCTTTGGAGAAAAGTCTAGTATGTCTTCTGCCCATTTTTAAATTAGATCATTTGGGTTTTGGAGTTTGGGTGTGTATAAGTTCTTTACAGATTTTGGGTACTAGCCCTTTATCAGATATGCCATTTCATATATCTTCTCCCATTCTTTAGGCTGCCTTGTAGTTTTGTTGATTGTTTCCTTTGCTGTATAGAAGCTTTTTATCTTGATGAAGTCCCATAGTTAAATTTTGCTTTTGTTTCCCTTGCCTCAGGAGATGTATCTAGTAAGAAGTTGCTATGGCCCATGTCAAAGAGGCTGCTGCCTGTATTCTCTTCTAGGATTTTGAGGGTTTTCTGTTTCACATTTTTTGTTTCACATTTAGGTCTTTCATCCATTTTGAATTTATTTTTATATGGTGTAAGAAAGTGGTCCAGTCTCACTCTTCTGCATGTTACTGTTCAGTTTTCCCAACACCTTTTGCTGAAGAGATATTCTTTTTCCCACTGGATATTCTTCTCTGCTTTGTCAAAGATTAGTTGACCATATAGTTGTGGGTCCACTTCTGGGTTTTCTATTCTGTTCCATTGATCTATGTGTCTGTTTTTGTGCCACTACCATACTGTCTTGATAATTACAGCTTTGTAAAATAACTTGAAGTCCAGAATTCTGATGCATCCAACATTGCTTTTCTTTTTCAAAGTTGCTTTAGTTGTTCTTGGTCTTTTGTGGTTCCATACAAATTTTAGGATTGTTTGTTCTAGCTCTGTGAAAAATGCTGGTGATATTTTGATAGGGATTGCATTAAATGTGCAGATTGCTTTGGGTAATATAGACATTTTAATAATATTTGTTCTTCCAATTCATGAGCATGGAATATTTTTGCATTTCTTTGTTTTAAAATTTTATTTATTTATTCATGAGAGACAGAAAGAGAGGCAGAGACACAGGCAGAGGGAGAAGCAGGCTCCCTGCAGGGAGCTCGACTTGGACTCGATCCTGGGACTCCAGGATCATGCTCTGGGCCATAGGTGGCGCCAAACCACTGATCCACCCAGGCTGCCCTTTTTTTTTTTTTTTTTTTTTTTTTTTAAGATTTTATTTATTTATTTTTAAAGAGAGAGAGGGCAAGTGAGGGGAGGGGCAGAGGGAGAGAGAGAATCTCAAGCAGACTCCACATTGAGCAGAGAACCTGACATGGGGCTTGATCTCACGACCCTGAGATCATGACCTGAGCCAAAATCAAGAGTTGGACGCCTAACTGACTGAGCCACCCAGACGCCCCAGACGTGTCATCTTCAATTTCTTTCATCAGTATTTTATAGTTTCAGAGTACAGATCTTTTACCTCTTTGGTTAGGTTTATTCCTAGGTTCTTATGGTTTTTGGTGCAATTGTAAATGGGATGGATTCCTTGATTTCTCTTTCTGCTACTTCATTTTTGGTGTATAGGAATGAAATATATTTCTGCATGCTGATTTTGTATCTTGCAACTTTACTAAATTCATTTATCAGTTCTAGAAGTTTTTTTTTTTTTTTTTTTTTTTTTGGTGGAGTCTTCCAGGTTTTCTAATAGAGTATCATGCCATCTGCAAATAGTGAAAGTTTGACTGCTTTCTTGCCAACTTGGATGCCGTTTATTTCTTTTTGTTATCTGATTGCTGTGACTAGGACTTCCAATACTATTATAAAATAACAGTGGTGAGTGTTGACATCCCTGTCTTGTTCCTGGCCATAGAGGAAAAGCTTTCAGTTTTTTCCCATTGAGGATGATATTGGCTGTAGCCCTTTCAGATATGGCCTTTATTATGTTGAGGTATGTTCCTTCTAAATCTATTTTGTGGAGGGTGTTAATAATCAATGGATGGTTGTCCTTTGTCAAATGCTTTTTCTGCATCTATTGAAGTAATCATATGGCTCGTATCCTTTCTCTTACTAATGTGATGTATCATGTTGCTTGATTTGTCAATGTTGAACCACCCTTGCAATCCAGAAATAAATCCCACTTGATCATGGTGGATGATTCTTTCAATGTACTGTTGGATTGGATTTGCTAGTATTTTTGTATATATTTTTTTTTATTGGAGCTCGATTTGCCAACATACAGCATAACACCCAGTGCTCATCCTGTCAAGTGCCCCCCTCAGTGCCCATCACCCAGTCACCCCAACCCCCCGCCCACCTCCCTTCCACTACCCCTTGTTTGTTTCCTAGAGTTAGGAGTCTCTCATGCTCTGTTACCCTCTCTGATATTTCCTACTCATTTTCTCTCCTTTTCCCTTTATTCCCTTTCACTATTTTTTATATTCCCCAAATGAATGAGACCATATAATGTTGTCCTTCTCCGATTGACTTGCTTCACTCAGCATAATACCCTCCAGTTCCATCCACGTTGAAGCAAATGGTGGGTATTTGTCATTTCTAATGGCTGAGTAATATTCCATTGTATATATAGACCACATCTTTATCCATTCATCTTTTGATGGACACTGAGGCTCCTTCCACAGTTTGGCTATTGTGACATTGCTGCTATAAACATTGGGGTGCAGGTGTCCTGCCGTTTCACTGCATCTGTATCTTTGGGGTAAATCCCCAGCAGTGCAATTGCTATTGTGAAAATTTCAATGCTATCCAGGGCAATTTACACATTTAATGCAATCCCTATCAAAATACCATGGACTTTCTTCAGAGAGTTGGAACAAATCATCTTAAGATTTGTGTGGAATCAGAAAAGACCCTGAATAGCCAGGGGAATATTGAGAAAGAAAACCATATTGTACTACAAAGGTTGTACTACAAAGCTGTGGTCATCAAGACAGTGTGGTACTGACACAAAAACAGACACATAGATCAATGGAACAGAATAGAGAATCCAGAAATGAGCCCTCATCTCTATGGTCAACTAATGTTTGACAAAGCAGGAAAGACTATCCATTGGAAAAAGGACAGTCTCTTCAATAAATGGTGCTGGGAAAATTGGACAGCTACGTGCAGAAGAATGAAACTAGACCATTCTCTTACACCAGACACAAAGATTTGCTAGTATTTTATTGAAAATTTTTGCATCTATGTTCATCAGGGATGTTGACCAGGAGTTCTCTTTTTTTTAGTGATGTCTTTATCTAGTTTTGGTATCAGAATACTGCTGGCCTCATAGAATGAATTTGGAATGAATGGAATGAATTTGGAATGAAAATGGAATGAATTTGGAAATTTTTCTTCCTTTTCTATTTTTTGGAATAGTTTAAGAAGAATAGGTATCAACCCTTTATATGTTTGGTAGGATTTCCTTGGGAAGCCATCTGGCCCTAGACTTCTGTTTATTGGGAGATTTTTGGTTACTCATTCAATTTCTTTGCTGGTTATAGGTCTGTTCAAATTTTCTATTTCTTCCTATTTCTATTTTGGTAATTTAGGTTTCTCAGAGTTTATTTTCTTCAAGTTGTCCATTTTCTTGGCATATAGTTTTTCATAATATTTTTTTATAATTGTTTGTATTTCTGTGGTATTGGTTGTTATTTCTCCTCTCATTTGTGATTTTATTTATTTTGGGTCCTTTCTCTTTTTGATAAGTCTGGCTAGGGGTTTTTCAATTTTGTTAATTTTTCTTTTTTTAATTTTGTTAATTTTTCAAAGAACTAACTCCTTGTTTGTTTTTTTTTTTAATCTGTTCTCTGTTTTTTTTTCTATATCATGTATTTCTGCTCTAGTATTTATTATTTCCTTCCTTCTCCTCACTCTAGGCTTGGTTTGTTGTTCTTTTTCTAGCTCCTTTAAGTATAAGGTTAGATTGTTTATTTGAGATTTTTCTTCCTTCTTGGGGTAGCCTTGTATTGCTATATACTTGCCTCTTATGACTGCTTTTGCTGTAATCCAAAGGTTTTCTACCACTGTGTCTTTATTTTCATTTGTTTACATGTATTTAAATTTTTTTCTTTAATTTTCTGGTATTTACTCAAAGAGTACAAAAATATTAATTCAAAGGGATACATGTACCCTGATGTTTACAGAAGCATTATCAACAATAGCCAAATCATGGACAGAACCCAAATGTCCATCAGCTAATGAATGGATAAAGAAGATATGGTGTATATACATACAATGGAATATAACTAGGCCATAAAAGGAATGAAGTCTTGCCATTTACATGTTTGGAGCTAGAGAGTATTATGCTAAGTGAAGTAGTCAGAGAAAGACAAATACCCTATGATTTCACTCAAATGTGGAATTTGAGAAACAAAACAAATGATCACAGGGCAAAAAAGAGAAAGGCAAACTAAAAAATGGACTCTTAACAATAGAGAACAAACTGATGGTTACTAGAGGGGAAGTGGGTGTGGGACAGGTCAAATAGGTGATGGGAATTAAGGAGTGCACTTGCCCTGATGAGCACTGGATGATGTATGTACATATTGAATCACCAATCTGTACATTTGAAACTAATGTTACACTGTATGTTAACTAACTGGAATTTAAACAAAAACTTAAGAAAACCCCAATAAATATAAAAAATTAACAGAAAAAATTAAACAAGCCTTTAAACATATGAAAGGTGGTTCAAACTTGGTTAATAAGAGAAATAAAATTAAACTACATTAAGAAAAAATAAAATTAACAACTTTCATATATCAAAGGATACTATCAAGAAAGTAAAGAGACAATGCACAGAGTGGGAGAAATATTTCCAAATCATAAATCTGATAAAGGTTTAATACCCATGATTATATAATAACATAACAAACAACTCAATTAAAAAATGGGCAAGGGACTTGATTATATATTTCTCCAGAGAAGATATACAAATGTCCAATAAGTGCATGAAAAGATACTCAACATCTGTATTAGTCAGGGTTCTCCAGAAAAGCAGAACCAATAGGAAGTGTGTGTGTGTGTGTGTGTGTGTGTGTGTTTACTTATTGGTGTATTTAGGTATGTATCTATTTACTTTAAGGAACTGGTTCCTGTGATGATGGAGGCAAACCAATGTTTCAATTCAAGTCTGAAGCCTGTGTGCTGTAGAATTCCTTCTTGCTGGGAGGAGGTCAATCTTTTGTTTTATTCCAGCCTTCAAATGGATGAGGACCATCCATATTATGGAGGGCAATCTACCTTACTAGAAGTCTACTAAATTAAATGTAAAAGTCATTCAAAAAAACCCTCACAAAAATATATAGAATAATGTTTGACCAGGCCTATCCAAATTGACATAAAAAATTAACCATTACAAGTTCATCCTTTGTCAACTTGGCACTCATACACATCTCCTGAACACATACTTAATTTCTAAATAAAGAGAGTAACAAGGTCGCATTTCCGCCTAACATGATACAACTATCTTGGGTACAAACAAAAATGCACTAACCCTTTGCCTAAAGATGCAAAGCCCTTTAGATTATTTACTCCTCTCCTTGAATTCTGCAGCTTAGATGCTAAGATATAAAGCTGACAATGCTTAAATACTATGAAACAGTCAATATACCTTATATTATATGATAAGAGGATGGAAGAAAAGAAAGACATCCGATACACACACTCATAAACATATTCTAGCAAAATAAGAAAAAATACTCATTACAATCACAATCCTTATTTCTGTAACAGGAAATGTGGTCATAGCAGGTATTTATAACTCTTCTTCCACTACATATTCCATATTCTCTTTGTCCTCCACAGGCACTTCAGCCGGTCATGGTTCTTTATCTGCTGGGGTGACCCACACCTTTACTCCTGGTCATTAGCTGTCCTGCATGGATTGAGTTGCTATAATTTTCCATAGACTTTCATCATAGAGTAGAGTAATACTTTTTTTTAAGATTTTATTTATTTTTTCATGAGAGAGAGAGAGAGAGGCAGAGACATAGGCAAAGGGAGAAGCAGGCTCCATGCAGGAAGCCTGATGGGGTACTCGATCCTGGGACCCTGGGATCACACCCTGAGCCAAAGGCAGACCCTCAAATGCTGAACCACCCAGGAGTCTCAGAGCAGAGTAATACTAAGAGATGTCTTAAGGAATCCTCTGGTTTCCTTACTGCCATGGTGGAATAGCAATCCAACCTCTCCTTGGTAGTTAGGATTAATCACCCTAGACAGC
Source organism: Canis lupus familiaris (assembly GCF_011100685.1). Taxonomy (NCBI): domain Eukaryota; kingdom Metazoa; phylum Chordata; class Mammalia; order Carnivora; family Canidae; genus Canis; species Canis lupus. The sequence continues at coordinate 4,264,125 of NC_049241.1, read as the reverse complement.
ACAGTAACTCCCTTCTTTGCCCATTGATTCAGAGACATAAGGAGTCCAAAGTGGCAGTCTTGACTTCAAGTTCAAAGGAATCATTGTTGTGTCTTCTGGTGGAAGCATTCCTCCTTTGAAACTAAGACCTCTAGGCCAGCAGAGCATAAGTTTGGAGGGACAGGAAAGAAAAATTTTGCCAGTGAGTTTCTAGGGTTAATAGTGAGTGGTGACATGCCCATTTCTTCCCTTTTATTTCTGGACCTCTGAATCCTGGCAGGTCCATGTTTGGAGCTAGAGAGTAGCTCATCAGATTTATTTCCCACTGTCTGACACTTAAATGTCTTACCAATAAATCTAGAATAGTTGCTATTTCTTGTTCATTAGGTTCAACAGGTATAATGTCATCAATGCAATGAACTAGTGTGATATCTTGTGGAAGGGAAAAGTGCTCAAGATCCCTGAGAACTAAATTATCATACAGAACTGGAGAGTTGACATACTTCTGAGGTAGGAGAAGGTGTATAGCTGTTCTTGCCAGTGAAATCAAACTGCTTCTTCTGGTCTTTATCAGGGATGGAGAAAAAGGCATTTGCCAGATCAATCACTGCGTACCAAGTATGAAGGGATGTGTTAATTTGTTCAAGCAATGAAACCACATCTGGTACAGCAGTTGCAATTAAAGTTACCACCTGGCTAAACTTATGATAATCTACTCTTATTCTCCAGATCTATCAGTCTGGCACAAGCCAAGTAGGTGAGTTGAATCAATTATGGTGGGAATCATCATCTTTGCATCTTTCAGGTCCTTGAAAGAATATAAATTTTGGTCCAGCCTCTGCAGTCCTTCCAGGGATGCTGTATTGCTTTTGGTATACTATTTTCCTAGGTAAAGGTAGATCTAGTAGCTTCCACTTGGTCTTTGAATCAAACCTTTCCTCTACATACAGTACATCAAGGTGGATCTGGCATTTCTAGTTCTAGGTTTAATGAGCTACCTTTTGGCCCATGTTTTAGAAAACCAAACAAATGAACTGTTAGAGTCCCTTTCTAAGTCCCTGCATGCAACATTAAATGCAGAATCTCTGCCCTAATAGGTCCATATCAATAAATTCAGCCTGGTCCAACATTATGTTCCTTCTATCATTATCCTATATATTTAGCGTTAATTCCCACATATATTCCCTGCATATCTGTCTATATGAATTTTAAAAATCAAGTAGTTCTTTGGAGTGTAGTGCACTTCCTCGTGGGCCACATTTTGTACCTCCCCTCCCTGGGCCAACTGGACTTAATTCTGGTTATAGGTCTAGAAGCAAAGAGGGATGGTGGGAGTGAGTCCTGAACAGAATTAGCATTGTCTTACAAAGCAACTGCCTTGGGAGGACTACGGTTTTCTGGGGCAATGTAGACTTTATCTCCTCAAACAGGGGTAGAGAGGCTGCTTCTACAGGCAAAGAAGATTCATCAGAATTTAGGAGCCCAATGTCTCCAGCTTCATAACTGTTTCTCACACAACCCCATTCCAGTTTTCAGGATCTCATTCCTTCCCAATCAATGCCCTTACTTTGCCCTATCTACCTTAATAGTAGATACCCCAAGGGGCTGGGAATTCAATTTGCATTGTAATTCAGCCACTCCTAGGACAAGATTCTGGGTTTGGTTTTCAACAACCTCAGCCCTGTGGAGACAGGAGACAAAGGTCTCTTTCAAGACACATATAGACGTTTTCAGGTCATTTTTATGGTATATTTGATGGGAATCTGAATCCCTGAACTTATCCTTTTCTTTTCCACTTTGTCCAGTGACATTTGGAGCAAATAGCCAATCTTATTCTACACATTAGTTGGATAAAAATGGTCAAAGATAACATATTTGGTCACTCAGATCCTTGGCTTTTACAGGTTTGATTAGGAGTATACAATGGTGCACTGGATATTTTGTGTATTTCTAGTGCCACATTATGTCATGAACTATCAATGTTTTCTTTAGTACTGAAAATAGAGTCATTTATCTCTAAATCAGGTCAAAATAGAAAGCCAATTCCCAAAGCCCCAGAATTAATTCAGAAAAGTCATCCTTAAAAGTCTTTCTCTCTAGAATCACTGTTGGTACCAAAATCTGTATTATTCAAGGTTCTTCAGAGAAAGCATGCATACACAGACACACACACACACACACACACACACACACACACACACGTGAAATTTCCTTTAAGTAATTAGCTCTTGCAATTATGAAGACTGTCAAATCCAAAACCTGGAAGTTTAGAGACCTAGAGGAGAGAGAGCCAGGGCTGCAGGTCAAGTCCAAAGACTGTCAGGCTGAAGACCCAGGGAAGATCCAATATGGCAGCTCTAATCTGAAGACTATGTGTTGCAGAATTCCCTTTCCTTGGGGAGGTCAGTATTGTGTTCTATCCAGGCCTTCAGTTGATTGGATGAGGCCCCCTTACATTATGGATGGTAATCAAAGTCCACTGATTTATTTATTTATTTTTTAAAGATTTTATTTATTTATTCATGAAAGACAGAGAGAGAGAGAGAGAGAGAGGCAGAGGGAGAAGCAGGCTCCGTGCAAGGAGCCTGATGTGGGACTCGATCCCTGGTCTCCAGGATCACACCCTGGGCTGAAGGCGGCGCTAAACCGCTGAGCCACCTGGGCTGCCCAAGTCCACTGATTTAAATGTAAATCTCATCTAAAAATCCACTCACTAAAAAAAAAAAAAAAAAAAAAAAAAAAAAAAAAAAAAAAAAAAAAAATCCACTCACTATAAATAAAATCTTAAAAAAAAAAAAAAAAAAAAAAAACACACTCACAGAAATATCCAGAATAATGTTTGAGCAAATATCTGGTCACTCTACCTAGCCAAGTTGACACATAAAATTAACCATCACAATATCTTTAGTCATTAGAGAAATGCAAATCAAAACCACAATAAGACATCATTTAAATCTACGAGGATTGTCTATAATTCAGAAAAAAAGGAACAAGTGTTGGTGAGGAGACAGGAAATTGGAACTTCATATTGCTGGTGGGAATGTAAATTGGTGCAACTACTGAGAAAATGGTTTGGTGGTTCCTCAAAAAAATAAACATAGAACTACCATATGACCCAGAAATTCCACTCCTAGGTATAGACCTCAGAATATAAGGAATTGAAAACAGAGCCTCAACATGATACATGTATGTGAATTTTCATTGCCTCATTTTTTACAATAGCCAATAGGTGAAAACAACTCAAGAATCCATAAATAGATGAATACATAAATAATATTCCATTATTGTGTGTATACGCTACACAATGGAATATTATTGAACCATAAAAAGGAATAAAATTCTGATATGTGGATGAATCTTGAAAATATTATGCTAAGTTAAATTAGCCAGACACAAAAGGATAAGTATTATAAGAATTCACTTATATGGAATATCTGGAACAAGTAAAACTCATACAGACAGTATGTTAGAGATTATTATTAGGGCCTGTGAAGAGAGGGAATGGGGAGTAATTGCTTATTGGGTACAGAATTTCTGTTGGGGTGAGGAAAACTTTTGGAAATTAATGTGATAATTATACAACATTATGAATATAATGCCACTGAATCATACACTTAATAACACTTAAAATGGAAATTTTAATTTTATATTTTTCCAAAATTAAGAAAAGAAAAAACAGAAAAAAAACACTTTTTGCTTTGTGAAAGATAAGAGGATTAAAAGACAAGCTACAGAGTGGGAAGATATTTTCAAACTACATATCCAACAAAGGACTGATATCTAGAATGTAGAAATAAACTCTAAAACAACAGAAAAAATCAAAAACCCAAATTGACAATAGACCAAAGATGTGATAAGACAGTTCACTGCAGAGGATACAGATGGCAAGTAAGCTCATGAGAAGATCGTCATCATCACTGGCTGTTTGAGAAATGCTAATTAAAACCACAATGAGATTTATTACACATCTCTCACGATGATTAAACTAAACAATACTGGAAATACCAGATGTTCATAGGATGAAGAAAAACTGAATCACTCATACATTACTGGTGGAAATACAAAATGTTATAGCCACTCTTGAAAAACAGTTTGGCAGGTTTGTTTTTTTAAAAAAGATTTTATTTATTTATTTGAGAAAAAGAGAGAGAGAGAGAGAGAGCATGAGCAGGTGGTGGTGGAGGGGCAGAAGGAGAGGGAGAAGCAGGCTTCCCATTAGGAAGGAAGCCCTATGCAGGGCTTGATCACAGGACCCTGAGATCATGACCTGAGCTCAAGGCAGATGCTTAACTGGCTGAGCCACCCAGGTGCCCCAAATTTGGCAGTTTTATAAAAAAATTAAACATACAGTAACAAACTACAGTAGACCCAGAAATTGCAATGCTGGTAATTTATCTCAGTGAAATGAAATAGCTTCACACAAAAACTTATACCCAAGTGTTTATAGTACATTTATTTGCAATAGGCCCAAGCTGAAAGCAACCAATATATAATGACATATGTTGATGGATAATGATATAAAAAAGGATAATGAAACAAACTGTGGTACATTCATATTTTGGAATACTACTCAGCAATGCAAAAGAATGATCTATTGACATACAGATGACCTGAATGCATCGCTGGAAAATTATGCTGAGTGAAGAAAGCCAATCTCAAACGGTGACATAACTATATGACTCTCTTCATATAATACTTTTGAAATGAGAAAATTTGAGAAATGGAGAATAGATTAGTGATTCCCAAGGTTTAAGGATGTGCAGGGACATAAAGTTAGTGAGTTGGCTGTAAAATGGCAATACGAGGGATCCTTGTGGTGATGGAAATGTTCTGTATCTTGATAGTGTCTTGTCAATACACTGGTTGTAATGTCCTATTGTTTGCTAGATGTTACCATTAGGGGAATCTGGATAAATGGTACATGGGATCCTTCTATACTACTTTTTTACAACTGCATGTGAGTCTAAGATTAACTAAGAATAAAATGTTCATATAGAAAATATCATCTATTCAGGTATCACAGCCTCTTCCTTGAAATACCAAGACTATATTTTATATAAGTAACCAATACTTGAAAATTACTCAGATTATGAAATGTAGGACAGCTGCTCTGTGGCCAATAGATATAAATATCTACTTTCTAAAAAAAAAAAAAATCTACTTTCCATGTAGAAAGTCAATTCCTGGCCCACTTGGAACATGATTCTTCATGGTACTTTTTATTAAGCCAGCATTCTTAGGGGGTCAATATTTAGCCTAGCTAGATATGCAAAGATTTCTTTTCCTGATCATTTAAATTGAGAAATTTCTCTTTAATTCTTTGAATGGGCAGAAACTTTTGTCTCCTTTCAGATTCCCTTCCTAATGAACTTAATAAAACAAAAGTTGAGAGTTGCTCAACATTAAGATATGTGACATTTTTCCTTTCTTAGAATGTTGATATTCGATTCCTCTGTTGTGGGAAGTCCTTTTGGTCAGCCCCACACTGATCCACTATGATGTATTTCTCATTTGTGGCCCTGGAGGGCTCAAGGATTAGATTTCCCAGTATCTCAGGCAGGGAATGCAAAAAGTTCCCAGTTCTTCTCACACATTTGTATTCTATCTCAGAAAGGGCCTGGGGGTCATCAGTATGCAGGGGGTGTATATTTATATCAGATTTAGGGCCACTCTGAGGACTCCTGGACAATGAAAAGAAATTGGCTCCAAAAGGATTTTTCTGCCTTCACCTATGTCAATAAGAGATATTTTAAATGTTATTTAGCCAAAAGACAGATTGAACATGAGAGCTTGAAAATCATGGAGTGCATGACTAATAATACCTGGAAACCATGTACTCCATCTGAGAATCAACCCAGGGATGAGGGTGCCCATCACACACTCTTGAGACAGGAAGCTCAGAGCCACACTGCACTCACATGAGGTGCCAGGAACCTCTCACTCCAGTGGAGTGGCTTTACAAAGTCTGAAATGGGATTGTACTCCTCCGATTCTAGGATTGAAATAAGAGAACTTAGTAACTTCTGCCATGATTTTCACCCTTCTGATCCCTTTATGCAGATTGTGGCAAGGGAACTCGGAAAGTTTTGAGCTCAGCTCTTCCCAGATTGTTATTTTCCAGGAGAGAATCAATTAAAGTTAAGAGACAAGTAAAATGTTCCCACTGGGAACTCCATGGTTCTGCCCTCCCAGCCTGTCCCTGTTACCTTTCGACAGACACTAAAATTACAGGCCTGCAGAGAGATGAGCTAATGACATCCTTGCCTTTAAACTGTGTGGGTTCTTCTGGCGAGCACGGATCGCCCTACACGTCCATCCACGTAAGTGCCTCTTTGTTACCCAGACTAAGAATCAGTGAGTGGGCAGGGCCCTAGGCAGGTGGTGGAAGCAGGCAAATTGGGTCTAATGGTGAAGTTTTGGGTAGCTTCCGGTGAGCCATCCAGCTCTAACCATCTTCCACAGCTCAGAGGATTGTTTTCTCTGCTATGCAATGGGAAATCTTAAAAATTAGTTGATGTTTTTATGTGAAATAATTAATTTTAGGTTCCCATTCATTTCCCCGAATAAAATGAATTTCATTCTTAAGTACATGTTACATTATTTAGTTATTTAGACTAAAACTTTGTCAATTTGTATTCATATTCATTAGATTGGATGGTGTTTTTTTTACATATATTTTTTAAGATTTTATTTATTTATTCATGAGAGACACAGAGAGAAGGCAGAGACACAGGCAGAGGGAGCCCCATGCGGAACTTGATCCCAGGACTCCAGGATCACACCCTGAGCCAAAGACAGACACTCAACTGCTGAGCCACCCAGGCATCCCTGATGATAAGTTTTAACTCCAAGTTTTAACTCAGTGTTGCTTATTTCATCATCAAAAAACATTTAGAATTATTAATTTTACAGTACCTTTTAGTACATTGTGTAATTCAAAAACAAATTAATAGAAACAATTTCTAATTGTCTATAAAAAAATGAGGGTTTTTTTTTCATAAGATCACCTTAAAAAGCAGTTTAATCCTATATTCCAAAAATATCTAAAAGTATTTCCTCATGAAGCCCTTTCTTGTCAGAGCTTTAATTTAAAAAATTTCACATTAATGATGTCAATGCTTACGCTTCTGTTCTGACAGGAAATTTTTAAAGAGGACAGTGGCGATGAGTCTGTAATTACACTAAAAATAAAACAAAATGAGTGATTTTTCTGCCTGGCACCTAGGACATAAGAATAAAATCTCATGGAAAGTGGCAAGGAGAAAGAGTATTTCTATTTTTTAAATATTATTCATTGTAAGACAGTCTTTCTCTTTTCATTGACAATGGATGTTCCAGCACCCAGTTAGTTGGGGGCAGAATTTAGGATTGAGTGAACACCTCTGGCTCTATTATCTATGTGTAGGTTTTAGAATGTTTCTCCAGCCTATGTCTTATGCACTTATGGTGAACAGATAAATATCAAATATACTCTCTTCTTACTAAGAAACAAAGAATAGGATTAAAAAATAAAGTAAAAACTATTTAGCAAGAAAGCCAGAGTTGGTTCTTGTTTCATTATTGGGTTGATGGGAAAACAGATTCACATACAGGACTTGCCAGGACTGACAATCTAGTGTTTGTGATGAAGTGCTCAAGGGACTCTGGTTTCTATACTTTGGAAAAATACTTTTTCTTCTGATTTTTCTCAAAACAGATTTAAAAGTCCTGGCACTATAAATTTCCTGTGTGCAAGTGAGTACTGTGAGTGGTCTTATACATTCAATTTTCAAACAATGGATAATTCTCACTTAGGTGTTGAAAAATAGGGGCAGGGGGCCGGGGGTGGCTCAGCAGTTTAGCGCCGCCTTCAGCCCGGGGCGTGATCCTGGAGACCCTGGATCGAGTCCCGTGTCGGGCTCCCTGCATGGAGCCTGCTTCTCCTTCTGCCTGTGTTTCTGCCTCTCTCTCTCCTCTCTGTATATTCTCATGAATAAATAAATAAAATCTTTAAAAAAAAAAAAAGAAAAATAGCTGCAGAACATTGCCCCAGTGTTCTTTAGTTCTCCTTCCTCATTCTCCTGGAGCTGGCTTATTTCACAAATATCTTCGTACAGTGCACTAGCATCCAGCTGATGATGATTTTACCTTTCCTGACTGCCAGCTGTTTCTCCACAGTTCTTTTCAGTTTTCCAGCTAGAATTGGTAGAGTGTGTTGCCCAATATACCCATGACCCAAACCCATGCCCATGGTGCATAATCAATATCACCATCCAGATCCTTTTTTTCTTTTTATCTTTATAGAAGATGATGACAATGATGGTGAAGTTGACCCATATGATAATGACAAACCAAAGTATGTTCTTTGTGTATCTAAAGCACATCGCAAAATGCTGGCATAAATCCTATCATTTATACTTCACCTCAACCTAAGAGGTATGCATTATCACGCTCTTGTGGCAGATGAGTAAACAGATGTACTCTTCCTTCAGCTCCCTGTATCCTGTAACCTGTCCCACCTACAAGGCCATTGATACCCAAACTTGCATTGGGCTCTGGAGAGGGGTTTCTTCCTCCATTACACTCCCCACTTCTTTTCTGACCATTGATTCCAGTTGCATTGACTTTAGCAAACTTCACTAGTTTGGGGTCCATTTAATGATATATGCATCACATGATTATCCATGATTTAGGTAATTACAATATCTAAAGTGAATGCTCCTTTGATCATATTATTAAAGGGGATCTTAACTGCGTTACTAGTCTCTTGGTGATACCTCAGCCTTCACTATTAACTAGAAGGGCTCCTGGTGGTGAATTTTCAAAATGAATGCTCCTATTTCCATTTGACACTTCTTACTCCTTACTTCATTTATGTTTTGTTTTGTCCTAACTTGCTCATCTAGTCTTTCCTTCCTCTTTCATAATGTAGCTTCTCCAAATGGGGCTTATTTCAGAATTTTCTTGCCTGTTATTTTCTCTGTGATCTATCTCATTATACCTAGAACCTCTAGTCTCTGAGTGCTGCTTGTTTTCTCCAGTGTATAAAATGAGATTTTTTTGCTTGCTATATTAAGTGAGTCAGGTACCATTTCACATCGATCTTCCTCAACTCTCATTTGAGGAAGTTCTCTTAGATCATCTTGCAGATTGCAGTTTCTATTCTGTCATCCAGTGGTGTGAAACTTAGATGGTGAGCATCACGAAGCATGGTTGAGACAGGACCCACTAATAGAGTGTATTTAGCTCAGGGGCACCTGGATGGCCCAGTCACTTAAATGTCTGACTCTTGATTTGGGCTCAGGTCATGATCTCAGGGTTGTGAGATCAAGCCCTCCACTGGGCCTTGTGCTGGGTGGGTACGGAGCCTGCTTAAGATTCTCTCTCCTTCTGCTTCTACCCATCTGCCCACTTTAAAAAAAAAATTATTTAGCTTGTTTTCATTAAATGTTCATATTCTCTAGAATATATTTTCTTATAAAATGATATATTTGCACAGAAATAGCTCTATTTGTAATTATAAATACAAATAAATTGCAAATTCATAATTTGCAATTATAAAACACATGAATTTGGGGTCTGGGTCTTAGTGATACAGTTGTGATCCACAAAATTTGGAGAAAGCTGGATCATTAGAGTCATATTTTCTGTTGTCCCTCTTGGCACATAGAAGTAAATGAAGTGAGTACTTGGGAAGGCACCAAATTGTGTCACTTTCCTTGATCAACACACCAGAGGAAGGAGATTAGTGTATTCTGTTCCCACTGTGGAATGCATCCTCTGGAAATATAAGATCAAGATTATTCATTTGTTTTGAGGCAATCATTCACTTACACCATGATTTCTTGAACATTATTGTAAATGCATGATGTCTGCACCCTTTTGCTTCCCTTAAGAATTTATTTTTGTAGGACTTCAGTCCTCTAAACAATGCTGAAAATAATGCACTTCTATGCTTCATTTTTAAGATGGTTAGAACATGTGACTTGAATAGTTTTACAATGCTATGTGTTTGTAAGACTCACTTTTTAAAAAAAATAAATTAAACCAAGGCTTCTATTTCACAGAAATAACATTAGAGGAGACAATTATAGAATTTTTAATTTATCTCATTATTTTGACATGTTCTTTTAAGTATTATTTATTGAATATTATTATTTTATTTTTAATATTATTATTTTAAAACATGTCAGTGTGTAATTTGTAACTTATATGATATAGATGTCCAGAAATAGTAATGTGTCATTTATAAGGACCTGTAGACAAAGAAGTCCATGTAGGGTGTTTCTTAATGAAAATGTGTGACCTTCAAACCTCAGAGATAGTTGGTCATTAGATTAATATTTTTCTATTGTTTTTCCTGGGCATATTAAGGGAGCAATCCCAGCTACTCTGAATATGTGAACAGAGAAAATTGTTTTATTGCACTTAATACTTTCAAAAAAGATTAACCATTTCTTTTTTCTTTGTGTAGTTGGCACACAATGTCACATTAGTTTCAGGTGCACAACTTAAGTGATTTGACAGGTTTATACATTGTGCTATATTCACACAAGTGTAACTATCATCTGTCCTATTACATTGCTATTGCAATATCACTGACTATATTCCTTATGCTGTGCCTTTTACTCCTGTGGCTTATTCATTCCATGGATTAACTTTCTTTTTTTTTAAGATTTATTTATTTGAGAGAAAGAGAGAGAGAGAATGCAAGCAGGGAGAGGGGCAGAGGGAGAAGAGCGAATCCTCAAACAGACTCCCCGCTGAGAGCACAGCCCAATGTGGGGCTGGATCTCAGGACCCTGAGATCATGACCTGAGCCGAAAACAAGAGCAACATGCTTAACCGACTAAGCCACCCAGGCACTCCGAGATCAACTATTTCTTTTTTTTTTTTTTAATTAATTTATTTATTTATGATAGTCACAGAGAGAGAGAGAAAGAGAGAGGCAGAGACACAGGCAGAGGGAGAAGCAGGCTCCATGCACCGGAAGCCCGATGTGGGATTCGATCCCGGGTCTCCAGGATCGCGCCCTGGGCCAAAGGCAGGCGCCAAACTGCTGCGCCACCCAGGGATCCGAGATCAACTATTTCTAATGCTACTATGCAATTTTCATTTTAGAAAATCCACATTTTCCAACTGTTTCAAATCAAGTATCTACATAGGTCCTCAACTCTTAAATGCTCTCCCATGTTCATGGCTTCTTAACATTCTTGATTCCCCTTAATCATGTACCTTATAGAACCAATCACAATGCTCTAAATAGCTGTGAAAACAAGTTAGCCTTACATCTTTGATTTTCAGATGACAAATATGCAAGAATATATCTGGATGCCTTTCACAATATTATGTACCTCCTATTTATAAGGCTTGAATTAAGCACATACCTGCATTCCACGGGAAGATAGTCCATGTGTAGTTCCTCATTACATTTTCTAGTAAAATTTTACCCACAAGCCCTGACTTTAGAGAAATATCATTGTTCACTTGAAGCAGACATGAATCTTGGACATCTAGAAGAACTGTCTTTCAGGGTGTAGATGGATACCTATTTTCTAATTAAAACTTTAAAAAGAAATGACTCCAAATCTAATTAAGTTGTGGTTATATTTACTACATGGTACCACATAACCAAGAATGGAGAGAAAAGAAATTTTGAATGCATTCTAGCTAATGGTCAGTAATTTGACTCTGCTCAAACTAGTTTTCTTCTTGCATGAGAATTTAAGTAATGTAATTTAATGTAAGTCATATAATTTTATTTGGGGACTCAGTGAAAAGACTTAAAATCTCATTAAAGCCTCTTGAACAGAGATTATTCAATGAATTTACCATGTAAGTGGTTATGTCTCCTCTCTCCTTTTGGCAGGGACAATCTTAAGAAACCCTTAAGAAAACTGAGTTAATAATTCATGTCATATATATGAAGAACTACATAATCATAAAAATAATAGTTCCTATTTTTATGGAGATCATTATGTGCCAGAATTGCTTCCATACTTGATACTTTAATATTTTTTATATTCATAACATCTTTAAGGTGAGGGTAATAGGATTGTCCATATTTTAAGAGGAGGTAAATGGGGCTCAGGTGTGTTGATGGGTTCAAGGTACACTTTTAGTAAGTAGCAGATTGAGGATGGAAATGGAAGCAGTCTGACATCAGAACCCACACCTATCAGCATTTGGTCTGTTATGTATTAAGAATAACTGGCAATAAAAAAAACATCAGAATAGAAATAGCACTGAGGTAACAACTATGTGGTAGGCTATCCAGTTGATGCTCTCTGGGAGTGTCATGTTTCCATTTCCCTGCAATCATCCTCATTCAAATTCACCCCAAATTATAGAACTCTTACTATGTACTCAGTACTTGATCAAGATGATGCAGACACAAGACATTGTCTCTCCCCTTAGAAAAACTAAAAAATAAGGTAAAAATAAAGAAATGCTTTCTTTATGGCAACTTTTAAAGTAAAGGAAAACTCTAGCACTGTGGAAGCCCAGTGATGACATACATAATCCCAGCATGGCTGGGAAGTGCTGGGACTTCCTGTTGTGGGAGAGGGTGGGGATGGCTTAAGGGACAGTGTGATGATGAACTTGAGTATTAAAAAAGAGGAAAAAGGAAGCATCAGGATTAACCCACTTATTTCGATGACAGCAGTAGTGTTCCTTGAGATTGATGCAGGTAACAATTTGTGAGAAAGATCATTTTTCTTGTTTTTTTTTCTCTTTAGTTATTTACTATATACTACTTTTCTCCATAAATATGGGTGAAAACAACAAATTTCATGTTGTTATTGCCATTAGACATGTCTTGTTCTTGGAAGCTGGCATTAGGATCTTAGTCAACGCTGTCCTTCTTCTCTTTCACATCCTTACATTCCTTCTTGAACACAAGCCAAAACCCACTGACCTATCATTCATTTGGTATTAATTCATATAGTGATGTTGATAACCACAGGTTCTGTGGCTACAGGTATTTTTGGGACTCCAAGTTTTTGGAATGACTTGAATTTTAAGTCATTTATCTGCTTGTGTAAGTTGATGAGGGGCCTCTCCATTTGTGCCACCTGCCTGTTGATGGTCCTCCAGGCCATCATCTTCAGCCCCAGAAGCTCCTGCTTAGTAAAGTTCAAACGTAAATCCTCACATCAGAACCTGTGTTCCTGGGATCCCTGGGTGGCGCAGCGGTTTGGCGCTTGCCTTTGGCCCAGGGCGCGATCCTGGAGACCCGGGATCGAATCCCGCGTCGGGCTCCCGGTGCATGGAGCCTGCTTCTCCCTCTGCCTGTGTCTCTGCCTCTCTCTCTCACTGCATGCCTATCATAAATAAATAAAAAAATTTTAAAAAAAAAAAAAAAAAAAAAAAAAAGAACCTGTGTTCCTTTTTTTCTCTATGGGTCTACAATGATTGTCAGTAGTTGCTTCTTATTATTTATTTATTTATTTATTTATTTATTTATATTGGAGTTCAATTTGCCAACATATAGCATAACACCCAGTGCTCATCCCATCAAGTGCCCCCCTCAGTGCCTGTCACCCAGTCACCCCTACCCCCCACCCACCTCCCCTTCCACTACCCCTTGATCATTTCCCAGAGTTAGGTGTCTCTCCTGTTCTGTCACCCTCACTGATATTTTCACTCATTTTTTCTCCTTTCCCCTTTATTCCCTTTCACTATTTTTTATATTCCCCAAATGAATGAGACCATATAACGTTTGTCCTTCTCCGATTGATTTATTTCACTCGGCATAATACCCTCTAGGTCCCTCTATGTCAAAGCAAATGGTGGGTATTTGTCGTTTCTAATGGCTGAGTAATATTCCATTGTATACATAGACCACATGTTCTTTATCTATTCATCTTTCAATGGACACCGAGGCTCCTTCCACAGTTTGGCTATTGTGGACATTGCTGCTAGAAACATTGGGGTGCAGGTGTCCCAGCATTTCACTGCATTTGTATCCTTAGCGTAAATCCCCAGCAGTGCAATTGCTGGGCTGTAAGGCAGATCCATTTTTAACTCTTTGAGGAACCTCCACACAGATCAATGGAACAGAATAGAGAATCCAAAAGTGGACCCTCAACTTTATGGTCAACTAATATTCAACAAAGGAGGAAAGACTATCCACTGGAAGAAAGACAGTCTATTCAATAAATGGTGCTGGGAAAATTGGACATCCAAATGCAGAAGAATGAAACTAGACCACTCTCTTGCACCAGACACAAAGATAAACTCAAAATGGATGAAAGATCTAAATGTGAGACAAGATTCCATCAAAATCCTAGAGGAGAACACAGGCAACACCCTTTTTGAACTTGGCCACCGTAACTTCTTGCAAGATACATCCACGAAGGCAAAAGAAACAAAAGCAAAAATGAACTATTGGGACTTCATCAACATAAGAAGCTTTTGCACAGCAAAAGAAACAGTCAACAAAACTAAAAGACAACCTACAGAATGGGAGAAGATATTTGCAGATGACGTATCAGATAAAGGGCTAGTTTCCAAGATCTATAAAGAGCTTATTAAACTCCACAGCAAAGAAACAAACAATCCAATCATGAAATGGGCAAAAGACATGAACAGAAATCTCACAGCGGAAGACAGACATGGCCAACAAGCACATGAGAAAATGCTCTGCATCACTTGCCATCAGGGAAATACAAATCAAAACCACAGTGAGATCCCACCTCATACCAGTGAGAATGGGGAAAATTAACAAGGCAGGAACAACAAATGTTGAAGAGGATGTGGAGAAAGGGGAACCCTCTTGCACTATTGGTGGGAATGTGACCTGGTGCAGCCACTCTGGAAAACTGTGTGGAGGTTCCTCAAATAGTTAAAAGTAGTTGCTTCTTAATATCCACTGTTGCTGCCCCTAATGTGATCTCTGTCCATCTTCTCTTTGTAATTGAATCCTGTTCTCTTTGGCCCCAAGATTACTTCCTCAGGCAACTATTTTTCATGTGGTTCACCTTCCAAGATGTCACCTTCACTGGGCTCATGGCACTCTGAAGTGGGTACATGGTGATTCTCTTATATAGATATAAGAGGCAGACTCAGCATCTTCATAGCACCAACATTTCTCCAAAAGCATCCCCAGAAAAAAGGGGCCACCAAAACCAGTCTGTTGCTCATGGGTTTCTTTGTGATTGTGTACCTTCTGGACAGCATTGTCTCTCCTCAACAACGGTGTGGTACAATGACCAGGTTCATCTTTATGTTCAGATTCTTATGGCCAATGGCTATGCCACCATCAGTCCTTTTGTGCTAATCAGCACTAAAAACTGAATAATCACATTCTTAAAATCACTTTGGGAAGGAAAATAATTATTTAATTATTCAGTGATGGATAACTTCTCTTAAGACAAGTGAATTCACGGACTTCCAAATGAATATTCATGGCATACATGATATGCTCAGTTAATTAAATTGTATGAAGGTATGCTCTTTCTGTTAAAACTATTCATTTTGATACATGTTGGCTAGTACAGAATAGATCATTTACCATATTCTTATCTTTGATAATGCAAGATTTTCATGTTTGTGATCAGGGGAAGCAAGAGCAGACCTATGAGGTGGTTTTTACTTGTCATAGCCTGGGTTAGCCCACATCTCTTATAGGTATTTGATGGTTTATGGTACTTTTTAAAAAGCCTACAGTCTCAGTGATCTGTGTTTAGTCTAACTAGGATGTAAACATTTATTTTCCTGACTGTTTTAATTTTCTCACTTAAAGCCCTCCTTGGAATGGCTGAATCTTTTGTCTTCCTTTCTAGTTTCCATGCTAATAAAGTTTTTGAGAAAAAGTGTTAGACGTTGTTCAAGATTGAGATGCCTGCGTGGCTCAGCGGTTGAGCGTCTCCCTTTGGCTCGGGGCGTGGGGCGTGATCCTGGGTCCTAGGATTGGGTCCCACAACTGGCTCCTTGCAAGGAGTCTGCTTCTCCCTCTGCCTGTGTCTCTGCCTGTCTCTGTGTCTCTCATGAATAAATAAATACAATCTTTAAAAAAAGTTGTTCAAGATCAAATTAGTTAAGGTTTTTGTATTCATAGGGTGTTACCCTTGAGGATTGGGTTCATTTCCTATCAACTAATTTTGGTAGCACAGCACTGATCCACCACGATTTATTTCCAGGATATTTTCTCTCAAGTGACATTGTTGAGTTTCTTACTACCCTCAGTTGTAGAACCCTGTACCCATCTCAGGCAAAGACTGTCCTCTATTTTCAGGTATGTGCATTCCAAGAGTCTGTATTCATTAAAATGTTTAGTGATTTATTACACTGTCTAGGGCAGGGGAATAATATTTGAATAACATTTGCAGAAGCAGAAAGAGTCACTCCAGTGATTCCTCAAATACTCTAATGTGATTTTCCAGCTTTCTGAAAGTTCACAAAAATCATATACGATACTTTATATTTCCCATTTAACTTGAAACCTATTTTTTTGTGTAAATTAGAATTGTTATGCTTACCTCACAATGATTTAGGAAGATTAGTTGGGTATTGTGTGTAATGATCCAATAGCTACAAATTTAAAACTAAATATATTAGAATTATTCTTTTAAATGATTTTATTTTTTTAAGTTTATTTATTTGTGTTAGTAATCTTTACCTCCAACGTGGGGGTCAAATTTATAACCCCAAGATCAAGGGTCACATGTTCTATTGACTGAGACAGTCAGTTGCCCCTAGAATTATTTTTATGAAACATTACATAGTGGCACATAAGTGGTAGTTCATATTTTGTTTTTGCCTTCTATTATGATTTCTCAATTTTTCTAGCGAGAGACTCAGTCTCTCTGATGGGAAATTCATTTCTTTGCTTGTTTAGTGCTAATGTTGCCCAGCCATTAGCAGAGATGATGGCATATTACACAGGCCTGGACAACAGAAGTTCTCCATTGCTCTGGCCACAGTAATTGCACGAATGGATTTTATGTGACATAGGCCAATCAGATTCTACTCTGACACCATTATTCCAGAAATAAGGATGACATTCTCTTTTTTCTGGTTTTACTGAGATTTGAGAGCTCTTGAGATGTTATTAAAAAAAAAAAGTCCCAAAGCATCCATAATAGTTGTAATAGATTCTATTTATAATAAGAATTGCATGACCTATATCACAATAATTATTTGAGGAACATGGTGGGACACAACAAATGGGAAACTATTTTCACGTTGCCTAAGAATTATACAATGATTGTAGACAACCAGATTGAGAACTGGGAACCTGAACCAAGACTTAAAAGTTGCCATAAATCACAAATCAACATGTACCCCTCAGAGAATTTAGGGAATTCTAGAAAAATTAAGGAAATTTAGGAAAAAATATAAAGAGATATTATCATTCATATAGACAGTTATTTCAAGGTGCATGATCTTCACAACAAATGAAATATCTTCATGCAGGTTGATATGTTGTCACTCAGACTATATTTTGATACACAGATCAAGGATATTTGGCAAGATGCTAGAGAGCGAGTGATGTCAGTGAAAAGTGCAGAAAAAGATCTCTGAAAACTCCCCTCTTCCTAAAAGCAATGAGAGAAGTGGAAAATACTATGAAAATAAATTTTGAAAACTGGAAATTAATCAGAGGTTTGTAACAGTCCAAGGAACATTAATCCAAAAAAAAAAAAAAAAAAGGCAGAATTTCAATAAGAACAGCAAGCTTAATGGTTTAAAATTTCTTACTCCCATGTCCCCTTCCTACATCTGTAGTAGCCTTGAAAGCCAACAGTCCCAAATCCGGGTAAACCAGGAGCCTGCCCCAGGAGGGGCAGAATGGGTTTGGAGTGCCTTCAAAACATCATTCTCAGAGACCTGCCTACATTTCACCTAATGGTTCTCTGAAGACTCCACTGCAAAACTGTTTTTATTTGACCTGACACTGAGCTCTTCTCATGAGAAAAGACACTTCCTAAAGGGTACCGGTCAAGATTATTCAGAGATAATGGTTTCATTTAGCAACTTCCTGAGGTAATGAATTAAAGCTGGGCAAACAATAGCCCAAAGCTCCGAGAAAAAGTATGAAATGTCTATAGTGACTTTGAAGAGCTCCAAAAACATCACAGATATCTAGAAGGCCATGTGCATGCATCTGAGTGTGTATATGCCCAGGTCTGTGCACATCTTCAGAAAAGACCTTGGTCCATAAGCTCTTGCCTCTGACTCAAGTGACCTTGAATGTCAGTGCCTTGAGGCACTTTGCAAGCTAGAAGGGAAGGTTGTGGCAGTTGTCAACTCAGCAGAAGATAATCTTTGAGTACATGCCTCAGCATACACACATAACCACTTAGTAAAGTCTGAGAAACCTATGAGTTCTTTTTCCCCCGAGTCAAATTTATTTATTTATGTATTTAGTATTTTTTATTGGACCTCGATTTGCCATAAGCATTTCAGATAATCTCTGTCTACACATAATTGGCCACTAAGCTAACTAACAGAGAATGCAATGGCTACAAATGACAAAGAAAGCAAACATTAACAAATTAGTTTAGAAAAGCCAGTTGAAAAGAAATGAAACAAAATAAAAAACAAGCAGCAGTAACAGAGTATCTCTGGTAAAGGGGAGAATTTGATTTCTAGGTCTGTTACATTATATTATTTAAATTGTTCACTTTTCAACAATAAGTTATGATAAATGAAGAAAAAGAAAAAGAAAAATGTTTTCCATTTGTAGGAAAACAGGAAGCAATTAATAGACAGTCCTTGAGGAAATACATATATTTGACTTATTAGATGCAGGCTTTATATCAGCCATTTTAAATATAGATAAAGAACTAAAGGACACCACATTCAAAAAGTAAAGTAAGAGTTATAGCCCCCAAATAGAGAATTCCAGGGGAAAAAAAAACAGACCAAACTCTTCCAAAAAATTGAAGAGGGAATACTTTCAAATTCATCTTATGAGGCCACCATTACCTGATACCAAAGCCAAAGACACTGCAAAAGAAAATCACAGGGTAATCTTGATGAACACAAAATGCAAAATCCTCAATAAAATAATAGGAAATTGAATTAAACAGCTCATTAAAAGGATCAGACACCATGATAAAGTGGTATTACTCCTGTGATGTAAGGATAGTTCAACATACAGAAATCAATAAATATGATATACTACATTACAGAGTGAATAATAAAAATCACATGATCATCTCAATAGATACAAAACTGACATTATTTAAGGATACAAACTTACAACAGGTAGTAAATAAGCCCTAGAGCCCTAATGCACAGCAAGGTGGATATAAACAACATTGTATTATAATCAAGAAACTTGCTAAGAGACTAAAACAAGGCTGATTATATACATAAGAGCAGAGCTAATTATTACTACAATGCAATCATATTACAGTATAAAAATATGTCAAATTAACATGTTGTACACCTTAAATTTAAATAATGTTATACATCTAATATATTTCAATTAAAAAAAGGAACTGATGTAAACCAGCCTTTGGTGATGCAGGAGTATGAGGGGAGGGAGGTCATTCTGTATTTCTATGATTAGATCTCAGTCTTTTAGTAAGTTCATGCTTCTGGACTGTGAACTTTACAAGTGGTTTTCAGTGTTTTTCTCTCTCCTAAAGTGGGACAGGGTGCCTAGAGTAAACTTGAGTTGGGCATTTTCCTTATCTAGGTCAATTAGGCTCTGATAATATGCTAAGAAGTTTATCCTCTGGTTAGCTAGTTTCCCCTGGGGAAAGTACTTATAAAGAAGAACAGAGTGCTTTGGTGTATTTTATTTTTTTTTAATATCCACAAATCAATCAACATGACACTTCACGTTAACAAAAAGAGGGATAGGGCAGCCCCGGTGGCGCAGCGGTTTAGCGCCGCCTGCAGCCTGGGGTGTGATCCTGGGGACCCGGGATCGAGTCCCACATCAGGCTTCCTGCGTGGAGCCTGCTTCTCCTTCTCCCTGTGCTTTGCCTCTCTCTCTCTCTGGGCCTCTCATGAATAAATAAATAAAATAAAAAAAAAAGAGGGATAAAAATTATATGATTATATCAACAGATGCTGAAAAAGCATTTGACGAAATTCAACATCCACTTAGGACAAAAATTCTCAACAAAGTGGGTATAGAGGAAACATACCACAACACGATAAAGGCCATAAATGACAAACTCACAGTTAACATCATACTCAACAGTGAGAAACTGAAAGCTTTCCTCTAAGATCAGGAATAAGACAAGGATATTGACTCTTGCCACTTTTATTCAATATAGTACTGGAAGTCCTAGCCACAGCAATCAGACAAGAAAAAGATATAAAAGGCACCCAAGTTGGAAAAGAAGTAAAACTGTCACTATTTGCAGACAAGATGTTGTATATAGAAATCCCTAAAGACTCCACAAAAATACTATTAGAACTAATAAACTAATTCAGTAAAGTTACAAGATACAAAATTAATATACATAAATCTCTTGCACTTCTATACACTAACAATGAACTATCAAAAAGAGAAGTTCAAAAAACAATCCATTAGCTACACTTGTGGTGAGCATAGCATAACATATAAATTTGTCAAATATGTTGTACACTCAACATTCACATAACGTGGTGTGTCAGCTATACTCAAATAAAAAATATTTAAAGAAAAGAAAACAATCCTATTTACAATTGCATAAAAAATAATAAAATACCTAGGAATAAATTTAACTAAGGAGGTGAAAGACCTGTACTCTGAGCATCTTTTCATGTACCTGTTAGCCATTGACAATGTCTTCTTTGGTAAAATGTCTGTTCAAATCTTCTGTCAAATTTTTAATTGGATTATTTGTGTGTGGGGGGGGTTATATTGAGTTATGTGAGTTCTTAACATATTTGAGGTGTTAGCTGCTTATTGGTTATATTATTTGCTAATATCTTCTCCCATTCAGTAGCTTGCCTTTTTGTTTTGTTGATGGTTTCCTTCATTGTACAGAAGCTTTTTAGTTTAATGTAGTCCCATTTGTTTATTTTTGCCTTTGCTTCTCTTGCAAGGAGACAGAGCCAAAAAAATATTCCTCTGACAAATGTCCAAGAACATACTACCTATGTTTTCTTCTAAGAACTTTATGGTTTTCACTCTTACATTTAAACCTATAATCCATTTTGAGTTTACTTTTGTATATAGTGTAAGATAGTGGTCCAGTTTTATTCTTCTGCATATGGCCGTCCAGATTTCCTAACACTATTTATTTTCTCCATTGTATATTTTTTTACTCCTTTCTTGAAGCTTAATCAACCGTGTAAGCATAGATTTATTATGGACTCTATTCTGTTCTGTTGATCAATGTGTCTGTTTTTGTGCCAGTGCCATCCAGTTTTGATTACTATAGCTTTGTAGTATAGCTTGAAATCTGGGGCTGTGATACCAATAGCTTTGTTCTTTCTCAAGACTGCTTTGACTATTGATGGGGATTGCATTGGATCTATAAATTTGCTTTGGGTAGTATGGGAATTTTAACAATCTGTGAGTACAGTATATCTCCATTTATTTGTATTATCTTAAGCTTCTTTTATCAGTGTCATAATTTTCAGAGTACAGGTCTTTCACCTCCTTAGTTAAATTTATTCCTAGGTATTTTATTATTTTTTATGCAATTGTAAATAGGATTGTTTTCTTTTCTTTAAATATTTTTTATATTTTATTTTTTTTATTTGAGTATAGCTGACACACCATGTTATATGAATGTTGAGTGTACAACATATTTGACAAATTTATATGTTATGCTATGCTCACCACAAGTGTAGCTAATGGATTGTTTTTTGAACTTCTCTTTTTGATAGTTCATTGTTAGTGTATAGAAGTGCAAGAGATTTATGTATATTAATTTTGTATCTTGTAACTTTACTGAATTAGTTTATTAGTTCTAATAGTATTTTTGTGGAGTCTTTAGGGATTTCTATATACAACATCTTGTCTGCAAATAGTGACAGTTTTACTTCTTTTCCAACTTGGGTGCCTTTTATATCTTTTTCTTGTCTGATTGCTGTGGCTAGGACTTCCAGTACTATATTGAATAAAAGTGGCAAGAGTCAATTTTCTTATAGCAATGTTCACAATAGCCAAAATGTGGAAAGAACCTTACATGTCCATCAACAGATGAATGGATAAACAGGATGTGATATATACATACAGTGGAATATTACTCAGCCATCAAAAAGAATGAAATTTTGCCATTTGCAACTAGAGGATATTATGCTAAGTGAAGTCAGTCAGTCAGAGAAAGACAAAATACCATGTGATTTCACCCATATGTGGAAATTAAGAAACAAAATTGGTGAACATAGAGGAAAGGAGGGGAATATAAAATAAGATAAAAACAGAGGGAGGCAAACCGTTAGAGACCCTTAACTATAGGAAAAAACTGAGGGTGGTTGGAGGGGAGGAAGGTGAGAGAATGGGATAATAGGCTGATAGGCATTAATCTGTCAGATTAGTATGAGACAAAAAGACAAAAAAAAGAAAAAACCAAAAAGATAAACAATAATAAGTATTGGCAAGGATATGGAGCAAAGGGAACCCTGTGCACTCTTGGTAGAAATGTAAATTGGCATAGTCACTATGGAAAACAGTATGGAGGTTCCTCAAAAATTAAAAATAGAACTTCCATATAACCCAGAACTTCTGCCTCTGGGAATTTGCATGAAATAAATGAAAATACTCATTTGAAAAATATATGCACCTCTATGTTCATTGCAGCATTATTTACAGTAGCCAAGATATAGAAGAGCTCATGTTCATCAATAGATGAATGGATAAAAAGGATGTGGTATATATTTATATAATGGTCAGCAGTAATAAAGAATGATATCCTACCATTTTCAACAATATGGATGGACCTACAGGTATTATACTAAGTGAAATAAGTCGGAGAAAGACCAAATACCTTGTGATTTCACTTATATGTGGAACCTAAAAAACAAAACAATGGAGTAAATAAAACAGAAAAGGACTCACAGATACAGAGAACTATCTGCTGATGCCAGAGGGGAGAGAGTGGAGGTGGGCAAAATAGGGAAAAAGAATTAAAAGGTACAAACTTCCAGTTATAAAATAAATTAAACATGGGGATACTATGTACAGCATGGAGAATATAGTTAATAGTATTGTAACAACTTTGTATAGTAACAGGGATAAGGTAAATGTATCATAGTGATCACTTCATAATGTATGTGAACACTGAAGTGCCATATAGTATCTCAAGGTAGCATAATATTGTATACCAAAAAAAAATATTGTATACCAAGTATAATAAAAAATGAAAAAAAAAAATGAAATCATGTTTGGCAGAGTGAAGCTGGCAGGGTAGTATGAGGACCCTAGACTTGCCTCATCCTTCCAACACAGCTAGATAAACATTAAGTCATTCTGAATACCCAAGAAATTGACCTGAGAACTGACAGAAAAAACTGTACAACTAGTAGAAGAGAGGAGGGCACATTGTGGAAGGTAGGCGGTGTGGGGACATTGTTTGGGGGAGAAAAGGATCACAGGTGCAGCCAAAGGGAAAGGGCCCTGATCACAGAGAGGAGAGAGAGAGAGAGAGAGAGAGAGAGAACCAGAGAGAGAGAGAGAGAGAGAGAGACAGCAGTGCACAGGAGATGGCTCAAGGAAAACAATTCCTCAAAGCCAATGACTGAGGAAATGAGAGGGGCTGATTATTGTGAGTTTTTATAGCCAGCAGAACTCAAAGACTGGGGTTTTAGAATTCTGTGCTGTGGCTGGTGTTGAACCTGGTGCACTGTGGTGCTCCTGTGTAGGAGGGCAGAAGCCTGGTAGCGGGCAGCATGATCTGAGGAGCCCCTGGGATGCACTGGGAGAGATAGTTGGCCCTTCTGGCAGCATATCTGAGAGATGCAAGGACAAAGGAGCCAATGAGTGCTATTTCCTCCCCTTCCCCTCAGCACAGGTGCAGAGACACCTGCTGACCTGGACACAAGCCATTTGCTGTGCTTTACTCCAAACTCCATGCTCCTGGACTATGCTGGGACCACCCTTCTGGGTTAAACCTGCATCAGTGCAGAGAGACCCTCTCTCAAAGGACCAATTCAGGTCTCTAAAGTTTGAGTTTTAAGGCTCAGCCTGCCTGGCTGGGATTGAACCCAAAGTGTACGTGCTGCTCCAGGCAGGCAAGCAACCTGGGCACAGATAGTGTGAAAACAGCAATCTGAAAAACACTTGCAATACACAATGGGAAAATTATATAGGCTTCTGGGAGGACTTCCACGACAGCAGCAAACACAAACTCCCCTCCCCAGGGACAAAGGAGCTGTCTCGTGCCATTACTTCCCGACCACTCAGCATAAATCAACTTCAGTAAACAGCACAGCACCAACTCTAGTTGTTTAAAT
Source organism: Canis lupus familiaris (assembly GCF_011100685.1). Taxonomy (NCBI): domain Eukaryota; kingdom Metazoa; phylum Chordata; class Mammalia; order Carnivora; family Canidae; genus Canis; species Canis lupus. The sequence goes on along the minus strand of NC_049241.1, from coordinate 4,239,810 downwards.
TGCTTACACCAAGCCCTGCTACCCTGCATTCTGCTGGTACTGCTTTTCTTGGGCAAGTGTACCTGAGAACCAGTGCAGTAGGTCTCTTCCCCAGAAGACCAGCACAAACCCCCATGTACATCACACCTACTGACCTAGAGTTCTGCAAAGCTTCAGCTCTAGTGGAAATAGTTCCAAGTCTCTTTTAACAAGCAGATCAGAGCACACCTAGCTAAACTCTCCACACTCTAGCCAAGGTCCAAACACACCCCATGCATGCAAGGAGAAACCTTGCAGAATACTGACTTGAGAGAAAGAGTAGCCATAACACAGCATCAGAATGCATGCAGTACACACCAGAGATACTTCCTCAAGCATTAGGCCCTGGACATTATATGACCACTTCTTCATAAAGCCCTTACTCTCAGGAGGAGGAAATAAAACAGGCTTTCCTAACACACAGAAGAAGAGACCTAGACAAAATGCCAAGACAGAGGAATTCATCCCAAAAGAAAGAACAAGAAAAGGCCATAGCCAGGGATCTAATTGAAATAGATTGTAGATATAAGTAATATGCCTGATCCAGATTTTAAATCATACAGATACTAGCTGGGCTTCCAGAGTCCCTTACCGCAGAGATAAAAGAGCTTAAAATCAATCAGGCTGAAATGAAAAATGCAATAACTGAGGTTTAAAACCTCCTGGTTGCATTGACCATGAGTATGGAAGAAGTAGATGAATGAATAAGTGGTAACAGAAGACAGAAGTATGGAAAATAATGGAGCTGACAAGAAGAGGGAAAGAAAAATCTTGGATCATGAAAGTAGACTTAGGGAATACAGTGATTTCATGGAAAGATAGTAACATTTGTATCATAGAAGTCCCAGAAAAAGAGAGAGAGGGGACAGAAGGTTTACTTGAGGAAATTATATCTGAAAATGTCCCCAATCTGGGGAAGAAAACAAACATCAAAATCAAGGAAGCACAGAGAACTCCCATCAGAATCAACAAAAGCCAGCCAAAACTAAGGTATATGTAGTTAAATTGGCAAAATACAGAGATAAAAAAAAAATCCCAAAAGCAGCAAGACAAAAGAAGTCCCTGGCTTACATGGTAAGACAAAGTTAGTAGCAGAAATTTGGCAGGCCAGAAGAGAATGGCATGGTATATTCAACATACTGAATGGGAAAAATCTGCAGCCAAGAATATTCTATCCAGCAAAGCTGTCATTCAGAATAGAAGGAGAGATAAAGAGTTTCTCAAACAAAAACTAAGGGAATTCATGTCCACTAAACCAGCCCTGCAAGAGACAGTAAAAGGAACTCTTTGAGTGGGAAAAAGACTAGAAAAGAATGGAGAAAATCTCCAGAAACAATAACAACACAAGTAATAAAATGGCACTAAATTTATATTCATCAATAATTACCCTGATTGTAAATGGACTAAATGCTCCAATCAAAAGACACAGAATGTATTAAAACAAAAACCAAAAAACAAGAGCCAGGTGCGTGGGTGGCTCATTTGGTTAAGGGGTCAGACTCTTTTTTTTTTTTTTTAAGGGGTCAGACTCTTGATTTTAGCTCATGTCATGATCTCAGGTTCATGAGATTGAGCCCCACTGAGCATGAGGTCTGCTTAAAATTCTCTCTCTCCCCCACCCCATAAACAAAAACAAAACACAAAACAAAACAAAACAAAAAAACAAGGCCCATCTATAGGCTGCCTACAAGAGACTCATTTTAGACCTAAGGACACCTGCAGATTGAAAGTGAGGGGATGGAGAAATATTGTTCATGAAAATGACGTCAAAAGAAAGCTGAAGTAGCAATACTTATATCAGACAAATTAGATTATATTTTTTAATTTTAAAGAATTTTTATTTCAATTTTGTTAACACATAGTGTATTATTAGTTTATATTAGTTTTATGAGGAGTAGAATTTAGGAATTCATCAGTTGCATATAATACGCAGTGCTCATTATACCAAGTACCCTCCTTAATGCCTATCAGCCTATTATCCCATTCTCTCACCTTCCTCCCCTCCAACCACCCTCAGTTTTTTCCTATAGTTAAGGGTCTCTAACGGTTTGCCTCCCTCTGTTTTTATCTTATTTTATTTTCCCCTCCTTTCCTCTATGTTCACCAATTTTGTTTCTTAATTTCCACATATGGGTGAAATCACATGGTATTTTGTCTTTCTCTGACTGACTGACTTCACTTAGCATAATATCCTCTAGTTGCAAATGGCAAAATTTCATTCTTTTTGATGGCTGAGTAATATTCCACTGTATGTATATACCACATCCTGTTTATCCATTCATCTGTTGATGGACATGTAAGGTTCTTTCCACATTTTGGCTATTGTGAACATTGCTGTAAGAAAATTCGGTTGCATGTGCCCATTTGAATCATTATTTTTGTATCCTTTGGATAAATATCTAGAAGTCCAATTGCTGGGATATAGGGTAGTTCTATTTTTAACTTTGAAGAAACTTTTTTAAAGATTTTATTTATTTATTCATGAGAGACAGAGAGAGAGAGAGAGGCAGAGACATAGGCAGAGGGAGAAGCAGGCTCCTGCAGGGAGCCTGATGCAGGACTCGATCCTGGGACTCCAGGATCAGACCCTGAGCTGAAGGCGGAGCTAAACCGCTGAGCCACCCGGACTGCCCCGATTTTTAACTTTTTGAGGACCCTCCATACTGTTTTTCCACAGTGGCTACACCAGTTTGCATTTCTACCAACAGTGGAAGAGGGTTCCGCTTTCTCCATATTTTTGCCAAAATATTGTTGTTTCCTCTGTTAGTAATTTCAGCCATTCAGACCTGTATGAGGTGGTATCTCATCGTGATTTTGATTTGTATTTCCCTGGTACTGAATGATGTTGAGCATTTTTTTTCATGTGGCTTTTGGTCACTTGTATGTCTTCTTTGGAGAAATGTCTGTTCATGTCTTCAGTCCATTTTTTGGCTGGATTCTTGTTTTTTGGGTGTTGAGTTCAGTAAGTCTTTTGGGTGTTGAATTCAATTAGTTCTTTAGAGATCTTGAATACTAGCCCTTTCTTGGATAAGACATTTGTGAATATCTTCTCCCATTCTGTCAGTTGCCTTTTAGTTTTGTCGACTGTTTCCTTTGTTGTGCAAAAGCTTTTTATCTTGATGAAGTCCGAGTAGTTCATTTTTGCTTTTGTTTCCCTTCCTTTTGCTTTTGTTTGCCTTGCTAGATGTGTTTAGCAAGAAGTTGCTGAAGCCAAGGTCAAAGACATTGCTACCTCTGTTCTTCTCCAGGATTTTTATGGATTCCTGTCTCATATGGTCTTTAAACCATTTTTGAGAGACAATCTAGATTTTAAACCAAAGACTGCAACAAAAATGAAGAAAGGCACTGTATCATAATAAAGAGTCTCTCCAACAAGAAGATCTAACAATTGTAAATATTTATGTTCCCAACTTGGGAACACCCAAATATACAAAACAATAACAGCATACAGGAATTCATTGATAATAATACAATACTAGTAGGGGACTTTAACATCACTTACATCGATGGACAGATCATCTAAGCAGAAAATCAACAAGGAAACAATGGTTTTGAATGATACACTGGGCCAGATGGACTTAGTAGATAATATTTACAACATTTCATCCTAAAGCAGCAGAATGCACATTCTTTTCAAGTATACATGGGACCATGGGACAGTCTCTAGAATAGACCACGTACTAGGTTAAAAATCAGCCCTCAACAAGTACAAAAAGATTGAGATCATACCATGCATATTCAGTGCTATGAATCTTGAAGTCAGTCGCAAGAAAAAATGTGGAAAGACCTCAAATACATGGAGGTTAAAAAACATCCTACTAACGAATGAATAGGTCAACTAGTAAATTAAAGAAGAAATTAAAAATACATGGAAAGAAATGAAAACGAAAACACGATGGTCTAAAACCTTGGGGATGGAACAGAAGCAGTCTAAGAGGAAAGTGTATAGCAACACAGGTCAACCTTAGAAGAAGAAAAATCTCAAATACACAACCTAACCTTATGCCTGAAGGAGCTAGTAAAATAATGACAAAGAGAGGCAAAAGCAGCAGAAGGAAGAAAATAATAAATATTAGAACATAAATAAATGATATAGAAACAAAAAAAACAGTAAAACAGATCAATGAAATGAGGAACTGATCCTTTGAAAAAATATTTTTTTTAAAGATTTTATTTATTTATTCACGAGAGACACAGAGGGAGGCTCATTAGAGACACAGAGGGAGGCAGAGACATAGACAGAGGGAGAAGCAGGCTCGCTGTGGGGAGCTTGATGTGGGATTCGATCCCAGGAGCTTAAGATCATGACCTGAGCCAAACACAGATGCTCAACCAATGAGCCACCCAGGTGCCCCTGAAAAAATGAAATTGATGAACCCCTAGCCATATTTATCAAAAACAAAAGAAAAAGGATCCAAATAAATAAGATCATGAATGAGTAAGGAGAGATCACAATGAACACCACAGAAATACAAATAATTATAAGAGATTATGAAAAATTATATGCCAATGAACTGGGCATCCTGGAAGAAATGGATAAATTCCTAGAAATGTATAAACCACTAAAATAGAAGCAGGAAGACATAGAAAACTTGAAAAGACCTATAACCAGCAAAGAAATTGAATTAGTAATTGAAAAATCTCCTCACAAACAAAAACCCAGGGTCTGATGGCTGCCCAAAGGAATTCTACCAAACATTTAAAGAAGAGTTAATACTATTCTTCTGAAGCTATTTCAAAAAATAGAAAAGGAAGGAAAATTTCTTAACTCATTCTATGAGGCCAGCATTATCTTGATTCCAAAACCAGACAAAGACCCCCCTAAAAAAGAGAACTACAGGCCAATATCCCTGATGAATACAAATGAAAAAATTCTCAATAAGATACTAGCAAATTGAATTCAACAGTACATTAAAAGAATTGTTCACCATGGTCAAGTGGGATTTATTCCTGGGTTGCGAGGGTAGCTCAGTATTCACAAATCAGTGAATATGATATACCACATTAATAAAAGAAAGGATAAGAACCTTTACCAATAGATGTAGGAAAAGCATTTGATAAAGTACAGCATCTATTTTTTTTTTTTTTTTGAAAGATTTTACTTACTTGTTTGAGAGAAAGAGAGAGAGAGCACAAGCAGGGGGAGCAGCAGAGGGAGAGGGAGAAGCAGGCTCCCCACTGAGCAGGGAGCCCAATGTAGGACTCAATCCTGGGACCTGAGCTGAAGGCAGACACTTAGCCACCTGAGCCACCCAGGTGCCCTACAGCATCCGTTTTGATAAAAACCCTCAACAAAGTAGGGATAGATGAAACATACTTCAACATCCTAAAAGCCATATATAAAGGACCCACAGCTAATATCATCCTCACTGGGGAAAAACTGAGAGCTTTTCCCTTTTGGTCCAGCAACAAGACAGAGATGTCCACTTTCACCACTGTTACTTAACATAGTACTGGAATCTCTAGCCTCAACAATCAGCACAAAGAAATAAAAGGCATCCAAATCAGCAAGGAAGAAGTCAAACTTCCACTATTTGCAAATAACATCAAACTCTATTAGAAAACCCAAAAGATTCTACCAAAAAAAAATTGCTAGAACTGATACACGAATTCAGTAAAGTAGTAGGATACAAAATCAATGTACAGAAAGCCGTTGCACTTCTATATACCAATAATAAAGCAGCAGGAAGAGAAATCAGGAATCAATCCCATTCACAACTGCACCAAAACCCATAAGATACCTAGGAATAAACCTAACAAAGAGGTGAAGATCTGTGCTCAAAACTATAAAACACTTGTGAAAGAAATTGAAGAGGACACAAAGAAATAGAAAAACATCTCATGCTCATGGATTGGAAGAACAAATATTGTTAAAATGTCTATATTACCCAAACCAATCTACACATTTAATGCAATCTCTATCAAAATACCACCAGCATTTTTCGCAGAACTGGAATAAACAATCTTAAAATGTGTATGGAACCAAGAAAGACCCTGAATAGCTAAAGCACTCTTGAAAAAGAAAAGCAAAACTGGAGGCATCACAATTTCAGACTCTAAGTTATATTGCAAAGCTGTGGGAATTAAGACAGTGTGGCAGCGGCACAAAACCAGACACATAGATCAACGGAACAGAATAGAAAACCCAGAAATGGACCCACAACTATATGGTCAATTAATCTTCAACAAAGCAGGGAATAGTATCCAATGGAAAAAAAGACAGTCTCTTCAACAAAAGGTGTTGAGAAAACTGGACAGCAACATGCAGAAGAGTGAGATGGGCACTGAGGAGGGCACTTGATGGGATGAGCACTGGGTGTTATGCTATATGTTGGCAAATTGAATTCCAATAAAAAAGTAATTAAAAAAAATAAATAAATTCAAAATGGATGAAAGACCTAAATGTGAAACAGGAAACCTTCAAACTCCTAGAAGAGAACACAGGCAGCAGCCTCTTTGACATGGGCCATAGCAACTTCTTACTAGATATGTCTCCTGAGGCAAGAGAAACAAAAGCGAAATTTAACTACTAGGACTTCATCAAGATAAAAAGCTTCTGTACAGCAAAGGAAACAATCAACAAAACTACAAGGCAGCCTAAAGAATGGGAGAAGATATGAAATGGCATATCTGATAAAGGGCTAGTACCCAAAATCTGTAAAGAACTTAGTGAACTCAACATCTATCCCAAATGATCTAATTTAAAAATGGGCAGAAGACATAAACAGATATTCTTTCAAAGAAGACATCCAGATGGCCAACAGACACATGAAAAGATGCTCAACATCACTCATTATCAAGGAAATACAAATCAAAACTACAATGAGATACCACCTCACACTTGTCAGAATGGCTAAAATTAACAACACAGGAAACAACAGGTGTTGGTGAGGATGTAGAGAAAGGGGAACCCTCTTGCACTGTTAATGGGAATGCAAACTGGTGTAGCCACTCTGGAAAACAGTATGGAAGTTCCTCAAAAAGTTAAAAATAGAACTACTCTATGATCCAGTAATTGCACTACTAGGTATTTACCTAAAGAATACAAAAATACTAATTCAAAGGGATGCATGCATCCCAATGTGTAGAGCAGCATTTTCAACAGCCAAATTATGAAACAGCTCAAATGTCCATCCATTAACTGACGAATGAATAAAGACAATGTGATAAACACACACACACACACACACACACACACACTCACACACACACTCACATAATGGAATATACTCAGCCATAAGAAAGTTGAAGTCTTGACGTTTGCAACAATGTGGATGGAGCTAGAGAGTACTATGCTAAGTGAAATAAGTCAGACAGAGAAAGGCAAATACCATATGATTTCACTCATGTGGATTTTAAGAAAGAACAGATGAACCTAGGTGGGAAAAAAGAGAGGCAAGCCATAACTATAGAGAACAACCTGAGAGATGCTGGAGGAGAGGGACAGAGAAATGGGTTAGATGGGTGAGTGGTACTAAAGGGGGCACTAGCTGTTGATGAGCACTGGGTATTGTATTCAAGTGATGAATCACTAAATTCTACTACTGAAACTAACATTACACTGTATGTTAACTACCTGGAATTTAAGTAAAAACTCAAAACTAGAAAAAAATAATGAATAGAATAGAATAGAATAGAATAGAATAGAATAGAATAGAATAGAATAGAATAATCCTTTCCCTTCCCTATCTTTTGGAAACAAGGAGATCTCAGATATTTAGTATGGGAATAAGAAGGAGTTCTGATGATAAATTTCATACTATTGTGGAGTTCCGCATCCCCCTTTCCCCCATGACTGGATCACCCTGGAGTTTTTAACTCTCTGAGTTGTCCACACTGAGTTTCCAGCACTTATTTAATAAGAGGTAAGGTTTTCCTACCCCAGCACTGGTTCTTGCAGCAGTTTCCACTTGTGCATCTCTGCTTTAGTAATCTATGACTCCTTGTATTCGTCTGTCTGTCTCTCCAATCTTGGCGACTGTGGTTTTCCTGTGCCTTCCCCTTCTCTTGTGGATCCAGGCAGAGCTGTTGATTTTTCAGTCTGTGGAGCCATTTACTTGTTAAGATGGAGTGGCAACTTCCAAGCTCATTACATGCAGACCCAAAAACAACCCATTTTTAAATCTTGATATTGGTGATTTGCTTTTCTCTGTCTTTTTTTTTTTTTTGTAGATCTAGCTAAGAATTGTTATTTTTGATCTTGAGAAACAGTTTTTGGCTTCATTAATTTTCTATATAGTTGTCAGATTAGTTTTCTTTATATATTCTCTTATTTCCTTTCTTTCCTTCCTAGGTATATTATTTTAATAGATTCTACTCTAGTTGTTTGTGGTCTGAAAAAACAACTCTGTTTAATTTTGATCCTCTTCAAGTTATTGAGATTCATTTTATGTCCCAGTATATGGCTTATGTTGGTGTGTCATGTGCATGGAGAAAATTGTTCTACAGTTTGGGATGTAGAGCTCCGTACCTAATAATTAAAAGAAAGTCCTTGATAGCATTGCTTAAATCTACCATGTTGTCTAATGTCTTCTACTATTAATTTCTGGAGAGGATGTTAAAATATCTCACTATGCTTGTGAAATTGTAGGTAGCTCCCTTTATTTCTCTCAATTTTTCCTCATGCATTTGAGGCCATGTGATTAGTTGCATACACAGTGATATTTGTTATCAATATCAAATTGCCTTCCTGACGAAGTTTTGTGCTTTTATCATTGTGAAAAATCTATCCTGCTGTGGCAAACACTTCATCTTTATGTCTGCTTTATCTAATATTAAAACAGCAACTTGAGATGTCTTATACTCACTCTTTACATGGTATATCTCTTTCACTCCCTTACTCCCTTTTTAGTTCTCTTACGTTAGAAAACATGTAATGGGACTTGTTCTGTATTCACTATGTCAGTCTTTGCCTTTTAACTTGATTGTTTAGATTATCAATTTTTTAAAAAAAGATTCATTTATTTATTTTAGAGAGAAGAGTAGGGCAAGTGAAGAAGGAAAGAGAGAATCTCAAGCAGACTCCCTGCTGAGTGTGGACACCCCCCCACCCTGACGTGGGGCTCCATCCTCCAACCCTGAGATCGTGACCTGACCCCAAACCAAGAGTTGTATGCTCAACCAACTAGGCTACCTAGGCACCTCTCTTGCTTTTAAAAAAATTGTTTGACTACTATAACATTAGTATTCTAATGTATCAATTGGAATTTTGGCAGTATGTCTTTGAATTACTTTTTTCATTGTTATCCCAGGAAAATTAATGTCTGTATCTGACCTTTTACAACCTACCTAGAATTAATATGTAGTATCATTTCATGTAAATTGTCAAACCTTTAATACCGTATTGGTCATTTACACCACCGTCATTGTTGGAGATATTACATCTCTACACAGAAAACTCCCAATACACTGTGTTGTAATTTTAAAAAAACAGTCATGTGTATTTTAAAGAAATTTTGAGAAGGAATAAAATAAATGTTTTCTAGTTACTCATACATTTACCATTTCTGTGCCATCCTTTAGGTTCTACACATGCAAGTTTCCATCATACCTTCAATTCTGAAGTACTTTATTTAGCTTATCCTGTAGAGCAACTATGCTTGCAAATATTTCTTTTAGTTCAACTTCAATCAAAGATATTTTTGAAGGATATAGAATGGTGGGTTAGTAGGATTTAAAAAAATATAGCACTTTAAAGATACTTTGGCTGCCTTGTGATATCCATTGTTACTGATGAAAAAAACCTATGGTCATTCAAATAATTATTTTCTCATATCAATGTATCATTTGTCTCTAGCTGCTTCCAAAATATTTTATCTTTGGGTTTCAGTAGCTTTTTTTTCTTTTTGGGTTTCAGTAGTTTTATTATGATTTGTTTAAGCATAATTTCCTTTGCATTTATCCCATTTGGGGTTTGCTGAACTTCAAAATTGATAAATATGTATCTTTTGTCACATTGGGTTAGTTTTATGGCTACTAATTTTTCCAAAAATTCCCCCCCCCCATTTTTTTCTTCTCTTATGATAATTATATGTACTTTAGACCTTCTGATATTATCTGGTAGGAACCTGAGGCTCTGTCATTTCTTTCAATCTAATTTCTGTTTCTCTATTGGCCAATCATCAAGTTTGTAGATTATTCCTCTTCTGTCATCTCCATTCACTACTGAGCCCATTGAGGAAGATTTTAATTTTCAGTTGTAAAAATTTTCAGTTCTAAATTTTCCATTTGGTTATGTTTTATAACTTCTGTTTTTCTACAGAGAAATCCTATCTTTTCATTCATTTTTAGTGCATCTTTCTTACCTTATGGGTCAGATTTATATTTTATAATGTTATAAATATAATATAGAAAAATATATTTATAACTTATAAGAGCTTCTATTTGTGTCTACAACAGTTTCAATACCATTTCTTAATCTTGGGTTTGGCTTCTATGTATTTATCTCTTAGAATTGCTTACATTTTCCCAGTTCTTTATATTTTGAGTAATTTTTTTTTTGACAGATCCTGCCGCAGGTTTATTTGTACAAATAAAATAGCACAGGAGGACACCAGGCCCATGCCGACAGAAGCCCAGGGGTCATACCAGTCCTTCCGTCCTCACACTGGCAGGCAGAAGCCTCTACACTGCGCTGCAGGAGTAGAAGCAGGAGCTGGAGCCGGGGTTGCAGCTGCAGCCTGGGCCTTGGTTTGAGCCTTGGCCTTGGCCTTTGGTCGGCAGAGCCTGAGACCTTTGGCAATGCAGGCATGAGCACGTTTCCCGAGCTTGGGGTGAGCAATGTAGGCAAGTCAATTGAGCTTGTGGCTGCCACCCTTTGGGATCTTGGGCTTAACCTCCTTGGGCTTGACAAGGGCCTTGATAGCCTCAGCACGTGCAGTCATGGCCTTGGCATTGTTGGCCTGCATCTTCTTCAGGCCCTTCTTGTTGTGCTTCTTTGCAAAGCACGTGTTCCTCAGGAACTTGGGGTCTACCCCCTTAAGAGATTTGTATCTTTGTGACCAGGGCTTCTTGATGCCATTTCTGTGCCATTTTCATGACTGGTTGTGCATGGTGTGGTTCTTGGACTTGGCCATGTCTGCACCAAAGCCCGCTGCTCTATTTTGAGTAATTTTGAATTGTATCTTGGACTTTGTGACTATTAGCCTATGCTTTTAGTCCTGTTACAATGCTCTGAAGAATGTTTGTTTTGTTTTAGAAGGCAATCTCCCCTCTTAGATGCATATTATAAGTTCTGTTTCTTCTTCTTTTTGTATTTGTTCCAACAGTTGGTTTAGGACAGTCCCATACATGTCTGGGATTAATCCTAGATTTGTGCACTACATATACAGAATTAGAGACCCTTCTGGGGTCTTGTCTCTAATTGTCTTCCCTCTGGGATTGTCTTCCCTCTGGGATTCCTTCTGACAGTCTCTGGCTTTAAAGACCCCGATCTTTTTCCCTCTGGCCAGCAGGACATGATTCCTATTACCATTGCCACATCAATTCATAAGATTGATCACGCTCTTCACCTGACTCACACATCACTGTTTAGGATAGCAGGGTGCAGAATTTTGGTCATCAGCGGCTGACCTAGGAGACCCTCCTCAAATAAGGTTCTTGGAGTGGCTGGTGTTCAGATGATACCTGGCTTGCCTAATGAATCAAGCACAAAAATCTCATTTTAAAACTGGAGAAAAATAGATACCTTCAAAGTGACTTGGAATTCTGATTATAATGACATAAATCACAGAGAAAATAACATGAAAGAAAATTCTGAAACAAGTCATACTCTAAGAGACATACCACACTGTGAAAGAGGAAAGAAAAGATAAGTAGGCAAATCAGGAAATCAAAATAAAAGAAAGAGGCAAGCAAAACAAAACATAAATGGAATAAGAAATGTCAAAGTGAAATATGAACATTCATTTGGAAAAATTACCACTCAAGGGCCATTTAGAACTAAAGCGAAGGCTGCGGTTTCCTCAGGAGAAAGTTAACACGGCTAAAATTTCCCTTAAAAACTTGATCAAGGAAGCAATCACTTTAGACGTTGTGTCATTCTGCAATTATCTGAATCATGAATAATCATATGGCACACAGTGTTTTCAAATGGACTGCGAACTAGTGAAGAATGCTAAGGTCATTGTACTCAAGCCAGTGGTCAGAGAAATGGAGAATATAATGACGGAGGAAACTCTTTGCCAGATCCCAGTGCAAATTTGGGCATTATGACCTTGTGGGTGGCACAGATTACAGGGGGAAAAAAGGAAGGATGAACACATCTGTTTTCATTGTACGATACCATCATAAAAATGCACATTTCTTAAGATGGAGATAATGTATAAATAATATGATTTATCTTTAGGATTTACAATGTGCCTTATATACACGAAAGGGCATATTTTTTAAATATTTTATTTATTTATTCATGAGAGACACAGAGAGAGAGAGAGAAAGAGAGAGAGGTAGAGACACAGGCAGAGGGAGAAGCAGACTCCATGCAGGGAGCCCCATGTGGGACTTGATTCCGGGTCTCCAGGATCACACCCTGGGCTGAAGGCGGCGCTAAACCACTGAGCCACTCAGGCTGGAAAGGGCATATTTAGTTTGTTACTATCATAAAGGTCAATTTCACCTTCATTGTCATCATTACAATCCTCTTCTAGAAACTGAAGTATAAATGAACAGAAAGGATCTGGGAGGTGAAATTGACAATACACCACACATGTGGGTTTGGGCTGTGGATTTACTGGACAATATCCTCTGCCTTGTGGCATATGGACCAGGGAGGGAACTGTGGAGAAACAGCTGGTAGAGTCTAGGAAGGCAAAATCATCACCAACTAGATGTCAGTGTACAGAGCATGGTGAAATATGCTAACTGCAAGGGAATGAAAATGGGAAATCTGAGGAATATTTGAATACATGAGTAGCAGCAATCTCCAAAAAAAACACGGGTAAGAATTATTCATTGCTTTTGCAAATTTCAAGGACTGCAAAGTTCAGTTCAGGGTGGTCCCTTACACATGGGTACTTATAGTCTCAATATTTTTACATCTATTTTGAGAAAAATCAAGAGAAGATTAATTATTATTCCAAAGTAAAGAAACAAGAAAACCCCAGAGGTGCTTTATCACAAATATGAAACAGTCATTACTGGGAAGCCCAAACAGTCCTACTTAAGAATTGGTTTCCATAATCCACCCATTAATGACATAAAAGTAGTCTTACTTTTTTCCTCTTTAACATCATCTTCTTTGTATTTGAGTAACAAAAAAGTAGATCTGTTCCCATTTATCTGATAATAAATTCATGATAAGATATAGTTTAGAAAAAAAAAAAAACCCAAACATAGAGATCAGGGCAGATGAAAATGCTCTGTTACACATTTTCCTCTTAATGAAATGGGTTCTGGCTAATGCTCAATGAGAAGGAAGGGGTATTTTTAAAATGAATAATACATGGAGAAGAGACAAATAGACAAAACAGTCCTTTTCCCTACCAAATATTGTAAGATTATATGCTTAAGTCTTCAGCAAACAGGCAAGGGACGTTTCTATCATCATCACTGTGTTTTCTTTATTTTTTGTGTTACTGCAGCCTCATTTTCACCATCCTCTGATGTGAAGTTTCCTAGCTGCAAGAGCATATGATTCAGTACTGTCAACATTGATTTTAAATTCATGAAATTAAAACTGAGAAATGAAAGATCCTCATGAGAAAATACTGGTAAATATTTTGAAGGAGTGTGAGGTTAAACTCTCTTGATAAAATGATGTTTTAAACAAAGAACCTCACTTTCTTTTCAAGACATACATTATTTTTTAATGGCCCAAATTAGAGGGTTATTAAAGAATAGTTCTAATTGATTTATGAAGATGAGACAAGTAAAGCAGTATTTTTAATGAAAACCCAGAGCTAAAATTTATTCCTTTATGAGGAATATTAATATGAATTAGTAATATTCTGCTCTAAAATGACAAAATGTAATATCTCCTTGAGATCTGAACTAGCAAGTCAATAAAAGTAACTTTATTCAGGGTTCCTCGGCGGCGGCGGCAGCGGCGGCAATGATCTAATCATGTCAGATAAAGATGATATTGAGGGATCCCTGGGTGGCGCAGCGGTTTAGCGCTTGCCTTTGGCCCAGGGCGCGATCCTGGAGACCCGGGATCGAATCCCACGTCGGGCTCCCGGTGCATGGAGCCTGCTTCTCCCTCTGCCTGTGTCTCTGCCTCTCTCTTCTCTCTCTCTCTCTCTGTGTGTGTGTGTGACTATCATAAATAAATAAAAATTTAAAAAAAAACGTAAAAAAAGAAAGATGATATTGAGACTCCACCCTTGAAGATGGGAACTGTGATCTGGCTGAGAATTCTTTGTTGACCAAAGTCCCAAGCCAGAGAATAAATCAGAGCTTGCAGCTATCACTAGGAAAAGACCAGAGTCCAAACCTTCCAGTGACCTTGAGACTTAAGAAGTTCTCCCTGTTGAGGCATCACAGGCTGTAGACAAAGCTAATTAGATACCTTCTCTGTATTCTCTCTTATTTTTTATTTTTTTCCCTTTTCTTTTGCCTTTTGTTTTTCTGCCTACTGGGAAGAACAGGAGACTGTTTCCAAAGATGTACCTCAGACTGGATGGGGATATTGGGGCAGCTGGGGCAAGTGCTTGCTCTCTTCAGCCTCAGCTACAGTAGCTACAGTAAGACAAGGTATTTCAAATGTCATTGAGAAGGCAGAGACTTCTCTTGGAATTCCTAGTCCCAGTGAAATTTCAACTGAAGTCCAGTATGCAGCAGGAGAGACAAATGCCAATGAGAATGCAAACTCCTCCTCATTGATTGAGCCATTTGGTGTATTTTCAACCATCTCTACTGCTGTTCAAACCACAGGAAAGAGCGTGATCATTGGGGGTTTGGATGCCTTAGAATTCATTGGGAAAAAGACAATGGATGTAATAGCAGAAGGGGATCCTGGATTTAAAAGAACCAAGGGTCTGATGAACCGGAATTCTACATTGTCTCAGGTTTTACGAAAGGCAAAGGAGAAAGAAGAGCTACGGACCTCCAATGAGGTTACCTTGGAAACGGACAAGAAAACTCATTATGGGCTCCTTTTTGATGAATTTCAAGGCCTTTCGCATCTGGAAGCTCTGGAGATGCTTTCACGAGAAAGTGAAATAAAGGTGAAATCTATTCTTAATTCTTTAAGTGGAGAAGAACTACAGACTCTAAAACTTGAATTGGAGCAACTCAAGGAAGCATTTTCTCTAGCAGAGTTCTGTGAGGAAGAGGAAGAATAGAAAAAAGATGACGAAGACTTTACCAAAGAAATAACAGAGCTATTTTCCCAGCTGCATGTCTCCTCCAAACCTGAGAAACTTACCAAGGCAAGGAATACTGCCTACGAATGGATCAGTACATCTCTGGCCAAGACATCAGAAGAGAAGGAAGATGGAGAGAAACAGTTGGAAACAGAAAAAATTGAGCAAATCAGTAAAAATTCAATAGAGGATATCCATGCATTTGCAATCCGGAGCCTAGCAGAGCTGACGCTGTTTCACAAAACAGCGGCTCTGGTTCTGCATGGCCAGAAGCAGGAAGTGACAGCCATAGAAAGAAGCAGAACTTTTTCCCAGATGACAATTGTGTTGTGTAAAGAGTTGTCTTCTCTGTCTAAAGAGTTCACCACTTGCCTAACAACTGCTGGGGTCAAAGAAAAGGCAGACATCCTTAATCCCCTAGTCACTGCAGTATTTCTGGAGGCATCAAACAGTGCTTCCTATATGCAGGATGCCTTTCAGCTGCTCTTACCTGTGCTAGAGATCTCTCTCATTGAGAACAAAACTGAATTACCAGAGGCATGAGCTATATACAGGCCCAGGATCTTTGTCAGAACATTGAAGAACAGAGAGGATCCAACCCAAAACTTGTGGTGGCCAAGAAATGCCACTCTCTTTTGGGTACCCCTGCAGAAGGGAAGGAGAAAGGATTCTTTTAGTGTATAAAATTTGGGCAGGAGAGCAGGTTTAAAGGAGTTTTGTTGCCTTCATTGCTTGGGTGAAATATTCAGGTCTTCACACTGCCCTTCTAAGTTGTTAGAATTATTAAATTATTTGAGAAGAAATTTTTATGGAAAGTTCAAGAATAATAGCTCTAGATAAAGGTAAATGGGAGACTCAGGCAAAAATATTGCTCTTTATTGGACATGATGCAAAACACTAACAGTTTTGTTATGGTTCTGTATGATTTTGCAGCCCCCTGATATAATTGGTTGTGAAGCAAGAGAGAAACAATTTAGTATTTTAGAAGTCTTGTGCTTGATCTGTCGATGCCATGACCTTTCTCCTTTCTATAATAAAATTTGTGGCTTTAAGAAAACAGTATATAGAAACTGTAATGATTACCTAGATTCTTAGGACTCGGTTAGAAAGTTTCATGTGTTCCTTAATTCTCAATAGGTCTTTGGCATGGAGGAGAAACTTCTGAAATGTACTTGAAGCCACATGAATTAACTACAGCAAAGTGCCCTTTGGCTTTAAATTGTTCTTCTACCCTAAGGTGACAAGCTTCAAGTTGTAATTGAACCCCAGTCAAGGGGATTCCAGACCAATAAGTGCAACTTAAAGAAACAATTTCATGTTTGCAGGTATTCCAAGTCTCTCCAGGATGTTTTTCATGCATACCTTATATGCAGGATAAATTCTGTAATAGCCAGCTCCAAAGGAGTATTGAAGCTCTTTCAGTAATGGAGTTTTTGTTATTTAAATGCTGTTGAAGGGGACTATAGAGTCCCATAGAAATCATTTGTAACAGAATTTAACCTGTAAGATACAATGTTTTTCCTTATTTTTGTTTTTTGTTTGTTTTAATGTATTCCTTAGCATGTTTATAAATACAACTTTTATCCTTTAGATCTTAAGCCTTCTTTTGCTCTCTTCAACAATGTAAGAGGCTAATAAGATGTTATTTTCCTAAAAGTTATTTGGTATCCACTCTTTTTTTAAAAAAAATTCTCCAACTTTGTTGTTGGAGGTAACTTTTGTGAGCTCTACCACTCATCTTCTAAAACATTTAAATAAAAAGTAATAATTGTGTCACTTGAAAAAAAAAGTAACTTTTTCAAATGAAAAAGTCGAATATTTTTCTGAGTCACCAAATTAAAGTACTAAACATACTTAAAACATTTCCCCATTCCATTATAGAGAAAACAATCTTCTGAACTATGGGAGATATTTAAACCTGAGGCTACCAAAAAATCTTACCCAATGTTAAGACCCAATTTGCCTCTTTCCCCAGCCTGCCTAGTATCCTGCCCATGCAGTGATTCTAAGTCTGTGGAATAAAGAGGCACTTACCAGATGGACATGTGGGGCACATGTGAGAAGAATCTGTATAGTTGAAAGGAAAGAATATCTCATATCTCTATATGAGATAACCTCATATCTCTATATCTATATCATATATATCTATATCATATCTATCTATCTATCTATCTATCTATCTATCTATCTATCTATCTATAGATATATATGAGATAACCTATAGAGGCCCATAGTTTTAGCATCTGTATAAAGGTGACAAGATCTGGCTTGGAGGACAGAACCATGGAGTCCCCAGTAAAATGTTTACCTGTCCCTTAATTGTACTTTATTCTCTGTTGGAAAATAATTATCTGGGAAGATCTGTGCCCAAAGCTTTTCTATAAACACTCTTCCCGTATCTGTGTGGAAGGATCAGAAGATCACAATTATGGTAGAAAATACAGTTCTTTCATTTTTAATCCTAAAATCAAATTTGTATAATCCCATTTCATTCTTTGTAATGCCACCCTCTGGGATGAGAGATTCCTGGCATCTCCTATGAGTTCACAGTGGCTCTGAGTGTCTTCTTCCTACTATGTGTGATGGGCATCCTCACCCCTAGGCTAACTCTGAGATGGAGCATGTAGTTTCTGAGTATCAGTGGTCCTGTATTTTATGATTTCCAAAACTGTAGTTCCATGTTTCAAGCTGTGAGTCAGTTTTAAAAATGAATTTTAAAAAATGAAATAAAAATAGAAATATAGAGGCAGAGCTGGAGGTTTAGAATTGAGGTAATCACAGGCATATTGAACATAATTAAAGCTGAAGCATAGCCCATCTTAATTAAACTCCATTAGGAATCTGAATAGTTCAATCCTCATCCTAACTAATGGAAGTAGGAAAAGGTTTCCACTTTCTCTGAAGTAAATAAGATAAAGTTATGTCTCAGTGTCAACTGTAATTTATACACAATTATATAAAAAATTGTATAACATCTGACAAAATAGGACCCTGTGATTTATACTCAAAAATATAATCAATAGAAGCAGACTCACAGATGTTCCAGGTACTGAAATCAGGAGACAGTACTTTAAAATAACTATTATCTCCCAAACAAGTACTAACCAGGCCTGACCCTACTTAGCTTCCAAGATATCAAAGAGGAAGACAAACCATAAGAAACTCTTACCTATGGAAAACAAGCTGAGGGAGATCCCTGGGTGGCACAGCGGTTTGGCGCCTGCCTTTGGCCCAGGGCGCAATCCTGGAGACCCGGGATCGAATCCCACATCAGGCTCCCGGTGCATGGAGCCTGCTTCTCCCTCTGCCTATGTCTCTGCCTCTCTCTCTCTCTCTCTGTGACTATCATAAATAAATAAAACTTAAAAAAAAAATTAAAAAAAAAAAAAGACATCCAAATTCATGCAGAGGGGAAAAAAAAGTTTTAAAAAATGAAACAAACATAAGTATAATAAGAAGCATTCTAAAATATGTGTAGAGCCTCAGACAGTAAAAGAGAGGATGACTACAGTTTTGTAATATAGCTTCAAGTCTGGAATTGTGATGCCTCCAGCTTTGCTTTTCTTTTTCAAGATTGCTTTAGCTACTTGGGGTCTTTTGTGGTTCCATACACATTTTAGGATTGTGTGTTCTTCTTCTGTGGAAAATGCTGGTGGTATTTTGATAGGAATTGTATTAAATGTGTAGATTGCTTTGGGTAGTATAGATATTTTAACAATATCTAAATTATGAAAAGAGCACAAATATCCATCAACTAATGAATGGACAAAGAAGATGTGGTGGGTTGCCCAGATCACTCGGTTAGTCTTCTGCCTTCAGCTCAGGTCATGATATCCTGGGGTTGGGCCCCATGTTGGGTTCTCTGCTCGGAGAGTCTGCTTCTCTCTCTCCCTCTGTGCTCTCACTCCTTCTCTCTCAGATAAGTAATTTTAAAAATATTTTAAAAAAGAAAATGTGATACACACATACATATAGAGTATATATATGCAAATATAATGGAATATTATTCAGCCATCAAAAAGAATGAAATATTGCCATTTCAATGACATGGATGGAGGTAAAGTATATCATGCTAAGCAAAATAAACCAGAGAAAGGCAAATACCATCTTATTTCACTGATCTGTGGAATTTAAGAAACAAAACAGATGAACATAGGGGAAGGAAGAAAAAAAAGAGAGGTAGACAAACCACGAGAGACTCTTAACTAGAGAACAAACTGAGGGCTGCTGGAAGGAGGTGGGTGAGGGATGGGTTAGATGGGTGATGGGTATCAAGGAAGGCTCTGTTGTGGTGAACACTGAGTGTGATATGTAAATGATGAATCATTATATTCTATTCCTGAAACCAATATTACACTACATGTTAACTACCTAGAGTTTAGATAAAAACTTGAAGCAAGGGATCCCTGGGTGGCGCAGCGGTTTGGCGCCTGCCTTTGGCCCAGGGCGCGATCCTGGAGACCCGGGATCGAATCCCACGTCGGGCTCCCTGCATGGAGCCTGCTTCTCCCTCTGCCTATGTCTCTGCCTCTCTCTCTCTCTCTGTGTGACTATCATGAATAAATAAATAAAATCTTTAAAAAAAAAAAAAAAAAACTTGAAGCAAAAAGAAAAAGAAAGGGGAATATTAAAAGAAGATAATGGCCAAAGGTTTTCCAAACCTGATAAAATATACAGACCTAGAATCTGAACAAACTCTGAGAAAAACACAAAGAAAATGAGACCTCAGCCCATTACAGTGGAATTATTTCAAAACAAAGAGAAAATGTTAAAAGCAGTCAAAAAGGGAAGCACATTACAATACACAAAATATTATAAGAAGGAAAAACAATTTACTATCAGAAATAATGAAAACAAAGACAATAGCCAATATCTGAAAACCTAAAGAAATTTTTTTCTACAGATTTCTATATCTAGTGAAAATAATGTTTAATGATGAGAACATTAGTGATAATTTTCAGATATAGAAAAGCTGAAAGCATTAATCATCAGCATAAACAAATAAAATATATAACATAAGATTTTTCACAATGCAGATAAAGAATAAGTGATTGAAACAGGGATCTAAAGGAAGAAATTAATAATAAAAAATGGCAGGTATGTGGAAAAGGTACCAAAAACTATGTTTTTTCTCTTTTCCTAATTTCTTAAAAAGTCAAATGACTAAAGCAAAAAGACTAATAATTGACCGAGGGATGTACAACATTTGTAGAACTAAAATATAGGATGAAGGACAGAAATGGGGTAAAAGGAAGTGTAATGCAAAAGTTTTACATTATATATAAATATGTAATATATTTTCATTAAATAATAATTTAGAACGTGAAATAGATTAAGGATACATATTATAATCCCTAGAGTGGTAGTTTCCAAACTTTTTGATGCTAAGAACCCTTTATACACTTAAAATTCATTAAGTTTATTCACTTAAAAACCAAAGAGCTTTTGCTGGTGTGGATTATGTTAAAACTTACTATACTAGAAATTAAACTGAGTAATTCTAAAAATTTTTATATTAATTCATTAAACAATAAAAAATTTTAGAAAACATTGTTAGTTATAAGATATGTTAATAAAGATAGACATATTTTTCTAAACAGAAATGAATCTACTGAGAAGATGGCCTTATTTTACATATTTAGCAATCTCTTTAATGTCTGATTTAAGAGAAAAGAGCTGGATTCCTGTGTATATTACTCTATGTAATCTTTTATGAAATAGTATCATGGCTGAAGTATATGGAGAAAACTTATTATTATACAGACATGTCATGGGAAATGGAGGAGTATTTTTATGGCCTTTTCAGTGTTCATTGTTTTTGAAACTGCAACAAAACTAAAAAAACGGTAGTCCCTTAAAAACTGGAAAAAAGTCACCTTACAAACAGCAAGCATGACATGTCTGAGATGTCTATTCTGTTTGCAGATAAAATGAGGGTATTTCTTAGTGATAAACGGTTAAAGTTATTCAAGAAGACACAATTATACTATGTGTAAAACTATTTATAGAACTCTAAAGCACATAAGGAAATAATGACAACACAAAATGAAGTTGACAAATCCACAATTATAGATTTTTAAAAGTTTTCAATCAACAATTCATAGAATTATTTAAGACCAAAAAAATAGGAAGAAAAGCAAAGTTTTTTTTAAGATTTTTAAAATTTATTTATTCATGAGAGACAGAGAGAGAGAGAGAGAGAGGCAGAGACACAGGCAGAGAGAGAAGCAGGCTCCATGCAGGGAGCCTGATGCAGAATTTGATCCTGGGACTCCAGGATCATGCCCTGGGCTGAAGGCAAGCACTAAACCACTGAGCCACTGAGGGATCCCCAAAGTTTTTAATACCACATTAATCACTTTGACTGGTTGATATTTATAAAGTACACCAAAAATGACATAACTATCCTTTAATGTATATGTGGCTAACAACAGAGCATCAATGCATGTGATCCAAAACTGGTAGAACTGCAAGGAGAAACAGATGAATCCATTATTACAGTTGGAGATTTCAGTGCCTTTCAATCACCAATGGAAATCCAGCAGGCAAAAAATAAGGAAGGGCACAGCTAAACTAACCAGCATCAGCATAAACTAACCAGATATGATATAGATATCTACAGACTACTTTATTTAACAAGGGCAAAGTATATATATTTTTCCAGCTCACATGGAACATTCACCAAGATAGAGCACATCCTGGGACATTAAACACATCTTAACCAATTTTTAACAAGAGATGTCAGACAATATATGCTTCAGAGCTCCAATGTAATTAAACTAGAAACCAATAGCAGAAAGATAGGGGGGAAATCCCCAAACACTTGGAGATTAAACAACACACTTTCCCCCCACTAACATTTATTTATTTATTTTAGTGAGAGAGCGAGAAACATGAAGAGGAAAGGCAGAGGGAGACAGAATCTCAAGCAGACTTCCTGCTGAGCACAGAACCCACCATAGCTTGATCCTATGACCCTGAGAACATGACCTGAGCCAAAATTAAGAGACACACTTAACTGACAGTGCCACCAGACACCCTAAACAACACACTTCTAAATAACACATGGATAAAAATAGAAATCTCAAAAAGTTAAAACTATTTTGGACTAAATAAAAATAAAAATACAACTTGTCAAAATTTGTGGTATACAATGAAATCAGTGCCTAAGGGGAATTTATAGCATTGAAGGCATATACTGGAAAATAAGAAAGATATAAAGTCAATAATCTATGGTTCTACCTTAAGGAATTAGAAAATAACGAATCCATTAAGTCTAAAGCAAGCAGAAGTAAGGAATAATAAAAATTAGAGCATAAATCAGTGAAATTGAAAATAGAAAATCAATAGAGAAAAATCAATGAAACCAAACTCTGGTTGTCTGAAAATGATCAATAACATTTTTAAATCTCTTACCATAAATGAAAGAGAGGTCATCACTACTGACATGTAAAGGGGTAATAAAAAGAATATTATGAACAACTTTAAACTCATAAATTTGATAACTGAAATGAAATGGGCTAATTCCTTCCAAGATACAAACTACCAACATCTAGTAAATAAATTGAAGCGATAACTAAAATGTTCCACAAAGAAGAAAGCAACAGGCCTGGATGATTTCACTGGTGAATTCTACCAAACATTTAAGGAAGAAATTATACCAGTATAATTACCAATTCTTCACAATTTCTTCAGAAAATAAAAGCAGAGGGAAGACTTGCTAACTCATTCTATGAGGGAGAATTACCCTAATACCAAAACCAGATGAAGACATTACAAGAAGGGAAACTACATAATATAGATGGAATCTACATGAATATAGATGCAAAAATCTTCAACAAAATATCAGCAAATCAAATCCAACAATGTGTAAAAAGATTTATATACCATGACCAAGTGGGACTCATTCCAGGCAGGCAAAATTGGTTCACTCTGAAAATCAATATACATAATCCATCATATCAACAGGCTAGAGGAAAATATTAAATAATTCTGTCAATTGATGTAGAAAAAGCATTTGATAAACTACAAAACCATTCCTGATAAAAACTCAACAAACTAGCAATGGAAGGATATTTCTTCATTATGTTAAACTGTAAACACATACAGCTAACATCATACTTGATGGTGAGAAACTAGATGTCTTTCCCCTACAATCAGCAATAATATAAGATGTCCCTTTTCACAACTTTTATTCAATATCATGCTAGAAATCCTAACTAATGCAATAACATGAAATAACAAAGACATGAAAAGGCAATAAAAGGTATACAGATTGTAAAGGAAGAAACTAAATTGTCTTTGCAGATGACAGGATTGGTTAGGTAAGAAAATGCCACTGAATCAACAAAAGACTCCTGTATCAGTAAAGTATGGTTGCAGAATACAGGGTTAATAGACAAAAGTCAATTGCTTTCCTATATATCACCAATGAGCAATGAAATTTGAAATTAAAGCCACTTTGTCACTTACATTGGCACAAAAGAAATACTTAAGTATATATCTAGCAAATATATGTACAGGATCTGCTTGAGAAATTCTACAACATGCTGATAAAAAAATCAGAGATGTCAATAAATGAAGAGATAGTCCAAGTTGACAAATAGGAAGGCTCAATATTATTAAGATGCTAATTCTTCCCAACTCGATCTTTCCATTCAAAATAATCCAATCAAAATCTCAGCTAAATACTTAGTGGATATTGACAAATTTACTCCAAAGCTTATCTGGAAATTTTTAAAAGATCCAGAATAAATATAAAAATACTGTAGAAGAATTAAGGCTGACACTATCCAATTTCAAGAATTACTGTAAAGCTAAGTAATCATGATGACATAGTGAAAGAATTGACAAATAGATTCATGGGAGAGAACTGGGAGCCCAGAACAAGACCAACAAAAATACAGCCAACTGATTTTCGACAGCAAAGGCAATCCAGTGGAGAAATAATAATGTTTTCAAAATTTGATACAGGAACAATTAGACATTCAGAACTGAAAATTAATTTAGACATAAACATTACACCTTCATAAAAGTTAATTCAAAATGGACCACAGACCTAAGTATATAAGTAAAAAATATAGAACTTTTGGAATACAACACAGGAAAATCTGATGACTTTGCATTTGGTGATGAGATTTCAGAGTCAACACCAAAAGCATATTCCATGAAAGGAAAAAGTTACGTTAGACTTTACCAAAATTAAAAAGGTCTGCTCTCTGAATGATATTGTTAAGTGAATGAAAAAATAAGCCACACAATTTTCAAATAGCACATATAATAGTGGACTTGTAAGCAAAACATACAAGAACTCTTAATACTCAACAAGGAGAAAAAAAATACTCAACAAGGAGATAACACAGGTCTGTATATATTTGGCCTCACAGGACTATATATATTTGCATATTTTAAAAGCTAATGCCTGAGAGTCTGGCTCCTAATCAGCCTGAAACTAGGTACTAAATGAGATTCTTCCTCCTTGGAACACTGATAGGTCTTAGCACATAAATCAGGTTTAGACAGTCACAGAAGTTTGAGAGACAACCAAGAGCTAGGGCAAGGTCGAATGAGAAGTTTCATTATCTACACAAGGCCACTCACTAAAACTTAGGGAAGTAGCTATTGTATCTGATACATATAAATAAATAATGAGAGTCAAGCAAAATGAGGAAACAGAGAAATATGTTCCAAATGAAAGAATAAAACCTCAGAAAATGACCTTAATGGTATGAAGATAGGTGGTCTACCTGATAATGAATTTAAAGTAATGGTCATTAAAGATGCTCAACTGATTTGGGAGAAGAATTGATGAACACAGTGAAAAGTTCATCAAAGAGATAGAAAATATAAGAAAGTGCCAAACAGAAGATAAAATAACTGAAATGAAAAATACATCAGAGGGTTCAACAGCAAACTGGATTAAGCAGAAGAATGTATTAGTGAGCTGGAAAGCAAAACAATGGAACTCAGCACAAAAGAGCAGCAAACAGACAAACAAAAACATTTTAAAATTGAAGATAACTTGAGGGAACTCTGGAACATTATCAAGCAGAATAATATTCACATTGTAAAATCCCAGAAAGGAAAGAGAGATAGGAAAAGGCAGAAAACTTGAGGAAATAATGGTAGAAAACTTCCCTAACCTAAAGGAAACAACATCCAAATCCAAGGAGGCCAGAGAGCTCCAAAAAACCACACCAAGACATTAATTTAATTTAATTCAATTCAATTATAATTAAAATGTCAGAAGTTAAAGAGAATTTTTTTGTATTTTTATGAATTAATTTAAATTCAATTAATTAATATATAATGCATTATTGGTTTCAGAGGTAGAGGTCAGTGATTCATGTCTTATATAATATTCAGTGCTCATTACATCACATGCCCTCCTTAATATCATTCAAAAGAGAGAATTTTAAAAGCAGGAAGAAAACATCAACTTGTTACATACAAGGGAAACCCTATAAGGCAATCAGCTAATTCTCAACAGAAACTTTGCAGGCAAGTAGACAGTGGCATAAAATATTCAAAGTGCTGAAAGGAAAAAAACTTCCAACCAAGAATATTCTACCTGGCAAGGTTGTCATCCAGAATATAAAGAGAGATAAAGGTTTTCCAGACAAGCAAAAGCTAAAAAAAAAAAAAAAAAAAAAGCTGATCACTACTAAACCAGCCTTATAAGAAATGTGTTGAAATGTGTTCAAATTTAAGCTGCTATCAACTTAAAATAGACAGTAATATATATAGGATGATATATGTGAACCTCACAGTAACCACAAAACAAAAACTTATAGCAAATACACAAAAGAAAATGAGAATGTAATCTAAACATAACATTAAAGAAAGTGATCAAAACACAAGAGAGGAGGAACAAAAGCAGAATGGAGAGGAACTGCAAAAACTTTTAGCCAGAAAACAACGAAGTGGCAATAAATACCTCTCAGTAATTACTTTACATATACATGGATTAAATTCTGCAATCAAAGGACAAAGGATGGCAAAATGGATCAGAAAACAAGACATATACATATACTGCCTGTACGAGACTCACTTCAGAAGTAAGGACACAAGACTGAAAGTAAAGGAATGGAAGGCAATATTCCATGCAAACAGAAATGAAAAAAAAAAAAAGTTGGAGTAGCTATACTCATATGAGGCAAAATAGGCTTTAAAACAAAGACATTGGGACACCTGCACCCCAATGTTTATAGCAGCAATGTCCACAGTAGCCAAACTGTGGAAGAAGCCCTGGTGTCCATCGAAAGATGAATGGATAAAGAAGATGTGGTCTATGTATACAATGGCATAGTCTTCAGCCATTAGAAATGACAAATACCTACCATTTGCGTCAATGTGGATGGAACTGGAGGGTATTATGCTGAGTGAAGTAAGTCAATGGAGAAGGACAAACATTATATGGTTTCACTCACAGGGGGATATAAAAAATAGTGAAAGGGAATAAAGGGGAAAGGAGAGAAATTAGTAGGAAATATCAGTGAGGGAGACAGAGCATGAGAGACTCCTGACTCTGGGAAACGAACAAGGAGTGGTGGAAGGGGAGGTGGATGGGGGTTGGGGTGACTGGATGATGGGCACTGAGGGGGGCACTTGACAGGATGAGCACTGGGGGTTATGCCATATGGTGGCAAATTGAACTACAATAAAAAATTAAAAAAAATAAATGAAAAACAAAGAAGAGCACTACATAGTGATAAAGGGGTCAATCCATCAAAAAAAATAGAAGATTTATAAATATACATGAAACCAACATAGGAGCACCAAAATATATAAAGCAGACCTAATATTAACAGGCCAAAATATTATCAGACCTAAAGAGAGAAATGGACAGCAACACAATAGTAGGGGACCTTAGTGTTCCACTTACATCAATGGATAGATCATCCAGACAGAAAATCAGTAGGGAAACATTGGCCTTAAAATACACATTAGATCAGATGAACTTAACATATATATATACAGAACATTCCATCTAAAAACAGCAGGATACTTCTAAAGTGCACATGGAACATTCTCCAGGATAGATCATGCTAGGCTAGAAAACAAGTCTCAATAAATTCAGGAAGATTGAAATCCTATCAAGCATCTTTTCTGATCACAATGGTATGAAACTAGAAATCAATTACAAGAAGAAAACCGGAAAAACTATAAATATGTGAAGATTACACAGCATGTTACTAAACAACTACTAGGTCATAAAAAAAATCAAATCAGAAATAAAAAAACAGAGACAAATGAAAACAGAAATACAACATACCAAAATCTATGGGATATAGTAAAAGCAATTCTAAGAGGGAAATTCATAGCAATCCAGGCTTATTCCAAGAAACAAAATAAATCTCAAACAATTTAACTTACACCTAAAGAAATTAGAAAAATAAGAACAAACAAAAATTACAGGCCAATATTCCTGATAAAAATAGATGCAAAAATCCTCAACAAAATATTGGTAAACAAAATTCAACAATATATTAAAAGGATTATACACAATGATCAAGTGAGATTTATTCCAGGGAGGCAAGGATGGTACAATATCTGCAAATCAATCAATGTGATACACTACATTAACAAAGTGAAAGATAAAAATCAGATGATCATCTCAGTAGATGCAGAAAAGGCATTTGACAAAATTCAGTATCTATTTATGATAAAAACTCTCAGTGAAGTGAGTATAGAAGGAATATATCTCAACATAATAAAGGCCATAAATGACAAGCCCAAAGCTAACATCATATTCAACAGTGAAAAACTGAAAGTTTTCTCTTATGATCAAGGAACAAGAAAAGCATGCCAACACTAATCACTTTTATTCAACATATTACCAGAAGTCCTGGACAACCAATTAAGCAAGAAAAAGAAATAAAGGCATGAAAATTGGAAAGGAAGAAGCAAAATTCTCACCATTTGCACTATACACTAATAATGAAATATTGGAGAAATCAAGAAAAACAATTCTGTTTACAGTTACATCAAAAAGAATAAATGCTGGGGATCCCTGCTCAGTGGTTTAGCGCCTGCCTTTGGCCTAGGGCATGATCCTGGAGTCCCGGGATCGAGTCCCACCTCGGGCTCCTGGCATGGAGCCTGCATCTCCCTCCTCCTGTGTCTCTGCCTCTCTCTCTCTCTGTCTATCATAAATAGATAAATAAATCTTTTTTAAAAAAGAATAAATTCCAACATCTGCTGTTTCTTATAAAGGGGAACCCTTTATAACCCATTCCATCATTCCATTGGGAATGCAAACTGGTAGGCCACTCTGGAAAACAGTATGGAGGCTCCTCAAAAGTTAAATGAACTACCTTATGATCCAGCAATTACACTACTAGGTATTTACCCAAAGAATACAAAAATACCAATTCAAAGGGATATGTGCACTCTGATGTTCACAGCAGCATTATCTACAATAGCCAAGTTATGGAAACAGCCCAAATATCCAGCAAACGATGAATGGATAAGGAATATGTGGTGTGTATATATATATATATATCTATATATACACAATATATGCAATGTAATATTACTCAGCCCTTAAAAAGAATGAAACCTTGCTATTTGCAATGATGTGGATGGAGCTAGAGAGTATTATGTTAAGCAAAATAAGTCCATCAGGGAAAGACAAATACCATATGATTTCACTCACATGTGGAATTTAAGAAACAAAACAAATGAGCAAAGGAGAAAAAAGAGGCAAACTAAGAAACTGCCTCTTAACTATAGAAAACACACTGATAGTTACCAGGGGGAGGTGGGTGGAACAATGTGTTAAATAGGTGATGGGGATTAAGGAGTGTACTGGTTGTGATGAGCACCAGGTGTTATATGAAAGTGCTGAATCACTATATTGTACACCTGAAACTAATATAACACTGTATGTTAACTAAAGGGAATTTAAATAAAAACTTAAGAAAAGGAAAAAGTGCCTGGGAATAAATTTAAGCAAGGAAAACTGAATGAGAAAAGGTATTTGAAGATGATATATATGATAAGGAGTTAATATCTAAAATAAATAAAAAAACTCATACAACTCAACAGCAACAAACAAATAATCCAATTAAAAATGGGCAAAGGACTTGAATGGACATTTTTCCTAAAGTAGACATACAGATGGCCAACAGATGCATGAAAAGATGCTCAAAACCACTAATATAAGGAAAATTCAAATCAAAACCACAATGAAATATTACCTCCACCAGTCAGAATGGCTACCATCTAAAAGACAAGAAATAGAGATGCCTGGGTGGCTCAGTGGTTGAGCATCTGCCTTCAGCTCAGGGCATGATCCTGGAATCCAGGATCGAGTCCCAAGTTGGGCTCCTTGTGGGGAACCTGTTTCTCTCTCTCTCTCTCTCTGTGTCTCTAATAAATAAATAAAATCTTAAAAAAAAAAGAAATTGTGGTGTGTATATATACACAATGGAATATTATTCAGCCATAAAAAGAATGAAACCTTGCCATTTGTGACAGCATGGATGGACCTTGAGGATATTATGGTAAGTGAAAATAAGTTAGAAAGACAAATATCCTATGATCTCACTTATGGAATCTAAGAAACAACACAACAAAACCAAAACAAAAGCCAAGCTCATAGATACAGAAAATATATTGATGGTTGCCACAGGTAGGGTGTGGGGGTGGGAGAAATGGGGGAAGAGAGTCAAAAAGTACAAACCTCCAGTTATAAAACCAGTAGGCCATGGGGATGTAATGTACAGATGGAAACTATAGTTAATAATCCTGTATTACATACTTGAAAATTGCTAAATTACAGAAAGAAATTCTGTAACTATGTATGGTAACAAATGTTAGGTAAACTTATTGTGGTGATAATTTTGCAATATGTACAAGTATCAAATCATTATGTTGTGTATACCTGAAACGAATACAGTGTTGTATGTCAATTATGCCTCCGTAGAAAAATATGGCATCATATTGGTTGAAGGTGAACTGTGCTGAGTTAAAGATGTATTTTACTAATCCTGGATCAATCAATAGTGTATAAAACCAAAAAGGACTACCAAAAGCCAATTATGAAGATAAAATTGAGTCATTAGATATATAATCAAAGCCCCCCAAAAAGGCAAAAGAGAGGGCGAACCAAAGAAAATCCGAATATGAAAAACATGTGACATACATAAGACAAATACCAAGATGACAGATTGAAGCCTATATTAATGATCTCACTACATGTAGTGTTGAAACACTCCAATTAAAAGGCAGACGCTGAAAAATTAGGTTTACAAAACCAAAGCTAATTCTACACTGTCTGTGAGAAATCCCTTTTGAACAGAAAGGTAAGTTTAAAGTAGAAGGATGAAAATAACACTCAAAAGAAGGCTACAGGGATTATACTGATATGAAACAAATTAGATTTCTGTACAACAGCTATTCTCAGGAGTAAAGCAGGGCATTTCATAATGATAATAGAAATCCTAAATGCTTATGCAGGTATTAACAAATCTTCAAAATACCGAGGCAAAAAATGGTAAGGACAGAAAGAAGAAATAGACAAATTCACAGCTATTATCAAAGATTCAAAACTCTTCTCTCAATGATAGAGAAAGCTAATCCTATGGGAAAAGGAAGTTTTTTCAAAAAATCTTTTTCTTTCTTTCTTTCTTTCTTTCTTTCTTTCTTTCTTTCTTTCTTTCTTTCTTTCTTTCTTCCTTCCTTCCTTCCTTCCTTCCTTCCTTCCTTCCTTCCTTCCTTTCTTTCTTTCTTTCTTTCTTTCTTTCTTTCTTTCTTTCTTTCTTTCTTTCTTTCTTTTCTTTTCTTTTCTTTTCTTCTCTTTCCTTTTTCAGAGGTAGAATTTAATGATTCATCAGTTGCATATAACATCCAGTGCTCATTACATCAAGTGCCCTCCTTAATGCTCATCACCCAGTTATCCCTACCCCCACCTACCTCCCCTCCAGCAACCGTCAGTTTGTATCCTGGAATTCAGCATCTCTTATGGTTTGTATCCCTCTCTGTGTTTGTCTTATTTTTCCTTCCCTTCACCTATGTTCACCTTTTTTGTTTCTTAAATTCCACATATGAATGGAACCATATGGTATTTGTCTTTCTCTGACTGACTTATTTAGCTTAGCATAATATCCTCTAGTTCCATCCATGTCATTGCAAATGGCAAGATTTCACTCCTTTTGATGGTTGAGTAATATTCCATTGTACATATATACCACATCTTCTTATCCATTCAACTGTTGATGGACATCTGGGCTCTTTCCGTATTTTGGGTATCGTGGACATGGCTGCTACAAACATTGGGGTGCATGTACACCTTAGAATCACTATGCTTGTATCCTTTGGATAACTACCTAGTAGTGCAGTTGCTGGGTTGTAGGGTAGCTCTATTTTTAACTTTTTGAGGGACCTCCACACTGTTTTCCTAAGTGGCTGCACCAGTTTGCATTCTCACCAACAGTGTAAGAGGGTTCCACTTTCTCCAAGTGGATATACATATGAGAAAAATGAACATTGGCTATTACCTTACAGAATAGATGAAAATTAATTCAAGACAGTCTATAGTCTTCATCACTAAAACTAAAAAGACTTTTGGAGAAGACATCAGACACCATATTCATGATGTTGTATAGGCAAAGATTTATGAGGACACAGAAAGCAATTATCATAACAGGAAAAATGATAATTAGGCTTTGTGTTGACTAATTTTATTAATCATAAGTCAAAATTTCAAATATCTTTTTAAAAAATATTTATTTATTCATGAGAGAGAGAGAGAGAGAGGCAGAGACACAGGCAGAGGGAGAAGCAGGCTTCATGCAGGGAGCCCGATGTGGGACTTGATCACGGGACCACAGGATCAGACCCTGGGCCGAAGGCAGGCACTAAACCACTGAGCCACCCAGGATGCCCCAAAATTTCCAATATTAACAAGGAAAGCCATACACTGAGAGAAAATAGGCAAACAGTATTTATCAACCAAATACTTGTATTGAGATTATTAAAAAAAAAAACAACTCAAAAACAAAAAGACAAACAAATCATTAACATTGGCAAAAGATTTTTAAGTCTTTTGTCAATGTTAATTTCACAAAGCAGGATATGCAGACAATACACAGTAAACACATGAACAATTGTTCACTTGCTCTTTAGAGATTGTAGTAAGTACTCCAGTGATATTCCACTACACATTCACTGGAATATTTAAAATCAAGAACCAAAAAACAAAAATGTGACAAGGATATTCATCAACTAGAAATCTCACATATTGCTGAGAAGAACCCAAAATGGTACAATGACATTTGAAAAGTTTTCACAGTTTCTTATTGAGTCAGAACAACACTCTTTTAACTCAGTGATTCCACACATGTATTTATCCAAGAAAATTGAAAACGTGTCCACAAAAAAGCCAAACTTAGCTGGCTGATGTGTTTGCTAGATGGTGCCCAACTGACACGACAGGAGGAGAGAATTTTGTCATTGACATGTGTGATTACCACTCACACACAGTTTCCCACTCTTGCTCAGAATGTCTGATTGGCAGCCACAGATAAAGTTTCCTGGTCAAAACCAGGGGCAGAAAGTGCAGACCTGGGTGGTGGATCCCACATATCATGACCTGGGTTAGCCCTCACCACTGAAAAACACGTTAAAGTTTATGCACTTTTAAAATAAAACCTTGATTTATTAAATATCAGTGGTATGTAGTCTGGGTAGGTATGTTATAATCCCCCCCGCAGAGCATCTTATTTTTCTCTCTTTAAACTTCTTTGAATGTGGGGCCCCTAGGTGGCTCAGTGATTGAGCATCTATCTGCTTTGGCTCAGGTGGGGCCTGGGATCGAGTCCCGCATCAGGAGCCTGCTTCTCTCTCTGCCTATGTCTCTGCCCCTCTCTCCATTTCTCATGAATAAATACATAAAATCTTTAGAAAAAAATTAATTTCTTTGAATGTGCAGAAATTATTGTCTTCTTTCTGGTTCCCCTTTTAATGAATTTAATTAAAAAAGAAAGTTGGGAATCACTCAAGATCCTACTGTGTAAGAACTTTGCTTCTACAGAATGTTCTTATTAAAGCATGTGATACCTCTCCTGCCAGAAAACCCTCTGGTCAGCACCACACTGACCCATCATGATGTGTTTCTCATTGGTTACCTCAGAGGGATCAGAAACTGGATTTCTTAGGGGCACCTGGCTGGATTAGTTGGTAGAGCATGTGACTCTCAGTCTCAGGATCATGAGTTCAAGCCCCACACTGGACATGGAGCCTAGTTGAAAAGAAAAAAGAAAAGAAAGGGAGAGAGGAGGAGAAAAGAAAGAAAAGAAACTTGTATCTCAGTACCTCAGTCAAGGAACACAGAAGGTTGTCAGCTCTTTGCAGATGTTTGTTCCATCACAGAAAGAGCCTGGAGTCACCAGTATGCAGAGGACGCATGTTTATAGCCTATTGTGTGGCCACTGCAGGTGTTCCTGGAAAAATGAAAAGAAATCAGCTCCAAAGGGGTTTTGCTGCCTTCATCTATGGTCACAAGGGATATTTTTATACCTTATTTGAGTTGAGAGCTTGAAATTTGAAACTGATGAAATGGAAATCATGGGACACATGGGCGATAATATCTAGAAACCATGAGTTTCATCTGAGAATCAACCCAGGGAAGAATGGGAGCCCACATCTTGAGACAAGACACTCAGAGCCACACTGCACTCACATGAGGTGCCAGGAACCTCTCACTCCAGTGGAGTGGCTTTACAAAGTCTGAAATGGGATTGTACTCCTCCGATTCTAGGATTGAAATAAGAGAACTTAGTAACTTCTGCCATGATTTTCACCCTTCTGATCCCTTTATGCAGATTGTGGCAAGGGAACTCGGAAAGTTTTGAGCTCAGCTCTTCCCAGATTGTTATTTTCCAGGAGAGAATCAATTAAAGTTAAGAGACAAGTAAAATGTTCCCACTGGGAACTCCATGGTTCTGCCCTCCCAGCCTGTCCCTGTTACCTTTCGACAGACACTAAAATTACAGGCCTGCAGAGAGATGAGCTAATGACATCCTTGCCTTTAAACTGTGTGGGTTCTTCTGGCGAGCACGGATCGCCCTACACGTCCATCCACGTAAGTGCCTCTTTGTTACCCAGACTAAGAATCAGTGAGTGGGCAGGGCCCTAGGCAGGTGGTGGAAGCAGGCAAATTGGGTCTAATGGTGAAGTTTTGGGTAGCTTCCGGTGAGCCATCCAGCTCTAACCATCTTCCACAGCTCAGAGGATTGTTTTCTCTGCTATGCAATGGGAAATCTTCTTAATGTATTTATATTTTAATTTGTTGACTCATGAAAATCAGTTGATTTTCACATGATAGTCCACTAATTTTAGATAACCATTCATTTCTCTGAATATAATGGCTTTCACTTATTTATTTTATTTGTTCTGAAGGTATGTATTGTTATATTATCAACTCATATTTTTTACAATTTAAACGGTTAACATATAGTGTATTATTAGTTTCAAGGGTAGAATTTAGTGATTCATCAGTTGCATATAACACCCAGTGCCCATTCCATCAAGTGCCCTCCTTAATGCCCATCACCCAATTACCGCGTCCCTCCACCTGCCTCCCCTCCAGCAACCTTCATTGGTTTCCTATAGTTAAGAGTCTCATGGTTTGCCTCTCTCTGTTTTTATCTTATTTTTCCTTCCCTTCCCTTATTTCATCAGTTTTGTTTCTTAAATTTCACATATGAGTGAAATCATGTGGTATTTGTTTCTCTCATGGACTTATTTTGCTTAGCACAATACCCTCTAGTTTTATCCACTCATTTTAAACCCAAACCTTACTAATTCATATTCATAACTTATTTTGAAAGGGTAAGTTTCAGCTCTGGTTTTTAATTAAGTATACTCAGTTTACTTCTCTCCACGAGTCAACTAGAACTATTATTTAATAAGTGCTGCTGTAATTGTGTAATTAAGAAAAGTCAGATTCCTTATTAGGAAATAAGGTTCTTTGTTCAAAAAATTGCTTTATATAGCAACATTAACCACAGTACTATAAAAAATCTACCAGTATTTTCTCATGAAAGCCTTGCTTGCCCAGTTTTAATTTCACAGATTTCAAATCAATGGCATTAGCACTTAAGCCTGTGCCTTAGCAGGTAGAAATTTCAAATCACAGAATAGAGAAAGTGAGGCTGCAATTAATTAAAAAATAAAGAAAACAAAGTGATGATGACAGAGATTTCTTCTGCTTGTTTAAGGATCTGATCCCCCAGAAACTGGTGAGAAAAGACTATTTGGATCAATTTATCTTTTCTTTGTTAATTAGCTCATATTCATTTCAAAAATTTCCTTCCCCTTCCATTTATGACGTACATGCTGAAACACATTTGACCAGGAAGAAAATTTATGACCCTGATCTCTATGCTTGGGTTTTAAATATTTTTTCCAAACTTCATCTTATCATGCATTCATTATGAACAGGTAAAAGTGAACAGATCTCCTTCCTTGTGACTAAAATACAAACGTTTTGGTGATAAATGAAAGTGAGAGCAGTTCAACAAAAAAGCCATCCTGCTCTGATTTCACCATTGGTTGGTTGATTGAAGAAACCAATTCTTACGCAGGACCATTTGGGTTCCTGATTTTTGACAATTTCATATTTGTGATGTAGTGCCTCTGGGATTTTAATGTTTCTTTAATTTAGAAAAAGAATTCCTCTTCTCATGATTGTTCTCAAAGTAGATGAAAATATATTGATACTTTAAATACTGGAGTTCAAGTGAGCACCCTGAGATGTACCTTACGATCTTTTCAATTTGTAAAAATCAATACATAATTCTCATCCATTATTTTTGAAAAATAGCTGCCATCCATGTACTTATATATTCCTTAAATTTTTCTTCCTCATCCTTCCGGAGTTCATACGGGTCACAAATGCTCTGTACACAGCACTGACACGGAGTTGGTGAAGACTTGACTTTCCTGACTGTGCCAGCTGTTCCTCCCTACAGGTATAGCTTACAGGTATCACTGGTTTGGTGCCAGACCACCACAATAAAGTGAATATCACAGTAGAGTGAGTCAAATGAATTTTTGGCTACTCAGTGCATATAAGAATTATGTTTATACCATACTGTAGATTATTAAGTGTTCAAAAGCATTATGTCTAAAAAAACCAATGTACATACCTTACTTTAAAAATACATTAGTGCTAAAAAAATGCTAATGACTGTCTGAGCAAGTTGTGATCTTTGTGTGGGTGGAGGGTCTTGCCTCGATGTTGATGGCTGCTGACTGATCAAGTTGATGATTGTGGCCATTTCTTAAAATAAGACAAAAGTGAAGTTTGTCATATCAACTGACTCTTAATTTTCACAAACAATTTTTCTGTAGCATGCGATGCTGCTTGATAGCATTTTACCCCCAGTAGAACGTCTTTCAAAATTGGAGTCCATCCTCTCAAACTCCACCACTGCTTTATCAACTAAGTTTATGTCGATTCTAAGTCCTCTGTTATCCTTTCAACAATCTTCACAGCACCTTCACCAGGAGTAGTTTCCATTTCAAGAAGCCACTTTCTTTGCTCATCTATATGAAGCCACTCCTCATCTGTTCAAATTTGATCACGAGATCACAGCAATTCAGTCACGTCTTCATGCTCTACTTCTGATTCTGGTTCTCTCGTTATTTTGGCATCTGTAGTTACTTCCTCCCCTGAAGCCTTGAACCATCAATTTGTAAAAACACAGTATCTGTGAAGCGCAATAAAACAAGGTATGCCAGTAGTTCTCCTCATAGTTCTCCAACTAAAATTGTGCCTCAGGTAGAGAATATTACTTAATATGCCCACAGCCCCAAACGCATAGCGTATGATCAATTGTGCCTTATAAATGTCTTTTGTATGTTCAATTTAATTCATAGATGACAAATGTAATGACAACGGTGGAAAATTTGACACATATAATAGTGATAAACCAAAGTCTGCTCTTTCATATATCTAAGGCACATTCCTAAGTGCTGACACTAATCATGCTACTTCTACATCACCTCTATGTGCATTATTATTTTCACGGTACACATGAGCAAGTGCATGTGCCCTTCCTTCTTTCCCTTCACCATGTAATCTGTTCCACCCAAAAGAACAAGAGACCAAACTTGTATTGGGGTCTAGCAAGGGAATTCTTCTCTCCATTATACCTTCCACGTCCTTTGTGACCACTGGATCCAGTGAAATGACCTTACTATTCTTCACTAGTTGATGACCCTCTTGATTATCCATGATTTGGATAAATGCAGAATGTCTACAGTGATTGCTTTTTTTGATCAGGGTATCACAGGGTCTTAACTGCCATATCTTTCTGATAGCTTCACTATCAGGTCTAAGAGCTCTTGGTGGTAACTTTTCAAAATAAATGTTCAAATCTCTCTCTCTCTTTAAAAGATTTTATTTATTTATTTGAGAGAGAGCGAGAGCACAAGAAGGGGCAGAGGGAGAGAGAATCTGAACAAGACTCCCCACTGAGTGTGAAGCCTGATTGAGGACTCGATCTCATGACCCTGAGATTATGATCTGGGCCAAAACCAAGAGTCAGATCCTTACCTGACTGAGTACATAGGTGCCCCTGAATGCTCAGATTTCTATTTGGCATTTCTTACTCAATTGTGTTTTGTTTTCCCTAATCTGTTATTTGCTTCTCCTTCATCTTTCACAAAGTGACCTCTCCAGATGTGGCCTATTTTAGAATTTTCTTCCATTTTATTTTCTCTGTGGTATTATGTCATTTTAAATATCTCTGAGGGCAGCTATTTTTCTCCACTTTATAAAATGAGATTTTTTTGTGTGTGCCTGGTATATAGGTAAGTCAGGGACCATCTCAACATTAACTATTCCTAAGAGCTTTATTTGAGGAAGGTCTCCTAGATCATTCTGCTAACGGGAAATGATTCTTTTCTGGCACCCTAATCTCCTAAAACAGTGGTTTATTCAGGTAATGACTGTGAAAGGACACACTAAATTTCTTTTAGTTTCTTTTAGTTTGTTTTTATGAAATGTTTGTACCTACTACTTTATATAAAAATAATATAGTGACACATCTTTATAATGTTTACAATCTACACATATTTATAATATTTACAAACAAATATAAAATGTGTATTTGTGGAGTGTGTGCTTCATCAATATAATTTTGTGTAATCCACCAAGTTTAGAGACAGCTAGATGAGTGAGATAATATTTTCTGTTGTCTCTCCTCTACTCCATGGAGGAGATATAAGTGGATGCTCATGAATGCATCAAATTGTGTCATGATACTGGGCAAAAGGAGATTAACTTTTCTTGGGCTTCCTATGGGATTTCTCCTATAGAAAAACAAGAATTTCTAGTGGCCTTTTTTTTTTTTCTTTTTTAAGAAATCATGTCCTTTACTCATGGGAAAAGGATCTCTTTCAATGTATCAAATAGAGGGATGCCTGGGTGGCTCAGTGGTTGAGCATCTGCCTTTGGCTCAGGTCATGATCCCGGGATCCTGGGATCATATCCCATGTCAGGCTCCCCCCGGAGCCTACTTCTCCCTCTGCCTATATCTCTGCCCCCCCCCCCGTCTCTCATTAATAAATGATATCTTTTAAAAATGTATAAAGTAATAAATGAAAAGATATGGGTAAACTGGAGATGTCATTAAGGATGGAGACAAATCTGGAAACCTGTCTTACTATGGAACAGTAGGGAAAACTGGACTCTTTTGCTTGGAAAAAAAAAACTTTAGTAGGCACATTATAGTAATCCTCTGCTAATTTAGGATGTTATAAGAAGAAGGAATAGATTTGCTCTGTTTGGTTTCAATGAGCAGATATTAAGACTAGAGGTTACTAGGAGATCATTGTGTTTCAGAATAAGAAACTTCTAATAGGTGCAACTGCCCACATACAGAATCAGGCTGATTCATGAGGAGGAATGAAAACTAGGAGTTTATCTTTAGAGCCCCTTCTTACAGGTTGGCTTCCTGAGAGGCAGGCTCAGAGAAAGGGATTAGCTGTAGGATCCAGTGGTTCTAAAGCAATGACCACCTAAAGCGTGATTTCCTAAATACCAGGGCAAGTTCAAGGCAACTATACACCCCTGCCTTACCTTAATAATTTCTATTTGTAGGACTGCAGTCCCCTTAGTAATATTGAAAGTAATGGGAGTTCTACACCCTAATATAGAGGATTGAAATATGCTACTTGACCACTTTTACAATGTTACATACTTATAAAACTGTATTTTCAAACTAAATTAAAGCAAAGTTTGTATTCACAGAAATTACACATAAAAATTTTACAATTTTCATTGTAATTTATTTTATACCATTCTTTAAAATGTTGTCCTTTAAGATATTGTTTATTTATGTGAGACACAGAGAGAGAGATAACACGAGCAGGGGGAGAGGAGCAGAGGGAGAGCGAGAAGCAGACTCTCCACTGATCAGGGAGCCTGATGCAGGACTCGATTCCAGGACCCTGAGATGATGACCTGAGTGAAAGGCAGACACTTAACTGACTGAGCCACTCAGGTGACCCAAAATGTTATCCTTTAAATAGTATATCTAATTAGTGTTATTCTTTTAAAATGTTATCAGTATATATTTCAATGCCTATAGGAAATAATTTATAGGAATATATATATATTTCCTAAGCACATAACAGACAACGAATACCACTTACGACTGTATACGTGATGATATCATCGTGACCCAGAAAACACAGAAAATTAATATTTTTCTGTTATTTCTTCTGGGCATATCACAGGAGTAAACCCTAACTTGCTGAATGTGTGACTAGAAAAAATTATATCACTTTACTTGCTCAATATTTTGGAGAGGGACTGGTATATATACACAATGGAATATTAGCCATCAAAATGATGAAATCTTACCATTTGTAACAACATGGATGGAATTAGAGGGTATTATGCTAAGTGAAATAAGTCAATCAGAGAAAGACAATTATCATATGATTTCACTCATATGTGGAATTTAAGAAACAAAACAGAGGATCATAGAGGAAGATAAAAATAAAATAAGATGAAGTCAGAGAGGGAGACAAACCACAAGAGACTCTTAACTATAGGAAACAAACTGAGAGTGGCTGGAGGGGAGATAGGCAGGGGGATGGGGTACCTTGGTGATGAACATTAAGGAGGGCACATGGTGTAATGAGCAGTGGGTGTTACATATAACTGATGAATCATAAATTCTACTTTTGAAACTAATTATACACTATATATTAATTAATTGAATTTAAAAAGTAGACAGATATGGAGGGGATAGAAGAAAAAAGATATTATTTTTCTAATGCTATTAAGGAATTTCTGTTTAATAAAATAAAAATTCCCCAAAGGCTTTAGAACAAGTGCCCATCTAAATGCTATATTATGTTGATGGTAACTAAACATAATAGAAGTACCTGTTAAATACCTGTGAAAATATTTGAGCCTTACATTCTTGATTTATAGACGACAAATCTGAAAATATGTGTCCGGACCCATTTTACAATGTTATGTACTCCCATATTTTTAAGGCTTGAATTAAAGTAAATACCTGCATTGTATAGGGAAGATATTCCTTGTGTAGGGCCATCACCAAGCTCCCTAGTGTAAATTTTACATTTGGTCCTTATGGGATATCAGTGATTAATTGAAGGAGACTTGGATGCTTGAACTTCCGTGGAGAAACATCTTTCAGGTTGGGGTGATCATCAGTCTTCTGGTTAAAACCTTTCTAGAAAATAACCCAGAATCTATTTAAATTGCTGTTATCTTTACTACCCTGGTACCATTTGCAAAGAATAGAGAGAAAAGAAATTTGGGGAGAAAATTGGGAAATTTGGGAATTTGTTCCTGCTAATGATTAGTTATTTGATTTTGCTCACTTAAAATTGCTTTTTTTTTTTTGCCCCCTTCTTGCCTGATAATAAAAAATACATAAAATGTGAAACTTCTTGGAGGAATCTGAGAAAAGAGTAAAATTTCACCAGCGTCCTATGAACATAGCTCATTAAAATGTTCTACTATTTTAATAATTGTTTCTCCTCTCTCTCTCAGAAAGGACAGAGCTAGGGAATTATTAGATAATTGCATCAACTCTCTTAAGTCACAGGTATGAGGAACTAAATAATAATAAAAATAATAGCTAACATTTCTGTGGCAATCCCTATGCATCAGGCACTCATCCATGTTCAGTATATTGACTTAATCTGTTTATCCTTATATCTTTAGGATATAGGTACTATAGTTATCCTTTACATGTGAGCTCAGTTTAATGCTAAACTGGTTGCTCAAGTTCATGCTTGTATCAAATGTCAGCTCATATATTTAAATTCCGGCTGCCTGACTTAAGAACCACACATCAATATTTTAGTCTTATTTGGTCTAGAAATAAACCAGAATCAGAATAAAGACTGTAGTGAACTAATACATCTGTATGCATGGCTATCTCATTGACTCCTTTTGCTTGAGAGGGCCTTATTCCCACTTTTAGGCAATTTCCTTCACTGTAATTCAGCAAAAATTATAGAGCTCTTACTATATATCCAGAATTTTATCAGGTTTCTGTAAGTACAAAGGCAAATTGGCTATTTTTACTATATAGGTAAACTTCGGTACTGTATGAGCCCAACAATGGAAACACAATCCAGAGAAGACTGGGAAGTTGCAAAATGAGGGGAATTTGGAGATGGCTTTCAGGAGGGTGGTAGAGTGGTCTTCTGCACTAAAGGGTAAGAAGCAGGACATTGGGATTACTCCACCTATTTTCAGGATGGCAATTGTGATGGTTAAGTTGATAACTTTGTTCATATTTGTGATAAAGAGTTTTTCTTGAGCTTCTCCTTAGGCATTTACTACATGTTTATTTTCCACCATCATAAAGATGAATAAAAATAACAAACCTTCCAGTTTTATTGATGTAAAGAATGCCTCTTTCTCCGAAATTGGAATTGGGATCACAGCCAATGCCATCCTTCTTATCTTCCACTTCAACACCCTATTTCTTAAGCACAGGCCTAAGCCAACTGACCTGATCATTGTTCACTTGGCCCTAATCCACATAGTCATGCTACTAACCATGGGGTTCATGACTGCAGACATCTTTGGGTCCCAGAAACTTTGGGATGACATAAAATGTAAATCAGTTATCTATTTTTACAGATTGATGAGGGGCCTATCTTTTTGTACCACCTGCCTCCTAAGTGTCACCCAGGCCATCACCCTGAGTCCCCGAAGCTCCTACTTGGCAAAGTTCAAACATAAATCATCACACCAAAACATGTATAGCATTTTCTTCCTCTGGGTCTTCAATACGGCCATTAATAGTAATTTCTTAATATCTACTATTGCCACCCCCAATGTGACCTCAGCCTGTCTTCTATTTGTCACTGAATCCTGCTCACTTTGTCCTGTGAGCTACTTCTTTAGGTACATATATTTTGCACTGGTGGCATTCCAGGAAGTCTCCATGATGGGGCTTATGGCCCTCTCAAGTGGGTACATGGTGATTCTTTTGTACCAACATAAGAGGCAGACCCAGCATCTTCACAGCACCAATCTTTCTTCAAAGACATCTCCAGAAAAAAAGGCCACTGCGACCATTCTCTTAC
Organism: Canis lupus familiaris; assembly: GCF_011100685.1. Taxonomy (NCBI): domain Eukaryota; kingdom Metazoa; phylum Chordata; class Mammalia; order Carnivora; family Canidae; genus Canis; species Canis lupus. The sequence goes on along the minus strand of NC_049241.1, from coordinate 4,196,890 downwards.
TCATGAGTTTCTTTGTGGTCATGTACTTTTTGGACTTCATTGTCTCCTCTTCTTCAAGAATGTTGTGGAACAATGACCCTGTGCGTCTGTGTGTCCAAATGATTGTGGGAAATGGCTACGCCACCATCAGTCCTTTGTTGCTCATCAGCACCAAAAGACAAAAATCAAAGAACGACAATAAATGTGTAATTTTTCTGTGACAGTTTATGCCTTTAAAGGATGATCCAAGGCACTGACTTCAAACCAATTCATCATAGTGTAAAGGGTGTGCTCTCTGGGTTAACTGAAACATAAAGACTTAGGCTTTTTCTGTTAAGCCTGTTTATTTTGGTACACATGGCTCACAACTACATAGTAGATCATTTAAGAGTATACCTATATGAGATAATTCAGGGATTTCATTCAAATCTCATTCATAGGAATTGGACCCCTAACCCAGTGACAAACTTTTAAGTGATAAGGAAATCAGTGACTATCTGCAGGTGGCCAAGGGGAACAAGAAAAGCAGAAGGCAAGATTTACAAAGGGACGCGAGGAAAGTCTGGGGGGGGTGGTGATGTGATATTTTCATGATGTGTATATATGTTGAAAGAATCCATTTGTATGTTTCAAGTATGTATAGTTTATTACAGATCAGCTAACTCAAGTAAGTTGTTAAATGACAAAGTGAAAAACAAGGAAGACAAAACCTAGATAACCAATTTGAAGACTTTAATCACTTATTAAAATAATACGTACATATGTGTGTGTCTGTATGTGCGCACAGAATATATTTGTAAGACAGAATTTTAAATATTGAGCATGTACAAGGTCAGAGAAAATCTACATAGTCCATAAGTAAGTCTTGCAGTTTTAATTATCTAGACATAATTTATAACATCAGCGAATAACAGCAAAATGTTTACATGTAAGAATTATTTATCCCCTTGCAAAATGTATAAATCTTTGTACATTAGTACATTATGTACTAAATCTTCATATGTTAGTAGAAACTATAGACTATATATATATAGTTTAAATGAAGTTAGATACAAGGAGGCAGAACAGAACATGAATTCAAATCTTTAATTGTATATGTCAGATTCAGAAACCAGAGGTCAATAATTTTAACCACTGTTATATCCCTTTAGTAACATGAAGATTATAATATCAAATTCTGGTGGGTTTTTAAAAAGATTTTTAAATTTAATTTAATTTAAGTTTTATTTATTTTATTTATTTGAGAGGGAGTGAGAACCACAGCAGGAGCAGGGGAAGGGGCAGAGGGAGAAGGAGAAGCAGGCTCCCTGCTGAGCAAGGAGCCTGATGCAGGGCTCCATCCTAAGACCCTGGGATCATGGTCTGAGCCAAAGGCACACACTTAACTGACTGAGCCACTCAGGTGCCCCATGGTGTTATTTCATTTTTTAAAATGCAATCAAAACATTAAAATTATTATTCTTCCTATAACATAATATTAGAAGCAACACAGAATGAATATGTCACAAAGTCAAGATTATTGACAACATACTTTTTTTCCTCCAACACAGTCTGTGTGAAGAGTCTGAAAATCACATTCCTGACACATACAATGTGACTATTGTTCCTGCAGGTGATAAGATAGTCTAGTCAGTATGAACACCTCTTTTTATAAACTGTGGATAAATTACAGTAAACATTCCTTTAAATACCTAAAATAACATAAACATAAAATAAAAATAAACATAAATAAATAAAATAAACATAATGCCAGGGTTCAAATATGAAGAATGATCTAAGACCAGAATATTAAGCAAGCTGAAAGCCTGTGCTGCTCTTGAGACATCGAGTGATAACCTGGATAATGAGTTTTTGCCTGCTGGGCCAGGGCAGGGCCCAGGTCTCCATGCAGGTCACAGCTGCAGAACATTCCAGTTTACAGAAGCGTCTGAATTTATATAATCAGTCCCCACGGGTGGATCTTTTGATTCTCTGAGCCTCTTGATATTTCGATTAATGCCTCTGTGAGGCATTTGGTCACTTGGCACATGTGTGAGCCTCCCGGAGGGTCTGTATGTCTGGTGGTAGACTTGTTGGGTTGAGCCCCAGGATGGTAGTAAAGGTCAGCGGGATAAGGGGCAGGGGGCAGAGCCAAGGGGTGGACAAGGACAGGCGTGGGAGTCCAGGGGAAGGGGCTCCCTCTCAGCTCGCCCCAGAGGGGTGGCGGGCGGCCGCCAGGGTTGCCCTCAGACTAGGAAATTAGGGAGAGTTTAGAGAGGGACTGCTGTCCAGCAACCCGAGGAATGGGACAGAGTGTGGGGTAGCCACACGATGGAGTATTATTCAGCTATGAGAAGGAAGGACGCATTGGTTACATGCTACACCATGGAAGGACCTTGCAAACATTATGCTCAGGGAGGGAAACTAGACACACCAAAGGCCGCATGTTGTATGATGCCATTTATGGGAAGTGTCTAGAATGGGCAAATCATGAAGACAGAATATTGTTTATCTTTTTTAAAAAAGATTTTATGTATTTATTCATGAAAGACACACAGAGAGAGGCAGAGACACAGGCAGAGGGAGAAGCAGGCTCCATGCAGGGAGCCTGATGCAGGACTTGATTCCAGGACCCCTGGATCACACCCTGAGCGAAAGGCAGACCCTCAACCATGGAGCCACCCAGGTGCCCCTGGACCAAATATTTTTTTAAAAAACCTGTCAGGACCCCAAAATAACAGAAACAGGTCAATCATAGAGGGAGCCAAAAGCTGGAGATCCATCCTACAAAGAGGATAGTTTCCCATTTCTTTTTTAGAATACCTTTTTTCTTTCTCACGAAGCAGCATGGAAGAGGTAAGAGAAGTCATGTCCTCTGACCAAGAGAAAGAAGGAAAGGAGCCCTTGAGGGATAGACGGTGTGAGAGGGAAAGCCAGAGATGAGACAATCAGAGAAGGGGTTCTCCAACTCTGCACCTGTTCCTGCAAGGGTTTCATCCTACCCCCTGAGCATGTCTGGAGAAGGCCCAAACAAACAGAGCAGAGATTTAGCCAATGGGGCAAGAAGACAAAGCAACACGTATACACTAAACGGACCGGGTTGGCTGTCTTCTAAACATCAGCATTCTCCACAGCAGGACTGAGAACACAGCAGAGTATTCAGACAGTTCAAGATATAATGCAAAATTACCTGCTGTAGAAAAAATGGGGAATATGTGAGTAACTCTAAGGGATAGATACTTTCAACAGAGGCCAAACCCACGTTCACGTGATGTTGAAATTACCAGAGACTTTTAGGAAGCTTTGATGACTAGGTTCTATAAAGTAAAGGAAAGTAACTAAGAAGGAACAGAAAGATAAGATTTCTCAGTAGAGTAAGCAAAATTACAAAAATAAGCACATGGACATTTTAGAATAGAAAGTACTATATACCTGAAATAAGATCTCCCTCTCTGCTCAATAGCAAAATGGAGATGATAGGAGACAGTAATACAAGAAATGAGAATGAGTAACATGGACAGAGTTTCAGTGACCTGTCACACGATATCAAAATATTTAAAATATATGTAATTGGTTATTATGATAAGAAAGGGGAAAGGGATGGGGGAATAATTTTTTAAATAACAGTCATAAAACTACCCAATTGTGATTTAAAAACACAGAATTTCAGCAAACCTAAAGCAGGAATAATTTGAATAAAACCATGCCTAGACAGATCATAATAAAACTGCTGAAACCTGGGGCACCTCGGTGGCTTTTGCCTTAGGCTCAGGTCATTATCCTGGGGTCCTGAAATCGAGCCCCATGTCGGGCTTCCTGTTCAGCAAGGAGCCTGCTTCTCCTTCTCCTTTTGCTGCTCCCCCTGCCTGTGCTCACTCTCTCTCTCTCTCTCTCGCTCACTTTCTCAAATAAATAAATAAAATCTTAAAAAAAAATAACTCAAGAGAAAGCAGCAGAAGAGAAGAATAAAAAAAACAAGAGATAAATAGAAAATACATCAGGAAATGATAGATCTCAATCCAACTGTATCAATAATTATATGAGATGTTAATAATCTCAATAATCCGAATAAAGACAAATATTAAGAGTGATTTAAGAAAAACAAGTTCCATACTAGATAAGATATGTTTTCTAAATACGAATACTTTAAACAGGGAGTGAGAGATACACCACATTAAAACGTGAGCAGAGGAAGTCACAGGTGGCTGTTTTAAGGTAAAACAGACATAAAGACAAAGCAATTTTTTCCCTTTTAAAACTTGGTATAAAATACCTCACACATCAAATTTAACATCTTAACTATGTTTAAATATGTAGTTCAGTGGCTTTGGCACATGCACGTTGTTGGGTAACCATCCCTGGCATCCATCTCCAGAACTCTTTTCATCGTGTGTCGTTGAAACTCTGTCCCCATGAAACTTGTCCCTCCCCCAGTCCCTGGCGACCTCCAGCCTACTTTCTGTCCCTGGAGTCATCAGATTCAGATGCAGGCCTACTTTCCATCTCTGAATCTGATGACTCCAGGGACCTCATATAAGTGAAATCATTCCATATTTGTCCTCATTTCACTGAGCACCTCAAGATTCGCCCAAGTTGTAGCATGTCACAGTTTGCTGTGACCCTCAAAGTCCCCTTCCCCTCTTACCTCTGGCTAAAATAATGTGGTAGCTATTATTATTTCATGAGAGAAAAGAAATGGGAACTCACCCACAAGCAGGATGCATCTCCAAATTTTGGCTTGCTCCACCATTGGCCTGCTTTTGTTCACTTTTCAGAGTCCTCAGGTAGCCATTTTTCATGTTCTTCCCAAAGATTATAGCTGTAATTAGCAAGAGCAAGTTTTCACTAGAAAAGAACTGGAGCCCTCCCACCAAATTTCTTTTTTTTTTTCCTCCCACCAAATTTCAATTTAAAATGTTTTCACTTTACTTTTGTAATTTTCAGATGGATCTGATAGTAATGGAGGTCTTCCTTCATATTAGTTTGGACTTCAAATTTTACAAGTGTGTATGATTCAGAATAGACATTCTCTAGTTATTCCTCAAGAACAAGAGGGAAACAAATAGTAATTCATTCATAAAATAGTTCCAAGAGTAAGATCAGCTATATATGAGTGAAAAAAAATCTAAACTTTTAAGACATACATAAGCCTAATTTCTGTTGAAATTAAGAATCTAGATGCTGTAATAACCAAGAGTGCAGATATTGTAATAACCACATATGTAATATAAGCATGAAAATATTAGACATGAATATAAGACTTCAACGTGAGCAAAGATCAAAAATACTTGAAAAATAAACCAGATGTATATGAACGAGGCTGAGCTACCCAATTCTTGGCTTTCATGGATTTTTTTTCTCCTGGATTGGCCTGGCAAGAGTAATAGAAACCATATCCCTCAGGCCAGTGAATACAGGAAAAGAGCCCTTGAGGACCAGAGAGTGTGGGAGGGAATTCCAGAGGACAGAACCAGAAACGGCTCCTAATTCTGTGTGGGTCTCTGCAGGTGTCCCAGCCTAATCCCTGAGCACATATGGCACACATACGAAACAATGGAGCTACGTGGTCTAATACACAATCTCAACCAGACACAAAGGCTGACTGACCCAAACCAGGTCGATTGCTTTCTACAGCAAAGTAACATCTCACGAGGCATATACCAAGACTGAGAACACAACATAATACTCACAATGTCTAAATTTAATTCAAAATGACTCAATATACAAAGTATCAGGAAAATGTGACCAATTCTAAGGGATGAACACAATCAATGGATGCCAAACTTATATTGTACAGATGTTGAAAATATATTGCTGGGTAGTCATTCGGTTTGTGGTCATTTGTTATGGCAACCCTAGAAATCTACTAGGGTTTTCTTCTGATGTGTAATAAAGTATGACTCACTGAAGAAAGCTTTACCACATTCATTGCATTTATAAGGATTATCATCGCTGCAGAATTTTGGTGGCTAAGGAGTTTTAACTCCTGGCATTATAGCTTCTCACTTACAGTAAAATCAGAGGAATTCTTTACAGTATGACTTGTCTGCTCTCTTCCCTAGTGAAAACCCTCCTACATTTATTACACTTATGGGAATCTCTCCACTATTAATCCCTACAGATCTTATGAGGTTTGTTATGACTGAAGTTTTTCCCATACTGATTACATTTTAAAAGTTTTACTCCTGCCTGGGTTGTGCTCTTACAGAATAATTTCACACATTTGTTATGTACATAAGAATTCATGCTAGCAGCTTCTCTCATCTTTGTCTACACTACAATTGAAATGCCCTCAAGTGATTATGGGATATTTTTCTTCGAGGAATAAGCTCTGAGCTCCAGTGAAATTGGTTTTTCACTTTTACCACATTCATGTTCCTCCTCCAGAGTCAATGCTTTATTGAAAATGAATTCATCTGGCTTGAAATCTCCTTTTCCATAAAGTGTATAAATAACTATTCTTTGTGAATATTCTTACAATCTACTTAGGCATATCTTTGGTCAGAAGTGTCCTGTTGTGTGTCTGATATCCTGGTTTCAGGTCTACTCTTCTCAAGTGCGAATAGTCCCTCTCCTGTCTGAAAAAGTACCTGTCATAAACCAATTGGTAGAAAAATGGACAATTTGGGGAAGAGAACATTTGAATTATTTCAGATATACTCCTATATAATGCAGAAAATCCATAAAGCACACACAAGAAATAAGTAGAGGAGAATTAAAGTACACAGACAGGTGAGTTACCAGAAACTAAAGAGCTTAGAGAGGTGTCAGAGAGAATGACAGAAAAAGGACTTCCAATATTCTGCTTCATAAAAGCAATGAGCACACTGGCAAAACTAGTCAAAATCAACCCTTTCAGACTCTTGAAATTAACCAAAGGCTTGTAATAAGAGAATTCAAGAAAGTGGCTGAATATAGGTAAGCACAGCGTGCTCTGTGGCATTGAAATTGCTCTATCTGTACCTTCTTCTCCTTGTCTGTGGGTATCTTTGAAAATCAAGAGCCAGCAGTCAGAGTGAAAATCTACAGCCTAGCTGCCAATGAAGGAGAAAGAACTGGGTTGGAATGCTCCAAGAGAACTGTCACTATTTCACCTGTCTGGAAGCTCCAGAGATAACCTCAAAGCCCTTCTCTTCATTTTTCGTTACTCAGAATTAACCACTGCGAAAAGCCAAGTCAACAGGCCATCTGTCAAAAATAATCAGCAGTTGAGCTCCTTGAGGTGGTGTTAAGAGGTGGGATTTTAAAAAATCAAGCTAACCAAAACCTTTTAGAAAGTAAAATCTGGAGAACAAGCTGTCAATGGGAGGTGGGGGTGGGGGTGGGGCTCTGAATTTCGGGGGAATCTAAAAACCACAAGCACACATAGGGTATTGTGCAGACTCAGGGCTTCAGGTGTGCTGGGAAAGACATGACAAAGCATGATGCTTCGCACAAGTAGGAAGCCAAGGCTAAGACAGTGTTATAAAGTGCCCTGCGGTGTCAAAGTCATGCCCCTTAGTCCCAAGATGAGCAATGTTAACTCCCAGGGCAGGTCTCCTTTTATCTCATTTTCCTTAGTCAGAGAAACATTACCTGTGGTTGTGGTCTCTATTTCATCCACTCCCATTCTCCCATCAACTCACCCAACTGTCTTCTGTCTGTACCACCAAGAGCATCAGTAGTCGCCATGGTACCAAATCTAATCATCCCCTCTTGGTCTCTCTGTTCACTGTCTCACTGGGTTTTCAGCACAAGGTGGCATCACCTTTCTTGAAATCATCTCTTCTTTGAAATCCATGTCATTACATTTACCCAGTCTGCCATCTGCCTGACTGAATGCCCTTTCCTCTGTCTCCTTCATGTGCTTCTCTTCTCTCTCTCTAAACGTCAGCATGCCCAGGACTCAGGGTGAGGTCACTATGTTTCTGTCTGCACCCTCAGTGTCACGGTATTAAATATTATCCAACTCCCATGACTTCTGGCCTCCTTCCTACCTGGAGTGCTCTCCCCAAGGATATCCTTTTTTTTTGTTTTCCCCAAGGATATCTAATAGTATCTTACACCGGACAATGCAAACACAGAAGACCCCCCACCCCCATGTCCTGCCCTGGGGAAAAATCTGTCCCTTTTTTTCCTGCTCCAAGTCTCTAACTCTCTGTCCAGGATCCAGCGACATGAACCCTCTGTGTTGCTGTCATGAGCATGCTATGAAGGGCCACACACCCCCAATGTCAGCTTTATGCAATCATGAAGCAAGGTGAACATAATTATAAAGCTGGTTCAGGGGGCACCTGGGTGGCTCAGTGTTGAGCGTCTGCCTTTGGCTCAGGGCGTGATCCGGGGTCCTGGGATCGAGTCCCACATTGGGCTCCCAGCAGGGAGCCTGCTTCTCCCTCTGCCTGTGTGTCTGCTTCTCTCTGTGTGTCTCTCATGAATAAATAAAATAAAATAAATAAAGTAGGTTCAGGTTTCTAAACTGAGTGACATTTCACCACGTGATTAACTTGGCTTCTGACACGGCACATGAAGCAGAACACAAGACAAGTCACACAGTGAACAAGATAACATGGAGGGCAGGAAGTGAACAGACCAAACACCAAGTCCGTGGACGCGCAGTTGAGATAAGGCCTCGGTCCGGTCCAGGTCAGCTCTCAGCACTCGCTGCTGCTTCTGTTCAGTGAAGAATCTCTGTTCTTTGTGGAGATGAGTTGGGCAGAGAGCCTTCGGCAGCAGCTGCCTTTCTGGAGGGGTCAGTGTCTGAGGAGAGGATTTAAAGGGATTTCAGTGGTCTTGGGCCCCTGCAGACCTCCTCTGCCCCTGCTCGCCGTCAGTTCCCGGGTTGTCGCCAGCTGATGCTGGTCTCTGCCATATCTGGTAGCTGCCATCCACTTAGCTGCTCGTGTCATTGCTTGACACAGGCCCCTACGTGACATGAGTCGCTCCATCTTGCTCTCTACACTTGCCCAAGCCAAGAGCTCAGGAATCATCTTTAGATTCTTTTCTCCCATATCCATCACACCTATTCCATCAACAAACCCTGCCTTCCCTAGAGCCAAAATAATAGCCCAAATCCCACCACTTTTATTCTATCACCTAGTCACTATAGAATACCTATTATATATTCTATTGCTACCCATCTCCATGGCAGCAGGATTTGCTGGGTGCTCACAAACCCTCTTCATACAAGACTCATTTCCAGGGATGCCTGGGTGGCTCAGTGGTTGAGCATCATCAAGATTTTATTCAGGATCACACCCTGAGCCAAAGGCAGACACTCACTCTCTGAGCCACCCAGCTGTCACTAAATAAAAATAAAAATAAAAATAAAAATAAAAATAAAATCTTAAAAAAAAAAGACTCATTTCCCAGTCTCTCTGCAGTTACTTCAGACCCTGACTGGGTTCGTGCTGCTAGAATGTGGAAACAAATAGCATATGCTGCCTCCAGCCTAAAATGCCCCCTCAATCTTCCTCTCATAGCTAGAAACAGGGTCAAGGAGTTGGCAGTCACAAGCCATTCCAGCCCAGACTCCAAGACACCTTCTGGGGTTGTTGCTCAGAGTTTCCTTCCAACCACATTATACTATGCAGTGTGAGAAATAAACTTTTCAATGTTAAGCAACTGAGATTTGGGAGCTTTTTCTGGCACCATAGCCAGCATGCCCTCTAATGGACGCATAAAAAGCACACGTAGAGATCAACCCACTTGGACCAGTAGATACCTCTGGTCCAAGTGCTTGAACTGGGTGCATCAGCCTAATTTACAATGTTTTCATTTTCACAAGGGTAATGAGTGTATAGATTTTAGGTGTGGGTAGCACATTTACAAGACAATCCCTGCATTCCCCTCCTCCTGCTCCTGGAAAACCCTATCTATTCCCAAACTGTCCTTCCCTTGCTCACCTCCATGGTTCCCTGGGCTCCATGGCCTTGGCTCAGGGCTAGGGCAGGAAAGGAACCATGAGACATAGTCAGTGAGTGAATCAGTCAACAGACACTGGCACCAATCCCCTGGGCCCTGGGGCTGCTGCAAACTGGGCACCAGGAGATAAATGAGTCATGTTCCTTGGTCCTGGGCAGCTCCCATAGTCTGGCAATTTCTCCTCAGAGTGACCACTCCGTGCAAAGAACTGTGCTGCATTAACAAGCTCACATGCTGCAAGTGGGACTTGTCTAGAATACAAGGGGGGGCTCACTCTCTGGGTCCGTCTCTTTCTCATGGTCCAAAGCTAGGAGAGCAGCAGAACAGAAAAGATAAGTGTGTCAGGGCTAGGATAGTGGTGTGTCCTCAGATCAAGGGGAAGGGCCACAGTGGTAGAAGACATCAAATCAGGAACACATAAAGAAAACTCGCCTAAGGCGGGTCTTCATGGCTGAGCAGGAGCTCAACGAGACAGCACGAGTGAGGCAAGGATCATGCAAGGCAGCGGGACCCACATGTGCAAGGCAGCGAGGGGTGAAATGATCCTTTACTTTCAAGGCACTGATGGCCTCAGTTTGGTAGAAACACAGGGTGTGTACATGGGGGAGGCTCTCTGGGTAGTCCGTCCCATATGAATTTGGACTTCACCTACAGGGCTGCCACAACCATTGTATAGATGGTGTCCTTGGGTACCTGGCCACAAGGGCTAATGGGGCTGAATTCCAATCACGCTCAACCCACCATGCACCCTGGCACAGGTTTGCATCTACCAGGAGAAAGGGATGCCTTTTTCTCATCTTCCCAAATGTGCTGTGTAGTCTACCAGCAGCCTTGCTTATCCTGCCCCCAACACCACAGCTCTCAAAGTCTGGGAAAAGGCTTATAGGATCTTACTGAATTTTCACAACTCTAGGGAATAGGGATTATGAGCATAATTCTGTAGATGAAGAAATAAGGCTGAGAGGTGGAGAAAGACAAAACTCTCCAAGAGGCACTGCTCAAGTTCCAGGGATCCCACTCAGGTCAAAAGATCTTGGGACAAGCCAGTGAGACTCCTGGCCATGTGCCCTGTGCAAAACACAGGCTTGATAAATACAACTCAGATGTATTGTATAATACATTATACAACATGACCAGAAATACAAATTTGAACAAGGCAAGGCAAAATCATAGCTCTTGTAATTATTCTAATATTTCCCTAGACTCTATTTGGCTGTCTTTGGGAGAAAAACTCATCTATAAAAGGATGGCATGTCCCCTCATGACCTGGCAGCAGAGACCAGGTCATGACTGCTTTTTGACAACAGATTTAAATCCATTTTGTGGACCCTCCTATGATTGGGGGCCGGGCAGCCTCCAATTTCACACATTTGAAATGTTAGAAATTTTGCTGAGAAACCAGTGCAAGTAACACGATCTGATTTTTACCTAATACTACTTGGGAAAATAAATGGGACTTCGGGGGGAAAAAAATCTTCCTGATTGAATTCTGTTTCCTGGCTTATGAAAAGCAGAGCCTGACGATGAGAAGGGGATGCCCCCCCCAACTCTGGCCAAAGTCCTTGAAGCATCCAGGCAACAAAGGTTGTAGGAAGAAGCTGTGAGTGAATTCAAATCCTGAACTAGCTTCCCGAGTACAGCTATGTGGCTTGCTGTCTGAGGATGGATGATGGTTCTGCAACACTGGGTAGATATTACTCCCATTCCTGTTTACATCTGGAACGTTAATTAGATACATAAAAGTCATCAATACTAGTACCAAAAATACATAAGCTGTTTATGAAACAAGTTGTTAAGGGGCTTTTTTGTTAAGGGTCTTTTTTCCCCCCAGTAACCAAGCCAGTTTACAGGTAGCCACTGCTCCGTGACTTCTAGAGAAAGCTTTGAGTACAGTTTCGGCGCCATCTCGTGTCTAGTATTGAGATCAGCACATCCAAACAAGGAAAAAATACATAAGAGCAGGGAGGTATTAAGGAGTTGATCTATTCTGGCAGGGGTGAGCAGCCAGGCGTTCCTGAAAATTTAGGGAGAGGAGGGAGGTGCAACTGGAGAAGTAGGCTGGGGCCAGCTCCTGAAGGAAGCTCACAGGCACTGAAGGGGTGTGAGCACCTCAGTGCTGTCATCAAATGTGTGTTTCTGAACAATTCAGCTGTAGGCACATAGGCATGGGCTTCAAGGAGGCATCAGGCGCTTATGCGGGTCAGCATGTGCAAGACTATGCTTACCGTCTCAATTCTTGGGCCAGATCATAGGAATAGCTGCTTTCTACCAGAATATAAATAGGGATTATTGGCTGATCTGCTCACATCTCTACCCACACTGCCTACAACTGTGCCTGGGACATAACAGAGCTATGCATGAGTGTATTTAATCATCCCAAAGTAATAATGGCTTCTAATGTCAATACACAAAAGTGTTTTTTTTTTCAATATAGAACAGCTCAGAAGCTACTTTTATAAAGCACCCTTTCCTTTAAAAGATCCTTTTAAAGATAATATGATAATACTGTCCACATGCAGATTCCCCTACCCCACCCCTCGTCAAGGTGTCTCTTTAGAGGATAAGGGATGTGCTCTGACTTTTCATCAGCCTGTTGGGCAGGCATCATCAGCTTCCCAATCTTGCAAAAGAAAACAAGGAGGCTTGGAGAGGTGGCTCTGCCAAGGGCCAAGGCCCCCTTCCCGTCCGTGACTCTCTGGGACCAGCAAGGCTCCACTGTGCCAGCGGTCACACAGTCACACAAGCCCCCTCTGGACCACCAGGTTACAGCATCTCCTGCACCCAGGGAAGTGTCCTCAGCCCAGCCTGAGGGGCCGTTATACCTCCAGAAAAACAGCCTTTCAAGGGACAGTCCCCAGGACAAACCCCAACCAGAGAGGCAACAGTCAATCCCACAAGAAACTATGACAAGTCTCTATCACTCCCCGAGGGGAAGGCCTTAAGAAAGGCTGCACGCCCCAGCATCTGCTGCCCCCGGCATTGCCCTCATTTTACAAATGGGGAAACCGAGGCCACCAAAGGCAGAGAGTCTCTGTGAGAGTTGCTTCGTGGGCTGAGGAAACCGGAGGTGGCTTTCCCCTGGGCCTAGAGCGGCGGGGTGCAGAGGAGCTGTGCCTGCCACAGTCTCCGGGGGCTGCCTCCGGGCCGCGCTCCCACCGCTTCCGCGAGGCCCACCCACTGGGCCTGGCCCCTGGCCCCCTGCTCGGCTCCACGGCCCCTGCTTGGCCAGACCCTTGGCCCCCTGGCCCACGGGCTTGGCCCCTTGCAGCCAGGAGGACACCGTATCTTCTCACCGTCGCCCTCTCTCGCCCCAAGGCCACGTGCCGGGCCGGGCCAGGCCCTATGTGACCCACTTTGGGTTGTGTGGCTCACAGCTGGGCTTTACTGGGCGCCCCTCGTCCCCTTCTTCAGTCACATACGAAGCCCCCCAAACACCTGCCAACTCCTCTCATACCAGGCTGCTCGGAGGGAGTTGGTCCCACCCGACCCCGCAGGGTTTCCATCCTCTCAGAGGCCAGGCGGACTGAGGGACAGTTCTGGGTTCTGACATTTGGTGGACTTGGCATCTTGTCCAGGACCCCCACATCACATGTGGATGACCCTTGGGGGCATGTCTCCCCTCTGAGGCTCAGTCTATCTGCAAAATGAAGCTGCTGATAATTCCACTTTCCTGGGGCTCCTGGGAGGACCAGGGAGCCCTTGAGCACGTGTTGAGCACCGTCTGTGTGCTGAGCGAGTGTAGACGCAGAGGAGACCCTGGCCTAGCATCCTCCAGGAGCACACAAGCCTAACCAGGGCATTTTTCAGAAGACCAGGTCCTGTGCTCTGCTGTAGCTGTGTGGCTCTGAGCACGTCACTTAGGTGCCCCAAACCCGAGTTTCTGCTCTCTCAGGCAGGCATAGCTCCTTAGCATGCAAGAGCCATCGGTGCTTGCCCTGCCCTCCAGCCCAGGATGTCTCAGGATGAGGCTGCAAAGGCGTCCGTCCCCTTACCCGTCTTTCAGAAGGTTGACTTGGGGTAAGGATAGCCTCTCACAACAGCCCTCTGTGCAACTAATATTCATTCTAGAAACATTTAATAGCTTTGAACTCTGCAGAGACAGAGCAACAGTTGGGTACTTGAGTTGCGGGCTGCCGAGACAGAATTTACTAATTTAAATTAAAACAATTGTTACAAGGACGCTGGGAAAGTAGTGGAATAAAGGAAGCCTGAAGACAAGGGTCAGGAGCACCTGGGTGGCTCAGCGGTTGAGCATCTGCCCTCAGCTCAGGTCGTGATCCCAGGGTCTTGGGATCGAGTCCTGCATCAGGTTCCCCATAGGGAGCCTGCTTTTCCTTCTGCTTCTGTCTCTGTATTTCATGAGTAAATAAATAAAATCTTTTAAAAAAAAGAAAGAAAAAGATGGGTCAGTAAAGCAGGAGCTGGGCTGTCTCAGGTGGTTTTGTATCTGAAACTTCTGAACTGTCACTCCTGGATGCTACTGCTCTATGAAGGTATTCCAACCCTTTCTACTATCTGACTGGGCTGTCACTGCTAGACTCTATGTGTCTGGAGAAACAATCTCATTAGTGGTGCCTAGGTGTCTGGACATTCTTCACATTGACCTGAGCAGGTTTCAAAGGATGAATAAAAAGTAGCTAAAGGGAAAGGGAAGGGGACCTTCCAGGCAGGAGCTGCATGTACGGGGCTTGTCCAGCATAGGGCAGGAATCTTGGGGCCAACTCAGAATTCTGCTTGCCACACTGTGCCAGGTGCTTTCCTGGTCATCTTATTCAATGCTCACCAAAACTCTACAAAAATAGGTATTATTAATTTTTTGGAAAATGATTTTATTTTCTTATAAAAATGCTAAATACGTTTTACAAAGAATTCAACTATAGGCAGAATGGTGCAAAAATGAAGGGGGTAGGATATCACACATATTTCAGCACTCCAGATATTCAGGATTAATGCTAGGCAATATCATTCCAGATATCTTTGTAGGCATATATATTGCAGGGGGCAAGAAGGAGAGAGAAAGAAGGAGGAAGTTTGGGTGGAAGGAAGGTGGGGAGGGAAGAAGGAAGGAAGGAAAAGAAACTTTAGAGTCGATCACACTCTTCAAGCAAATTTTTCTTTATTTCCACTTGTGATGTTTATTGTAATAATTATACAAATATAAGGTCAGGTCCTGAATTTTCATTTAATACTGTATCATGAAAACCTTCCAAGTCTTTAAATAAGGTTTGGAAGCAGCGTTATAATGGCTGTATAATATTCTATCAAATTCATGAATTATAAATCATAATGTATTTTATTACTTACCTATAGTTGGACATTTTGATTATTGCTAATTTTCACTACTATAAATAACACTGCAATAAAAGACAGTGTTTAGGCATCTGTATAGACATCTTTGTATAGACATCTGTGAACCCATCTCTGATTATTTCTTTAGAAGTAGCACTATTGACTTAAGGACTGTGAATATTTCTGAGATAATTCTCAGTTTGCTTTCCTAAAATAAATATCAATTTATAACCTCACAAAGGATGCATGAATACTTGTTTTAATGAGCAGTGAGAATTAACATTTAAAGTATACTTTGCCGGGGCGCCTAGGTGGCTCAGTCCGTTAAGTGTCTGCTTTTGGGTGAGGTCATGATCCCGGAGTCCTGGGATTGAGCCTTGTGTCAGACTCCCTGCTCAGTCAGTGGGAAGTCTGCTTCTCCCTCTTCTCCTCACCCAGCTTGTGCTTTCCCTTGCTCTCTCTCTCAAATAAACAAGTAAAATATTTTTTTAAAAAGTATATTTTGTCAATTGTATAGATAATAAATAGTATTTTATTGTGGCTCTAATGCATATTTCTCTAGTAATGAATTTGGTAATTTTTATTATATTTGTTGTAATTACTGTTTTTTCTATCCATAATTGTCTATTCATGTTCTTTATTAGAATAAAAGTGACTTTTTAGAGATTTTTATTATGTATTAAGGATAGCTACCTCTTGTCAAAATTATTTTTACCCAACTATTTACTTTTATATTGTTTGTGTTCTGTTTTATGATGTATTGATGTTTTAACCTTATCACATCATTTTTTCCTTTGTCATCTCTTTCATTGCCTTTTCCTTAGAAAGTTCCCTTTTACCTTTGTACCAGTTAACAAGACACATTCGTTTTTTGTAGTATTTTAGAGTTTCATCATTTACACTGAAATCTTTAATAAACGCATCAGTATGGTATAAGTTGAATGCTTTTATTATTAGATACATTTCCAAAAGTCTTTGCTAAGTAAACCGTCCATCTCTTTGGCATTTGTTTATGATGCTTCTTCACAATACACCTATTTCTTATTCTGTGTGCTAAATTTTAAAAATAAAATATGGAGCTGATTTATCCTCAAATTTAACAAAAGAAAAAGAATTTAACTGAAATCAAAGCAGTTGCTAACTTGACCCACTGCTCCATTGTTTTGTTACTGTATCAGATATTGTTTCCTACAAGACCCCCTAAGATTATGAAGAACATTAAGAAGTTGGGGGGGGGGTTGTATATTTGTTTAATTTACATGTTTCACTCTCACTTCTATTTTTCCCTACTGTGAAGGGTGAGAAAAGTTAAGTCCCTCGCACTCTCTTCCCTGCACACGCCCAACACTCTGTGGCTGGGTTATTGTTTTTATAATGCCCAGGTCTGTGATAATCACATTTGCTCTCTCACCTCCCTTCCCTTAGATGTTCAGACCTAGTTCTGGGTTCATTTGGAAGCATTACTTTGCATTTTCCCTCTCTGAGTTCCCGGACTAAATCTATCTCTTGGTTGGCAGAGGTCCACTTACAAATGTGAAATCAGGCTTGTTCAAAGACACCTTGCCCATGGCAAATCAGTGCAGGAGTTAAGATTCTCATATACTCGCCTGACTCCAGAGACCATGCTCAGGAGAGCAATGGGAGCCAGGAGCTTTCAGTCTTGGGAGGAAGGAGTGAGGCACTTTCCTTTCTGGAACCTTCTAGAGGTCAGATTTGGGGCTGGGCAGGCTTTCCAGGGTACCTAGAGGGCTGACAAGGGAATTAATGACACAGGCTGCTGGTCCTCTTGGCATAGATTTAACTGGAGTCTGACAACTATGAACAGAAAGAACAATGAGTGTGCTTGATTTGGGGGTGCATATAGTAAAATTGGAATGATACAGAAATTAGCATGGCCCCTGTGCAAGGGCGAGACACAAATTTGTGAAGCAAAGATAGTAGAACAACAAGGAAGCCCAAAGCATCGGTTTTCCTTCTATTAGAAACAAAAAAAACCTCCCTAACCAGGAGCCTAAACAACAAGAAGTCTATTTTCCTTTCACTTGGGGGAAAAATGAAAGCCCAGAGGTGCAGTCTGGGCTGCAATGGCAGTTCACCCACGCTGGCAAGTCCTTGTTTTCCATGCTGGCAAGTTCTTGTTTTCCATTCTGCCGTTCTTCAGGATGGCAGCCAGAGGTCCACAAAGAAGGGCAAATTCAAGGGACTAAGAATCTGGGACTTCCACCTACATCTCAGTGGTCACAACAGAGTCCTGGCCACTCCTAGCAGATCCAGGTGCTGGGATATATCCTTTTTTTTTTTTTTTTTTTTTAAGATTTTATTTATCCATCCATGAGAGACACAGAGAGGGGCAGAGACACAGGCAGAGGGAGAAGCAGGCTCCCTGTGGGGAGCCCGACGTGGACCAGGACCCCGGGATCACACCCTGAGCCAAAGGCAGATGCCCAACCCCTGAGCCACCCAGGTGCCCCAAGCAAGGGATGTGTCATTTTTAAAGTCTGTCCAAAGACAGGAGCTTTGTCTTGTGATAACAGATGTTTCACTTTATAACCTATGGTAAGCCGCACTTACTCATTTGCAGATGTTTGTTGGAAGTGCCACGTGTGGGTTGGGCACAGCGCTCACTGTTGTGTGCACTGTGGTGAAGTGACAAAGGTCTGCTCACATGTGTCACTTGGGGTGCTCATTATGTGCAAAAGACATACTACGTATTATTCCTTTTATTTCTTGTAACAGCACTGGAATGTTAAGTACTAATTCCCAACAGCACTGGAATGTTCAGCACTATTATTCCCATCTATGCACAAGTAAACCGAGGCTTTGGGAGGCTAGTGATCTATTTGATGGTCGATAATTATATAAAAGAGCCAGAATCCAAACCCGTGTTGATCTCCTCCAAAGCTTTGGCTCTTAATATTATTTTTCTACACCAGTGATTTCCATGCCTGGCTGCATCCAATGCCTGGGACCTATCCCTCAGATTTGGATTTAATTGGTTGGAGGTGAAGCCTGGGTATCAGTCAACTTGTATTATCTTATTTAATCCTCACAACAATGGGAGATGGAAGTATTTTTTTCTCTCTATTTAAAATTAGGTAAACTAAGATCCAGAGAGGTAGACTCGCTTGCCCAAAGTCACACAGCAAGTCCACAGTGGAGCTGGGATGTGTGTCTACAACTCTTTACCTTCTCCAAAGAGCTGTCCTTGGTTCCAGAAAAAGGTGACTTCCACAAAGTTGTGGGGTACACTGGTCAACCCCTCTGCTCCAGCCAGCCCAGAAGCTTCCCTGGGAATGCGTGTGCCCGAGGGGCAGGGCACCACACGGAAGCTGGGTGATAAACGGGTCAGGTTATGCCAGGATGTGCGGCGGAAGCCCAGCCTGCCGAAGGCAGAGGTGTGGCTGGGCCAGGGTGGGAGCCGGACATGGGGATGCACTTTTTCCCCAGCACAACAAGCTGTGGGCTTCCTCCTCTCTAGCTGAGCCCTGCCTGATATGTCAGGCCCAGAATGGGTCACTGGCCAGGGACTGGAGGGCTGGCAGGCGGGCAGGGGCCCAGGGCCAGTCCCCAGAGGAAGTCACATGGTGGGGGTCACAGGCCTGACCCAGGAATGGTGAAGGGAGGGAGATATTTCAGGCCTGAGAGGAAGGGCCCGGCCCACGAGATGAATCACCCGGGACAGATTATCCTGAGGAAGACCTTGGGGGTGGAATTGTGATAAGCAGCGTCCTCCCAAGGTGACCAGGAGCCCGCGGTCAGCTGGCCGGTGATCAACGAGGCCACATGAGACTGTAGTACTCAGATGTATCTAAGAAGACCCACTGGCTCCAAACGCATTGCCAGAGTGACTTCTCAGAGACCTTCTACCATGAGGATGAGCATCTCCACTTTCAGGATGAGAAAACAGAGCTTTGGAGCTAAGTCACTCACCCAAGGTCACATGGCTGAGATGGGATTTGAAATGGGAGCCTGCCTTTCTCTTGCTGCCAGCTGGCTTCCTCAAAGCAGGAAGCCAAGACAGGGACTGTGCTCCCTCCCCGCTTGCTCCTGTGAGGACCTGGGAGTCGCACAGACAAAACGACCCACCTCTACTCAGGTCTCAGGCAAACCAGGCCTCAGGTCTCATTCTTGCTTCTGGATGACTTGTCCAAACTCCTCAAGGTATGAGTGGGAAGGATGGATCACAGAGAGGGCAAAGAAAGGGCTTGCCCAGGATTCCAGAGTAAGTCTGTTGGAGGCCGACTCTCTCTGCCTCCTCACCTCCCAGCCCACAGGTCTGGATTTGGATCCTCAACAGCCTTTGCTCCGGCAAAGCCAGACATGGCTGGCCCCTGGGGGGCTGCTTAGAAGCAGAAAAGCCACTCCCACCTCTCCCAGGCAGCCCTGCTTGATCTGGAAGGGACCTGGGCATCTGTATTCGTTACCAAGTCATTGTGACAGACAAAGAAATTTGAGAAACACGAGCATAGATGACCTTTAAGATTCCTTCTGGTCCTAAAGGCTGGGTTCCAATATATGTCATTACTGTCATCATCATCAAATATCAATGTATGTTGAGCGCATGATATATGCCAGAGGCTCTGCTAGATGCTTTACATACGTGATCACATGTAACTCAGAGGTAGCATTATTATCATCCCCATTTTACGGAGGAGGAAACTGCGGCTGAGGGGGTGCTAATCATTTTCCTAAGATAGCATAGCAAGTGGCTAAGCTGGGACTCCAGGCTGCGTCTGCTGCCCCACGGCCTCAGCAGCCTTTCATGTGTGACTCTTCCCGAAGCTGGCCAAGTCTCAGGATCTTCTAGTATCTGCTTTGGGATTCAGTCTCCTCATCTATGGGATGGGCTGCCTCCTTGCACCCTTCATGCTCTGCCCCAAGTTTGCAAACAGGCCTTTGGGTTTGCTGCCCAGCCGAGCAGTTAATAGGACTTTGGCAGCAGGAGGAGTGAGACGCTGCTTTTCCAGCCCTGATCCCCATGTTCCAACTCCTCCCAGTCAGGATGCTTTGGCCCTACTCATCCTGGCCCCACTGTGTTAGGCACTGAATCACTGACCTCATGCACAGCAGTGGGAGGGCTGGAATGGAGATGAAACCAGGATAGAGGGCCCCGTTGTTAGCAGGGGTGGGAAGACGTGGGGCAAGACAGAAAAGGAATCGATAGTTAACTTTTATTAAGCACTGACTGTGTGCCAGACACTCCGCTAGCTGCCGGACAAGCCACTTAACCTCTCAACATCTCAGTCTTCTCTTCTGGAAAACGAGGTGGTTATGAGGAGTAAATGAGACCCACTCAATTACTCATTTATCCAACAATCGTTCACCGAGGGCTGATTAAGTGCCAGCCGTCATTCTAGGAATGCAGCAGCGAAGCGATGAGTATCTATCTCTTGTAGGGCTAACAGTACAGCTGGGAAACAGATTAAAATAAGCCAATGAAGAAACCCATTGTGTAAAGTTGGAGAGAGTGTCAACAAACGCCTAGAAGCTAAATAAAGCCAGGGTAAGATGTGTGTAGGTGCCGTGTAGGGACAGGATGGATGATCAGGGACTGCTTGAATGAAGTAAGGAACCACTGGTAAAACTACCTGGGAGAAGAGTGTTTCCAGGGAGCAAAAAACTCAGAGTCCATCAGGGGGCCTGGCACATAGTAGGTGCTCAATAAATGGTGAATGCTATCACAGTTCCGAGGGAGACACCATTTCCTTACTCTACCAAGTGGGTGGGCTCTGTGTTGTTGCTCTTTCCTAGCTGTGGGAATGTGGTCCCCCTTCTTGTCCCACTTGCCCCCATCGTGGGAGAGAGGGCCTGGAGGTCGACAGCCCCAAGCAGGAGGAGGAGGCAAAGCTTCTGTGGGAGAGGCTGCGCAATGCCCACTGCCTGACACACAGTGGGAGCCTTCCAAGTGGAGACTGACGTGCCAGTCACCCAGGGCCTGGACACCGGACAGCCACAAGATCATAGCGGCTCACCTCACTCATGGAAACCTGCACAGGACTGGGTCACTGCCCTCCTCAGACGCAGATGACACTGTGGCTTCCCACATCCACAGCCTTTCATGACAGACACAGGCAGAGGGAGAAGCAGGCTCCCTATGGGGAGCCCCATGTGGGACTCGATCTCAGGACCCGGGATCATGCTCTGAGCCGAAGGCGGACGCTCAACCACTGAGCCACCCAGGCTCCCTGCAACCTTCTTTCCAGCTCCTCCCAGTCGCCTCCCAACTTCTGGCGCTCCACGGACTGGTTACCCTGGGTCCTGTGAGCATCACCTGAGCATGGCATCTGTGAGCCCTCTTCTGGAAGTGCTCACGTGAGGTGAGGGGGACAGACCAGCCCGCAAGTCAAGGTGATACAGCTGGCTGGCTGCTGTGACAGGGGCCAGGGCGGGGGCCTATGGAGATGAACATGCCTGGGGGAGGAGTCTGCTGGGGACGATGTCTGGAGGAGGGGAACTGCATCACAGAGTGTGTTTTCCATCATATGGTTGTCAGCAGAGAGGTCTCCTCTGGCCACACTGGTGAGAGGCCCCACTAAGCCCTACTCTCTTGCACGCTCCTTATTAAGACTCCTTATGAACAGGACCCTCCACTGACCTCATGGGGGATCTCCGCTCCCACCTGCCCTTCTAGAGTAGGGAGACAGACAAGAAAGAGACAGGATGCAGGAGGAAAAGTGGGGTCCCTGCTGTGGCCAGTGCTGTGAAGGGAATAGATCAGTGAAGGGAGGGAAGGTGGCTGGAGGTGAGGCTCTTTTAGACTGAGTGGCCTGGGAAGTGTCTCTGAGGAGTGACAATTCAGGGACTTTCTCAAAGCCACACAGAGTAGTGACAAAGCTGAGGGGAGAAGCTCATTCTCTGGCTTCCATAGAACAGCTTCTGCCCTAGGCCCCACATTCCCAGAGTTCCCTCATGCTGAAAAACCCACACTTTTCCAACAGCCTTCCCCAGACACCCATCCCTGGGGGCCTGGTTCACGGGAATCTCTGCTCCTCCCAGTTGCTCCCAGCAGCTCCAAATACTTTAGCTATAGAAGCTTTTTCCCTGGTTTGCATTGCTGAAGTTTTCCCATAAGCATACATGAAGAAACAAAAGAAGCAAAGACAAAAGGGAAGACTCTACAACCTGAACCCTAGGAATCCAACGACGGAGGTGGTCTTAAACACGGACATCCTGTCCTGATTGGTGGTGGTGCCAAGTGGCGGCTGTGGCCTTTCCATTAGTTTTATGGTTCAGTTGCATGCGTGGCACATGGCAAGCACTTTACGGGGCGGGGTGTGCACCTCACTCCTGGCAACAACCCTAGGAGGTAGAAACTCTTATAATCCCCAGTTTACAGATGAGGGAACTGAAGCAAGCAGCATTTAAGTATGTTTCCCAAGGTCACGGAGATAACAGAAGGAAGCCAGAACTTGAAACTTCAAGAGCTGCTTCATTTACAGCAGGGAATGGGCACTAGCGGAGCTCAGGGCCTGTGCTGTGATGCGGGCCTCGGGACCCAAGCAGCCTCTCCTTCTGTATCCAGCAGGGGGAGCCAAAGGCCAGGGTCCTCTGTGCCCCTGTCCCGGGCAGGCTCGGCGAGGCTCAAAGTGGAGGCGCACCTGCTAGAGACACCCTTCTGCCTTGATACAGGCAGAAAGAGCCACATGGGGAGAAAGCCTCTTGCTTAGCATGACTCTGCCAAAGAAGAACTTTCTGCAATAGGTCCCACTGAGTCATGAAGCAGTTAGTCACAGCCGGTTCGGGGTCTTGTAATGAATCAGCTATAGTTCCCTCTGGGGGAGTTCTCATTCAAGTGAAAGATTTTTACTCCCAGAGAAAGCCAAACAACTCTTTAAAAAACTGGCCTGGATTTTGCGGCTATTAAGTGGCAGAGCTGGTATTTTCAGACTCAAGCCTCTGACTCCAAAGTCTATGGGTTGTGTTTTGTTTTGTTTTGATCAAGCCATGGTGGTCCTCAGTCGAGGCGGGGTGCTGGGGATACAGAGATGCAGGAGCGAGGGTCCTGTCTGCAAGGACCTCATGTTCTAATGGAAAAGTGAGGCACCTGAACCGACATCCCTCCGGTGGGAAGGACTCCACCAGGAACAGCTAACGGGCCATGGAGCACAAAGGACAAAACTGTCTTCCGTGAATGTTGGATGGATGGATGAAAGAGGAAGAGACCAAGTGCCTAGGACAGAGGCAAGGCTAATCAGGGAAGGCTTGTGATGACCCTCACACTTGGGAAGGTCCTGAAGGATGAGAGGAGCTAGCCAGGTGGAAAAGAAGAGAAAGGCATCCCAGACATATGAAAAGGAATAACAGGATGGAGGAACGGTCTCAAGTTTGTTTTTATTACAACCCACAGTATATACCACACAATTGGACCCTTATTATGTACAATGTCTGCTGTTATTTTCTGGTCTAATTCCATTTTGTAAATATTGGTGGCAACCCATTAATTTTTTGTGATATGGGCACAGGGGATTTGGGAAACGTGGAGGCTGGAAAGGTGATCTGGAGCCATGCTGTAAAGATCTTTGGATGCTTGGGTTGATGACTTTGGATCTTTTTCAGTCCTTGCTTCCCCTGCAAGCTCTGACCCTGCAAACCCTTGCTCCTTCTTTTTTATTTATTTTTAAAGATTTTATTTATTTATTCATGAGAGACACACAGAGAGAGAGAGAGGCAGAGACATAGGCAGAGGGAGAAGCAGGCTCCCTGCAGCAAGCCTGATGTGAGACTCAATCCCAGGACCCGGGGATCACAACCTGAGCCAAAGGCAGATGCTCAACCACTGAGCCACCAAGGGTTTCCTCTTTGCACCTTCTCTAGCTCTTTGAGAAACCTCCTCTCCACCCCAGCTAGTCTTTTACAGTCGCCTCTGGCTGCTTCTTCCTCTCTGGTTGGTTCCTCCAACGGTGCTGAGTTGGGGCTCTGTGCTAGGCAGTCCCCACTCAGCCTTCTCAGCCTCCCTAACATCTCAGCCGTGCCCTGGTTTGGAGGACTGCCTGCCTGTAGCTGTGGAGACCTTCACCCTCCAAAGCCCACACTCTCCCTCCTGAGTGCCCGGCACACTCATTCAACTGGCCCTTCAGTGAGCTACAGACACAGCACCCTCAAACCTGCTTCTCCCTGTCCTGTCTCTGTGTTGTCCTCACCAGTCACAGTGTCTCCAGGACAGAATCTTGTCCATGGGGATGCATCGTGCTGTCTATGCTGCTTTCAAACCAGCTCTCAAATCTGTCCACTTTTCTGCTTGCTGTCTGTTAGCACCGTGGCGTGGGCTGGGCCTTCCTGCCCTGCCTATCTGTTGACACCTTCTGCCTCCGTGTGCTGTCCCCTTCCCTCAATTCCCTGTCACTGCTGCCATCAGCCTTCTGTAACATAAACCTGATCGTGTGACACCCTGCTTCCCTTTATGATAAAGCCCAAACTTATTCATATGCCCTGTGTCCCCAGATGACCTGTTGGGTCTCATTTCTGCAGCCCTCCCTACTTCCATTCCCTCTGATGCTCCATTCATCAGGGCCTTCAGACTTCCACAGGCTTTGCTCCCTCTGGCTTTGAAAACTCTGCCTGGTGAACCCCAACTTATTCCTCTGGATCCTGCTTTAGGAACACCTTCTCCAGGAAGCCTTCCATGACCCACTCATTCGCAGCCCTCTTCTCTGCGTCCCCACAGTCCTCCGTGCATCTCCCACCTTGATGCCTAAAACCTTCTTTTCCATAGCAGTAGCCTCCACCTCTCTTTTCCATTAGACAGGAGGCATAATTGAAGGATTAGAGCAGATGCTCTAAGTCAAAATTCTGCAGGTTCCAATCCCATTTCTGCCATGTGACAGCTGGGGGAGTTTGGGATTTTATTTAATCCCTCCCTAATTCATCTTCTCCAAACGATAAAATGATGATAATTATGATAATCATAAAAATATTAACAAAAGAATGGTGCCTGCCTCACGGTATTGTTAGAGGACTGAGTCCCTGTGCTGATGACAGTGCCTGGCACATAGTAAGTGCCACCTGTGTGTCTGGTAATCAAATCAGCCCTCAGAATAGTTGCTCCAGGAGGGCAGACACTGGGTTTATTTGATCCACTGCTACATTTCCAGCACTTGCCCCAACATCCTGAGTGTCGCCCAACACTTGTGAATAAATCTTTTGTCCAAGAGAATGACAATGCATCCAGGAAAGAGAGGACCCATTTGAATGATGCTTTGGAGGACGACTGCTCAGAACCCAGCGCTGACTGCATCTGGGGGTGGGAGAGAACAAGGAGGAATACGGGAGGGAGAGCAAGGCTAGGACAGACTTGAGGACTGTTCCTCCCAAGCCCTTGGCTCTTCTAACCTCCCTCTCCCACTCTCCCTCATTGCTACCTTCATCCATGTGAGGGCTCCTGCCGGCCTAGGGCTCACTGTCCATCTCTCTCTCTGTCTTTCCAACCCCTCACTCCACTGGGTCCTTCTATGTCCTGGCAGGGCTGCTTGTGACCCATGCCCAGCATCCTCCCTTCTCCCTGCACCCTACTTCCACCTCAGCTGTTCAAGTTACAATTGCTGTGTAACAAGCATCCTCCCCCCACAAAAAATAGTGGCATAAAGCAGTCATTTCATTATACTTGCAAGTTATGGGTCTTGGGAACTTAGAGCACCCTGGGGATGACCGCAGAAGCCCCTGTCCACAGTGTCTCAGCTGGGAAGACTCAAAGGCAGGGATGACTTGGCGGCTGGGAGTTGGAATCATCTGGAAGCTCCTTCAGCCACATGTCTGGCACCTGGGCCAGGATAACTCCAATGCTGAACTGGGACTGTGGATTGAACACCTACCTACCTGGGCTTCCTCACATCATGGCAGCCACCAGACTCCTTCCACGGTGGCTCAGGGCTCCAGCAGGAGTGTTCCAGCCAATGAGGCGGAAGCTGCCTTTGCCTCCTTTGACCTCGCCTGGAAGTTTCACAGCGTTGCTTCTACCACACATAAGCCCACTCGGATTCAAGCAGGGAGAGCACAGACAGCGCACCTCTCAGTGGGAGGCACGTGGAATAATTACTTGTGTGGCCGGGGTTTAAAACCACCAATGTTTGTACCTGGACCCCTGGGGTAGTCTCCTCTCTGGTCTGCCTGGCTCCACTTTGCCCAGCCCTACCCTTCACCCCACGCCTTCCCGGATTCTCTAGGGAGCAGCCAAGGGGAGCTTTCGAACACACACATCGGATGAGTCACCCTTCTTCATATCCCTCCAATGTCTTCCTGCTGAACTTCCCCCCCCCCCCCGAAATCTAAGCTCCCTGACATGCCCACACAGCTCTGTGGGATCTGTGTGCCCCCATCACCTCCCTTCTACCCCACTGGCTTTCTTTCCCTTCCTTGAGCTCAGCCCCACATCCCCTCCTGGTGCTCCTGCCCAGCTCCAAGCTTCTGCACTGCTATCCTCCCTCTCGAAATGCTGGGACCCCAGACCCGGGGTCCTTCATGCCTCGACTCCAGTGCTACGTCTCTGATCTCAAATAATCCCCTGGCACCCAGTATTGTCTCTCTCATCACTCCGTTTTATTTTTTCGCTTCTCGCTGTGATGTCTGAAATTATGTATTTGTTTACCTCTGGTCAGTCTCCCTCACTAGCTCCAAGACAGAAGGTCCCATGTGCCTCTTGCCTTTATCCTAGGTGTCTGCCGTGATGTCTGGCACGGACATTCGTGTGATGTGAGTGAAGGTATGAACAGCGGCCCTCAGGGAAGATCTAGGAGAGTAATTCTGAAGGACTGGCAGTTAATGTGTGTGGGTGGGGGGTGGGTGCTGCTTCCAAGCTGGCTCCCACCCACTAGCTGGTGACTTTAGGAAAACGCCTTCGCGTCTCCGAGCCTCAGTTTCTTCGGCTGGAACGCGAGTCCAACAGCCGGCAGCTCGCCGGACTGGGGTGTACGTCACGGGGAGGGGTCTGCACCTCGGGCCCCCCGGCCCCCACCAGGTGTCGCCACGAGCGCGCGCTGAGCGGAGGCGGCTCGGGAGGCCCGCGTCTGGGTCCCGCGCGGGGCGTCCCGGCTCAGCCCGCCCCCGGCCGGCCGCCAGGAGCGCAGTCCCGAGGAGGCCGCCCCACCTGGGCGCCCACCTGCCGCAGCCCCCGCCCGCGAACCAGGGGGGAGGGAGTTTGCTGAGCCGGTTGTCCCCGCTCGCGGAAGGGGGCGCCCTCCCCCGGGGCTGGCCTCGGAACCCGGGGCGTGGGGGTCCCCGACGCCGCCTAGCCGGCACCCCCGCCAGCCCTGAGCGCCCGGCCCCGCGGGGAGCACCGGGAGGCACGGCACGCTCGGGTTCCGCCGAGCCTGGATTCCCTCGGCCCGCCGGCGGTCGCAGGCGCCAGCTCGGCCCGCAACCTGCGCGGGAGCCACCCGGGGCCCAGAGGGTCCCACAGCCCCCTGCCCGCTCGGCGCCCGGGAGCCGGGAGGGGGCGCCGCGGGAGCGCGTGGGGCAAGGCGTGCGCGCGCGCTCGGAGCTGGCGGCCGGGTCCCGCGGGCGCGGGGTGCGGGGCGGGCGCTCCGGGGAGGCGGGCGGGGGAGGGGGCGGGAGAGAGGAGGAGGGCCGGGGGCGGGGGCGGGGGCGGGGGCGGGCGGCAGCGGCGCCCCCGCACTCCCCGCGCCCCACACACTTGCACCGGCCGCTCGCGCGCAGCCCGGCGTCGCCCCGCGCCGCGCCGCGCTCGCTCCTCCCTCCCTCCTCCCGCTCCGTGGCTCCCGCGCTCCCGGCGAGGCTCGGGCGCCGAGCGCGCGGACGGGCGCACGGACAGACGGCCCCCGGGACGCTTCGGCCCGCGCCAACCGGGCGGGCTATGTTGATAGCCCCGCCGGGGCCGGCCCGCGGGATCAGCACAGCCCGGCCCGCGGCCCCGGCGCACAGCGGGGACTATGAACCGGAAAGCGCGGCGCTGCCTGGGCCACCTCTTTCTCAGCCTGGGCATGGTCTACCTCCGGATCGGGTAAGGGCCGCTCGCATCCCCCGCACGCTGTCCCGGCAAAGTTGGCTTGGCCCGGGGAGGGGGGCGGCCGGCGGCCACCAACTTGTTGGGCCCCTCGGAGAGGCGGGGTGGGCGAGGTGCGCGAGTGGTGGGCGCACAAAGGCCCCCCGCGGACGGGCGCCCCAGGGCGCGCACAGCTCTGGACGCTGGGCAGAGGTCGGGCCATCCTAAGGTTGTCTGAGTCTGGAACCCCCAGAACCAGAGACAACCAGTGTGGACGGTCCGGCTTGGGGGACTCTGAGGAGAGCCAGCTCCTGCAGAGGGTCAGTCTCTGCTGGGGACACTTCTGCCGGTCCCACGGGAGCACCGGAGCCGAGAGTCAGGACGACAGCAGCCCCCAAGGAGCTCAGCCCCCAGAGCCGGAGAGAACTCTGAACAGAGGCGCGGGCACAGCCGCTCCTGGGGACTGGGCAGTCCCCGGGTGGCAGGTGGGGCCGGTCCGTGCCACGGGAAGCAGGTACCAGAGGGAGGGACCTTCGCTGGCAAAAACAAGAACCGCTGCTCACATCCCTGGCACCACCCGATTTCCAAGAAGCCTCAGTACCCCAGAGCCCTTTCCCGGGCCACGGGGACAGTGCCTCCCAGGCCCGACGAACACACACACAAAGGTAGCACGAGAGGCGCCCCCAAACACCCAGGGAGACAAGCTCGCAGAACCAGCGCCGGAGAGAGGCGGGCCACCCCGCCCCCTAAGACTGCACGGAGTCGGCGGGCGCGCCTGCGGAGCGGCCCTCCCTGCTGCTCCCCGGCATTTCTACGGAGGTGGGGCCGGGGCGGCGCTCCGGCTGGAGAGTGGGAGGGGGCGGCTCGGGACGCGTCTTGGAGCTGCGTTTGCAGGGCCAGTCACCCTTTGTACTTAGGAGATAATGCGTGTGAAGCACGGAGGGGTGGGGGTGGGGGTGGGGGGCTTTAGGGATGGATAGAGGTTCTGGCGCTAAATTAGGGCCACCTTGGCGGGTTTCGCACAACCTGCTTTCCCACCTCCCCGCCGCCCGGCTTCGGGGAGGGGGCGGCCTGCGGGGGCTGCGGCGCGGGGGTGTGTGCGCCCGAGCCTTTGTGTTTCGCCACTACCACTCCTCCCCTTTCCCCGCCCCGCGTTCTCGGTAGCGGGCGTTTCGCAAGTTGAACCGCCGCGGCTCTAAGCAGGTGCGCGCGGAGCGGACCAGGCTGCCGCCCGCCGCGACCGCGGACCGAGAGGCGACCGCAGGCGGAGAGGCGGCTGCGGGGCCCGCGCGCTGTCTGCCTGCGGGTGTGTTTTAAGTGTTATTGATTCGTCCGCGTCTGGGTGGCTTTTCTTTTCCTCCCTGCTTTAATCTTCATCTTGGCCCGCGCCCCGCCGCCCCGCGCGCATCCAGCATCCAGGAAGCTGGTCGGGCTGATTGGCGCTGGCCGCGCGAGGCTTTATCTTCTTTTTAATTAGAATCGGGGCGGAGGGACCGGGGAAGGGAGAGGGAGAGGGAGAGGGAAAACAACAGAAAAATAACCTCCCCTGGCCGTCCCGCCCGCCAGACCTCCCGCCGGCGCGCGGAGACCTCATTGGCCCCGCGGGGGCCCAGCTGCCCCGGACGGAGGGAGGGAGCTACCGAGGGCGCTGGCCTTCAGCACCGCGGTCGCCCTTTTGGGCGGGGAGGGGTCCAGGTCAGGAAAAGGGGTTGCAAGGTGAATTTGGCCCCGGGCCCTGCTCCTCCCTGAGCCTCGGGTTATCCATCTGTAAAATGGGCATGAGGGGTAGAGTCCCAGGGCCCTTAAGAAGCCTTCCAGCTCCCCAAATGTTCCTGGTTCCTCCCTGCTCAGGGCTGAGGGCAAGGCGTCTGCAGTAATCTGTTAACGTGGATAGTTCCAGTGAATCAAGTACTATCCCCTTCCAACAATCGAATCCAGCAACAATAAAAACCACCAGAGCAGCACATTTATTGACTACCTATTAGGTGCCTGGCACCTTTTGAACACTTTCCGTGTTTTAACACGTTTAATTTTCACAGCAGCCCTGTGAAATGAAGACTAATGATCTATATCCTAATTTTTGTGATAGAAAAGCTGAAGTACACAGACAGGGGATGTAACTTGCCCAAGGCCACACAGCTAGTAGGTGAAAAAGAAGCTTGGATGGCACCCTAGGCCTGACCTTTTAGCTGCTACATTAATTGTTCCTGTGAATTTTTGACTCTAATATATTATTTTACGCTGCTGGGGTAGGAATTCCTTGGTGGTCAGCTGGATAGTCACAGGTTCCCCCTGACTTGTGGCAAAACATCTCCACTTGACCATCTTTCCATCCTGCCTCTTCTTCAAACATTCCAGCTCTAGCTGTATCAGGCTGTCTCTTGGTGGCTGAAATGAATGAATGAGCGCTCTAACAAGGCTTCTGTTTCAGATGGGTGACCCACTAGCCTCTAGATCTCAATCTCTGTGAGCCTCAATTTTCAGATATGTGAAAGGGGTATGGTAATTCCTGCCCACCGGGACTGTTTAGAAAGGCTACATATATCTCATGTTTTCAGCAACACCTGCCATCCTGCCTTGGCGTGGTAGGGATGCTGCAAAAGTTCACTGATGCATTCAGTGCCTATGGGGGAGGGGGGTCATAGGTACTTAACCTGAGTGAAATTTTGAGAGCTCCATAATTCATTCATTCATTCATTTAGTAGCCATTTAGTGACCAGGCTAATAGCACTCCTGTCCCCAAAGAGCTCATAGTCTAACGAGAAGGATAAGTGATAAACAAAGTGGGCACACAGAACCAAACATGTACATCAAAGCATTTCAGGAGACCATAAGTAATCAAGAGAATTAAGTAAACAAAACAGAGACTGTCATGCAAAGTTATGAGGGGTGGGGTGAGGAAGCAGGTTCCCTTAGCTGGGATGGTCAAGGAAGGTGTCCCTTGAAGTCACAGGAATGATGGCAAGAAGCCAAGCCTGTGAAGCTCAGGGTATGAAAGAGATTCCAGGGAAGGAGACCAGTAAGGACAAAGGGCCGGAGGCAGGAAGAGGGCTGATTTGAGGCAGAAGTAAAGGAAAAGAGGGTAGGAATGATCAATTGTGTGCTTGGAGAGGAGTGGGGTCACCCATCTCCTGCGCTGTTGATGCACAGAGCCTCGCTTTAAGAAATTCCAATTCCAGAACAACTTCCTGTAGCTGAGTCCCAGGATGGAAAGTGTGAGGCACTTTGCCCAGGGCTGGCCGTGACCTTCAATAAATGGAAGCTCTTATTATTATAACCAGAGTGAGGCATCAGGGGTGAAGTCAAAAGCTCCGGACGTGTGGACCATCTTTGTGTAAAGGGAGGGCTACCTGGTCCATCAGGGTTGCCACTGGAGCCTGTCTGGGGTTATCTTGATATTAGGAAACGGCCCCACCCTCGGCCAGATACCTAGGAGTCACGCTGACGCCTGCCTTTCCCTCGGACTCTCCCCCATCCCTCCCCCTCGACTCCACCCTTCCATCAGTCCACCCGCATGCACGTTTGGTCGCTCCATCTACAGCCACTGCCTGCTGCTGCCAAGGCCAAGCCCGCACCCCCTCTTGCCCATACCATTCTCTCTGCTCCTGCTCTGGCACCCCGCATGCCTCTCTCCCTCCCAGAGGGGCTGGACGGATGGGATCCTGTCACTTTCCTGCTCACAGTGCTTCCCGATGCACCTGAGAACATTCTAGCCCTCTACCAGATTCTCTCCTCAGACCCCTTCCCCGAGCTCTGCACCAGCTTCTGTGGGTTCTTTCTGTTCCTCGGTGATCCTGAGCTTGTTCCCCTCCCAGAACTTTGCATTTGCGGTTCCCTCTGCCTGGATTACTCTTCCCCAGACCTTCCCTTGGCTGGTTCCTGGCCATTCAGGCCCTGCTGCACTGCGCCTCCCCAGGGAGGCCGTCCTTGACCACCCCGCTAAAGCGGCCCCTCTCTCGGCCCTCCAAGCCCACCCTCTTCATTTACTTCCCTCACAGTGCCGAAGGCTGTCCGAAACAGTCTGTTTGATTCATTTGTGAAATGGGGGTAGTCTCCCTCCACATAGATCCAGGAGAGCAGGCCCTTGACTCTCTCCCGGCATGGTGCCTGGCACGTGATAGGTGTCCAACATGTATCTGCGCAGAGAATAATTTAGGAAGATAGAAACCGTATGAATAGGGACACCTGGGCGGCTCAGCT
The DNA here is from genome assembly GCF_011100685.1 of Canis lupus familiaris. Classification (NCBI taxonomy): domain Eukaryota; kingdom Metazoa; phylum Chordata; class Mammalia; order Carnivora; family Canidae; genus Canis; species Canis lupus. Next base: position 4,164,606 of record NC_049241.1, on the reverse strand, counting down.
GGCTGAGCGTCTGACCTCAGCTCAGGTCATGATCCCAGAGCCCCGCTTTGTGTGTTGTGTGTTGGCCTCTCTGCTCACGAGGGAGACTGCTTCTCTCTCTCCCTCTGCCACTTCCCTGCTTGTGCTTGGGCACTCTCTCTCTCTCTGTCAAATAAATAAACAACAACAAAAAAGAAACAGTATGAATAGTCATAGGCATTTTCTAGACGGGTCATGCCTGGAGTGGGGTACACATGCTCCATTGGCATGCAGAAAGAAAATACTAAACCTTCTATTTACAATTACTTTTGAAAGATTTTGTTTGTAATACAACATATACGTACATACCAGGAAGTATATAGGACGTGTACAAGCAGTTGCATTTTTTTAAAGATTTTATTTATTTATTCATGAGAGACACACAGAGAGAGAGAGAGTCAGAGACATGCAGAGGGAAAAGCAGGCACCATGCAGGGAGCCTGACGTGGGACTCGATCCTGGGACCCCAGGATCATGTCCTGGGCCGAAGGCAGGTGCTAAACCACTGAGCCACCCAGGGATCCCCAGCAGTTTTTGTTTTTTTTTTAAATGTGTACCCACAACCTCTCAGGGCAACTGCTGAATGAAACTTTGTACTTCTCATCCCCTTGCTTGCCTTTGCAGTTTTACCACATTGGCACAATTCCTAAACAATATTGGCTGTTATTTTGCATTATCTTATCTTATTTTATTTATTTATTCATATGACAGAGTGAGAGAGAGCACAAGCAGGGAGCGTGGCAGGCAGAGGGAGAGGGAGAAGCAGGATCCTCACTGAGCAGGGAGTCTGCTGCAGGGCTGGGGGCTACATCCCAGGATCCTGCGATCGTGACCTGAGCCAAAGGCGAACTCTTAACCTAACCTGCTGAGCCACCCAGTTGAGCCTAGTTTGCATGATTTTAAATTCCACCTCAATTGAACCCTAACCATAAGTAGGAGGGCAACTTGCTTTGTGTACAACATTGTATTTGTGACATTTGTCATCTTTGTGTGGGTGTGTGTTTGTATCTTAAAGGGAAATCAAGCCTCACTGGTATTGAATATGCATGCTACACAAGTACCGATATGGAATAAAAAAATGAATAAATGTGGGTTTGGGGTGCAGTATCAAAAAAGTTGGGAGACCTCTGCTGGGAGCAGTGGGTGAGGGGTGGGAGGAGTGGAAGCAGCAACACCTGGCGCTCTGGGAGGGCCTGGAGGCCATGCCCCCACCTCGCTGGCCTAACGCTCCGTTTCTCTGTGTCCCCTGCTCCAGTGGCTTCTCCTCCGTGGTAGCTCTGGGCGCGAGCATCATCTGTAACAAGATCCCGGGCCTGGCTCCCAGACAGCGGGCGATATGCCAGAGCCGCCCCGACGCCATCATCGTCATAGGAGAAGGCTCGCAAATGGGCCTCGACGAGTGTCAGTTTCAGTTCCGCAACGGCCGCTGGAACTGCTCAGCCCTGGGGGAGCGCACCGTCTTCGGGAAGGAGCTCAAAGTGGGTATGTGCTCACCCAGATGACCTACGCAAGGGCTTCGCGGCCATGGGCCACCCGAGTACCCTCGGGAGCCCCCTGGGAGCCTGTCACCTGCCCCAGCAGCCGTGCTCCCGAGGATGGGATCTGCAGGTGCCACGACTTGAGTCGGGTCTCCCGGTGGGTGAGGGTCAGCTCTCAAATTCAAATCCAGATCACTCCAACCACGTATGGCAAAGTTGAAAACCAGCAACCAGTGGCCTAAGTGCTAACCGGCCGGGACGGCGCTGATGTTTCTTAAATCGAAGCCCAATTTAAAAAAAAAAAAGAAAAAAAAGCATAAGTTTTTCAGCTAAAAGAATGAATTTCTGTCTTATTTTAAAAAAATCTGGCAGATCTACTGATAACTTACCATGGGCATACATGGTCATGATGGGGTCAAGCTGAGACTGCAGCTTCCTTTAAATGGAGCCATTGCCACAGCCCACCACTCCCTATGACCACCATGTCCCCTTATGTGACTCCCCAGGCCACTGTGGGCATTTGAATTTGCAACCCCTGTTTGGTGGGAATGTGTACTGCTCAGCCATGCGTACATGGGCATGCGAGTGTGTGTGCACACACACAGATACACATATACACAGACTTGCACAAAGTGTCAGGTCACACTTTTGGTTTTTCAAAGCAATTGTGAGGAAAACCTGGTAGAAGGGGGGGTTGTTGGTCATTGGGATATTTGTGGAGAAGGCCACGCTGTGTGTCTTGCTTGTGTGTGTCTGGACTAGGGGCCCAGGATCTCTGCAGGCTTGCTGCCAAGCTGTGAACTTCCCTGAAAGTAAGTCCACCTCAGGCCTCTTTGAGCTAGAGTGGTTCTTAAAAGCACCCCGAGTTCTCTCTCTCCCTTGGCCCCAACATCAGTAAATTCAGTGGATATTGAAAATATTCTCCCCAAATCCAGCCATTTCTCCACGACCTTCCTTCCTCCTCGTCGGGTCCCACACCTGGCACCTCTGGGGTCCCTGGCACCCGCATCAATCCTGCTGCCCTCTGGCTATTCTGCAGACCTTCCTGTAGGCAGTGTCCTCCTTTGTAAGTGAAAATCAGATTGTGTCATTTCCCTGCTTTAAATTCCATGAGGCTCCCTCTCATTTTAATTTTTTTAAAAGATTTATTTAGTCATGAAAGGCACACACACAGACACACACACCACACACACACACAGAGAGAGAGAGAGAGAGAGAGAGAGAGAGAGAGAGAATGGCACAGGCAGAGGGAGAAGCAGGCTCCATGCAGGGAGCCCGACGTGGGACTCGATCCCGGGTCTCCAGGATCACACCCTGGGCTGAAGGCAGCGCTAAACCGCTGAGCCACAGGGCTGCCCTCCCTCTCATTTTAAAACACTGCTGACCTCTGCCCATGTCTGTTTCCATCTTCCCCCGCCCCCTTGCCCACCCAGGCTGGTCCTTTTTCCCAAACACATCACTCCTGCTCTGGGGCCCCCGCACCGCACATTCCTTCTGCCTCACATCCTTTATCACAGCCAGCACCCCAGAGCCCGTTCTCTGAGCGCATCTCTCCCTCCTAGCCTCTGGGCCTCCCAGGGCCTCCCTTGATCACTGATGTCTAAAGACCCCTCTCCTGGTACACCTGTGTAGCTCAGTGGTTGAGCGTCTGCCTTCAGCTCAGGGTGTGATCCGGGGTCTGGGGATTTAGTCCACATCGGGCTCCCCACAGGGACCCTGCTTCTCCCTCTGCCTGTATCTCTGCCTCTCTCTGTGTCTCTCATGGATAAATAAATAAAGCTTAAAAGAAGTCCCCTCTCCCCACGAAGCTCCAGCCCATCAGCCAAGCACTTGGCACTGTGATTCATTCCTCACCCCTTGGGAATGCCAGCTCCATGGGGGCCAGGGCTCCCTTGTCACATTCGCCACTGGGTTTCCTTCCTCCTTCTTGGAAGGAAGAACAGTGTCATGTCAGTCCTGAGCAGGTCTTGTTTTGTCCCCATCTTCTGTAGGCACCTGCTTACTCATGCCCAAGGGAGCCAGATGCCAGCTTCATGGTCAGGTTGGCAGGGGGGTGTGGCAGCCTCCTCTTACAGAGCCTCTCTTTCCACGCGTGCCCTTTCTGACATCTTCATGGTTAGAATTTTGCCCTGCGCCACCTGCCCTTCCTTCTCCCTCTTACCAACCTCAAGCTGACTTTGCAGGTGGAAAACAGGGGTCCAGAGAGGGGGCGGGGCTGCCCTGGCTCACACCAGGAGGTGGTGTCACACTGGGAGTCCAGTGTAGGTCCCTGAAATCTCTGTCTGGGGGGGCCTTTGTTGGCACCTATAGTTTTTCTGCCTTCTCCTGCTCACATCCCCAGTACCCTGTTCCTGGAACGCAGGCCTGGGCTCTGGCACTATTTTAAACTTGTGTTTTGCTGATGTATGAGATGTTACAGATGAGGAAACAATCTCCGAAGGGACTAGTCCTAGGTCAATGAAGAGTGAGTGACAGAGTCTTCCAGGACTCGGTTCATGCCACCACAGGCTGCAGCCTTGGAAGAAGCAGCCCATAGCCTGGCATTGTAATAGAGCATGCTGGGGTACAGCAGAGGGCTGTGTTTACGGGAGCTCCTGCTGTCCAGCAGCCCTCCCAGCTGACCAGAGTTGTAGAATTGAGGGAATCCAATGCACGTTGAGTGGCCTCAGGGAATCCAAGCAAAAAGAGGAGCTCAAGAAAACCCAGGGCATGGCAGTGCTAGGGCAACAAGTCCAAGGGCCTGGAAGTGAGTGGGAGCCAGGGCTGGGAGGCATGTGGCGTAAGTCTGAACAGTTTGAATTTCTGGGTGGTGGGAGCAGTTAGAAAATTTTGAGCACGGGCATAGCTGCCAAAGTAAGGTCATACTGTATGAAATAGCCACTATTCAATGATTTTTGGCCTCCAAAAATGGCAACAGCGCATATGATTCAGCCTAATAGCAATTCTGGAAGATTCATTAAAGGGTGGCTATAACACTCATTCATTTATTATGTCATTTATTAACTCATATATTCACCAAATATTTATTGAGTGCCCAGCATGGCTGGAGGCTGCCGTTCCAGCCTGTTTGGTCAAGGAAGGCCTCTGGATTCATGAGGGAATAAGCCATGGGCATGTTTGGGGAATGGTGTGCGGGGCAAAGAGGATGGATGTACAAAGGCCCCCAGGCAGGAACGTGTTTGAGGTCCAGTGAGTGGGCTAGTGTAGCTGGAGTATATCAAGCAGGTGGAGGAGGAAGTCTCAGAGGCCAGAGAAGGAGCCAGGAGGGGGACAGCATGACATCTTCTGGCAAAGTCAAGGGTTGGGGTTTTCCTCCAGAGAATGGACAGCAAGGGAATGGCAGATCTGGCTTTGGATTTAGCAGCATTGCTCTAGGTGCTGGGAATGGAATGAACTGTGGAGGGGCCAGGATAGGAATTAGAGTCTGGTCCAGTCTTCCAGGCAGGAGGTGATCCTGGCTACGGCCTAAGTGATGGCAGTGGAGTTCTGCTTTGGAAATGAGTTGTAAAGGATGGAGGGAGCTGATGACCCGAAGGCCACTTAGGAAGAAGTTACCCTGGGCCTGGAACCTGAAAGGTGGTGGCAATAGAGAGAGGAAGAGGAGGCCCAGGTGAGACCCCCAGGGGCTAAGAAGTTACTTCCCCTCTGAGCCTTGCTTTCCTCATGTATAAACATATCCTACTTGAGGACACCAAGAAGCAAGCCTCAGATTTTGGCTTTCTGGCCTCTTCCCCAGTGCTCTTGCCCTTAAGGGATTGCCTCTTCCTGGGTGAGGCTCGGGCTGCCTTGTGGGTGAGGCATCAAGAGTGTAGTCTTTGACTTTGGGAGTTTTGGCCACCAAGGCCACACTCTGGATGGCGGGGAAACATCACCTCCCCCCACTACCTTCCTACTTCTACTTACATCATTGGCCAGAACTCAGTCACATAACCACATCTAGCTGCAAGGGAGTCTGGGAAACATAGTCTTTTCTTCTCAGAGTAGCTCTGAGATAAGCTCAGGGTCTGTGACAAGAGGAAGGGGAAAGTTGACATTGGGGTGGGCAACTACCCCCGGCATAGTATTCATCTTATGCTGAGACCTAAAGGCTCACCTTCCTCTGTCTCCTCTGCCTCTGCTCTGGTCTCCAGCTCTGTGTTTTACGGCTCTGTTTCCCCTCCTGAATAGCTCTCAGGAGCTGTTTTACTGTATAGCTCTCAGGAGAAGGCCATGGGCATGTACCAGACAAAGCCCTCTTGGATGCTAGAAACTACAACCCAGTTGAAGCCCCCTCAGGCAAAAAGGTGAATTTGTGTCTGTTTGAGTCACTGCAAAGTCAGGGATGGTACTGACTTTTGGAATGGTTTGGATCAGAGGTGGTGTTGGCTTCTGCCAACCCCAGAATGCCTCTTGGGGTAGCAAGATGGCTCTTACAGTGCCAGAACCACAACTTCCAGGTTCTAGATTTGCAAGAGAGAGCATTAGCCTTTCTCTGGTGACACCTACAGAAGTCCTACAGTTCACCCTGGGTGGATTAGCCAACAGGGCTTGACTTTGGGTCATGTGTCCATCCCAAACCAATCACAGTGGCCAAGGGCAGTGCTTTTGTTGGCCAGGCCTAGGAGCCCCACCTAGACCATCTCTCAGGGGACAGGGACTGTTCATGAGTCTATAAGCCAGCCCGGGGCTTCTGTAACAAACAACCACGGGCTGGGCAGCTTAGACAAAGATGCTTCTTTTCTCACTGCTCTGGAGGCCGGAAGCCCAAGATCAAGGTGTTAGCAGGTTTGATTTCTTCTGAGGCCCTCTCCTTGCCCTACAGATGGCCACTTTCTTACTGTGTCCTCACATGATCTTTCCCCTGTGGACATGCTCTTCATGTCTCTGTGTGCTCATCTCCTCTGCTTATAAGGACACCGGTCTGACTGGGTTAGGACCCACCGTAATGGCCTCATTTCAACTCAACCCCTGCTTTGAAGGTCATACCTCTGAATACACACTGTCCTTTGTCATATTCTGTAACACTGGGGGTTAGAGCTGCAACATATGAAGGGGATGGGAGACACAAGTCAGCCCATAACAATGAGCAACCAGAAAGTGGAATGGTCTGTGCTTTAGGGAAAGGCCAATAGGATGTAGTGGGTGCTCAGAGGTGAGACTCCAAGGTGGGAGAAGTGGACTGGACAGTGAAGATAGCCCTTGATCTGGGTTTTAAGGGGTAGGAAGAATTTCACCAGTGAATGGGATCCCTGGCAGAGGGAATCATGGGGCAAAGACATGGATGTTGGATTGCTAAGAGGATCTTGAACAGGAGTCTGCAGCCTCAGGAGGCAGGGGGTCAGTAGCCTCAGATGATATTGCAGGCCAGCTCTCCAGGGCTCTTAAATGCCAGGGGTTATCGGAATGAGGTATGTGGCTCCATATCAAATTTATCAGGTTCTACCCAGTGTGGCCCTTGGGGGCTTAAGAAGGCATTCACCTCCCCTTCAGCCTTTTCCTTTCCTTAAATAACTCCGTGAACTCCCCTTGAATCTGCCACCCAACACAACTAGAACTGAGAATGGGTAATTTATACTTGCTGTAGCCATCCCTTGTGCACCCCCTGCCTCTCCCTCCCAAGCCACACTGTCTCTATCCTGAGTCTTGGGTTTCCCATTCCTTGCTTGTTTATGTTTGTTGTATCATAGCGATATAGTCCCCAGAAGTAAATTATTTGGTTTTAGTTGTATTTAATTTTATAAAGAAAAGACATCATGCTATATGCAATCTTTTGGATTTACTATTGTCACTTACTAGTAAAAAAAAAAAAAAAAAAAAAAACCATCTACAGTATTCCTTCAGCTGTTGTTGATTCCTTTTGGCTGTGGTAATAGACTCCAGTCTATACTCCTGTGCTTTTAGTTAGGGGGCATCTGGGTCACCTTTAAGCATTTGGTGTCACATTGCCACCATCGGCCTCTTTGAGCATGTCTCCTGGCACCCATGTGCGTGTGTTTCTCTTGAGTGTATACAGAGGAGTGAATTGATGGCCACAGGGTATGAATGTCAACCTGATTTCTGCAGTGATTGTGCCAAGTGCCCGCCAGCAGAATTGATTGACAGCTTCTCCAATACTTGGGATTATCCAGATTTCATACCTAGGGAACAGGTATAAAATGCCTTCTTACTGTTGTCTTGATTTCCCCTGAGAAATAATTTGGGGGAACCCTCTTCCTTTATGTATTGGCTGTGCATGTTTACTCTTTTGTGAGTTGCCTGTTCATGCTTTTTGCCCATTTTTCCATCCAGTTGTATGTTCTTCCCTCAGGTTTGGCCATCGTGATTATAGTACTGAGTCATGGTGCAGGGGAGCAAGGCTGGACCAGGCAGGCCCCAGGGATGGTGGCCCAAGTGGGGCTTCACTCTCCTGTCCTTTGTCTTTTCACCGAGGATCCATAGCAGCCAGGCACTGCGACAGCCCTTCCTCCTGTATGGCTTCATCCATCCCTGCAAAAGGTGGTCTGTCTACCTCCATCTCAGGCTCTGAGTGAGGCAGAGGCTGACCAAAGTCAACTAGCTGTTTTGTGGTAGAGCTGAGATGGGCAGTGCCAAGTTCCCTGCTGCTGGGAGATTCTTCTGTTTTGTGAGCCTGCCAGATTTCAGATTCTCTAAGCTGACATGTATTTGAGAACCTTATCTTGTTGGTAGACCATGTGGCAGCCAAGTGAGAATTCATAGGAAAGTCACACAGCTAGGTTTCCATCCCAGTCCCATCACTAGGACTCTGAGAGAGTACCTCACCTTTCCTATCTCAGTCTGCTCATCTGCAGAATGGGGGAGTCCCATGATCCACCTTGCCAGGTGACAACATTGTGAGGGATATAAGACCCTGGCACCTGTAGATTAAGTCCATCAGAAATCATCCCTTTACCCCTCCCAGGAGGCTCACATGCCCATCTCAGATGAAGATGAGCTCAAGGAATTGAGGATGCATGCACTAGATTTTATTCTCAGAGCAGTAGAGTGGGCAGATGTAGAGAAGAATGGGGAGAAGCTATTGATGCAATTGCTAATCTAAGCTCACCATTTGGACTCTACCTATGAAATGAATCTGCCTGTCAGTCTACTTCTCACACCTCTGTCACCACCTTCTGGTTCAAAACCTCCATCTTTAGAGAGTTGTTGCCCAGACAGCTCCATCAGCCCCTCATGTACCCCCGCCTCCAACCACACAGCCATCCAGCATAGCATCTTCTCAGCATTGCTCTGATCATGGCATCCCCCTGTGTAAAACCCTGTAGTGGTTTCTTGTTCCTCTGGGAATCAAATATGGACAGGGCCCCTGGTCCTTTACAGACCTTGGTGACCTGCAGCCAGACTCCATCTCCACTCCATCTTCGTCTCATTTCCACCACAGCTCCTTGCCTTTCTTTTGACCCTCAAGCATGCTCTCTCCCCGGACGCTCTTCTGCCCTTCCATTCCTGGCTTACATGTCACCTTCCTAGAGAAGCCTTCATGACACCCCTGTGTAGCATAGACCACCTGTCCCTGTCTGCTCTTTACCTTGCTGGATTTTTCATATCACGTCACTACCTGGGGACAGATTCTCTATTTGCTCATTTGTGCAGCACTGTATGAGAGTTCAGCCCTGAGGCCACCTGCTTGGTTCTTTTCCTGTCTTCCCCACTTACTAGCTATGGACCTTGACCAAACAGCAATGATAATAGCATCTGTTCCATAGGTTGTGTCCCATAGGTTGAGATCATTTATTCCCCATCAAGCATTCAGAACTGTCTGGCACAGTTCTCCAGAAATCATAGTTGTGGTGTTGCTATCATCTATCTCTTGGGCCAGAAGACAGCTCTGTGAGGAAGCAGAAGCCTCTGACACAGCACCTGGCATGTGGAAGACATGGTGGCCACAGATGGGCACTGAGGATGTGGGGACCTCCCTGGGTACTGGTACCTGCACTTAACTCCCTCTGGAGGCAGGAAATGGAAGAGAAGGGTGAGAGGGAGAAGGTGGCAATAGATAGGAGGTATCCCAGCAGGTTTCCACTCAAATGCCATCTCCTCCAGGAAGCCTTCCTTGATCATCAAGGTTGGTCAACTTGTACTGATGTTTCTACAGCACTTACCACTCTCAGAAGTAACATTGCTTACTTTTGTAAGGATATGTCCAATATCAGTCTTTTCCCTGACCGTGGGGGTGTCCATGGAACCCAGGCCTGTCAATCATCTTCTCCTGGGACACCCCCCAGAGCCTGGCACACAGCAGGTGCTCAGGAAACACATGAAGACATGCACGACCCTGAAGCTCCTCTCTACCCTGTACCAGCTGTTGCTCTGAGCCCCTGAGGACAAGACCTGGCTCTTGTTTCTCTTCTGACTCCCAGGTCTGGGTTATACCTCATGCACAGGAAGCACTCTGTTCCCTCCGTTGTGTGAGCAAATGCTTTTTATTGTGGCCCCAATACAAGACTGCACATTTTCATTTTAACCCATCTTAGCCTGGCCTTCTGTTGGTTCTCCCTTCCACCTTTGCACTGGCTTCAAATGGGATAGAAACTCTGATTAGGTCAAGGCCTAGGGAAGACCCTTTCCCCATAGCATGATTTGAGAAGACTTGGTCCCAGGGTCTGTTCAGCAGAACAGCAGGGCCCACCCCCTCTCTTCCTCCCTCCACTACCACCAAACCCTCTGAAGAAACATAGGAGGGTTTTTTGGATGATAAATTGGGGAACTTAGAATGCTATGCTCCCTGCTCAAGGGAGCCAGAATGCCCACCAGCATATTAAAGGCTCTGAAAAGTCTTACAGGCAGGAGAACATCTTGAACAGTGTTCCCCTGGAAGGTCCATTCATTTCTGACCTGGGACTCACTGACCATCTGGTGGAACTCCTCTTCAGAGGCCCCCCACACTAAGAAACACCACTCCGGAGATTCTCACAGCTTGATCATGCTCATAATGTGGTTTGGGACTAACCAGGAATTGACCTAGGTGTATTCAGTCACCAAGTCCTACGTCTTTCCGCAGTGGCACAGTAGAGGCACGCCCTAGCCTCTGACATTGGCATGCACAGTGAAATGTATTCAAGTCCCCCCCCTTTCAAAGGGACTTGAAAGTCCCTTCAATCAGCCACAAAATTCAGAATACCTGGTTTTCTACAGTAAAACATTTGTATGAATATATAATGTATATGTAGTAATGTACAGTATAGAAGGAAGAGTATGTGTCTAAAGTATAAGTATACATGTTAGTGTTCTTTTGTTTTTTTTGATCCCACATGTACGTGGATTTCTCTGTATTTGACTTTCTGCGTCTGATTTGGTTCACTTTGTGTAATGTTCTCCAAGTCCATCCATGTTGTCACAAATGGCAGGAGTTCCTTCTTCATTAGGGCTGGATAATATCCAACTATATGTATCAATCATATTTTCCTTATCCATTCATCCATTGATGTTCACATAAGTTGTTTGCACATCTTGGCTTTTGTAGATAATGCTGCAGTGAACACAAAGGTGCAGGTATCTTTCCAAGAGAATGATTGCGTTTTCTTTGGGTATGTTATCCAGGAGTGGGATTGCTGGATCATATATGGTCACTCCATTTTTAACTTTATGAGGAACCTCCATACTCTCTTCTATAGTGGCTACACAAATTTACATTCCCTCCCCCCCTCCAACAATATTGTCATTTATCTTTCCCTAGGTGCTTTTGGTTGAATTCATCTAGTTTAAATCCTCGTGGGATCACACACCACAAGCTCCCCCTGCCCCACCGTTGTGTCCACCCATTCAGTCATTTATCCGCCCCAAACATATTTACTAGAATCTTCTGTGTGTAGACTGATGAATAGGCCACGGGCTCTGCCCTCAAGATGCTCATGGTTTGGTGGGGAGAAGCAGCAAAGCCAGGGCTGAAATGTGCTCTGGGATCTCATAGAAGAGGAGAGGGCACTGGGCAGGGGAGCAGGTGGATTGTAGCACAGCAATGGGCTGGTCCACCACCGTGGGAGGGAGGGAGGGAGGGAAGGCCATGGTGGCAGAGAAGCAGTGAAGAGAGGGACTTGCAGGTGTGACCCAGGCACCCCAGACTCTAGGGTGTGGGGTAGGGAGCACAGAAAGGGGCTGGAGAGAGAGGTGGACATGAATCAGTCCAGCACGGCTCTGCCTGGGAGGGGATCTGTCAGAAGAATTTCTTTCCCCTGTGTCAGGGGAGAGACAGGATGTGGGAAGACAATCACATTCTTAGCACATATAGAAATTTGCAATGTCCCCAGCATTACTGTCAACAAAGAAATGGTGATTTCCCAACGTGTGCTCCTGGGGACTGCTGCATTCTTTTCCAGATACTCACGACCTCCTGTTTGGTACTCCCCCGCCAGAATTTTTCCAGGGATGGGCACAGATGACCCAGGATTCAGGCCCTGGGAGGGCACTACGCCCTCCTGCGTCTGCAAACCCGGTGATTTTGAAGCATTTCTGGACTTCTGCTCCTGTGACATTTGTCACCAGTTCTCTAGAGCCGCTCCCCCTCCCTCCCTGGGGGGACCTGCTGGGCCTAGGGTCCCTCCCCTGGGAATCTGCACCCCCACAAATGGCTCTGTCTTTTTGCCCGTTTCGGGCTGTGAAAGAGACTAGAGCACATGTCTGGTGAGCTAATGACTGCTTAGAGGGATGGATTCGAGGCCTTTCCAGGGAGTGAGAGAAACAGAAGCAAGGGGCGGGCCAGCTCCACTTTCTCTCTGCCATTTCTTAACAATACGCCATCTTGCCCCAGCGAAAGACCTATTCTTTCCCCATTCTTGCTTAGAACGCAGCTAACAAAGGACTTTTTGTCTCGTTTGCATTTTTTTTTGCAAGCTTCAGTTCATCCTGGGTTTTAGCTCTCCTGACGCTATTCTTTGAGATGAGTCTTTTGTTATAATGTTCCCGTTCCAGCTTTCCTATGGTGGACAGACAGACAGACACACACACACACACACACTCACACGCTTACACCCTTACACACGCTCTGTCTTTCATTCATCAACTGTGGGAGACTTCGCAGATAAACAATCCAGCTCCCACAGCCTCGTGGGAAGAGACAAGAGTTCAGTTCAACACACAGGCTAAGGTGCAGGACCACAAGCAGAGGGAGGGGATGTCAGGAAGGTCCCTCAGAGAGGGGACACTGGAGTGGCGTCCCCAGCATGCATCTTGTAGGAGCTCCTGCTTATTGATCCTTTCCCCGGTGTGGACCGAGTCTGTTTTGTGCTTTGTGTTTTTTTTGCCATCCAAACAAGGAGGTTAACTTAGGCCTTCAGAGGTCCATTAACTCATCCAAGGTCCTGCCATGGGCAAGCAGAGCCAGGATGCGAACCCAGATTTATTGACCTCCAGGGCCCTACTTCTAACCACCTGGCTACATTGCCCCTCATCAGGCAGACAGGAGGGAGGGCAGGTCCAGGCTGAGGGAACAGCATGTGCAAAGGCACGCTGGCAGGAAGGGGCAGACGTTGACCTTTCGTGGATGGTCAGTGGTGTGCGCTGGCTTTGGGCGAGAAGGGCACATGCCCCTCCCCCAGTTTCCGGTGCTGTGGGCCCATTATCTGAGCCAGGCGCAGCCCAGACAGGTACTACCTACACACACACACACACCCCTCTTCTTCCAGTTGCTCATCGAGAGGCTCTCTAGTTCCTCTGGATGGAGACAGCCAGCTGTGGCATTCTGAGCCCAGAAGGGCTGTGAGCCGCCATGCCACGGGACTGGCAAAGGCAACCTTTTTCCATCTGTATATTTTCCAAATCATCATATATTTCAGCTTGTGTCACTGCAGATTGCTCACTCTCTGACCCACTGGCTTTAAATAGCAAAAGAAAAAAAATACAATGCACTTTGTGGTTTCCAGTAAGATACCGTAAATACACCCAGATAATATTCCGGGGCAAGCCATTTACAGCGATTGCACAGGGCGGTGGAATGGAATCTTTCGGGCAGGCTTGCTCATCAGTTTATTTCCTCTGTACCCGCCGGAATCGTTATGGAGCTGGGCTGTGTGGAGGGCATCAACCAGGCTACCCATTTTCACCTCAGTGATAACCCGGTTCTTTGCTGAGCACCTTCTCGGGGTCTGGGCAATTCACCTCGAGGTTGCACTGACTCTTCCTGGCAACTTGGCAGCATCCTCCTGGTGGTTCCCATTTCACAGATGTGCAAGCTGAGACTCAGGGAGGCAGTGTCCTTGCTCAGGGTCACCCGGCTGAATAAGGAGTAGAGAGGAAAGACAGACAAGCCCTATCTTACCCAAGTTCTGAGTGGAAGCCAGCCACTTCTGGGTGGAAAATGTACCTGCACTGAGAATTAAGGAGGATGGGGTGGAGGTGAGAGTGGGGGCCTCATGTCGGGAGTGAGGAGAGCCTGGGTCTAGTCCCCCTGGTCTTGCTGAGTCGCTGGTGACTTTGGGCAAGTCTCCTGGCCTCCATGAACCTGTCATTCCAGGAGGGACCCATGGGCTTTCTGTCTGTGGCTCTGGCGGTCTATTCTCTGATTCTGGAGACATGTGGGGCCTCTGTGCAGGGCAGGATGGTGGAGCCAGCCGAACCTGTCACTGCTGCCCTGTGCCCCTGGCTCACCTGCCTCTGCCACTGGCTAGACCACTTCGGGGTCCTCATCAGGGCCACCCCTGGGCCTGGAGCCCTCTCTCCCCACAGACAGAGGTGCATGGCTGGCTCCTCGGAGCTCTAAAGTTGCCACCCCTACTCTTTCCCTGCTCCCAGCACTGCTCTGTTCTATGTTCTTCAGAGTCCTCAGCTGCCACCAAGTGGTGTGATCTTACTGTCTGTCCCCCTGTGAAGGCAAGACCATGCCTGAATCTGTCCTTGTGGTATCTCCAGCACCCAGCACAGTGCCTGGCACCTAGTAGGCATTCAAGAAATATATGTGGAGTGCAGGAACAGGGCACATGGCTTGGTCAAGGAAGTTTGATGGAGGTTCTTCCTCTGCTCGTGGGTGGGAGGGACAGGTTGACAGTCCAGACAGAGAGGACATGGGTCTTTTCTTGGAGGGCATGTGGTCAGCACTGGCCCAGCCCAGTGTGTGTTGCTCTCTGGCTTCATGTGGAAGACCTGGGGAGGAGCCTGGGCTGAGGCCAGGAGGACTGAGTGGGCATCCTGGTGTTGAGGCAGGAGAGTAGGTTGGACTCTGGAGCAGAGCTAGTTGGGTTTAATCTCAGCAGGTTGCATCACCTCTCTGAACCTTAGTTTTCCCATATGTAAAATGGAGACAGTAATGGTCCACACCTCATAGGGTAGTTGCCAGGATTGAGTTGATCTATATTGAGTGCTTAGGGAAGAGCCTCGCAAATAGTGTTTTATGACTTTGCTATGCTTATAAAGACCTGTGCCATTGGGCAGAGTTTCTGCAGCAGTAAAACAGATGTCCTACACACACTCTTGCAGATGTCTCAAGAGAGACTGACAAGGTGCCATTTGGGAAATCACCCAGCTAGAGGGGCTCCCTCAGGTGCTGAGACAGGGGCTGTGCTGGGAGCCCTGAGCATGGTCAGGGTCTAGGGCAGTCCGTGGAGTGGTTAGAGATAGCAGGTGACCTCCAAGTTTTCATACTGGCTCTGCCTGAGTAAGTCACTTTTCTGAGTCTCAGTATCCCCACTGATAAAATGCAGTATCCCCATGCAGGAGGCATGGATGGATGGAGTGTAACATGGTCTCTCACCCTGAGAGGCTGAAATTTTAAGATCTGGAGATCCTTGGAGTGCCTGGGAGGCTCAGTTGGTTGAGCATCTGCCTTCGGCTCAGGTCATGATCCTGGGGTTCTGGGATCGAGCCCCACATCAGGCTCCCTGCTCCCCAAGGAATTTGCTTCTGTCTCTCCCTCTGATGCTTGTTCTCTCTCTCTATCTCTCAATTTTTTTTTAAATCTTAAAAAAAAAAAGATTTTGGGATTCTTCTCTACCTTCTTTTTGCCATCAAAACCTGTTCTTAGCTTAGCAAGTCATTTTCTTAGAATGAGCCTTATAAATTATTTGTTGATATGTTTTGACTGATAACCGAATGGCATTTCTTGGCAGAAATAAAGGCATTTTGATAAGCATCCATGCCTTAAGCCAAAGGAATCTCTCTTACTGTGGGCTTTCAGGTGCAGCAAGGAGCCAGGAAAGGAGGTGGGTAGGACCGAGAAGGGACACTTGGGCCTACAGTCCCAGTTCTGGCCGTGGGTGAGTGGCCTCAGTAAATCACGTCTACCTCTCTGAGTCTTGGTCTCCTCACCTGTAACATTGTGGAGAATGGTGTCTTGGGAGATACCACACAGAGCCAAGTGTAGGTCTGGCACATAGGAGGTGCTCAGCAAATGCTACTTTCTGCCTTTCTCACCCCAACCCCAACTCTCCACAAAGCCACCCAGCCTCTGGCTAACTCTCTGCTGATACCCTGGGGGCAGTAGGTTGAATGGACCAAGTTCACCACTGCTCCCCACCTGCCTAATCAGACCCTCCCTGTACCTCATTTGGGGTGGTTTTCCTAAGGAGTAGGTAAGCATACTTTTCCAAAGTGCCTAGCAGGGAGCCTGGCAAATAAGCCCTAAATAAAGGTCATATGGTTGTTGGCCACTGACCAAGTTTGGAGCTTTCATTCTTTCATTCATTCATGCATGCATGCATGCAACAGAATTTACCAAGTACCTACTGTGTGTCAGGCTCTGGGGACCCAGTGGGGAACATGACAGAGTGATTGCCTTCAAGGAAATTATATTCCAGCGGAGCAGTGGGAGCGGTTGGTGTGTGAGGAACAGACGATAAATCTAAAATGGCAGGAGGGCTATGGAGAAAATTAGATCAGGGGCGGAGGGAGTTTCTTTACGTCCCAAGGGTGTGCCTGTAAATTCATCAATTATAATCGCTGTAATACTCACTAGCATTTGTTTAAGCACCAGCTATGTGCCAGGTGGTACATATTTCTTCCTGCAGAGTAGGTGATACTAGCAGACATGGAAATGGAGGCACAGAGAGGTTAAGTGACTTGCCCAAGGTCATCCAGCTTCTGGCAGGGGTGCAGCTGGAATGCAGCCCTGCTCATTCATTCATGCCTCACACATTGTGGTGAGAGTTGTAAACAGTGGAAGTGAGACAGACACGATCCCCATCCTCCTATGAACCTGAAGGGTGGCTGAGTACACAGACAGCAAAATAGGACTTGGAAGTAATAATTACAAAAACGACCATGATGGTTGGCATTTACGGAACACTTAGTACATGCCAGGCTCTGTGCTCAGCACCTTCCCCTCATTCTGTGATTCACTCGTGGTTGATGTCATTGTGCCCATTTCACAGAGGAAGCAACAGAGGTGTAAAGGGGTTAACAGCCTGATGCCCAGGCCAGTTTCCTCAGTGGCCAGGTGGGCGGTGGGGGAGAAAGGGAGGTGGGACTGAGCAGTGCCAGTCTAATGTTGGTGGGCAAGGCCACCATCCAGGTCAATAGCAGAGGTTCATGGTGACCCTTAGCATCCAGAGGCACTGGACTTGAGCAGCCAGTCCCTGGGTTCCTGGGGACTCTCACAGCCATAGCCTTCACGTCCCTGGGGCAGGGGTGCTGAGGTGAAGGCCAGATTGGCAGAGAGGGGAAGGCCATGGCGCATGGTGGCACTTCACTCTGGTGTGGGGAGTCCACCTTGAACTCAGGGGAGTTAAATGTGTCAGGGTGCAGCTGCCCTCCCCCAGCCTTAAGGGGGTGTGCCTGGAAACAGAAGCTGTGTTTGACTGTCCGTCACCATCTCCATCACTGTACGCTACTCAAGGGGCTCAGGGACACCAGGGGACCATCCTGCGGGGCAGGTACAGCAGCTGCATACAAAATTACCACAAAGGTCCTGCCACTCCCCACCCTGCCCCTGCCCCCGCACCCCCCCCCACCGCCCCAGGGAGGAGTCTGGGAGAAGAGCAAAGCTCTGATGACCAGCCTGCCCCCCCGCTCAATTTGTATACTCCATTCTTGGTCTGGTCAAGGGGACAGGTCTCCCTTCAGCTGGAGAGCCTGCCAATGGTGCCCGCTGTACCTCGGGTCATTAAATCCCTGGGGACCGGTCTTGATCTGTATGGGGTGTCTGGAGGCTCAGTCTGCGGCTCAGCTCTGCTGCTCCCTGTCTGGGTGGCTTGCGCAAGCTGGACCTTTCTCCTGGCTTCAATTCTTTCAAACATAAATGAAGATCAATGTAGCCTCCCAGCCTTTACCTTTCCCAGCAGTAAAGAACTGTTACTACCGACATCAGGAGACATTGTAATAAATCTAACCTTTGGCGCCCCTTTTTCATACTGGGCCCTGTGCTAAATGCTTCATCTTTGTTAGTTTTTTTAATTCTCTACCCTAAGAAAGTGAGTGGTTGTTATCCTGATTTTATAGTGGAAGGACTGAAGCCCAGAGTTTGGGTGAGAGTTTACCTGAGGTCACACAGCTGGAAAGCGAAATGGGGATGACCTCCTGCCCCTCGTCTTGCTCTCTTTATGCCCTTCATCTGATGATTCTCTTCTTTGATGTTGTTGAGGGTCTAATCTCGCTGTTGGCTGTCTCCAGCATATTATTTTCTTGTGTGTTTGATGGTCTGTGCTGTGAACTGATGCCTGGGGGCTTTGTCTTTGCTTCTCCAGGGGTCTTAGGGAATCACCAGCCTGGGGCTGGTCTTCCCGCCTGACTTGGGAGCCCCTGAGCATGCAGAGGGACAAGTTGGAGCCAAATCTCAAAGGCAGGGACAAGACTCCCAGTTCCCAGGAGATTCTGGTTTCCTCACCCTCGTACCTCCTGTTCTGGCCACGTCACACCTGCTTTCCTGGGGGCGGGGCTGATTTTTCCCAATCTACCCTCTTCTGTGGAGTCTATCCATCAAGTACTAGCTCCTTTCCAATGTTCTGCCCCGGTGGGACTCAAGTCCTGATCACTGGTCCTGAGGCCTTAAATCGTCCTTGAGGCCTTAATTCGCTAGCTCCCTTTTCTGCAAGAGCCCAGCAACACGAGATGGCCACTTTCCGTTCCTACTTGTCCTGCTGCTGATCAGTTCTGTCTCCAACACATGGCCCCCCACGGATTCCCTGGCCTTCCTGTGAGCCCAGCCATGCACTAGAAGAGGTTATGCAGCATTTCTTAACTTCACAGCATTGTCAGGTGTCCAGCCTGCCCAGAGGTCGAGCCTATGCATATATCCACCCGGGGCTGCCTCCTGTTGATGTTACTTTGTGCTCAGCCCTCTGCAAGGCGCATGTGACACATGTATGGTTTCTCATACCAGTGTGATCAATAAGGTGTGCAGAATCAGGAACCTGGTAGGTGCTCAAATAATGCCCTTCTTCACATCCCAGGGGTTGAGATACTGTCAAAAGGAGAAGTGCCCGGTGTAGGGGTGTTTGTTGAGCTGGGTGCTGGGCTAAGCGTGTCACACACACTCCTGTAACTTCTCAGCTGCTCCTATCAGGCAGGCATTGGCATCGTCCGCATTTCCCAAATAGGGAGACTGAGGCTCAGAGAGGAGGAGGAACTTGCCTAAGTCACGGGCAGGAGGTGGTGGAGCTGGGATTGGAAGCCCTGTGAGAACAGGAGCCCCACGGATGGGCTGGCATGGAGCATCAGGGCAGAGGGCCCTGATATAGCAAAGCCATCTGACAGGTGGAGAGGCCTGCATGTCTGCAGAGCGAGAAAGCCGTAGTCGGGGATGGGGTGGGGGCAGATTGTTTGTGCCTCAGCAATCTGGGTGAGGGAGGCCTGGAGGTGGATGGGGAAATCATAACCTGAGGCCTGAAGCAGCTTGGAGGCTGCCTCACCCAGTCCTCCCCCACTGCTGAGGGCATGGCGCCACAACACCCTGGAACCCTTCTCCCTGCCCCTTGGTGCTGGCTCAGCCCTGCCTCTCTCACCTGCTCTGGGCGCGGGGCCTATTCTTCCGGGGAGCCCTCCCTGAACCCCCACTGTGAGAGAAAATTTGCTGAGGGCTCACTTGGGGCTTCCCATAGAGTGCCTGGGTTCATCTTCATCCTGTACAGTAGACTCTGCTCTTGAACCCTTTTTGTGGATGGAGAGACTGAGGCTCAGAAAGGCTAAGAGGCAGAGTGGCAGTGCTGCTGTGCCCAGCTACTCGGGATCCTTCCACTCCCACTTAAAGCCCTAGCACCGTCCTGCAGGGCCTTTATACATCCTTATAGGTAGTTTCCAGCCTCCTGGCAGGGCCGTCTCCAAAAAGCCGGGAAGACCTGTGGGAAGGCACTGCCTCAGTGCTCCCCCAATGCCCTCCCCTCCATTGGACCTACTTGTCCAGGGTTCCTCCTGCCCCTTTCCACCCTGACTGTGGGCAGTCCCTCTCCCCTCCGCTAGCCCTTGCCTTCTGTATCAGACTGATGCCCGAGGATGCAGACGTGAAGGGGGCCAGGTCCCAGCCTTCTCTGGAGAGGCTCACAGTCTAGTGCGAGGGCCATGGAGAAGAGGAAGGGATGGCCCTATAAAGGACAGGTGACACACAACAATAATAATAGGGATCAGGAGCACAAGACCTGCTGTCAGGCAGGAGCATGAGCCAGGCACGGAGCTGAGAGACTCTTAACGTTCTCTGTCGTTGCTCTGAGAAAGGCACGATTGCCATGTCCCCACCTTATAGCTGAGGAGACTGAGGCATGGGGAGGGGTCGTGGTTGGCTGAAAGTCGTTGCTCTGGCTTCGGGGCCTGTAGGGGTTTAAGAACTGCTGTGGTCTGTCGCCAGGTGCCCGTGCCGTGAGTGCGCGTGCCCCGCTTCAGGGCGGCCCCAGGTGTGGCGGGGAGCGGGTGGTTCTCACCAGGGCGCCACACGGGCCTCGCGGCAGGCTGGACAGGCTGGACAGCGGCCCTGCGCCTTCGAGTTGCTCCGTCCAGCGCTCGCCCGGGCGTCGGGGCGTCGGATGGCTCTGGACGGGCGCTGCGAGCGCCCACGGTGGAGCTTCCCGGGAGGGAGGGAGCGGCGGGTGCGCCCGGCCTGACGCCGTCCCCTCCTCCTCTCCTCGCAGGGAGCCGGGAGGCTGCCTTCACCTACGCCATCATCGCTGCCGGCGTGGCCCACGCCATCACGGCCGCCTGCACCCAAGGCAACCTGAGTGACTGTGGCTGCGACAAGGAGAAGCAAGGCCAGTACCACCGGGACGAGGGCTGGAAGTGGGGTGGCTGCTCTGCCGACATCCGCTACGGCATCGGCTTCGCCAAGGTCTTTGTGGATGCCCGGGAGATCAAGCAGAATGCCCGGACTCTCATGAACTTGCACAATAACGAGGCGGGCCGAAAGGTAGGCAGCCCGGGGCGGGCGCCCGGCAGCCCGGCAGGCCGCAGACAGCGCCGCGCCACGGGGTCGGGCACCGGACACACTGAACGACCGGGTCCCTCTTAGCACCGAGGGCTGTGACTCGGGGCATGGCAGGAGGGAGGGAGGGGGGCGACGCCCTGTCCTTGAGTCCACGGAGTCGGCTAGGGCGAGGGGGACGGGTGGAGGTGAGCTCGGTAGGAATCACCCCTGAGGAGCAGTTGCCGGGGCCGCTGAAGTGTCCTCGGTCGCCTCCACCAAGATCTGGAGCTCAGAATAAGGGAGGTGACTGTTCCATCTCCATTGCCTCTTCAGATCCTCCTGCATTCTGGGCTTAGCTTACAAGAGAGTCAGGGATGCTTCGGGATGTTCCCAGTGGAGGCGGCTGGGATGGAAAGGGGGCTGGACACTCTGTCCCATGAGCAGCTGGCTGTCCCAAGGCAGGGGAGCACATGGGTCTGCAGGCCCAGAGTATAAAGGAAGAGCCTGTGGGGAGTGAGTGTCACACAGAGGCAGGTCCTGCCACTGTGAGGACAAGCCGCAGCCACTGAGAAACAGATTGAGTTGCCGAGGAAGTGAGCTCTCCATCCCAGGAAGTATTCAAGCGCCAGCAGCTTGAACAGGTGTCTCGGGGCACCCAAGATAGGCTGCCTGGTGTGGGCGGTGTCTGGGGCAGAGGCCTGAGGTTGGGGGTGGGTTCTGGAAGTGCCTGTGAAGGCCAAGGTGCTCAGAGCCCACTCGGGAGAGGAAAATCTCCAGGGACTAGTTGGAGCTCCATAGAGGAGCGTCTGTGAGCCAGGGCAGATAGGGAGGGAGGGCTCCATGCTACCTGGACATGTGTGAGCCACAGGAGCCGGGCTGGAGCAGGAGTGACAAGCGTGAGGGAGACCGTGCATAGGGCGATGGTGAACCAGGGAACCCGGGCCCCATTTATGAGACTCCCCTGGGTTCCTGCCTGCTGTGGCTACGTGGGGAGGCCGGCCCATGGCTGCCAGACTCAGACTTCTACGTGTAATCGCTTCATTTTTAAGTGTTGGACTTTAAAACTGGTAGTCACTGGCAGACTTAAAAAATACAGAGAAGGTCGGGACACCTGGGTGGCTCAGCGGTTGAGCACCTGCCTTCGGCTCAGGGCATGATCCCAGAGTCCTGGGATTGAGTCCCTCCTCGAGCTCCCACAGGGAGCCTGCTTCTCCCTCTGCCTGTGTCTCTGCCTCTCTCTTTGTGTCTCTCAGGAATAAATAAATGAAATCTTAAAAAAAGAAAAATCAAGAAAAGGTGAAAAGAAAGATCACCAGAGGCTCAGTTGCATACATCTCCTGGCAACATGTAGGCCTTGAGCTGCTCATTCGGGTGATGGAGGATTCTGTGGCATGGTCTTGTTCTGCGAGAGCGCATCCATGGAACAGGTGTCTTCTGGCTCTGGATGTATCAGCTCACTTAATCCTCTAGGCATCCCTGTGAATGGTCTTGTCATTATCCCTGTTTCACAGGTGAAGACGTTGAGGCATAGAAATGAAGGAGGTTCCCACAGCTAATGAGCAAAGTCAGAATTCGAACCCAGCACATCTGGTTCCCGAGCTGGGCAGTCTTTGCTTGCCAAGGTGTGGTGGTCGGAGCATGGGCCGGCAGTAGGCTGCCTGGGTTCACACTCTGGCTCTGACACTCCTTCCTTCCTGGGAAGGAAGCAGAGCTGGCAGGAGTGTCCTTAGGGCTACGGTGGAGAGCGAAGGAGACAAGGCAGGAGGGCACTTACCCCGGGGCCTGGCACAGAGTTAGTCCTCGGCAAGGTTGGGTGTGATTACAAGTTGTGCAAACATGTGTCATGTTCGAGGCAGTCTGTCTGGCAAGTAGTGTCAGGAGTAGCCCGCACACCTGCAGGGGAGCCAGCCCCCCCTGGTGTGCAAAGGAATGAGACAGGCCAGCTGGCCCTTCCTGCTGCCTTCGGGTCCCCTGCCCTCCTCCTCCTCCTCTCCAGCCTCCCACCGCATCCTGTGTGTCAGAGCCTCCCCAGCTGCCCTGCCACGGTGAGTCACACAGGCAGAGCGGCTCACCTGGCCCTCCCAGGACGATGTCCTGGGGCGAAGCGTAAGGCCCTGCCTGTTCAGTCCCCCAGCTGGGAGCTCCTGCCTGGGGCCAGGGCCCCCCCTCCAGGGTTCTCCGCTACTCAGTCCTTCCTGTTTCTGTGGTCAGATCACTCCTTAGGGTTGAGGTCACAGCTCTTAGGCTCCCTCCTGCCCTGGAAGCTCCTGCTCCCTGGGGGTGGACGGAAGGAAGGCAAGTGGCTTCCCTCTTCCGGCCTGTTTCTTCACCTGTGCCTACCTGGTTGGACCCCTAGGAGACCTAAAGGAGGGACTCCCTAGCCTGGGGTAAGAAGGACTCTGGGTATATCACATGCAAGAGGGCTTGGGAAGCCACGCAGCTGCAGCAGGTGTGAGGCCCGTGGTGCTGTGCCAGGCAGCTTTGGGGCAATGCAGATGATGGGAGCTGTCAGAGGTCATAAAACCAACTTCAGTGGGCTTCCTGGAGGAAGTAAGTGCGGTCTGGCTAGGCAGAGAAGAGAGGTGAAGAGAACCCAGGTCTGGGTGGGGACTTAGGGCCAGTTTAGGGGCCAGAGCAGCTGGTCTGTGGGTCCCTGAAGGGGTAACAGCACCTGAGGAGCCGGCAAGGTTACATGCCAGGTTAAGGAATGAGGGCCTTGCGTTCTCCCCTCAGATTTTCCTGTGGCTGCCTTCTTACTGTTTAGGTTTCAGCTCAGCTGTCTTCTCCTCAGAAAAGCTTTCCTTTCACTTCCTTCCCAGCCCCTTCTCAGGTGTTGCCTCGTTCTGCAGCTTTCTGCTCTCCCTAGACCATAAGCTTGATGAGGACAGAGACCCCGTGTGTCTCACTCACGGCCACACGCCAGAGCCTGGCAGGCAGAGGCATTCTACATAGGTACGGAGTGAATGGTTGAGTGCCTGGTGGTCACTGGGGAGCCACTGATGGTTCTGGAGCAGAGGTGGTGCAGAAGTCCTAGGAGATGACTCTGGGGAGGCAGAGTGAGGCCTCCGGCAGGGTTGGAAATGGGTCTGGGAAGAGAGTGGGCTGTGTCCAAGTTGATATTTTGGAGCAGGAACAACTCTCCTAGCTCAGGGAAATGCAGCTGAAGGAAGCTCCGCACCCCTCCCAGCTCCAGTCTGGTTTGGGAGGACCCTTGCGGGTGCCTTCCTAAAACAGCCATTCATTCACCCAGGCACTGTGTATTTTCCAGAGCTCACAGGTGGAATTCGAGACTTTCCAGTGTACACAGGAAGAGACCTGAGCAACCACCAGTCTGGCTCCTTGTGGGGTGCAATCAGAGGCCACCCAGGGCAGTGGCCACACTACTCAGGCAGAGCACAGGGGGAAGGCAGCGTCCCAGCCTAGCCCTGCGGTGGCCAGACTCTCACACCCTGCTATAGGGTACCCCAAGGGTCCAGGCACACATCCAAGTGGTGAGGAGCAAGGGTAGCCACTTAGCCTGGGGTTGGTAAGGCTCAGTGTATATCAGCTCTGGGCCTCATCTCCATCTGAGGCCTCCATTCCACCATGTGATCCCCAGGTGCTGGTCAGGGCCAGGTGAAGGCATGGTGTAGGGGGCAGGGGGAGATGCCCGCAGGGTCCTGCCGTGTGTGCTGTTTGTTATTCAGAGGCACAGCGGCCCACCACAGGACCTCCCCCACAATAGGCTTCCACGGCCCCACGCACAGGAGAAAGGAGGCCAGCCCACAGCCGCCCCTGGCTGAGCATCTTGGAAGGGATCGCAGATGTGTTTATCGCTGGCTCCCTTGCTCCTGCCGTGAGAAGACAAGACTCAACCCGACCGCAGGCTCTGGGCTTGTTGGCAGTGGTAAGAGAGCAAAGGAGGAGGAAGTTGGGGAAGGGTTAGGCGTCCCGAGGGGCAGAGGTGGTGGCAGGCCCCGTGAGGGGAGACCCAGGGCAGCCCACCGCCTCACCTGGCAGGTGCGGGCGGGTAAAGGCCGTGGGGCACTATGCCCTTATAGGTCTCTAGCTTGGGTGTGAGCCGGGGCAGAGCCAGGTGATCACCTGCAGATGCGGGCCTCAGGGTGGGGGGGCACTGCTGCAGGCCGCGGGGGCTCTCCCCTCTCTGTCTCATGTAGCTGTGTGGTCCGCGGGGTCAAGTTAGCATGGTCAGGTGAGAAGAAAGAAGTGGGGGTGCCGACAGCTCTTTTGGGAAGGTGATCTTAGAGTCTCTGCCTACAGGCATTTTAGGGCCATAATATTTTTGTATTGACATCCCATGCTATTCAGGTTGGGATTAGAATATTAGGTTCCCATCCTCACATGTGGAGCCTGGAGTCACAGGATCTTTTTGGTGGAAAAGATCCTCCCTTTTTGGGTGGGAGGGACAGACGTGTCAGAGCGCTGGGCTGAAATCTTTGGATGGTGGAATCCATGGCTTTGCATGGTTTCTTTCCAGCCTTTTGGGGGAGATGAACTAACCCTGATTCTTGCCCTTAAGATAGTCTAGTGAGAGAGTTGAGAAGAATAAAAATTTGATTGAGGATGACCCTCCATAGGAGAAATGCAACACAGAGAGAAGAGGCAGTGGTTTCCTCTCAGAGAAGTCTGGAGACCTCTAGGAAGAAGGGACTCCTTAGCTGGGCTTTGAAGGATCAATAGGAGTCCTACTTGCAAGGCAGGTGGAGGCAGGGGGAGGGCAGTGCAGGCAGTGTGGGGCCGGCAGAGTGCTCTGTGGGTCTGGGGAGAGAGGGGGAATAGGTGAGGAGGCTGGAGCGGGGAGCCAGGGCCAGATGTGAGGTCTTGAATGCCAGTTCAAGGAGTGAGACTTTCCCCTTCTGCAGGAGGTTCCTGAAAGGCTTTGGCAGGGGAGTGCATGGGCAGGTTTCTGGCCCCTCTGGGATAAAGTACAGAACAGTGTAAAGGGGGCAGGGCAGCAGCATGTGGGGAGGGACAAGCCATTAGGGAGCAGAATAGCCAAGACCCATCTTGAATTGCTTTTGGGATGGATGGGTGGGTGCCGCTTCTCGCTGGGGTCAGGGCCTGAGGCAGGGGGAGGAAACCAGTCTCGGAGGAAATGATAGGGATGCCTTTGGGACTGGGAGATCCTGGGGGCTGCAAGTTGGGGTGCCCAGGGGCATCCTGGATGCCTGGGTCTTAATTCAGGAGTGAGGTCTTGGCTGCAGCCACTTCCTGGCAGCCACCAGCAGGAGGCAGTAACAGAAGCCCCGGTGTGTGATAGGCTTGCCCAGAGGAACCAGAAGACGTGGGAAAGCAGGAGAGCCAGGCACAGCCCTGGGGAGGGGAGCACTGGGCAGGAAGGCTGTGGGGAGCAAAAGAGTAGTCATGGAGGTGGAAGGAGAGACAGGTGTGGGGCCTTCCAGATGCATTCCCCTGCTGGGCAGGATGCCCCCAATCCTACCTCAGCAGATACCCCCTGCCAGGTCCCAGCTCTGGAACCCCAGCCAGGGGGCTAGGGGACCCGCCTCTCAGAGCCTCCGCACAGATACTGCACCTGGCAGGGCAGGCTGTCTGTCAGAGGCCTTGCTGTGCAAAGGGGAGTGTGCTGCAGCTCTGCGGGCCTTGAGGGAGGGAGGGGGCCCCCAGCATCCGTACCTGGGATTGTGGTGACTGAGTCCCAGAGAGGCAGCCCTGGGGACGGGGCCCAGCTGGGACTGGGCTGGCCCTGCTGGAATGTGCGCTTGCTCCAGGGAGGTGAGCTCAGGGGGATGGAATTCCACCGGAGTGAGAAGTCACCTTCCAGTCCCTGCCCAGCCTCTTGCTCACCGGAGGGAGGGGGGGTCGGTCTTGTCCCTTCCTGCCCTGCCCCGTCTGGTCTGGGTGCTCCTGGGAGCTGGATTCCCACTGTGCCCTGGCAGCAGGCAGGCCTGTGCATCAGGGGACACCAGGGACTTGGCCCCTGGCAGCTGGGGCGGGGCCCAGATAAGACTGAGCTATGCTCCGCTCCACTTTCCCAAGGGCCACTTGCATATTTGACCAGATGGAGTGGTCAGCGGTGGCACGTAGAGGGCCAGAGGAGCCAAGCCCTGCCTGGTCTGAAGCCAGCTGACCAGGCAAGGCTGTGAGGAGTCCACCCCTCCGCCTGCCATGCCCTCAATTTCTGCCCCAGATCCAAGCGCAGCTGTGTGTTCTCACCTTTCCCCATGGAGAGGCTTCTAGCCAAAGTTGAGGGATATGGGCTAGTGGCGGCCTTGGACAAAAGTTGACCTCCAGGGCTTCAGTTTCTTCCATGATCTCAGAAGCGTCTTCCAGATCCGACATGTGGGGAAGGGGAAGACACTCCTGGATTTGGCCGATCTTGTTCCCACCTCAGGACCTTTGCACATGTTCTTTCTTCTGTCTGGAATGCTCTTCCCTCAATCTTTGTATAACCAGCTCCTTCTTTTCCTTCAGCTCTCTGCCCAGATATCCCCTTCTCAGGGAGCCCCTCCCTGACTTTCCTCTCCTACGTCCACCTCAGCTCTCTCTACACTACCCTGCTTTATTTTCTATGTGACTTTACCACCATATGAAGTTACCTTATTTACACAGATCATTATGCGTTTATTGCCTGTCTTCTTCCTCTGCAATGTCAGCACCGCAGGGTAGGGATGATGTAAGTTCAAGGCGTGTTGCCTGGCCTTAGAACAGTGCCTGGCATATAGTAAGAACTCAAGAAATATTTGTTGAGTAAATGAATGAAATGACAAGTATCTGCTCTTACCTTGGGGAATTTCCCAGGAGTAAGATTGCCAGATAAAATACAGTTAACTCCCAGTTAAATTTGAATTTGGGATGACAAATTATTTTGTAGTATGAGTATGACCCAAGTATTATGTGGGGCATACTTATACTAAAAAAAACTGTTTGTTGTTTAACTCAAATTCAGATTTTACTGGGTTTCTTGTATTTTTAAATTAAATTTCATAGGTCGACATATTATAAATATACACGCAATGGTCAGAACCCAGAAACTTCCTATGTACCTTGGCCCAATTTTCTTCAACAGTTTGCAAAACTATAGTATAATATCACACCCAGGATACTGATATTGGTACAGGCATGACACGCAACATTTGCTTGCCGCAGGGATTCTTGAGCTATATCTACTTTCTTCCTTCCCGTAACCCTGTCCTAATCCCTGGCAACTGCTCATCTGTCCTGTGTTCCTACAATTTTTATCATTTCAAGAATGTCGTATAAATGGAATCATGCAGTATCTAACCTATCGAGATTGGTTTTTCTCACTCAGCCTTATTCCCTCCAGATCTCTCCAAGTTGCTGTGTTTATCCATAGTCCATTCCTTTCTGTTACCATGTGTGCATGTGCCACAGTCTCTTCATAACCACTCACCTATTGAAAGACAGTTTGGGTCTGTTACACACAAAACTGAGTTGAACATTTGCGCACAGGTTTGGGGGTGAACATAAGGTTCCATTTCTCTGAGATAAAATGCCCCAGAGTGCAATGGCTGGGATATATGGTCATTGTGTGTTGAGCTTTGTAAGAAAGTGCATTCCCACCACCAACATATGAGGGATCCAGTTTTCCCCGCATACTCACCAGCGTTGGGTGTTCTCACTGGGTTTTACTTCTGCTGTTCTCATAGGTGTGTGCAGTATTGCACTGTGGACTTTTCTTTTTTTAAGATTTTATTTATTTATTCATGAAAGACATACACACAGAGAGAGAGAGAGAGAGGCAGAGACACAGACAGAGGGAGAAGCAGGCTCCATGCGGGGATCCCGATGGGGAACTCGATCCTGGGACACCAGGATCACGCCCTGAGCCAGAGGCAGATGCTCAGCCCCTGAGCCACCCGGGTGCCCCTCGCACTGTGGTCTTAATGAGCATTTCCCTGATGGCTGATGATGTTGGACAGCTTTCCACGCACTTATTTGCTATCTGTAGATCCTCTTCAGTGAGCTGTCTAGTCATGTCTCATGCCCATTTTCTAATTGCATTGTTTATGTTTCAGCTGTTGGGTTTTGAGATCTCTTTCTATATTCTAGATGCTGGTCTTTTGTCAGACCCATGGTTGGCCAATCTTTTTTTTTCTCAGCAGATAGCTTGTCTATTCATCCTTGTCACGGGGTCTTTTCCAGAGCAGTACATTTTTAAGTTTGATCAGACCCAGTTGATCAATTTTCCTATTTGTGGACAGCGTTTTTGGTCTTGGCCAAGAACTTGCTGACTCCTGGCCCCACAGATTTTCCCTTTTTTTTCCAAAAGCTTTTGTAGTTTTACATTTTACATTTGAGCCCGTGATTCTTTTTTTTTTTTTTAATTAACTAGTTCTTTTTTAAAGCAACAAAGGCCGATTTTTTCAATTTATTAAAAAAAATTTTTTTTAATTTGCTTACTTAGTTTTAAAGATTGATTGATTTGAGAGAACACAAACAGGGGTTGGGGCAGAGAGAGAGGGAGAGAAGGAGACTCTGCAGTGCAGAGCCCAACGTGGAGCTCAATCTCATGACCCTGAGGTCATGACCTGAGCTGAGACTCAGACGATCAACTGACAGGAGCCACCCAGGCACCCCATAAAATTTATTTTTAATTGCAGTAAAATATACATAACACTTACCATCATAATCATTTTAAGATGTACAGTTTGGTGGTATAGGTACATTTATCTTGTTGTGCAACCATCAACACCACCTGTCTCCAGAACTTTCTTATCTTCCCATCCTGAAACTCTGTCCCCATTAAACACTAACTCCTCGTTCCCCCCTCTCCTGCAACCACCCTCCTATATTCTGTCTCTATGAATTTGCCTGCACGAGTGGAATCATGCACTGTTTGTCCTTTTTTGACTGGCTTATTTCACTGAGCACAGTGTCCTCAATGTTCTGTGATCCATTTTGAGTTAACTCTCACTTGAGGTGTGTGTTTTAGATCACGGTTCTTTTTTTTCTTTTCATTTTTTTTTTTTTTTTTGGCATATCGATGTGCTCGACCTGCAAGCTGGGGACCCCACCCAGCCCCTACCGCTCCATAGAGGAGAGTGGCCTCAGGACAGGGGAGCCGAACTGTAGAATTATTTTAGAACTGACACCCTCCCTTCCTTGGGCCCATTTAATAGAAGAGAGACCGACACCAGATGCAGAGAGCCCTTGCCAAGACCACACACGCCAGGAGAGTGGAGGCGTAGGATTCGTACCTGAGGCCTGGCTCCCAGCCCTGCCTCCCTCCTGCCTTCCTCCTGTCCCTGTGGCTGGCCCAGGTGGGAGCTGGGCTAGATGAGGTGCTGATATGGGGGCCCAGAGGTCCATCGGGGACTACTTCCTGGGATGACCAGGCTGGGGTGTGCGGGCCCAGGGGAAGGAGCCAGAATGGGTCTGGAGTAGAAGCTGCTGAGGAGGGGTCAGAAGAAAACCAGCCCAGGCCCAGGTGGATGATGCTCCTGAGGCCTGAGGTTTTCTAGTTTTCTCTGAT
This sequence comes from Canis lupus familiaris, assembly GCF_011100685.1. Classification (NCBI taxonomy): domain Eukaryota; kingdom Metazoa; phylum Chordata; class Mammalia; order Carnivora; family Canidae; genus Canis; species Canis lupus. The sequence goes on along the minus strand of NC_049241.1, from coordinate 4,134,413 downwards.
GACACAGCAAAGGCAGAGCCCAGCCAGGTCTAGACCCTGATGCCTTGGTGATAGCAGCGGATGGTGCTGGGGCAGGGAGGGGATGAGATAGGGAGCCACAGAGGTGGGGAGCAGAGGCAGAGCCCACAGAAGACAAATGTCTCTGGGTCCCCAGCTCCCTGGAGCCTGGTGCTCAGCAGCCCACTTTGCTCTGGGTGAGCTGCTAAGACCACCTCCCCACCCTGACCTGGGAATAGACACAGGCAGCCCAGCGCAGGCCCACAGGAGGTGGCTCCACACTCTGGCCTGGGAGGAGCTTAGGTTCAGCCTGGAATGGGCAGCCTCATCGACCCCCAGCGGCTGAAGGATGGGTTAGGAGTGATGGTGGTAAGGTAGCAGGTAGGCCCAGGACTCGTGAACTAGAGGAATATGGGAAGATGGAAATTGCAGTTCCAGTGAGGAAGAACTTGCTACCAGAAAGTGAGATCGGCTGGTGGGCAGGTATATGTTTACTGGGAGAATAAAGACACGATTCTAATATTAGCTCGACATTCATGTGCTAATTTAATCCCACCAAGTTTTATGAGGTTAGCATTTTCTGCTGTCTACATTTTACAAATGGAAAAACTGAGAAACAGAGAGGTTAAGAAACTTGCCCAAGGTCACACAGCTGGCAGGTGCCACCCTTGGATCTGAACCCAAGCAGTGTGGCTCCAGACTCAGTTCCTAACCCCTGAACTGTCTTACCAGCCTCAGGGGTTCTTGGGCTTGGATGCGTTTATCCTCAGCCCCGGTTCTGACACACTGCGATTCTAAGATGTTTTCCTAATATTCTCAGATCCTCTGGTTTGGGGGGACTTGAAGACTCTACAGTCCTTGACCCCCAGAAGACTCCAGTGTCTGGTATTTAGGGGGCTGTGGATCACTCAGACACTGAATTTTCTCCCACTCCGGGTGCTGTGGCCCTGCCACCGTCCTGGGCCACCGTCCCCTGCCTGGGAGAGGACACTTCAGGCCAGGAGGGAAGTTGGCTGTATGAGGACAATTCTGCACATTGCCCCTTCCCAGTGGGGAGGGGTTCTGGCTGTCATGGGGGGTTCAGGAGGAGATGCCCACACCTGGCAGTGCCCAGGAATGCCCTCACCTGTGCAGAGACCTGGGGCACCTTCTGTTTTGGTTTTTTTTTTTTTTTTTTTTTTTTTGCACCTTCTGTTTTAACAGGCTTTCTGGGCTTGCTCAGCCTGTGAGGGCAGCCTGGGAGCCACCTCCTCTCCCCCTGCCAAATCTTCCTCATCCTTCCAGACAGCTGTGAGGGTCGCCTGGGCATCTCTCAGAGCCCAGCATGGGGCCTGGCACACAGCAGGTGTTCTCAGGGAGATGGGGTGCTTAGAACTGTGCTGTCCCATACAGTTGCCACAGGCCATATGTGGGTATTTACATTTAAATTAGTTGCAAACAAATGAAAATAAATTCAGTTCTGTAGTCCACAGTTCAAGTGCTGGGGAGCCACGTGTGGCTCGTGGCTACCGCCCAGACGGTTTCATCATTGGACAGCATCCATCCTCCTAGGGTGGCGGTGGGCACAGACATTGGTGTTGTTATTAAGGGGACTCGGGAAGATCTTGGCAGGCGTGGTGGCAGCGAATCCTTTCACCTCCTGGCCCCTGGCCAGCCCAAGGGGTTCTCCAATAGTGGCCATCTGATTTCCCTTGGAAGGAATTTCCAGTGTGGCTGCTGGCCCTTCGGCCAGGGGGCTCATTCGAAACCGACCTGAGGGGAAGAGGGGGCCCTGAGAGGCCTCCCAAGTGAGGTGAGGCCACGGGGGCTCGGTTTCACCATGGTGAGACCTAGTCAAAAGGCGCCCACCAGGGACAATCGCTGCCTTTGTCCTCAGGAGGGGGACTGGGACTCCTGGGTGTTATCAAATCTGCTGGGACGAGAGGAGGGGGAGCCAAGTGGTGGTGGGGAAAGCAGGGAGGGGAGAGGGGCAGGAGTGATCCTGGAGGGAAGGGGGGGGCACCCAGTGAGGTGTGGGAGCACAGGTCACTTTCCCTAATCCCGAACACTTGCATATCCTTTGAGGGGAGATCTAGGTGCTAGCGTGTCCTGAAAAGGGGGCTCCTTGCCTGATGGCGGGGCTTCTTTAAATCTTGACTTTGAGATGCAGATGATAGCCACTGCTCACCCTGGTGAGTGCTAGTTCAGTCCAGCACTCTGTCTGTAGGAGCTAATCCTGTTTGCTGGCCTGATGAACTTAGGGGTGGTAGGGGGGTCCTTGTGAACTCCGCTCTACCCATGGACAGCTGAGGTCCAGGCAGCGTCTCAGGCTCCTGGGATGTCCCAGCGGTAGCAGAACGAGTGACCTCATCTCAGAGGTCACTTGCATGTCCCAGGCCTTCCCAGGACATGGGGGGTGCAGCCAGGCCCTGGGCCAGGAGGGTGCCGGCAGTGGGAGACCAGCCCCCAGGGGCTCTGTGCGCCTCTCTCAAGGCCTGACCCAACATGTGCCCACCAGTTCCAAGTGCTCTCCACAAACCACCTCACAGGGGAGGGCCTATGTTTTCACTCCCATTTTCCAGATGAGGAAAGCTGAGGCACAGAACGGTTATGTGGTACACTGAGGTTGCTCAGGGGGAAAGCATCTGAGTCAGGGGTCCCTCGCAGCCATCTGCCCTTGTAGCCTGTGCTCTATGAAGCCTCTTCCCAGCCCGAATAGTGTATGCTGTGTGTGTGTGTGTGTGTGTATGTGTGTTACATCTATGTATGTATGGTGATATGTATATATATGTGTGTGCACATATATACTTTTTGGCAGGGGCAGGGACCTGAAAGGATTGATTATATTGTGAAATAATAATTCTAACAACATTTGGGGAGTTTTTTTCTTGTTCTTTAAAGATTTTATTTATTTATTTGAGAGAGAGAGAGAGTGTGTGTGTGAGTGGGGGGCAGGGGGCCGAGGCAGAGGGAGAAGCAGGATCCCCACTGAGCAGGGAGCCCCACATGGGACTTGATCCCAGGACCCTGGGATCATGGCCTAAGCCAAAGGCCAATGCTTAATAGACTGAGCCACCCAGGCGCCCCTAACAATAACATTTATAAAATACTTTATAATTTGCAAAACTTTTCTTTAACACTTTGATGGCGAGGCTCAGAACTTACTTACCTCCAGGGGAGGGGAGACATTGTGCTCATTTTGTAGACAAGGCAACTGAGGGTCTGGCTGGATGTCACTCAGTCTGCTGGGAGGGTGGCCATGTGGGGAGTTGTGCTCCTCTGGGCCTTGAGGGTCCTGGGAAGGGGCCTCCTAGCCACACTGTGCTCTTGACTCATGAAAGGATATTGGGTTTTTGCTCCGTGCTGCGAGATGGGAGTGACATGGCTGTGGAAAGAGCTGCGATAAAAACCCCAACTTGGCAGCTTGTTTGTGATGTGACCTTGAGCACCCCTCCCATTCTGAGCCTCAGTTTCCTCGCTGGGAGAAAGGCAATGATTGGTACTTCCCGGAGCCGTTGTGCAGACTGAACGCCCTAGTGCTGAGTCCTGTGCTCTCGTGCAGGATGAGCGCTCGGAGAACAGTAGCTGCTATTGTGAATATTATTATGAGTAGTAGCAATAGTAGTCATTTTATTTTTTTTAAGATTTTATTTATTAAAAAAAAAAAGATTTTATTTATTTATTCATGAGAGACACAGAGAGAGAGAGGCAGAGACACAGGCAGAGGGAGAAGCAGGCTCCCTGTGGGGAGCCCAATGTGGGACTAGATCCCAGGACCCCGGGATCACGCCCTGGGCCGAAGACAGACGCTCAACCACTGAGCCACCCAGGCGTCCCAATAGTAGTCATCTTAAAGCTACAATTAGGTCTCATGCCTATATTCTATTCCTATGGATCTTTCTAGCTCTAAAGCTCCGTTTCCCCCATGTACCAGACAAGCAGCATGCTAGAAGGACCGGGGAGGAGATGTCTGGGAGGTCACTGGGAGTTGTCACTTTAACGGAACAGGAAGGGTTGCCAGGGGACAGAGCTGTAGCGACACCACACTGCTCCTGCCCTCTCAGAGGTGGGGGCGGTCCATCTGGGTCTGCTAGTCGTGTCTGACCCTGCACCAGAGAGGCCCTGTCTCTGTCCTTTCTGGCCTCACGCCATAGGGACCCAAGGATGCAGGGCCAGAGTGCGTGCCACGTTCCGGGCCCTGCAGAGAAGTCGGGGCCCGTCCCCCGCCCAGGCTCCCCAGCCACACTGCAGTCCTCATATGTCCAGCTGCCTCCCACTCCCACTCCGGGATGCCTGCTGGAAAGCCCTTCCATCCCAAACCTCACTGTTCATCTTGCCCCCAGAAACGGGCTCCTGCTTCATGAGCCCTCAGCTCAGGAAATGGCAGCACCATCCTTCCAGTCATCCAGGCCAAAATGCTTGGTTTTGTCCTTGGCTTTCTTTCACACCCCACATCCAATATGTTGGTTCTACCTACGACATCTATCCAGGATTTTCCCCCTTCTAGCAAACCTGTATCCCTGATCCTCTGGTCCAAGTTACTATCATCTTTTCCCTGAAGTAGTGCAGCAGCCTCCTAACTTGTCCCCCTGCTCCCGCCTTGCCCCCCTGCAGTCTTCTCAAGTGTAAGTGAAATTGTCCTTCCTCTGCTCATAACTTCACAGTGGCTCCCAACTCACTCAGAGTAGACATCAAGTCTTCACAATGACCGACAAGGCCCTTCATGACCTGGGCCCCTGTGACCCTCTGACTTCATCTCCTTCTACTTCCTCTTCGCTCAGTCTATTCCACCTACACTGTGCCTTAAATACACTGGGTATATCCCTACCTCAGGGCCTTTGCATTTGCTGTTTCCTCTGCCTGGAATGCTCCACCCTCCAGACATTCACCCCTTCACCTTCTCTAGTCTTTGCTCGAATATTACCTTCCTAAGGAGGTCTCTCCTGACCACCCTATTTGAGACTGCTGTCCCATCTGCCTCACCACTTCCTGTCCCCTTCCATGTTTTCTTTTTCTACATAGCGCTTGTGACCACCTGACATAATATTGGTAGTTTGCAAAATGATCCCAGTGTGGCTGGAAAAAGTTAAAGTGTTTGCTGTAGCGGGCCTCCTGTGGGAACAGTGCAGGCTCAGAGAGACGCTTCCCTCCTACCCTTTAAGCTCAAGACTCTGTGCCATTAATATTTGTTCCTATGGGCCAGCTTTAAATGGAGATTTCATTTTTAAACAGCTATGTAGCCTTTGTCTTACTCTGGGCACTATCTGAAGTACCTCATATCTATCAACTCAAAAAAATCTCATAAGAACCCTTGAGGTTAAGTACTATTGTTATCTGCCTCTTATGAATGAGGACACTGAGGCACAGAGAAGTTCTTTGACTCACCTGAGGTCACACAGCTAATAAATAGAGAGCCAGGATCTGAATCCAGGCAGTCTAGCTCCAGAGTCTATACTCTTGCTATATTCCTCTCTTCTGCACATTCACTCACTCACTCACTCACTCATTCATGAAATATTTATAGCATGTCTTTTTTATGTCAAACGTAAGATTTTAGAGACACCCCCCCCCCCCCCCCAGGGACACCTGGGTGACTCAGTATTTGAGCATCTGCCTTCAGCTCAGAGCATGATCCTGGAGTCTCAGGATCTCAGGTTTCCCACAAGGAGCCTGCTTCTCCCTCTGGCTGTATCTCTGCCTCTGTGTGTGTGTGTGTGTGTGTCCCTCATGAATAGATAAATAAAATCTTAAAAAAAGAGATTTTAGAGACACACTCCCCCTCCCCCCCCCCCCCCAGATGACTAAAAAATGGTGCTTGCCATCAGGGAGCTCACAGGCTGCTAGGGAATGCAGAACAAGTAAATAACGGGAAAGGAAAAAATACTCATTTAGGAAACCTTAACTAACACCTACTAAGTGTTAGGCCCTGGAAATCAAAAACAAACAAAACACATAATTTTTGCTTTTGTGGTTGTTATATTGTAATAACAGAGGGAAATGGCAAATTACTGCATGTATTCATGATGACAGGAACTGGACTTGGTAAAGGGGAGCCTAGGGGATTGTGGGACCCCAGCATAGGAGGTCTAACCATCTGGGGGTTGATTTGGATGGGTGGGTGGGTGGTTATGTGGATGGACAGAGAGATGATTAGATGGGTAGATATTAGAAGGTGATTGGATGAGTGAATAGGTATTTGGAAGGATAGATAGATGGATGGATGGATGGATGGATGGATGGATAGTATTTGGAAGGATCATTGGATGAATAGTTATACGGATGGACAGGTGGATGAATGGAGGGATGGATGAATGGATAGTTATTTGGAAGGATGGCTGGTTGAATGGATGGGTGAAAAGCTGAGCTCATTGCTGGCAAGTTGGACATTTTCCCAGTGAGATCACCAGACCAACTGAAAGAAAGGGATGGAAATCCATGCATTCATTAATTCAACAAATGTTTATTAAGCACCTATTTATGTGTCTGGTACTGTTTTAGGCTCTGGGATTAGATGGTACTTGCCTTTATGGAGCTGACATTCCAGAGGGAAAGCAGAGGACAAACAATCAAATATAGAGAGAATCTACTTGTCAGAGAATAATAAATGCTATAATGAACAAATAGAGCACAGTGAGAAGATAGGGAGGGCGGAGGGGGGAGCATTTTATATAGGTCCTCAGGGTAGCCTGAGAAGGTGAGTTCTGGGCAGCAAGTGAGGAAGTGAGCCATGTGGGGAATAGCATTTGAGACACAGGGAACAACAGGTGCACGAGCCTGAGGCCGAGGCTTGAGGGTCTCTCCCTGAGCCAGAGAGGGGAGGGGAGGACATGAAGTCATTTGGCTGTTTGGGAGTGGGGCTGTAGGAGGGGGGCACATCACCTCCTGGACCTGGGGAAGTGAGGAGCATGGGTTTGTTGTGTCCCGGGAAGCCAGTGGCGGACTTTGAACCTGGACTGATGTGCATTTGGAAAAGGCACCACCCTCCCTGCTCCCTGCTACGGGTCCCCAGCCTGCTCCCTCCCGGCCTGTTCCCAGTTGGGAGGCTGTCAGCATTTTAATTACAGCTCTCAGCTCTCAATGGTTTACAACTCAACCGTAAAACAGGCCCTGGGCAACCTGTGGCACCTCTGAGTGATTTACTTGCTTACCATTTCTATATTTAGTGCCATCTAATGCCTGTGGGCCAGGGTTTCAGAGAGAAAAAGAGGGAGGAATTTAGGGGGAGTTGATTGCGGTTTTTTTTTTTTTTTTTTAACACTTAACATTTCACTTATTTTCTGAGATTATTTCCCAGCCTTTAAAAAGTTAGGATGCCAAACAATGGCGTATTCCCTGATACTGTTCACTTCTAAGAGAGACTAGTCTCTTGCAAAAGGAGGTTTGGTTCCTGGCTCTATAGAGCGGGTTTAAAGGACACTGTGGACATTATATTTCACATAGTGGGGGCTGGACTGCAGGTCACTAGCTCCGACTCCCTACCTGAAGGGGGGATCCCCCAGACCACCAGCCAAGGCATCTGCAAGGCATCTCAAATTTAAACATGCACACGGATCACCTAGGGAGCATGTGGAAATGCAGACTCCTGTTCTTTGGTCTGGGGTAGGGCCTGAGAATCTGTATTTCCAACAAGCTCCCGCGAGACTGTGCTGATGGTACCTGGGGCCACCCTTGGAGCAGCAAGGATTTTGACTAGCTGTCCAAAAGAAACTAATAGGAGCCATGTATGTAATTTAAATTTTCTCATGGCCACACCAAAAGGTTTAAAAAGGTGACATTAAATTTGCTAATATCTTGTATTTAATCTAAGACACCCAAAATATTGTGATTTCAACATATAATCAATCTGAAAATGCTGAGATACTTTATGATATTCTTTTTCCCCATAATAAGTCTTTGAGATCTTGGCATTTGCTTCATACTTACAGCACCTCTCCATTCAGACTAACCCCGGTTCATGTGCTCATGTGGCCAGTGGCTGCTGTTCTGGATGGTGCAGATCTAAATCTGGCTTGCTTACCTCTGGCGACAGGGAGCCCACTCCTTCTCAGTCGGTTGTCATCCTGCAGGCTCTCAGTTGGGAGTTGCCCCCAAAACAACTAGGAAGAGCCAGCTTTGCTCCCCAGATCCACAAACTCACTGGCATCCTCTGCAGAAAACAGTCCTGCAAAAATTTGGAGGCACTGACCAGGTTCCTCCAGCTCCCTCCTATGAGGCAGACATGTCACATCCTCTGCCTCAGTTAGCAGCCCTGAGATGGTTTCTGTTGTTGTTCTAAGGTTTAGTTGTTGAAGAACCAGGCTCAGAGAGGCTGAGTCATATTCCTGTGGTTGCCCAGCCAGGTGGCAGCAGTCAGGACTCCCAGTCAGGATGTTGAAAACTCCTCTCTCAGCTGTAAGGTGCTCCAGTTCTTTTGGTGTGATGTGGTTTCAGAGGCTCTTCCAGGCCCACTCACATGCCTCCAGACACACAGGGCTGGCCCAGTGGCAGAGCCTCAGAGATGGCTGGAAGGAGAGGGCACAGAAGCTATACAGCTCTTGGTGGCTAGGCTGAGACAAAACCCCAGGTCCCTCTGGGCCCTTGGGTCTCAGCTCCTGTGACAGCTCCTTGTAGCTTCAGGGTGGTTCACTGCTCAATAAGGGCCCCCCTCCGCCTGAGAGGTCTCACCCCACCTCTCTGGGAACTGCCGTGGCATAGAGATAACCCAGGGTGTTTTTCCTTGTCGTTTGGCTGGAAAAAAACCTGACACCATCAGTGGGGCAGGAAAAAGCCTATCTCAGGGGAGGTGTCCCTGTGCCCATGTCCTCTGGGGCATGTGAGGGAACATGAAACCTCGGGGCTCCTAGATACCAGCTCCCCTGCCCGGATGCCTGTTCTGGGATAAGGGTTTAGAGGGCTCCGTTGGTACCTGGTCACCCAGGCAGAGCCTTGTTGGGGTCAGGGCAATTCATCTGGAGGTGGCCAGGGGCACAGAGGGCATTCAGGCAGCATGACCTCATTCCTGGGTCTTTCCTCCATGCTCTGGAGCACCCCTACCTTATGTCCCCCATCATAAACCCCTCCCTGGGGTGTCAGCCTTCATCCCCTTGTGGACTAAGTCAGGGTCTCTCTACAAGATCCCACCAGGAAGGAAAGGGCCAGCTAGGCTCCCGATCCAGGGTGAACTCATTCATTTGCTCATCAGTCACTTCGTCATTGCATTCATTTTTTAAAAAGATATTATGTATTAATTCATGATATATACAGAAAGAGGCAGAGACACAGGCAGAGGGAGAAGCAGGCTCCCTGCAGGGAGCCTGGCATGGGACTCAATCCCAGGACCCCGGGATCACGACCTGAGCCAAAGGCAGGCTCTCAACCACTGAGCCACCCAGGTGGCCTCCTTCATTGCATTCAAATGCCGGCTTGCATCTCCTGTGAAGTAAGCCTCTTCTAGACGCCTCCTGACCAAGACAGATGAGGGTGATGCTTTTCTGGAGCTGACATTTAGGCAGGGAGGGAAGAGGCAAACAAGTGACCTTCAGGTGCCCCCAGGGCTTGGGGAGGTTGTAAACAGGGTGATAGGACAGGGGGTTACCCTGGGGGGGAAGTGCATAGGGCACTGTGGAGAGGCTAACCAGTGAGGGTTACTTTGTGGAACTGAGCTGGAGCTAAGGAACCGGATGGAGGGTGTCACAGGCAGAGGGAACAGTAGCTGCAAAGGCCCTGGGGTGGCATGCGCTTTGTGGGGTTCAGAAAGACCTGCCAGTAAGTGCTCACAGAGGGATTCACAGAGTTGCACAACTATTACCATAACAATTTTTAAAAGAGCTTATTTATATATTTGAGAGAGAGAGAGTGGAGCAAGAGAGAGAGAGAGCAGAAGCAGGGGAAGGGGGCAGAGAGAGAGGGAGAAGCAGACTCCCCACTGAGCAGAGAGCCTGACTTGGGGCCCCATCCCAGGACCCTGAGATCATGACCTGAGTTGAAGGCAGAAGCTCAGCTGACTGAGCCTCCCAGGCGCCCCTGTTATAACAATTTTAGAACGTTTTCATCACTCCCCAAAGAAACCACGTACCTATTAGCAATTCACAGTTACTCCCCACTCCTTAACCTTCCCGCCGCAGGCAGCTATTAGTCGCTGTCTCTATGAATTTGCCAGTTCATATAAGGGAATCCAACAGTACGTGACCATTTGTCTTGCTCCTTTCACTTAGCATCGTGCCATCCAGGACCATCCACGTTGTGCCTGTATCAGTACTTCATTCCTTTTTATGGCTGAATAATATTTCATTGTGTGGATATGCCACACTTTGTGTCTCTGCGCAGCAGTCGAGGGACACTTGGGGTGTCTCGCCTTTGGGCTCCTGCGAATGGTGCTGCTCTGAACGTTCACATCCAGGTTTTGCATCTGGTCTGGTCTGTTAAACGATCCTGGTGGTCATAGATACCAGGGGTCCTTGAAGTTCACCACTGTCAGGGCTGTCCCTGAAGGAGCCCAGTCCCCAGGTCTAGAGAGGAGGGTCTAGACAGACACAGGCCGAGGGCCATGCCCTGGGTGCCCAGGCTCTGTAGCCGCGGATGGCTGGCCAGGACCATGAAAGGCAGCAGGTGCTGTGACCGTTTGTAGCTGATTTCACCACCAAAGCAGGTTTACAGGGGCCTTTTTCTGGAAAATGGCCAAGTGGTCCTCTAGCTTCTGTGAGCTTTCTTGCCCTTCATCTGCTGTTCCACCTGGCTGAGCCTCCATCTTCCTGCTTCCTGCACCTGCTCAGGCCTCTGCTCTGTCATCCGAGGACCACCTGAGGAGGCTTCTCAAATACCAAGCCCACCCCCAGCTCCAGTCTCCCATCAGGAGGCCAGGCTGGCCCTCTCCCCGGGTCTTGACTTCTTGCTCCATTCTGCCCCAGGGCCTTTGCCTGTGCTATTCTCTCTGCCCGGCCTGTCCTTGCCTCCTTCATGTCCAGCCTCGTCCTCCTCAACGTCAGTTCTCAGTGCCGGAGGATATTTCCTCACCTCACTCCAGGTGTGCTCCATAGTTAACTGCCCTCAGCCATTCATTCAACAAGTGTTTCCCGAGCACTGGCTTATGGTCCTGGCACCAGTCTAGGTGCCAGGGACACACCCAGGAGCAGACAGACCAAGTCCCTGTCCTTGAGCAGTTTGTGTTCCAGTGGGAGACGAGAGAAACCAAAGGAAGAAAATATGTGCTTGGTCAGTTACTAACTCAAGGGAACCAGATGAACCAGGGCAGGGGTCAGGGAAAATGTTCTTGGAAAGAAGAGACTTAAGCAAAGGTCACGGGAGAGACAGAGCCATATATAGAGAGGGTGGGGATGAGTGTTCCAGGCAGAGGGACAGCAAGTGCAAAGGCCCTGAGGCAAGAGCATCCCTCGTGTGTTGGAGAAACAGCTAGGAACATATTGTAACAGGAGTGCAGTGGACAAAAGCATAGGAGCTGAGGTCAGAGGTAACGGGGTGGGGGTCGATGGAGAGAGGACAGTATAATGAACCCCGCACACCCAACCCCCAGCTATGACAACCCCAACATTTGGCCAGCAGCCAGCCATCAATATTATTGTAGTGTCCACCCCAACTCCCCTAAACTGGAACAATTGAGGGCAAATCCCAGACATCATGTTATTTCACTAATCAATAAGGATTTTTTAAAAAATGTAACAACGGTACTGTTATTACCCAGAATAACATGAACAGTTCTCCAATGCTGTATGATAGCCCCCATTATCTCAAAAACGTTTTCCAGTAGGGTAATGGAAAGGGAGAGGGCTAGGGTCTGTGACCACAGGAGGGGCAGGTGTGTGCTTTCCTTCAGAGCCTCCATTGGTGGGGGCTGACCTCGGCCTACGCACAGTCAGATGCATGGTCACCTTCCCCCCAGAGTCTAAGCTCCCAGAGAACAGAGGGCTTGCCTCTTAGGGGACTTGCCTCTTTCTGCCCACCTGGCCGTCAACCTCAGGGCACAGCCCAAGGGCAGGGGTTAAGTGAACACGTGGTGGAAGGATGAATTAGTAAAAGAATCCATGCATGCCAAGGCCAGTTCACTGAAGCTCTGGAAGTGGGGAGGAACAGGTGGGTTCAGTGGCTCCAGCGCCCTCCTGCTGGCTTCCCTACCCCTTGTGCAACCGTTGGGGTCACCTGACAGCCTCACTCCCAGCCACAGTCCACGTTCCCCACCCAGACCCCATCTCTCGGATCGACCCTGTTGGAGGCAGCCCCTGCCCCTTGGTCAACCCAGGTGCCTCCAGGTGAGTCAGCTTGTGAGAATCAAGCGGAGTGTGTTCGGGAGAGACAGGCTGGGGTTAGGAGGCAGCACTAGAGCAGCCATTGCCCCGCTTGGGGCTTGTCTGTTCCACCTCTCAGATGAGGTTTCTACCTTAAATGCCCACAACAGCCCTTTGAAGGGGTTGTGCTAGTCTCCATTTATAGGTAAGCAAAGCTAAGGCCTGGCCCAGGGCCTGGCTAGGAAGCACAGCGGAGCCCATTTGCTGGCCTCCACCATCTGGGTTCCCTCACGTCTGAGGATGTGTGTATAATGTGTGTGAGTGTATATGTGTACAATGTATGTGAATGTAGGAGGGGAGATGTATGTGGTTAGGTACACGAGTGAGCATATAAGGGGTGTATATGTGTATGATGTGTGTGAGTGTGTGTGAGAGGAGGTGTATGTGTGTATATACATGTGTGAGTGTATGTGTGGATGTATGGGTATACATGTGTGTGAGCATGTGATAGGTGTATATGTATGACGTGTGCAAGAGTATGGGGTCGTATTGTATGACATGTGTGAGTGTGTATGGGGAGATGGATGTGCATGTGTCCATGTATGAGGATGTGGGGGCTCTTTATATGTATGTACATGTGTGAGCACAGGATGGTGTTGGTGTGTCTGGGTGGGTGAGGGATTAGATGGGCATGAGCTGTGCAGGGGTGAGTGGTGTGTGGTGGTATGTGTGAGTGTGCACACATGTATGTGTGACTGGGTGTGAGGGAGCAGATGAATGTGAGCACATGGGTGACGGGGTGTGTGGTGATGATTGGGAGGGTGTGAACAGTGTGGGGGTCACTGGGGGCCATGCATGTGGAGAGGGCGTGTGTGATTGTGAGCAGGGGCATGCAGGTGTACTGGGGGGAGTGGGAGCCTGGAAGGAGACAAGTGTAGGGTTGAGGGGGTTTGTCTCCAAGACGTGGCTTCCTTCAAGTCCCCAAAGTTGGGCAGAGGCCAAGTTCGTGGAGGCCTGGAGAGCCTGGGCTTCAACCCCAACAACGGGGAGCTATAGATGGTGTTAGAGCAGTTGTTACGTGGCCAGCACTGAATTTGAGAAGGTCCCAGTCCAGACCAGGAATTTCTCGCTCCAGTTTGGGTTGACACTCCTTTTCCTGAGGCCCAGGCCAGACGCTGTGCCCGCCTTGCACTCAGAGCCAACCTGGTTGCATTCCAGTGGCGCCGTTCTCTGGAACGCAGCTTTCCCCTGCCGTCCCCACCTGAGGCAGACAGGAATATTTGCTTGAAGTCAGTGCATCCAAGATGACTTAAAGAATGTGACTGAGAAGAAAATACTCCGAGTGTTTACCAAAAAAGCTGCCTTTTCCTCTCTCTCTCTTTCATCTGAGTTGCCCAGAGGAATACAGCTGCGGCTGAATGACATGCAGCTTTCTGCTCATGATGGATTGACATGCAAGAGGAGGGGAGCTAGGGGAGGAGGAGCAGAGAGAGCAGGAGGGGGAGGAAGGAGAGCAAGAGACAGAGGAGAGGGAGGAGCAAGAGAAGGAGCAAGAGGGGAAGGAGGAGCAGGAGGAGGAGCAAGAGGGGAAGGAGGAGGAGGGGAAGGAGAAGGAGCAAAAGGGGAAGGAAGAGGAACAGGAGGGGAAGGAGGAAGAGGAGGGGAAGGAGGAGGAGCAAAAGGGGAAGGAAGAGGAACAGGAGGGGAAGGAGGAAGAGGAGGAGGAGGAGCAGGATGGAAAGGAGGAGAGGAAGGAAGAGGAGCAAGAGGGGAAGGAAGAGGACCAGGAGGAGGAGGGAAAGGAGGAGGAGGAGCAGGAGGGGAAGGAGGAGGAGCAGAAGGGAAAGGAGCAGGAGGGGAAGGGGGAGGAGGAGCAAGAGGAGGAGGAAGAACAGGCGGAGGAGGGACAGGAGAGGACAGGGAGGAGGAGGACAGCAGGAGGAGGGGAGGCGGTGTTGCCTCTGGGCTGGCAGCCGCGCCTCTCCTCCCAGGGCAGGGCGCACTCCTGTGGTGTCCGGGAGCACGGTCCGCGGCCAGCTGCCCCCCCCCCCCCCCCCGGATGCTCGCTGGCCTAGACCAGGGCCCCTGACGAGGAGACTGGCCTACGGGCCGGGCCGTGGCGCGCCTTCCAGGAGGGGCTGCGGGCTGCCTGGGAGCCCCGGGCCTGTGACGGAGCCAGAGCGGGGCTTCCGCGGCTCCCACGGCGCGCTCCGGGGCTGCACCGGCCCTTTCGAGCTGTCCTCACGGAGCGGGGCCGGCCTGTGGGCAGCACCCACCAGTCACGGGCTGGTGCCCTGAGGGGGTTTGGGTGAGCCGTTTCCAGGACGGAGGGCAGCTCCCAGAGGGCCTCGCCTCCAGCATCCGGGCGGCCAGTGGGAGTCGGGGTCCTGGGAGCACCACCCGGAGCAGCCCTGGGCCCGCAGGCAGGCGAGGGAAGAGGCCGCGGCCCCGCCGCAGGTGGCTCCAGAGGCCCAGGGCCTGCGCGCTGTGCCAGTCCCCACGCTGGGCTGGGCCTTGGCCTTCTCACCTGCGGAATGGGGGTGAGGACGGCAGATCTGCCTCGGGGGGCTGCTGTGCCGAGTCAGTGAGCTGCTTTATGCGAACTATTCAGAACAGCAGCTGGACGAAGCGAGTGGCTTTGACTGGGGGTGCACGTGGTTTCCTGCCCTCACGGGGCTCATGATCTGCAGGGAGGCATAGGTGAAGCTTGGGCGGGCAGCCAGCCTGGAGCTCTTTCCTGAGAAATCGTCCCTACTCTTACCCCAGACCAACACAAAAATGTCACGCAGCCCTGTAAATAATTTAATGGTCAGAACAACAGCAGCTATGTCTCTAGAGAGCCTCCTTTGGCCTGGCACTATGCCTTTGGTCATTCAACCCTGGCGCCCACCATCAATGGGTGAATTCCATTAAATGAGGAGGTGGTATAACTTACTCATCAGTGTCCTAGCCCCTTCCTTTCTTTCTTTCTTTCTTTCTTTCTTTCTTTCTTTCTTTCTTTCTTTCTTTCTTTCTTTCTTTCTTCTTTCTTTCTTTCTTTCTTTCTTTCTTTTTCTTTCTTTCTTTTTCTTTCTAGATTTTATTTATTTATTCATGAAACACAGAGAGAGAGGCAGAGACATAGGCAGAGGGAGAAGCAGGCTCCTTGCAGGGAGCCCGATGTGGGACTCGATCCCAGGACCCTGGGATCACAACCTGAGCCAAAGGCAGATGCTCAACCGCTGAGCCACCCAGGCATCCCCAGCCTCCCTTTCTTCCTGCCCTCCAGTCTTCTGTGGGGTCTCCCGCTGGCTGGACCTGACCAGAGGCTGGGGGACACAGGGGGCCTGTGGGTGCAGTGTGCACAGGTGAGCCTCCGGGCCAGAGAAGGAGGCAAACAGACTGCCCACACATCTGGGTTCTCACAGGAAATGAGCACGGGAGCCGGCCTTGACGCCAGCAGGGCCCCCATCTTGTCTGGCTCCTCGGGAATGTACCCGTGAGCTAGTGGCACCAGCGCAGTTAAGGGGCACCCCTTCTCACACCCAGAGGATGACAGACAAGTGTTCAGCTCCGTCGGTGCAAGTGGTTTGGGTCACAAGCTGCTTGGGGTGGGGAGGGCGTGGAGACCTGGGAGAGGAAGCCAGCAGGACTTGGTGACCATCCCACCTCAGGTCACCTCCCTTCTGCGGCACCCACACATCAGCCCCAGGGAGGTGAGGCCTCCGTGCCCAGCAGACCTGCCGTCCACTTTCTGTGCCTCTCCTTGACCAACGGCCGGCCTTCCCAGGTGATCCAGCTCATGTGGAGAAGGTTCTGGAACCAGGTGTCCTGCTGGGGAGAGGATGGTTAGGATCTGAGAGTGGGAGCAAGCACCAGTGGTAACACGTCGTGATGGGAGACATTGCAGGCACGGGACTGGGTGGTGTGTGGGGAGAAGAAGTGGCCATGTTGGGGCTTCATGAAGATGCCCTGGGCTCCCATACCAGGTGGCAGTAGCACAGACGAGCTTCAGGAGCTGGGCTGGGGGTGTTTCCAACAGGATGGGTTTTTGGGGTGAGTCGGCCTGGGTGTGGGAGGAGGTGGGAGGGAGGATGGAGGCCCAGAGCCTCTTCAGCAGAGGTCACTCAGTACTCACAATGACCCCCGTGTCTGCATGGCTACTCTACCACCCTGAGATTGACACATATCCTGGGGACATCTGGGAGAGTGTGGCAAGCCTCAGCCCATGGCTCCTTGCCCCACCCTTGTCCTCCTTGCCCCTCTGGGTCCCTGGCGTCTCTCTTCGAGGTCCCTCTCTAGCCCCTTCGTTGCACAGGTGGCGACCCTGAGGCCCAGAGAAAGGGACTCGCCTAGAGCCACATAGCAGTGTAGAGGCAGCAGCAGGCCCTCCAGCTGATCTCTCCTCCACCCCACAACGCCGCTCCCCTGCCCCTGCCCCTGCCCCTGCCCCTGCCCCTCCAGGGCCATGCCCGGGCATCTCAGCATTCCCGAACAAAACAAGAAAACACACAGGCTGGGCTGTTATATGAGAAGCCCAGGACCAGGCCCCGATAGCCTATCTCCCATTGAATCCCCACTGTTCTCTCTGAAGAAAGACTTGCTCCTACTTGACAAGAGGGGGTGAATGACTGAGGCTGCATTTGGTTACAAGTAATAAGACATCTCACTCAATAAGAAGTGGTTTGCATGATAGGAGTTGGCTTTTTCTTGCAAAATAAAGTCTGGATGTAGGTGTTGTTGTAGTTGCTTGTTTTTTGTTTTTCCAGAGGTTCAACAATCTCTTTGAGGGCCCAGGTTGTTTCCATCCTTCCGGTCAGCCTTTTGGTTCTCTTGCCTTTTGGTCACAAGATGGCTGCCTAAGCACCACAGCGTCCAAAGGCAGGAAATGAGAAGTCAGTCTCTCGGGCTTTCTTCTTATCAAGTGGAGTCTTGGGTTTTCAGCCTCTGTGGTGGGAGGCAGGCTGGTTGTGATGGGGGGTGGACGGCCAGACAGGGAGTGTGCCCTGCTCCTTCAGTCACTTCTGTCATCACTGGCATGTGGTGACCAGAGGTAGGACTTGAACCGGGGTTCTTGGGCTACCTAGGTAGCTGCAGGCTGCTTTTCATCATAACATGTTGTCATGTAGGGACCAGTTCTGATTGCCCGAGTCACTGCTCATTACCTGGGGTGCAAATGGTCCAGAACTGAGCCCTCCTGCAGAGGAGCCAGGGTGGCCAGCAGTGGAGGGGATCAAAGGGCAGGAAGGAAGCAGCAGATACCCAGCTAACTTCAGTCTTCAGCCCTCAAGGTCCTGGCCTTTTCAAGCAAACCAGTCTTTGGCCCCCCAGGTCTGCTCCATGCTGTGACTTAAAACCCATGGACTGCCTATCAGCTTTATAACAGGCATCTCTCCTACACAGATAAAGGGAGCTGTGTATCAGTTAGAATATTTTAAGACATAGGAGACAGAAATCCAGTTTCAGCCAGCTTAAAAACAAAGGAATTTCAGCAGTTCATGGAACTGAATGGATTCAGGTCCAGCTTGATCCAGGATGCAGGTGCTATTCCTAGGAACCAGTTGCATATACCCATAACCCTCTCTTTTTTCTCAGCTCTGCTTTCCTAGTTAACTGCATCCTCATACCCAGATGATCCCAAGATGCCTAGCCATAACTCTGGCCCCTGCATTCCTTCTTCACATCTGGTGGGAAATAACCAACAGTTCTTGGCTTTTCTTCACATTGAATCCCCAAGACTTGTTCTGACTGGCCTGAGTCATGAGCCTATCCTTGGCAATGACCAGTGGGATCTGGGAGGGATGAGCAGTGGGATCTGAGAACAAAGAGCAGTGGGATCTGGGAGGGGTGAGCAGTGGGACCTGGGAGGGGTGAGCAATGGGATCTGGGAGGGGTGAGCAGTGGGACCTGGGAAGGGTGAGCAGTGGGATCTGAAAATGAAGAGCAGTGGGATCTGGGAGGGTTGAGCAGTGGGATCTGGGAGTAACAACTGGTGGAAGCTGGGAGTGATGAGTAGTGGGAAGGGGGAGTGATGGCTGGCAGGAACTGGGAGCGGACGCTGACAGGATGACTGTAGTGGCTGGCAAGCCTCCCTGAGGACTCAGTGTTTGTAGAGCTCCGAGGCCACCCCAGGCTCGCTGTGGAACAGGCACAAGGAAGAGTGCGCTGGGAGCAGGAGAAATCGGTGTTGGCTGAGTCCTGCTGGCATTCGGGGGGCAGGGCAGGGGTGCTCTGAAGAGGGCCAGTTTTGGAGGCTGTCGAAGGGTTGGGTGGCTCAGACCAAGGCGGGGGTCAAAGGAGCTGCACACCTGGAGGCGGGCGTGGGAGGAGGGACGGGCCGCCCTGAGGTGGGCTGTCCTCCTGGACTTGTCGGGCCCTCATGTCCTTCCCAGTGGCCTCGGTGTGGGCGGGTCTGTGAAAAGGAGCAGTGGGACTCAATGCTGGGAAATTAGATGCCCCTCAGAATGCTTCAGACGGTGACTGGAGTGCCATGCGGCATGGGCCATGTGGGAGCCAGAGGTCACTGACCTCCCTCCCCTCAGAACCCCTTCCACCCCCAGATCCTCTGGGCAGCCCCAAGAGTCTGCAGTGGCCCAGAAGGCCAACTCTGATGGTGTCTCTTTGGCGTTATGAATCAAGGCGTTTTCTGGAGCTGGGTTTCTCCCAAGGCTCCTCCTGGGCCGAAGAATCCTGTCCTGGGTAATTCTGGGCTCCGGGCAGCACCTGGTACATTGTTGGCACTTCCTGGGGGACCTGTCAGAGAGAGATTGATTTTTCTCCCTCCAGCGGTGCGGAAAATCCTTCCTGCTCTCCAGACAGGTTTGGGGCCAGGTTGGGGAGCAGAGAAGCAGATTGAGGGTGGCCCCACCCTGCCCTGTGCAGGAATCCCCACTGCGGACCCCACTGCTGCTGCTGCACACTCTCAGGACAGGGAGCTCATCCCCTCCCCAGCAGCCCCCATCCAGCTCTGGTCAGCTCGGTAGCGGAGGGCGGGCGTCTCCCTGAGCAGGGATCCACTATCCTGTCACTCCTCTCCACCTGGAGTCCCAGTGCTGCCCCCTGGGTGGACACACAGTACCTCCCATTCACCCTGCCCCAGGATGGGCCTGCAGAGCAGGGAGGGCAGGGACCAGGGACACCCAGAAACTGCCTTCTCTAGGCTGAGCAGCTCCAGCTCCTCTGGTATGGAGGAGCAGCTCCAGCTCTTTCCCCTACACGTGCTCTGTGTCTGTCCATCTGCTGGGGTGTAGCTGAGTTCTGAAAATCACATGGCAATTGCCTCCCTTACTGTGGGCACCAGACCTCAGTTAATATGACCTCAGGCTATTGGCTTTTTAGCAGTTTATTAGTTCCTGTTGAACTTGTGGTTATCTAAAGGTTTCCAGTCTTTCTCAGATTTGTGCTTTTGTAATCTTTTTTCTTTTCTTTTTTTAAAGATTTTATTTATTTTTTCATGAGAGACACAGAGAGAGAGGCAGAGACACAGGCAGAGGGAGAAGCAGGCTCCATGCAGGAAGCCCAATCTGGGACTCGATCCCGGGGTCACGCCCTGGGCCGAAGGGAGGCACTCAACTGCTGAGCCACCCAGGTGTCCCTTTTTCTTTTTTTAATGCCAAAAATTATAAGTTTTTACCTCACTTCTGATCGCTTTCAAGCACTTGAGTCTGTGGAAGTGACTGAATCCTGCCTGGGACTCTAGTCATATTATCTCCTGTGGGCACCCAGGCTGACCCGGCCAGATTTCAGTGGCACCAGAAGGCTCCCCAGATGCCCCGGGCTTCTCACTGTGCCTGGAATTTCCTCATTATGCCCTCCATGCATGCTCTTCCTCTGGCCTGGTCCTTCTTTGGGTTCCTAGTTTCAGTGCATAGTCTCCGTGTCCATACGAGAGGCCCGTGAGTTGCCCCGGGCCCCCAGTAAACTCCCCAAGGGGCATTCACGAAGTATTGCCGATTTTCCCCTCCCGACCCCTCCCACCGTCTTCGTTAGAGCCACTGTCGTCTCTGGCTTGGGCTATAGGGCTGGTTTCTTTCCCCGTCTCTATCCTGCCACTCTGAACTTCTCTAACCTAATTTTTGCTCTGTCTGGAATGATCTTTACAGGTGTCATTTGGCCCTTGCCACTTCCTATGTGAAAGGCCCTTGTGGCACCCCTTGGCTTTCCTGCCTTCTGGATGGACACACAGTCCCTCCCATGGGGCATCCATCCAGAGGGCATCGAGTGTCCACCTTGAGTGGCCAGCCCCCCGTCCCTTCCCATTTCTCTCGTGGGCAGGCCACATCCCTCCTACCTCTAGGCCTTGGCATGTGCTATTTCCTGGTCTGAAATGCCCTTTTCCCATCCTGCTGTGTTGGGCTGATTCTATTTGATCCTTCCTGTTATCTGGCTGCCGGCTCAGCCTTTGCCTTCTTGGGGGGGACTTCCTGGAGCTGCACTCAAGAGCAGCTATCCTTAGGACAAAAGTTTTCTTTGCATTCTGTTCCACTTCTTCGTAGAACGCACTGCTTTGCCATTAGATTCAGGAGGATCAGTGTCGCTGCTCCCGGCTTGGATCTGCAGGCCCAGAGAACGCAAGGATAGCATCTCCCTGCATCAAGGCTTTTCAGCAGCAGGTGCTCGATGCAAAATGAGCAAGTGAATGAACATGCGTAGACATGTGCTAAGGCCTTCTTTCTGCGTCCTACTGGTCAGTACCTTCTCCATGCCAGACTTTCTCTGCCAGAGGCTGGGGAGGTGAAGGTGAATGTCTGGCCTCAGTCTCCGAGGAATGTCACAGGGGGGTTCCTCCAGAAGCAGAGGCCAGGATGGAATTGCAGGTCAGAGCTGTTCATTAGGGCTCAGCTGAGGGAAAGGGGAGGAGCAGGACTGGGCTGGGGGTTGCTGCGATGTTGGCCGGACAAAGCCTTGGGAGGAACTCTGGAGCAGGTACTGCCCATCAGAGTGGCCAGACCTGCTGTTCCATCTGTCCCCACAGCCTCGGGCTGCAGCCCACCCGGGAAGGCTGTCGTTCTGTGGCTGGGACAGGCCCTGGAGTATCTGATAGCAGGCGGGCTGTATGCTGATTCCACTCCCGGTCCCATGATCTGCTGGAGCGTCCTCTGGGCTCACAAGACCCAGTGGTAAAGATTCAGGGATTTGGGAGCCAATTGTTAAATCATGTGTAGCTTAAAATCAGCCATGGTAGGAACATTTATCCCAAAGAGATTAGCAAACACTACAAAACAGGGCTCCCCCGACCCTGCCCCCCCAAGCCAATTTCCTAGCACGACACTAACTGTAGCTTTGATGCAAGACTTCCCTAGAAGAGGCATCCGAACGGTACATGTCCATGTGCACCACAAAGACCTGCTGACAGGTGGACAGTCACCGGGCCGAGGTGACAGGTACTCCACAGCCCGGGACAGCCAGGAAGACCATAAGGAAGTCACTGACTGCCTTGACAATCAAGGAAGGCTTTGTGGACAGGGTGGCTTTTTCCTGACATGATAGCATATTCAAAAGGTACGAAAGGGAGGCTCCCCCCTCCCCAGGCCCCTGGCGCTGGGTGGCCCCCCCCAGAAGTGGCCGCTCTTACCAATCTCTCATGTATAATTCCAGATATATTATTCTGTGCTCTTAGTAACACCCATGCACGCATCTTTTCTTTCTCACACAAATGAGCTCGCGGTCTGCGTACTCATTCTCTTTCACTGCCTCATTCTCTTTCACAGCTGCAGAACATTCCAGTTTACAGAAGCGTCAACTTTATATAATCAGTCCCCACGGGTGGATCTTTTGATTCTCTGGGCCTCTCGCTATTTCGGTTAATGCCTCTGTGAGGCATTTGGCCACTTGGCACATGCATGAGCCTCCCGGAGGGTCCATATGTCCAGTGGTAGACTTGCTGGGTTGAGCCCCAGGATGGCAGTAAAGGTCAGCGTGATAAGGGGCAGGGGGCAGAGCCAAAGGGTGGACAAGGACAGACGTGGGAGTCCAGGGGAAGGGGCTCCCTCTCAGCTCGCCCCAGAGGGGTGGCGGGCAGCCACCAGGGTTGCCTCAGACTAGGAAATTAGGGAGAGTTTAGAGAGGGACTGCTGTCCAGCAACCCGAGGAACAGGACAGAGTGTGGGGTAGCCACATGACGGAGTATTATTCAGCCATGAGAAGGAAGGACACAAAAATAAATAAATAAATAAATAAATAAATAAATAAATAAATAAATAAAAGAAGGAAGGACGCATTGGTTACATGCTACACCACGGAAGGACCTTGCAAACATTATGCTCAGGGAGGGAAACTAGACACACCAAAGGCCACGTGTTGTATGATGCCATTTATGGGAAGTGTCTACAATGGACAAATCGTGAAGACAGAACAGTGTTTATCTTTTTAAAAAAGATTTTATTTATTTATTCATGACAGACACGCAGAGAGAGAGGCAGAGACGCAGGCAGAGGGAGAAGCAGGCTCCATGCAGGGAGTCCGATGTGGGACTTAATCCCAGGACCCCTGTATCACACCTGGCCACCCAGGTGACCTTACAGAACACTATTTAGTAGCTGCCTGGGACTGAGGGGAAGGGAGAAATAGGGAGTGACTACTAACAGGAGTGGAGCATCTTTCTAGGGAGATGGAAAATGTGGGGCCCAGGGGGCAGCGAGCAGGAGGTGTACCTGGCAGGACTTGCCTCCTGCCATCTCATCTCACACCAGTGCTTCCACTGGTCAGGCCCACCTGGAAGTGACAGTGGCATTCAAACTACCCCATGACTGATACGCACCAGGCCCAACCTAGCAATCACCAATAGCAATGGTCAGGGGCCACGTGGTCTCCCCCGCACACGGCAAGAGGCAAAAGTATGGGGAGTGGTCTGGAGAGACATACGGACACACACTCTGACCTTGCCTAAGTCCCTCCCTTTCTCTGAGCCTCACTTTCTTCACCTGTGAAATGGGATGATAATATCCATCTCTCAGGGAGTGTCAGGAAAATCAGGTGCCGTCAGGGCTCTGAAAACACTCTATAGGTTATGGACCAGTATGGATACAAAGCTAAGACAGAGAGATGGCATCAGAAGCAGCCTTGGGAATCATCTAGTTCAGACCCTTGAGTTCAAAATGGGGAAACTGAGGGCCAGCAAGGGTACTCGGCCAAAGAGCAGTGGAGACAAACCCAATCTCAGCACTGGAGACTGTCCCTGCATACAGCTTTCTCTCCTGAGATCTTTTTTTCTTAAAAATAGACTTTATTTCTCAGACCGGTTTTAGGTTTGCAGCAAAACTGAGCAGAAGGGACAGAGATCGGCCCTGCGCCCACCTGCACAGTTTCTGCACCAGAGTGGCACGTTTGTTACAACCAGTACAAGATCTCTGTGAATCCAGAATTGTGTTCCTGGCCTCCCCATCCACTCACGATAAAATTGCATCTCCTAGCTGACCAGCAGCGACAGGTAGAGAAGAGAAGGAATCAGGTAAAATGTGAACCCTGGAGCAGCCACTTCTTTCCCCCCAGAGTGCCCCCCAGCCCATTAATCTGAGGCCCTCACTGTGTTCGGAACCCAGGCCACCGTTTGGAGAGACCGGAGAACTCCATGTTCTCCAGAGACACTGAGACACCAGGCCCTGGGCCTCCCAGATGGATTTCCCCCTTCACTTGCCTTTTGCATCGAGGCATCTCTGCATCCCAGGATGGCAAAGTGGCAGATCCCGAGCAGTCTTAGGTGGCTGCTCTGTAAGCTGGGACCCAGCACCTCAACCAGGGACATAAAATATTAACATAGGTCCATAGCAGCTGCTCCAAGCCCTCTGATCACCCCTCCACACATCACGCCTGCTCCCGGGGTCCTCCGGACTCCTCCATCCAGCCAGGCAGGGCCTCCCAGACCCTGAACATTCAGGGTGGTAGCTCAGGCTTGCTGCATGCTGGTCGTGAAATAGTTTGAATGCAATCCCAGGACCCCGGTATCAATCCCCGGTATCAATTCCTGTTGGCGAATTTACCTTTGGCCATTTCCTGGGCACCTGCTATGTGCCAAGCACTGGGAAGGTGCATGGGGTTGTGTCATCTTGGAGCCTGCAGACCCTCCAACCACGTGTCACTTAACCACAATCCAGACTCTTCAAGTGTAGAGGGAGCCCTGGAAGTCCCTCTGGATAGCTGAGAAGCTGGTAGCCAGCCTGGCCTCGAGGGGTGGGGGCAGGGAGTGCAAAGAATGTGGCTTTGTCCCACACTTGTTTCCTCTGCTGTTGTCCCCTGCCTCGGGGAGAGGGCTGGGTGCCCATCCGGATGCCCGTCTGGGTGGCCAGTTCTGGCCAGGGCGGCTGATTATGCCCAGCTTAGTGTGGATATAATGCGATCACTGAGGCTCTGAAAATGCAGAGTTTGCAGGGTTAACAGGCTGGCCATCATCTGATTAGGGGCCCACACAAATACTACCATGGCCTCGGGCCAGCTGTGGCCTCACAGGAAGAGGGAGGCAATGTAGGGGAGGCTGCATGCAGCGGGAGTGGCAGCTGCACCCAACCTGACCCTGGAGCCTGACCTCTGGCACTGGGGCTCCTGGCCCAGCATCCGCCACAACAAAAACAGTTGGTGTCACAGCCTCAAAAATACAACCTATTGCTTTTTTCACTAAAACCTTCCAGTGACTTTTTAAAAAACCAGCTCTACTGAGGTATAATTCATATACCATACAGTACACTCATTTAAAGTATTTAGCTCAACACTTTTAAACATATTCTCAGATATGTTAGACCATCATAATATTCTAATATTTTCATTACTTCAGAAAGAAACCTGTACTCTCTAGCAGTCACTCATTTCCCCCAGCCTCTTCCTAAACCACTAATCTACCTCCTGTCTCTATAAATTTGTGTATTCTGGACATAGCATATAAACACAATCATACAATTTGTGTCTTTTGTGTCTGGCTTGTATCACTGAGCATAATGCTTTCAAGGTCCATCCATGCTATAGGGTGTGTCAGCACTTCATTCCTTTTTATGGCTGAATAATGTTCCATTGTGTGGATGTGCCACGTTTTGTTTATCCATTCATCAATTGACAGACAGTTGGGTGGTTTCCACTTTTGGCGATTATGAAGAATGCTGGTGTTCACATTGGTTTGCAAGTTTTTTGTATGGGCGTATGTTTTCATTTCTCCTGAGTGTATACCTAGGAGCAGAACTGCAGGGTGTCATAATCTGTTGAGGCGGCTATAACCATGTACCACAGATTGGGTGACTTACAAACAATAGACATTTATTTCTCACAGTTCTGGAGGAGGCATACCAGCATGGTCGCCAGCCCTCTTTCTGGTTCAAAGCCAGCTTTGGGGCACCTGGGTGGCTTAATCAGTTGAGTGTCTGCCTTCGGCTCTAGTCATGATCCTGGGGTTCTGGAATCGAACCCTGCATTGGGCTTCCTGACCAGTGGGGAGTCTGCTTCTACTTCTCCCTCCCTGGCTTGTGCTCTCTCTCTCTCTCTCAAATAAATAAAATCTTAAAAAACAAAAAACAAAGCCAGTGCCTTCTTGTTGTATTTTCACATGGTGGAAGGGGCCAGGGGTCTCTCTGGAGCCTCTTTTGTCAGGCATTCATCCCATTCATGACAGCTCCACCCTCATGACTTAAAAACTTCCCAAAGGCCCTACTTACTGTCTTCCTTGGGGGTTAGGATTTCAACACACAGATTTGAGAAGGGGGACTCAAACATTCTGGTCATAGCACTGGGCCATATGATAACCCTAAGCTTCACATTTTGAAGAACTACCATATGGTTTTCCACAGGGCTGCTCCATTTCTCCACACCCTTGCCATTACTTGCTAGGCCAGTGTTTCTTCTATCGGCCATCCTAGAGGGAGGGTGTGAACTGGTATCTCATTGCAATTTTGATTTGCATTAGCCTGGTGCCTAGTGATATTGAGCATCCTTTCATGTGCTCTGTGGCTCTTGTACCCATTGCATTTTTATAAATTGTGAGATATAGCTTATGTGCAAAAAAGCACACAGGACATCTGTGTTGATTTAAAAGAATAATTATAAAGCATCCAGAGACAGCCATTGTCTTGATTTTTGTGGCCCTCATTTCTTTACTTCTCATTATACTTTCTACCTCTGTAAGTGCCCCTGAACAATACAATCCAGTTGTATTATATTAAAGGGACATGTGTGTTTTTTGGGGGGGCTGCCTACCTTTGAACTTTATATAGATGAACTCATTCTGTGGAAGTCTTTTACAATTGCTTTGTTCCCACTGTATTTATTTTCCTTTTCTCCTAAGATCGATCGATTTATTTATTTATTTATTTATTTATTTATTTATTTGAGAGAAAGACAGAGATAGCACGCATGGGAGGAGAGGGAAAAGCAGGCTCCCCACAGGGTACCCAATGCGGGGCTCAATCCCAGGACCCAGAATCATGACTTGAGCTAAAGGCAGACGCTTAACCAACTGAGCCACCCAGGCGCCCCTCCTCACTGTGTTTCTGAGTTTGACCTCTGTGATGTGCTTTGCTGTATCTGTTCATTGTCACTGTCTTATAGTGTCTCACTGAGTGCACCCCTCAGTTTATCCATCCCACCACGGATGGACATATGGAGAGTGCCCAGTGTGAAGATACCGTGCATCCACCCCCCTGGGCACTCTCCATATGTCCATCAATACTGCTGCTATGAATGTCTTTGAACCTGTTTGCTGCGCATACAAGCATTCCAGTCTCTCAGGTGTATACCTTGGAAGTGAAATCTCTGAGTTGTAGGTCAGCACATCTTATTAGAGCCGTGCAGTGTGTGTACACCTGCCAACTGTGATGAGGGTTCCAGGTGCCCCACATCCTCAGTATTGTCAGAATCCATTCTGAGTGTCCCCAGCATGTCTTGTTGAGATCTCCAACTGCACTAAAGCCTCAGTCAGCCGGAACCTGCTGCCTAACCCTGCCCCCAAAGCACATTGCCACACCCCTCTCTGAGCCCTGCTCTTTCCCACGCTTCTCAGGCCAAGGCAGGAAGGAGAGCTGGACACTTTGGAGCTATCTCCCCACAGACAACCGAAAGGGACATGTGTGTTTTTTTGGGAGGGCTGCTCATTCAGTAGCAGCTGCATGTGTGTGCGGGTCCTGTGAGGACACTGTGCACAGTAGGTGCTCTCACACTAGGTGTCCTGGAGTCAGAGCATTAGCCACTGGAATCTCTGTCCCTGGACATTCTGGATACTTGTGGTGTTGCTGGCTCATTGAATTGCAGATACCATGGTTGAAACAGGGTGTGCTCCCTTCCTGTTGAGTCCGTTGATCCATGCACTGGTCACCTCCTCCTAGAGGCAGAGCTCTTAGGACTGAGAGGACCCTGAACACGAGCCCATCCTTGGAGACCGGGACCTTATCTTGTTACTACCTCTGTGTCCCCAGGACCCGCACTGGCCCAGGCCCAGAGACAGAACTAATGATTATTTTTTGGACGTCTAATTCTGGTCCAGTGCCCTGACTTTGGCCTGAAAAGATGGAATTGCCTTCATTCCATGTCACAGTGAAGGCAACTGAGGCCCAGAGAGGGTGTGACAATTTCAAAGTCATGAAGCAAGTAAGCAGCCACCAAGCAGTTGATTCACAACTCCCAGCAATAAGACCCTTGTCTCTGAATGCCCTCCAGACCAGCTCTAGGACTTCGGCGAGCCTAGCTTCTACCTCATAAGATGGTATCATACCTACCTCGTGGAATTAAGTAATGCCACATACAAAAGCATGACCAGTGCCTGGACAGGTGATTAATAAATGTTCAGTCATCAGTCCATTTCTTCCCACTAGATAACAGGCAAAGTTAATTTAACAGTCCAGATGAAGGCCATGAAAATGCTCATATGTTATGACCCAGAAACTATGCCCACTAGTACATCCCCATCCCCATGCCTGGTACACAGTAGGAGCTTCATAAATGTCTTTTGGGATGAAATCAGGCTGAAGAGGATGAGGAAGGAAGAGAAGCTTTAGTTCCACTGCCTTCTATAATAGAGTTATAAAAAGAAAGAAAGAAGAGAGGGAGGGAGAGAAAAAACTTTAAAAACCCCATAGAACCCAAAAGCTTGAAAACAACCTAAATATCCAGTACCATGGGGGGTTTGGTAAATGTTGCCTTCTTTGCTCGCAGGGGTATTCCAAGGCAGGAGTCAGCAAAATACGGTTCACAGGCCGTCTGTGGCCCACTGCCCTTGTATGTAAAGATTAACGAAACCCAGCCAATAGTATCGCCTCTCCTTGAACTTCCTATCAGTGGAATCGCATAGTATGTTCTTTTTGGCATCTGACTTCTTTCACTCAACATTACATCTTAGAGATCTGTTCTTGTGTGTATTAGTTCACTCTTTTCTGTTGCTGCCAAGTATTTCATTGTATGATCACTACTAATTAAATTATCATCTCCATTTTGCGTACGAGCAAACCCAGCACAGAGGACTCAAGTAAGTTGCCCAAGGACACACAGCTGGTTCAGGTTAGATCTGGGGTTTAAATCCAAGGTCAGGTATCTTGTGCTTTTTGTTCCTCATACAGGGTGGCCTCTCAGTGCCATGGTGATGGGAGCTGGAGGGGAATTGGGATCTCAGAAGAGGCATTCCTTTGAGCCTTTAGGTTACAGAAAGCTGCCAGGGAAGGTTAAATCAGAGCCAGGTGTTCCTGGCCCCAGGGGTTCACTGTGCCTGGCAGATGTCATAAGTGGTCAAAGCAGATGACCTTTTAAATATATACTCGAGGTCAGGGATACAATATGGAGTGGTGGGGACTGCGGCAAATTGAGGAATGCCAGCCTGTGAAGGAGATGGTTGCTGGTTCAGCTCCAGGGCTTGCTGCCAGAGATTGTGGTGAGCAGGACAGCCATGCTAGCATTTGTGGCCAGCTTCCATGCCAGTCGGTCAGCGCTCAGCTGGACCCGAGTACCTTAAATGATTTGAATCTTGCCCTGGAGTTGCCAGGTGCCTTTTCTGTTTGCTGGAACCAACCAACCAACCAACCAACCCTGGAAGTCTCTATCTGCTGGTTTTTCTTTTTTCTTTCTTTCTTTTTCTTTTTAAAGATTTTATTTATTTATTCATGAGAGACACACAGAGAGAGGCAGAGACATAGGCAGAGGGAGAAGCAGGCTTCCTGTGGGGATCCTGATGTGGGACTCGATCCCAGGACCCCAGGATCACAACCTGAGCCCAAGACGACACTGAACCCGCTGAGCCACCCAGGTGCTCCTCTACTGGTTTTTCAATGTTGGTTCAAAAATGCTTTTAAGCCTGTGCAGGCCAAAGGGAACCCCTGTGTGCCCTGGACTGGCCTGACTGATCTCAGCATCTATCTCAGGACCAGATAGGAGCGGGACCGGGGGCCAGGAGAGCAAGTGGGTTCCAGGTAGAAGCATGGCACAAAGGCTAGAGGTGAGAGGGATTTGTGGCCTGACCACAAAGAATCACAAAAAGTCCTAGCTGGCTAGGTGGAGGTGGTGGGGGGTGGGGGGTGGGGGGCGTGGGCAGGGCGTGGGCTGCCGCAGGCCGCCACATGCAGTGACTTGCGCTGTGCTCTTCCCCGCTCACCCCTGCAGATCCTGGAGGAAAACATGAAGCTGGAGTGCAAGTGCCACGGTGTGTCCGGCTCGTGCACCACCAAGACGTGCTGGACCACACTGCCACAGTTCCGCGAGCTGGGCTACGTGCTCAAGGACAAGTACAACGAGGCCGTCCACGTGGAGCCGGTGCGCGCCAGCCGCAACAAGCGGCCCACCTTCCTGAAGATCAAGAAGCCGCTGTCCTACCGCAAGCCCATGGACACAGACCTGGTGTACATCGAGAAGTCGCCCAACTACTGCGAGGAGGACCCGGTGACGGGCAGCGTGGGCACGCAGGGCCGCGCCTGCAACAAGACGGCCCCGCAGGCCAGCGGCTGTGACCTCATGTGCTGCGGTCGCGGCTACAACACCCACCAGTACGCCCGCGTGTGGCAGTGCAACTGCAAGTTTCACTGGTGCTGTTATGTCAAGTGCAACACCTGCAGCGAGCGTACCGAGGTGTACACGTGCAAGTGAGCCTGAGACGACGGCGCCGCCCTAGGGCCAGGTGGGCGCCTCCAGCTGCGAGGCAGACTGCAGGAGGGACCGGACAGCTCCCGGGCTGCAGTCACCCTGGCAGGTCTCTTCAGGGGCCTCCACGGGGGGAATGCTGAGCTTGAGCTTGTCTTTTCTGCTATGGGGACACTTCTCCTGGGTTTTCTGCAGGCGCCCAAATGAAAGATCTCCCCAGAGCCTGGGACTGTTCTCGTCCGTAGCCACTGCTGCTCCACCCCGACCCCAGACAGCGCCCACCCAGGGCCCTCCTCGGCTGGAGCAGAGCCTTTCGCACCAGGAGCTCTGGACCCTGGGGCCTCAACATAGCAATATTTAACAATTTATTCTGATAAAAAATAATATTAATTTATTTAATTAAAAAGAATCCTTCCACCTCGTCGGGATCCGTTTTCTGCAATCAACGTGGACCGCTTGCTTTCCTTGTGGGATAATTTTGTCACTAGGACAAGGAGCCAAGTAGAACTGTACATAATTATCCTTGATGCAGATATTTCTACTAGTTGATTTTGCAGGTACTCCCCACCCTTGCAGCACTAGATGTTTAAGAGCAGACGTCCTTTATACATATATAGATATATATACACACACGTTTATATTTTTTTGCTGTTTGCTGCTACTTATCCAGAAATTTAAGATGATCCAGATTTGGAGACATCTCCCCAGTTATGATTCCCATCCTTTAGTCCTCCCCAGATCAAACTTAACACCAGTAGAGGAATCCAGTTTGGAATACAGAGAGAGAGGAAGGGTAATAATAAAACTCCCAGCAGTTTCCATCTTTTGGAAAGTGAGCCACTGGATAAGAGAGAATATTTTGTAAGAGACTATTTTTATATGAATATTTTATTTATATTGAGTCTGCCTGTATCATTCCGTGGCCTGTGCTTCTTCTTAATTCTGGTACTTGCTTTGGGGTAAGGAGGAGTGAGGCGTGGTCCCCATGGGGACCCTCACATAGCTGGGTTCTCGAGTTCTGTTAGCCAGGTGGGCAGAAGCGGCCCCTGGATGCCTGGGCTGGGGTGTCATCAATATTACCTGGGAAAGGAATCAGATCCCCAGCCAAGGCCTTTTGAGTAGGGTCACTGAGCTGTGACCTCGAGATGAGCCATGTGGTGGGCAGGCCCGTACCCTTGGCATTGGGTGACCATCACAGAGCTTGATGGTTCGCCACTCGGCAGAAACCAGCTCAGGGAGCCCGCTCCTCACTGGCACACCCCTGCCATTGCTGTGTGTCCCGAGAGGTGAGGCATAGTCTTCAGTTATGGGGCAGAAAAGTTGGGGTGAGGGGGTCCCGTGAGCAGCAGGGCTCAGCATGGCTTCCTGGATGTCGTGGTCTTAGGGCAGACAGACAGAGAGGTGTGGACAAGGCCTCTCTGCTCTGGGTCCACCTGTATCCAGTGCCTGTCAACCTGGAAGGCTCTCCTCCAAGAGGCTGTGGGTGTTCTAATATGTGTCCGTTTGCATTTCTGTGTGCACGTGTGTGTATGTATGTGTGTATGACCTTGGGGAGTCTTGGGGTAGTCATGTGACTTTGCACCATCAAGTACCCTTGGGGGGCTGATGTGCCCACATTGTGTGTGCTCGTGCATATACTCATCTATGTGTGTGTCTCTCTCCATGTGCCTGAGAGATGCAGGGTGGTGTGTGTACATGTGGGTGTGTGCCTATGCATCTGCTGGTCCCCAGGTGTCTCTGCTTGCGGGTGAGGTGTGGTGTGAGGCAGACTATAGGGACCTTTGGCGATTGTGTTGAGCCACCAAGAGATGGCACCTCTGAACTCTGTGCCCACAGACACTGGTGAAACTCAGATACCTCTGAGACCACAGCCTGATGGCCCCATGCACTGGGCACTCCTCCGTGTCTAGGCTGTGTTGGACTCCCCAATGTCAGCACTGGGCCTAGATCACAGCATGGACAAATAAAATGGCTGGATGGTTGGTTGATTTCTTCCCTTGGACCATTTATTTCTTCTTTACTTGGGTGTCGGGATGGGTAGGGATGTGAAGGGCTGAGTGGATGGATGGGTAGCTGGTTGGATGGGTGAGTGGGTGGGTGGATAGGGGAGTAGATGGGTAGATGGGTGGATGGGTGAGTAGATGGGTGGATGGATGGATGGGGGGTGGGGGGTGGGCAGTTAGGTAGGAGAAAATATACAGAAGCTTCTTACAGATCCCATGTCACAGTTTATCTCTGCCTGAGAAAACCAGAGTCTACCATGAGCGAAGAGAGTTTCCAAGCCTATAGTCCCTCTGTTCCTGGCCTCATGGTGTCTAAGAATCAAGAAGGTTCTGACTAAGCCTCCCTAGATACCCTAGAAATCACCTCCATGTCCTTCCCTACTATGCAGATGGAGAGTATGTCTGACATGAGGGCAGCCAGGCCTTCGAGAAGAATATCTAGGTTGGCTGCCAGTGTGTCACCTGGCCCCTTAGCACAGTTAGTTTCCAACCCTGGGGCTGCTCCCTCTCTGAGGTCCCCAGCTCAGTTGGGCTCTGAATCTCAATTTCTCCATCTATAAAAGTAGGATAATAATTATGTCGCGAGGTCTTCCTCACACTGATGACTGTATGGCACTTTGAGTTGCAGAGCAATGGTTGAACAATAAATATTACTATTATCATGTATTACTATTCTTTCCATAATTATAAGATTCTTCAAACACAGCTTATGCTAAAAAATATTAGGCTCTGTGTTAGCAAAAAATATTAGCAAAATATTTCCCCCTCTTTGGTTTATTCCTAAAATGGCTTTTCAACAAAATGGACTTAAAAAGACCTAAATCTTAAGAGACTGAATCAAAATTTTACATAAAAATCTCCCACCTTTTTGGTATTTTGACAAATACCATGAGGATGGTGTAGGCTATAAGCTGAACTTGGCTTTTGGGCCACCAGCATGCAGCCTCTAATTTGAACCAAAGCTCCTGTTTTATCTTATTTTATTTTATTGTTTTTAGATTTTATTTATTTATTTGACAGAGGGGCGGGACAGAGAGAGAGAGAGAGAGAGAGAGAGAGCATTTGTGCACACAAGCAGGAGTGGCAGACGAAGAGGGAGAAGCAGGCTCTCCTCTAAGCAGGGAGCCTGATGTGATCTTGATACCAGGACCCTGGGATCATGACCCGAGCCAAAGGCAGATCCTTAACTGACTGAGCCACCCAGGTGCCCCCGAACCTCTCATTTTAGAGATGGAGAAACTGAAGCCCAGAGAGGGGTAAGGCTTTATGCAAGGCCACACAGCAAGTCTAGCAGAAAGAAGACCAAGCTGGGCCTTGTGCCTCCTGGGAAAGTCCTTTCACCAACAGTGGTGCACTCTAGCAGCAGTAAAGTAGTTTGGAGGCTGGTTTGGGAGGGATAAAGTTCCTGTTTGTTTTCAGACGTACATATGTGTGCATACATGTGTGGGCATGCACTCACACATCCTCTGGACTTAAGTTTAAGCCCAGTTCAAGGCTCCACAGGGCAGGGGCAGGGCCTTCCCAAGGACCCCAAGGGAATAGGCCTGCAGGGGGTGCCCTGGCAGCTGGCTAAGGGAAACCCAAGTCCTCCCATTCTCCCCTCCCCAGAGTCTCACCCTCCCCACCCCTGTCAGTTGCCCTGTCATCAGTCTTGAGTCTTGTTTTCCTTCACTCCTCCATCCATCATCATATCCCGTTGGTCTATGCCACAATATACCCAAACCTGACCACTCTCCGTGGGCACACCCAGCAGCCATTTGGTGGCAGAGTCTGGCTACGTTTGCGCCATGGCAGGGTCTTCTTCTCCCAGGTCATGTTGCTTGGGCATGTTTCAGCCTCTTTTGCAGTTGAGAGTGGCCAGGGGACTGGGCTCAGACCACGAAGTGGGGGTGACATGCTGCCTCCCAGCCCCTCAGCACCTCTCACGCTCTTTCCCTTCCAGTGTGTGACACAGCCACTCCGGGGCCCTAGGGTATGGGCAGTGGAACCACAAAAGGAAGGGCTCTCAATGGTCCCTGAATGGCCACTTGGAGGAGAGCGGCCTCCTGATCAGGAACACCGACAGCAAGATAAACACCTCTTGCCGTGGAAGCCACTGAGATTTTGAAGGTCATCTGTTAGGACACAGAGCCCCTCCCTCCCTAAGCTGTGGCTGGTGGCCTTCCTTCTGTGCCAGTTCCTGTCCTGCCTCCAGGCCTTTGCATATGTGGTTCCCTCTGACCTTTGCATGGCTGGATCTCTTTGGTTACTAAGACAACTCCAATGCCAATTCTTCAATGCCAACAACCCTGGCTTCCAGCACCCTTCATCCGCCCTTTTTGTTTCTTTGTGGCATTTGCCATGATATTAAACGGTCTTTCTCACTTACTAGAGGCTGTGCGATATAGCGGTTAAGAGTCTAGAGCCAGATGCCCAGTGCTCAACCTGCCTCTATTGCTTACTGCTGTGTGGTTTAGAGCAAGTAATATAACCCGTGCCTGTCTTTCCCCATTTGTAGAACAGGGGCAGTCGTAGAATCAGTGAGGTGTTGAACCAACACATGTAAACTGCAAAACACAACGCCTGGCATAGTGTAAGGGCTGAGGAGGTGTGAGGCTTGGGTATTAATATGTTTATTGAGTTTCGTGAGGGTAGGACTTCATGCGTCTTGGCTACCGCTAGGTCTCTGGTGCCCAGCACACAGTTGGGTTAATAAATCTTTGTTGAATAAGAATGACCAAAGACCTGGAGCCTGTTCCCAGATTCGCTGGGCCCCCACTTGGGCCCAGGCAGGGGGTGGGGGTGGTGGGCGCAGGCAGGCTTCTGGAGTTAAGGAGCCAGGGGACAGGAATTGGCACGTCCTGAGTGCCGCCTGCCTACTCGGGGCCAGATGGGAGTGCAGAGACAGATCAAGCTCTCTTGATGTGATCGCAGACACATCTGCTCCCTTGACAAGGTGGCCACTGGTTGCCGCAACGACACTCCTGGCCCCAGAAGAATGTGTTGGAGACAACGGGAGAACTCTGTAGCCATCTTTCAGCTTAGCCTCCAAGATGGTCAGCCACCCCCGACCCAGAGAAAGCGTCATGCCACATGCTCGTGTGCGTGCGCACGGACACACAGTCTCACACAGACACTGAGCGAGAGACCCAAGGGCCTGGCACGTGGCCAATGGAGGGACCAGGCACTCACAAAGGGGAAGTGCAGGCGCACATCTGCCATGACTGGAGCCCAGACGGACCTCATTGACAGGCTCTGTCACCCCCAGGGGTACAGGGTCACACTCACAAGATGTACACCCAGAGGCTGCTCACAGATTGAGCAACCTGACTTACCTGGAAGCTGGCTTGACCTTCACCATTCACCTTTAATCCTGGGCATCTGCTTGGCAGCAGGCCCTGTGTGTGTGTGTGTGTGTGTGTGTGTGTGTGTGTGTGTGTTGGGTGCAGGGGCAGGCCAGGAAGCAGGGGCATGCGAGCTGGAGGGCACTCAGGGCCATCTCCCTCAAGAGAACATACCCAGATGGGAGATCATGGAGTATGAAGAGAGAAATGACCCCTGAGGGCCAAGAGAGCACCCTCTGAGCTCTGGTCTGACCTCACAGAGAGGAGTGTGCCCGGGTGCAAAGCCCCTCTCTCCGTCCAGGACCCTGGACTCCAGTCTCAGCCCTGTCCCTCTTCCTGTGGACAGATTGGGCCAGGGAGGCCCTTCCACCGGCTGAGCTTCAGCGACTCCGCTGTAAAGTGCACGCTAATCCCAGGCAGGCCTCTTGCGGCCCTCAGAGCCCACGGTAGCTGTGACTAGCCACGGTGGCTGAGACCCCACCAGCACTGCCTCACAGCTGGCCTGCATTCTGTCCCCATCAGCAGGTGGCTCTGGGGCGGTGAGGGGCCTCTGCCGGAGATGGGTCCCAGAGGGGGATTCTCAACGTGTGGCCCGTGGACCTCTCCCAGGATTAGGAGATTAGAAGGTCATGACTATTTTTATGGCAATACTAACACACTTGCCTTTTTCACACTCGTGCACTCATAGGTATACAGTGGGCTTTTCTAAAGGCCAGATGACGGGTGCTAGCACAGGAGGCTGGATGCAGTGGCGGATGTGAGCCTCCAGCCGACTTCAATGAAGCCAAGCATGGAAGAAATGGGCAAAAATGTAAAACAAATGCCACTTTTCCCCACTGTTTTATTTTATTGGTTTTAAAACATAGAGCTATTTTCATTTAAAATATGTTATTTATGTAAACACAGTGGGCTCATTCTCATTTAAAATGAATACATGAATATTTACATTTTTTTCTCAGCTTCAATTTCTATTATTGTAACAATAGATAACCTCCCCCATCTCCAGACACACAAGAACAGCTCTGGATCTGCAATAATTTCTTTAAATGTTAAGGAGTCCTGACACCCCGACATTTGAGACCTGCTACCTTATATGCATGGCTAACAATCGATTATAGTTCCTCTGCTCACCCAATTTCAGTACATAATACAAATAGGGAGCATATATTGAGTCTGGACTGTGTGCCAGGCTGTATTCTAAGGGCTTTAGAAGGATCTCATGGAGTCCTCACGCCAGTCTCATGAGGTTGGTGCGATGAAGGTAGGAGAAAACACAGGCTGAGTTTCCAGCAATCTGATGGGTTATGGGGTTAGTTACATGGTGGGGTCAGGACCAAAACTCAGACAATCTGACTTGGGAGCTCCCTGCTACCTTCCGGACCCAGTCATTTCCTGCCCCTCCCTGTGCCTACCGTTGTCAGAGGACACACGAGATGCCCAGCTAACTCTGAATTTCAGATAAGCAACAATGGTAAGTTTAGTACAAGTATGTACCAAATATTACACGGGGCATACTTATCTAAGAAGAATTCATTGTTTATTTGAAATTCAAATTTAACTAGCATCCTATATTTTTATTTGCAAAATCTGATGACCCAAAATTTACCCGAGGCCTCTGGGAACCAAGGGCCCCCGCCTCCCAGACATCTGCCCCCACCCTCATCCCCACCCCCCGGGCAGCATGGCCCAGCCACTTTCTGGCTGTACACCCTGAGATAATGCCTTCCCTCTCTGGTCTGCATTATGATCCCTCTCCCCAGGGCAGAGATGAGGGGTGGGGGGAGCTGAGTTGTGATGATCTTGGGCACTTTTCATTCTGGTAACATTTGCTCTCAAATTCAGAGCCTGGGAAAGTCTTCTCAATAGCCACCTAACTGCTCTCTTCACCACCCCCATACACACCACCGCTCCCCCGGCATAGGGGAACATAGTCCATCAGGACTACTTTGAGAGGTGGTCCTAGAGCTGCTGCAGTCTGCTCACCCCACCTTCTGCTACCCCCCAAAGGCAGCCTATCTGCCTGTCTACCCCACTGCCCTGCACCCCTCCCCCATGGTGGCTGACCGGAGAGGACTATGTTCTGTGCAGCTTCCCCCTGACCCTCTCTGGTCTCCAACAAGGCATAGCTCGGATTTGCCACTCAGTAACAGGCTTTTGAACACCCCCAGGTCCTGGGGCTCCTGCCAGGACCAGTGACACCCATACTGCAGACAAGCAAACTGAGGCTCGGCTCCCAGGGCCTGTCATTTGGCACTTAGTTAGGCGCCAGGCTGCCCTCCTCTCCACAGGAATATCTTCTTTTGCCCTGCACAGCCTCCAGCCCACCTGCCAGCGCCCACCTGCTAGCCAGCACACCTGGACGGTGGCAGAGACGTGACTTGCAGCAGATACTCTGACACAGCTCTTGCTACTGGAAGGCAGCCAGGGCTGCAGATCCCTCAGAGACGTGGTGGTGCTAAATCAGAGAGCATGCCGGTGGACTTTTTCACTTAATATATAATTACTTCCTTGAGTTAGATCCTTTCTCTGCCAGCCTGGCCCTCTTCTCTGCTGTTTCACTTTCTTCCCCTTTGACCTCTGAGAGGATGATCGATTAATGTGGTTAAGCACCAACTATGGGCAAAGAAGGCATGGGGTGGCAGGAACTCCGGCGAAGTGCACTTAGGAGAGAGCCTGGCTTGCAGTTCAGGCAGGTGAGTCGTCAAAAGCGTAGGGCTGGGGTTCAGACACCGTGAACTGTGTGATCCTGGGCAAGGTGCTCAGCCCCTCAGGGCCTCAGCTTCCTCACCAGTTACTGAGTGTCAGTGTGTGGCAGGCCCTTTCCCAAACGCCTTACACACACTCTCTCGTGTAATCCCCACGATATGAATAGGCGGCTATTGGCCTTGGTATGAGTTGGCTAGGGCTGCCGGAACACAGCCTCCCAGGCTCAAGGCGCTTGAACAAGAGAAGCCGACTTCCTAACAGTTGTGGAGGCTGGAAGTCCACAATCAAAGCATGGGCTGGGCTGGTTCCTACTCAGGGCTGCGGGGCAGAGTCTGTTCCCAGCCTCTCTCTGCGCCTCATAGATGGCTGCTTTCTCCCTGAGCCTCTCCACATTGACTTCCCTCTATGTTCTCTGGGTCCAAGTGTCCCCTTTTGTAAGAACACCAGTCGTACTGGATTAGGGCCATCCACATGGCCTCCTTTCCATTTGATCACCCCTTTAAAGAACCTATCTCCAAATAAGGTCATGTTCTGAGGCCCTGGGTATTAGGACTCCAACACCTGAATTTGGGTGGGGGGAGACACAATTTGACCTATAACATCTGGTTCTAGGTAAGGACACTGAGGCAAGGAGTTTAAGTAACAGGTTCAAGATCACACATGCTTCAAAAGCTAGAAGTGGGATGCAAACCTCCGTTCCAGAGCCCACTACTCTGAAACCCTCGACAGCGTTGCCTGTTGGAAACTGAGCCAGGCATTCCTGCCTGATGGGGCTGTGCCAGGGATTACACAGCAGAGCCATGGAAAGTGTTTAGAACAGTGCCCTGCACAGAAAAAGTACCCAACAAATGTTAGCTGTTAATATCACGGTCTGCTGGGCCTGGATTCAAATCCTGCTCTGACCTCTTGTGTGTGTGACCTTGGGAGGGGCTTCACCTCTCTGGGCCTCCGTTTTGTCATCTGTGGAAGGTGTGGAGGATGACAATCCTTCCCTAGACATCCCAGCTAGCTTCCTGTGGGCTCCCAGATATCTTCTGAGTACATGCTGCCGGGCCCCTGGACAGCACTGCAACATAAACCTCTCCTCCTTCTGTGGGCGTTCTGGGTCCCCTCCAGGTCCGAGGCTCTCTGACCTCCATGTGGCCTCCCTTGGGGGCACGGTGAAGGGTCTGAGCTGGCAGGAGGGGAGGAGAACAGGGAGAGAAGAATCTAATTCAGGTGAGGAGGGTACGGAATTATTGGGGCTGTCCTCTTCTGGCCAGGATGGAGTCGCGGCGACCCATTTATCCTCCTGCCCAAAACCAACCAGACAGACAGAATACATGAAACAGTCGTTGTCAAGGCCCTGGATTTCAGGCCACAGAGGACAACGATCCCTACAAAACAGGGAACAAATGAAGTACGCTCTGTGGTTGCTCAGCTTGCTGCCTTGAGGGTTTCCAGGCTGGAGCCTCGGGAGGGGAGCTGCAGTGCTTAGAATTTGCTGGAGTCCACGGAGACGGAGGCAGCCGTGGCTGACCGCGCAGAGCCACAGGGGAGACAGTTGCCCAGATCTGCGGAGGGGCCTGAGGACCCCGCAGAGCAATCTGTTCCTGCACACAAGGACACTACTTGAGGCCAGGGGAGGACCCATCTGGAAGGGTTCAAGGTAAGGTCACCTGGTGTCACACAAGACTGGGAATAGGACCTCCTCCCACTAACAGGGTGGCGGGTGGGGCGTTCCAGAAGGCCTTGCCTCAGCAGTAGGGAATCATCAGCTGTACACCAATCACAGCTCCACACTCACCTACTAGATCATAAAAGCAAGACCTCAAAGGAAGCAAACTCTTTACAAGTGACATGACTGCATCTCTGAATAAAGCTTGAGAAGATTGACAGGAACACAAAAAGTATCCAGCACCCAAGAAGGTAAAACTCAACGTCTGCCCTATAATCAAAGATGACCCCAACGGTTGCTCCCTTCTCAGGTCTCACCACTGTGGTCTGGCCTCCCGGCTGTCTGGACCACGGGCCCCTCCTGGGCTCCTCTGGCCACTGTGCTTCTCTCTTACACACTAGAGAGTAGTTGCCTGTTTGCACCTGCCTCCCTCACCAGACGGGGAGAAACTCAAGGACAGAGACTGTCTGATCCTGCACCGAGGCTC
This sequence comes from Canis lupus familiaris, assembly GCF_011100685.1. Taxonomy (NCBI): domain Eukaryota; kingdom Metazoa; phylum Chordata; class Mammalia; order Carnivora; family Canidae; genus Canis; species Canis lupus. Next base: position 4,094,034 of record NC_049241.1, on the reverse strand, counting down.
CGGCAGGGCAGGCACTCTGTGGGCACTAAATAAATGCTTAGTGGATGGATGGATGGATGGATGGATGGATGGATGGTTAATTCCTTAATGATCTGGCCTTTCCTTTCTCCCCTGTTGGGTTCTGAAGCCTTCACAGTTAGGGATTATTTCATTCTGCTCTGTATGCCAAGAATTCAGCAGCACCTGCCCAGCCTGAGTAGGCCCCAATAAATAAATGTTTGTTGATTGAATAACAAAACAAGCCTTTGTGCATGCTGCTGCTTCTGTCTGGAATGCTCTTTCCCAAACATCCCCACGGCTCACCCCTGCACCTCCTACAAGTCCTCGCTCGAGAAGGCCTGACAACATAATTTAAGAGTGAAAGGGCCTTCTTCCTCCCAGTACTCCAGCCTTCTTACTTCTTACCCTTGCTCTTGTTTCTACCTTTTCACTCATGCCCTCATTCACTTATTTATTATGTTGACTGTTTATTGTCGGGCTCCTGCTACCACCAGGAAAAGAAAAAGCTTTAAACACAGAGCATTTTGACATTCTTATTTTGCCTTATTTCCCCAGTACCTAAGGTGGTATCTGGAACATAGTAGCTGCTTGATAAATGCTTGTTGAATAAGGGGATGGCTTTTGTTGTGCCAGTGACTGCTCTGTGGTCTGGGACTGGCTTCTGGATCCTTCCAAGCCCCATATTTAAAAGAATAACAGCAACAATCATAGTAATGAAGAAGGAAAGATGGCAGGGCAGTCATTGGCACCTGCTCGCAAAGATTCTGTCTCTCCATCCTCCAGGCACGTGGGGGTGGTGCCCACCCCTTAGGGTCAGCCTATGACTTATGTTGGCCAATTTGAACAGAAAGGGCAGTGATGGGTCTCACTTCCAGGTGGACACTTTAAGAGCCAGTGGCACCTCCCAGCTCCTTTCTCCCCTCTGCCAGAGTGATGGCCAGTGTCCCCCACAGTGGTTGCTGCTCTGTTATGCCGCAGAACAAAGCCACAGCTGACCCAATTGGGACATTTTGCATGAGTGAGAAATAAACTTTTGTTGTATTAAGCCAGTGGGATTTGGGGCTTTTGTTACAGCAGCATAACTTACCATCTCCTGACTGAGGGTCCTGACAAATGGGATTTTGTTACCCGAGTGTTACCCCGAGGGCTCAGGCCCTTTTGCTCTGGGAGGGGTAGGACTTGCCAGGATAACAATGACTGTGGCTTATCGGGGTTGTGTGCCTAATGCCCCTCGGTTGCCCCATGGTATGGACACAACAAGCCAGTGAGAAGTCAGTTGTCCCCATGGAGACACTAGAGGTACAAAGAGGTGAGATGGTGCGCCCAGGTTGCTGAGGGGGGTGGCGCCTGGGACATGAAGGACATGAAGCCTCAGATGGTTCTGGTTTTTTCCCCTGTCAGTGTTCAGATATTAGCTACTGCCACCCTGGATGCCAGTTTGCTCCATGAGGAGGGTTGCAGCTGCACGCCTGGCCTCTCTGGTATATGTGGGTCGAGGCTAATGGTAGGGGAGGCTGGACTCCCCAGTATGTTTGCCAAGGCAGTTTCATGAAAGAGGGTCTACTGGTCAGAGAAAGGGTGGGGGTCGAGCAGGGACCAGCACACCGCCTCCAGCCTGTGAAGCCCCCCTCCGACATGACCCCATGTCAGTGTGTAGATTCATCCATTCCTTGGGGGCTCTCCCTCTCCCCCACACCAGGCTCTTTCACTAAGAGCCCCCAGAGCTCCTGGCCCTGACCAAGTAGCAGTGCTTTGGTCAGAGTGTCTGCTCACCTGGACCAGCTGGTTCAACAATGGGAGAGGAATGGACACCCCTCAAAAGCCACACAGCTGGAATGAGAGGTCATTCAGTTTGCCTGGATCTAACATCTGCAAAGCCAGTTTCCCTGAGTAGATACGCCTGCTCTGAGAAGCTTTCCTTATTTAAAATTGGCACGGAGATGAGAGACTTCCCCTATGCCTCGGGGCAATAGGGAGAAGGGAAGCAAACATTTATTATGCCCAGAGCTTGACCTGAGAAGCCTCCCTGAGGTCTCTGATGTGAGTTTCATTGTGCCCCTTTCACAAGTGTGAAGCCTGAGGTACCAAGCAAAGGGACGACTTGTCTGAAGTCATGGGGCTGCTAAGCAGCAGAGCCAAGGCTCATAGTGGGCTTCTGACTGCAGCCAGGTGTGTCCTGCAAAACCAGGTCCTGCCCAGCCTCCCAGCCACCATCTCTGCAGGAGCCACCTCTTTCACTGGGAGCTGAGTGAAATCACTCAGGACAGCTGACTTGGGGGAGGCAAAGCCACACAGACCTTAGCTCCTGACTCTGTGACTTGGGCCAGGGCTTCCACTTGCTGAGCCTCAGCCTCCTCAGCAGTAAACACTGATAGGAGGGACTCTGTGCAATGAAATAATGAGGTCAAGAGCACTGCACCATGTCTAGCAAATGCTAGGTGCTCAGAATACGGCCATCTACTCTTGAGTGGTGGGAATCCATGCCTGCAGTGCCCACTGCCCCAAATAGCACTGCAGCGAGCCTCCTTACACATCAAATGTCGCCTAAGGGACCTGTGTGAGAGTGTCTCAGGTAAGTATCCAGGAGCGGAATTGCTGTGTCTTGGCTAGGGTAGGTGCGACTTCATTTGCATGAGCCCCAGGACGTGGCTCCCTTGATTGGCTCCACCAGTTACTGTTCCCACACAGGGCACTAGGGATCCTCTCTGCGCCCGCACCAGCACTTGGCAGCGCCCGGTTTGTTTGTTTTTTTTTTCCAGAAGGATTCACATTTATTGGTTCAAATGCAATAGCACCCGGCTTTTTAATTCTTGCCAGTCTAATTGTTGTCAAGTGATACCTTGTGCTTCTCTGGTCACTGCTAATGAGTTTGCTCATCTCTTCATGGGCTTCTTGGCCTTTTCTGTCTTCTCTCCTGTAAGTGGCCAGGTTACATCTTTGGCCCATTATCTGGGAAAACTTTTCTGTGCTTGCTACCTGGCCAATCTCTCCTGCTCCACAGGCATCTTGTTCTGTCCAAGTCTGCGCTGGCTATACATCCACAGGTCTCCCGGGATGCCTGTACTTCCCTGCACTTGGCCTCTCTGTGCTGCCTTCTTACCCCTGTTACTTTCTCATTTCATTCATTCATGCATTGGTTTCCCAGCACAACTTAATAAGATTCAAACACCATGGCCAGCCCAGGAGTCCACATGATGTGGCAAGCAAGGACATCAACTTGCTCACTGGCATAAGCTTCCTGGCTAGGTCTGAAGTGCCATGCTCATCCCCAACCTTGAGGATGCAGGCAGGGCCTTGTTCAGAAGTCACTTCCTCAAAGAGACTACTCCTGATGGCCCTGCCTAAAATACCAGAGCATCATTACCTACTGCCCTGTAATTATTTTTCTTCTCGGCACTTACCCATGCCAGTCACTATGCCATGCATGTTTTTGTTTAGTGGTATTTAGAGGTGAGGAAGCTGATGCATGCCAAGTCCATAGTAAGCACAGAGCAGTCCCCGGCAGGAGCCTCAAAACAGAGCCGGTGTGACTTCCTTGGCACTGCTCAGACTTAGCTCCTAGGGCAGCTTTAACTCAGATCCATCTGGATATTCAGGTGAGCCCACTTAATTTTTCTCCTGAGTCCCACTACCCACTTAATCTGCACAAGAGAAGTTGTTGGTAGTGGAGGCAAAAAGGTCCAGAACATTTGTGCAGAGCAGAGCCACTTCCTGGGGGTCTTAGTCCTATGTCTAGGGGCCGGTTCTGCAGGACTGCTTCCCACTCCACCCCCAGTGAACCAGGAGCAACAGTGGATATGCATCATATCCAGCAGTCGGTAGGTTCTTGACAGAGGAGCTACAAGGTGGCAGGAGCCTGGGCCTGCCTCCTGCCACACACCCACTGCAGACTGCTGAAACTCAAGGGGTCACCTCGATTGCATTAAGCCACCAAGATGCCCAGGTTTTCTAGTAGAGCAACTAGAATTACCCTCTAAAACAGTAGGATAGGAGCCATGTCCATCTGTAGCTAGAGGCAGGTGCCCAGCCAAAGTCTCAGCAAATGAGCTGATAGATGGGGAGTGAGTCCACCTTTCCTACTTGAGGCTCTCTCTAGGCACACTGCCTCAGCATAAGGAAGGACATCTTCCTTTATATCTTTTATTAACAAAAGTAATGTTTGCTCCCTGGTTTAAAAATACACAGAAGTATCGATAGCAAAAGATGAAAAAATATCCCCCAATCCTGCTCCCCAGAGGGAGCCACTAGGACCGCAGTTGGTATGTATGAATACGAACACATACGTGTATGTCCCTGCCATGTGCCTCTGCCCCAAGGTATTCTCTCAACTCCACATCACACATAAGTAGACCTGCTTCATCCTTTTCAACAGTCATGGAGGATTTCATAGCACAGAAGTACCCAAATTTATTTCCTCATCCTCCTGTAGGTGCACCTGGGCAAGGCCTCCATTGGTTTTTCCACCATCACTAACAACATGGTAGCAGAGGTACTTGAACATCCATCTCTTAGTTCTGCTGTGAGTCTTGCTGCAAAGTCTTCCTGTCTCCTAGAAGTGGGGGTTCTTGGCCACACAGTGGTGGCTTTTACATTTTGAGGGATTCCCCCAAGAAGGGGTTTAATCATCCCACAGGATGACCCTGGATAAACCGTGGAAAGCCTGTGAGGTAGTGAGCTTTCTTTTGCTGGAAGAATTCCAGGGGCTTTAGACAAGCACCCACCAGGGTGCTGCAGAGGGGGCTTCTCCGTCAAGTTCTGGATTGTCCTGGACAACCTTTACTTGTTCCCACTAGCATGTTTTATTTCCATACAAATGTTCTGGGGCTGATCTTGGCTAGGAATCTCATGAGGTTCCTTCATGACCACAATCAGAAGTTCCCTGCTGGGGGAGCTAGAGCAGCCTCTCACCAACACCCAGCTGGAGGATGCAACTCCCTGTCCTCCCCCTGGGACGGCTCTGTGAAATTCGCACAAAAAACACGCGGCCTTATAATCAGTGCCACTGTTTGTCACCAGATGTTCAGAGGCAGGGGTGCTAATTGATGCAGGCAAGGAGGAGGGAGCGGAGGGGGGATGGAAGCTGCTGGGAGGTTGGGCGGGCTAGGTGAGGAAGGAGAGCCCCATACTGGGGGTGTGCAAGAAAATGCAAATCTTAGGAGGGACTAAGCCAAAGGAAGGGCATAGAATATTTAGGGTCTCCTGGCAAAGAGATGTAATGGGCCTGAGAATAAGGATCTCTGTTTTTGTTTTTTTTTTTTTTTACAAGATCCTATAATAGTGATGAGAATTTCTATCATCTGGTTCCTGCATTCTACGACTCTGTTTTGAAATGTTCTGATTTGGTGATTCTGAGCCTCTGATTCTGTGTTAAAGCTCCAAGGGGTGCACAGGGCAGGTGGTTTTGGAACGGGGCTCCTGGAGACCCAGTGCAACTCTTAGGATTGTTGAGAACTTGGGTGCACTGCCTGCCGGTTCCAGGCCTCAGTCCCGGCTGGCAGATGGAGATGGCAAAGTAGTGGCTCATAGTGTCTCAGTGAGGGTTCAAGGAGCTGAACCAGGTGGATGCTCAGGCTGCGAAGGGAGCCTGCACACAGTGGGTGCTCAGCAAATGCTGGGTTTGGTTGCTCTTTCTTTCATTCCAAGGGCAGGCAGTCCGAGAGTTGATTCTGGGAGTTGAGGCCAGGGAATTGAGCTATTGTTCTAAGCTGCCTCTCTGGGTCTGGAAGTGTCTGGGGCTCCAGGACCTGGGTCCACTGGGCAGCCAGCCCTCCACAGCAGGCAGCTGCTGGAAAGTAAAGCAAACACGCAGAGGGAAGGAAGCTCCTAGGGCTGCAGGAAAGCAAACAAGGGCCATTTCCTCCAGCCGCATGCTGTGGACGGCCAACCTTTCCCAGAGCTGTTCCTTGGGAGTCCTCCTCGGGCGCCTGGCCAGTGTTTGGACAGCTTGAGGGGCGCAGGGGGCAAAGAAAGTGGAGCAACAGAGAGCCCGGCCTGGCCAGGGCAGTCACAGGCACATTCCTCCTGGCCCCTCGGTAGGGCACTGCCACGCAGCCCACCTGACCACATCCTCAGCCCTGGCTGACGGGCCTGGCTGTTGAGGGGCCGCACCTGGGGGGGTGGGGGGAGGTCCCCAGGATGGAGCACTAATGCTGCAAATACAATAACATCAATAATAATAGTGTTGATTAAATGCTTACCGGGAGCCAGCTCTATTCTCAGGGCTGTATGCGGAGTATTTCATGTAATCCTCATCATGTTCCCACTATTACTGTAATTTCACAGGAAATTTGTAATTTTCAACAGAAGCTGAGGCAGGAATGAGTAATTTTAGTCCAGATGGTCTGCCGCTGGTCACTACACTCCTGGTAAACCCCATACTGCCTTTTGTGAGGTCGTGGTAATGATGCCAACAGGGAGCGCTTTCTGAATAATCTGCTTTCATGTTTTCCCTCAAATCCCTTAATGATCCTATGGGCTGGGTATCATTATGAGCCCCATTTTTTAGCTAAGGTAAACTGAGGCTTTGTGAAATGGAGCCACTTCTCCAAGATTATTCATTTAGAGAAGGTAGTAGCTGGGATATAAACCTATTTCAGTCCAGTGCTAAAACCCATGATGTTAACCACTATGCCAGTGTATTGGTTTCCTGTGGCTGCTGGAACAAATCACCACAAACTTGGTGGCTTAAAACCAATGCAGATTTATCCCCTTACCATTCTGGGATTCAGAAGTCTGAAATCAGTTTCACGGGGCTAACATCGAGGTGTTGGCAGGGACGGATCTTTCTGGAACCTCTAAGAGGTGAGCCTCTTTCCTTGACTTCTCGGTTTCTGGTGCCACTCGTATTTCTTGGCTCAGGGTCCCTTCCTCTGTCTTCAGAGCACATCACATGACACCAATCTCTGCTTCTGTCATCACACATACACACACACACCCTACCCGCTTCCTCATATAAGACCTAGGATTACATTAGGTCCTTCTGCATAATCCAGGATAATCTCTCCATTTCAAGATCCTTCATTTATTCACACGCTCAAAGTCCTTTTTGCCATATAAGGTTACATATTGACAGGTTCCAGGGGTTAGGACATGACCATATTTGGGGGGCCATTATCCTGCCTACCACAACTAGGTTAGGCTAAATCTTGCTGAAGTGGAGATAAGGAGCTCTCCATCCCTGGATGTATGGAAGCACATCCTAGGCCCACTCAAAACCTTGGCAGTGGGAGTCACGGATGCTTAACTCAGAATATGAAGACCTAGGAGCTCATTCTCAGACCATCTGGCATGTTTCCAGATGGAAGCACAGAAGCATCCTTTGCCCTAGCGGGTGCAACTTCATCACCGGGGCCCTCAGCACTGCTCTCGGGGGACTTATCACGCCCAGGTTTGGGTTACTGTGCTGTGCATCCAAGCTCTCACTCCACTGCCCGCTGCAAGCTGGCCAAGGGCAGAGCTTGGATGCCCCACCCTCTAGTGCCAGCATGTGGCCCATGCCCAATAAATGTGTGTGGGAAGAGCAAGCAATGGAAGCTCAGAAGGCTTATGTGACTGGTAGGTTCTAGAAGGTCCAGGTGGGGCCCAGCATACTATAGGGCCTCGACTAGCATGCGCTGAGTTAAGTCACTCATCAGGCTCTACGGGAGCACCATCCAAAGAAAATTCGGCAGTGCTAGAAACGTTCTAAAGTCATACTGCCCAGTATGGGAACCATTGGCCACACGTGGCTACTAAGTCCTTCAAATCTGGCTAGTGTGACTTCACTTAGGCTGAATTCTCTCTCAAGGACCCCCAAACCCGGCCTGAAACTGGGCGTCTCTAGCCTCCCCTGTTCACTGCTCTGCATGGGTTCCCTTGTAAAGGTCTCTGACCCAATGCCGGCCGCTGAGCCTGGTCCTTGTCCGTGTCCCCTCGGCCTTGTGGCAGCTCGCACAGATCCGCCACCACCAGGTCCAGCATTCCTGAAGGCACCGTTGTACTGTGAACCTCTGGTCCCCGCAACAACACAGGGAGGCGGGTCTCATTATTCCAACCTTGGAAATGAGGAAGAGAGGGCTCAGGGCGGGCCAGTGGCTCATCCAGGGAAGCAGGGCGGAGCTAGAGCACCAGACCGGGCCTCCGCTGGCGCTGGCGCAGAGAAACCAGGAGAGCAAAAGAGCCTGGCATCTCGAGGCAAGAAAGAGACAAAACCGAGGCTACTGAGGCCAAAGCAGCCCCCTCACCCCCCGACCATCCCAACCTGCTTCCCGAGCCTGCAGCTCCCCGAGAGCCAGCTGGGCAGGGGCCCGGGGGCTGCCCGCGGCCCGGCGCTGCTTTGGCAGAGGCAGGGCGGCCCCTCGCCGTGCCAGACCCAGTTTCGACCAGGGCAGCAGAACAAAGGGCTTTCACGGGGTGTAATCCAGGCCGAGGGGAGAAGAATGGTCAGGTGTGTGGGGAGGCAGGCTCACGGGGAGGGAGAGGGCGAGCCGCGGCCCGGCTGGCACGGGGGTCCCGGCGCTCCCAGGGCGGCAGACGGTCGCTGGCAGCGAGTGAAGGCCCCGTTTGTGCGACAGGTCGGCGGGGAGGGCAGGCCTTTGAAGGGGTGAGATCGCGAGGCCGATAGCACGGCGGGGCCTCTCCCTGGGGGGCCCGGGCCCCTGTGAGGACTGTCGGCCGTTGTTACGGCGCCGGAGTGGAGGTAAAACGGGCCACGGCCGTCAGCCGATACCTGTGCGATCTGGCCGCGGCGACCAGTCCCCGGGCTGCGGCTCCGGTTACACGGCCAGGACAGCGGAGGGGGCGAGGGGCGCGCGTCCCCACAGGTGGATGGCAGACGGGTGGAGCGGCCGCGGCGGTGAGAGGAGCACCCCGGCCCCCGCCCACCACCCCGATCCCCCGATCGAGCCCGGGATGCTTGGCCACATCGCTCCGACGGCCAACAAGGAAGAGGTCAGGAGAATGTGGGACAGTCAAACAGCGTGTGGGCGCCGGAGCTAGACTCCCATTTGTCGTGTGTGCCAAGTACCCTGGCGTAAACGCTGGCAGGTGCCCGCCGAGGCCTGCCGCCGCCGCGTGACTTCTGGCCAGCCCATGCGGGGGCTCTGTGGCCGCTCGGTAGTGGCAGTCACAGCCCTGCCGTTAGGGTAGTTGGTGCTGTTGATGTGTTTAGCCCTCGTGTGGTAGATGTTATCGGAACTACCGCTCATTTTACGCTGACCAGTTTTACGCTGCCAGTCATTTTACAGAGAAGGCACAGAGAGGCCGAATGATTTGCCCAAGGTCACACAGCTGTGTGGGTAGCACCGGGATTTGAACCCAGACCATCTGACTGCAGGCTCTGTGATACTAACCACCATCCTAGCCCGCTCCCACTCCTACGCCCCACTTCCCCACCCTGTAGCATGGTTAAATAACAGCCATGTCCTGTGCCCCGGCGATGAGCTGGCATGCTCCAGGTTAATTCTCTCATTTAACCTGTTCAGCCCCCCTATTATGGTGGCTGCTCCCATTTTACAGAAGCCAAGACTCAATTCTGGCAAGTGGGCTGCCTGGAGAAGGAGGCAGGGTCATAGCAAGGAACAGACAGCATGCACAGCCGAATGGGTAATTGATGAAGGGCTGGTTACAGAGACGTGAGCAGGGTCAGAGAAACCAGCAAGGGACAGCGACGTACACGGGCGCTGCCAGCAGTGCCCAGCTGCTCCCTCCTGAGGCCTGGGGCACAGAGCAGCCCTCCCTGGAACCTGTGCAGGCAGCGGCCGCTGGGGAGGTGGCTGCCCCAAGGAGCCGTAGGCATGGGGGGATGCAGTCACAGCTCCCCCAGCAGGAGGGGCCAGGGAGCCCCACTCACCCTCTGATCCCCTTTCAGGCCGGGTGAAGCCAGTGGGCTGGGAGGCCACGGACGCAGACCCAAAGTCAGCCCCCAGGGCACCGAGCAGGGCTGAGTGGATCTGGAGGGGCTTACGGAGAGGAGCCAGCCTGCCTTCTCCACAAAGCCGTGAGCCCAGAACCTGGGCTCCTGCAGAGTGCACACACCTACCCATGCTTCCCATCCGCCCACTAGCTCGCCATGCTGCCTGAGGACCGGGCCCAGCGCTCAGGCCTGGCACTGGCCACAGAAATGACACAAAGTCCCAGGGACATCGTGCCTCCATCAAGCGAGTGCCTGTTCATCCATTTACTGAACACTCCTTCACGCAGAGTGTGCTGGAGGCCCTGTGCTAGATGCTTCGCTGGACAGAGTAAACTACAGAAGCTGTGGAGGCTGCTGAAAGGGTTCTATCCCCCAGGTTGGCATCCTCAGGGCACGGAGTTCCCAGGGCGTCTGACACTTACGTGGCATTTTTATTTTATTTTATTTTTATTTATTTACTTATTTATTTTTTACGTGGCATTTTTAAATGGTTTTGCACATTAAAGATGTCCTTGACGACATTCTATGCACATACATACGTATGAATATGTGTGTGTATGTGTATGTGTCTGTGTGTATATGCACACGTGTGTATGCATGTACATATGTATATGCACTGGATATGTGTGTCTATACATATATACACTTATGTCCACACACATACATACTCACATACACATGCATATATCTGGCTTTGTTTCCAGACTTCGTGGATATTCTGTATTGCTTCATTTACTCAGTCATTGAACAAAATGCACTGGGGTCACCTGTGCGCCAGGCCCTGGGATAGAGGAGATGGGGAAAGAACTGGATGCAGAGCTGTGTCTCTAGGAGCCCCTGAGCGATAATGAGCTATAGGCCCTGAGTGAGGCCAGGACCCAGTGAGGAGGCCAAGCCTCACCGGAACTGATGACCGCAAGAGGAAGCAGAACACACAGGAAACCAGATGTAAAGTGGTGGCTGCAGGGCCAGGGAGAGCAAGCCGGGGCTGCTATGGCTGGACTGCACCAGAAGCCAGAGCCAGGTGGCTGGCTGAGCTCTGGGGTGTGGATGAGCCTCATGCAGGTCCAGGCAGGACACCAATGTCCCTTCAGCAGGGTACCCGAAGAGCTCCGGATGGAGGCACTATTGACAGCCCCCAGGGTCAGAGCAGCGCCCAGAGCTGGGCACAGGGGAGTGCCATCACCACCCTGGACCTGGGGGCAAGGCAGGGAGTGGTCCCTGGAGAGGCCTGGAGCCACCGGAGGGGGCCTCATGTCGGAGCTGCAACTCTAGGTGGAGGAAGGCAGCCACGGGGGACTCTGGACAGAGAAAGGTGGGGACTGAGTGCCCCTGCGCCCCTCCTCTGCCTTTCCATTGGCTAAGCCCGGCTGGATGCAGGCAGGCATCAGACCCTGGATGGTGGGGTCCTCAGGGGTCAGCCTCTGGGTGCTGAGCAGGGTAGGGAAGGGCAGGGAATGTATGGGGTAGGGTGAGAAGAACGGCCAGCCTTGGGCAGCAGTCAGGAGGGTTAAGAGCAAGATCTCTAGAGCCACTGAGACTGAGTCTGGGTGGCAGCCCCACCCTGGGGTGTCCTGTGGGCCTCCTGCTCCCTCCCTATCCTGCAGATGTGTGGCTTCAGAGACTTCCGACCAAGCATGCTCACCGACCAGGCTGTTGCATGAGCTGCTACGGGGCCCGGGGCGGGGGGGTGTGGGGGGGCAGGTGGCCTCTGTAGCCTGTGGACAGAATGGCAGCTGGCTCCTGATTGTCAGAACCACCTAAATGCAGTGGTGAGGCCGGAGCTTCAGGGTGACGTGCTGAGAAGGGGCTAAAAGCTTGGTGATGAACCCCCCAGAGCTTACCATTACCTCACACCCTGGACAGCATCTGGCCATTGCCCGCCCTGAGAAGCTGCACCACCTGCCCCTCCCAGCTGTGAAATCTCCAGCCTCGGCCTCTGTGTCTGTCAGCTGGATTTCCTCGAGCCTCTCATGGGGACTGGGGGTCTCCACCCGCCCCTACCATCCAGGCTGTGTGCCCTTGGACAAGGGGCTCCCTCTCCAAGCCTCTTGTTTCTCCTCCTTGAAATAAGAATACTAACTAGGAAAACTAACAGAATGTCCGGGGTTTTGTCAGGATGACTTGAGTCACCGAGCTCCGTCTTACAGCAGCTGATACTGTCATTGCTACTCCGTATTCATGAAAGTCCGTTTAATGTCGTTTCCAGCAGAACTAGAATGCGAGCCACGTAGGTCACTTAGATCTTTCTTAAAAAGTGAAAATAAACTAGTGCAAGTGATTTTAATGTCACTTAACCTGATACATCTCAAATGTTTCAACGTGTGGCACTGGCCACATTTCAAGGGCTCAGTGGTCACTTGTGGCCCGTGGCGACTGTATTGGACGGTGCAGGCAGAGGAATACATGCAAACATGCTTCAGGCTGGAGAAATCAAGAGACTTCCCACCGGAGGGAGTATCAGCACTGGACACCGAAAGGTGAGCTGGGTGAGCTGGGTCCAGTATTGGGTATGTGGGGATGGGTTGGGTCTTCCAGGCACCTGTCCATCCTGTTCTGCAGATGAGCCAAGGCCCAGAGAAGTTGCGAGCAAGCAGCCTGCACACGAGCTATAAAAAGAAGTACTTAGAAGGTGAGTAGGGAACAGGAATGATCCCCAATGCCAAGTACAGGGTGAGTGAGAGGGAGGGAGGGAACAGGGTGAAGAAGACGGGAAGGCAAGGGCAAGGGGAGGATGAGGAGGTGGAGGAGGTGAATCCTATATGGAGATCATCTGCAGCTTTAAAAGAGCTGCATCCTGCTGCTGCTTAAGATGCTCAGCCTGCTGTCGCCCTGGTAACGAGAGAAAAATCACAGAGCAATTTGTAATCAGTGGTGGTTCCTGCTGCTCCCTGGGAACATTGTTCCCCTTTGGAGGCTGCATCACTGAGCAGGAGGGGCCCTGCGGATCCCAGAGTCCGGCCCCCAGGAGAAGGAGACCAGGCGGGGCTGCGTCCCCAGTGACATAGCTCCCTGCGTGCAGAGCTCCCCTGTGGTTGCTCAGCCTGCCCCATGCCTATGGAGCCGGCTGGGAGGAAACTCTCCCTCACACCACACTGGAGCCTCCTCTCTGCTCTGGCCACTGGAGCCGTAAGCCCCACCTCCTCCCTTTGCCAGCAGAGACTCAAGATGGAGTGCGGCATCTTCCCAGCCCCACTTACCAAATGGTGGCTGCAGACTCTTCCCAATCCTGGCTGCTTCCTCTCAACCAGGCCAGGCACAGGATTCAGGGAGAGTCCAAGGAGCATAAGGCACAAACAAATGAGTCACCTCCCTCATTCTAGGTATAGACCTTGATTAATGGGACCTAAGCTTAAGTTGGCCTGGCCAGGGGCCCACCCTCCTTACTCTCTTTGTGTCTGTCTCCAGATGACCATCCATTGGTATGAAACATCCACCCCAGTGAAATCAGGCATCCCACTACCCGTGTCCTATCCATTCTAAGGTCTCACGGGCAATTCCATGAGGCCAGTGTGGAACTCCTACTTATCCCCTCAGATCCTCCTGCTCAGACCATAAGCTTCAGCATCATTCCTCACCTGTCTTTCTTCTTCGCCTCCCATGTCTGATCCTTGAGCCTACTTACTGTCTCCCACTCCTTAATAGCTCTGGCATCCATCTACTGTCCTCCCCCGCCTCCACTGCCCCCCTGGACCTGCCACCATGAGTTCTCGTCCAGGTGAGTCCAGGTGAGACTCCTCCTGGCGAGTCTCCTGGCTTCCCTTCCCACCGAGCGATCAGAGATGTCGTTACCTTGCTCAGAACAGCCCGGCATTCCCAGCCCGACTCCTCATCTGGGCCACATGGAGTCTTCAGAGCCACACCTGCCCTTCCTCTCACCCCTGCACTGCAACCACACAGGTCCTTTCTGTTCCCAGGCCCCCAGAAGCTTCTTCCCGCTTCAGGACCCTGGCACTTGCTGTTCCCCTGCCCGGGACACATGTCTCCCAACTATGCTATCGTGAGTCAGCTCTGGTCTCCTTAGAGGGGTCTCCTTAAGCCCCTCTGGGTGGGTCCCCTGCTCCTCACTGTTCCCCCCACCCCGGCCCAAACTCAGTGACTTTCTACCCCTGCATGGTTTTCAATTCCTCTGTCACTAATGCAGGTTTTCCCTGGCCTTTGTTCCTTTGTCCCTACTTGGTTGATGTGGTCCCCCGTGGGTGGGAGTTCCTGGGAGCAGGACTGGGACTGCTCGGCTGGGCCTACCCTAACTCCTGGTGCTCAGTACACAGCAAGCACTCAGTAAATGAGGATGCATGTGGCTCCCACATGCTCCCTGTGTGCTGCGGGCAGGTATGAGGCCATCAGCGTCAGGACCAGGGGATGCACTCACCCCCTGCCTGGGCAGGCCCTTCTGCCCCTCTTGGGGTCAGCTCCCCACCTTGTGGCTCCCTTCACAATCTGCTGATGAAAAGGAACAGAGCAATTCCTGGAGCCCTGATGGTGGCTGCTCAGGTGGAGGGTGCCTGGCAGGGCCTCCTGTAGGACCCCTGGCTAACTGTGCAGCCCTCACCAGGGGCTTCTCTCCTGGGGCAGCTTTTCCTCCCTTCAGGCATGAAGAGCCCACAAAGTTTCTGTGGTCAGAGACAACTCCACGATCTGGGCCCCGGAAGCTCTGGAGTTGGGGGGGACGCAGGTTCATCCTACTTTGGGCTAGCCTAGTGCTCATCGGGGCTCCTGGTTTCAATCGGGACTCCAGGATACAGAAGGCCCCAGGGTCAAGGCTCAGACGGGCACGTCCTGAAGGGCCAAGGCCCTAATAATTATTCTCACATTGTTCCCAACTGCTCTGTGAGCAGGTGCAAAGGTCCTGCTCCCCCATTTGAGGATGAGGCAATTGAGACTCCATGAGAAGTGGTTTGGCCAAAGTCACACAGCACATAAGGTGGGAAGCAACCAGCACCCTGCATCCGGCAGATGCCCAGTCCAAGGCCAGAGAGAGAGTAGACTTGGAGCCTCAGGGCTGGACCTCGAAGCACCAGAGCAGATGGGGAGGACTCCCGGCTGCTGGGAGAGTCCCCAGGCACCTCTGGACCAGGAGAAGCAGGGCCTGGGACTCTAGAGTTCACTTACTGTGTCACCTCAGGCAAGCCTCTTCTCTTCCCCGGGCCTCAGTCTCCAGTTCTAGAAGATGGGGCTGCTGTGCCCACCAGGGAGGGCTGGAGGGAGGCTGGAGGAGGAGACAGGGTCAGAAGGAGGGGAAGACAGGAGGCACAGCACTCCTGAGCTGCATGGAGCCCCAACGGCCTTGTCCTCTGCCACCCCAACCCCCATTTCCTCCCAGTCTGCTCCCAGGGCTCCATCACTCACTCTGTGGTCCATTACTGCCTGTCCCAACTCCGGCCCTGGAAGTTGTCCAGTTGCAAATGGAAAGGAGCCGGGGGTTGGCAGAGCTGGTGGGGCTGCGGTTCTGAGGACAGGAGCCTCCTCTGATCAATGGGGTCTGGGGAGGATGGTGGATGGGAGAGAAAGAAGCCGCATCGATGCCCTTCCACCCCTGACCTGGAACTGCTCACACGTGCCCACCTTCCTGCACTCGATGCAGAGAGACACCCTGGACTTGCCGGCGAGCAAACCCGGGGACAGGGTGATATTTACCTCGAGTGGCTCATCGCACAGAGCCAGCCAGGACTAAGTTTGGGCAAACCCAGTTCCTGACCACAGGCTCTTCCAGCTGCCTCTCTGTGGGCTGCGCGCCGGCCGGGGAGTAGCATTTTCATTTATAAGTGGAGGGGATCTCTGAAGAGAAAATCCATAGATCTCTGAAGAGATTGGAGTAGGGAGGACCCTCCTAGCTAAACTTCTACAGGAGGCAGGTGAACATGCAGCTCAGCCACTGCTTCCCTGTGTCCTTGGGTAAATGGGCCTTTGTCTCCACTTCTGCAAAATGGGTTCAGCGTAGGGAGGTTTAGTAAAGGAAACCAGTCTTGGGACTCCCCTTAACGACTTAGATCACCCGCCCCCTGCCATACCCACTGCCCGCATCCCAGTACTCCAGAGGGGTGATGGCCAGAAGCTGGGAGGGCTCTGCTGGGCCTGAAAGGAGGGGTCGCTGCCCCACCAGGCTTGGGGAGAAAGGCCCTGCAGGGGAGCTGCCGAAGGATCCAGGGCCTCAAAGAGGCCGTGCCAGAGTGCCAACACCCGAGTAGCCGTGAGCACGGAGACCTGGGCCTCACTCTGTTCCTCTCCATCACCGAGGCTGTGAAGGGAGCTTTAGAGAAGGAGACTGATCCCCAGAGAGGTGAAGCACCCTGGCTGGGTCTCAGAGCAGGTGAGCAGCCCAGGCTGAGCTTGAGCATGTGCGCTGGTCCCCTGAAGAGCTGCTCTGTCCAGCACGACGGCCACCAGCCATAGGTTGCTGCTGAGCACTTGAGATATGGGCAGCCCGGGTGGCTCAGCGGTTTAGCGCTGCCTTCAGCCCAGGGTGTGACCCTGGAGACCCGGGTTCAAGTCCTATATCGGGCTCCCTGCATGGAGCCTGCTTCTCCCTCTGCCTGTGTCTCTGCCTCTCTCTCTCTCTCTCTCTCTCTGTGTCTCTCATGAATAAATAAATAAATTAATTAATTAAAATCTAAAAAAAAAAGAGAGATATGACAAGTCTGGATTGAGGTGTGCTGTGAGTGTCCCCTATCCGCCCGATTCCAAAGGTTTAGTTTGAAGAAAAGTAATAGGAAATGTCTGATTATTGTATTTTAGATATAGATCTCATGCTGAAATGATAATATTTTGGGTAGAGTTACATCAATTATATTATTAAAAGTCATTTCACTTGTTTCTTTTTTACATTTTTTTTTTTTAACACGGCTACCAGAATGCTTGAGATCCTCACACGTGTGGCTGTGTTTCTACTGGGCGATGTAAAGTCGTGCTTGCATTCCGCGGTCCTGTGGCCCACCTGCCGAACCATGCTGCGCCGCTCCAGACCTGGGTACCCCTCTCGGGGTGCCTCGCTGTACACTGAGGGTGCTCGTGGCTCCACCCCAAGGTTACTGTGAGAATTAGTAGAGAGAATGCATGTCAAGTGCTCACAGTGAACACGCAGAAATATCTGCCGTTGTGCGATGGTCGTGGCTGTGGTCACTGCTATTGTTACCCGCTGAGGCCCAGAGAGGGAAGCACCTGTCCTGGGGTCACGCAGCAGGGCAGTGGGACTAGCAGCCTCCCCAAGGCAGGGTGTGGGAGCCCCTCCACCCATACCCCAGACATCCAGGCCTCCGGGGCGGGAGGTTGAGGGAGGGAGGCAGCTGGGGGGATGCTTTGAATCGCTCAGGTCCGAGCCCCTGACACAATGGAATTACTGACCAGGCCAAGGCCGGGTGGCCCAAGGCGGGCCTGGCCTCTGCCTGCTTAGCATACTAGGCGGGGGCCCCTGCCCCTTCCCAGAGAGGGTTCCAGGAGCAACCAGAATGTCCTGACTGTCAGACAATGCCATGATGGAGGGCCCTGTCACATTTTTGTCCCCGTTACTGGGGTCCCCATTCACGGCCACTGTCACCACACTCAGAACAAGCCAGGCCTGGCAGCCTCCTTTGCATTAAAATGGGATGAGAAATAAGCCTTCTCCACTGTTCAGCAGGGCAGAAAACGGGATTAGGCCAAGGGACAGGGCTGAAGGCCCCTGATGGGGGTCGCCCGGGGAAGGCGGGTGTCGGCTGCCTGTCCCAGCCGGGCAGGGCCTCACACACACAAAGCACCTCTCCCGGGCCTCAGTTTCCCTGGATCTAACACATGGAGGGGGAAGGAGGTTCCTGACTGACTAAATGCCTTTGCGCATGGCTGAGAAACTCCACATTCACAATGAAAAATCCATAGCGAACTGGGCAAAGCGGCGTTGTCACTGTTGGTTGGTGGCAAAGAGGGGCAGAGAGTGGCCAGAGAGATGTGCCAGTCTACCTGGCTTCTTGCTCTCGATGGTGTTACCCATCCAAACCTGGGAGCTCTTGACCTGTGGCAGGAAGCCATCACAATGAGGCTATTTGTAAAGCAGACTAGAATTAGCACTCAGCACCCAAAAGACAAGTCAAATGCCAAAGGGCTGAAGCAACTCAAAGGCCCCGTCGTGGGGGTCCCACCACCAGTTCCAGGGAGCTCGCCACCCCTGAACACGTCACCACTCACAGATGCGTATGCCAAGGTGTATGCGCTAAGATGTTTGTGTAGGAACCGAAAATCAGAAACAGCCCAGATGTTTCTTAATAGGGGACAGCTACATAAATCATAAGGCTTGGATCTCCAAGTCACAGCTTGGAGCATCAGGTGCCACTACAACGGTGGGGGAAGCTCTATGAAATTTGAAATAGAAGGATGTTGAAGAAATATTAGCAAGTGAAAACAGAGATGCAAACCAACGGGTCTATTTGGAGAGAAATATATACTATGTGTAGATGCATAGAACACACCCACAGTGCAATACAAGGAGCTAGTCACATTGGCTACGTCTAGAAAATTCGAGAGGTTGAAAAAAGAAAGTTTTACCTTTATAGTAAGTACTTTTTTATTGTTATATATTTATTCTCCTCATTTTCCTTTTTCAAAAAAGTTAGTTAAAAGTTATCTACCCTGGCACAGAGGTCCTCTGAAGATCCTCTTTGCTTGCTGATTCAGTATGATCAGTTCAACCAACATTTAGCAAATTCTTCTGAGTGTCATGCCCAGTGCAGCTATGATGCCAGCCGTCCAAACACCCCCAAACACTCCCAGAGACAGAGTCAAGCCAATGGCCTCTTAAGCTGGATGCCACAAGAGCAACTAGCATCCAATGGATATTGCCCTAGAGATGAAGAAGCCATCTGGGTTTTGAAGGGTGCATAGGAGTTCTCCAGACTCTCTCTCAGCAAGGGAGCGTTTTTGAGGAGATGGAGAGGAGAACGAGTAGGGCATGCATTGTGTACATGTGTGTACTTGTGCAGGGACTTGGGCTATATTGTCCTCCACTCCATCCACAGTTCCTCAGCAAGCAGTATGTACTCATGGCTAACATTTCATGAGTGCTTACTGTGTGCTAGGCACTATTTTCAGCACTTCATATTAGAAAAACTCATTGCATAAACTCTAGGAGGTAGGGGTGCTCTTTATGATTACCCCCATCCCACACATAGAGAAGCAGGGATGTTAGGTGGTAAAGTAGTACATGCAAGTCCAGGAAGCTCATAAGTACCAGGGCTGGGTTGAGAACCTGGGCAGTCAGCGCCAGAGCCCACTCTCTTAACCAGTACACTATGCTGCCTTCTGCAGCTAGAAAATGTGTGGGCCAAACCCTGCAAGCCGGGCATTTTACATATGTGTGTGGTCTCTCTGGCACATGGAGAGGCTCAAAGGGATCCTTTTGCCTGCCCAGGGCCACTCAGCTGAGTGGAGATTTCAACCATTGGGTGTCCAGCTCCAAAGCCCACGTTGCTCTTACCATGGGCACCTGCTTCTGGAAAGGGGCAGACAACTTGGGGCCAACAGCACACACGTGACAAAGGTTCAAGGGACAGTGAAAGAAAGAGGGCTTAGGGAGGATGATAGGGAGCGGTGGGGAGTGTAGTTACAGGGGAGCATGAGCCTGGTCCAAGGATCTCAGACGCATTCTTTTTTCTTTTTTTTTTTTTTTTTAAGATTTTATTTATTTATTCATGAGAGACACAGAGAGAGAGGCAGAGACACAGGCAGAGGAAGGAGAAGGCTCCCTGCCGGGAGTTCAATGTGGGACTGGATCCTGGGACTCCAGGATGGCACCATGAGCCAAAGGCAGATGCTCAACCGTTGAGCCACCCGGTGTCCCTCTCAGATGCATTCTTCCAGAGGTCTGTGAGGCCCAGAGAAGACACAGCACGGGCCATCGGTGTCTGACCTCTAATCTGGTCTCGTCCCTGCCAACGGAGAGGAAGCCAAACCAGCCACACCCCGTCTCTGGGCTCCCCGCCCACCCCAAGCCCACCCGGAGGTCGACCTTCCCCTTCCAGATTCAGGAACCTAAATTTCTATTTGCTGCAGTTCAAACTGGGGCTTATGAGGAAGCCTGTGCTCATGGGCGGGGTGGAGGGTGGGTAGAAACTCAAGCCAGCTGGCATCTGCAGCCCAGCTTCACGCGATTCACCCCGCTGCGGCGTTTCGAGCCAAACGGAGGACGTCCCCAGGACGCTGCCCTTGTCTGAGTGCCGGAGACGCTGGCTGGGGAGCTCCACGTTAGATTAAATGGCATTTACAGCAGCTGCAAGCACGTTTGAGTTGATTACCCTATAATTTGTACGCAGTTGCAGGTCATTACCTAAATGACAATTAAACGCTGGCACCCTGTAATTAGATGTTTTTATGAATTAGGTCCTGAGGTATTAATGTCAAATTTCTGAGTTCTGCTCATCCTCCGGCTCGGATGCCCTTCTCCTGCCAGCCGAGGGCCCAAGGCCCACGGAGGCCTTCTCTGAGGCCCTGGGCTGGCTGTAGACACCTCCCAGATGGTGGTCACCCACAAGAACATTGGGTCCTTTGAGGTTACAGTGTGAGCGTATCAAAGATCCCCATTCTGGCCAATCTGGTAGTCAAATAACAATAACCACCCAGAGTACAGTAAAGATGAAAGAGAGATCATGGAGCTGGGACGGGAGAATGACACACTGCGTGGAAGAGGGTGTTGGGATGTCAGACGTGGTAGTCAAAGAAGGTCCCCCTGAGAAATGACAAGTCTTTGGAAACGAAGCTGTGGGCCAAGGGGACATCTGGGGGAAGAGCTGTCCAGGAGTGAGAGCCACCGGTGCAAATGCCCCGGGGCATGTGGGTGGCAGGTAAGGCCGGAGGAGCAGCCTGGCAGACTGGTGGCCTGAGGGCAGGGGATGAGGGGAGAAAAGTCACAGTTTCCAGACCCACAGGGCCTCCTAGGCCCCAGGGAGACTTTGACAGGCATTTGACGAAGATCGGTTGAAGGAATAAACTGGAAGGAGACTGGAAGGCAACCTGACTCCAAAAAGGCTTTCGAACATTTCTCTTTTCTTTGTCTTTCATTGTAAACTCTCTTTCCCTGGGTTCTCGGCTCTGCACCTGCTCTGAGAGGTCGGCCCGGCACGGTGGGTGGGGGTGCTGCCCCACGCCGCATGGGGAAGACACTGTTATGCCCAACTCACAAGAGAGAATGCATCCTTGGAGGGGACCAGCCTGGCCCAGCCTCGTTACTGGAGCTGAAACCTGTACCTTCCAGCTTTAGGAGCTGTGAAGAGCATGCACCCGAACCAGCCCGCTCGGGTTCAAGTCCCAGCTTAGCCACACACTGGCTGTGGGCCTTGGGCAGGTTACTTTGCCTCTGTTTTCCCACCTGTAGAAAGGGGGAAAACCAGCACTTACCCTAGAGGATTGCTGTAAGAGGCTCAGCCCTGGGGCGCCTGGGGGGCTCAGTGGCTTCAGCAGCTGTCTTTGGTACAGGTCATGGTCTTGGGGCCCTGGGGTGGGGCCCCACCATCCGTTGGGCTCCCTGCTCAGGGGGCAGTTTGCTTCTCTCTCTCCCTCTGCCCCTCCATACCCTCTGGTCTCCCCCAGCCCCCACTCTCCTCCCACTCCCCTGTGCACTCTCTCCTCTCAATTAAGAAATAAAATCTTTAGAGAGAGAGAGAGAGAGAGAGAGAGAGAGACATAGCCCAATGCGTGTCACATAGTAAATGGTTAAAAAGTATCAGTCAGGGCAGCCCCGGTGGCTCAGTGGTTTAGCCCTGCCTTCAGCCCAGGGTGTGATCCTGGAGTCCCGGGATCAAGTCCCACGTCGGGCTCCCTGCATGGAGCCTGCTTCTCCCTCTGCCTGTGTCTCTGCTTCTGTGTGTGTGTGTGTGTGTGTGTGTGTGTGTGCCTCTCTCTCTCTCTGTGCCTTTCATGAATAAATAAGTAAAATCTTTTAAAAAAATAATAAAGTATCAGTCAGCTTTACCATTCGCTCTGCCCCTCTCTTGTGCTGGCTTCAGCAGCACCATAGCTCTGCCCGCCTCTGGCCACGTGACCTTGGGGAGTCCCTCCATATCTCTGAGTCTCAGTTTCCCAATGTAGTAATTGTGGTGTGTTCATGAGATACCAGTGGGAAAAGCAGGTGTTGATGCTGGTTATCACTGTGGTGAGGGCATTAGAGCCAGCCTACCCTGCCCCACCCCACCCCCACCAAGATGCCCTCTTGATGCCCTTGAGCATGACAGGGTTGAAAAGAGGCAAAAACAAAATTCTCAAATCTTAGAAGTCATAGTTATGTCAAGTGAAAAGTATTTTAGGGCCTCTTTCATTGAACTAATGGAAATTGAGAACTAATTAAAATCACCAATGGGACTGTGCCTGTAAATAAGGAAGTGCCTAGTTCTGGTCGTATTAACCAAGATCCATACCTAGCATAAGGGAGCTGATTATTCAATTCCGCTCTGTACTATGCAGAGTCTCCCCAGAAGGAACTGAGTCCTACCATGAAGGTGAAGCAGGAATATCCTAGAGCATGTTCAGAAAAGGAGAGGAGATGGGCTGGAGCTCCCTGCCTGGGAGGAGCCAGAACTTTCCTGGGAAGTCACATGGAGCCAGGCTCCGGCACCCTGCAAGACGGCACATCCTCAGTGTTAGAGCTACGTAGGGATTAAATGGGCTGCCTAAGCTCTGTGTCAGGGGTGGAGGGGAATGCAAGCAGGAGTAGAGGGAAGCCTGAAGGGGTGCCCGGGATCGGCACTCGAATTCCAGCCCAGGATTCGAGTTTAGGCCCTCGATCTGCAATCCACGAGGAGTCACCTCTTCATGAGATCCAGGTTTATGGAGGCAGCACAGCAAGTTGGTCAGGCTTGTGGATTTCAGAGCCTGACTTCATGGATTTGAATCCTGGCTTCTCTGAGACTCAGTTTCCCCATTTCTAACAGTTGCCACGTCACAGAGTTGTTGTGAGAATTCGGTGACTAAGTGCGGGTAAGCTGTTGGGAGCAGTGCCTGGTGCTGTCGTTCGGGGACAGGGCTTAGCCTGCAAGCTCTGTGTGACAATCTTGGCAGCGAGGCTCAAGGAGTCTCACCCCGCCCCTCGGGTGAGATGTCATGCCACATAGGCACGAAGCTGTCTCCTGGGAACTGGCTTCCCCAGAGCCCCAGGCGGCAGAGGGATTCCCCTGCGAGTCGCCACTGCCCTGGGAGACAGTGAATGGGCGCTTTGTGTCTCCACCGTGGCCTGCTGCTGCACGCCCGGGGCCCCTGCACTGCCTGCGGCCTGGGCTTGCACCCCGGCTCCTTCCTGACCCCGTGGTGCATGCCTTCTTCATCCCTTCCTCCCGCAGCTCCTCCTGCGGGCCCCACCAGCCTGCCCACCCCACACACCCCAGCCCCAGAATTGGCCTGGTTTCCTGGGTGCCAGATGGGAAGGGGTGGCCTCAGGGATAGGGTGGGATCAAAGAGACCCAAGTGAGTCCTCAGGGACCCCAGTCCTCAAACCCCCAGAGCAGCTGGGCTCCAACCTGGCACCGATCAGGTCGGCCAGGCTGCTGTTCGGCACCCACCGGAAAATGCCCCCCCCCATCCTCATATGACCGCTCCAGGTCGAGCTGGTCCCTGCCTTGTGGGCTGAGTGGGATGGCACCTTGGCATCCCTAAAGCAGAGGTTTCTGAGGGCCTCCCAGCGTGTAGACAGCAGAATCACAGTGCGGGCCCCTGGAGATCAGGAGCTCTCCGGGGCTCCCCTGGGGTACACCATGTCCTGTGGCAGCCCATATAGGCAGAAGCACTAGTGGAATAGCCCCTTCAGGAATGCAGCCACCAGGCCAGGAACCGAGCTCCAGTGGGCCTGGGGGGACACTGAATCGGGAGTGAAGATGGCATTGTCAATGCAGCTAAGGCCTCATGCCTGAGCGCACAAATGGAGACTGTAGAATTTGAGTATTTTCCTCTGCTTTCATATGAACATACCTGTACATAGTAACTCATTATTTTTCTCCTCCTCCTCTCCTATCCCCGTTCTGTCAAGACCTAAGGTGCACTGCTGGTGGTAACCCGGTATCTCAGCGTGTAAGTCACAGACGTCAAAGAGGCCTGTGGCTCAGTTGCAAGAGGCCAGGTGACACAGGGAGGTCGCAGAGCACACCTTCAGTGGGCCGAAGGGCAGCAGGTGTAAGCGTGGTGTTGCCATGGTCTTATCCACACGGTAATAAGGTCAAGCTGTGTCCTTAGAATGTTGACTGGACACGGCCTGGCTGTGTTGGGCTGCCCGTCGCTCACCTTGGCACACCACACAGTCTGGGAACAGTGCTCCCCGGGACCCCGTCCCTGCCCGGTGTGGTGAAGAGCTTCCAGCCAGGGTACTCCCCTAGGATGGGGAGCAGAGAAGACGTGGTGCAATCGTGGCAGGCACTGTGGCCAGTGGCCTGTGCTGACATGATGGCTCCCATTTTGTGGTGTACTTTTGGGAGCCAGACCCCATAACTTCCCAGACTTCCGTGCTTTTCCTATATGGAGATTTATGTAAGAGCTGAGATGTGATAACTACGTCCGCAGGAGACCAAAGGGACGGGGCTATTTTGACATGGCCCCGGTCGGGGGGGTGGGTGTCTCATCCATGGGTGCAGGACCTGATAAAAGGGCAGAGTCCAGGGCCTCATCCCAAAGGTACGAAATAGGTTAAGACTTCCTGGTGCTAAGAAATCTGCAGTTTAGGGGCACTTGAGTGGCTCAGTGGTTGAGCCTCTGCCTTCGGCTCAGGTCATGATCCCAGGGTCCTGGGCTTGAGTCCCACCTCGGGCTCCCTGCAAGGAGCCTGCTTCTCCCTCTGCCTGTGTCTCTGCCTCTCTCTCTGTGTCTCTCATGAGTAAATAAATAAAAATATTAAAAACAAAAACAATCGCACTCATGCTCAAGATTGTCAACATCAGGGGGTGCTGGGTGAAGCCTCCATAGAAACTCTATGTATTCTTATTGCAAGTCTGAAGTTATTCCAAAATAAATAATAAATAAGCAATGAAGTTTTCCAAAATAAATTTTTTTAAAAAGAAGGCAAATGGTACCTGACGACAAAAAAGGGAAAAAATATGTAATAGGCGTGACATGGGGGAAGGCAGAAATTTTGAAGAGACAGGAGCATCTGACATTTGCAAAACCCTGCTCTCAGGCATCTGAACGTTCTAGACTTTCAATGGTTCTTCAAAAATGAAAACACCTGGAAGTTGTAACAATTCCGAACATCCTCCCGTCCCCCTAAGATCAGAATATTCCAGACTTCTAAAGGTGTTAAACTGCCCAAGGACTGACTGTTGTTAAGTTCCCAAACTGCCAAAGATCCTACATTGCTAGAACCGGACAGTGATTCTCAAGATTTAAAATGTACACGAGTCATTGCGTCGCCTCTCTCGGGGAGCGAAAAATCAGGACTGCCAAAAGTGAAGGTTCATGAACTTTGTCCCCCGGGGCTTCGGATTGGGTCTGTCAGGGACGGAGCCTGGGAATCTGCATTGTGATTTTTGCTGTCAGCACCCCTGACGTATAGAAACACTATACATCGGCACATACCTGGTCCTTCCCAGTACTGTGTCACCCCCACCTCTCTCTCTCTCTCTCTCTCTCTCACACACACACACACACATTCCCCCGGAAGCAGTGCAGGGTCTCATTTGCCCTCAGCTGGGCTCCCACCTTCCCCAGGTCAGCCGCAGGCCCCAGAGCAGCTGGACGTCCTCTCGCGACGGCCAGGGAGCGGCAGTGCCAGGCGCCCTGATGGGTGACAGCAGGGGCGGTAACCCCCTGGTACCCCAGCAGCTCCCTGCTGCCCCTTCCTAGGCTTTGCTGGTCCCTCTCTCACTTTATTTGGAACCAAATAAAAGATTAAGTTAAAAATAATTCCCAGAAGACAGATCATTTGGTAATTATGTGCAGGTGTGCAATCAATCCCGGCTCCTCAGCCCCCCTTCCACCTCCCAGCCCCCCCACAGCGGGGTGCGGTAGTTCCAGAGCCAGCCAGCCCCAACCACCTCTCCCCGCCGCCCCCCCCCCCCCGCCGGGCACCTCACCCTCAGAACCCAGCTCCTGGGAAAGAGGGGGGGCCCGCGAGCCACCCCTGGGGCCGGGCTTCCCCATCACCCTGCAAGGGGAGCCCCGGGATCCATAACCACTGCCCAGAGGCCAGAAGGCCGGAGAAAAGACAGCGTGGACAGAGGCTGAGAGAAGGGTGGCCACAGACCGGCGGGGGGAGACGCACCCTCTGCCCTGCAGGGCAGGCTGGAGATGGGGCGCTGAGCAGCCGCAGGTGTGGACCGACGGTGGCCGACTCCTCGGCATCCTTCCGGCAGGGACACCTGAGGTCCTCTGGTCCCATTCCGAAAGGGCCTGGAGCAGCAGCGACCACCACACCCGTGGGCACAGAGCCCCGCGCAGCTCCCACTACCCCTGGGGCCCCACCGCCCCAGACTCACCGCCTCCTCAGCACCCCACACCCCTCCTGCCTTTGCATGGCTGCCCTCAGGCCCTACCCAGCCTCTCCTGCCAGGCGAGATGCCGCGTCCTCTGGGCAGCTTCCCCCCACCCTGGCCTCTGCCTCTGGAACCCCACGCCGCTCTCTGACCAACTGTGCCATTTCACCTAGCTTCCTTGGAGTTCTCTGAGATCCCTCTCGAGGACACGGACCATGCCATGTCCACCTGTGTGTCCCCGGGGCAGAAGGCACCCTTCTCCTGCCCCCTCCCCAGAAGGCACCACGACCTCCCACCCAAGTCGGGCCTGGCTCTTCCATTTGCACCCCCTCCCACGGGGCCGTGGGAAAGGTGGTGATCCCCCTGCAGGCATGGTTCATTCATTGTCCAGCCCAGGTGTGGGTGAGCCACGGCAGCAGCTTCGCCAGCCTCTCCCACCTCCTGGAGCCCATCAGAACCTCTGGGCAGAGACCGGGATCCTCACAGGACAGGCCGTAAAACCTGCCGAGACAAAGTGAGCCAGAGGCTGTGTTTGGACCTGAATCCAAACCTCACATGCTGCTGTGCCCCCTCACTGCCGTGGACCCCAACCCTCCTCCCCTGACTCCTCACTCTCACTCCAAGTTCAGATGCTCAGGAGCAAAGCTTAGTGCAACGGTGGACAGAGTGGGCACTTGGCTCCCTTGAGGGCTACCATTGTGTGCGCAAAGGGAACAGGGATCCCTGTCCTGCTGGGGACTCCCAGGTGATAGACACACAGACAAGCAAGTCTGTAAAACATCACATGGGGTGAGCTCTGGAAAGAGAGATTGAGGTGAATGGGCCACCCATGGAATTCTAAATTTCTCATTGCTTTGGAAAAACTAAAAAAGACAAAATTAATATTAAGATTATGTTTAATTTAAAAAAAAGACTGTTTAATCGAATAGATCCAAAATATTATCTTGGCAACATGTAATCAATACAAAAAATAATTAATGAGATGTTTCACATTTTTTTAAAATACTAGGTCTTTGAAATCCGAGGTCTTTGACACTCCCAGCGTGTCTCAGCTCTGACTTGCTGCATTTCAAGAACTCAGGAGTCACACATGGCTGGTGGCTGCTGTATTACCAAGAGCCATCTAGAGGGTACAGGTCATACATGAGTGGTCAGGGAAGGCTTCTTGGAGGAGATGATTTTTGAGCAGGGACCTGGAGGCCAGGCAATGAGCCAAGAGTCTAAATAGGGGAAAGTCATCCCAGGCAGTGGGATCTGCAAGTGCAAAGGCCCTGAGGCAAACAAGAGTCTGCGGCTGAAGCTGAGTGAGCAAGAGGTGAGGGTGGCAGGACACAAGGCAAGAGAGGTACTTGCTCAGCTGACGCTCTAGGCATTTGTGAGGACTTTGGCTTTTCCTCTGAGTAGGCGG
Organism: Canis lupus familiaris; assembly: GCF_011100685.1. Taxonomy (NCBI): domain Eukaryota; kingdom Metazoa; phylum Chordata; class Mammalia; order Carnivora; family Canidae; genus Canis; species Canis lupus. The sequence continues at coordinate 4,066,328 of NC_049241.1, read as the reverse complement.
GAGCCATGCAGGGTGCCGGGCAGACCGCTGGGCCCTGCCTGGCTTGGGTGCTAATCGGAGCACTCTACATCAGTGTGCAAGCTCTAGCCCCAGACTGCTGGGTGTGAAACATGGCCTGCCTGTCCCCAGCAGTGTGACCCCCAGACTGTCACAGCACCGACTGCTGTGAGGGTCAAGGCAGTGCTTGGCATGCGGGGGGCACTCCCTAGAAGCCAACCCCATCCAGCGCTCTGTGAGTGCGGGTCTTCAGGAGACACTCACGCCTTCCCAGATGCCAAGGGTCTGGGTTCCTTGCTTCCAGGAGAAAGGCATGGCCCCGTACCCCGCCCAGCAGGCTTCCTTCCTTCGGGTCCTCTGACTTCGGCCTCTCTATCTCCACATTCCTGGAATTGCTACAGGTGATAAATGGCTCCAAAGCAAGGCTGCCCGCAGGGGCCTGACAGGGCAGCCTCCACTTCCTGTGCCCCAGTGGGGGGCGGGGGGCTGGGCGGGGTCTCCTGACCCTGCCAGGAAGCCCCTCCACCCCATCCTGGCCCCAGGGTTCTCCCTCCCCCCGACCCCGTGGGGACAGACCAACCTCTGATGCTCAAGCCTTGGAGGGTGTGCAGGACCTTCTCTCTGGTCTGTGCCACCCCTCACCTCTGCGCAGAGCACTTACTCCCACATTCGTGACACAGGCGTGGGCCAGCTCTGGGCCAGGCACTGTGCAGGTCGTGGAGATACAGGAGTGGACGAGACAGAGGCACTCGCCCCGTGCAGTTGGCCTTCCAGGCGCCTGGGGCTGCTTAGCGATTCCCCTAAGGGCTCGCCCAGAACCTCTGACCAGATTCCAGTGAGGACCCTCTTTCTCACCCACCTCTGCCACCCAGGATGGCAGCCTCTTGGACCCCACTGCTTTGGATGGCCGGACCTGCAGGAGGACTTACCGACCCCCTGGGGAACAGAGCCTGAAATATGAAAGGAAAAGATGGCACTTCCCGATTTAAACAAATGCTTTGAAAAGTCTTCGGGCGGGACCCACATGCATCCATAACAGCTGCCTCCTGGGGGGCGGGGGGTGCAGGATTCTAAGAGCCTTTGCTGGGATCCCTGGGTGGCGCATCGGTTTGGCGCCTGCCTTTGGCCCAGGGCGCGATCCCGGAGATCGAATCCCACATCGGGCTCCCGGTGCATGGAGCCTGCTTCTCCCTCTGCCTGTGTCTCTGCCTCTCTCTCTCTCTCTCTCTCTCTCTGTGACTATAATAAATAAATAAAAATTAAAAAAAAAAAAGCCTTTGCTTACCTTCTGCTTTTCTATCCTCCAGACTTTCTGCACTACATACATGTCTACTGTACACTCAGGGGTTTTAAAAGAAAAATAAAAAATGTGACAACAATCACAAGAATTCTTGGAGATTCCCAGCACTTCTTAGAGACTTCTGGAGCAACTGTCTCTGGTTGGCCGGCCCAGGAACTCGCCAGCCTGGAGCAGGACAGGGCTGACTATTCCCTCCAACACGGGGAGTCATGGTAGCTGGAGGCCAGGGGCTGGACTTGTGGGAAGGGAGAAACAGATAAGGCAAGAGAGTGGGGTGGGTGGTGGGGTGAGAAAGATGTTCAGAAAGATGAGGCCGGCCAGGGAGAGGCCAGGAGGCCACACGGGCGGTGGAGGGTGAGGAGGGCCCAGGGCCCTGCATCAGTCCTGTGGGCACTGGGGAGCCACAGATGGTGTGTGAGCCGAAAACGGCTAGTGGTTGGGAAGACCAGTGAGGCATCTTCCAGAATCCTCTTTCCTTCTGCCTTCTGACATTGATCTTAGGCTTCTTGCTAGTATAAAGATCCCCAGCATTCTTGGAAAGCCGGCATGATTCCACGGTCAAAAGTAGTGGCTTGACAGCCTGACAGCCTGGGTTCAGATGGTTGGTGGGCCACTTCCTTAGCTGTGTGTTGTGTCCTCAGGCCGTGACCTGACCCCCCTGTGCTTCAGCTCCTCCTCCCAAAACTGAGAATGGCCCCACAGTACCAACCTCCGGGGATGGTGTGGTGGAGGAGATAAAATGCAGAGAGTATTTAGAACAGGGGCTGGAACACAGTAAGTGCTCAATGGATGCCAGTCTTTGCTATCATCCCATCCCCATCATTTGCTTTATCTCCCATCTTACTTGGCAAGTTCCTCAAGGGCGGAGACCCGCTAGGAGTCTGCCAGCAGGTAGACGGCAGCAACAGCGGTCCTGTCGTCCTGGGGGGATGGCGCCCCCGAGCTCACAGGCCCGCCTGGCCCCCTAGGCCTTGCACAAGGTGGGTCCTTGGCTGCTGCGAACTGACATCTGCGAGCCCCCTGCTTCAACTGTTTCTCTAGCTCCTGTCTTCTCCTCAGCAACCCTGTGAGGAGAGCCATCCTTATTCCCATTTTCTGGAAGAGGAAACGGGCTCAAAAGGGGAGGCCCTGGCTCTAGAGAGAGCCCGCCAATCCCGCCTTTCTCTCCAGGGGCCCCTCGGTGCCCTTCGCAGGCCTGGCACCTTCTAGCATTCAGGATACATCTCACCAGGTAGAGGGGACCCAGCTGGAGCGGGGTGGGGGCCCGCCTGGGGAGTGAGAAGCACTCTGGTTTTGCAGGATGCCCTCGGGTGTCTGGGCTCCAGGTGATAGAGCTGGTAGGGAGCCGGGCCCCAGGTGGGGAGGGGCAGAGATGAGGGGGGCACCTCTGGCCTTTCATCTGGAGCTTGAGGACCCCTTGAGGGCCCCACCATCACTCACCTGAGCCATAAATGAGCCGGTTCTGAGGCCCACCTGTTGCCTGGCAGGTATGCCAGGACCCGACGGGGGAGGGGTCTCCAAGAAGGAAGCGTCGCCCACCTCAAGCTGAACCATGCCAAACTTTTGAAGCCCCATAAAAGCTCACAGACCTTCCCTCTGCCAAACCTCACCTGCCTGCCTGTCAGCCACCCCCTCCCCCAGCCCTGCTGGGGTGTGCAGCCAGGAAGCCCAGCCACGTACCCATGAACGAGAGACTGACCTCTCCGAGCCTCAGTTTCCACCTCAGGACAGGGCAGCGGGAACATTCCAAGGCATCTCAAGGAGATGACTGCAGGCTGGGAGTGAGACACCAAGGGTCCACTATGTTGCCCGCCCCTGGCCCGGCATGGCCCCGTGAGGCTTTTCTGACTGTGGGGAGGAAGCTGGCATCCTGGCAGCTGTCAGCTGGTTCTGCGGTTCTGAGCTGGAGTCTGCCCCGTAGCGGGCAGGCTGGCTGGGTGGTCCTTGGAGAGGTACCTGGGAAACCCAGCCCAGACAACAGGCCCAGCCTTTACCTGGGGGCTGTGTGGCCTCTGTCTGCTGTGTCCCCAGACAGTCAGGAGCTCTGTGTATTGAGCACCTGTTGTATGCTGGTTCCTGAGGGAAGCATTACGTATATTCATTTTGCTGAAATACAGAGGCTTGAAGATGTGAGGTCCCAGCCTGGGGTCACTGGGCTCAGAATCCGAACCCACGCCCGGAGCCCCAGATCCCAGCAGCATCTGGGAACTGGCTTGCAGCAGCGGGGGCCCTGCCCAGCAAGGACCAAAATGCTTCTTTTCTTGCACTATGCACCAAACTGCCTGAGTTTCAGAAGTTGGATTTTCTAGAAAAACAGGTATGGAGTGGAATGGGGATGTACCCTGCCCTAGCAGAGGGGAGAGGTAAGTAAGCCTGAAGGTAATAATCGTCTCGATAAGGGACTCATGGCGTGTACTTTCTTTTTCTTTTTCTTTTTCTTTTTTTAAATCTTCAAAGTGATTTGCGAACCCAGGCTAATTAATTTTCCCCAGAGCAGCGAGGACTGTCACCTGTCTCACTCTCCTGCGTCCCACCCCAGCCCCCAAGCACACCTGAAGGAAGGGGGGCTGATCCAGGAGTCCTGGAGATGGCAGAGAGGATAACTCAGCTGGCAGAGGCCTGGGGGAGAAAGAGGGTGGGACTGGCCCCCCGCAAGGCTGCCTGCCTGATTTTGGAGGGAGAGAAGCGGAGCTTAGGGGAAGCGGGAGGGCTGGGAGAAGGCAGGCCTCCACCTGCCCCATGAGCGGCAGGGCCGCCTGGTCTACCTCGAGGAGAGTCCCCTCCAAACCACCGGAGCCATCACTGTGCCAGCACCACCTCTGCACCGCGCCCCACACAGAAAAGAGGCTGATCTGGACTCTGCCCTGGGTCTGGCAGCTGAGAAAATCCACTCGTTCATTCACTCACTTACCTTCTTCCTTTAGCTAAAACATCATTACCCCTGGTCTGAGCCCTCTGGTCCTTGCATCAGGAATCGTGACCACACATACGAATGAAAACCAAGTTCTCAGGTTTGCAGGAGACCCAGTCTTAGCCGGAGAGACCATCAGCCAATGGGAGTGAGTGGGAGAGCAGAGGAAATACAGAAGAGATCCTGGAGCAGAGGCGCGGGGGCTTGGAGAACTCTCATAGAAGAAGCTACGTGTGACCTCTAATGGGGCTTTGAGGTGTGAGTAGGAGTTTGCCAGAAAGAGATGAGCAGAGAGGGCATTTGGGCAGAGAGAACAGCAAGTACAAAAGCATGAGGCTGGATAGGGTCCGGAGAGTCAGGGAAACAGTGAAGAATACCCAACCTCTACCTCATCCCTCCATGGTACCCGGAGCGATGATGGTGTGGGTCGGCTACTATGGGAATAGAAGGCACTGCTTGAGGTCGGAGGCTATAGGCCTGGGAGCTCCAGCCACTCAGCAGGCTCTAGCTGCTTGAGGCCTGGGGGAGGTCACAGCTCAGCACATCCGAGAACATGTAACACCAACCAATGGGAGTTTTATCTTAAATAGCAGTGTTGACCAACCAAGAAGTTCTAAGGTCAGGACCCTGTGCTTTCTCAAGGGCTCACTGATGTCACTGAGGACACAATATCCCCACTCTGCCACTCTTGGCATGCCATTCTATCTCCCCTTATGGTCACAAGGGAGATGCCACAGCTCCCAACATCACGTACCCTCATGAAAGCAGCTCAAGCAAAATGTAAGGGGAGATGTGGCAAAAAGGGCCTTCTCTCCACATGTCCCTTTCCAGGAAGATCATTCCCAGACACCCCTGGCAGTCTTTCCCTTGAATACTATCAGCCAAAATGGAGTCAGATGCCCGTCCCTGGACCAATCCTTGGCAAAAGGGAACGGGACTGCCAAGATCAGCGGAGTCCAATCAAAATTCATTCTCAGAATTAGACACAAAGCCATCATAAGATCAAAGTCTGGATTTTTTTAAGCCAGGAAGGACAAAATGGCATCTGACCAACCCTTAAATTTTAAAATACATGTTTAAGGGACGCCTGGGTGGCTCAGCAGTTGAGCCCCTACCTTCCACCCAGGGTGTGATCCCAGAGTCCCAGGATCGAGTCCCACATCGGGCTCCCTGCGTGGAGCCTGCTTCTCCCTCTGCCTGTGTCTCTGCCTCTCTCTGTCTGTGTCTCTCATGAATAAGTAAATAAAATCTTAAAAAAGATAAAATAAAATACATGTTTAAGAAAATTTCTTCCTTACCCTGTGTCCCCTGACCCTGCTACATTTTTCTGATCTGTTCTTAATTCCAGCCGTCATCTCATGTTTTTGTGTCTTCTGTCCATTTCTGCACCAAAATGTCAAGAGATCAAGAATTTCTCTGCTTGGGTTTTACTAATTGCCTGGCCTATAGAGCAGGATCTGGCATATAGTAGGTGTTAAGAAATACGTGTTGAATGAAAACATGAATAAACCAGAGAGTATGGGTGGGAAGTACTAGGGTGGAGGCCAGAACAACCAGTGGTCCAAGTCATCAAGGACCTGGAAGCCCTGCAGGAGATGGGAGTCATGGAGGGTTTAAGCAGGGCTGAAGGTTAAAAGTAAATTTGGGGAAGATGTCCTCTTGGCAGTAGGTGTCAGGGATGGGTTAGAGGGGGTGCCTTTAGACAGCACAGGGCTTGAGCTGAGCCTTGGATCTGAGCCCCAGTCTGTGACTCCTTTCCTATCCTCACAGGGCTTTTGGTGCACTCGGCAGGTGCTCAAGCAGTGTTTGAGTGAAGGAATTACAGACCAATAGTTTGAAGTTTCTGGATGGCACAGGCTGTAGAAGGGCAAGGGGGCTCAGATGCAATGCAAGGCCAACCCATAGAAACTTCTGGAAGCACACAGGCCTGGGCTTGTCTGAAGCCTGGCTCCTGGAGCGAGAGGAAGGTGGGGACTTTGAGGCCTGACGGAGAACTACAGGGGATGGAAGGAAAAAGCTCCGGCCACTGAGAACCTGCCATGTGTCGATGCGCCACCTTACTTAACGTCAAAAGCCCCCATTTAACAGAGAAGACCGAGCCTCGGGGAGCAGTTTACCCACGACTATAGTCAACCCTGCTCTCTGAAGCCGCCAGACTCTTCTTTTCTTTTCTTTTTTTTTTTTTTTTTCTGCCAGACTCTTTTCTAACCTAGGCTTTCTCAAAAGGGATTTTATCACCCCCAGGGGCATGTGGACTTTTATGAGGGGTTCGCGTTCATCCCAGTAGTTGGGAGCAGAGCTGCTCCCATTCAGCAGACAGGATCCTGGGAAACTGGACATCTCAGAGCACAGGACTGTCCCACCCAGGAAGAACCATCGGCATCCCTCTTTGTGACAAACAGAGCCTAGAATCTCACTCTATTTTGCATTTAAACACAAAGTGGTTTGATTGTTTTTCGAAAGGTGTTTTCGTGCTCATGAACTCGCCAGAGATGGAACCACCATGTAAATCAAGGGAAGGGTATGCTTTCTATTTCCCAGGACTTTCCCAAAGAGTTAAGAGTTGTCACCCCTTCCTCACATCACCTGTAGCCCCCACCTGTGTCAGTCTGCAGCTGCATATATGGTGCATTCTATGCATGTGTGTGAATACAAGTGTTAGCCCTTATTTCAATGTATTGGCGTTAAAGCCTGTCTTATTTCTCTTAAGGCTAAACACATCTGTCATAAATAGGCCCAATCATCTGACAACCTTGTCCTCTCTTCTGGTGTAGTTCCCACCCAAGCATTCACATAATGAAATATGTATTATTTGTTATGAATTCTTTTCCTTTTACTTTTCTTTGGTATTGTAACCAGGACATTATATTGATCTGTTGAAGTCATAGGGTCCAAGTAGCAATGTTGTCTATGAATTTGACTTCAGGAGAGGAAAGGAACCATTGCAATGTACTTATTGAAAGAGGGGACAGTGGGTCTGAGCTCCAGTCCATGGGTGTCAGCCCAGAGGAAGGCTCCTGCATGTGGGTCAGAAAGAGCCTACAAGCCAAGCCCTTGGGGTGTGTTCCCTTGACAAACACTTTTAGGGTCTCCTCTGGGTCAAGCTTCCTGTCAGTGATGTGGGGTTGGGGAACAGAGATGGTTGATCAGTCCTCAGAGCATCACTGTCTATGGAACAGGTAGGGGCAGAGATAGGGTTTAGGGGAGGTGAGTAAGCTCCCCCAAAAAATCACAACTCTGCCGACATCACTAGCACTTTTAAGCCTTTGCAATCATAATAAGAAGAGTAGGGCTTCTTTGAGGGGGAGAGATCCCTGAATGGGCAGAGAAACAGAAGGAACAGAGCAAGGGTTTGGAGGGGGCAATTTCCAGAAGGCTGTGGGCAAAGAGAAGGCAACGCGTGTAGGTCTAAGGAAATTGCCTGAATTGAGCTGAGCTGTTCATAACTAAAAAGAGATACAAGGGGAGAGATGATAATAATTCTCCCCTGGGGACACTGTAGAAAGGTGGGAAAACACTGAGTCAGACATTCTCAGCCAGTGGGTGGCAGCACGGGCGCCAGACAGCTGGGTTGCAGCTCACGCTGTGTGGAAGATGGGGAGGAAAGCCGGTAACATGGTGGTTTTCAAAAGGCTGATGTAGAGCCAGGCATCTACATGTATAAGCTGGTCCAAGGCCAAATATGATTTCAGCACTGGCTGAACTGTATTTTTTTAATATTTGTGGAATAAGTTCCTTTTAAAAAATATGATTAGAAATATGTATAAATTTGTATGTCACAGTCTTGGGGTAACTATTGTTTAGGACCCTGTCAAATGTCTAACTCAAGTTGGCTTAAGCAGGCAAGGATTTCAGAGCACCTGGATGGCTCAGTGGTTGAGCATCTGCCTTTGGCTCAGGTCATGATCCTGGGGGTCCCGGGATCGAGTCCCACATTGGGTTCCCTGCAGGGAGCCTGCTTTTCCCTCTGCCTGTGTGTCTCAGCCTCTCTTTTGCTTTATGTCTCCCATGAATAAATAAATAAAACCTTTTTTAAAAATAGCAAAAACCAATGATATACCATTAAAAAAAAAAAGCATGCAAGGATTTTTTTCTCACTAATTAAAAAAAGACCAATAGTAGATCTGCTTTCAGGTATAGCTTAATGCAGGGTTCAAATTGGGTCACTGGCACTGATTTCTCTCTTCCACTGTGTGTCTACCTATCTGCTTTTGCACTGGCTCTTTTCTTGCGCAGACTCCCCTGCTGGAGTGAAGGGAAGGAGGAGGTAGAGAGGTCAACACTCCACTTCCTCAGCTTTAGGACCCTGGTTGCCAAAGAGCTCAAAGACCTAGAATTGAGTCTTCCTAATTCTGATTGGCTAGGCCTCAGTCATGTGATGATAACCCTAGAGCCAGTCACTGTGGCCGGAGAACTGATACACAGATTGGCATGGACCAGGGTCACGAGCTGGGCTGGGACCCACCAGGACCATGGGCATTTACCAGAAGAATGGGGCCATAGAGATGTTATACAGACACAAATTCCTTTAGCACCATGGAGAAGGCTTAGAGGCGATGATGATGATGATGATGATGATGATGACGATGATGATAATGATGACAACTCAAACCTAACATTTACTGGGAACCTAGCACATGTCACGTACTATCTACATTCCATAGCTCATTTAATCCTCTCAACCATAAATGGGGGCAGGTACTATCATCACCATCCTCATTTTACAGACTGGGGAAAGTGAGACACAGATATTTTAAGTAACTTTCCTTATATCCCACAGTTATACCAGTGGTTCAAAGTCAACCCTCCCTCCATCAGATCATGTGGACATCCTGAGGAGAAGGCATCTTTACTAAGCTTATTTTGTGGTCAAGGAGATAAATCCAAACATAAATAACTGATACACGAAGGCAGGAGACCAGGCATAGTGCTAACAGAGTGGCAAGAGGTTTGGGGCACAGAGACAGGTGTTTGGAGGAAGGAGGACAGGAGTCCTAGAGGAAAACCATGAGCCTCAGTTTCCTTATCTGTGTATCATTCAGATTGGGCTAAGGTTATTTGACAAAGCTCCCAAATGCTGGTCATCTCACAGCCTGTGCTTCCTACTGCCAGAGGTGTACCAGGGTCTAATTTCCAAATTTTGTGCTTCTACCTATAGACCTCAAGTATCAGGTAGCTCTGTGCTGCCCAAGGCAACCCGTCCTGGCAGGAGGGAGCAGGGCAGCAGGGCAGCATCACGGTTGAGACTACACCCCCTCAGGTATGAATCTTGGCTCCTCCAGAGGTGGGGGTTGAACAAGATCTCTAGGACCTTGGAGGTCTGATATTCTATCATCTAGGACCAACTGTTCCCATACCAGGAAGCTGTGATACTTCCAAGGGTCTACCTTTGGCAGAGTGAGCACTTTGCCCCCAAACTACCTGGCCCGAGCCTTCTGTGATTTGAGCTCTGATCTCTGCATTTCAAAGTTTTCCTGAATCCTTCTATACAGTTACTCTCCCCACCTGCTTGAGTCTTATTCAATTCATCTGTTTACACAAAAAAACATTTCCTGGGGCCAGGCCCTGGGCTTACAGAGAGGAATGAGGTATCCTGCCCTCAGGGAGCTCACATGCTTAATCTCATTTTAACATCTTTGAGGAGGGATAGCAGCTCACCATCCTGGTCACCAGGCGGCATGGGGCGCAGCTGCCACAGCCTCAGCTTGTGTGAGCTTGGTCAATGGCTGTTCATTTGTCATCACTCTTTTGAGGTTTATGCGTTATTGGGATGTCATGTGTTACATTTAATTGCCACTTAAACTGTCTCCAACAAGATTACACCATGACTTGGCATCGAAATGAAAAGTTATTGTGTGTGCAAAAAGACTTGGGAACAGAGTACAAAGGTGACATTAGTAAAGCACATGTTTATCAAAGGAGGAATAACCGTATTTTCTTGCAAAGCAACTGCTGAATGTTCTAGGGTACCAAAAAGAGAGGATTCACATAAACAGATGAAGCTATCACTTTCTGTTAGCAATACATGCAAAATGGTTGACCATTGCACACCAAGCAAGAAAACACCAGAGTAAAAACCCACAGAATGGGTGTCAGAGGTTTGGAAAGAGCAACAAGGATAACAGTGGAGCACCTTTCCAGAAATGCTGCAACATCATAGGTCTTTTTTTTTTAAAGCAATTTTATTTATTTATTTTAGATTTTATTTATTTATTCATGAGAGACACAAAGAGAGAGGCAGAGACACAGGCAGAAGGAAAAGCAGGCTCCATGCAAGGAGCCCGATGTGGGACTCGATCCTGGGACTCCAGGACCATGCCCTGAGCCGAAGGCAGACGCTCAACCGCTGAGCCTCCCAGCCATATCCATCATATGGTCTTGATGGCACAGAGCACAATATTACATAGAAAACCACAGACATCAACCATCAAGTCGGAAAGTATTCAAAACTCAGAATATGAACACATTTTAGGACTAACTTCCCCGGTTCGTGTCTCTTATGGTTTTTTAGGTGCAAGAGTAATAAATGATAAACTCTATGTCTAAAGAGCTTCTTTCAATAACAAAATAAAAATTCCAAGTGATAAGAAAGCATTATGTCAAAGATTAGTTGGCAGAATTTTTCTCTCTCAAGTGAACATAAAATTGTAAGATTGCATCCTATAATCAGTGATGTTTTAGATTCAATGGAATACACCAGATTTTGAAGTACATTTTCCAGCTGGACAACGTGACTGGACATTTCAGACAGAGAAAGCAGCACCATAAAGAGGGATGGGTAGAGAAAGGATTCAGAGAGGTTGTACCTCAAAGGGCTTCACACAGGTCTGTGTGACAAAGGGCCCGGGAGGGGTACAATCAGGGTGGGAAAGGAGAGGCAGGGCTGGCTCTGTACTAAGCCTCCCATCACTGGAGACATCAAGGAGTGGCCAGCTGACCCTGATGAAAAGGAAGAGGAAGATTCAGACAACATAGAGTCATGCAATATGTGCCCACAGGTAGAGGTTAAGAAGCCAAGCTTGCTGTGGCTGACACCTCAGGTATAGACATAACCTTTCTGGGTCTCAATCTCCTCACCTATAAATTGGAAAACCATAGTGTACCCATAATGTATCACAGGGTTGTTGTAAGGATTAAATGATTTATGGCATTTTAGATACTAGTGATCCCTGATCCCTGGAATAACCTTTCAAAAGTATGTGGGCTGGTTTTATCTCAGTGATCCCTGTGAGAATTGGTCATTCTTTCTTCCAATAAATACTCTCAGCCTTAACCATATGCCAAGTCCTGTGTAGGGCTACAAAATACAAAGGACTACAAAGATACAAAGGAATTCCATCCCTGACCTTAAGCTTCCATATATAATATTTTGACCAAGGTCATAGAATCCCCTTTGAGAAAGCCTAGGCAAAATCATAATAGATTATAATATAATATAATATAATATAATATAATATAATATAATATGATTTGTTGGAAGGATTGATAAGTAAAAGCAGCTAAGACCTGGAAATTCTGAGGAAATTTGAAGAGATTCTCTCTCCTTCTTCTCTCTGGAGCACATATTGTTTTGTTCTCTCTGTTCCAGGCTGGAAAGGCACAGAGAACATAACAGTTGAGAGCAGAGATCCTGGGATCTGCCTCTGCTCTGCCACCTGACAGCTGGGTGACTTTGACCGTTTTCTTCCATCTCTCCACACTTCATTCTCCTCACCATACAAGCAGGGATAAGCACATGGTGAGTTGTGGGGAGGATTAAGTAAGAGTAGTACTGGGCGGAGGGTAAGTGTCCCACAAACGCTAATTCCTGGAATTCAAAATGGATAGAATATACTGGAGTAATGCAAGGCAATGCCCCTACTCCAATTCCTCTGTCCAGACTCAGGCATACTGGATCTTAGCTTGAGGAGTAGAAAAAGATGTCCTCATTCAGAATCACCCATGACTGTGGTCAATGGCCCTTGAAATCTCTGTACCTAAAGACAGGTGTCTTCAACAGCTGTGAGGAGGAGTCTTTTCTTGCTTGAATGCTGAAAATGAATCCCCTGTTGCCTGGCACCATGACTCTTCCTGTCTCATACCATTAACTGTCCTCCTGCAACTTAAACTAAGAGAAACTCAGGGCCACTGATTTGTTCCTCTTCCTGTCCAACTCGCTGTGTGTGGGCTCCATCTCCACCCATAGTGAAGATAGCCTTTGTACCTTTTGAATGATATCCAAGCCCATGATCAATAAGGGAACCAAGAGAGATGAAGTTTTCATAGCATAAACCATATCATTGTATGGCTGACTGTGTTTAAAATTCAGTGTGATACCATCAAAAAACAAGCTATATTTTACTTAAATTGATATCAGGTTTGGCTCTTTCCCTCCTTTCAGTCCTCAAATGCCTAGAATTAGGCTAACTTTAATGCTTGACTAATAGGAACTCAAAGAGTTTTTAGGAAAATTACTAAGCACAATTGGAAAGTTTAGCAAGGTGACAGACTATAAGATAAATATGTGAAAGACAATTGTCATTTATGTGCCAACAAAAAAACACTTCAAGCATTATTTTTTAAAGATCCATTTGTAATATCAAGAAAAAATACACACACCACCTAGGAATAAATCCAAGAACAGATATATAGGACTGTACACAGAAAATTTAAATTGAACAAAAAAGTATTAAAGGTGACCTAAATAAATGGAAAGATAATCGTTAATAAAATTTAAATATTGCAAAGATGTTCATTCAACCACAAAATTGTACATAGATTCAATACAATTCCAATCAAAATCTCAACAGGTTTCTTCGGGGACCTTGAGAAGCTGAGTATGAATTTTACATGGTACACACAACCAAAAACACCTATTAGGACCAATAAACGAGTTCAGCAAGATTAAGAAAAACAAGGTCAATATACAAAAATAGGTTGTTTCCAGAAAAAAACAAACAGGTTGTTTCCATATGCCAGCATACCAGCAATAAACAATCTGAAGAGAAAATAAAGAAAGCAATTCTATTTATAATAATATCAAAAGAATAAAATACTTAATAAATTTAACAAAAGAAGTGCAGGCTTATTACCAAAAACTACAAAACATCATTGAAAGAAAGGTCTGGAGTGCCTGGGTGGCTCAGTTGGTTAAGCATTTGCCTTCAGCTCAGGTCATGATCCCAGGCTCCTGGAACCAAGCCAGTGTCAGGATCCCGCTTCTCCCTCTGCTTCTTCTTCTGCTCCCCCTGCTTGTGTTCTCTTGTTCTCTCTGTCAAATAAATAAAATCTTTTTAAAAAGAAAGAAAAGGAAAGTAAGTAAGTAAGTCTAAGTAAATGGAAAATGATTCCATGTTCATAGATGGGAAGATTTAATAATGGTAAGATGACAATACTCCCCCAGATGATTTAGAGATTCAATGAAATCCCAATCAAAACTTCAACTGCTGTTTTTACAGAAATTGATAAGCTGGTCCTAAAATCTATATGGAAGTGCAAATGACCCATAATAGCCAAAGCAATCCTTAAAAAAAAAAAAAAGTTGGAGGATTCACATTTCTTGATTTCAAGCCTTGCTGCAAAGCCACAGTAATCAAGACAGTGTTATGCTGGCATAAGGATGGGCATATGGATAAATTGAGAGTCCAGAAATAAGCCCGTATATCTATGACCAGTTGATTTTGACAAGGTGCCAAGACAAGTCAGTGGGGAAATAGGAGTCTTTTCAACAAATGGTACTAGACAACTGGATAATCACAGCAGATGAATGAATTCAGATCCCTACCTCACACCATATACAAGAATTAACTCAAAAAATAAAAAAAAATAAAAAAAATAAAAATAAAAAAATAAAAAAAGAATTAACTCAAAATGGATCAAAGATCTAAGTGTGAAACTCAAAACTGTAAGACCCATAGGAGAAAACATAGGTGTAAATCTTCATGACTTTAATTAGGCAATAGTTTCTTTTTTTTAAGATTTTATTTATTTATTCATGAGAGACACACAGAGAGAGAGAGAGAGAGAGAGAGAGAGAGAGAGAGGCAGAGACACAGGCAGAGGGAGAAGCAGGCTCCATACAAGGAGCCCGATGTGGGACTCAATCCCGGGTCTCCATGATCATGTCCTGGACCGAAGGCGGCACTAAACCGCTGAGCCACTGGGGCTGCCCTAGGCAATTGTTTCTTATTGACATCTAAAGCATAAACAACCAAAGAAAAAAATTGATAAATTGGACTTCATCAAAATAAACACATTGTGTTTCAGAGGATATCTTTGTAAATCATATATCTAATAAGGGTCTAATATTCAGAATAAAGAGCTCTTACAATAAAAAGACAACTAACCCAATTAAAAATGTGCAAAGGTTTTGAATAGACATTTCTCCAAAGAAGACATTAAAATGGCCCATGAAAAGATGCTCAACATCATTAGTCAGAAAGGAAAGTAAATCAAAACCACAATAAGATTCTACTTCATTCCCACTGGGACAGCTTTAATGAAAAAGACATCAAGAAGTGTGGGCAAGGATGTGGACAAATTGAAAGCCTCAAACATTGCTAGTGGGGATGTAAAAGAGTGCTGGGGCTGTGGTAAACTGCATATAGGGTTCTCACAAAAGTAAACATATGTCATTGTATGACTCAGCAATTCCACTCCTAGGTATATGACCAAGAGAATTGAAAATACATGTTCATTGCAAAAGTTAGTGCATGAATGTTCATAACAGTACCATTCATGTAGCCAAAAGGTGGAAACAACCCAATTTTTCATTACCTGATGAATGGATAAACAGAATATGGTGTATCCATATAATGGAATATTACTCAGCCATAAAAAGGAATGAAGCGCTGACACACACTACAACACGGATGAACCTTGAAAGCATTATGCTGCATTAAAGAAGCTGGACATAGAGGTCACATATTGTACGATTCCATTTCTATGACATTTCCAGAATAGGTAAACATAGAGACTGAAAGTACGATTGGGGGAAAGGACAATAGGAAGTGGCTGCTAAAAAGTACAGGGTTTATTGGGAGGATGACGGCATTCTGGAAGCAGATTGTGGTGGTGGTTGCCGAACCCTGAGAATATACTTTAAAAAACCCCATTGTATATTTTAAAATGAATTTTATTGAATGTGAATTATATAGCTATTTTTTAGAAGCATAAATAACACTCAAAAAATTATATGGAACTCAGGAAGAACCAGGACACCCCTGAAGAAGAGGGCCAAGGATTTGCCTTATCAGATTTCAAGATGTGTTCTAAAACTCTAATAATCAAGACAGGGCTGCCTAGGGTTTCATTAAAATCTGGAGCTAGCATTACCACACTAGCATGCATATTTTCATTTCATGATGGGCCTCCATGAAAATGCCCTCGATGACATTCCACAAATGTCTGTGTGCATCTCACTCCAGTGACCTACAAAGTAATAAATCATCCTGTCACTGGTGCACCTAGCCTTGAAGGAAAAACAGACAGGAACTGCAAATAGTTGCTTCTCAAAGTGTGGTCCATGGGCCTCCTGCAGTGGAACCACCAGAGTGCAGGGAACAGTGGCATGTTCCCAGGCCCCACCCCACGCCTACCAGAAACATAACGGCCACACTGTGTGACTCTCCTGTTGGATGAGGTTTAAGTACCACTGTGTGAAGGTTTATGGTGATGGATATGGTGCTGGTTTAAGTTCAGCCTGCTTAAACCAGAGTTAGAACTTCTCTGGATCATTCTAGATCATTCTTGAATAGAGTAGCTTACTTGGATTTCCTTAAGATGCAAAGAGTTGGGATGTATATTTCTTTCTAGCACATTGAAGACCTAAAGGATTTAGAACCCTTCTTAAATTTGGGGAACACAAACTGATTCATAGACATTGACAGCCATTAGACAGGACATTTGGCTAGAAGGATAGACACGGTTTTGTGAAATCACGAGTTGATACCTAGAAAACAATATCATTGCCTTTCTAAGAAATACATGACAAATAGATTTTAAATTCATTATTTCCCACATGTCAGGTTTCCTTGGCCAAAATTTTGGTGGGCTCTGATGATGTCACAGAAGTTTCTTGCATCATCGAATTCTGCCCATGAACCCTGGGAAGAATCAGGAAGCCAAGTCCCTGGTTCTTAGGCTAATTTTTCAAAAACATTTTTCACTAAGCATTTGATTTTGTAAATGCACTAATTAGAACAAGATTGCAAGAGCTAAGTGTCCTTTTGCAATTTTACTCCAATCATATTAGCTTTGAAAGCACAAGAAAATTTTCCAATGAACTGCCAGGATCATTACACATGGAATGACTGCCTTGCATAAAACATTTTTTAAAATCACGTGGAAAAACCTCAAGCCACCTTTGAGTCTGTTTAGAGCATTCTTGTGATACTAAGTCGTACATTCCTACTTTTCTTAAGTGTGTTCTTATTTTGTTATTGCAACTCTCATCATGGTACCTATCACAAGATGCCCTTCCATCTAATTAAAAATCATTTATGACACACTAATGAGGACCAAGAAAAGGTTTACAAGGCCAGACTCATCAGCTAAGAGACACTAGGCAGTTAAAAACCTAAAAGCCTGAGAATTCCTATATGTGTTGGTTGGTGACTTTGCTGATGTCAAACGCTGCCAAAGTTCTTTTGGCATTTGAAGTATGACTTTAGCTGAGTATCTTTACAACCACCCTGAATACATCTTCTAATATGAACAAGATTCAGTAAAAAGACAAAGGCTGGATAAAATATCATTTTAAAATGTCCACATTCTTGTTTGATATTTTCTCCATCTACCCTCCAAATATTATTAATGCAAAAGGCATCACTAATGATTTGGTAGTATTGATTTTATAGTCATGCTTACTCTTTAATAAATTTATTTAATAAATTTATTTTCTTTAATAAATTTATTTTCATTAAACACTTACTAGAGGGTTTTTAAAAAAAAGATTTATTTATTCATTTTAGAGAGAGCACAAGCCAGAGAGGCAGAGGCAGACGGGGAGAGAGAATCTCAAGCAGACTCCCCACCAAGCGTGGAACTCAATGCAGTGCTCATGTGCCGTGCTTGATCTCACTACCCTGAGATCAGATCTGAGCTGAAACCAAGAGTTGAATGTCTAACTGACTGTGCTACCCAGGTGCTCCCTTGTTAGAGGATTTTAAAACTTGTTTTAATAGTATATGGAATATGGAGCATTGCTGTGTTTTATATTAAAGTAACTGAAGAAATTTTAATGTGAAAAACTTTAATTCTGTTTGCATTGAAGAAGAATCTGTGTGTGTGTGTGTGTGTGTGTGTGTGTGTGTGTAAGATTTTATTTATTCATAAGAGACACAGAGACAGAGGTGAGGCACAGGCAGAGGGAGAAGCAGGCTCCCTGTGGGGAGCCTGATGTGGGACTCGATCCCAGGACCCAGGGATTATGACCTGACCCAAAGGTAGATGCTCAACCACTGAGCCACCCAGGCGTCCCAGAAGTATCTATACTAAAAGCCCCCATTTTAATATATTGGACATTGTTTTTCAGCTTCTGATTTTGTTTACACAGTCATCCTTTTATTGAAAAGAAAGAGTGATTAGCAGGGTTTGGCACCTACATGCAGCACATTTCACGTTCAGAGTTCAGTGCAGACAGAGGAGAAGTTCCATTCTGCTTTGAGGCCCCTTTCAGCATAATCAGCAAGACTTGCACACTGTCTTGCTCTGATCTGATCCAGGGGTTTCTTTTCTGTGACATGTAAGCTCTTCCCTTTTTTTATGTACTTAAATTCCTGGAAGAAATATTTTACATGTACACAACAACAATACCACTAAGAACAGTAATTACTATCACAGCAATAATAATGCCGTAAAACTATTACGTAAATAGGAATACTCACACTTCCTATTTACGGAGCACTAAGCAGCCAGGTCTCTACTAGAAGATTTAGACCTCATTTTTGAGAGATACAGTTGCTCTTATTATCCCTGTTTATGGATGCAAAATCTGAGCTCAGCCATGAAGTGAACCATCCAAAGTCACACTGCTAGCAAATTTGAACCCCAGCCCACCTGATCCTGCCCGCTGGTCTCTAACCCCTCCCAGAGACAGATTCCGAGCCCCTTAGAAATTAGAAAGCAGGCAATATGGATTATGTAATGCAACCATTTTGAAGTTGGTCATGTTGTAGAGTCCTGGGGAAATTTGTTACAGTTTCTTGAGCTCCCCACTCCCACCCTGACCCTGGGATTCCCAAGGGACCAGGCTGGGCGAAGACCCAGGATTCTGATGCAGTCTGCCCACAGATTAGTGAGCCTGGAATTGGACCTGTTCATTTGGGCACAAGATGAATGAGCAAAGCCCAAAACTTAGCCCCAAACTGCTCAGGTTTGCAGCTCTGCTTCCCGGGTCCTAGCACATCCTCCGCTGACTGGCAAAGCACTTCACCCCCTTCATCCCCCCATGAAGTCATCTAAGTCTCTGACCCCAACCACTGTACACTGTTATCCCATCGTACAGATGGGGAGCCTGATCTGGTCACACAAGCTGGAGGCAGCCCCCGTTCTCCCTAATCACCACCCATTCTTGTGCCAGGCTGACCGTCAAGAGGAGTTTCAGCTCCAGCTTGAGCCAGTGGTGACAGAGAGCTGAGGGGAGTTGATGACAAGCATTCTCTCCTGAGTCCTTAGTCTTTCACTTTTTGACTCTGGCCATTTTTTCAGCTTTATTTCTAGGGAGAAATGTTTTTCCAATAATAACAGCTACCAAGGTACCAGGCCTCATCCTAAGCACTTTATATAGACAATCTAGTTTGCTCCTTTACTGCCCTTTGAAGGCGAGACTCTTTCCATCTCCATTTTACAGATGAGAAAACTATGGCTCAGAGAGGTGAAGCAACTCGCCCAAGGACACACAGCCAGTAAGTGAAGAAAGCAACCACACGAACAACCACAATGAGCCTCTGTTCTTAAATGCCATGATTCACGAGCGTTCACTCATTTCCATTCATTGCTTTGCCCATCCATAGCATATTGGGTTCCAGAATAGGATGTGTGGTCTCAGAGATTTTGTGAGATTCACCTTGGAAAGGAAGAAGGCATAAAAATATCTGTTTAAGTTAATCCATTTCTTTAATATTTCTGTTTTGGGGCACTTGTGTGCATAAATATTAGTACATATATATAAAATTTACAAATGAATAGGTGGCATAAGATGGAGAGCTATACTCATTTTTTTTTAAACCAATAAGGATGTGTTACCAAAACAATTTCAACCCGATTAGTTAAAAGAACCTCTCTTTTTGGTAAAATGGGCATGATGATAGCAAGAGCTGCCTCACAGGGTTGTTCTGGGGTGGAGCCAGCAGGGACAGGTGGGGCGCATAGTACGGTGCCTGCTGGTGGAATGCTCTTGATTAATTTTAGTGGTCATTACTGTTTGCTGTCCGTTGTTCACCCAATCCCCCCAACATTTGCCCCCTTCCTGCCCTACATGTCTTCAGAAACTTCTATTCAGTGCCTGCTGGGACCCGGGCCATGGCCAGTCCCTAAGGACCCAGAGGACACTCAGCCTTGGGCCTCAGCTCCAAAGAAGTTCTTGGCTAACGATGGAGGGATGAATGGTGGCTGAACGGAGGGATTCAGGAGTCTTTAACAGGCCTTGATGGGAGGGTGCGGCCTGTGGGAGATTCCTGGAAGCCTTCCCAGAGGAGACAGCACCTGGATAGAGCCCTGTGATGACCCGAACTTCATGTGAAGCTGGAAGTCAAGCCAGCTATATGTCATTAATTGAGCACCTACTGTTGACAGGCACTATTTTAGCCAGTCAGGGTACGGCAGTGAGTCAGCCAAACACCTCTGGCCTCCGGAGCTGACAGACTTGTGGGGAAGACAGAGTAATGAGTAATATATATGATGAGTTAGAAGGCAATAAGAAGGAAAATAAAGTAGGACAGGCACATAGGAAGGGCTGGAGGCCCTGGGGTGGCTGCTCCTGAGAAGGGATCTGAAGGACGTGAGGGAGTATGTGAAGGAAAAGCAGTCCAGGAAGCAAAAACAGCCAGTGCAAAGGGCCAGAGGCAGGAATGTGCGGGCATGTCCTCGGAACAGACCAGTGGGCCCGGGACGGAGTGAGTGAGAGGAAGACAGAAGGTGGTAGAGAGGGACAGCCTTGAAGACACAGGCCCCCAGACCATCGAGAGGGCTTTGTCTCTGCCTCTGAGGAAGATGGGAGCCATAGAGGGTGTGAAGCCGAGGAGGGATACAGTGTGGCCTCCCGTTTAGCGGCACACCTTCTGGCTGCTCGTGGAGAATGGATTGCAGGAGGGTGGGGAGCGGGGAAGACAGACAGGGAGGTTGGGGCTGTGATCCAGGCAGCAGCCTCAGGCCCCCCACCCCAGCTCTGAGGGAGGCTTCTCCGGACTCGGTCTCCCCCACCCACCCTGCACCCCAGCCCAGGTCGTGTTCACTCAGAAAGCCCTGCCAGCTCCCCCCGGGAAAGGCCCAGGCTAGCGGAAAGAGACATTCAGAAACCGCCAACCCTACAATTACCGATAAGATGGATTCTTCTCCCTGACAGGGTGCGGGAGACACGGAGCCTGTTATTACCAAGGCCTAATTACAGCGTCTCGGGCTGCAGCGCTCGTTGCAAGAGAAATACCAGCAGCCTGCAAAGCAGGGCTAATTGTTCCCTCCTCCCTCCTTCTTTTTGTCAGAAGCATTCAATCTGCCCGAAATAATTACACATCTACTCCCCCAAGAGGCTCAGAGACAGGCTTTGCTCTCTCCCAGGCTGGAAATTCAACAACCTGAATCTGAAATTGCCAGCGGGCAGGTCGGCCATTCAAATCTAGGCCCCAGGTCTAGATTGTCTTGTCTCCCCGGGCCTCTCTTTCCTGGGTCTGAGTCCCAGCACTGCCCTGTGTGGGCCAGACCTCTGCCTTATGCAATGTCCAGAGCATCTCTCGATGTTTGAGCAAATGTTTGAGCAGACTCATGTCTCAGAGTCCTTGTCAGTTAAATGGTCATATTAATACCTATCTCGAAAATCGTGGATTTCAGGCAGGTGCCCGTATGGAGTAGGTGTTAATACCTGGTGCTTATTATTCCACAGAAGTGAAGGAGATCCCAAGTATTTAACC
The DNA here is from genome assembly GCF_011100685.1 of Canis lupus familiaris. NCBI lineage: Eukaryota > Metazoa > Chordata > Mammalia > Carnivora > Canidae > Canis > Canis lupus. The sequence continues at coordinate 4,045,015 of NC_049241.1, read as the reverse complement.
CTACTATGTGCCAGACATGCAATGTTCAGTAAGCACCCACTGAATGAATGTTCTTCCCGACATCTCACAACCAACCCAGACAAAGAAGAATTATTGTTCCTATTGAAACAAGAGGAAGCTGAGACCCGGAGAAGGCAGGCAGTTCTCCCAGGGTCATGGCCACATAGTCGCAGGTGCGTGTGCTCACTTGAGTCAAGCAAGTTGCAAAAGAGTTGGGTGACCTTCCTAGAAATGAAGCTTTCAGGAGCAGCATCCTGTTGTGTGACCTCGAATGAGTCCCTCCTTCTCTGTGGGGCTGGGTCTTCTGGCTGATCTTAGAGTTTCCCATGTAGAAGATGACACTGGATGGGACGGACATAAGTATCAGGTAATGTTGGTGCCATGTGCTAAGCCAGTTTCCATGATCTTTTCTCCCCTCCCCCCCAGCCCCATGGCACCGTGGGGAGGGTCCGGTCATTGCCCTCTGCTTTTGTTAACCGGAGAGCCGAGCACAGGCTCAGCAGCCTGAGCCGGTCCTGCTCGTTCGCGCTCACCACCCTCACTTAGAAGTCACAGAGTTTATTCGTACCATTTCTTTCATTTACAGTATGTGATGCTGGGCTTGTTTGGGTGCTTAAGATAGTCCATCAAGTTTCCACTTGCTTAAGTGAAACAAAGCAGATGTGCTTAAATAAAGGTCAGGACAAAGACAAGTGCTCCATGATGTGATAGAAATGGGGAGGGGCTGCTCAGTTTAGGGCAGCTCAAGAGAGCCTTGCATAGCTGGACACTAGGGCCCCCTCCCAGGGGGCCCGATCACCAAAAACTGCCCAGTTTGTCTCTGCCCCTGGGCCCCTGCTGCCCTCTGCAGTCACTGAGCCTCAGTTTCCCCCTAGGGGAAAGGACTGACTATTATAGCCCTACCTTCCCAGCCTCTTCAAGCCCCAGACCCGGGTCCCAGCCTGGACCAGGGTCCTCTGCCAGGTGCCACGGCTGAGTGAGATGTCACCACTCAGTGGCTCCGTTTGGCCTGATGGGGTAATAAGGGGGCACCTGACAGCCCCGGAGACCTGACATGTCTATTTTCAGGAAATGTAACATCTGGTTCCCAGCCCCATCCCTCTCTTCTGCACCATCTGCCCGGCCTCAGCACTCACCACCAGCATCTGCGCCTGACAGATTGCCCTTCTGATATCTTTATTATTGCTTTGAAAAGACGCCATGGGGGCTCCTGACCCACCATCCTTTCCTGGAGAAATGCTTCCCCCAGGGCGTTCCGATGTCAGCCAGGTTAAGGATGTGACACCACCGGCAGTTCCTGGCCAGAAGTTCCCCCTGTCACTTGGACATCTCCATAAATAATGCCCAGCCTCTCCAAGCACTCCCCCGCTCAGGATGGGGCGTAGCCGATGCTCACACCAGGCGCTGCCGCATCCACATTTCCTGCCAGAGGTCAGTCATTTACATGAGTTTTGGGAGATAAAGATTTCTAAAAAGACAATCAGTAAGTAGATTCGAGTACCATCCCTCTGAGGCCTAAGGTTGAATTCAGTACTCTTCTACTTTTCCTACAAAAAGACCAAAAGGATGTATATGAGCTGTCATTCATTTGCTGACCTCATTCATTCATTCATCCCAAAGCAGGTACTGGTCTACAGGACAAGCGATCAGGTTTGTTCAAGAAATAATAAAAGACATGAAAATAAAAAGGGAAGATAGGTTATAGATTAAAGGACCCTCAAGAGACTTATAAAAAAGATGCAATATGTGGTTCTTATTTGGATTCTGGTTTGATTAAATCCATTGTGGAAAAATAAAACACTCTTGAAATGAACAAGAACAATGGAGAACATTCCAAGTTAGAAAATATTAAGGCATTATCATCCATTTTTTTAGATGTGATGATGGTTTTGTGGTATCTGTACAGTCTAGGAGTTCCTTGAAATCGTTCTAGACAACCCCTCAGTTTTTACACACACACACACACACACACACACACACACACACACAGATAAAGACTCTGGGATCCAGTACGAACAACAGAGTTTGATAATGGATGAGAGGCCTAGCAGGTGCATTCTCATATAATGATTATGCCATGTTCTCAAAATTCCCAGTACGTTCTTGATGTCTATAATAATTTTTTCTAAGAGGAATGGCAGCTCTTACAATGCAGGATGTTAGCTGAGCCTTACCCTGCTGGCTGTGGGAATTAAATGGCATACAGTAGGCACTTATTACTCCCTTGATCCCATTTCAGGAAATCCTCTCCAAAGCCCCAATGGAGGTACCTCTATCTCCTCTGTGCAGGAAAGGAGCTGAGTCTCAGAGACACGCAGTCACCATGAAAGTGACAGCTGTAGGACTGGGGCCATGGCTACGGGGCATCTTAGTCTTAAGGAGCCCCCAAAGTTACCTCCCATGTCCTCATGGGAGTTGGACCTGAACCTGACTGTTGGTCAGAACTTCATGTGAATATATATAATAGAACACATAATACCATACAGTGTTGAATATAATCATCATGTATATATATATCATTATCATAAAATTTATTATATTGTATAGTTATATATGTATATGATATCATATTATACATAATATGTCATATATATTATACATTATAACATATACAATGTAATATATATTTATGCAATGCTTGAATGAATAGGATGCACAAAGTGTTATATATTACTATATTTGTAAGTAATAACCTGAGAGATATATACATTATGTTTTTTAATTGGGATATAATTGGCATAAATAGTGTGCAAGTTTAAGATGTAAAATGTGTTGATTTGATAATTTGATACATTTATATATTGCAATAGTAGCATTAGCTAACAGCTCCATCAAGTCACCTGATTATAGTTTCTTTTTTGTGCTGAGAACAATTAGGATCTAGTCTCTTGGCAGTTTTTAAGTTTTTTGTTTTAAGATTTTACTTATTTATTTATTTGAGAGAGAGAGCCAGAGACAGCATGATCAGGGGGGAAGAGCAGAGGAAGAAGGAGAAGCAGACTCCCCATTGAACAGGGAGCCCAATGCGGAGCTCCATCCCAGAACCCTGGGATCATGACCTGAGCCAAACTATAGATGCTTAATCAACTGACCCACTCAGGTGCCCTAGCTTGGAATTTTATAGTACAGTGTTGTTGACTATAAGCACTGTGCTATGCATTAAGTCTCCAGGACTTCTATATCTACTGGTTGCAAGTTTGTGCCTTTAAACCACATCTCCCCAGTTCCCTTACCTCCCAGCCCCTGGTTACCACCATTCTACTCTCTGTTTTCACAAGTTCAGTTTTTTTAGATTCCACATATAAGTGAGATAATATGGTGTTTGACTTTCTCTGTCTGACTTATCTCACTTAGCTTCATGCCTTCGAGGTCCATCCATGTTGTTGCAAATGGCAGGATTTCCTTCCTTCTCCAATGATATTCCATTGTATACACATTACTTTAAATTGCAGCAGACCCCCCCCCCCCCAGCACTTTCTCCTGGTCCCTGTTCTAGTTCTAACAGCTGTTATCATATTAGATTTAAGTGATAATATATAATGGAGTTAGTTATCCTCTATACCCAGAATAGCAGGACATTTAGTCAGTTTTGTTCACTCCCAGCAAATGAAAGGCCCTCAACAAAACATTGCTGGATAGTTAAACAAAGCCTATGTTTATACACACACACACACACACACACACACACACACACATATATATCTAGTATCCAGTTCTCAGCACACTTGTCCTCATGCCATGTGGGGCCTGACCTTGCACAGAGGAGTTCCATGTGAAGGTCCTCAGAGATCATGGGCATTCACTCACTCCTTCTGTGTAGCCTTCCACTGCACATCCATTGGTGTGTCTGTTGTCTAGTCACAGTCCCAGTACTGGGGACAGGTGTAAATGATATACAAGTCCTTGAGCTTTGAGACTTTCCTTTTAGGAAGGGAGAGGCAAACCAGAAACAAACACTTAAATAATTCAAATAACCACAGGCAGGGATTAGAAATTTAATAAAAGGGAAGCAACAGATAGTGATGGAAAAAGATGTCCTCTCCACTCAGTGGTCAGGGGAGTGTCTGAGCAGGTGACCTTGAAGGGGAGTATGGAGAACTGGGCAAGAGCATCCCAGGCCAAGAAGATGCAAAGCCCTGACACTGGACAAGGCCAATATATGTGGGTGTCAAAGAGAGGCTGGTATGGCCAGAGCTCAGGAGGGACTATAGGCATCATCCACACTGCAGTGGGATACCAGGGTAGGAGAGGCATCAACTCTTCTCATGAACTAGAAGCTTCAAGGGTCAGAGAAGCTGACATTGAAGTGGTACTGGCCTGTGAGAGCAATAGCCAAGATCCTAGTTCTGTGCCTTCCACTCAGAGATCCCTTTCTCCATGCCAGGCTTCAGTTTCTACTGCAATGGCTTCAGTTCCAAGGCTACACAAATGGCATTTGTGGCTAAAGGGAGAGAGTGAAGGAGCTTCTAGCCAAATCACATAAAATTGTTTCTGCCAGGAGAAGCAGAATCACATAGGGCTTTAAGGGGATCTAGTTTCCTGCCTTTCGCATCCTCATTCAATGCCCTAAATCTTTGAGTAATATGTATGGTGCTTAAAAGTTTTTTATGCTTAAAAAACTGCTGAGATTCAAATAGAAGGCTGTGGCCTTTGTGCTTCAGTGACTCCCAGTCTCCCCAGCTCAGTTGGCACAAGGCTCCTTCCAGGGTGGGTGAGGCCTTGAGGACCTGCATGTGTGAAGTAAAGTAGAGAGAAAGCCCAAGCTATTCACATGCTCCTAGCCAACCCTGAGTTGCACAGTTGTATATAAGAGACACTGAGATTCCCAAAAGAAAGTGAAGGCAAAGCAGACTTGAAAACATCCTGAACTTTGAATGGGCTCTCTCCTACACACATACACATACATCAGGAGAAGATAGAAGCCTTACTGGTTCAAAGTGTTTAAACACAACCTCTGTCCAATAACTGGATTAACTATGAATTCAAGCACAGGAATGATCTATAGAAAATTAAGACTTAAAAGGAAAAAAATAAGAATCAAAAAATAGAACAAGAACAGCAGCAGCCACACTGTGGGTTTGACAGATTTTAGTTTTAGTCAAGCAAGTTACTCAACAAATAGAAGTTACTAAACACAGAATATCAGTGACTTCCAGGGTGAAAATATCATGTCAGAAAGCAAAGCTACTACATTATCTAAAATGTCCAATTTTCAACAAAATTATGAAATAGAAAAGAAACAGTAAAGTGTGACCCATGTTTAGGAAAAAAAGCCCTCAGTAAAAACTGGTGCTGAGTGTCCCTGGATATTTGATTTAGGAGAAAAATACTTGAAAGAAACTTGAACAAAAATGTTCAAATAACTAAAAAATCATATTTAATGAACTGAAAGAAAGTATAACAACAGTAAACCAACAAAATGATTATTGAATAGGAGACATAAATTACAGAAAAGGATGAAAGTGAAATTGTGGGGCTGAAAACCACAACCGTAATGAAATGAATCCTTAGAAGGGTTCAACAGCAGATTAGTGATGGCAGAAGAAAGAATCCATGAACTTGAAGATATGTCAGTAGAAATTATCGAATCTGAAGAACCAAGAATAAACAAGATCAAAGAGAGATCAAGAGAGCCTCAAAGACCCATGAGACAACATCAAGCACACCAACATATGTGTAAGGGAAGTGTGAAAAGGAGCAGAGAGAGATGGAGACAAGAAATTGCTTCTGAAGAAATAGTGGTCCAAACTTCCCAAACTTGGTGAAAAATATTAAACCACACATCTAAGGAGCTCCACAAATCCTGAGATAGAATATAAAAGACATCCATACACAGACACATGACAGTAAAACTGAAAGCCAAGAGAAGGCAAAACCATGAAAGCAGCAAGGAAAAAAAAAATGGCTCACCTACAGAGGAGCAGCAGTAAGAGTAATGGCTGACTTCTCATCAGGAACGATGGAAACCATAAGGCAGTGGCATGCCATATTCCAAGTGATGAAGGGAAAATGTTGTCAACCAAAATTACTATACCCAGCAAAACTATATATCAAAAAATTAAGCCAAATTAAAACATTCAGACAAGCAAAAACTGACAGAATTCACTGCTAACTGGTGTATCTTTAAAAAAAAAATTCTAGGGATCCCTGGGTGGCGCAGCGGTTTGGCGCCTGCCTTTGGCCCAGGGCGCGATCCTGGAGACCCGGGATCGAATCCCACATCAGGCTCCCGGTGCATGGAGCCTGCTTCTCCCTCTGCCTGTGTCTCTGCCTCTCTCTCTCTCTCTCTTTGTGACTATCATAAATAAAAAAAAAAATAAATAAAAAAAAATAAAAAATAAAAAAATAAAAAATAAATAAATAAATAAAAAATTCTAAAAGAAGTCTTCCAAGCTGAGAGAGGAAATGACTCAAGGGAGTAAATCCAATCCATAGGAAAAAACAACACCAAAGATGAAAAATATATGATTTAATATAAAAGATTTTATTAATATACATTTCTCATTTCTTCTTTTAACATCTAAAAAATACATAATGTTGCATAAAGCAAAAATTATAACACTGTATTGTTGGGTTTATGACATATGTAGATGTAGTTTCATGAAAATATCAGTGAAAAGGGGGAAGGGAATAGAGTTTTATTGGAGCAAAGTTTTTATAGTCTATTAGTGTGAATTGGTATTAATTTGAAGTCACTGTTATAAGTTAAGGTGCATATTGAAATTCCTAGAGCAAGCATTGAGAAAAATATCAAAAATGAAGGAAAAAAAATCTAGAAAAATTAAAATGGCACCCTAAAGATGTTTACTTAACACAAAGGAAAGCAGACAAGGAAAAACAGAGAAACAAATCAACAAGAAAGAGACACAGAAAACACATAGCAAAATGCCAAATGTAAATCCAACCATATTAATAACTACATTAAATATGGATGGTTTAAACATCCCAATGTAAACAGAGAGTTTGTCAGCCTGGATGAAAAAGTGAGACTCAATTATGAACTCTTAACAAGAGATAAACATTAGATGCAAAGACAAATAAATTGAAAGCAAAAGAATAGAAAATGTATCCTATATAAAGAGCAACCATAGAAAGCTAGAGTGGCTATATTAAAATCAAACAAAATAAACTTTAAGCCAGGATCTCTCCATTCATTGCTCATGGGAATGTATAGTGCTTTACTTACTCTGGAGAACAGCTGGCAGTTTCTTTTAAAACTGCAATACGGGATCCCTGGGTGGCGCAGCGGTTTGGTGCCTGCCTTTGGTCCAGGGCGCGATCCTGGAGACCCAGGATCGAATCCCACGTCGGGCTCCCGGTGCATGGAGCCTGCTTCTCCCTCTGCCTGTGTCTCTGCCTCTCTCTCTCTCTCTGTGTGTGTGACTATCATAAATAAATAAAAAAAATTTAAAAAAATAAAATAAAAAAATAAAACTGCAATACAATACATTTTCATTAAGATACCACATATCAGTTATATCTCAATTTAAAAAGAAATGATAATTATGTGTTGTGATAGAGGTGCTAATTATCACTATAATGATAATTGTATTAACATATAAAAATATCAAGTCAGTGTGTGTACATCTTAAGTTTTCACAATGTTATATTTCCAAGATATTTCAATTAAAAAACTACATTGAAATAGCAATCACACTACTGGGTGTCTATCTTAGAGAAATGAGAATTTGTGACCTGCTCACAAATGTTTATAACAGCCTTATTTGTATGTAATAGGCAAAAAACAGAAACAACCAGAATGTTCCTCAATAGATGAAGAGTTAAGCAAACTTTAACATATCCATACCATGGAATACTACTCAGAAACAAAAATAAATGAACTATTGATACGTACAACTTGGCTAGATCTCAAAGACATTATACTGAGTGGAAAAAAATACCAGTTTCAGAAGGTCACATACTGTATGATTCCATTTATACAACATTCTAAAAATGACCAAATTATAATTAGGAACACATCAGTGTTCTGCCAGGTGTAAGAGGTGAGAGAAATGCATGACTACAAAAGGGATGCATGATAGTTTCCTTAAGAAAATGAAACATTTTTAATATTATAATTATTTGATGGTTACATGAATCTACACATATGATAAAATTTCATAGAACCGTAATCACACACGCTTGAGTGCATGTAAACACTGATTAGGGTCTGCATCTAGTTCACTGCATCACATCACATTAATTGTCTGGACTTGATCATTGTACTATGGTTATATAAGACATTATCATTGAGGGTAAATGGGTAAATGGTACCAGGGAGCTTTCTGAACTATTCCTGCAACTACTATGTAAGTCTAAAGGTATTTCAAAACAAAAACATAAAAAATAGGTCTAAAAAGTTTACTGACAATACTAATGCTACTATAATTGGTAATGTCTGGAGTGTTAAAAATATATAGGGAATTAAAATAAATTACACCAACAACATAAAAATCAGGAGAATAATTTGAATTCAAATATGCCAAAGTCCTTGTATTGTCTAAGAAAGGGGAAAATACCAATTAATACGAGGTTTTGATAAATGGAGGATGCAGACTTTAATCTCTAGGGTAACAACTGAAAAAATAGTAAGAGTGTACAATTTCCAAACTAACGAAGAAAAATGGAATGATTTTAAAAAACATTTATATAAATACAAAAGTAGTCATCAAAGTAGAGAAGAAGGAAAATGGCATAGGTTGAATAGATAAAAAGCATTTGTTAAGATGCTGAATTTAAAACTAAATGTAGCAACAATCACATAAAATAAAATTGTCTAAAAACCTTCAATTATAAGAAAAAGATAGATTGGATTTTTTTAAAGATTTTATTTATTTATTCATGAGAACACACAGAGAGGATTGAGAGAGAGAGGCAGAGACACAGGCAGAGGGAGAAGCAGGCTCCATGCAGGGAGCCCGACTTGGGACTCGATCCCGGGTCTCCAGGATCACGACCTGGGCTGAAGGCGGCGCTAAACCGCTGAGCCACCAGGGCTGCCCCTAGATTGGATTTTTTATATGCTGTAACTATATGCTGTTTCCAAAAGATACATTTGAAGTAAAAGGTAATTAATAGATTGGAAGTTAAGGATGAAACAAATGTAGACAAGCAATAAGATCAAAAGTCAGCAGGTGTAGTTATGTTATTACCAGGCAAAGCAGACATTAAAGCAAAAAAAGCATTAGTAGAGATATAAAGTGGGGCATGTCACACTATTAGAAAATTCAATTTACGAGGACTATTTAGCAATTCTAAATTTGGATACCTCTGGCCTCAAAATATATAAAGAAAAAATTTTCAGAACTATAAGGAGAAATAGACAAGTCCATGATCATATAGGCAGATTAGAAAACATTTCTCTCAGTAATTGATAAAAGTAAATTACACTAAAAAATCAATAAAGATACATACATAAGATTTGAACAACATGTGAAAAAGACATCGCCTGACTAATATGTATAGAACACTGCACACACAAATATAAAATGTTTTTTTTTCCTGTACAGTTGGAACACTGTCAAAAAATTGGCCATATTCTAGGCTGTAAAGAGCAAAGACATGAAATTACCCAGAGGCCTCTCTGGTCACAACACAATTAGGTAGAAATCAGTAACTAGGAAACCCTCACTTTTTTTTTTGGAAATTAAAATATGCAGTTCCAAATAACCAATGGGTCAAAGAAGGAATCACAGTGAAAATTATAAAATATATCTGAAAGATAATGAAAATGTTACATATCAGAACTTTTGACTGAAACTAATACAATGCTTAAAGGTAATAAAAAAATTTTAGTTCAAAAAGAACAAAGGCTGAAAAGAAATCAGTGAGTCATCACAAGAAGTTAGAAAAAGAACAACAAAATAAATCCCAAAAAAAGGAAGTAGGAAGGAAATAATAAAGAAGACATCGGAAACTACTATAATAAGAAACATATAACAAAGAGAATCAACAATGCCAAAAGTGTATTTTTTTTAAAAGGTTGATAATAAAAGACTGACCAAGGATGAGAGAAAATGAATACATAAGTTGTTAATTAAAAGGGGGCATCTCTACAGATCCTGCAGACTTTAAAAAAATGATAAGATGACATTATGAACAATTTTATGCCTATAAATTTGAAAAATTTGGTTAAATGGACAAATTCCTAGGAAAATGCAAAGTATCAAACTGAGATAAGGAGAAATGGAAGTGTGAGTAATTTTGTAACTATTATGGAAATGCCATCTGTACTAAAACGTTTCCCACCCAGAAAAATTGATAACTGGCAAATTCTGCCAAATACATAAGGAAGAAACAGTTTTCATAGATTTTTTTCCAGATAATAGAAAAAAGAAAACTCTCTAATTAATTTATGAGGCAACATAATCTTGATACCAATAGCTTGGATTCAACAAGGCATCATAAGAAAGGAGAGTTACAGGCCAATTGTATTCATAAATATAGGTGCAAAAATCTTAAAATAGTTGCAATCAAAACTGAGAAATATGGTCTCTTTCACATATTTTTTTAACCACTCTTTAAACATGTAAAATGCATTCTTAACTCAAGAGTCACACAGGAACAGGCTGTGGGGAAGATTCAGTCTGCTGGTCATAGTCTATCAACTCAATCTAAATAACCATGTTGAAGAGTTTACTCTTAAGTCCTAAAGATTCAACCAGTGCAATTCCAATCAAATTATTAGAGGATGGTTTTTTGTTGTAGAAATTGATAAAAGAATTCTAAAATTTGTATGGATATACAAGAAGTTAAGATAGAAATAAAAACTTATCACTAAGCCTCGGTAAATTAACACAAAAATGGCATGGTACTAGCACAAAAATAACTGAATAAATAAGTAAAACAGCATAGAAAATTTAGAAACAAACCCAGCCATATTTGGAAATTTAAATTATGCCAAAGGAGACTCATCTGAGAGTCTCTGATGAGAAAGGGACAATTTCTTCAATACAAGGTAAGAGGAAACTTAACCCCTACTTCATATCATACACAAAAAAAATCAAATTCAGGTGAATTATAGACCTAAATATGAAAGACAAAGTGACATAGCTTCTGGAAGCTTTTATAAGACAATATCTTTGTGAGTTCCATTTTCAGCATGACAGCATGAGAAGCTCCATGGACCATTCTCCAGAGAAATCAGTGAAAAAATTTTAAAACAACCACAATATGGAAATAAAGACATACAGCAAATGAATATATTATTCAGGAAAATATACCAAAATTCAGGAGAAGTTGTAAGTATTTAAACCAATATCTACTCCATCCCTTCCCACTCCCAGCTCAGTGAGCCAGACTGGTACATCCAAGAACACAGGGTTTCCTTTCCCCAGCTCCTTGTCACAGGCTCTCTTCCCAAGAGGGGAAGAGTATCAGCATTTCTCATTCTTTCCCAAGCTACCTCTTGCTGAGTCTAAGTTTCAAGGCAAGTGCAGCCAAGACGTAGGGGTTCCTTCTTCCTTCTACTCAACCCCTGCTCATGGTATAAAAGCTATACCTGGGCATAGATCCACAGAGATACTAGGGTTCCTGTTATCTTGTCCCAGCTCAAGGAGCAAGAGTTCCATACCAAGAGAAGCTAGTCAAGACCCAGGGCTGCTTCTCTCCATATACCAAGTGCTTGGAATCTAAATTTGGGGTGTCATTCAGAGAGAAGTTCACCACTGCCCCATTCCCAGCACCAGGGCTATACATCTGAGACTTTTTCTGGAGGGAGAAGCAGGCCATAGAAAAGAGCGCTACAACTCTCTCCAAAGGAATTGACTTCATTTGCCGCCTAGAGTGGAGAAGCTCCAGTGAAAGAACACACTCAAAACAGTGAGGAATGATGAAAGGCAACTGGGAAGAGATTGATAGATTCATTGGAAATAAAAGCTAAACTGTAAACCAGCTATTTTGCTGGAGAGAACCAGAAAAAGAGAAAGCTGGAAAGAACCCTCTGGGGGTGGTTATAGAAAATCCCCAACACTAGGAACTATCTGTTCCAAGAAGCCTGGTTTTGGTTGGATAGTCTGTGAAGGAATGTATGCCCCAAGGCATTATTGAAACCCATAGGGCAATCAGCTAGCTATTAATGGAGTTTAATAGCTGGGTGTGGCCAGGGAAAGAGACCGTCAAAGAAAGCCGTGTAAAAATCAAGTCATCTCAGGATTACACTGGGTATTCCCAGGGCTGTATCCCCTGAGGAGTAACATTAGAGGCTACACACTGCAAGGGTTGGGAAAAATAGGGGCACCTGGGTGGCTCAGTGGTTGAGCATCCGCATTTGGCTCAGGTCATGATCCCAGGGCCCTGGAATCAAGTCCTGCATCATGATCCCCATGTGGAGCCTGCTTCTCCCTCTGCCTATGTCTCTGCCTTTTTCTGTGTCTCTCCTGAATAATTTTTTTAAAAGGTCGGGGGGGTTGGGAGAAATGGACTTCAATAATATAATCCAGCAAGTCACCAAAAAAGTAATCAATGAAATAACAACAAGTCCCTAAAAGGAGGACCAGTATCCAGATTTGCTACTTTATTTAAGATATCTAGTTTCCAACAAAAATTATGAGATATACATTAAAAAATATAGGAAATTATGAGTCATATACTGGGGGTGGGCGGGAGTAAAAATAACTGCCTGTGACAGTGACCAGATAGATGTTGGACTTATCAAAGACTTCAAAATAGCAAATGTAAATGTGTTCAAAGCACTAAATGAAACCAGGATTAAAAGAAGTAAAAAGAAGGTATAATGACAATACCACATCAAATTGAGAATACCAATAAAGAAACAGAAAATATAAAAAAGAATCCAATGGAAATTCTGGGGTTGAAAAATACAGTAATCAAAATGAAAAAAAAATCATTAAATATACTCAACAGTATATTTAACTGGCAAAGAAAGAACCGGTGAACTTGAAGGTAAGTGGATACAGATTGTGAAATTTGAAGAGCAGGGAGGATAAATGACAAAAAATGAACATAGCCTTGGATAAATGTGGAGCATCATTAAGTACAATGCATAGTATTCAAAGAAATACTTGAAAACTGACAAAATTTATTTTAAAACGTTAAATTACACATCCAGGAAGCTCTGTGAATTCTGAGTGGGATAAATACAAATAGACTGATAAACACATCATAGTAAAAATGCTAAAATCCAAAGACAAATAGAAGATCTTTAAAGCAGCAAGAGAAAAATGACCTATGCATAAGGAAAAAGATTAACACCTGACTTCTCATCAGAAACAATGGAGGCCAGAAGGGAATGAGATAACTTACTCAAAATGCTCAAAGAAAAAAACCTGTCTACCAAAAATCCTATATCCAGCAGAGCTGTCTTTCAAATACGAAGGTGAGTTAAAGGCATCACAGGTAAACAAAACCAGAATTTTTTGCTAGCAGACCTGTCATACAAGAAATAATAAAAGATGGTCTTCAGGCAGAAAGCAAATGACCTCAGAAAAGAATTTGAATCCACATGAAGAAAACAAAAGGCATTGATATAAGTAATTATATAATTATAAAAGGCAGTATAAATGCATGTTTCTTGTCTTCTGTTCTATTAACTGATTTTAAATGTGATTATATAAAGCAATCTGTATTATTGGGCCTATAACATATAGAAATATATTTGCCAATAACAGCACATGAGGTGAGTGGGAGCAAATCTGAAGGAATGACTCCAGATGCTAAATCAAATCCATAGGAGCAAATGAAAATAACTGGAAATGGTAAATAATAAGGTTAACATAACAAAAGCTATGAGCTTGCTCTCTTTCCATGTCTTAACTGCTTTAAAAGACAGGCAATTATATAAGTTAATAATTATAACAATATGTTTTGGGGTTTGTAATAGTTACAATATACATAATCATAATATCACAAAAAAAGAAGATAAAAGGAAATAGAGTTACATAGAAGTAACATTTCAATTTTTTCGTGGAATTAAGCAGCTAGTATGAATCTAAGGCTGATTATGAAAAATTAGATGTATATGGTAAGTCCTAGTGAACTAGTAAGCAAATATTTTCAAAATACATAGTAAAAAAATGACTAAAGAAATATAAATGCTACATTAGAAAATATTCACTAAATGCAAAAGAAAGCAGTAAAGGATGAATAGAGGAATATAAAAGACATATCAAAAACAAAAAGTAAAGTGGCAGACATAAGTTCAATAACACCATTAAATGTGATGGTATTAGACAATTCAATCAGAAGGCAGACATTGTCAGATTGTATTTAAAAAATAAGTTCTAACTCTATGTCATCTGTAGGAAAAATATTTCAGAATGAAAGGCACAAAAAGAATGTGAAAGAATGGGGAGAGATAAATCATGTAAACAGCAACCATAAGAAAGGTGGGATGGTAACATCAGAAAAAATATCAGACAAAATAGACTTTAAAAGAAAAAAATGTTACTAGTGATAAAGAAACATAAGGTCAGTTCATCAGGAAAATATAATAATTATAAACATATATGCACCTAATAACAGAGCCCCAAAATGCATAAAGGAAAAAGAGACAGAATTGACGAGAAAAACAGACAATTCAACAATAATAACTAGAAATTATAATATCCTCTTTTCAATAATGGATAGGACAATGAGGCAGAAAACCAAAAAAGGAAATAAATATTTGAACATCAGTACAAATCAAATAGGCCTAATAGACATTTACAGAAAACTCCACCCAACCCAGCAGGATACACATATTCTTCTCAAATGTACCCGGAAACATTCTCCTGGACATATGATATGTTAGGCCATGAAACAAACCTCAATGTATTTGATAGGATAGAAATTATACAAACTATGTTCTACAGTCACAATGGATTGCATCAGATATCAACAATAGAAAGAACTTTGTGGAAATTAAAATATGTAGGTATTAATTTCCACAACTATGTGGAGATGAAACAACACATACCTTTCCAGTCAATGGGTGAAGAAGAAATCACAGAGGAAATTAGAAAATACTTTGAATAAAATAGAAATTATTTCAAATGAATGAAAACAAAGACACAACATTCCTAAACATATGGGGTGCAGTTAAAGCAGTGCTTAGAAGAAAATTCATAGTTGTAAATGCCTATATTCAAAAAGCAGAAAGATCTCCTATCAAAAACCTTATCTACACAGGCTATTATGGATAACCTGGAAAAAGGAGAGCAGACTCCACCTAAACCAAGCAGAAGGAAGGAAATGATATAGGTTAGAAAGGATATTAATGAAATAGAAAATAGAAAAACAATAGAGAAAATCAATGAAACCAAAAGCCAGTTCTTTGAAAAAGTTCAACAAAATAGATAAACTGCCAGTTTGATTGATTGAGAAAAAATATAGAAAGGCAATGCTGTAGTAAACACACTGAATTCCAAGGTGAGAAAAAATTTCCCATTCAAATCTTTTTAGTCCTTTTGATGATCTCACAGAACAAGTGTCAGCTTGGTACTGTGTGCCTCAGCATCTAACATTTGCTAGTCCAACTGGGACAGTGAGAAGGCAGACTTTGAGCTCAGGGTCCCCACTGACAATAGGATGCTGCTGGGGTTTACTGGCCTTGCTCTATTCCCATGAACTTCTTGTCATGGATACTTCTGTTTACAGGAAATGTTGGTGTCTTTCTCATTTATATTCACTTAAATAGAAAGGTTGCTTTAGAAAATATTAAGTGAGGAGCACCTGGGTGGCTCAGTCGGTTAAGCCTCTGCCTTCAGCTCCAGTCATGATCCCAGTATCCTGGGATCAAGCCCCACATTGGGCTCCCTGCTTAGTGGGGAGGGAGCATGCTTCTCTCTCTCCCTTTCCCTCTGCAGGTACCCTTACTTGTGCTCTCTCTCACATGCTCTCTCTCTGTCAAGTAAATAAATAAAATATTTAAAAAAAACATTAAGTAAAAAAAAATGTTGTAGGACAATGAGCATTGCATGCTTTGCATTGTCTTTAAAATAAGGGAAATATATCAAATGCATACATTATATTTATTGAAGAAGAATAATAGCCTGGCCTGTGGGGAAGGGCCAAGTGGTGGGAGACAGGACTGGAGGCAGACTCTCCCAAAGTGCTTATTAAACTTTTTGATTTTTGAACCATGTGAGCATAACTCAGATCATGAAAAAAATTAAATTAAAAAATAAATTTAAAATTAAGACAAGCGTGAAATAAATTATAGTAATGTTCATTCATAAGGCAAAAATCTCCAGGGTGGCGCCCAAATGACTGAGGTTGGAGAGTCGCCGGGCTGGCCAGGGGCTGTGGTCCCTCTAGCTCTGGCCACAGCCAAGTGGGACCAGATTCCTGGGCACACTGCCCACTCCCCTCCCTCCACGGTCATCCCAGTTCCCGGCAGGTGCTCGGGCATGGCTCCCTCAGCCTGCCAGTGCACAATGTCCTGTCTGTTCCCACTGCCCGGTTGTGTTGGGTCTGCCCACACCAGACACTCCCTCCTGTGCTCACCCTGGACCCCTCCCTTTGAGTCTCTTTTCTTCTGTTCACCCTAGAAGATAATAGTAACAAACACAACACAGCCCCTCCCTCCTCTGTGTCCAGCACTGCTCTAAACACTTCCCATATATTCACTGATTTAACCTGCACAGGAGCCTAAGGAAGCATCATCTTCATCACCTTCGCTATCATTCCATTTTCCAGATAAGCACATAGCAGCACGTGAAATAACTTGCCCCAAGTTCACACATCTGAAAAGGCAAGCCTGGATCTGAAGGCAGGCCACCTGACCCTGAATCCAGAGTCCCCAGCCACTACGCAGCCAGCTACAGAGCCCAAGACTCTCAGACGGCTGTGAGTCTGGTTCCTGGAGTTCCAGATGGAACCCTGAGTGAAGCCTAGATTAGGAAGGGTCCTCCACAAAGTCACACAGCGAGTCAGTGACTGACAGAAGAGAGGGAGGTCGGAACCAGCCCTGGGTTGTGGAATCCTTCTGCCCTGTCCATGTAGGCACCTGCCTGTGCACCTGCTTCCTTGAGAGAGAAGGAAAGTGAGACAAGGAGACAGAGAAAGACAGAGATGGAGCGTCTGAGCCTCAAGATCAAACTTGGCACTTCCACAGCCAAGTGTCCAATCCCCCCACCCCACCCACAGCTCAAGTCCAGCCATGCCCCTCCTCCTCCTACTGTTCCCGTCTCACCTAAAAGAACACATGCATTCTTCTGCTGGAGACAGGAGACACACCTCTCTCTGGGTCACAGTCCCCCTGGCGGGGGTGGTGGTGATGGAAAAGAAAAGTAAAAAGCAGGCAGGCAGGAGATGCGTTTTGCTGTGTATGTTCCAAGGAGACCCAGTCAGGCAGAGAGAGGCTGAAGTCGGAAATCTTTTGGACTTCGGTTGGGGCTCCGAGCCTGTTTCTTTATCTATAAATGGAGTTCCCCAAATGTCCCTTACAGATCTGTGGTCAGGGTTAGATAGATTTCTGGGAAACGGCCTGGCTCAGCATCTAACATACAGTAATTCACCTGTGTATGTGAATTCTTTTTCTCTGTGCTTCAGGTTCTTCATCTGGTAAATGGAGGGGGGAACAGCAAACCCCTTTATGAGGTTTGTCAAGAGGATTAAACGAGTTAGTAATTGTAAAGCTCGTGATAGGTGCCACTTATACTGTGTGAACCTAAGTCCTGATTTACACCTCTCATCCTGGGGCAACTATTAATAGTGCCCCATTTGTTCTCCAAATGTCCTAGTTTGGAGAAAAAATGACGTATGCCCTATATCAAAGTGTCCAGGAAATAGTGAGTACATAGCAGACGGGTCTCTCAAATTTGCGTCCCTCTCTACTATGCTTCAGCATGGGACCCAGTCTCCAAGCCTTCCTCTCCTCTATGTCTGTGTATCTCTGGCAGACAGGCTGCCCCTCGCAGAGGACCAGGATCCTGGGGTGTCTGGGGAAGGAGTGTGTCTGAGCAGCCCCGCTGTCACTTCCCTCGTAGACCAGGTTCAGGTGCTGAGATGCTGTCTCCGCCTGCACCCTGCTTCTGTCTCTCAGGCTGTGGCTCCACGGCCAGGGAATGAGGAAGAATGCCGTGGTTTCCAATGCAGCGCCCGAGCTACGCCAACCCTGGCTTCTTCACCTTGCCTCAGGCCTCCACATGCTGTTCCCACTGCTTTTCTGCCTAGTGGACTCCTGTGCATCCTCCAAAGGCCAGATCAAATGGCCCCTCTTCAGAACAGCCCTTCCCTACGCGCCCTCCCCCAGCAGATCTCTAAGTTCTCTCATCGCTCTGAGATCCACCACTTAATCCAAGGAAAGTTTCTTTTTTTTTTTCCCAAGGAAAGTTTCTTAATCTCTCTGTGCCTCAGTTTCCTCATCTATAAAATGGGAATGAAAACAATAAGACTTCCATCCTGGGGCTGGTCTGAAAATTATATGAGATAGTACAGGTAGAAATACACCTGGGATGTAGGAAGGATACGTTATTATCATTATATTTCCTTAATATCATCATAATCGTCCTTGCTGTCAACAGCCCTAAGCTGCCTCACACTGTCAGTGATGGCTTTTCTGTCTGTCTCCTTCACGAGATGGGGAGCACTATAAGGGTAGGGGCTGAGAGTCCATCTCTAGATCTTTAGCTTACAGTACTGGGATGGGCAGAAAATAGGTGAACTCGTGAATAATCAGATCTCCGGATCTCCTTTGGAAGGAGCCATTGCTAGACAGGCCAGCTTACTGTCAGATTCTGGAAACTCTTCCAAAGCCAGACTTGTCCCACAGCTGTCTCAGGATTTCTTGGATGGCTTGAATTTCTAATCAGGGAAGTTGGAGTCATCAGTTATCCATCACTGTGTAATAAACTCTACCTCAAAACGTAGTGGCTCCCAACAATGATTTATTATTTCTCGCTGTGCTGTGGGTTGGCAGATCTAGGCACGTCCTCATTCAGCTGGGCTCACTCATGCAGCTCCATTCAGTTGAGCTAGATGTTTCCAGAGGTAATTGCTGCTGGCTGTTGGCTGGAGCTTCTGTTCCCCTTGCCCCAGCAGGCAGGCCAGCTTCTGTACGTGGGGGTCCCCTCAGCTCCCCCGACATGGGCCCTCATCTACAGACAGTTTCAGCCTACAGGTTGCAAGGGCAGCGTTCCAAGAAGATGAGCATGGAGCTGCAAGGCCTCTTGAGGCCTAGCCTCAGAACCAACACAACCATCGCATCTACCATGTTCGACTGTGCAAAGAAATCACAGAGGGGAAATAGATACCCCTCTGGGTGGGAGGGAGAGGGGACAAGCCACACTGCAGAGGGGCCTGGGCACCAGTGTGGGGGGACTTGTGCTGGCTGTCTCTGCAAACAAGCTGCCACATCAGTGTTATCTAGTGTTGATTCTCCAGCATGTGCTCTGGCCCAGGACTGGGGACACAGAAAGTACTTGTCCCTATCCTAAAGAAGTCCCCAGTTTGTTTAGTGAGAGATACATATAGAAATATCGTGACAAGGCATTTTTATTTTAAATATTTTATTTATTTATTCATGAGAGAAACAGAGAGAGAGAGGTAGAGACACAGACAGAGGGAGAAGCAGGCTCCATGCAGGGAGCCCGAGGCAGGACTCGATCCCAGGACTCCAGGGTCACGCCCTGAGCCAAAGGCAGATGCTCAACCACTGAGCCACCCAGGGGTCCCGACAAGGCATTTTTTTTAAAAACCCCACGTAACAAGGCATTTTTATGAAGGCCACATTTGAAGATCATTCATTCATTCATTCATTCAGCAGCTGTTTTCTCAATAGGCCTACTTTGTGCCAGGCACTAAGGACACAGCAGGTGAATAAGACACAGTACCTGCCCTCCTGGGCCCATAGGCAAATACATAAATATAAATATATATATCAAGAAACAAATATACATAGAGAAAAAGAAAGCAGGGTAGGAAATGGAGAGTGACCATGGGGCTGTTATAAGGAAGGCATCCCTGTGACAGGGACATTTGAGTGGAGGTCTATGTGACATGAAGAAGCAACCCCTGAAGACACCTGGGGAAAGAGCAAAGGTCCTGGGGTAACATGTGTTTCAAGGAACAACAGAGGAGGCCAAGGAGGGAGAAAGCAGGGTAGGAAATGAAATGGGAAAAGGTGCCTTGTCAGAGAGAAGAGGCTTTTCATGTCTGGGAACAACATGAGCATAGCAGAGGCCTGGACACAGGGAAATGCAGGCTGTGCCCCAGGCTGGTACTTAGCAAAACAGGACTGGAGCTTCAGGTGCATCCAGAGATGATGGTGGAGAGGTGGGTGAGGCCCAATGTCAACAGCCTTGGAAGCCTGGTTGGTCCTGCGGTCAGAAAGCACCTAGGCTGGTTCCTGAGCAAGGGCATGCCAAGGCCTTTTTTTTTTTTTTTAATTTATTTATTCATAGAGACACAGAGAGAGAGATTGAGAGAGAGGCAGAGACACAGGCAGAGGGAGAAGCAGGCTCCCTGCAGGGAGCCCAACAGTGGGACTCCATCCTGGGTCTCCAGGGTCATGCCCTGGGCTGCAGGTGCCGCTAAATCTCTGCGCCACCGGGGCTGCCCAAGGCCTTTCTTTAGTTGGACTACCCTCCTCAAAAGCCTCTGGTTACAACAGCCCTGCCAGCGACTCCTCACCCAGCTGGGACCCCCAGCTCCACAGCCCCCATCCTCTGGGCCAGTGGTCTAACCTACTTTCCTGGCATTCACAGCACCTGGACTCCTCCCCACGCTCAAACACCTGGCTCTGAGTCCCAGCCCTGTCTTGCTGGGTGATGACCTTGGATGACTCATCTTCCCTCATCAAGCCTCAGTTTCCCCATCCCCAAAGTAAGCAGGGTGGCTGGGATGTGGGCAGTCCTTGCAATTTCACCTAGGCTTTAGCTCAAAATCCAGAGCTTTGGAAGGAACTCTTTTGGGTGTATGATCTAGAGCAGACAAGCTGAGGCCCTTGTACAGATGGGAAGGCTGAGGCTGGAGAGGGTGGGACTGGCCAGGCCAGTCCACTGGGAAAGTATTTGAGAGGGAGTGTGCGATGCTGCATGATGCTTCGGGCGCCCAGGCACTGGGCAGCAGACCCCACTGTTTAGACAGATGGCAAGCTCCCTGGCCAAGGTTAACGTGATTCCTATTGTCTTATCTGGGAGCTGGACCTGCCCAACAGTAACAAGATCCCTAACCCGTCTTCCCTCCACCAGGGGAGCAGCGGAGGCGCCTCCCTGCAGGCGGGCAGGCGGGCAGAAGCGCACTCAAGGGAGTGAGTGAGCACCTGCTGTGTGCTAACAGCTCTATCCGGCTTAATCCTCCGAGCGAGCGCTGTAAGGAAGCAAGGACTACCCCTCCGCCCTGTATATGCATGGGGAAACCAGGCTCCGAGGGATCGCAGAGGCCAAAGGACACAGTGGCCCGGGACTCCACAGAGAAAAATGGGGATCCCAGGTGTGCAGGAGATCAATCTGCCTTTTGTGGAAATACCATTTTTATTTTAAAGGAAGAAGCAGCCCCTTCCCGAAGGAAGCTCTTGGCATTAGCAGTCACTGTGATGCTGCGGTATTATCCCATTTCTCTGATGAGGAAATGAAGGTGCCAGGAGGTTTGCTAACTTGGCAGCTGGCAGGGAAGTGAGGGGAACCAGGAGTACGCGAGTCCGAAGCCCCACCCCACCCCACCCCATTTCTCCATCCACCCATGGCTACTGTAAGCACGATGCCACCGGCCCCTTGGCTGAGTGAGTCTCTGGCTTCTTCTGTGTGGCCCACAGCGTGAGCCTATGGAGAGCCCCTCTCCTCCGCTTCTCCTGCAGACAGAGGTGGAGTGGAGCCGTCTGAGGTCAGAGAGGCCCAGGGCTTGGAGGGGCAGTGCCCGAGCAGCCACCAGTAGAGCCATCTGAGGCTGAGTGGGGGAGCAGCTGTCCCAACTGCTTCTGCCTCAGTGGCCTCCTCCTACCATGGATCCTGGGTCAGCTCCAAGTTCAGAGTACTCAGAAGCCCCACTTGCTTGCCTCTCCTGCTGGGGAGCTCAGTAACAGTCCCAGCTCTGGCCTCTGCCTGCCTACTCTATCTGTCTCAGGGCAGCCCTGATGAGGTTGGGACAAGACCAGGTTCCAGTGGGGCTCTAAATGCCAGGATAACATTGAGCTTTTGTTCAAGCACAATGGGGAGGCATGGGAGGCCTAAGAGAAGAGGGGTGGAGGTTTTAGGAAGGGCATCCCAACAGCTGTACTGAGGCTGGGGGAGCCTCCAGGAAGCAGGGAGGCCAGGCCCACGTCTCGGGCAGGACCCATGATGCAGGGGAGAAAGCTGGCCATATGATGGAGCCGAATGGCACAGAGGAGAGAGAGGGAGCTGGACTGGAAAGAAACGAGGTGACGCCAGGCTGCCAGGAAGGTGAATGATGAGTCAGTGTGATGGTGGCTGCCTGCCCTTGGGCCACTCCTCTGCCTCAGTTTCCCAATCTAGCAGAATGGAGTTAAAATGAGGTAGAATATTCAAAGGCCTTAGAACTGCATCTGGCACTGCATTTGCCCTCAGTAAATAAATGTTCCTATTGTTGTTATTTGTATTATTCCATATTTCTGAATTCAATGGATGGCTTGGGCACCTAGCAACAGGGGACATGGACCCAAGCAAGCCCCCCTGAAGCAGATGGGGGGGGCCCTAGGCCCCAACTCAGGAAGGAATTACCATCACAAGCCAAGTGATGAGCTCACCCACTCACCAGGCTCCAACAATACACAATCAGGCCATAAATCCCCAGGGCATGCTGGGAGCCAGGCTGACATTTGAATATGAAAGGGTGAGAAACAAAACGGCATTCTGGGGGCTGGGATGGAGGGACGGCTGTGCAAAGTCAGGCTGGGTGCAGGCACCACATGCAGGGGAAAGGCACAGGTGCACACCTACACAGAGAGGCCCACATACCAGGACATACGTACATATAGACACGTGCACCTGCAAATACACACAAACACAAGCACACACAATGGCACGTACACACATGCATGCCATCCAGCAATTCCACTTCTGGGGACTTATCCAAAGGAAACGAAAACACGAATTCGAAAAGATATCTGCAACCCCAAGCTCACTGCAGCATTATTTACAATAGCCGAGACATAGAAATAATCGAAGTGTCCATCAATGAATGGATGGATGAAGAAGATGAAGTATATGCATATATACACACACACTGGAATAGTATTCAGCCATAGAAAAGAAGGAAATCTGCCATTTGCAACAACATGGATGGACCCTGAGGGCTAAGTGAAATAAGTCAGAGAAAGATTAATATACAATCTCTCTTACTTTTGGAATCTGAAAACAAAAACAAAAAGAATTAAACTCATGGATACTGAGAACAGAGTGCTGGTTGCCAGAGGGGGGAAGGTAGGGTCGGGCAAAATGAGTCAAGGGTGTCAAATAATACTAACCTCCAGTTATCAGATAAATAAGTCATGAGATGTCACATATAGCGTGGAGGTTATAGTTAAGAATACTGTGTTGCAGGGCACCTGGGTGGCTCAGTGGTTGAGCGTTTGCCTTTGGCTCAGGTTGTGATCCCAGGGTCCTGGGATCAAGTCCTGCATCGGGCTCCCCAAGCGGAGCCTACTTCTTCCTTCTGCCTGTGTCTCTGCCTCTCTCTCTGTGTCTCATGAATAAATAAATAAAATCTAAAAAAAAAAGAGAGAGAGAGAATATTGTGTTGCATATTTGAAAGTTGCTAAGAGAGTAAATCTTATATTTGTTCTCAATACAAGAAAAAGATTCTAAAAATATTGTGTGGTTATGGATCTTAACTAGACTTGTTTGTGGTGATTATTATCACATATGTGCAAATATCGAGTCATTATGTTGTGCTAATGAATCTAATGTAATGTTATATGTCAATTATATCTCAAAAAATAAAAAGGTGTGGTACTCAGGGTGCCCTCCCCTGGGAGCCTTCTCCACCTCAGTCCCCTTCTCCCCACTCTATCTCAGGCTCTCTGCCCCCTGAGCCTCACAATTATGGGGGCCTTTTGCTTAGCATCACCGTAATGAAAGCACAGGGAGATTTGAGAGTACACAGCAGGCAATGGGCAGAATGTGGCCCCCCACTGTAGGATTCCAGTGACCCAGGCATTTCCTTGCCTTACTCTGACTGTCCAGGCATGGACCAGGTTGTCCTGGTTGTCCTGGTCCAGGTTGTTGGATCTGAAGCTCATCTTGAGAGGCAAGGATATATGGATTCACTCCAGGAACCTCAGGAGCAGTGACCAGCACGGTCCCTGTGGCCCTGACAGGGCTGTGTTCTCTGGCCCAGCATGGCTCTCCAGGCTTCCTGTCCACTCTGTGAAGCCCCTAAAAGCCTTCTGCATGAGTTAGGATTGTGTTCAGCTGCATGTAACAAACTCCATCTCTGAGCTTGACCACACAAGGTTTTGGTTTTCTTGAGAGGGCTGGGCAGCTGCTAGAGGTAGTTATGATGGACACAGTCTCCTTCCGGGACCTGGCTCACCATCCTTAGCAAGTAGTGCTCATCCTCACGCAGGAAGGAAGATGATGGGAGCATGAAGGAGAAAGACCTGTGCTGGAATGTTTAGGAAAACAATAGCCTTCTAGGTACCCACCAAGGGGACTCCCATTTATATCCCACCGAGCAGCACTGGGTCCCACAGCCACCTAAAGCAAGAGGGGGTTCTGAGAAATGAGCCCCAAGGGCACGTGGTCCCTCTGTACCAAGCTGGGACTCTGTTAGCAGGGAGGGAGGAGGGGAAGATTAGGGGCAGGTAACAACATCTAATTAACACAACTTCCAAAACATTTCTCTTCTGCCCAAGCCAGGGCGACTTTTGGGTGATTGTAACGAACGTCCAAAACTGATGTATGGCGGGACTGAATCCAGTCCAAGGATGCTAGGAATCCTTCCCTAAAGAAGTGATGTTTCAGATAAGGCCTGAAAGGATAATGGGTGAATGCAACAAAACAGGACAGGAGATTCTCAGGCAGAAGACATAGGATGAAGGTCCTGAAAGAGAAGAAAGAATGGGATATTTGAGGAAAGAAGTGTGACCCAAGAAGAGAGAGCAAGGGAAGGGGTGGACAGGAGAGGTCAGGAGGACAGAAGAGGGCCAGCATGCAGGCCTTGTGGGCTATGTAAGGGTCTGTAGTGGCCGAGTGAGCAAGGGCTCCATTCCAGAGTTTTCTGCAGGAGAGTAACATGACTTTTACAGATGACCCAGTTGGGAGGGGCCAAGATAGGTGTGTGTATTAGTCAGAGTAAGTCAGTCCTGTAACAAAGAGCCCCCAAGTCACAGGGGATTTGACAACGGAGGTTTATTCTTCACTCACACTACCTTCCAATGCACAGTGCTCAGGGCTCAGCTCCATGCAGACATCCACATGTGCATCCACTTCCAACATGTGGCCACCAAGGTCACCTTGGCATCACCGATGAAAACAGAGGACATGTGGAAGACAATGCAGAGTCTGGGGGACCAAGCTTCAGGTGTGTGCATCCTTCTGCCCACATCCTTTTGGTCATAATTCACTTATTTTGCCAGCTAACTGCAAGGGAAATGTGGCCTTGTGGAGTGCCCAGGAAGACAGGAAGTGACAAGGATGTCCTTGTACCCTGGGTAGTCACTGCCATGGTTTGTCCTTTTGGCCAACACATATCCATGAATGTCCTTCCTACTACATGTAGAAAAAACTCACCCTCTTCTCAAGGAGACACCCCAAGGTCCCATCCAGTCACTGCATGGCCTGACAGCCCATAAACTAGGGAGAAAACATATTTGCTGCTGCCCCCAGACACACACACACACACACACACACACACACACACACACTGTATAATGATGGAACCAAGGTAAGATAACCCCAGTGAAAAGTCCCATTCAGAAGAGAGAAGAATGGAAGACACCAGAAGCAAATGGTCCACTGCCTAGTGTAAGGCAGAGATTGCCAGGGATCTCCCCAACTTGACACTGGCTATGCTTTCTTAGAGAACTCCTCATCCATCTTTCTCCGTGTGCTCTGGCTCCACGCTGTAGGGGCTAAGATAGTGTCCTGTTGGCCACTGTAGAGTTTCCAGGACCCTGCTTCCTGTTCTTGGAGAGCTGGGGGCACAAAGGATATATTAAACTTAAGTCAACAACTCTTTTTTTCATCTGGGATCATTGTTTCTTTGACAATGCAATTCCCTCCAATCCTAAATTTCTGATCTACTTCTTCTAGTCAATTCTAAGGGCCAACAATCATGCCCAGAGCTCTTTCCTTAATTGTTGAGCCACATTTATTGTTCTCCCTCTTCTTGTCTCTCTGCCTCTTCCTCCTCACTTAATCATGACAGCCTTGCGGCTATTGTAATGGAGTGGCGATGTCACATCCTTCACCTGGGCTTCACAGCAGCCTGAGGCTTTTCTCAATCTTAATCTCCTACTGTTTCAGATCCAGACGTGGTTGGCTTTTCCAACCCTGAATATAAATCTCTCTCTGTTCCTATTGTTTCTACTTCAAACCAGCTGCTACTCCCCTAAACTCATCTCTTTCCTGTGATACCTTGCAAATGCAGCCAGAAGGGGCCAAGACACACGAATCTATTACTTCTTTGCAACCACTTTCCCTAGAGCTATAGGCTCAGCCCCTGTGTGCTCTGCCTCCCAAACTAGCCCAGCCAGTAGTCCTCCAAAGGATTTTGCCATTTTATAACATGGGCCACCAGATTTTAAAGACTCTTATTATCAGTTTCCACACAGTCACTCAACAGCTAAGCCAATGTTGCATATTTAGGTTCTTATGCTAACACTGCACTTCAAATGACCATTTTCTGTATTAGTAAGGGAAGACTGGTTGCTGTAACAAATAGCCCTAAAGTCTCCATGGCTCATCACTGTACGGTCACTCTTGCCATGGTTCAAGGGGGTTTGGCCAAGGAGCTGGGCTCCACAGTCACTTGGGGACCCAGCATCTGTGTGGCCTCAAGGCTGCCCTGGTATCATCCAGCCAGTGAGTGGAGGCAAACCATGTGAAGGAGGAGGACAGACCTGGCATCCATCACTTCTGCCCACAGTCTGGTGGCTGACTGCAAATTAGCCTAGGAGATGTGTCTGTCAGTGTGCCCTAAGAAGAATAGGAGCATGCTGGATTTCAGATTTAGAGTCACCTCCATCCATGCTCCCTCTGCCTGGATGCCTATATTCTCCTTGGAACACACGTATACATCCTTTAAGGTTCTGATCCATGCCACTTTTGTGACACTTCCCTCCCCCAGGCAGATATGGCAAGTCCCTGTGCCATGCCCACCCTGTAGTCTATATAGGCCTCTTCCTGACATTTCTCACTAAAGGTGCCAATTGTTCCCAGAATTATTTCCCAGAGCTTCCATCATCTCCATATGCCCAGCAAGGTATAGCATAGAGCCTGGCATAGATGCTCTATCAAAAAAATGAATGTCAGCAGGGACTCTGGCTCCCTGAAGCAGATGGTTCCATAGGCTATCCTTGCCAGCTTAGAAGGTGTATTGAACACCCCTTATCCTCTATCTGCAGAGTCGGGCCCCAGTTGCCCACAGCAGTGAGCAATGATGCCCCCATGGCCTGGCTTTCCCCCTTCTCTGCTTCATGCACCCCAGTCTTCTATTCCTAGTCCCTGAGATTACACCCCAAAATAAATCACCAGGTCCTAAATCCTTGCCTCAGGCTCTGTTTTTGGGGAGAACCCAGACTAAGAGGTCAAATGACTTTCCCTGCACTGGAAGACCCATCAGCCCCTAGAAAACTGGTCAGCACAAGGAGGACCCCATACTTGAGTCATGTGCTGCTAATGGAAGGGAGGGTCATTCCCCAGGCACCCCGAACCCAGTCCAATCCAGCTGGCACCAGCCTAGTTAGCTCCAAATGTCTTTCTTCCTAAGCTAATCTCCCTGCTTTGGGGATCGAGGCATGTGTCCATCACGTGGTAGCAGACCATGTAGAGTCAGGCTTTCACCCAGCATCCCTCTTGCTTCATCATCCCCATTTCCATATGACAATCTCCACTGTTTGGGGTGAGTTGTGTTCCTCCAAAATCCATATGTTGATGTTCTAACGCCCGGTACCTCAGAATGTGACTGTCTTTGGAGATAGTTTCAAAAGAAGTAGTGAAGTTGAAATGAGGTCATACGGGCAGGTCCTAATCCAACCTGATGGGGTATTTATCAGGAGAGGAGATAGGACCTAGACACGGACAGAGAGGAGACCAGGTGAAGACACCAGGAAAAGATGATTGCCTCCGCGCCAAGGAGAGAGGCCTCACGGGAAAGCAACCCTGCTGACACCTTGATCTCAGACTTCCGGCCTCCAGCACCGTCAGACAATGCTGTGGAAGTGGCCCGGCCTGGGGCACTTTGCTGTGGCAGCCCTGGCCCCCACCTCCACAGCTTTGTCCCCATGCTGGAATGCCCTGTGCGCGCCTCCTGAGCTCCCTGGACTCTACCTTTCTCCTGGCATTCACATGCCACCACCTCCAGTTGGACCTCTTACCTGGCGTGGAGCAAGTGACTTCCCTGCTCGTACCTGACAGCCACGTAACCACACTGGAGAACGGGAGATGCGGAGATGCGGATATAAGCGCCTAGTGACTCGAATACAGGCAGAGTGCTTTCAGAAACAAAGACTGCTTCAACGGCTCTGCTCAGAGAACTTTCTGGCTGACTCTGAACATGCCTC
The DNA here is from genome assembly GCF_011100685.1 of Canis lupus familiaris. Lineage (NCBI taxonomy): Eukaryota > Metazoa > Chordata > Mammalia > Carnivora > Canidae > Canis > Canis lupus. Next base: position 4,016,394 of record NC_049241.1, on the reverse strand, counting down.
TTCCTTCTCTGGGCTCCCCCCACCCCGCCCACTTCAACGCAGCCCTGTGTCTGGGCCTCGCACCCACCTGCTGCCTCTGCCCTGGGAAAGCCTGACCAGGACACACACCCAGCCGGGGGGCCCCAGCCTGCCTTTCTCCGGGCTCAGATGCCACACCCTCTCCGTCAACACACAGCACAATTTTGACGCCCTTTGAATCTGTCAAGTCGGGTCCTGGAGACAACACATTCACTGTGTCAGCCCCTGTTTGGGGAGAACCCAGAAAAATGACTGAATATGCAAATGGAATGCAAATGACCTGCTTCAAAGCAGAAAGTGTTCCCTTTGGCATCCTTTCAGGGCCTGCTTTAGTGAGTTGATAAAAATGCCCGTGAGGGGCACAGCAACGGTTGGCATGGAAACAGGGCTTCTAGGGTGCTTGAGGAGCCGTCCAACCAGCCCTGGAATCAACTATGTCAAACATCCCCTCCCTGCAGTCTTGTTCACACTCGAAGTTGGCACTCCAGCTGGAGAGAGCATTATCTTGGCCACTGGAGATAAGCTTCGGATTGTGAGCTCCCAGTAGGGATTCAAGAGATTTGCCCCTGAATAGATTTCTGCTCCCCCCAAAATGAACTTTCAAGTCACACAGCCCCGGTTTGAATCTTGGCTCGCAAATGCCCACCTGTGAGACTCTGGACAGGCTGCCAGACGCCCTGGAGACTTCATTTCCTCATCTGTGAAATGGCTGCGTGCAGGGGATGCTGCCTGGAGGATTCAGAGCCGGAGGGGTATGCGCCCCCCCTCCGCCACGCCCAGCACTGGTCGGAAGCTGCCAAGGCCAGGGCCCTGGCCTGGGGGGTCAGTTCTGTGCCCTCAGAGCCAGGCCTGGCACATAGTAAATGCTCAGCAAACACTGCCCTCCTTCCTTCCTTCCTCCACCATCTGTACATCTCATGGGCTATTTTTATTCGTGTTCCGGGTGAAATAAAACAAGTTAAAGCAGAACATGAAATTCGAGGAGGATTCCACCTTAAGGGGAAAAAAGAAAACCCCACCTTTGCAATAACAAACAGTTGGAGCTGGTGCATCACTTGGGTGAAATTGTTACCCCTCAAGACAAGTCTAAACTTTTCAGCATTATGAAAACTCTGAGGATTGCTTTGCTACCGAAAATTTATGGCCCCCAAATCATTCCTAAAAGACAGTGCACATTCCCAACCGAGTGTTTCCCTCTGGTACAATAGGCTCCTCTCTCCAGGCGGCTGCAGGCAGGGCGCACGTCCTGCACTTCTGCCTGAAGTGTCTGCTCTGTGGGGCCCAGGTGAGGCCCAGCACATAGTACGCACTCAACAAACATCCTGTCTTTGCACATTTCTGCCTGGTGGCAGCGCCACAAGACTGCTCCGGAGGGTCCCCTTCTCCTGCAACCCCCCACCATCCCCCCAAATAGAATCACAGTTCAAGGCACACACTCACCCAGTAGAGGTAAGGCAGGTGCCCCTACAGCCCTCCTCCACAAAACACGTTCTCCCTTGAAGATGAGAGACTAGAACAGACCTACACTGAAACAAAACTTCCAAACTTCCCTAGATGGTTCCACCGTGAGGTTTACGAATGAGGAAACCTAGGCTCTAAGAAGCACGTGGAGAATTTTGCCAGGGTCACACAGGGGTGGAGCTGAGCTCTGACTCCTGGTCACTTTGAATCACTGACACCTGGCTCTCTTCTCTCTAGCAGATCTTGGGAAGCGCTTGACATCTGGGTAGAGCAGATTGGCAGGTGGGGATTTGACTTAAAAGGCCTGATAGTATCTTTGAGAAGAATATCATTATCAACCTCCAAAATTTGGGGCATTAGGGAAAGTGCCCACTCTTGCATCACAATTGACATCAAAGAAAGACAGGTGTCCCCTTGCTCAAGAACATCCATGGCTCCCCACTGCTGTAGTTTGGTCTGGGTGCCTCAGGCCATGTCCTTGCCCGCCCCCCACCAGCCCCCCATCACAGCCAAAGGCCCTCCCTGAAGAGCTATGGTCCAGCCAGGCACCTCTGTCTCATTCACATATTTCCCTCCTCTTTCCTCTCATCTTTAGAGACTCCTGTCCAGACGGTCCTCAACTTCTTGACCTCCCAGCAGGCTCTGTTAGGGCCTGGCCCTCCCTCTTTTGGGACCCTAACTTCCCGGGGACTTGCCAAGCACCCGTGGGGTGCCAGGTGCTTCTGCACACGAATGCCTCACATCCTCACCGTCAGCCCATTTTGAGGCTTTGAGGGCCTGACCCGAGAAGTTCAGTAACTGTCCCAAGCTCACACAGCTGGAAGGTGGAAGGCCAAGGGCTCAACCCTAGGTCCCTCTGGCTTCACAGCTTCAGCTCCAGCTGCTCCTAAGGGCCTGCTGCCTCCCTGACATTGCTTCCGGTGTTCCAGCTCATCGAAAGTACAAAGTGCACTTTGAGGGTGAAGCCCTGGGCTCTCCGATTGTCCCCACCAAGCTCAGAGGCACCAGCTGTGATGTCCCCTAGGCACAGATGAAATGCTGAGAAGGTCTGTGTGGGGCTTTCATAAGCTCTGAGCCTCAGAGACATTAAGCGACTTGCCCAAGGTCACACAGCAGGTTTGGAAGGCGGCAGGAATTCCACAGCAGATCAGTTCAGGCAAGGTAAGTGTCTCAAACTCAGGTGCTTCAGGGGCCAAGCCGAGCCCAGCAACAAGGGCACACGCAGGAAGGCAGCGTGGGGGCTGGAGAACATGTGTCCTCCCAGGCTCAAGCTGGCGGTGGTCGGTTAGCAGCTGGGGACGCTGGTACCATACAAGTTTCTGATCCTCTACAAGAAGGTGGAAATCAAGATTTTTATGGGATACATAGTTTGGAACACTGACCGACCCCTTCCCTGAATGTTTCAGGTGACTCAGGACACAACAAGGAAAAGGCCTCCCGGGTTTGCCCCGAGCGTGAAGCCACTGCCATGGGGCTTGGAATTCTTTTCACCTAAAAGTGCCAGAGCACTAGTGCACAGCCCTTTTTACAGATATGGAAACTGAGGCCCAGGACACAGGTTGTCATGGCAGAGCCTGGGCCAGCCAGTCCCTCAACAAAAGAAGTGAAAAACTCAACAAATAAATGCTGTGGGACTCAAACCGCAGATGCACAAGCCTTGGGGCAGGCCTGGAGGGAGGCCTGTGTGCTTAGGTGGCAGACCTAATGTCTCTGGGCCTCAGTTTATCCACCTGCAAAGTGGAGGGCTTCTCACAGGGCTGAGAAGCTGCAACAGAGCCCGGCCGGCACAGCCCTGGGCTTTAAAACAAGTGCAGGGCCCTGTCTTTCGCCCTCCTGCCGGGGCCCAGGGGCCAGGCCTACATGGTACAGACCCGGAGGCCGCGGCTTGGCAAGCTCTGGTGAGTGGCTGGCGGACCCAGGACCGGGAGCCCCGGGGATGGCCCCCCCCCCCCCCCAGCTCAGCAGCGGGCTGTCACTGCCCCGCTTCACTCACTGCTCCCTTTGAAGTTCAAAGAATGGGCCTCGCCCCTTGGAAGCTGGCAGTAAATCAGGCAAGAGAAAGGAAACTGTCCACCTGGGCTGAGTTATGGTGGCCACGGCGAGACAGCCCTCACCCTCTGGGACCGGGGGCCCCAGCCTTACCTGCCTTGCTGGGCCCCCTCCTGCCCCTTACCTGCCCAAGCAGCCCCTTCGTCGCCCCCAAGCCCATCACCCAGCCTAGCTCCTCTGTTCCCGACCCCCGCCGCCAGCAGTCAGAGCCTGAGAGAGAGACTGAGGTCCCTCTACACCTTCTCCATTGAGGAGTGGTTTATCCCGTGCTTGCACACTTCCTGTGATGGGGAACTCACTCCAGGCCCAGCCAGCTTCAACCTAGGCAAGGCTCTCCCTCCCACAGGACTTAGGCTTGGCTTCCCAGTGGCTATCCCACCTTCACTCCTACCTTCATTCCAGGTCACAGGCCTCCTCCTCCCCAACCCCAAGATGGCCCTACAGAGATGGGGAGGCAACACGGCCTCCTCGGTGGCTCTCATTTTGTCAGAGCTAGGTGGGGGTGGGGGTGGGGGTGGGGGTGTCATAAGGGATCTCCAGGTTTATAGGTATGAACTCAGGGACAAGGGTGCGTGAGGGTGGCTTGTACTTAGGGCTGTGGACTTGGTGGGCAGATGAGTGGGTCTGGGACAGAGGACAGTGCAGCGTGTGTGGTCCCAGGGCAGCCATTAGTACGTGAGACCATGGGCGTGGGAGAGTGCCCAGCAGTGCGTGTGCATGATGTGAACACGGGTCAGAGGGCGGGTGCGTGGGTGGGACTGGGAGTAGGTTCAGTACAGGTGTGTCAAGGGGATGAAGCCCAGCTGTGGGAGGTCGTGGGCTTCCGGGGTGTGTGAGAGTGTCTGTGGCAGTGTGGGGTCATGAGTGTGTGCGAAAGTGTGTGTGTGTGTGTGTGCAGTGGAGAGAGGTCGGGGGCATCTGAGGGGCTGGTGGCCTGCAGCCCCTGGGGGACAGCCCAGGCAGGGTGACATCACTGGGCAGGAATAGCGCTTGAGCTCATCTGCTGGATGTGGATCCGAGAAGGTCGCTCAGGAGAAGCCAAGTGTGGGCTGCGGGGAGGACACGGTCTCTTTGGAGCGTGCATCTGCCCACAGACCACCAGGGCCTGCGGGGAGGGGAGGGAAGGGGCCTGACTCCTGACACCCCAGGGGTGCTGGGCTGTTGGGTCAGGGAGCAGCACAGAGGGTGGTGGTCACGGCCCAGACTGAGGGCAGCGGCGTGATCTGGAGCAGGCCACGGCACCTGTGGCCACCTTGGAAGTGGGGGACTCACACCTCCTCCGGGCTGCCGTGAGGGCTGGCACCTTGCAGCTGCCGTGTGGCTCCGCAGGCACTCTGTCCCCGAAGGCCTGAACAGAGCCAGCCAGTGCAGGGCACAGTGGGTGTGAGGCCTTCTCTCTCTTTGGGACCCTCGCCGGCGCAGCAGCGGGTCAGTCAGGGGCCTGGCTGACACCTGGAAGCCACACTGACCTGCCCCTGTCTCTGGCCCCAAACGCAGCCACCAGCAAACCCCCTTGGTTCTTTCTCTCCTCCACCTCTCTGTATCCATCCCTGACTCTCAGTCACCATGGCAACCCCCTGGGTTCAAGCCACCATTATCTCCTGACTGGACCAGCACAGCGGCCTCCTTCCTGGCCTCCTGCCCTGGTCTACCTCCCTGACACACTCCAATAAGCACCTGTGTGTGCCTGTACCCTCCGGGCCTTCTACAAGTCACACTCATCCCTTCCCAAGCCAGGTCCCCTATGGTCTTCTGGTCCACCCCCAGCCAGCCCCAAGCCAGGGTGCAGAGTAGAAGACTATGCTATTTGGCCCCAGGCTGCATGGGCCCAGCCCCTGGACTCAGGGAGGAGTCAGCATCCCAGAGGCACAGAGCCAACAGAAGGGACAGTGCTTGCTGAAGGCCCACCCAACCCCCATCCTCCCTCCCCGCCACGTGGGTTCAAGGTGGATGTGCTGGGTCTGGGGCTCTGACCACCTGTCCCAGCGAGAGTGAGAGAGTGCCCAAGGACAGGGGTGTTGGAGTTCAGGAGAGAGGCTGGGTGGCAGGTAGAGCCAAGGGTCTCCAGGGTACGGGGTATCCTAGAAATAGCTCCTTGATGTGGCTACACAAATTGGTGAGTCCCTCTCACTATATGGCTCTGGAGAGAGTGAAAACTGTGTGTGTATGTGTGTGTGTGTGTTTGTAAGAGGCTGAAAGTTACTGTTATGTGTGGATATAAAGTAACTGGCTGCAGTCGTGCACACAGTAGGTATTCAGTAAGGAGAACGTCACTCAAAACAAGAGGCACACAGTGTCTGAGCTCAAAGGCCAGCGGGGGTCCCTTAGGCCAGGAGTGCAGAACTTAGATGACCACAGAGGGCCCAGGAGCCACAATAAATGAAGGGGACTAGGCCCAGAGGTGGCAGGGGGGTAGGGGGACTGTGGACAGCTGGAGAACCCAAGCCCCAGATGCAGGGGCCTGCCTGCCCAGTGCCAGAAACCTATGACCCTGTAGGAGTATGGGCCCAAGGTGTCAGATCTTTCCATTGTCAAGAGAGGCCAGAAAAGAAGTCCAGAGCAGTATTTGACATTTCCCAGTTTTTTAAATGTGGTCAATGGGCTCACATCCCTAGCCTCCCATTTAGTGCAAGGCACTCTTTCTACTGAAAACAATTAGAGACTCCAGAAAACACAGTGGCCCAGCTGTGCACAGCACTAGGGCAGAAATCCAGGGAGCTCTTCACCTGCCCGCATAGCCCAGGCCCCAGGGAGCACAGGTGTGCCCTGGTTGGTGAGGGTGGTGATACTGTTGGCACTAAGCTCAATGCCCTCCTCCCTGCCCTAACGGGTGGGGCACCCATCCCCACAGCTGCTGTGAGGGCACCTGCTAATAGCTCACAGCCATGCCTTTACTGGAGAAGTGCCCTCAGCATCTGGAAATAAATGTCAGGAAGGTTTATGCTCCATCCCAAATGCACCCCCCAGGGGTAGTCATTGACCAATGATTGACCATTACAAGGTCCAGTCTCCTTATTTCAAGGAGGGCCACTCTGTAATGCCCTTTACTCTCCAGTGAGCCCTGTGGGATTCAAGCTGAGACCAGATTTCTCCTAAAACCAGACACCTTTGCTTGGTTTCTTCCTCTGTTTGATCCTGCTTCCTTCCCTCCCTTCCAGATTTCCCTGGAAGTTCCCTCTGTAAATCACAGGCACTGAATCCCTGCCCCAGGCTCTGGGTCCTTCCACTAGGAAGCAGCCTAAGCAGTGAGGGTAGGAGCAGGAAGGCTAGGTGGAGACAAGGCAAAAGGACTCAAAGGATAACAGGGGTCTGAGCACATCTGAAGGCAAGAGGAGGGAGACCGGGGTGTGCAGAGAAGGGAGCTTCTGGGAAAAGGGCTCCCCAATGGAGTTATACCCTTCCCTCCCCATGGTAAATGTCAGAAGGCATCAAATGACATTCAATGTCAACCTGGAGAAAAATCGGGGAGCAGTCATCATCACCATCTCTCCTGAAGAAAGTGCAGAGCCAGCCAGTCAACAAAACTAATCATATGCCCACTGTATGCCAGGCCCTCCTCCTGGTGTGGGGCGCTTGAAGGGACACACATGGACTGGAGAAGGCCCAGCTCCTTCAGCACCACCTGCCTGCCTTGTTTCCCTTCCTTCTCTCCTTCCTTCTGTCTGTCCATTCTTTCCAGATCACTCTCAGCCTCCATATCCTTCCAGATCCTGTGTACAGTAGATTTAACAGAACTACTAGATGTTCTTGGGCCTCTAAGAGAGGAATAGAAGGCAAAGAGCTCTGGAGGAGCCCGGAGAGGGAGGTACTGAATCAGACTGCAAGTCTGAGAAGGCTTTGGGGACAGGACCTCAGAGCTGTGTCCTGAGGGAGGAGGGCCCCCGGAGGAGGGAGATCTGGGTGTGGGTGAGGGGCTGGCAGCATCCAGGCTCTCTCCTAATGTCCCCACATGTCTTTTAGAACCTCTCCTTTCCCACTCCTGGGACCCTCTCGGCAGAAAGGGGTTTCCATCTCCAACCACGAGAGTCTAAGGCACCGGCTCCCCTTTTCTCTGCACTAAGGTAACCCCAGATGGGGCACAGATCTGAGCTGGGCTAATCAGATGCTCCAGCCCAGGATTCAAGGTCTTGAGAGGCATCCACGGGCTGAGGAAGGGTACAGGAAGGAGTAGCTGGGAGGCAAGTGACCAGGCAGGTGAGAACATGGTCTCTCATGAGTCTCCAGAGAACCCTCCAGATTGCCCCTCCTTCTTTTTAACAAACATAATGCAAGATTTGGTGCTTGTCAAGCCCACTCATTTTTTTGTCCTTCACTCTGTAGACATATATCTGTGGACTGTTAACAGTATTGTCTTGACCATTTTTTAATTTTATACATGTGTATCAACTATAAGTATCTTTTTTGTACCTTGTCTCTCTGGCTCAACATTGTTTTTTGAGACTTCTCCAAGTTAACATTTGTAGTTCAAGTTCATTCATTTCCACAGCTGTATGATCATTCCAAAAGGTGAAGACCTCACAACTGCCCAGTTGAGCCACAGACTTGAGAGCAATAGCACAAGCACATGCTTTAAGTGACTGAGTTTTGGGTGGTTTTGTTATGCAGCAATAGCTAGCTGACACAGGTGTAGGTGTCTTCAGGATTTCACTAGTACAGATGGCACAGCAGAAACTCATCTTGTGTGTCTCTTGGTGCCATGACTATAAGCAATTATGAGAACTTCCCTCAGAGGTGGCATGACTGTGGATCACAGTTTACACGTCACCAGCTTGCCTGGATGTCCTGGCTCACCTTCCAGACTAAGTCTTCCTGACTCCAATGGCTCTATGAATTCCCACGGTCTCTTCAGTAAATTCCCTTTTACTCAAGTCACACAGAGTTGAGCCTGGCCTACATGAGAACCATCCCGCTGACCATAGACTTGTAAGCAGTAATAAATGGGTGTGGTTTTGAGTCACTCTGGGGCTGGTTTGTTAAATGGCAACCACTGACACAGACAGCGGTCTCAACGTAGCCACCAGCTGAAAGCATCCATCTAGCTCTTCAGATACTAGTCCTTAAAGATGACAGAGGGAACATGGAATAACAAAAGAACGGCACCTGGGCAGGTTAGTTAGATCATTCTCATGCAAAAAATGTGGCTGTCAGAGCCCTTCAAAATAACATCACTAAATGGGGGCTCAGGATAACTGGCATGTGGGCCCAGCCCCCTCTACTGGGTTATCATGAGACGTAGGGCAGGTCCCTTTCCATTTCTGAGTCTCAGTATTCCTGTCCATAAAATAGAGTACCAACCCCTAATTCACAGGCATGCTGTGAACAGTAAGTGAAATAATGCGATCCGGCAACAGTTGGATGTCAGCAACACTGTCCCTGGGATTGAGGGACAGACATCTTTTCATCTGTGGTTTGTGAGTAATGACTACTCCAGATCTGTAGAGCAAATGACAGAATGGGCGTCAGATCTGCATCAGGAAGGATGCTTTTGGTGGCAAGTGACAGAAAACTGAATTTTAACTAGTCTAAACTAAAAGGGTGATTTATTAGAATTACTAACTCACATAACAGAATCCCAAGGGTAGATGACTTGAGGCATGTTTGATCAAGGCTCCAGCTTTGTTTCTCTGTGATTCTTCTTCTCTACAGTCCTTTGGATGTCGGTTTTGCCCTCAGGGTGATCTGTCCCCATGCCCTGGTTGGCTTAGGCACTCATGGATCCATCACTATGATAAAAGGGTTGGGATTGTGCCAACTGGCTGGACCAATCTGTGTCCATGCGAGAGCTAAAGTGGAGACAGTCACCTCCAAAATCTCATGACCACTGCTTAGTGAAGAAGAGGGAAGAATGAATGTCAGGGTTGCTATAACAAGGACCCTGGCAAGTGCGAAGTCCTATGACAGACACATTGCATAAGAGATGCTACCTCAATGGTCACTAGCATGTCCCTGTCTGGGCCTTAGTTTCCCTCATAGTAATGTAAGGGACTACCTGGATGGTGTCTATAGTCCTCCACTGCCTCCCACCAACTCACAGAGCCCAGGCTTTGATGGACTAGTCTGAGTCTCAGGCAGGAGGCTAGAGCCCACCACCTGCCATTCATGGGGTGGAGTGGACTCCACAGGCAAATGCTTCTGAGCAGAACAAATTGCTAGAGCATTGTTTCTCTGTCACCAGGTGAATGATTTCCAGGAGCTTATTGGGGCGGGTGAATGATTTCCTTGGCCTGCCAAGCCCTCTCCAAGACTGTAATTGGGTTTCTAGTGACAAATTCTTGACTGGAGCCCCCCAGCAAGGGCCAGGTTGTAGCAAACTCCAGTTCAAACATTTTTGAGGTCGTCTATCTGCTGCTCCGCCACCTGCTGTCTGCAGCAGAAGAGCCGGAAGTGCCAAACCTGCACCTAGCACTCCATCCCCTCCTATCACACAGTTGCTAGCCCCATGTAGCCGTTTAAATTGAAATCAGTCCTCAGTCACACTAGCCACACTTCCAGCACTCAGTGGCCGTATGGCTAGTAGGTGCCGTTGGACAGTGCCAACATAGAAGCTTTCCATCACTGTAGAAAGTTCTATTGGCCAGCCCACCTCCAGTAGAAATTCAGGGGCGGACCTCAGGCCAGTTCTTTCTCCCCTCTGACTCTCAGTGTCTACATGTTCTTTCCAGCACTAAGCCTCAGCTTCCTCCTCTGTCAAATAAGGGTGATAAGGTTAGACTTAGAGGGATAAGAGCTGGGGAATGCTGAGCCGAGGACCAGTAGTTACTGGAATGTAGTCTGGAGCTCAGGCTCTTGCTGCTCCAGGTGCATGATGAAGTAAATGTGACAGGGAAGGGGTCATTTGAGCAGACATCGCCCAGTAGATTTGGTAGGCTGTTCACAAAGTAATGATCCATTCTTTCTGCTTATTTATGGGACCCTCAACTTTCACTAGGGCTAAAATGCATAGTGTGGGAGAATGAAGGATGATTGGTCCAGCTCATCTGCCACCCTCATGATCATTTGCCTGTGAATGGTCAAGGGATGACCATGTGATGTCAGGGGAAGTCTGCTGGAGGCTTCTGGAAAAATGTCTCCTGTCTGATAATAGACATGCCCATGAGAAGTTCACTTTCGGGTGTGACTCCATGGTACCCGGTGCTTTGGCAGCCACTCTGGAACCATGAAACACAATATTATAGAAAAGTGACCACGCTCAGGGGGTCACATGGGAGGGCTGGGTCCCCAATGTGTATGTTGAGCTCCTGGACCCACACTACCTCCTCTCACCTCCAGACTTCAAGTAAGGCAAAAATAAATGTCCTCGATGGATGGACTTCTTGCAGCCAAAGGCATCCTGCACAATTCTCGTGCAGGGGTGAGTGAGCTTGGCAAGACATACAGGTCCATTCCCAGCAGAGACAACAGTATGTGCGAGGATGCAGAGGTGTGACGGGGTGCCCCATCGTCCAGAGTGGGAGAACTGGCTGTGGGTGAGGGCTGTAGCTGCCTCTGGAGCTGGGCAAGTCCACGTGGTTGCAAGTCGGTGGGGCAAGGGGACAGTGGAGACTTTTAAGGACCAGCTCCTGAGTTACAGGGTGAGCTGTGGGAGGGGATAAAGGGAGCCTTGGGGAGGAGGCCAGGCAGGAGGTAGGGGGGATGATGGGGGGGAGGTGAGAGGCTTGGGGTCGGGCAGTGAGCAGGTGTTAGTGGCTGAAGGAATGAGGTAAGGTGCAGAGGAGGAGCAGAGGAGGAGCTGAGGATGTCTCAGCGGGGAGAGAACTGAGGACAGGGCCCTGGAGACAAGGACACCTAAGAGAGGGAGGAAGCTGACAGAGAGGTCTGAGAAAAGACCAGAGAGAAATGCAGAAAGGGTTTCCAGCAGGAGGAGGAGGGGTGGGCACAGGCAGGCTCCCTCGTGCCACAGCAGGACAACTCTGAGCTGGGCCATACTCCTTCCTCCACTCCACACCCTCCCATGGCTCCCATCTCCCCAAGGTAAGAAAGAGCCGACATCGTCACAGCCACCTTGGATGCCCTAAGACCCCCACTCCCCACCCCACCTCCCCAACCTCATCCTCCACCACTCTCTCCTCACCGTTTCAGCCACACTGGCCTCCTTGCTGTTCAGGGAACAAGCCAAGCATGTTTCCATCTCCGGGACTCAGCGCTTGCCGAGAACCCACTTCCTCTGGATCTTTGCAAGGCTCATCCCGTCACCTCCTTTGGGAAGTCCTCCCTGGCTACTTATCTAATACAGCCCCCTCCCACAGTGCTCTCCCCACCCCCTTACCCCGAGGCATCCCTCTCCAGGGCCCATAAGTGTGGTACTTGGTGTGCAGACATAGTTGACCTTTGACCGACACGGCGATTATGGGCGCCGACCCCCCATGCAGTCAAAAATCCGTGTATAACTTCTGACTGCCCCAGAAACGTAACTACTAAGAGGCAGCTGTTGGCCAGAAGCCTTATTGATGATATAAACAGTCAATTAACACATTTTCTGTTTGTTGTGTGTATCATATGCTGTATCTTCACAATAAAGTCAGCTAGAGAAAATAGAAGAAAATGGTACTAAAAAAATAGAGAAGAGAAAAGACATTTATAGAACTGTCCTGTATTTATCGAAAAGAATCTGTATAGGGGCACATGGGTGGCTCAGTGGTTGAGCCGCCTGCCTTTGGTCCAGGGTGTGATTCCCCCCTGGGTCCCTGGATCGAGTCCCACGTCGGGTTCTCTGCAGGGAGCCTGCTTCTCCCTCTGCCTGTATCTCTGCCTCTCTCTGTCTTTCTGTGTCTCTCATGAATAAATAAATAAAATCTTAAAAAAAAATAAAAGAAAGAAAGAAAACAATCCATGTAGAAGTGGATTCTCCCAGTAGGGAGGTGGAAAGGGAGCAGGTGTGCTGGTCCAAGTGTTGCCGGCGTGGTGCAGTCGCAGGTGAGAATCCGGAGGAGGAAGAGGAGGAGACTGCAAGGATAGGCCCAGGAGCAATGGCGTCCAAAGAGAAACAAGTGGTGAAAAATGTCAACATGGAAAATGCCCAGCAGGAAAACGAAGAACAGGGTCCTGTGCAGAATGAAGAGGAATCACGCAATTCGAGAGGGAGTGAAGGCCAGAAGAATGGAAGAAATGTTAAGCTGGGGCGAATGAGAGGACTTGTCCCTAATTTTCGATGGGCCATACCTAACAAGCATATTGATCACAATGAAATGGGAGATGATGTGGAAAAGTTCGTAGGGCAAATGATGGAGATCCAGAGAAAGACTAAGGAGCAGCAAATGAGGCATCATAAGCGCTTTCAAACTCTTGAACCTGATAATCATTATGACTTTTGCCTTATACCTTGAATCTTAAGGTTTTCCCTGAGGTTAATAATGTGGCCTCTGCTCCACAAACTTGTAGTTTTGTGATTTACTTTTTCTGTAAACCTTTTGGTGTTTCCACTTACCAGTTTGTAATTAAATATTGTTTTGTCTCTGTAAAACTTTCTGTCCAGCAGGGAAATTTCACCCCTTCTTAGGAAAAACTATTCTTTTCATAATGTGAAATTAATAAAGCAGTTGAAAAAGCAAAAAACAAAAAAACAAAAACAAAAACAAAAATCATGGTGTTGTTCAGGGCTTGACTGTACTATCAACGCTTTCATATTGATCAGCTCGAATCTGTACCTGTTCTGTTCGCAGCCATATATATCCTCAGTGCTCAGAAGAAGGCCTGGCCTGTAGGAACAGTGGAGGAAAATTTGTAGAGCCTATGAATGCATGAGGATTCAGCGCAATAAAGACTCCAAATAGTCCTGAGTTTGACACTGAATCCAGAAAGTGGAAGGGGAGGAAGGGGAGGCAGCAGGTAGAGACAAATCATTTAGGAAGTTTGGCTGTGAAGGAAGAAAAGAAACAGGACTGGGGGAGTGTGAAGAAGGTAGTGCGGGGGCCTTTCTTTTCCAGATAGAGGTAGGTGACACAGGATTAAATGAGATGGAAGGAGCCAGTAAAGTTCAAGATATAGATGAGGAGAGGACACTGGTAGAGCCTGGCCAGAGGATGTGGGAAGGAGAGGGCCCCAGAGCCTCGGAGGGCTGTGCCAGCAGGAGGAGGAACTGGGGTGGGTACAGGAGGTCTGTTTTGTTACCGTCCCTCTGACAGTGGTCCCTGTAATGGGGAGTAAGCAGGAGAGTTCATAAAAACACGTGGCATTTATTAGGCACCTACTGGTGCCCAGGCCCTGGGGAAGCTCTGCCATGGGGCTACAACTAAATACCGGGAGAAACTGAGTCTCTCTTTGCAACAATCATGCTTTAGGGATAATGAGAATCTTGTCAATGTTGGTATTTCCTCCTCTACTTGGCTACTAGGAAGCTCAAAGCCAGACTTGAAGGGCAGTTTTTAAAACCGGGTAGAGAATTCTGAAGCCTGTCTAGCTGCCTTCTTACTTCCTTCCCTGGCTTGCTCACTAGTTCAATTTTTACCTCGTCTTGCCTGGAAGTTTTCACTCGTCACATGTGTCTGTGGGGCTGCAGTTCATAGAAAATCTAACTAATGGTGGATTAAAAACATGACAGTGGTTTGTTTTCCTCTCTCATAACTAGAAGCCAGGAAGTCCATGGCTCAGGTTTAGGCCCACACTCCACTCTATCCTCAGGACCTGGACTCCATCTCACTCTACTCCACAATGGAGTAGTGCGCTCCTTGTCCTCATGCTTACAAAGTGGCTGCAGAGTTCCAGCACCAAATCCAAATCCAAAGAAAAGAAAAGAACTGCCAGAGGATAAACAGTAAAATACGTTTCCTAAAAACCCCTCCTGGCAAGTTCTGCTTAGGACTCATGGGCTAGGACCATTTCCCATGCCCTTCGTACCTCAAGGGAAGCTAGGAAATGTAGCTCTTTTCCCCAGGCATTGTGCAGCTCTGAACAAAACCGGAGTTCTATTACTGAGAAAAAGGGGTGATGGATATTGGTTAGGTAGATGGCAGTATCTGCCATGGTTAGCATATATTTTTCTCTTTCATCCTTTATAGAATAAAGAAACATATGAATGTTGCAGTGGAGCATAAAAGCCCTACTGTTTCTCCAGGGAGCCACAAATGCTGTGTCTACCTCATCTGTGGTTTTGTCTTCAGTTCCTTGAAAGAGAACCAGGTGACCAAGACATCTCTCACATGGTGGTATCATCATTCCCATTTTGTAGGAGAGGAAACAGCGCTTCTTCAGACCTCAACAAACATCAAACCACACAGTCATCGGGCTTATTACTCTGCAGAGGAGGAGATGCGGTCCAGAGATGTTAAGTGACTTGCCCAAGATCCTACAGCAACGTCACGGCAAAGCCTACAGGCTGGGTCTTTGGAGATACAGTTCAGCTTGAACCCGGTCTGGACAGAGCTCAGCCCTAAAGGTTGTCGAAGGTAATGTCACTGCATTCCCCAGAGATACTGAAGTTCCATTAGGTACAGTTGGGTTAGACGTGGGTCCCGGCAAACTGGGACCCTGTGAGTCATGCAGCTGCTGGAGCACCAGGGGCATGAAGAACATAATTAATAACTTTCAACCAAATTCAGGGTGAAACTGGTAAACAATGAACTTGAGTGGTGGGAAAAAAATTGTTTTCAGCTAGAAGTCCATTTCCTTGGGTCAAAAGCGTTTTCGGCAGGATGGTTTTCCAGTAGACCATGAAGACCTGAACATGCCCAAAATATGTAATCCCTTAATAAGTGCCGGAGAAACCCTATGTTGGCGCCCTGACAAGCTGCCACCCGAATCACAATACGGTTTCAGCCCCCAGAGAGGAATCAAAGTCCCCATTATTAAAATGCGTTATTTATGGCTTACAGAAAGCCTTCCAGACCCCTGACAGCTCAGGAATGAGCTCAGAAATTAACTCTTTGATATTATCAGGGTCAATCCATCTCTCTGGATTCTTTACCTATGTTCTTCTTCTTCTTCTCCCCCCCCCCCTTTCTTTTTCCTGAAAGGCACGTACTGAAGAGGAATTTCATTCAAGGCACAAAGGAATGACGAAGCTGGTTGGGGAACTGCCTGAGCCCCTTCGCTGATCAAACCTCTGATTCATCTGTCCTTTCTGTAAAGACAGAAATGACTTCTAACTTAACTGAAGGTGGCTGTGAGGACGGGAGAACACAGTGGGTGGCCTGGGATGCAGAGTATGTAGCTGGAGAGCTCTCAGCCACCCCCTTGTCCCACGGAGGCTCGGACAGGGCACCAGGCCTGGCTGCTGTCACCCAGCAAGATCACCCTCCAGCAGGTCCTTGGCAAAGTCCCGACTCTGCTTGTGGCCTCAGTTTCCCTCTCTGTAAAATGGCTGTGGACGTGAGCCCAGTGTTTTTCAAACTTTTTTTTTTTTTTTTAGTGGTTGAATCTGTATTTATTTTTCAAGCTAAACCATTCAACGAATCCCCAAAACATATTTTAAAAATGAAAAATGCTGTTGTTTTCCTCCTGGAAAACATAGATACCAAAGGACCCCAGGAAGTCTGTGGTTCCATGAAAGATTGTTTGAAATTCAGGCATGAGCTGAGCATTGAGACATTTCCAGTGTGGAATCCCGGGCTCTACAAATGAGAGAAGCTATTCTTTCCAAATGGAATTCTGACTGTGTTGGCCCCCTCCCCTCACTCCGGCTCCATCCACTGCACACAGGGCTCCCCAGTACAGAGATGGGCTCTTGCTGGCTGAAGGGACCCCACTGGCAGGAGAAAGAACTGACCCTGCCTTGCCTGATGCTGAGGGCTCTGAGCCGCCTGGCAGCTCTCCCCAGGGGCCATTCTAACCAGGGTATAGCATGGGAAGCTGTGAGAAGCAGAATGCTGGCTGGTGGCCAGAGGGCCTTAAGCTAGATCCTATGTCTGTTACAAGCTTGCTAGGTGACTATGGGTAAATCATTTCCCTCTCTAAGGTCTCAGTTTTCCCTACAGGTGCAATGCCAGAGAATATATTGGTCAGGATTATTTTAGGTGTAAAGGACAGCCAACTCAAACTGGCTTCCAAAACTGGAAAAATGGGAACGCATGTGCACTGTTGGTGGGAGTGTAAATTGGTGCAGTCCCTATGGAAAACAGTTTGGAGATTACTGAAAAAATTAAAACTACAACTAGCATAGGATCCATCCAACCCACCTCTGGGGACGTATTCAAAGGAAATGAAGACAAGATATTGAGGAGATACCTGCACTCCCATGTTCACAGCAGCATTATTCACAGTAGCCAAGATAGGGAAACAATCTAAGTGTCCATCAACGGATGACTGGATAAAGATGTGGTGCCTATACACAATGGAATACTACTCAGCCATAAAAAAGAAGGAAAACCTGCCGTTTGCAACAACATGGTTGGATCGTGAGGGCATGATGCTAAGTGAGATAAGCCAGACAGAGAAGGACAAATACTTCATGGTATTGCTTGTACGTAGAATCTTAAAAAAAAAAAAAAAGTCAAACTCCTAGAAACAGAGAGTAGAAAAGTGGTTGCCAGGGATTAGGAGTGTGGGAAATAGGGAGAGGTTAGTAAGAGCGTACAAGGTGAATAAGATCTGAGGAGCTAATGTACAACATGGTGATATCGGTGATAACACCGTATCCTATGAGCGAAATTCGCTAAGAGCATAGAATTTATATGTTCTTACCGCTCACAGTAAAGAAATACGTGGGGTGTGAATATGTTAATTAGCTAGATGGGAGGAACCCTTTCACAATGTCTAGACATATCCAATCAACACATCACACACATTGCAAATGTGTCAATTATACCTCAATAATGCTGGAAAGAATAAATAATTAAAAGTGCTTAAAAATTAAATTAAAAATGCCTGGAGCTCCCAGATCACAGCCATATGGCTCCAAGCTTCTGGAAAGCAAGAAGGCATCCCCCCGGATGGCACCAAGAAGAATCTCAAGACTCAGGCTAGTTGGCCTGTCTTAGGTCATGTGACCCCCTGACACATACGCAAACCCTCGCCCTGTCACTGTGATGGGAGCATACTCTCTATTGATTGGCCATGCCTGGCACATATGCTCCTGTGTGAAGCCCAGAGTGATAATCTACTCCCCTTCCAATCCCTATTATCCCCAAAAGATAATAAATCTCCCCTAAGAAGGCCAACCAAGCACTGGGAAGGCTGAATCCACAGAGGACCATTAGAGAGAACAAGGGTGTCTAGCTCAAACCAGAGCTCATGCAGCACCCAATACCTGGTGCAGAGGAAAGTTCACGTTGCTTTTGTTGAAGGAAGTGGGTAATCCAGAACCCCACTCACACACTTTTTTCTTTACTCTGTGGATCCCAGCTTGAATGTTGGAGGACCCATGCAGTTCCTTAGAAGAAACGTTCTGAGGGCCTCTGGAGGCTAAAAATCGTGGTCTGTACTGCCAAAGACAGCCTGAGATCAGGGACACTGTGCCAAGCTGCCCCTTCCTGTTGACAGACCCTGAGGTCATCTTGCCTAACCTTCCTTCTGACATCTAAATCCCTCTTCAAAAAGCAGTCTCTCCACCCTCCTTCACACTTCCCTGGTCAGGACACTCACTCACCTGGCACTTACCCCAGTAGGGGCTATTGTCTGTTTAGCCTTTACCCCAGCCTATGAGCTTTGCGAGGGCAGAAATTGTGTCTATTTCATTGTCGTGGTCCCAGCCTAGTGCAAAAAGGCTTAGTAAATCTTGAATAGATAGATAGGTGGGTAAATGAATTGATGGATGGGTGAATGGATAGATGGGCAGACAGACGGATGGATGGATGAGTGGGGGGTTGGCTGGATAGGTGAGTATGTAGGTAGATGGATGGATGGATGGATGGATGGATGGATGGATGGATATGTGGATGGATGGATAGATGAATAGGCTGCTGGATGCATGGATGGACAGATGGATGGATGGATGAATGAGTGGGTAATGAGTAAGTGGATGGTGGGTGGATGGGTGAATGGATGAGCAGGTGGTTGGGTAAGTGGATGGATGGGTGGGTGTGGGGTGGATCAGTCAGTGGTTGGGTGAGTGTGTGGGTGGTTGGATGGATGAGGGTGTGCATGGGTAGCTCGATGGATCAGTGGGTAGATGGATGGATACATGGATGGATGGATGGATGGATGGATGGATGGATGGATGGATAGATGGATGGATGGATAGATGGTTAGAATACATATAATCCCAAAATAACCCATTTCTTTCCCAGAAACTAGGATTTATTCCAACAGAGCTACCAGCTTCTTGCAGCGATGCACACATATATATGTAAAGGGTCCTGTCCCCTACCCTCTGACCCACGGACTTGCCTAAACCCCCACCCTTGTCACTTCAGGATAGCCCTGCAGGCACTAGGGGAGATAGTGACTGGGATCCCTGGCCCAGCTTCTCTAATTGCTCCCCATGAAGTGAATTCTCTACTGTCAGGCTGCCCCCTCAAGACACACCTCCACCTATACCTGTCTTTTTCTCAAGGATCTCAGCTGTAGCACTTAGGGGATGCTAATGGATGCAAGCAGCAATCAGTTTCCTCCTTTTAGGCTCTATGCCTTAAGTAATATGACCTGGGTCACGTTTTCTTGTCTGTACCATAGGGACTGAGCTCCTGGACACCATGGACAGTGCCAAGCCGTATCTTCTGATCCTGGCCATGCATAGCTTGCTTTTTGGACCCAAGTCCTGGGATTCACATTTGCAGGTGTCCTACAGTGTGACAAGGTCGTTCTGATTCCTGAGTCCATTTGTGGCCACCTCCACCTTGACCCAGGCTCCATTCTGTGAGCAGCCAAGGGTAGGACATGGTGGCATTTCCTCTGGAGAAGCTGTAGCAGAGGAGGAGCGGGTGAGAGGGAGGACATGGGGTAGAGAGAGGAGAGCAGTGGAATGTCCTCAAAATGAGTACCTGACCCAGAATGAGTTAGACTCCGACCCTTGGCTCTCCTCCAAGCATTTTCTTTTCCATCCTTTGCTTCGCCCCTTATCCTGTGCTCGGTCCTGCAGTCCCCTTCCTGTCAGAAGCTTCCCAAAGACTCAATCCTACTTTCCCCCCAAAAATCCCTGACAAATACATGAAACACAAGTGTGGTTTATTTTTTACTTAACATATGGGGAAACTGAGGCCTTTAGGGAAGATGCACCCTGCTCAAGGTCTCCCAGGGCATCAGAGTCCTAGTGGATGCCACCTCTTTTAACTTACAGCCACCACGTAACAGGCAGGGCTGTGCAGTGGGGAGACAGGGGGCCAAGGGTCCGGGTGGAATCCCAACTCCATCCTTCACGAGCCAGGCAACCTTAGGCAATGACCTCCCTGGGCCCAATTTGCCTGGTTGTAAAATGGGGATAGCGCAGGACTTAGCCCACACTACACCGGGGTTATGTGCGGTAAATGAGATAGTCTGCGTCAAGTGCACGCACAGTGCCCCAGGCACAGATATGGGCAAGGACTCTGTGCGTTTTCACCATCATGAGCTGGATGCAGTGCTGGGCACTTTACAAACATCGTTGCCTTTTTCTTCACAGGCTAGAAAGCACTGTTCTCGTTTTACAGCTGGGAGAACCGAGACTTGGAGAACGAAGCCAAGTCTGCTGCTCTGCTGCCCCTCAGAGTGCCCAGTGCATGTTCTGTTGAATAAGAGGCCAAGAGCATCTGCTCTTGGGTCTCTGCACACTTGCTTCCAAGTTCACAGTTCTTCTAATTCTCACTTCCAGGAACCAGCCTGGCCTTGAAGGAGACGACGGAGAGTGGCACAGTGAAGGCTCGTTTTTTCCGTCAAGAGAGACAGACTGACCTTCAGCCAGTGCCACTGCTACTTTCACTTGGTGCCACACTGTCCCCCTGAAAGAGCTGGACCTGAAGCAAGTGAACAGAGATACAGAAAAGACAAATTGCAAACACGATGGTTCTATGGTACAAACAGGATTATAAGGAGATGGGGCGGGCAGGCATATATGAGCTAAAATGGCCCGGGGAGACGTCTCAGGAAATAGAATGTGAGTTCTTGAGAAATAGATGGATCATGGCTATCTAAGGAAGAGATTCCAAGGGAGAGGAAACAGCAGGTGCAAAGACCCTGAGGCAGAGATGTTTGACACGCTGGAGGAACAGTGAAATGGCCAGCATGGCTAGAAAGTACTACGAGAGGCCCAGAGTGGGAGGAGATGCGGCTGATATCAAGGATCCCCAAGAAAGCAGTCGGCCTCTCTGGGTGGTATCACCTCTCCAGAAGCCTGGGAAATTGTGCTTGAAAAAGGAAGCAAACACAGCACAGATCACTTGCAAGCCTAGAACATTTTACACACAAATGAACACACAGCTGCTGGGAATATGAACCAATATCAAGAATCAAACGTTAAAGATGCACATGCTTTGGCCAGGCAGTTTCAGCCGCAAGAATGATAGGGCACATTAATTCCAGCCAGGAAAATCTAGACCACGTCTAATTGTCAGCGGAGGGCTGGGTTGTGTGTGTTGTTATGCCACGTCGAGGCCACGAGGTATGATGTAGTTGTGAAATGATGCTGTAGAGAAACGTTCCCCAACATGGAAAGATGTGCACTCTGTGCCATTAAAATGAAAAATGGTGTGGTCCCTTCTCTCTAAATATAAATCTGCATGCGCACCCACAGCGAAGGAGGCTCGAGATGCAAACAAGCATCCCTGTGGATCATCTAGATGCTGAGGGGCCAGCTTTGCGGGAAGAAATTGCAGGCAAGTTCTCTTGTCCTCCTGTTGTTTATCTGGGTTTATCTGGGTTTCTTCCCCCTAATGTTACTTCACAACCCCTGAATTAAATTGGAAACTTTATTTTTTTTAAGATTTTATTTATTTATTCATGAGCAACAGAGAGAGAGAGGCAGAGACACAGGCAGAGGGAGAAGCAGGCTCCATGCAGGGAGCCCGATGTGGGACTCGATCCCAGGACCTGGGATCACACCCTGGGCTGACAGCAGATGCTCAACCGCTGAGCCACCCAGGGATCCCTGAAATGGAAACTTTCAAGAGGCTCAGGGACCTGTGATCCTGCAGCTAAGGTGGCTTCCAGGGCCGGTGGGTGCTGGGCTGTAACTCTGGGGGATTTGAAAGATACGGTGGTCACCACTGCCATCCGCAGCCCTGCGGTGATGCACTGAGCCGAGGACTCCAACAGGCTGCACTCCAGGGCCCGGGGCTGAGCCGAGGGGAGGGCAGGGCAGGGCAGGGCAGGGCAGGGCCAGCCAGGCAGCCAGGACATCAGCTGCCAGTCTCCACAGGGCCGGACCGTCGGGTGCTCACCGCACACAGCCTTCTCACATGTCACCAGCGGCCCGCTCTGGGAGATACTGCTGTCCCCATTTTACAGATGGAGCAACTGAGGCTCAGAGAGGGGGCCGACCCACTCAAGGTCTTATAGCTAAGCAGTACTAAAGGCAGGACCCAAACTCAGGCCAGGAGGACTCCAGGGATGTGTTACTGCCAGGAGTCCACCTGCACACTCAGCATTTCACCAGGCCCTGCACAGGGCGGCTCAGCACATGCCCACACCACAGCCTCGTGATGGGCAACTAGGCACAGCGAGGGTAAGCAGCTCACCTAAGGCTGCACAGCCTGCAGGTGGCAGAGCCTGGGGCTCCAGCCCCCACTACACACTCCAGCTTCCCCAAGATGTAATTCCAGAGAGAGCTAGAAAGAAAGCCACCTCCTGTCCTGAAGGACTAGGTGGGGAAACTGAGGCAGTTGGGAGCTGCTGACGACTCCCTCCCCAGACACCCCTGCCTTCCTGCCCGACTCTCCGGAAACGGAGGATTTCTGGTGGGGACTGATCAAAGTATCCACTGGAGGTGCCCCCAGAGCCATGGAACTCCACAAGGAAGCCCAGAGAGGGGCAGTGACTTGCCCGAGGTCACACAGCACCACAGCAAGGCAGGGCCCACAGACTTCCCCTGCCCTGGTACCATGGGCTGGCATGAGGGGGCTGTCAAGGAGAAGGAAGGAGAGAGCCTGCATCTTCCAGGCAGAGAGAGATTCCTCACGTCTGGCGATCACGTCATCGGCCGGGACGCCGCGGCCCCCAGAGTCACCGTCCCCGTCCTTCATGACCTCATCTCTTGGCTGGGCCCCAGCGCAGCGCCTGGTGCCTGGAATCAATACCTCTTGGCAGGGCCCAAGGCCCCCTCGTCTTCCTGCCCGCCCCTCCCCAGCGGCCCTGCCCAGCAGCACATCGACCCACTGCGTGCCTCCCACTCCCAGGCAAAGTCCCGGTGGAGCTGCCTGCCACCACTCACCGCGGGCTGGGGGTGAGCCCCGGAGCCTTTGAGGAGCTCACACTCGGTCTCCTCCTGGCTCACCGGGGCTGTCACCACAGGTGGGGAAAGCCACCTGCATCCAAATCCAACACCTCCCCACAGTCCCCCCCACCCCATGGAGACAGCTCGCACGGCCTCCCTGGCCTCAGTTTCTTATCGTGATGAGAGGATGATGAACCCAGTTCCCAGAGTGACCCTGGGGATCCATCGTCAAACAGTGCCCGGCAAACAGTAGGTGCTTAATAAATACTAAGTCCCGGGGCACCCAGGTGGGGCAGTGGGTTGAGCATATGACTCTTGCTTTCTTGGTTTCTGCTCAGGTCATGATCTCTGGGTTGTGAGTTCGAGCCCTTTGTCAAGCTTTATGCTCTGCACAGAGACTCCTTGAGATTCTTTCCCTCCCTCTCCTTGTGCTCCTCCCCCTACTTGTGCACTTGCACATTCTTTCTCTAAAATAGATAAATTCATCTTTAAAAAAATAAAATAAGTGTTAAGTCACTCCTCCCTTTAGTCTGGATGCTTGTGAACACCCGTCCAGGGTGTTATCATGCATGTGGGTGACCACGGGCGGGAGGCTGAGTAGGGATTAAGGGGTGAGGTGGGGTCTTCCCCTCTGTGAAGTGCAGGTCCCTGGGGGTGGAGGTGGGGTGGGGTAGGGTGGGGGGTGACGCAGAAGCAGAATCCAGCACCAGATGACGTCACAGAGCAGTCGAGGCCGTGGCTTAGGACCTGGGCTGGAGGGCCTCATAGAGCACTTGTCACCCAGCGCATTCTCTGTACGCAGGTGGCAAAACCAACGAGGGCCCAGAAAGGTGAAGGCAGTGCTGAAGTTCCCAGTGCAGGCAGACGGGCTCGGTGTCCACACTTCTGGGCCCGTGGGGGTGGGCAGTCTTCAGGTCCCAGCACTGGAGTGTGCCACGACAGGACGGGCCCTCCACCATGGTCAATGTACGCTTCGGCCAGTGCTCTGCACTCACGGGGCCCCCGCGGACAGCATCTCCCTGGGTCAGGCTTTACCAGGAAACTATGGCTTCTCCAGGTCCCCACGTCCCTGCTGCCCAGGCGCCCCCCACCCCTCACCCCCAGCTTGGGGGCATCAGGACAGGGTGGGAGGGGTGAGAATAGTGAGGACCTGACAAGGCGTGGACACAAAATGAAGGCCAACAGCAGAGGAATGCCAGGCAGACTGTAGGAAGCGTGGAGACTGCGGGGAGCAGGACAGCATGGGCGCCGTCAAAGGGGGGGTGGACTCAGGGCCAGCCGGTCATTGCCAACTGGAAGTGTGGGCTGTGCGGTTGCTGCTATACCGTTGTCAAGAAAAGCAACAAATACAGATTTTAATTTAAAATTTCCCCACTCAGTCACTGAAAACATAGGCTCAGACAAAACGCAGGTGCAGCCTGAAGGAGGCCGCCCCAGAGGGGGCCGGGGGTGAAGGGACTGCAGACGAAGACACCCAGGGAGCAGCCAAGCGGACAGCCCGCCGGGGAGGCCAGCGGGGAAGCCGGGGCCGGGGCTGTTTGGGTCTCCCCATGGGTGCTTGCCCCCGGGCTCTCCAGAGCTCCCCAAGGCCTGATTCACCATTGCCTTCCTCCAGCTGCTGGCTGGGGGGAGGCTGTTCCCCAGTGGCCCGCCCTGCTCTCCGCAGCATGGTGCTCGGGCCAGGAGGCAGCGCTGTGGGACGGGGACTCCCCCTCCCCGGCACCCTGAGATCAATGAACCCCCACCGTGAGCAGCCCTGGATGTGCGGTGGCCGTGGCTGCAGGTTTGGGATGATTCCTGGTGTCTTTGCTGGCACGTCCCCTTCTTCTCCCAACCCAGGAAGCAGCGAGAGGGTCTGCTGAGTGGTAAGGGCCCGGATAGTCTGGAATGTTCTCTGCCGCAGTGGGGACAGTGAAAGCAAACCCTCCCACTCCTCTTATTTGGGGCACATCCCTCCCCACGCAGCTCACACTGCTCCAGACGCCCCCAGGAGTGCGGGGGCATGGCTGCATTGTGGGCCACCTGGCAGATAAATAATGTGCCCCCAAATGTCCACATCCTAATCCCTGGGGCCTCTGAATGTGTTCCCTCCCACGGCAAGACACTTTGCAGATGCGGAAATGAAGGGTGTTAGGTGGGAGGCTGTTCTGCTTCTCTGGGTGGGCCCAACATCACCCTAGAGGTGGAAGATGGGAGGCAGAAGGTCCAAGTCACAGAAAAACCGGAGGCTGCTGGCTTTGAAGATGAAGGATGAGGCCACGAGCCAAGGAAGGCAGGCGGCCTGCCGAGGTCAGGAAAGACAAGGAGATGCTTCTCTCCCAGTGTGTCCAGAAGGCACACAACCCTGCTGACGCTGCGAGTCCATCCCTGTAAGACGCATTCTGGATTTCTGACCTGCAGAGCTGTTAAGGGAGACGTATGTTAAGTCACAGTGTGTCATCTGTGTGGTCATCTGTCGCAGCCAGATAATGCAGTAAGTAATACAGACGTCACGTCCCCTAGAGGGGGAATTGGGACAGCGCTTACAGCCTGAGCCCCAGCCTTGTGTCCCCCGGGACGGCACCCTATCCCCCTGAAGGCCACATGCCTCTCAGGTGCAGCTGTGCAGAGAGGGGCGGCCTCACCTCACCCAGGCTAAGCTGGTCGGTCTGTGGCATCCCACCCGCCCTGTGTTAACTGCTGATTCTGATAGCCCAGGGCAGGGCCAGTCAGAGCTTGGTGCCCTCCTCCCCCCGCAGCTGTCTCAGAAGTGGCCTAACCCCTGCCAAGGCCAGAACCTGCCCCCACCCGATGGGAGGTCTCGAACCACGGAGCCCCTTTGCCATCTGGAGGGACTGAATGCTTGGAGGGACAGGAAGCAAGAGACGGACGGTGAGGGCTGAGGCCTGAGCCAGGTGACGGCCGCGGTGAAGGGGGAGGGCCAGAACCGGGAGGACTGAAGCTCCATGCCGCTGAGGAAGGGAGGACGGCCTGTGGGGACACTGAGCCGCCTGCACCTTACCCATCTTCTCTCTGCAGCAGCCAGAGGTGTCCCCTGAAAACCTAGATCAGATCACGACCCTCCTCTGTCCAGACCTGCCTGGGCTCCCACCCCACCCTGAGCAGGGCCAGGCCCTGCCCACAGCTACCAGGGTGCACCCATCCAGCTCCATGACCTCCCTGACCTCACCGCCCCCTGCCTCCTTCCCCTTCAGGCAGCTGCTTCCACCCTGGCGCTGCTCTGGAGCTCGGCCACACCAGCCCAGGCCGGCCTCAGGGCCTTTGCCCAGACTGTGCCCTCTGCCCGGCTCGCCGTCTCTCGGGTGCTCACGGGGCTCCCTCCTCCGTCTCAGGCCTCTGCCCAAGCGTCAGTCCTTCCTTGCCCACCGGGCACCTAGAACTGCAGCCCCTGCATCCTCTGCTCTCCGGGACCCCGTCGTCACTAATTTGTCTTGTTAACTGACTAGCTCCCCGGGCAGCGACGTTGCGGGACTGCGGGTGCCTGGAGCTCGAGCTCACACGCGCGGCTGCGGACACAACCCGCAGGGCAGGCGAGGAGCTTGCTCTCGGGCGCCCCCCGCCGGCCGCCCCGCTTAGGAAGAGCCGGCATTCCCGGGCGCCCCCCCCCCCGCCCCCGCCCCCGCCCCCCCCCCCCCCCCCCCCCCCGCCCCAGCCCCGGCCTCCTGCGCGCGGGCACGTGTGCCGACAGGCCGCCGAGTGGATTCCAGGAGCCCGGGAGCCCCCCCGCCGCGGACGCTGTCCACCGCGGCCGCCCCTGCGCCCCAGAGCCCCAAACCTGCTCCCTGCGCGGGGGAGGGGCGCGCTCTGTGGCACGCAGGCGCACACGCGCATGCACGCACACTACATTTAGAAAATTGTGCACCCTCACAATCACAATCTTGGGGTTTGGAAAACTTGTTTATTCCAACGTAGCCTGCGTTCTATCCTTTAGAGCTGGGACACAGCACGGTGTCCACATCCAGACCCTCGGGGGCCCTCCTGGGGCAGTTTGGGGGTAGATCCAAGCCCCATCCTCCCCCTTCTTTCTCTGATTTGCAGCTGGGCTCCCAGAATAAGGCCCTCATTCCCAAGCCTCTGGCATTGCGAAGTGATTGTGTGGCTGAGCCCGTAACATTGGGACGTTTGAAATAGTGCCCAGCATCAACCTCCAGGAGCCTGTCTTAAAAGAAATCCGATACCCACACTTTGTCCCTTTCTCTTCTTCCACACTCCGTCTTTCTGCTTAGAACTCAGACGTGATGGCTGGAACTCCAGCAGCCATCTTGGACCATGAGAACCAGATCTCCTCAGTTTCGTGAAGCCAGAAGCTAGAAGAAGGCTGGTCTCCATGCCAGAACTGTACCAACTACCTCTAGGCTTCAATATAAAAGATCTAGAAATTTCTCCCTCATTTAAGCCATCGCTCTTCGGGGTTTTCATTTACAGTCGAACCCTATTGTTGCAAAGATGAGGCAAGTGAGGCCCGAGTCAGGCACAGACAGACCTATGCAACACCAGACAATGAGTCAGAGCAGGACCAGCTGCTTGTCTTCTTGTGACCCCCTGGGTGGATTCTTGGTTTCTGCTTGAATGGGTCACAGGACCCTCTTCCTCCAAGGTCATGCAGGCCAGCCCCCTGCCTCATTTCCACTCAAGCAGGTCCCCAGGCACCCAGAGGCAGCCCTGGGTGGAGGCAGCTTGAGAGCTGGGCTCGATCAGAGACCCCTGTGTGTGCTTCATCCGCCCCAGCCACCTTCTCTCCATGTCTCCCTTCCCTAGCTTCCCCTAGGACCCAGGTTCCTTGGGTCTTGATGTGCCCTTATTTTTTTTTAATTTTTTTTTATTTATTTATGATAGTCACAGAGAGAGAGAGAGAGGGGCAGAGACACAGGCAGAGGGAGAAGCAGGCTCCATGCACCGGGAGCCCGATGTGGGATTCGATCCTGGGTCTCCAAGATCGTGCCCTGGGCCAAAGGCAGGCGCCAAACCGCTGCGCCACCCAGGGATCCCCTTGATGTGCCCTTAAATCCTAAGACCAGACAGAGGTCTTCAGGGGTCCCCAGCCCAGCCCTGGCCCTTCCCCAATATCCCTGGTAGATGATCACTGCTTGGACACCTCAGGTTGCAGAGAGAACACTCTCTCCCTGACAGTCCACCCCCACCCCCCCCACCCCCACCCCCACCCCGCACAGAGCTCTGACTGGGACACCTGGGTCCCAGCTCTAAACCCTGGCCCTGCCCCCTGAGCTTACCTGGGGCCCTGCTCCTCTCTGGCTCTAGGGCAGTCGCTGCTGCCCTGCTGCCCTCAGAATCCTGCATCCCCCAGAGGGGTTCAGATGGGAGAGTGGAGAGGAGGGAGTGCAAACTCACCGGGTTCTCCTTGAGCAAGCACTGGGTCTTATTTCCACAGACACCAGGCTGCAGAAGCCTCAGATGCCAACCCAGGCTGCTCCCCCTGCGGAGCACTGGGTGCTTCCCGGACCTTCCTCACCTGCTTGATTTTCCTAACAATCCTCTAAGGTGTACCCACTCATTAGCCCCATTGCCCAGATAAGAAAACTGAGGTGCAGAGCTCATTGTCCACAGTGGCACCCCAGACAAGTCCAGATTCAACCCAGGTGTGCCCGCCTCCAGGAGCCACGGTCCTTCCGGGGGCCCGGAGCCGGCCCTGGCCCCAGCCCCGGGGCCTGAGCACTGGCCCACCGCCTCCAGTGCCTCTCCTGGGGCCCTCCCTCGGCCCACGACAGGACAAGGCTCCAACTTGCAGGAGAAATTATGAATAAGGCGAAAGAAAGTTGTCCTGGCCCCTGTGCGTGCCTTAAGTATTTAAATTCTTTTTCATAATTATCTCAAATAGTAATTATTGCAGGAGCAGATGCGCTTATCGCAGACAAGAAACCACCTGCCTTCCCATTTTTGTCAAAAGTGGAAACACTGACATTATTTTTGCGATTTGCTTCAATAGCTGTTTTCACTGTAAATACCACCTTAACCACAAGAAAAATACCCTGGGAGACGCTGGAGGTATTCGAGGTTTCAGAGGAATTATTCCAAGAGGGCTGTGGGTGTTTCACAAGGACATGGGGAGAGAGGGGCGCAGAAGAGGGGCTTCCCCTCCACACCAAGGGAACGAGCACACCCATCCAGGGGAGGTTCTTCCCCATGGGGAGGGGGGTTCACACGAGGCTCCCCAATGCTCCCTCATCCACCCCAGCTCCTCCTAAACTGCCACCTCCAGCTGCCTCCCCTTGGGTGCCCACCCACCCTCCGGAAACACCTCATGCACCCTGAAGGGCATCAAAATCTAGGGGCTCCCTTCCGTACTCTGTTAGAAATGAGGGGGCCCCGTCCACTAGGATAATCTGAGAACTCAAAGACTAAAGGACCAGGTTTCCAGGCATGAGGCATTCCAGGGTTTGCAGCTCTCTGCTCTCACACGGTTGGCACAGGCGGACATTGGGAGTCACAGCCTGAGAAGCTCCCACCCCAGCAAGCTCCTTCCTCCCCCCGTCAGAGTTGGCTTGTCAGGGAGGGAGGGTCACCTCCTGGGGTGGGAGGTGCTGTGCAAGCAGAGCCTAGATGGTCCAGGAACTACCAGTGGCAGGTGAGAGGCTGGGCAAAGGGGGTCTTGACAGGCAGGTGTTCCAGAGGGGCAGGATAAGCTGTGGCCAGGAAGCTGGCATCCCAGATTCAGCGGCCTTGGCCAGGCTGACAACCCTTTCAGGGTCCCCATCTGCAAATGGACAGGGAGTCTTGGGGTGGGGGGTGCTCCCAGTCTCGTTCCTGGTGGGTATGCGTTAGCAAATCCCTCCTCTTCAGTGTTCCCATCTGAACAGTTTCTCTCTCTCTCTCTCTCTCTCTCTCTCTCTCTCTCTCTCTCTCGGCTCAACACCCCAAGTCATTAATCCTTGTCATTATAAATTATCTTCACTGAGCAGCTACTATGTGCCAGGCACTGTGCTGAGTACCTGGCATGCCTTATCAGTACTATATCAATTTCTTTGCACAGGATTCCCACACCTAAGCTCTGGCATCACCCCCCGCTTACATATGGGGAAACTGAGTCTCAGAGTGAAAGCAGGTTGCTCAAGGCAGGTCAATCAGTGGAGGTGTGCGCGATTGCCAACAACGTTACTGAGAGCGACAATGGGCCCCAGAGATGGAACTGGGATGGTCCCCATGACACAGAGGCAAGCATCAGGATTTTAGCAGGCACTATTCCGACTGCCGAGGAGCTGGGGGAGGCTCAGAAGAGAGCTGCAAGGATGGGGACAGAGGAGCAGAGTTGGGAGGGTCTGGTCCCCAGGCCCAGCTGCTGGAGTCCCCCAGGGCTCTGGGTCAGCCCCCAGCCTTCCCAGTCCTTCCCAGGTGTGTCCTCTGCTGCCCCCTTGTGGCCATAGAGCTGCTGCAGCCTCTCCGGGCTGTGCCGTTTTGGGGTCCGGGAGCCAGCGGGGGAGGAGGGCAAGGGGGCCTAGGGCATGGGCGACGGTCCCCCTCTTGAGTCTCTGTCACCCCATGTCAGCCACCCCGGCACATTATTGCCTCCTGGCCTCGCCAGCAGGCCCCTCTGCGGGGACCCTCTCCCCTGCCTTCCACCCGGCAGCCCCCTCCCTCCCCGTCATCCCGGCTCCTGTCCCTACGATGCTCCTCTGTCTGACCCAGGCCCAGGGTTGCTCTGCTCCAAGTCTGCCCTGCTGTCTGTCTTCCCCCTTGTCACCCCCTGCCCTCACATCCTAAGTTTATTTGTTGACTGTCCATTTCTCCAGCCAAAGGTCTGATGCTCCAGCGTCTGGTACACAACAGGTGCTCAATAACGAACAGATGGCTGCATGAACATCCCCAACCAATGGCCATCCCAACGTGCTCACCCTCAGCATGGGGCAGCTGTGCCTAACATGGGGGCTCTTATTCACAAGCTTAGGTCCTGTCTTCCTAAGGCTCCCAGCCCTGCCCGCAGACCTCCCAGCCTCCTGTCCCTCCTGCCCCAGGACAATCATGAAGAGAATTAGGAATAGTAGCTGGACCCCAGAGGCTGGGGGTCCATTTGTCCTGGCTGAGCCACTCCTCACAGAACGGAGTCTCCAGGGGTCACTGCACATCTCAGAGTCCACTGAAGGGTCTGGACCTGAGCTCAGGAGCAAGGGAGCTCAGAGAAGAACAAAGTTGAGCAGAACATCCCCTCCCTCACCACAACCATAGATCTTTGGTAATGCTGCCTGGCAGACACAGTCATTCACTCAACAAACACATCTTCACGCTCTTCCATGCTGGTATGGAGAGGGCTGCAGAAATGAATGTGGCCTGGATATTGATCGTGGAGGAGACATACAGGCTCAGCCACCTTTGCCCCACCCACCTCTGCCTAGCCATGTGACCTGGGGCAAGCCCCTTACCTCTTTGACTTTGGTTGCTCTTACATACAGCGAGGGGTCAGTGAGAATGGCCACGAAGTTCCCTGGCACCCTGGGAGACACCCCCCCCCCCGGTCATTCTGCTGAGTCCGTCACCCCTCTGCACCTGTGCCTTTCCCAAGCACCACCTCTAGTGGCCTTCCTGCTGCTGCGGCCACTGTCCACCCTCCTCCTGCTGCTCAGGGGATGGCAGCCTCAGCAGGGAAGAGGGCTCGATGGCCGGGAGAGGGGCTGTGCCCAGGCCCAGAGGGTCAGCCAGTGGCACTGAAAGCTACTGTCCTCCCACCCAACACCCTTCCAGGATGGCCTCATGGTGCTGTCATTTGTCCCCTCCTGGATGGTGGGGGATGGCCGGTCTCAGGCCTCCCTCTACAAGCCTGTCTCATTGTGTGACGAAGCTGGGGAGGCGGCCACCCAGGTTTGTTGAACACCTACTGCGTGCCACACCCGGTCCTAGATGTGCACCCCTAGCCTTACCTGAGAGACGCCGGCATCCCATTTTACAGGTGGGGGGACTGGGGCTCGCGGTGCTCAGCAGCTTGTCCCGGTCAGGGCCTGGCACAGACCTTCTGGAGCTCAACCTGCTGCAGCCTCTCGTTTTCCTCGTCTCCCTGGAAAGGGACAGTTTGGGCCGAATGTCTCCTGGATGCTCCAGGCGCGGGGTTCACTCCCCCGCGATTGTCCACTTCCTGACGCTTGCACCTCCGCGCGCGTCTGGGTCTCTGGGGCTGTGAGCAAACAGGATGCGAAACGAGTGATAATAATGACCCCTCCCGAGCCGCGGAACGGGCACTGGCACCTTCCGTCCTCACGTAACCCCACCTCACGGGCCACCCCTCACTTCACCCCAAGCTCCGAGGGCAACGGCCCCGAGCGCTGGTAACGGGCAGTGCCCGGGTCTGAGCCCTGAACCCGGGCATCTTGCCGGCTCTGCGCCGCGCGGAGGTTCGGAGCCTGGAGGCCGGGCCCCGCCGCCTGCCCGGGGCCGTGGTGCGAGGGCAGGGGCCCCGCGTGACCCAGGCCGCGGCCGCCGCCGGGAGACCCTGGGGCCGGCTCCCCGCGCCCCGACTGGCCCGGGCTCCCGGCTCGCGTCCACGGCGCCGCAGCGCCCCCTGGCGGCACCCGGCTCCCCGGCGCCCGGCTCCGGCCTTGGGCGCCCAGGCCCTTCCTGCGGCGCGAGCGGGGAGCGGGATGCCCTGGGCGGGGCAGGGGCAGGCGCAGGGGCAGGGGCAGGCGCAGGGGCTGGGGCAGGGGCAGGCGCAGGGGCAGGCGCAGGGGCAGGGGCAGGCGCAGGCGCAGGGGCACGGAAGGGAAGAGGCGCCCAAGGCCGGCGGGGGGCGCTCAGGGCCGGTGCGGCTGGGGCAGGGAGCGGCTCCCCGGAGGGCGGGCCTCGCCACCTGCTGGAGGGGGCCTGGCCCGCGGGAGGCCTGGGCTTCCTGCCCCGCCCCCTCCCCCAGCCCCAGCCCCCCTTCCCGGCCTGGGCCGCAGCCAGGCGGACGGAAGAAGCGAAGCGACCACACCCCGAGCCCAGAGGTCACGGACCTTCCGGCTGGCTGCGGCCCTGGCCCGGGGAGGCAGGGCAGGGGTTCAGCACCCCGCCCCCCCGTGTGCCCACAGGCGGGCCCTCCCTTCCTGCGGCGCCCGAGGGGCCACTGAGCCCAGGGAGGTCTTCAGTTGCAACCGCGCTGGCCGCCGTCACTGTGGCCCGTGGCCCACCCCAGCCCAGCCCACGCGCGCCCCAGTGGGCTCAGCACGGATTTTCTGAAAGCAGAGTTGTGTGCGGATGGAAATGCCAGGGCTAGGGGTGCACAGAAGGCCAGGGTCAGGGACGCCTGAAGGCCGTGGGGTGCGGACATGCGGGTGGTCCAGATGCCCTGGGCTCCCCAGCCGGATCCTCCACCGCTCCAGGGAGCTGGGCCCTTCCATCCTCCTCCTCACCAACGAGACAAAAGGGAGGCTCAAGGGCAAGA
This sequence comes from Canis lupus familiaris, assembly GCF_011100685.1. Taxonomy (NCBI): domain Eukaryota; kingdom Metazoa; phylum Chordata; class Mammalia; order Carnivora; family Canidae; genus Canis; species Canis lupus. The sequence goes on along the minus strand of NC_049241.1, from coordinate 3,983,293 downwards.
AAGATGGGCAGACTGGGGGTCCCCAGTCTTGGCTACTGGCCCCTCAACAAGCACAGACCGTCTTCTTTCCCAAAGGCAGGCAGCAGGTGGGGTGGCCCCCAGAAGGCAGGCCTCTGGGTCTAACAAAGGGAGGGTAATGCTCCCTTTGCTGGAGCCTCGCGCCTCTGTTTCCATGGCAACCTCTCTTCCCGGACAAAGCAGGGACTCAGAATTACCGCATCGCATTAGCAGGCTGCTGAGGGGGGTGGGGAGTCCAGGCCTCAGGGGGACACTGAGGCAGGGACCTGCTCTGAGCACCCCGCAGACCCCGCTGTGTCTTCCCCATCCCCACACTCGTCACACCACAGGGTCTGTCTAGCAGCGACCCCCACAATAATTATACAACTAAATCTATAAAATAACATCAGTGAACCTGCTTGAAAGAAAATACAAAAGGGTAAGAAGATGGGGGAATGATAGGTGATGGGGGAGCAAGGGCTTATTGTAGATATGAAATCAAGGAAGACCTCCATGTGGAGGTGACAGTTGAGAAAAGACCTGATAGAGAGGGAAGGGGTCTTATGAATACTTGGGAAACAAAGTTCCAGGCAGAGAGAACAGTAAGTGCAAAGGCCCTGAGGTGGGAACGTACTAAGGAAGCTCAGGAGCAGCGAGGGGCACTGCAGTGGATGCGGAAAGAGAGTGGAGGAGAGGAGGTCAGAGAGGGGAGCAGGGACCAGAACTCAGAGGTCTTACAGACCACGGTAAGGAACTTCGCTTGATCCTGGGTGTGCTGGTTTCCACGGGGGGTGGGAGGACTTGAGAACAGGCGAGCTGTTTGCAACCAATGTCCAGGCAGCTTTGAGGAAGAAAGGGTTGTGAGGACAGGAGATAAGGGAGGAGGCAATCACGATGTTCCAGGTGAGACGTGGCGGCTGGAGCCAGGCTGGTGGCAGCAGAGGCAGGTGGAGGTGGTTGAGTTCTGAAGTGTTCTGAGGGCTCATTATGAAGGAATTGCCTATGGTTGGATGTGGGGGGTTAGTGAGAAGTAGAGGCTAGGAGGAGGCTGGGTTCTAGAATGTTCTGAGGGCCCAGCAAGCCAGATGCACTGATGGTTTGGATGTGGGGGGTGAGAGGGAGGAGTCCAGCTACCCCAGGCTTCTACATGAGCAGCTGGGTGACCCATGGTGCCACCACCCCTGCCCCCGCATCCCAGACCCAGCTCAGGTTTGCCTGCCGCTCCCCTGGCCCCATCCTTCCCACTGTGGCTTCTGGAACTCAGTCTGAGGCCAGCAAAACCCCCCAAACCACCTCTCCCCTTACTTCTTGCCCTTCTGAGCTGCCACTCACCCCTGAGGAGCCCTGCTGAGAGGGACTTCGTATTTGACTCCCAGTGCTGGAGGGACAGGTAGGAAGGTGTGCAGGGAGACGGCTCAGCTAATACCATGTGCAGGGGGGAGGGGAGCTCCCCCAAAGTAAACGGAGTGTGGGGGTGGCTGGTACAACAAGGGAAGGGGACGCCTGGGTGGCTCAGCGGATGAGCATCTATTTTTGGCTCAGGGCATGATCCCGGGGTCCTGAAATCAAGTCCCGCGTCGGGCTCCCTGCGAGGAGTCTGCTTCTCCCTCTGCCTGTGTCTCTGCCTCCCTCCCTGTGTGTTTTGTGAATAAATAAATACATAAATAAATAAATCTTAAAAAAAAAACAAAAACCAAGAAGGGAAGAGCCCACCAGACAGACACACACGAGTGATGCCCCTGCAAGTGTGCACATCAGCTGACGTCAGGGAGCATACACAGCCCCACGGCCCTGTGCGTGGCTACTCCACTGTGCCATTCGCACTTGAGCAAACTGAGGCCCAGGGAGGCAGGCTGTCCTAGCCAGTGTCTCTCAGCTGGGCCAAGGCTGGGCTGGCCTCAGGCCCCGCCAGTCGGGTACTTGCCCTTCCCCACGGCTGGCGGGTGGGCTTGCCAGGCGAGTTCTCATCCCACAGCAGCAACCGGGTGACTTGTGCTCACTTTGGGACCAGTCTGTCTCGGGATGCCTCCTGCCCACCTCCTGGCCAGCTGTTGGTCCTCAGGCCCCACTAGGTCCCCTGCAGGGATGGCTCAGCACCAGCCAAGGGCGTCAGCCCAGTGACCGGCTCTTGGGGTGGGAACATCAAGGCATAAATCCCGACCCGCTGACGGCGCCCCGGGGCAGGCTCGGAGACCCGCTGTCCCTTTCCCGTCCCCACCCTTCCTGGCGTGTTTCACAGGGGTCAGAGTGGCTGGGGTGGGGAGGACGAGCTCGTAAACCTTGGCCCCGGCCAGGCTGGACCAGCCTTGAGCTTCCGACCTGATACAACGACAGAGGAGAGGATGAGGCCTAGCCCAGCACTGACCTTTGAGGGCAGAGAGAGAGAGAGAGCCACCAAGGGCTGAGCCCCCCTGGGGACCCTCAGGGGCCTATGTGGGAGCAACAGCAAAGCACCCCTTTCCCAAGGTGCATGCAGAGAGGAACCTAGGGCAGATGCTTCGGGTGCTGGGGGGCGGTGCAGCTCACAGACAAGCCCCAGCTTAGGACTCCCCACCCAGACTGCTCTGTCACCACCACACAGTCCTGATTCTCCCTTCAGCCTGGACAGCTGGACAAATTCAGATGACCACCCGAGTAGCTGGAAAGGCCTCAGACTTTTTCTCAAGCCACTCGTGGAGAAGGCAGAGCAGTGCACAAACACGTTTGTTTGTTTATTCACTCAACAAACATTTATTAGCGCCTACTTAATGCTGCACCTGGTGCTGAGCGTTGGAGATGCAGAGATGATGTTTATCTGCATAAATCCTGAGATTTATGGGCTACCCTACAAGGATGTGTGAAAGCAGTGGGGGCCAGAGCAGGAGGGGCCAGCTCTCTGTGGGCAATCAGAGTGGGGCAGGTCGGAGTACTCCTACAGGATGAGTAGGAGTTCTCCAGGCACTCCCTGCAGAGGAAACAGAATAGCAGAGGCACGGGGTTGTGAACATGCCTGGAGAGGGTTGGGAAGGGCTAGCAGCTGGGGTAGCACAGGGGACAGGGCAGGATCAGGAGTGATGGGTGAGGAGGCTGCAGAGGCCAAGACCCACAATGCAGGACTGTGGAACTTGGACCCGATGCCATGGGGAATGGGGAGTCATGGTGGGAGTTACCCGGGAGAGACCCAAGATGAGGACTTCCTCTGCTAGGTCGGCCTCAGACATCTTCCTGTGACCTCCTGCCATGCCAGGTGAAGACCCTGAGGCTCAGAAAGACCAGGCACCTACCCCTCCATTATCCCTGGCTGGACAGCCTATGTGGCCCTGGGCGAAATAGGCAACCTCTCTGGGCCTGTTTCTGCATCTGGAAAATGGGAGTGGTCATAGAAAGGAGGATGAGTTTGGTGAGGCAAGAAGGCTATACTTGTAGCCCACCCTATCTCTCTCAGAAAAGGCAGGGCAGGCGCGCTCCCCCAGACCACTGGCTACCCCTGGGAACACCTGGGCAGGGTCTCCTCTGGGGGCCAGGATGGCCAGGCAGGACAAGGGGCTGCATGCCAGGCTATCAGTCTGACAGGTGCCACAGATCAGAATCCTGCACTCACACCCCCGCACCCCTGCCACCAGATTGGTGCCCCCCCACATCAGATGCACCCCCTAGATTTCCCCACATCCATGTTCACTGGCCTCCAGAAACACAAGCACAGACACAGGCCCCAGATGCAGGGTAGCCCTTGAGCTGAGGCACTTGCGAGAGTCCATGTGCACCTGCTGTTCAAACCTAACTACCAGTAGTGCCTCTTTCTCACTCAAGTGTACAGATCTAGATGGTTAAGTGTATGGACAGCCACTTCCTACAGGGCACTCACCGCTGTCGCCTTTCTTCTTCAGAGGGCTTCTCAACCAAGTGTGTGTGCACACATGTATATATTTGTGTGTGTGTGTGCCTTTGTGTGTGCCTATACGCATGTTCAGGTACGTGCATGTACACGTGTGCGCGCGTGTGCCAGGAACGTCTCTGGCAGTCTGGGGGGTGTTTTTAAAATGCCAATTACTCTGAAACCATAGTTCTCGAAATACTGAAAAGAAATCTGTGCGATGGCACCTTGCCGGCTCCGTTCTTCACACAGTGAGTAACGCGGGCCGGCGGCAGGTGTGAGGCCCACAGTAATTTCAAAGTACCGATGAGCATAAATGACATTTTGAGATATCCGAAAGGTAGTGTGAGCACCGCTGATGCTCCCGCAGTTTGTTGTCTGTGTGAATAATGAAAGGAAACCCCACAGTTCCACTAGAGGCTAGTGACACACGGAGGATGTCGTTCCGGGCATCCACAGCCCCGGGACGCGGAGCCTCCACCTGCCCCAGCCCCACCTGGCCCCGCCCGCGCGGACTCGGCCTGGCCTGCGCCTGCGCCTGCGCGGCCGCCTGCAATGCCGCTCACCACCGCCAGGGGTCGCCGCACACACCCTTAGCCGACCTCGCCTGAACCTCCCAGGGCTCCAGGGAGCGGCCCCCAGGGTCCACTGCCCCTCCTCCTGCGACGGATCTCTGCACGCGCACCCCCACTCTGCAGCTGAGAACTTCCGCTGCTCCCCAGCCCTGCACCTCGTGCAAGCGGGTTCCCCTCCCTGGAATGCCCGCCCTGCTTCTCCGCTGGGGTGACAGCTTGCTGGAGGGGCAAAACCCACTGGAGGCAACCCGTCCTCCGGGAAGCCTTCTCTGATGCTGAGAGTCCGCAGCTCCCTGCGCTTCCTCCTCATTGCAGGGACTGTCCAAACGGTTGTACCTGTTTCTATGTCCAACTCCCCGCCAGACGGAGCTTCTGGAGTCTGGGTAGGGCAATGCAATGAGGTGTTTTTGCTTTTGCTTTGCTTGCTTTTAATAGGTTGTTTTTCAGGGAGGTTTTTTTTTTTTTCTTTGAGAGAGAGAAAGCATAGGGCGTTGGGGCAAAGGAAGAGGCAGAGTGAGGGTCTTAAGCAGGCTCCACACTGGGTGGGCTCTATCTCACAAACCAGAGGTCATGACCTGAACTGAAATCGAGAGTCTGATGCTTAACCAATGAGCCACCCAGGCACCCTCAGACCAGTTTTGGGCTCACAGCCGTATTCCCAAATGTCTCCTACCCCCACACATGCATAGTGTCCCCTAATATCCACACCTGCCCATGAACCTACATGGACACATCATCATCTCCCAAAATCCACAGTTCACATGGCGATCCACTCTTGATGGTGTACATGCTATGGGTCTTGAAAAATGTATAACAGCATGTGTCACCATTATATGTATGGTACAGTCATTTCACTGCCCTGAAATCCTCTGGGCTCCACCTACTTATCCCTCCCTCCTCCAACCCCCTGGCAACCACCGATCTTTGACGTCTTCATAGTTTTGCCTTTTCCAGAATGTCATATAGCTGGAATTATCCACTCTGTAGCCTTTTCAGACTGGCTTCTTTCACTTAATAATATGCATTTTAGGCTCCTCCATGTCCATTATGACTTGGTTGCTCATTCTCTGTTAGCGCCGAATAATTCCATTGTTGGGACGGACCGTGGTTTACGTATTCATTCACCTACAGAAAGACATTGTAGTTGCTTCTGTGTTTGGGCAATTGTGAATAAAGCTGCTATACACATCCATGTGCAGGTTCTTGTGTGGATATATATTTTTTCGATTGCTTCAGATAAATACCAAGGAGTGTGACTGCTGCGTTGTGCGGTAAGAGTGTGTTTAGTATTGTAAGAAATTGCCAAGCTGTCTTCCAAAGTTGCTATACCATTTTGCATTCCCTCCAGCAATGAGTGGGAGTTCCCATTATTCTGCATCCTCACCGGCATTTGGCATCGCCAGTGTTCTAGATTTTGGCCATCCTGCTGTGTGTGTAGTGGTATCTCATTTTAACGTACAATCCCCTAATAACATATGATGTTGCATATGTCTTCATATACTTATTTGTCATATACTTCTACCTATATATCTTTTTTTGGTGAGGTGTCTCTTGAGGTCTTTTGCCCATTTTTAAATCAGATTATTCATTTTTTATTGGGTTTTAAGAATTCTTTGTATTTTTCTGGATGACAGTCCTCTACCAGCCATGTCTTTAGCAATATTGTCTCCCAGCCTGTCACTTGTCTCATTCTCCTGAGCACTGAGCTTTTGCAGTCAGGCACACCTGGGTGTGAATCTCTATGTGACCTCAGGCAAGGGCCATGCTCTAAACCTCAGTTTCCACTTCTGTAAAATAGGAACAGAAGCCTGCCCTTCTGGTTGCAGAGGGGTGGAGCGAAATCTTAGCAATGCAGAGCCCCCAAGAACAGAAGCTGGAACCTGGCGGTCGCTGCCCAATAGACGCTAGTGGAACCAAGGCACGGCAGTTCTCTGGGTGGTGCACTCTGCCTGCAGTTCCACCACCGTTAAAGCACCTGCCATCAATGGTGGTCACGTGGCAGCACAGGTCAGACTAGGTCAATAAGTCTATTTGCCAGGAAGATTCTTATGGGTGGGGATCCTTGGTCCCACAGGTGGGGCAACGGAGCAGACCTCAGGAAGACCACAGCCTTGGGGTTCGGGACACACCTGCTGTTCAAGGGAGGGCTGGCCACTCTGCCAAAGTTGGGGCACTACCTGGGCCACATGTCCTTGAGGACCATTCCTCACTCAGCACCCAATGCTCTTTCCATCTGACTTCTCCCAGACCTCCAGCTTCTGCTCCTGGTACCCCTTTCCCTCCAGCCACAACGGGCCACAGGTGGGGCCTCCGGTGTGCCCACAAGGTACCATGGACCCCCTTGCCATCAAAAACACCTTTCCCTCAAATAGAAATCAAAACCATGATGAGATACCACCTCACACCTGTCAGAATGGCTAAAATTAACAATGGATGTTGTTGCTAATGGATGTTAGCAAGGAGAAAGGAGATCCCTGTTGCACTGTTGGTGGGAATGCAAACTGGTACAGCCACTGTGGAAAACAGTATGGAAACTCCTCAAAAAGTTAAAAATAGAACAACCCTATGACCCAGCAATTGCACTATTCGGTATTTACCCAGAGGATGCAAAAATACTGATTCAAAGGGGCACATGCACCCTGATGTTTATAGCAGCACTATCAACAATAACCAAATTATGGGAAGAGCCCAGATGTCCATCGACTGATGAACAGACAAAGAAGTTGGGTATATGTGTGTGTGTGTGTGTGTGTGTGTGTATGGAATATTACTCAGCCATCAAAAAGAATGAAATCTTGCCATTTGCAATGACACAGATGGAGCTAGAGAGCATTATGCTAAGTGAAATAAGTCAGAGAAAGACAAATACCGTATGATTTCACTCATATGTGGAATTTAAAAAACAAAACAGATGAACACAGGGGAAGGGGGAAAAGAGAGAGAGAGAGAGAGAGAGAGAGAAGCAAGCCATAAGAGACTCTTGATGATAGGAAACAGAAGGCAGATGGAAGGAGGTTGGTGGGGAATGGGAGTTAAGGAGGGCACTTGTGATGTGCACTGGGTATCGTGTATAAGTGATAAATCACTTAATTCTCCTCCTGAAACTAATATTATACTATATGTTAACTAACTAGAAGTAAATAAGAACTTGAAGTTAAAACAACACTTTCCAGAAAGGAGGCAGGTGAGGGGATGGGGTGACTGGGTGACTGGCACTGAGGAGGGCACCAGATGGGATGAGCACTGGGTGTTATGCTATATGTTGACAAATTGAATTTAAATAAAGTACTTTTAAATTAAAATATAAAGTCAAACATAAATAAATAAAAAATAAGGCAACACTTTCCCTCATGCCCACCTGTCCAAATCCATCCCTCCCCACTGGCCATGGGCAGAACGCAGGCTGGGGCTGCGGCCACGAGGGGGCACCACTGCCCCACAGATCCACCAGAACTCCGCTGAAAAGGAAGGAAGGAGCCGCTGGCTTCCAGCCCACTGGCTGCAGAGTAGCCCAAGAAAACCGGGGCCTAACAAAACCATGGGCTCTGGACAAGATAGGACTTCAAGGGCTCCACCCGTGTCCTGGCCTTCCGGGCCCACCGTGCATACCTCCTGTGACAGGCCACTTACCACCTCGAGCCAGGCTGCCGGGCCCACTCCACAACAGCTCTTTCTGTGAGAAAAGCACTCTGCAGGGTCTATTTTACAGGTGCCAGGAGGTCTGAAGGGACCAGAGGAGCTACCAAATCAACATAGTTTAAGAGAACAGCTTTACCTCGGGAAACCATAAGTTGATGTGAAGTGTTGGCTCAAAACTTTTCCAAATATTGTACCGGCCAAGCAATGGAGCCCATGGTCCATTGGTTAGTCCTCGGCTAACTGGGTGGGCCCTGGTTTGTGGTGTAGCTCAGTGACTTGGATAAAGCAAGTCTTGGGGGCCCAGTGGGGTGCTCAGACACCCCCACCTGCACAGGGGCAGCTCGGGCATCGTCAGGGAGTAGACAGTGGGGGCGTCCCTGGAGGACTCTGCAGGGACAGACCAGTTTAAAAGGGTGCCAAGTGCAGGCAGTAAAGATACTGAATGGCAACTCTAACACGGGGCTGTTAAAGAATTTGAAATATGAGCACAAAAGAAGGCAGTAGGGGAAGAGGGAAAAAGAGTAACTTCACAGAGAAACCTGATGGACGCGACCTCAACCAGGTGGTCAAGGTCAACACCAACAGTGATATGTCATATCAACAGCATGTGACCTCGATACGGTGTGACATCTCTGGGAGCTTCTCCCCTGCCACCGCCCCCCCCCCCGCCCCCACCCAGACCACCATCCCTTCCAGTCGAATCCAGAGGAAAATGCCAGACCAGCTCCAGGAGGCGTATCTAACCATGCACCTGACCAACTCTCCTCAAACTGTCGACGTCGTCACAGCTGAGAAAAGTCTGCCAAGCTAGCAAAGCCAAGAGGAGCCACAACGACGGCAACATGGTATCCAGGGTGGCATCTGCGGGCAAAGGAGGACACAGGTGAGAAACCAAGGATATCTGAATACGCGGTGGGCTTTAGTTCATACTAGTGTATTAGTGCCAGTTCAGTCATTGTGATGAGTGCATAGAAGAGTGTAAGGTACTACTAACAAAGAAAATCGGGCGGATGGGGGGCATGCGGGAGCGCTCTGCACTATCTTTGCTCTTTTTCGAGAGATCCAAAACTATTCTAAAATAGAATGTTTATTTAAAAACTACTTGCACACCCAGTCACAGTACTCATTTTCTGAAGCTGTTCCTAACACAGAGATACACAGCAAGGTGTCCAGAGGGAGGGCTGGGGGGGATGGACGGGGATGCTGCCCCCCGCCCCCGGGACAGTGGTGTGGGTGAGTGTCAGCCCTCTGCCCCCAAGGTCTGAAAACCAATGCAACAGAGAGGCCAGCGGCCCCAGTTGCTCCTTGCACGGCCCTCTGTGCATGGACTTACTGGCCACCCCTCGCCGGTCCCACGAGTGAGGCCTGAGTTCTATGACGGTGTGCGCTGGTGCAGACGTCCCCTCAACCCTGCCACTGCCGGTGGCCCTGTCTCTAATCACCACCAGAAAGCCTTGGCAGGAAGACCAGTGGGCAGGCTGGACTCAGCCTGACACTCAGCCATGAACTGCAGCCTATCCCCAGGGTCTGGAGAGCAGAGTGCTTGCAGAAGGTCAGAATGCATGAGTATTAGCATGAATGTCACCACGGTTTTGGCTAAGATAGTTCCAGAAGGCTTGTTCCAGTCTGGTGAGTGAGCTTGTTCCCGAGATAAGGAAGAGATATCTTCCTGGACATGAGATAGGGCTGGAGTGATAAGACCCAGGTCCAAGGGCCCCAACCCAATAAGTTGCTGGTGTCCCCAGAGGGATCAACCCCTGTAAGGACCTGCCTTCACCCCCGTCATGCATTCTCCAGACTGCAGCCAGAGGGACGTTTGGAAAATGCAACACGGCCCCTGTCCCTGCCCCACCATGCTTCAGCAGCCCCTCTACTGACTGCCACAAGGATTAGATAAGGATTACGTGGGAGTCCCATCCAATCAGGTCACACCCTGCACCCCTCATCAAGTCTCCAGGCACGTCAGCCTTCCTCCCCATCTCCAGAGCTTTGCTCAGGCTGTTCCCTTCCCCTGGCACACCCTTCCCCACTTTTGACTCCATCCTGTTGGGTTGTTCTGTTGCATCTGCCAGAAAACTCAGCCAAACTAGCTCACACAAAAAAGAAAAGAATGACAGAAAAATCGAAGGCCGCTGTGACCGCAAGCCCGGCAGGGCTCGGGGCCCAAGCAGTGATGACGTTGGTCACCTCTAGCAGTGCTGGCTTTCCCCTCAGCTTGCACCTGCAGCGACAGGGGACAAGGGGCCCAGGCCTGATGGCCTCTCAGACTCAAGGTCAGCCTGGTATTCCCAGCAAAGCTCACACAGCACCTCATTGCCTTGGCCCGTGTCTGGGACCCACCCTGGAACCCAGCGCAGTAGCAGGAACATGGGCACCAACAGGCAGAGGCCAGCACAGATGGGCCCCAAGGTGCAGGTGGCGGGCGGGGGGGCATCCCTAACAAAAAGGGAGGTGCGGTGCTCAAAACGGGAGCTTCAGGGCTGCACAGGCAGATGCAAATGTCCTGCAAAGTCCACCGCGTTGGCCCCCCAGCCTCTATGCCCCTTCCTCCCACTGTGAATGCCTAGGCATGCTCACAGGTCAATCAAAAGCATGCAAAACCAGGCATCACCCAACCTGCGCAAGCCTTGGCTCCCCGGGGGCTGTGAAATGTGGGGGTAGCTCCTCATGGGTGAGACCCCCGCCCCCACCAGTGTCTGCAGTAGAAAGAGGGCAGAGAAGAGCCTCGATAAACCCTACTGTGTTTGTACCCTTGGGTCAGGTTGAGTTCAGCTTGTCTCCTTTGTTATGGGATCACAGGGACAGCAGAGAGGTGGCCAGTGCTGTCCCACCTCTTTATTTTTCCTCCCGAGACCTTGATGGAATGAGGCAAGCGGACTGATCAGCACCCTCGTCCCTACCAGGTGCCAGGATGTACCAGCTCCTGGGCCAGAACAGGGGGCACCGCTTCTCTCCACCAGTCAGCCGCTCCACGTTTAGGGTTTTCCCTTTCTAATGCCACTCCCGGTCCCAGTCCATACAGGCCGTCGATGGCAAGTGAGAGAAACCCCAACCTAAGCCTGCTTACACAGACAGGGGGTTTGCAGAGTCACATAACCCAAAAACCCCAGCATAAGTCTAGTCTTCTCTCTCCTGGTTTCCTGAATCTTTTTTGCTTGAATCAGTTTGCAACGAGGTGAGGTCACAGAGTAAATATCACCTCTGCAGCATTATCCATCTCTGTGTGTGTGTGTGTGTGTGTGTGTATTAATCAGGCCTTTAAAAAAAAAACAAAACAAAACACACATGTACACAAAGATGCCGAGATGGGGTTAAACATGCCAAGACTTTGTTAGGTAAAATGTCTGGGAAAGAAAACGGGAAGATGTTTAGGCAAGAGCCCGAGGGAAGGAGAGCGGGAGGGCACGCTGAGTGGAAGAAGCATCCCTGCTGCCACCGGTCTAAGGAGCTCGGCAGGACTGTTGGAAGTCCTCTGTCCACCGTCGCCAGCCATCACGGGAGTACTGTGTCTGCCAAGGAGCCTGCCTCAGTATCCCTGTCAAGCCCATCCCTAGCTGGGAGCATCCCATGGGAAGCATGTGCTCTCATAACGTGGCGACCTGGTGATTGGGGCTCGTCTGTTGGTTAGACCTAAGCCTTCATCCTCAGGGATCTTTGGTAGCTTGATACTTGACACCTTGATCGTCATGCCTGTCACAGTCTGGGTTGCCGCCTGTGGCTGTGTGCAGGCACGGTGCCACAAGAACTCCTGAGGTTGTCAGGCTTCCTCACATACTCCTCCCTGTCCCACTGTGTCAGAGCAGCCCTGCCCCCTCTGCTGGCCAGGGTCAATGACCCCCTCAATATGGGGACTCTGCTCCTTACCTACTAGTCCTAGGCAGGCGGAGACCAAAGAGCCTAGGCAGCGGCTGCCACGCACAGGTCAATGGGACCTTTGCTATAGCCCCTGGGAGAAGTGTGCCTCCTCCCCTGAGGAGTCCAGCGTTGCAAGGACAGGAAGACAAAGTCACTCAGTGGCCACTGGAGGGATAGCAAGGCCACTTCTGCTGCCACCCCTGGGATCCCAGGCAGCTTGTCCTTCCTTTAGGACATAGCTTCACATGGGGTCTTGGATTTAGCATCCTGCATCCTAGTGGGTGGCTCCCCATTGTTTCAGCATGTTTCCCTCCAGTTGCACCTTTAGAAAGCTGTTTCTGTGCTCCGTGAGGCTGGCTGCCTCTGGGTCATGTGGTACGTGCACGACCAGAGGTTCCTTGGTCATGGGCCAGTGTCTCGGCTCCTCCCCTGTGCAGTGTGACCTCAGGCAGATCCCATGCTGTGCTGGAGGGCCAGACACTCTGTAAATCCCCAGATGGTGCTTCTTGCTGAGTAGGCATGTATCCCAGAATGGAAGGGGGTCAATGGGGTCACCTTGCTACCAAGTGGTCTATTGGTCTCCCCAAGGAAGAGAGACATACTGGGGTTCAGTGTTCATCCCTGTTACCTTCAAAGGCACCATGACCTCTATCCGTGTGCTCACCTGGGGTGGCCGGTCATGAAGACTGGCTAACATCACCCAGTTAAACCCTTTTATCCTTCGGTCCATCATTCTGGCTTCCCTTCCTGGGTAGATGCTCACTCATTGGCCTTAAGGCATCACACAAAAATCTTCACGCTCGTGCCTACTTCCTCCACGTCTCTACCCACAGGCTTTTACCAGAACCCTCGTCTCTAGGCATCCATTCTTTTCTTTCCAGGCCTCTGGCCAGATGGCCCGTCAATGGCCACTACCCACGTGGTCCCACCTCAAGCCACTTCTCCACAAAGTGGATGATGGGGTCACTGCCCATAATACCAACCACCGGGAAGATGTTCCCTCCCCACTGTCTTGCAAGGTCACTTCTGGCTGTGGCTGTTATGCGGTGCCATCCATTTCTAACATGCACCTCTACTGGGCTGACCATTCATTAACCAAGCTTTGGCATCGTCTTCCTCTTCCAGATGGTTGTGGAGAAACCTCCACCTGGAAAAAGGGCATAGGCTTGGTACAACAGCTCTGGGTACCATGGGAATGTCTACCACCTGCTCATGAACCCCCTCATGCCTCTGGTCCTGCTTAGGCTTGATCCTGGACATGTTTCCATCTTAGGATAGACTGTGATGGGCTCACCCGACTTTATGACTTGTTGGGTCTGACAGACGCAGCTTGTAGCAGGTGGTTCCAGACGCACAACCACCTGGTGCCCGTGGTCAAGAGTGTGGTCTCCACTAGGGCCCGGTAGCATGCCACACGCTGTTTCTCAAATGGTGGATGGCATGGCCTTGCTCTAGAATCCCAGGGACCTGTACTGTGAATACCCCCTCCCCGGGGTTTGCCATGAGCTCCCCTTCAGGTGTGTGTCTGACCCAAGGCTGCTCGCATCGCTACCTGGACCTGCTGCCGATCCCTTTCCGGCTCCAGCCCCACTCAAAGCTGGCAGCTTCTGTGGCAGCTCAGAATCAGCCATCATTTGTGTCCAGGGCACTAAGTAGGTCCTGTCCCCTGAGTTCATTGCCTAGGTGTTAAACCCTGTGTCCCTAAAAAGTGCCCCCAAGTCGGTGAAGTCACATTGATCCAGCCTTTCATTCTGGCTCTGCTGGTCCAGCACCCTGAGAATCCATCTCAGGGGAGCTCCCTTGGCTCTCATCAACACTTGCCAGATCACTTCCGCAGTTCTTGGGTGTAAGTCTCTTTCCTTCTTTATCAAGCCCAGAACATCTCTTGCCAGGATACACCAGGATTCAAGCCCAGTTACAGGCCTGGCAGCCAGGAGAGGGGGTGTGGGCAGTTCCCGCGGGGGTGCCTGGAGCCTTGCAGGGTAGTGGCAAGCTTCCTCCGCATCTCCGGACGGTCAAACGCCCAGACATTCCCCTACATTTTCATGGTGTTAGCTTTCTCACCCCAGGGCCCTTAACTTCCCATGACTGATTCTGGCTGAGCAGCAAATGTCCCTGGAGCTCCATGACGCCCACAATTGGGCAGGTCTTTGCTGCAGCTCAGGCGTGTCCGCCCTTCCCCTGCAGGAGACAGGTACCTCTGTGCGCTGCCGCTGAAGGGCCTGCCTCAGCCTCAGCTACTACCTGTTACCAGCCCCAGATTTCTCCTTGTCCCTCTGCAAGCTGGCACAACTTAGCAGTAACCATGGAGTTCTGTTGCCTCGCTCCCTTGTATTTTTCAAATGTGTGCATCGCTGCACCTGCCGTAGCATCCTGTCCATTGGGACAACCTGCCCCTGGTGAAGTCATTAGTGGCTGTGTTGCCCCCTTGTGCCAGGGAACGGGGGCGCCCCAACCACCAACCAGCTCCAATACAAACCCTGGACCCCAAAGGCTCAGGAGCCTCCCCGCTGGGAGATCCTCTGTGGGGATTCTCACAGGTCAAGCCTGGGAGGAGGCAACACCATCCAGGACCCCATAGCAAGAGTATAAGCGGAAACTCCACATTTGCACCCTCCTGGGTTCTGCCCTACGTGTCTCTCTTCCCTTGGCTGATTGTCATTCTTGGCTGTAGAGTCTCTCTTATTGTAATAAAACTGTAAAAATAAGTAAGACACTTTCTCCAGTTCTGTGAGTCATTCTAGAGCATTACTGAGCCTGAGGGGGGTCAGGGGACCTCTGAGTTTGCAGCCAGCTGATCTGAAGTGTGCCTGCAGTGTAGACTGCCACAGCGGCCAAATGTGATGTCCCTTCCAAGTGTGGAAGAACTAGAGTGCAAGACAGAAAGGGAGTTTGTAGCTGAGGGTAAAGAAACGAATGGGTTATGCAGAGGGAGGAACCCAATATTCTACTTGTCCAGCATTACATTAATATCTCACGAGAGGCCTGGAGGAAGAAATGATATGGTCTCTTAGCTGGATGATACCTGATGGGTGAAGCTAGGCCCTCCCCGGGTTGGATGGAAGCTGCAAACCCACTCAGGTGGGCTGCCCTGGGACACATTCAGTCATACGACAGACAATGGGCTGGAAGAGGTGCTAATGATGGCGTGGGACCTAGTCTTATTCTCCAGGTGACGCCCACCTGCTGCGACATGCCGTAGCACGCACCGCATGGCTGGTGGGTTCCACTGCTGACACCAATGGCCCAGTAAGTGGCCGCTCAGGATACAGTATTTCCCAGATACTGCGGGGAGACAGCCAGCCCAAGAAAGCACCAGAGTTGGCTAACCTCCGGCACGTCTCTATGCTAAACGGTTCTGCACACGGTTATCGTAAGCTGCTCACAGCAGCAGATCAGGAGCTGAAGCAGTAATGCTAAACCTAGATGCTCAACTATGGTCCCTCTACTGTCAGAAAGCCGAGGCCAGGGGCCAGGGGGCCAGAATTCACCGTCCCTAAAAGCAGAGCCGCTGCCTCTGCCCTCAGCTCCTAGGAGGTGAGCTCTAGGGCCCCAGAATATCCTGATAGGACTGGCTCTGCCTGGGGACGTGGGGCACTGGGCGGTCTAATAACGTGACTGGAGGCGGGGCGTTGGGACATGGCGCATCAACTCTGACCTCCGGGAGGGACTGGACAAGCAGAGGTCAGCCGTGCTGGCGGTTATGACCAAGCTCTACTACAAGTGCTGGATACCAAAGGATTCCTGGCTGGCCACACTCTGTGTCAACTGTCACCCACCAGGCCAGGAAAGGGACACGTTCTGGGGACACTAACCCCTCCTAAATTCTGCCCTATGCACCATTCCCCTTGGATGGTTTTAGTTTGTATGCCTTTGTCATCACAAAACGGTCATCCTAAATGTGGCGCTCCCTGAGGGGTTCAGGTGAACTAACCTGAGGGTAGTCGCGGGGACCCCCAACTTTGTGTCCGGTGTCCGAAGTGAGGGCGGTCTTGTGGGGACTGTTCCCTCAAATTGTGGCATGTCAAACTCCTTGTAGACATGGAACTGAAGAATCACCGAACCTGAGAACCTCCGACGCCAGAGGGAACACTGGTTTTCCAAGAGCCTCCATGTGAGCCAGGCACCCAGCTGGATGCTGTGTGTGTGTCGCTCATCCTAGTGGTATAGCAGCCCCGTGATGGAAAAATTGTGGGCACCCCCATCCACTGACAAGGTGAATGAAACCCAGGGAGGTGATGTCCCTCACTCGAGGTCCCACAGGGAGCAGCCCTCGAGTGGGAGGAAGGACCTGTGTGACCATGTAGGCCGGGGCCAGCTGCCACCAGCCAGGTACCACCCTGTCCCCTGCTGGGGTCCCTAACCTGCCTTGAATGGAAGCCCAGTCCCCACTGGCCCCTGCTGGGTAAGTGCCCATGCCTGACACAGTAGCTCTGGTTTTCCTGACAACCAGAGAAACAGGAGGGACAGAGATAGTCAAGCCAGCAAGAAGGAAATCCTGGCTCCGGTTATACGTCCTTGGGAACGGAGCCAGTGAGGGGCAGGCAGGGAGGGGAGAAGAGGCCGCGAGGCAGTGAGGCCTCCACGGCAGGCTTACAGCCCCAAGCTCCGAGGCTGGCTCATTCCTGCTGTTAGAGAGTTTTAAATAGGGGCACCCGGGGGGCTCAGCGGTTGAGCATCTGCCTTCAGTCCAGGATGTGATCCTGGGGTCCCAGGATCGAGTCCTACATCCGGCTTCCCACAGGGAGCCTGCTTCTCCCTCTGCCTGTGTCTCTCATGAATAAATAAATAAAATCTTTTTTTTTTAAGGAAGTTTTAAATAATTGCCACATCTTAAATTGGGAAGTTTCACATCAGAACATCGTCTGGGAGTTTGTCTTGAAAAATGAGAACATCCTTCCACGCAGGCACGGGCTCCCAGCAACCCACTGTCCCCAGCGCCTGCTGCTCCCCATTTCCGACCACCATACACAGTACACCACACGCCCCGGCTGGTGGCATATGCATCCTATGTGCACACACACGCAGAGACATGCAGACATGCGCGCACTGCTGTGTCGGGACTGGGTCCTCTCTCCCTCCCAGGTGTGAGCGCTGTGAGACTGTTCTAGTTTGGCTTTGAAATGGGAGGTGCCACCCACCACGCTGAGGTCAAAACCCCCTGGAGTCACACCCTGCCTGCATCTGAAACCCACCGGCTTAGAGAAAGAGCCAAGCAGAGTGGCCTACGTGCATGGGTGGGGGACTCAGATTGGGTCCAAGACACCCGTGACCAGGGGCCCATCCCTTCCCTTCTCAGCCCTCAGCCGCCAACCCCAGCCTCAAAACCCTGGAAACCCACCCTGGAGAAGACAAGATAAATTCTCTTATTCTCTGGGTTCCTATCTGATCCTCTATCTGACCCAGTGCTTTCAGGTCCCCCTGTGACCAGGACCAGTACTGGAGTCTCTGGACGACTTCCAGAGGCTCAAGCCAGTGGAGGTCCCCATTTGGGGAAGGAGGAGGAGGAAAAGCAGTAGTAGTAAAATCGAAAATTACACTGCGATGTATCCTTTCGCCCCAAGGGAAAACCCCAGGTTCGGGGCTGATTCCTTCAACAAGATTAACAAACAGAGGCATTGGTCAGGCCGGGAGACCCTGCCAGGACCCTGCCCAAGGCACGCAGATAACCATCACCAAACACAAACACTTTACAAAGTAAGAGTTTTTTTTTCTTTTTTCTTTCTTTCTTTCTTTTTTTTTTTTTTTTTACATTATAATCCTTTGGTACTATTTGAATATATTTTTTTGCGATGTGTGCATACTACTTTTATAATTAAACAAAAACACTTAAAATGATTTTTTTTAA
The DNA here is from genome assembly GCF_011100685.1 of Canis lupus familiaris. Taxonomy (NCBI): domain Eukaryota; kingdom Metazoa; phylum Chordata; class Mammalia; order Carnivora; family Canidae; genus Canis; species Canis lupus. Next base: position 3,965,526 of record NC_049241.1, on the reverse strand, counting down.
AGTAAAGAACTAATAATCACAGTGGAATATGAAATGTTGAGTATCAGCCTTGGGGACAGGTCACTTGGTTAAGTCCAAACACCCCAGCGCGGTAGCTGTGTTTCAGTCTTCGGCCTTCTGACTCCACCCACCGAGCACCTGCCTTGGTGACCTTGAGCTGCCCTCAAAGTTTTGCCCAGCTCCCTCCCGCAGGGCAGGGCACAGGAGAGGCCCAGGAATCCAGGAGGAATCGAGTCAGCAAAATTAAGTTAATTTACAGAGTTAGAGTAAAAGCTACCACCATAACCCGGCCCCACGCACACATGCAGTGTTCAGCAACCTCAGAAAGGTGTGCACTGGCAGGTGGTGCAGAGGCTGGTGTGGGGACACAGCGGGAGGATCGGGGTTCCATGGCCCCCGTGGGGTGCTGGGCAGGCGGCTGCCTCACAGGGCGAAGGTGGTAAAGAAGATGTGCATCTTGGCCAGGAAGGTGGTGACGGAGCCCTGTCGCCAGAGCTTCATCTCCACGTCCAGGGCGAAGTCCCGGGGCTCGCGCACCAACCGTTGCAGGTAGACGACGCCCGTGTAGGCATTGAGTGGACGCGTGCCGAAGTAGCCCTCCTCGTTGCCCTTGGTGATGGCCAGGGAGATGGTGTCGCCTGCGAAGACGGGCACCGGGCTGATGCGGAAGATGTGCGCGGGCACCAGGAGGCCCGTCTGGAAGTTGAGCTGGTAGTAGGTGATGCGCGCTGGCGAGTTCTGGCACTCCATGAAGTCGTGGCACGTCGTGCGCTCACATTTCCTGTGGGTGCAGGGGGCAGGGCTCAGGCAGCAGGCGCGGGGGCTCCCGCCCCTGACGCCCACCCGAGCCGGGCAAGGCACAGGCCTCAGTGCAGGCTCGCGGACCACCTGGGCCCAGCTCGGTGGCCAGCTCGACCCTTCACAGCTTCTGCTAAGGCACCTTACCTCTCTGGGTCTCGGTCTCCTCATCTAAGCTGGGACAATAGCCCGTGGTCTCGCTGCTTGCACGGGGTGAGTGAATAAACACGCGGGGCTGCGCACGGGGCCTGGCATGGCATCCACGGGTGCTTCCCCGCCTCCTTCCTTCCTCCCTTCGTTCTCACCCACCTTCCTCCAGTTTGTTTTTACTTGCACACTTTCTGTTGGCACAGATGCCCTGGGCATGATGTTTTGATTATTTTAATCATTTTCCAAATTCCTTTTCTTCTGTGAATGACCCTCCTTGGCAGCCATCTCCTCTTCTGACTCAGGACGGCCTGCCCATTCCCAGGAGAAGCCTCTCCGACCACCAGGGCCATTGGCCCACCTGGAGCTCCAAGACACCCACTCCTTAGGGGCCTCGCGACTCCATGCTACATGACAATGACGATGACGATGAGGACAGAAGCTCCAGCAAACCCCACAGGGGGCCTCAGGGCTTGAATTCTAAGCATAGCACCAATCTGTCCCTTCCTGGCTCTGGGAGCCACTGCCACCCCTCCAGCATTAAATCACTCTCTATGGGGCACCTGGGCGGCTCAGATGGTTAAGCATCTGCCTTCGGCTCAGGTCATGATCCCAGGGTCCTGGGATGGAGCCCCACATCGGGCTCCCTGCTCAGCGGGAAGTCTGCTCCTCCCTCTACCTCTGCCCCTCGCCCAGCTTGTGCTTTCTCTCACTGTCTTTCTCAAATAACTAAATAAAATCATTTTTAAAATAAATAAATAAATAAACCAATCACTCTACAGGCTCATTGCTTCTAAAATGGATGCTGCTCAGGCACGAGGGCTCAGCAGCTCTAGGGGGCCCTCTGAGCAGGGCTCCCCACGTGGTGTACCACAGCACACAGCCACAATGACAACCTTGTCACCAGCAACAGGTGGCACTGATGCAGCACTCTGGCCATGCCATGCACCATGCCAAACCCATGGCGCCCCTGTACCCATCTCATGCTCGCACCCACCCCAGGCTGGCACTGCTCTTGCCCCCATGTTCCAGGGGGGGCAGCTAAGACCCAGAGAATGGAGATGATCTGGAAAGTCACCCAGACACACTCCCCTAAATGTCACGCATGCACACGGATGTTAGCGTGTATGTGATGGTGAAAAATGGCCAGGAGCCACAGGGCAGTGGTTGATGAGGGACACGTCCACACTAGGAAATATGGTTGGTGGGAGGCTGCACACACAGACATGGAAGACAGCTGTGAGGTAGGCAGCAAGGGGGCCCAGCCGAGCTCATGTGACAGCACAGTCACAGGCACTTTGTGCCACTCGTGTCACTGGGTGACAGGGTCCCACAGCCCCACTCAGGGGGATTTTCTGTGAGCTGTCTTCGCTCTGGTCTCTATACTCTGAGCTTTTTGCAAGGTGCTTGTGTGGGGGCCAGACCACACCTAGCAGTCAGGACCTGTGAAGAGCAGGAGTGGTGGAGGATGCGGCCACCTCTCCCCTAGGCAGCATGGGTGGGGTGCAGGGGTCTTGGGGCCCAAGGCCAGGTAGGGGCACTCACGTTTCGGAGACCCGGACATAGTTTGGAGGACACTCAAAGCGCAGGCAGCGGAAGCCGCCCCGGATGTTATGGCAGGTCTCAGCCTCGGAGCAGTTGTGGGTGCCCAGTGCACACTCGTCTAGGTCTGGGGAGAGAAGAGGAGGGTGAGGACAGAGCCCCCCCACCAGCTGGGGGCATTGGTCTAGCCCAGCCCAGCCCACATTGTCTCAGGGCAGCTTGTCCTGGCTGCAAGCACACCGTACAGCCGCACACCACACACCCCACCTTGTCCCTACCACACCCAGCGGCTGAGCGCCTTGCTTTACAACAAACTATCCGTGTCCCCTGAGGGCTTTCCATGCTCCCAGAATAAAAACTCAGCTTCTTCATGGGCACCATAGGGCCCCTCTGGCCTTCTCTGAGCCTCTCCTTCCACGTGGGCTGCAGCCCTAGTGGACATCTCTGGGCTGCTCCAACACCCTGACCCCACCCCAGCTCAGGGGCTTTGCACATGCTGTTTCTGCCCCTGGAACACATCTTCACATGCCTGGCTCCTTCCCATCTTTTAGGTCTCAGCTCAGGGTCACCTCTGCAGGACGCCCTCCCTGACTGCCCTATAGTAGTCCCCCTCCCATTTTATTCTCCTTCTACTGCCTGTCCTGCTCTGAAACACACGTTACTTCACATGCTTGTTCTGTGTCCCCCCACTCCCCCAGGAGCTCCAGAATGGCATGGGTGTGTGTCTTCCTTGGTCCCACATGTCCCCAGCACCTAGCAGAGCACCTGGCACGGAGCAGGTGCTCTACACATATTGCTAGATGGAAGTGTCAGACCCATCACTTGTAAATACAGACTCTAAGATGCCCCCCACAAACCGCACAGACATGCTCACGCTTCCTGTGCACACTCACACCAACACACACGGTTACCCATCTGCTCAAGCACACTCACAATGATACACAGGATCACAGACACAAGCACACAAGGGGGACCGTCTCAGGATGCTCACACACACAGAGACATAGACAAATATCTGACCAAAGCTCAGAGAAGCAAACGTGTGTGCATGTGTGTGTGTGTGTGTGCGCACAGGCAACCTGTAAGACAAGTAAGATCAGATAAATGGGTTCCAAAGACCCTTTCTGTGAAGATCAGCTGCTCAGCTCAGAGATGATGGAGTCCAGAGGCCCCAGGGGGCTGTCGCTGGGGCAAGGGGGACAGAGGGTCTTCAGGACCTTCCCTGGAAGGCTCCTGGTTTCTTTCTCCAGTCCTCCTCACTGATCCAGTTTAGGGGTTCTCCTCACTCAGTCCTCATGCCAGGCCTGTAAGGTTAGGGTCACGGGCCTCCCCAGACACAGGAGGAAATGAGGCTCAGAGAGGGGTAGGGACTCGCTCAAGGTCACACAGCAGTCAGCAGGCAGCTGGGGCTGGAAGCCAGGGATCCAATCATGATGCCACACAGACTCCTCACGATAGCAGCATGACAGTAATGACAGGACAGTTATAACAGCAGCCACCTGCATTCTATGTCTACACCTGGTGTCCATCCCATGTTCAGGGCTCTCTGCACTCATTAACTCATTTGTCCTCACAACCCGCCCCCGAGGCAGAACGGTGTCACTTCCCATCCTCACATGCCCGACTCCCAGCCGTTGGCCACCACCCTCTGTGGCGACAGGCCAGCTGACATTCATTCACCTCTTCAAGCCTCCCTCCCTTTCCTCCTCTGCAAACTGGGTCACGATCCCAATTTCCCAGGGTGGCGCAAAGGCTAGTGGGAGAAAGTAGGGCAGGAGCTGGAGGGGCCAGGATGGGCGGTGGTTGTCCTGATGGCTCATTAACTGAATCCACATGAAGGGAAGGGCCTCCTGCTCTTCGCCCCACCCCCCACAGCCCCAGCTTCCCTCTAGCTGCCCACAGTGGGGAGCAGGAAGTCCTGCCTCTGCAGGGGTGCGCAAGGGTGCAGCAGGGGAACGGGGAAGGAGCTGCTTCTTGCTGTCTGCGGGCCCAGTGCTGAGGGGGGAGATGCCCAGAAGTGGGAGGGAGGAGCGCCGGGGGTTAGCACCCCTATAGCCTGGCCTCACCAGGCTCGCAGGAAGCCGTCACAGGCCTTCCTTATGACCTTGGGGTCCTTGCCCTGCAGGGTGGCTAGACCCCTCGTGTCTGCGTGGCCCTCAACCCTGGAGCCTCTCTTGGAGAGGTCAGGCTGGAGGGAGGATGGGACAAGACCATATGCTCAGGGGTGTCATTGCAGCCTTCACCGTAGCTGAGCACCAGCCATGACTCAGAGGGGCTGGAGTGGGGAAGAAAGTCAGTGCTAATACTAACAGCACTGCTAAAAGCTAGCCTGTAGTGGGGGGGACTGCTGATAAGGGCTTTACGTGCATCCCAAACCAAACAAACGCTGAATTTACGCTTATTTTCAGCATGATCGTAACCAACATTATATTGTATCCATACACACATGTGTCTATATTGGCATAACCAGAGACTGGGAAAAAAACGCATCCAGGTATCAGCAGAACTTGCTGTTCAGTTTAGTCGAGTGGCTGAATGTTTAATAAGCACCTACTATGTGCTGGGCGCTGCCCCGCAGGTTGGTGCACGGGGGTCCTGGCCCTTCCTTCACAGAGTGTGTATTCTAGGAGACACTGCCCAGTCTTAATTCCCTCACATTTTTCTGTCCTGGTTTGTTTTTTTTTTTTTTTCCACCATTGAGAGGGTCAGGATTTACTATGAGATATTAACCAGCACATTCAGTTCTCCCACGGCTGGCCTCCCATCTTTCCGTTGGAGCCGTGAGACCTCAGGGGTTGGCCTGGGTCAGAACAGAATCAGGGAGCACAAGAGAGTCACCACTTAGCTCTGAAGGGCCGTGGGCATGGCTCCCACTGGTGACTCAGGAAGTCAGGCGAAACCATCATCATGCGCTCTGCCCTTGTTCACCCAGTGGCAGTACAGAGACCTTTCCAGCAAGAAAGCGTGGAGGGGAAGCAAAGGTATCACACGGGCACTGGGGCCTCCCTCGCGCCTGACCTCCTGGTGGGTCTGCAGCAGGGACTGCAAAGAGGGGGACCTGTGCCTCACCGGGGGTGGGGGCAGGGTGCTGTCAGGGGGCAGAAGGGTAGCCAGCCCTGGGAGGACGATGCAGTGGCCAGGGATGGGGGTGAGTGTGAGCAGCTGCAGAGTCCCGGAACCAGAGATGGGTGCCGGGGGTCAGATGTGCCAATGGCCAGCAGGCCAGGTGTGCATCTAGGCCCCGGAAGCCCTTTCTGGCAGCGGTAGATGCATTCCCACCCAGTGGGGCACCCAGAGACCCAGCAGACGTGGGCCAGGGAGGAGGGGTCAGGGAGAGACTACCTGGACTGGAGTAGGTTTTCAACCTGAAGCATCTGCAAGAGCAAAGTCATTGCAGTGTCTCACTGGACATCAGAGAAGGGACCACACCTGTTCTGCTATTAAAACAGAGCCTTGTTGTCCAAGATGAAATCCTAGTCCAGGAACATAAAGCCATGTGTCCCGCACAGCACAGTTTATGGCGAGTGAAATGCTCACCTTTAATGGAGCCCAATACTTCTTGTTTTTTAAACTAAAAAGCAGCCAGCTTTGCCGCCAGGGAAGCCTGGGTCAGCTTCTGTGAGCCTACCAGGCTTCCAAAGCCGTGATTTACCCACGCTCACTCGGAGTCTTTCAATTTATTTTTTCTTTACGTCTACCTATGGTAGGGAGTCCTTTTGCTCTGGACTAAGTATGCACATATGGACTGGAACAATCTGTGTAGGCGTGGTGCACACTGATCTAGTCCACGTCCACTATGCCCACTTGATCCTGTATTTTGCTTTTCATTACTTAAAACAAAAACAAACCCCAAAATAGCCAGCTGAGATCTACCAAAATGATCTCAGGACCCATTTACAGGTAGGAACACCCAGGCTGAACAACACTGATCTAACACTACCCTGCCCAGCACCAACTCTGAACCTCTGGGCCTACAGGAGCACCAGGGCCTGCCTTGGGCTAAAGCTGCAACCCCGGGGGACTCTGGGCTCTCAGCCCCACCAACCTGGGAAGAGCCAGCCATGCAGGCCAGGAGGAGGGTAGGTGAGCTGGGCTGTGAAGCCCTCAGGGGTCACTTTTTGGGCGGGGGGAGGAGGTAAAGGGGAAAGGGATGCTCCTGTGTACCCCCCAAGTGGATTCCAGGCCTCTCCACTTTGCCCAGGCAGCTTGCCAGGCCTAGAATTTGGTGGCCTCAGTAAGTCCCAATGAAACTGAACTTTAGCATTGTGACTCCCCAACTTAGAAAGAATATCAGATGTCACAGAACCTGGTCCCTATCCAGGGAAGTAGCTGCAAACTGCAAAAACAGGTGACTGCCCAGCCCTGCCCAGCTCTGCACAGCTCTGGCTGGGACAATGTCTTTCTGCATGCAAGGTTAGCAGATGCAGATGCTTGGGGGCAGACATGGGGACCCCAGAGTTGCTCTTCAGGTTCCCCACTGGAAAGGTCACTTGTCTTTTAGGACCTCCCCTCAGAATCCCTGTGTCTCTCCCAGGAGAGGGCCTACAGCTGAGCCTAAGCCTGAAAGATTAGCCTAAGCTGAGTCCAACTGCAGAAAGATTGTCTCCCCCTTCAATCCCACATAGACCTTGGTTAATATGGCCACCAGTGGCACTGGCCATTCCGTGTTGATGTACTAAGTGCCAGAGCTCCAATCACACAGCAAGCTGCATAAGGTTTTCTGTGCCTACTTAGAGCTTGCCTGAGACTCTGGTAGGGCAGGGACCCCTTACTTACCCTTGCAGGACCTCCCATTGGCCGTCATGGTGTAACCCCGCTCCGGGCATGCACACTGGTAGCTCCCCGGCACGTTGACACAGCGGAAGGTACAGAGGATGCCAGCGCCCTGAGCACACTCGTCAATGTCTGTCGGAGAGAGTTTCAGTCCCTTATGAACCCCTCGCACCCGCAGAGCCCAAACACTGACATCATCCTGGCCCCACCACAGCTCTGGGCTCTAGGGGCCCATTTTACCAATGAGAACAGTGCTCAGAGAGGGGAAAAGAGTTGCTAAAGGCCACACAGCAAAACAGGACTCCCATTCCAGTTCTCACTCCCTGGGGTTGCTCCATAATTACTACTATCAGTGCAGGGCCAATAAGGTACCAGACATGGGTGTAGACAAGGTGTGTAACCTCGTCCTTCATCCTGGTGAGGCCAGGACCATCATCTCCACTTTATAGAGGACCCAGAGGTCACGTAGCCAGGGAGATGGCAGGGCTGGGAATCCAGCTCTAATGTGATGCTGAAGCCTGTGTGTGTCCTGTGTGTCCCCAGCCCAGCAGGAAGTCTCTGGGGGCCTAGCACATGGGGAAAGGGTGCCTCTCAGGAAGGGGGCCCCTGGGCAGAGAAGAGGTACCTGTGCAGGTGTGCCCGTCCTCGGCCAGCTGGTAGCCTTGGCGACAGTAGCACTGGTAGGAGCCATAGATGTTGGTGCACTCCTGGCTGCAGCGCTGGGTTTCACATTCGTTCACATCTACGGGGAAACTGGCCTGTGGTCACGCAGAGTCCTCCGGGCCCAGTGGTGAGGGCCGAGGTCCCCGCTTGTCTAGAGCCTTACCTTGGGAAACCATTAGTTCAGCCTCTCTTTTTTTTTTTTTTTCTTTGTTATTTATGATAGTCACAGAGAGAGAGAGAGAGAGAGAGGCAGAGACACAGGCAGAGGGAGAAGCAGGCTCCATGCACCGGGAGCCCGACGTGGGATTCGATCCCAGGGTCTCCAGGATCGCGCCCTGGGCCAAAGGCAGGCGCCAAACCGCTGCGCCACCCAGGGATCCCCAGTTCAGCCTCTCTTAAGGGCCAGTGGGGAATTAGAGGCCTGGGAAAGGGCAAGGAGCCCAGCTGGGGCAGGGGCAGGGGCAGGGCTGGCACTTGCTGGTGGGGTTTCGGCCCGCCACCTGGAGGAGGGAGCCACAGATCAGGCTCCGGTCTCCCCAGTGGGGGGCTAGGAGCTGCTTTACTGACAGTCCATATGACCTGGTAGAGATGGCTCTGGGAGGCACCATCTAGGGGCTAATAAGGACCCTCTCGAGGGCTGGGGCCTCCCCTGCCCCTGCTTCCCAGGCCTGGCACCCCATGGGGCCGGGGGAGGGGTAAGAGCTGCATGCATGGGCATGTAGGCCAAACGCGTGGGAGAGAACGAGTGAAAGGGCAGCTCATGGCTCAGGTGGAACATCCACTGGACTCTGGGCTCTTTGAGGGCAGGGACTTGGCTTTCCCTCATGAACCAAGAAGTGCCCAGCTGTTACGGTATGCCGGGCCTGTGCTCAATTTGGGGACTTAGCCCTCAACAAGACAGACAGAATTTCCACCTCCTGAAGCTGATGTACCTGTGTGCTGGGAAACAAGGAGGAGGGGCTAATTACATGGCTCAAATAACCATGTGTCAGAAGGTGCAAGTGCTGTTGGGGAAGGAGCAGAACAAGGGCAAAGGTCCTGTGGTGAGAGTGCGCCTGGTGCCTGGGGTGGGGGGGGGTGGGGGCAGCAAGGAGGCCAGTGTGGTCAGAGCAGAGTGGGCCTGGCCAGAGGAGCAGGGGAAGTCAGTCACGCAGGGCCTGGTGGGCCGCCATCTGGCCCACGTCCAGATCCTCAGAACCTCCCAACACACACGGCATTCACACGAAACAAGCCATTATGTCCTCTACGAGGCTCTGAGCTTGGGGGCAATACTGGTTCCATCTCTGGGTCTCTGACATCCAGCCAGGTGGGAAAGGAGAAGCCTCCTGAAGCAGGGAGGTGGCAGTGAAGGCAGTAGAGCCTGGGATGCAAGGGCCCTGCCCACAGCCCGATGCACCCAGCCTGGCCTGGAGGAGGGGCTCCCAGGGGATCAGAACACAGACGAGCAAGTGAACGTACCGTGGTCTGTTCCGGGAGGCCACCAAACGCCCTCTGATGCAGCTGGACCCGGTCACACTGCCCTGCCCCTGGGCTGGTACTGTCCCCGGGAGGGCCAGCTCAGGGGTCTCAGAGGCCTCTCCTCCCCAGGAGGGACGTAAGGAGAGTGCCTCCAGGCCGGGCAGGGCTGGAGACCCACATCCCCTTCCCCCACCTACCCCCTGACCTGTAGGCAGGGTCCAGCCCTTTCACAGGCTTGGTTTAACTCACAGTGGGTTTTTCTAAGAGTTTAAATCTATGGTAACATGCAAACCCAGCAGATTTTACATAGATATCTAAGTTTCTAGGATCTGGAAGACCAAGAACATTGGGTCACCCTAGACTGGCAGCACCGGGCACGAAGCTAGGAGCTGGGCAAGGCTCTGGGCTTTACGTGGTGCGTCCGTCTGTGCGGGGTCAGGGGTCAGGGTGCGCAGTACCTTCACAGTGCTTGCCATCCGCAGCCAGGAGGAAGCCCGAGGCACAGGAGCAGCGGTAGGAGCCCAGTGTGTTTTCACACGTGTGCTGGCACAGACGGCCTGGTGAGGTCCAGCACTCGTTCACGTCTGTGGGTGGGCGGCAGGCAGAGGGTGGGTGGCCCGCATGGAGGGCACAAGTGGCCTGAGAGCCAGCTCCCCCACCCCGCCCCGGGGAGAAGAGGGGGCTGGGCGAGGACAGGGACACAGAAACCCAGAAGGAACAGCAGGGAGGAGCCTGGACAGGGAACGGGAGAGGCCAAGACACCAGAGGCAGAGGGAATGGTGGCCAGAGTGTCAGAAGGAGGCCAGAGGCAGAGACAGATGCTTGGGCAGACACGGCAAGAGGGAAGAAAGAAGGGTGACGGGATGGTGGCCGAGAGAAGCAAGGGGAGAGCAGAGCAAAGAGGCACGGCTAGACGGGACACCGGCGGGCAGTCAGGCCGAACGCTGGCAGGGCAAGCGGAGGACAGGGCCAGCAGGAAAGAGGAGGAGGCCTGAGGGCTGGCCAGGGGCAGGTGGACCCCAAGAGGAGTCCCGGCCACCAGTGCCCACCTACCGATACAGGCCCGGCCGAAGGCGTCCCTCTGGAAGCCAGCTTTGCAGTCACAGCGGTAGGAGCCGGGGAGGTTGTGGCATACCTGCCCCTCGCCGCACTGGTGCACACCCGTCTCACACTCGTTCACGTCTGCCAGGGGAGGCGAGCAGGGCACCATGAGGCCTAGGCTCTCCCTCCACAAGGACCTCCCACAGGCAGAGGAACCTGTGAAGCCCAAGGCTGGATAAAAGGCAGGCAGGGAGGTGGCTGGCCTCACCCACACACTTGGTCCCGTCCTGGTTGGCGTGATAGCCGCGCCCACAGAGCAGGGGGTTCCTCTGGCACGTGTAGGAGCCCACAGTGTTGATGCAGCTGAAGCCTGACCGACACGGCTCGGACAGCGACGTGCACTCGTTGACGTCTGCAGAAGCAATGTAGGTGAAGGGGAGCCCGGCACGGTCCCTCCCCAGCTCCTGGCTTTGGAGCTCCGTACCAGGGGGGTGGGGGGTGGGTGGGGGTGCCCGGTTTGGGCATCCAGACCAGCCTATGGCAGGCCCGCGTGATCAGACTGTCCCACTCCTGTGTTCTACCAGCACCATCTCCTCCAAGAACCTAAGCACCTGCCAAGCTCTTCCTACAATTCTTCTCACAGCTGCTCTGATGAAGTGGCTGAAGGCAGTGGCTCCCCTAGAACTTAGAGCGAGTTCTAGGTTAATTACTGTAAATCATGCCCCTGCTCTGGCTCCTCCCACCAATCTGTCAAGCTCATCCTCCATCTCTCCCTCACACTTTGCCACAGCCTCACTGGCCCCCTCATCATCCCATAATGCCCCAGCCCACCCCAGGGCCTTGGCACATGCTGTCGCCCTTTCTCCGGCACACCCTGCCCTCTGATATGTGCATGGCTGGCTCCCTCTCTTCCTCAGATCCCTGCCCCAATGTCACCTCCTCAGGGAGGCCCCAACCATTCCAGATATATGAGTGCCCCCCCCCACTTTAAGACTTTGTCCCCTACTTGTTTATTATTTATCAAAGTACATTTGAATAACTGCTACTTCTATAAATGTATTTTCTTAGTCCCCCCTCCTCCAAAATGTCTCATTAAAGTACTATAACTGGGGTTCCCTGGGTAGCTCAGTGGTTGAACGTCTGCCTTTGGCTCATGTCGTGACCCCGGGGCCGGGGTCCTGGGATCGAATCCTGCATCAGGTTCCCCAAGGAGAGCCTGCTTCTCCCTCTGCCTATGTCTCTGCCTCTCTCTCTCTCTCTCTCTGTCACTCAAGGATAAATAAAATAAAATAAAATAAAATAAAATAAAATAAAATAAAATAATAAAAACAAAATAAAATAAAATAAAAGTGCTATGACTCCCTGACCTCTGGAACCATGCATACAGTAGGTGCTCTGAAAAGCTGTCGATAAATGAATCACGGAGGAACTGCTGGCAGTCAGGCAGGCCCCTCCTCACATTTCCCTGACCCTGGCCGGGTATCCCGGGGCTGATCGAGGGCTCTTCTTGTGCCCGCAGCCCTGAGGTGTCCCTGTGACACTGCCAAGATCACACAGTGAGGAGCTGTTAAAGGGGACGCCCTGGAAACAGCTCCAGCTCCCAGAATGGCTAGAGGGACCCCCAGAGAGTCTTGAGAAGGGCTTCAGGTAAAGCCATTGCCCCTCTCGTCCCAAAGCATCTCCCCTGCCAGACGGAGACACCCGTCCCACAAGTGCCCTCCTGCGGGAAGGGTGTGTGGCAACACCTACACTCTGACATACCTTGTTTCTGCCCACGCCCAGCGGCTGGCCTTGCACACCTGCCTGCCTTCCCACGTCTCCTGCGTCTTTCACCCCCGCCCCCACCCCACACAAGGTTGAGTGCAGCCTTGACCACGCCTGCTTTGGTCACTGTCAGTCCCGCAGGGGCTCTGGCTCCCTGCCCCTGGGCCAAGACGCACCCGGCAGCCCCGGGGAAGCTGGGGCCTCAGGCCAGCAGCTCTGTGGAAGGAGTGAAGAGAGGTGGGGAGAGTGTAAGATCTCAGATCCAGGCAAGGACAATTAGGCCACCACCTGCCACCTCTTGGGCCATGAACAAGGCACAAAATCAACCCCACACGTCTCACTAACGTTCTTTGCAAAGAGAAATGTTAGTATTATGTGTGGTAGGGTCACATTTTGTGGACTGTGTGTTCCAGCTGTGTCCGTGTGTCACAGATCAAGGTATAAACACATTCCTTACTGCTAGCTAGGTTAAAAAACTCTGATACACATTCACACACACAGCCTGATCCCACAGACGGGTAAACTGAGGCCACAAGAGGAGGAGCTCAGCCAAGGTCAGGTGGCTCAGGATAGCAAGAGTTTTGGTTCACCAGTGCCTCCAGGGGCCAGGCACTGACGTGTCCATTCACAAGTAGGGATGCTAAGGCGGCCAGGGCAAGACCACCAAGCCAGGCCCCATCAAGCCCTCCCCGAGCCCCTACCCCAGGCCGGCGGCCACAGCCCCTCGGACCCCGCTCACCCACGCAGTTGCCCTCGGGGTCTTGCAGGAAGCCCTCCATGCAGCGCTGCCGTGCCTGGCAGTAGAAGGAGCCCTTGGTGTTCTGGCACGTGAAGCCCACCTGGCAGTTGTGCGTGCCCAGCTCACACTCGTCCACATCTGCCACACAGAGGCAGGGTGTCAGGGGCCACTGGGCAGGCCCCTGCCCACACGGCCCCACCATGACCTTGAGGGCTGGGTAGGTCTTCTCCATCACGGGAGGCCGGCAGAGCAATGTCACTGTGGTGACTGTGTCAGTAGCAGCAATGCCATCAGCACAGCGCCGGAGCTCCTCCGTGGTACCAGGCACCGTCCCAAGTTCTCAGACGTGGATTTATGGACAATGCTCCCAACAACCCCAGGAAGCAGGTGCAAGGACACTGAGGCACAAACACAGCCGATGGCTCAGGGGGCACTGGGTTGGGACCAGCACCCAGGTGGCCTGCTTCAGGGTCTGTGCTCCCGGGGCAGGTAGGATGGAGGATGTGTGCCCAAATCCCCAAGGGCATGTGTCCAGGCTTCTCGGGAGGTGTGCTGAGGCTGGAGCTGCTGGGCCTTGATGGCACCGCTGTCCCCCAGCAGCTGTGTGGCACTGAGCAAGTCACGGAGGGCCCCTGACCTCTGTGTCTACAAAGTACTAGCATCACACCTTCCCTCAGGCTTCCTGCAGCAGGCACACCAGGTCTTTCTTACCAATGGGGAAACAGAGACAGGATGCAGAAAGGTGACACTCAGCATTAGCGGCATGGGGAGATCACTCAGTTGTGCTGTCGGACCAAGGCCTGTGTGTCTGTTTGCCTGCAGTCCTCCCACCTGGCCTTCTTCCCTCTGTCCACCCTGTCTGTTGCTAAGGCTTCCACCATTTTTCCAGGGCAGCCCAGTGTCCAGGGGGCCCTGTGCTGGGTTCTAAGCAGCCAAACTGGGACCGGTATGGCCTCCGTCCAGAGACCACCTGATGCCTGAGATGCAAGCCTGTCTGCAGCTGCTCTGGTCTAAGAAGGAGGCAGGCAGCTCCCCGAGATGACAGCGGCAGGGGTCATGGGACATGTCCAGGGCGTGGGTGCCCCTCCCCTCCTCGGGTGTCAGGGTTCTCAGATGGGAGCTGGCCCCGGATCTGTGTGCACACACGTGTGTGCTGAGGGGACTGGGTTCACCTCTCCTCCCCCAGCTCAGGGTCCAGTGTGGAGCTTGCTAATCCACCTCCCTGAGCTCATGCCCAGCCTCCTGGCCAATTCTCATCCTTGGTTTCCGAAGTTTACCACAATCCAGCACCCCAGATCTTACCTCTTGGGTGACATTCTTTTGGACATTTTTAGTAAAAAAAAAACCCGGAAATGCTCACCTTCACAGGTGAAAGACTCCAACTCTCCTCCTTAATGGGACTGCCACCTTGGGCCCTCCTTCCACACTCCCAGCCTGCTTGTACCCCTGAGACTCTCTGTTCTTTGACCACGCCAAGATCTCTGCTCTCCTGAAAGGCCTCACACTTGCTGTTCCCTCTGCCTGGAGCCCCCTTCCCCAGAGATTCCCATCATGCGGGTCCGGATGACATCACCTCCACGGAGAGCCTCTCTGGAGGCCCCGCCTGAAGTCCAGTCACAGCCCAGCCACTCCTGCCCTCCGTTTGCTTGTGTGCCCCCCCGCTCCGTCTCCCTCATCAGGAGGTCGGGGACAAGGACACTGCACCCCAGCCCATATCCTGCCATCCAGAACCCTGCCAGGAACATAAAAGCAGCTCAGGAAGTATCTGTTGAAATGGTTTGATGAAAATTCTCCCTCTTCTTAGGAGGCTAGAATTTTCCAGTGATCCTTCTGTGGGGCTCCACCCCAGTGTACAATGGGAACTGAGGTAAGGCGAGGGAGTAACTTGGCACCCAGATGCCAGCAAAGGTAGCAAAGCCAGAAGCACACTAAGTCCCACCAGCCTCAGACACCCCACTCTGCCCCAAACACCATCATCTGTGGGGTCTTCCCACAGGCAAGAAACCCAAGGGCTTGGAGCTTGCCGGAGGCAGAAAGCTCTGGTCAGGCCAGGGGCAGGTCAAGGGGCAGGGTGCAGATGGGACTGGCTAGGTCAGGGTGGGATGGGAGGCGGGGTGAGGGTGGGGCAGGAGGCAGGGACAGGCTAGGTCAGGGTGGGATAGGAGGCGGGGTCAGGGTGGGGCGAGGGGCAGGGCAAGAGGCCTGGCACATCAGGGGCGGGACCTCCAGCTTCCCACCTCACCTGTGCACTCGCCATCCTTGAGGGCATAGCCAGGCTCACAGGTGAGGGCCTGGTAGCAGCGGAAGGAACCCACGGTGTTGACGCAGTGCTCGCCCCGGCTGCACGAGTGCAGGTCCGTCACACACTCGTTGATGTCTGCAGGGAGAGCGGGGCATCAGGGGCTGCAGGGTGGTGCCAGGACCTGGGCCTGGCACAGCCATCCTTGCCCTCAGGGTCTCAAGGTGCTCACCACCCAGAGAGCCACACGTGGTTGATGTCCACCTGTCTATGCATCCATTCATTCAACAAAGATTTATCGAGCGTCTGCTGTGCCAACAAGCATTGTTCTTGGCACTGGGATACATCCATCGGTGAACAAGACAGACAGATCCCTGCCGGAGGCCCGACAGAAAAATAAACATAAAGTCGGGAGGGTGGTGGTCATGAGTGCTGTGGGAAAAAACAGAGCAGTGTGAAGGGAATGAGGAATACAGAGGCGCAGCAGGGAGGTCAGGGAGGGAGGCTAAGACAGGAGCAGCAGGGAGGTCAGGCTCAGACAGGAGGACATTTGAGCAAGCATTTGAGGGGGTGACAGGATGAGTCAAGCAGATACTCCGGGCATAGGACACAACGGATACTAGGACTCTGAGGACTGAGCCTGCCCGGCAGACTCAAGAACTGCCCGGGAGGGGGTGTGGCTGCAGGGGAGAGAAGAGAAGAGAGTGTGGATGCTGAGGGAGGGGGGAGCCATAGACGGTTCCAGCAGAGGACAGAAATGGTCTGACTCATTTGTGACAGGGTTCCCTGGCTGAGTGTGAACACCCTAGCGGTGAGCATGGAGGCTGTTAGGACAGGAGATGTATGACAGGGCTCGGACCACCCCCATGGAGGCGAGAAGAAGCAGTCCAGCTCTGGAAATGTTGTGAAGGAGGAACCCACAGGATCCAGTGATGGATGAGCCAGACGTGAGCGGTAAAGAGGAACCAAGAGGTGTGCAGAGCTTCCTGGCTGAGCAGTCGAACAGGCAGGGCGCCAGCACCTGGGATGGGAGTGAGGCTGGCGGGAAAGGCTGGGAACCCTGTGGACACACCGAGTGTGTGTCAAGAGGCAGCCAGGCACGCGTGTGAGTTCACGGGGGTGGGGGGAGCATGCTAACTGGGGAGTGGTCAGCGGCGGAGGTCCCCTAGGGGATAAGTGACAGACAGAAGAGGCCAAGAGCTGACTGAGATGAGCAACTGGGAAGGGGAGAGGCCTGCAAAGGTGAGAGAAGCGGGGGGCAGGAGAACCCGGAGAGTTCACCAGTACCCGCCCCGGGCCGGGTGCTAAGGATGACCAGCCCAGTGCCGGCCGCCGCCACGCTCCACCTGGCAGGAGGCACCGCAATCCTCCACCGGTGCAGTCAGCCCTAGACACACGGTAACTAGCACCTGTTCTGTGCCAGGCCCAGCTGGCCACGCGGGGTGTCAGCCACAGCGCCCGCCCTCAGGGAGCTGCCCCCCTGGAACAGGGACGGGACAGGGAAGGTGGAGATGTGGGGGAGAAAAGCTGAGTCTCTGCGCCCCGCACTATCAGAGTCGCTTCTCAGGGGCAGGGACATGTAGCTACGTCTAGGAGGATGACGGGGACCAGGTGCAGGGGGAGCACATGGCTGGGGAAAGAGGCCCCCCAAATCACAGGTGACCGAACGGCATACAGGCCAGCCTGACCCTGACTTGGGTGGGGAGTGGGGCGGTGGAAAGGGAGAGTTTCAGGGCCAGCAGGTTGGCTTGGAAGGCTTGGCTGTGCAAGATAAAGATTCACAGGATGGTGTGACAGGGAGAGGCATACCCACGACCCCAGAGAGGCCACAGCTCCACAACCCCAATAGCCTGAGAGGAGTCACCGGAATAAATAACAGCAGCGGACACTACCTGAGGGTCACCAGGGGTCAGCGGTGGATGATGCTATTTCACAAATGAAGTGATAACTGCACAGGCAGCAGCCAGAGGGGAACGCAGAGCACGCAGCCCAGAGCTGTGCCCTTTCCATGCTGCTGCAGGATGGGCCGCAGAACCCGGAGCTACTTCCTTCCCATCATCTAGCAGAACACCCCACTTGGAACATTTTTCCCATGGCCTATATGGTCCCCAAGGGGCAGGACACAAAAGACAAATAGCAGAAGTCACACATCCGTTAGAAGTCTTCAGGACTTGGCTCCACCCTATCCCACTTTGGCTTACATACCTCTAATGACAGGGAGCTCACTACCTATGCAGGCTGCCTCAGTGTGAAATTTGTTGAATTGTAACAGTGACATCAAATACTGGGGAATTCTAATTCCATCTCCGCAATGACAAAGACGAGTGTTACTCCTGTGTCATTTCACAGATGGGGAAACAGGCTGAGAGGCTAACTTACTCATCTAAAGTCCTGCAACTAGAAAGTTGCAGAGCTAGGATGTGAACCCAGGCAGTCTGGCTGCAGGGGGGCACACTCTTCATGCAGGTGCGAGTGCCCCAACTCACCAGCCGGGGTTCATAACCATGTCTGGAGCTAACAGATGAACCGCAGATGACATGGGTACTCATCTGTGCATGAAGAAGTGGGGTGGAGAACAAGCGCTAACAGATGATAAAATGAGCATGTCAGTGGAGCAGGAGGGAGGAGAGGAGACACTGGTGCGTCTGTACAGAAAGAACAAGGAGGGAGACATGAAAGAACGAGAATGTGAGCTCATAAATTTTGCTGAATGAAATACACCATTGCTCTTTGAATCCCAGAACCTGTTTTCTGTCTGCCTGGTGACCCCTTTTAGTGTGAGGGCTTCTATCCGGGCCACCGGGGGAGCCTGCACACCCGGGCATGGCGAGGGCGTCCCGGGAGGGGTGCTCGCAGGCCCAGGCAGGATCTGCCTTCCCAGACGTACACATACAGACACGACCCAGACAGGAAGAGCTGCCCAGCCACTGACAAGCACGTTCAGGAGGGCGCATGTTGTGCCGACAGCTGGAGGCCAGGGGCAAACATGTCTGCAGCTGCCCCTCAGCCCAGCACCGTGGGCTCATCTGCCCAGTGGCAGCGGAGGGTGAGGAAGAGAACATGTCCAGGCTGGACATGGTCCCCAAGCACACAGAAGACAGATGGGGCTCTGATCACGTGCCCTGGATACACTCTGCGCTGTTCCTCCCTCCACACTTTTGTTCGAGCAGTTCCTTCCACCCTGCATGCCCTTCCCGATTTCCAAGTCCCATCCGTCCTTGGAGACCAATGCAAATGCCACCTTCTACGGGGAGTGTGTCCAGATGTCCCAGGCTGGAATGACGCCTCCCTTTGCTTGTGTCTCTGCTGGAGCATTTCTAACAGTCTGCCCTGAGTCCCTGCTACTTTGGGTCTATCTCTCTGTTGAGGACCATCCCGTTTCCTCCATGAAAACATCAGACCACTGAGCCATGGGAGAGCATCAAGTGTGCCCTCCTCACTGCCCGGGGGGCACACCTAAAGCCCCAGCCCCCAGGCCACTGTGCACCAGGAGGCAGGAGGGAAGGGCTGGTACCGAGCACCGGCCCCATCCATGCTCAGGCCAGGAGCTGGGCCCCACTGACCCCAACGTTAGAGGCGAGGAAGCAGGCTCAGGGATGGAGCGCCACTGTTCAGGGTCACATAGCAAATGAACACCGAGTCGGGGTGCAATGCTGGGTCAGCCTGACCCCAGCTCCATCCATTCACCTCTGGAGGGGATTCCAGGTGCACCTAAGGATAATCTCAGCAGCTGACATCACATGCTTACTGTGCCCCAGGTTCTGTGCTATCCCATATACAGGTCACATCATCTCCAAAGGAGGATCAACGCCTCCTTTTTTACAGATAATGAAACTGAGGCGTGGAGAAGGGGAGGCCTTTGTCCAAGGCCACAGGGTTACTAGGGGGTCCTGCTTCAAACCCAGGCCTCCCTGTCTCCAGACCCCATGGACTCTATCTGCTGCCTGCACACATGACCTCCTCACTTCAGCGACCCAGCCAAGTCATACATCAATTAGTTTTCTGACTCTCAGGCACATACGTCCCTGGGGAAAGCAGCCTCCCGGTGGTATCGGTGAAGAAGCGGAACAGGACACCAGGACATGTAGGGCATGACACAGAGCAGGAGTGGGTGCTGGCGGTGCTGAGAGCTCATATGCAAAGGGCAGGCCCTTTAGCATGTGGCCACAGTGTGGCGGCTTGGCGTGGAGCAGAGCAGAGAGCCGTGACGGTGGAGGCAGGCAGGGGCTCTCGCTTACCCACGCACTTCCGGTGCCTGTTGAGAATAAAGCCCTTGGCACAGAGCACCGTGTGGCTGACACAGTAGAAGGATCCCAAGGTGTTCACACAGAACTGTCGCAGGCTACAATCATGAGTGCCCATGAGGCACTCGTCTTGGTCTAGTGACAGCCGCAGGAGGAAAAACAGAAGTGCCATTAGAAGGGCATGGCCTGTCTTGGAGCATTCAGGGACAGAGAGGGAAACTGAGACCCAGAGAAGGGCAGGGACCTGCCCGGGGCCTCCTAGGGCACCAGCCGTACCTCTGGGCTTCAGGCCCAAGTTGGAGTTTATACAGTCCAAAGATGTCAGAGCCAGAACCCCAGGAAGGACAGGTGTGAGGTGAGTCTCAGAGAGGACAGGAAGCCTGGCCAGGGTCACACAGCAGGGTGGGACCAGGGGCCATCTCCCACCCAGCTCTGGAGGCGTTCCCACCTCCCCAGGCAGCCAAGGGAGGCACGGCAACAGCAGGGATTTGAAATTTAAGTGTGTAGGGGACCAGGCTGGCAACATCCACAGGGAAAGCGGTCACTGGGGCACTGTGGGGCCTGTGGTCTATTGGGGGAGGGGGGGGACCAGGACTGTGAACCCCTTGTGGGCAGAAGTTCGAAGAAAAATCTGAAATCTGGTCATTTTTTAAAAAGTTCTTGAGTTTTCATGGTTGCGTAACTTCTTCAATTATTTAACAGGGTAGAGTCCAGCAGGATTTCCCTGCAGGGCAGGCTACCCTCTTAGAACACTATCTGCAACGTCTGGTCTGGACCCCATAGCCATTACTGCCAGGGGTCCTGCAGAGGCCTGGAGAGACACGGACACCCTGACCGGGACCAAAGGAGGCCCGACCAGGAGAGATGCATTCCTCACATTTTCAGGGCCTTGATGGAAGCGAAGGGAAATCCAGAGGGCACCTGAGATCTGCTCCCCCCGACCTGGGAGAAAGGTGGGCCAGTCACCGCCATGCTGTGTACTCTGGGTCAGTATCCCGCCCTCTCTGGGCATGTGGATGGTTTTTGTCCACATCACAACACAGTCCCAGCCAAGGGGCTGGATGTGGGTTTCAGTTTCTGATAGGGATATGCATATTTTCTCAGATAGACTTAACTGTTTTACCCCTGGACACCCACTGAGGTCGTATCTCCTCAACTTGAACCTGAACTAAAGCACTTCCTAGACCATCTCCATGCTCCGTGCTTGTCCTGCCTCCAGACATGAGAAGGTATAGTCTTGAGATCTCTTGCGTTGTTCTCAAGGTGTCATTCACTTGGGAAGCACCCCAGTAGGTGCCAGATCCAATGCCCTCACTTCATAGTGGCAGGCCGTGCTACACTGAAGTCCCACCAGGACAAGACCTGGTCCTAGCAGGACTGCAGATATGAAAGGGACATGCTTTTGGTCCCTCTATGACCCTGAATTACCAACATCTACTGCCCCTTCTGTGGTTTCAGTAATAGAACCAAGCACGTGCCATCCAACTGGGGCACCTACTACCCAGCCTTGCTCCCCATCAGAGAAAAGTGGGAGGGATGACCGTCACTCCTGGGTCCTGCCTTACAACAACAGGGTGTGCACCTCTCTCTTTCCCTTCTGTTCGAACAAGGACAAGGTGGCCACAAACCAATTTCAGCCACACAGACAGGGCTAGCCAGAGCACGGTCCAGGGACTTGTCAGAAACACAAATTCTCGGACCCTACCCCAGCCCTGCTGGGTCAAGATCTCTGGGGATTCTCAGGATCCATGCTGTCACCAGGCCTCCAGGTGACTCTGTGGGACACTGAAGTTTGAGAATCTCTGCTCTCGAGAATGGTAGAAAAACAAGATAGAAGTGGCCTGAAAAGCCCTGGCCAGCCTGTGTGCACACCTGGATGGCATGTGCACACCTGTACATGGTAACAGGAGAGGAAAGAGCTGTTTCAGCTCCTCTATTTGATGCTCTGTGTCACAGCAGCCAAAAACACTCCCTTACTAACTCAGTTAAGTTTCACACTCAGAACACATCCACCTCATTCTATTTGTCCCGTCTCTGCTCTGGGGCCCCCAACACAGGCCAGCTCAGATTTGCACAGGTATGAGAGCGGCCCCTGTGGTACTCACCTTCACAGGACACACCATCCGCCATGATGGCATAGCCAGGGAAACAGGAGCACATAGCTGTGTCCCCAATGACACTGCACACCTGCTTGCAGGGCCCATTTTCTGGGGGAAAAAAACCACACAGAGATCAGAGACCAGCAGGCTTGTCAGCCCTGCTCCAGCCTATAGGCAGAGGGCCTGGGAGCAAAGGAACCCGGCCACAGATCCTTTCCACAAGGACCCTTGGTAAATCGGCTGGTGTCAGGGGCAATGCTCAGGGCCTCCCATCACCATCACCACTCAGACACCAAACCCCTCCCTGGAGTGACAGTGCTGATGGAGAGGAGGGGACAGAAGACAGAGCAGGGGGGAGAGAAAGGATGGAGAGACAGAAGGACCAAGAAAGAGGACTTTCCACGCACAGTAGTGGCTGTGCTTTCCATGCAGGCTCCAAGACAGTTTCTCAAGCAAGGATTCTATTCGCTCAGTGTTATAGGAACTAAGAAGAAAAGCTGCTAACTGACTTGCTTGAGATCATACCCTAGCCCTGGGCTCCCCTCACCCACAACCTCACCTCCTCAGCTACATTCTCAATTCCTGACCGCAGACAGGCGCGACCAACCAACCAAATCCCCGAAGCAGGAGGAGGCCATCTTGCACATGCCCAGCACTGAGGAGCCCCCCACCAGGCAGTCCAGAGCCACCCCAGGGCCCAGGTTACCTTTGCAGGTGTTGGGTTGTGGCACTGGTAGCATGATGGTGTTGGAGGCCACCTGGGAGGACTCTGGTTTCACTGCAGATTCCTCTGCAGCCTCCGGCTGTGGGGGGTCACTTTCTGTCATGGACAGAGTAGATAGAAGGGGGACAGCTCATGCCTTCAGCCTGGCTTCAGGCTCTTCATACACCCTGGGCACCATGCCTTGTCTAATTCCCTCCTACCCATTTCACACGAGAGGAAACTGAGGCTCAGAAAGCAACATACCCCAGGCAAGATCTCTCTTGCAGCTATTGAAGCGGAGGAGAAGTGGAAGGAGAGGAGTGAGTTTCTAGACTAAAAATGTATTTATCCCTGGACAGGTGGCAGGCAGAGAGCCTCCCAGACCAGGGAACGAGGCAGCTTCCTAGGTTGCCTATTGAAGGTTGACCACCTCGGGCCTACTGCTGGGGATACAGACTGAGTTGGGTCGATGGGGGCCTCTGTAGCCTAGGTCCTGGCCCTGCACTGGGCTCTAGGGTGGGATGCTGAGGCTGCCCACACAGATAGAGCTTCAGATGGAGCAAATGATTTCAACCTGTCTGCCTGGCCTTACAAATCCCACTGTTAGGGGCCTCCAGTTCTCACAAGCTCCAGAGTGTTGGGTAACAGGAGGGGAAGCAGACCATTGTGTCCATCACAGGAACACCATGCTCCACGGGCAAGATCAGCCCCTGCCCAGCCATCTGGGCCCTTACCTGGGCGGCAGGTACGGCCATCGTCCTGCAGTGAGAAGCCAGGAAAGCAGGCACAGTGGTAGGAACCCACGGTGTTGATGCAGAGATGCTGGCACAGCTCCCCTGGGAGGAGCAGGCACTCATCCTGATCATCCCCAGGCAGACTGTTGGGCAGCTCAGTCTCTGTGCCCAGGGATAGGGCCTCCCGGTTCGCCAACTCTGTCTCTGAAACTAGAGTGGGGTTCAGTGCTCATGATGGGACACGGGTTGGCCCCAGCAGGTGGCTGACACTATAGGCCTCCAGGAAATCAGTGAAGGTCCTCATGAGAACCTTCTGTGTGCCCACCTAAGAGCACAGATGGACAAAGGATAGATGGATGGATGGATGGTTAGATGGGTGATAGGTGATGAATGGAGGGATAAGGGAATGGATGATGGATGGATGGATGGATGGATGGATGGATGGATGGATAGATGGATGCATGGAGTTGGGAGGGAGGGATGGATCACAGATGATGAATGAAGGGATGAATGAATGGTGGATGAATGGACAGATGATGGATGGATAGATAAATAGATGAATGGGATGGATGGATAGATGAATGGATGGATAGATGAATGGATGGATTGATGAATGGATGATAGATGATGAACGAGGTAGATGAATATGGATGGATGGATGGATGGATAGATACAGATGGATGGGTGGAAGGAGGAAGGGAGATAGGGATGATAGATGATGAATGAAGGGATGCTTGAATGGTGAAAGGATAGATGGATAGATGGATGACAGATGATGAATGGAGGGATGGATGAATGGAAGGATAGGTAGGTGGGTAGATGGATGGATGCATGGATGAATGGAGAGACAAACAAACAGACCTCAGCAATAAGAATGAACCCATGAAAAAAAACAAACAAACAAACAAACAAAAAAAACAAACAAAAAAAAAAAAGAAAAAAAGAATGAACCCATGAGAGCCAGGTCCAAGTCTTTATACCCTGCAATATGCCAGGGCCAGGCCCATAACACTCCTCAGGAAGCTTTGGCTAAAGTGTTGAACTGGATCTAGACCCCTGATCTCAGTGACATCTGGGAGGACCATCCCTAGCAACAAAAAGGACCCCAGACATGTGCTCTGTCAGATGGGGATCTGAGCTCTCACTTGGGCCTTCTACAGCCACATTACCCTGGGCAGCACTAGGTCTCTCCAGCCTGCCGGGGCTGCAGTGGGGAGCAGGTGGGAGTGGCAGAGAAGGCTTCTGGGGCTGAGGTGCCTTGGAGGCTCTTCATATATCAGTAATGGAATGGGGAAGGGGGTGCTGCAGCCTTTCATGTTCCCAGTCAGCATGGGACTTCAGCTTTGCTCACTGGCCCCAGGAGCCAGGCCCCCCAAGAGACCAACTACATGAGGTTACATCTGAGAAACATGTTTCACATCAAGGGTGTTTACACTGTGCTCAGCCCAATCAGCCCTGGCCTGGTTCATGCAGATGGGGCCGTGACAGCTGGTGGTCCAGCCTGAAGACCTGGCACTGCAGGTGGGCAACAGATGGACCAGGGCTCTGCTGAGTGGGCTGCAGGCTGGGGAGCATTTCTAGGGTTCATGCTCAGCCTACCCTCCCCCCAGCATGCTCTTCATACAATGCTCCTGGCAGAAGGAAAATGGAGGCTCAGAGGAGCAAAGTGATTTGCCCAAGGTCAGTCACCTGAGTAGCACTGGAATCCAGGTCAGTTTGGCCTTACCATCTATGTCTCTTGAGGCCCAGGTTACCCACCAGTTCCCCATTGGAGGAGAGGAACACACACCTTTGGCCCTGGACCCTACTGGGCCGCATCCCCACCTCTGACTCCTAGAGCCAAACCTCCTCACGGACTATACCGTGAACCAAACCCTTCTGGGTACTAACCAGACCTTCCCAGCACTGCTCAACCAGGCCCCTCCAGCCAGCTCCAACAGGTGGTACTTCCTTTGGACTGGACACAGAACTGTCTCCGCACTAGCCTGGTAAGG
Organism: Canis lupus familiaris; assembly: GCF_011100685.1. Taxonomy (NCBI): domain Eukaryota; kingdom Metazoa; phylum Chordata; class Mammalia; order Carnivora; family Canidae; genus Canis; species Canis lupus. The sequence goes on along the minus strand of NC_049241.1, from coordinate 3,940,588 downwards.
CTGGCTGGTCCCTCTTAGTGGAGTCTCTGTGCACTCACTGGGACACCCTCACCAGGCTCCTCTTGGCCCACAGGCACAAAGGAGGCTAACGGTCATGAGTCCAGGAGACATCCCTGGCTAGGATGACAGGAGCTGGACATGGCAGCTGGAACAGTGACCAGAGCATATGGAGGACTGGGGAGCCCTTCCACTGAGGGCTGGAAGCTTTAAGATTGCTCAGACAGGAGCAAACACGGGCTCCAGGCTCCGCACTGGCACACATATAGCCAAAGGCTGCCCGGGGGCAGGCTCTGGGTAGAGGCACATGGGAAGAGGACCCAGGCCTGATCAGCCCTTACAGGGCTCATGGTGGTGAAGGGGAGGCCACCAAACAAACCCACCATTTATTCAGTTATTTCCTAGGGACTCTTAGGGGCCAAGCACTGAGAACACAGGGAGAACGGCAGTGCTGGCCTGAAGGGGTTGGTCAGGCAGGCAAGGCACCATTTCCGAAAGCATTCTCTATCTTGGTTTATCCCTCAAGACACAGGTGACAGAGATGGAGGGCAGATGGATGAAGGAAGGTAAATGAATAAGTGGATGAGTAAAGGGCTTCCTGCTGGGTGGGTGGGTGAATACATGAGCAGATGGACAGATAAAGGATGGATGGATGGACGGATGGGTAAGCGGGTGGGTTGGTGAGTGGGTCAGTGGGTAGACACATGGATGGAAGGACGGATGTGTGAGTGGACAGATGAGGAGACGGGAATGGATGGCATAATAGGATAAATGCATAGAGAAATGGGCCAGGAGGGTGTGCAGGGGATGGTGAAGTGGATGGTTGGATAGAAGAGTGAATGGGGAAGAAGATGTGTGGATGCGCAGGTGAACAAAGACATGGGAGGGAGGCAGAGTGGAGAGTGGCAGGGCAGTAAGGGAGTTGGTGGTTCAGTGGGTGGTAATGGATGGCACCCACATGGCTGGCTGGGATCGCCATCTCAGAAGTAATAGGCCAGAGGCCACCATTGGAGGCCACAGAACTCTGTCTAGAGTAGGCTTGTGCCTCACCACAGGTGACAGTGGACCCAGGGTCCCCACTGAAGGCAAGAGGGCACCCAGCCTTGGCTAGAAGCCCCAAAAGCTCTCTCTGCCCCTCACTCAACCGGCCCATATGCTCTGGCCCTGGGGAGCAGCACTCACCTCTCCGAGGTGCAGCTTCGGGCTCCGGAGGCCGGCGGACCTCGGGCACAATGAGGGGGTCTTCACCTTCACAGCAGGAGAGCATGACGTGATTGCAGGGGTAGCCCAGGTTGGGGTTAGACTCGCATGAGTGGCCCTCAGCCCGCACACGGAGTCCCAGGCCACAGCAGTCACAGCATTGCTGGAGAGACATGCGTCATCACTGCCCGCACCCTGGCCCCTCAGAGCCCGTGTGCCTTCCTGCGGCCTGTGAGCCCGTGGGATGCACTCAGGGCCCCCAGGACACAGCCCAGGGCCAGGCTCGGGAGGAGCTGGCAATTGGGAATGAATCCATTCTTGTCTCGTTTCTTCCACCCTGTGTGTGCCATCCCAGGGCAGAGGGGTCATCGGTTTCCACTTCCCATGCGTGGCTCAAAGGAGGGCTAATGCAAGGTTTTTTGCAGTGATTAATAAATGGCCACTGTGAAAAGAACTACACACTAACTCCCAGACACATCCATTAACCAGCCCCCTACCAAAATTTACTAGCAGAACCCAATTCTACTCAGGCCACCTAAAAGACAGAATTTCCTTTGAAGTTAGAGATAGGAGTGACATCACTGGGTGATGCTTTCAGGGAACTTTAAACTGGGGTGACTCAACTTGGAAATATATCTCTTTAGCTCTTCTCCTTCCTCCTTTTTGGAACCAATGTGATGGCTGGAACCCTAGCAACTATCTGGGATCATGAGGTAACTGTGAAGATGGAAGCTACAGCTAAAGATGACTGAGCAGAGAAATAGAAGCCTGGGTACCCCCTGTCCCAGACTGTCTACCTCCAAGAATAAAATATTTAATTTGTTTAAACAACTATAGTAGACTGATTGTAACAACAGCCCCAATTTTTCACTGTTCACTGTTCTACCATCTTTGTGATGTAATAGTTCAGTTCCTCCTTTCAAAAGAAAGCATCTCTTTCCCAACCTCTGGATGGGGCCTCATGCCTCGCTTTGGCCAGGAGGATGAGAGAGAAGTGCCAGTGTGCTAGTTTTGAGCTGAGACCTCAAAAGGCCTTGCACTCTTCTACCCCTTGTGTTGGAACCCAGCCACACACTGAATAACAGCCTCAGGGTAGGCTGTTGGAGGTGGAGAGACCACATGGAACAGAGAGAAGTCCGTTTTCTAGACTATCCAGTGTCAGGAGAGCCATCAGCTTGTGGGAAACAGGTGAGCAAACCCTGCCAGAGCAGCCGAGGTCAGCAAACCCACCCTGACTCATGAGTTAAACGAGTCATAAGCCAGCAGGCTTTGAGCTGGTGGGTCACAGAGCAACAGCTCACAGACACTCCAGACCTGCACTTCCCAATGCTGGGCACTGCCACTTAGTCAAGACCCACTATGCACTTAACACATAGGGAGTTTCCATTATCTCTGATTCTCACAAGCACCCCATAAGATGTGTATTATCATCCCCTTTTTATACAGATGGAGAAGATGAGGCTCAGAAAAGAGGGCTGGTCCAGGGTCAAACAGACACTTAGTACATAAAGCAGCCCAGGACATGCTGGTGTGCAACAAACATTTCCTGAATTAACGGGTCACTATAATAGCTGATGGTGTTTCTATGCAGATGAAGAACCCCCCAGACCAGGCAAGAGTGTCACTCCCCACAGAGGAGTCCCACAAGGAGCCTAACCAGCCCCCTCCCCATCCCCTCAGCCCTCGAGGACCTCACCCCCAGGCTACAGATGCCACATCAGGCTTGCCTTGTACAAGGAGACGCCGCAGGTGTCATTGTCCTCAGCCCCACAGGACTCGCCCTCCTTGGCCCCCATGACGCCAGCCATGCAGCTCTTCTCCTTCAAGTAGGACACACAGCAGTGCTTCTGGGCTGTCCTGCAACAGAGGTGTGCCTCAGCCCCACCCGAGTGCCTGGGACTCCTCCAGGAGGGATAACTTGTCCCATTTCACAGAAGAGGAAACTGAGACTCAGAGAAGGAAGCCCCTGCTGGAGGTCTGCTGCAAGCCAGGCTTGTGCTGCTGATAGGAGCATCGGCAAACCCAGCACATCTCCCGCCAAAGAATGTGGGTTCTGTTTCTGAGTTAAACCAGGAACCCTCAGGTCTGGGGCCCTCTGGACTCCACACCGTCCATCCCTGACCAGTGTGGGAGGGGGTCAGCATTCTGAGGCCCCCAGAGGGCTGAGACAGACAGGGAGACTCAAACCCAGGATGCACAGGGCGGCTCAGCCTGCAGGAGAGCAGCCTCCAGGCTCCCTGGCCATGCCACCCAGTATCTATAGGGCTGCCCTGGGCAGAAGTAGCTGATGAGCCAGCACACAAAGAGGGGCGTCACAGGGAGGTGGAGCTCAGCCTCACTTGAGAAAGGGCATGTCTCAGTGGGAGCTCTTCAGTGTTGGAACTGCCTATCTATGAAGTAGTGAGTTTCCCATCATAAGAGGGATCCAAGCACCCCTCAGGGCCACCAAGTTCAAAACTCCTGATCAATGTATGCTCCAACTCCTAAGGAGCACCCAAATTGGTGATATGATAAAAGGGAAGGGAAAGGGAGAAGTTTAGAATTTAAATGTCTCTAAGGGAAGCATGCTGCACTAGACATTAGGAACCATGGGTTCTAATTCTGGCCATGCTCCCAGGGAGCTGTGTGGCTTTGGGTGAACCATATCACCTCTCTGAACCTTGTCCTCCTTATCTAGAAAAATAAGTAGGTTGGAAAAGAAGGCATCCCTGGGAAAAAGGAGAGATTTGTAAATGGCTGACCAAGACATCTTCAGGGGCCTGGCACAGAAGGGGCAAGGGTACAAACCACACCTTTGCTGAGGACATGAAAGTCAGATAATCAATCAACAGAGACAGCCGAGGACAGTTAGGGGCCAGCCTTTTGGAGACCCCAGGGCAGCAGAGTGGGGAAAGAAAGAGGGCTGAAGGCTCCTAGTTCAAAGTTAAAGAGGAAAATCTGATGTGAGCTGAGCACTGCCAAGCAGCAACAGCAATATACAGTGGGCGAAGCACCTAATTGTTCGCAGGTGACCACGTCCCTTAATACTTGTTCCAAATTGTGCACTCTTTTAAGTATGCTCTTCTGTCCAGCTACAGATGTGCATGGCTACTTCATTCCTACAGCCAGTCCTGGGCTCTCCACAGCGGGGGAAAGCCTGGCCAGAGGGCTCACAGCAGCCATCACCAAGTGCCCACGGGCACCTGGAGGCAGGCAGGTGAAGCATGTGCTCACCTTGCACTGTCGGGGCCCATGGGCTAAAGCAAGCAGGGATCTGGAAAAAGGCAAAGGGACAGCTCTGCTTGCTCCAGGGTGCTCACCCTACCTGCAGGCGTCACCCTCAGCACCGCTCTCAGGGATTTCCAGGCACTCGTCATTGTCGATGGCCCACTGCTGTCCGGCTGCACAGCACGTCTCAATCAGATCCTTCGTGGAGACTGTGGGTGGCAACACAGACAGAGTCACCACCCTTAGAGGAGGCACTTTGTTCCCAGGTTTCCAGAGTCGGCAAATGTAGGGGATGCTGGTGCTGTCCAGACCCCCATTACCAGGAAAGGTGACTCACTCACCCCCACTGCTATGCAGGGTGGCAGCTAGCTGTTCACTTCAGAGAGCTGCCAATGAGGTTAAGTCTACCTCATGGGGGAGGAGGCTGGGAGAAGAATGGCCAATCAATGACTGGCGGGGGTGGGGGCGTGGGGGGGGGGTGGGAAGCGTAGAAAAGCGCTCCCTCAAAGGGGACAGTGTGTGGGGCCACTCACGCTCCAGAGTTCCCTGTGGGATTGGGGCATTGGCAAGCTCCTTCCCTGCCCTCTCCCCGGGCAGGTTCTCCAAATGAACCACCACAGGCACAAAACCTGGCTCTGCTGCATTTTTTTTTTTTTTAAGATTTTATTTATTTATTTTTGAGATAAAGCACATGCACGTGGGAGTACATGAGTGGGGGGAGGGACAGTGGAAGAGGGAGAAGCAGACTCCCCACTGAGCAGGGAGCCCGATGCGATGTGGGGGCTTGATCCCAGGACCCCAGAATCATGACCTAAACCAAACAAAGGCAGATATTTAACTGACTGAGCCACCCAGGCTCCCCTCAGGCTCTGCTTCTAAGGAACCTGACCTAAGACACCAAGACAGGACAAGGCATAAGCAACAGCAGGGAGAGAAGTTTAACACTCATCTAGGAGGGGCACTTGGGTGGCTCAGTGGGTTGAGCATCTGACTCTTGATTTCAGCTCAGGTCATGATCTCAGGGTCATGAGATCAAGCTCAGCAGAAAGTCTACTTGAGATTCTCTCTTTTCCTCTCCTTTTGCCCCCCACTCCTACCACATTCACTAGTACTCTCTCTCTCTTTAAAAAAAAAATACAGAAAAAACCTTCACCTAGGAAAGTTAGTGGAGAAAATATTTGTGGCTGGGAGAGCAGGAAAAGGCAGGGTAGTGGAACGTCTTAAAACTGAAAGGCATAGACCACAGCTTAAAAAAACAGATGGATTTGCCCACCTTGAAATTAAAATTCTCTGTATAACAAAGAACCCCACGGACATATAGAAGATTGCTGACAGGTTAGGAAACATTTCTGGAATGCCTAAAACTGGCAAAGAACTGCCATTGAGAAAACATAATGATCTCCTGAAAATTAACATAAAAAAACAAACCCAAAGTAAAATACCTGTTTAGGAAAAATCAGAAAGAATGATACATGCCAGGCACAGGTGGGAACCCTCATGCCCTGGGGATGGAAGTGGTCACTGGACAGCCAGTCTGGAAGGAGATAAGGCATTGCTGATACACATTGCTGACAAATTAAGCTTACACATCATCCTGGACCCAGTGGCTCTGCTCCTAGCTGTGCATTCCAGGGAAGTCTCCACCCAGGCCCATAATGCAACCACTACAAGGATCTAATACTTTGGCATCATTTGTGGAAGTGGGTGTTCATCAGTGGAGAAGTGACTGAATAGAATTTGGGATGTCCTCCATGGAGGATTCCACAACTGTCAGAAATAACAGACTAGATGTACACACAACAATGTGAAGCTGGACACATATACACACAGCAACATGGAACAAAAACACTGGGGTGGAGGGGAAGAAACCACGTGAGATCGGTTAAACAAATTAAAAACACGGTGCACAAAATTACAACACACATTTTGCACATAAGTGAAAAACACACACATGCAAATTAAACAGAAGAGAGCAGTTGCCTCTGCTGGGGCAGAGGTTGGCAATGGGGAAAAGAAATTAAAGGGAATAAATACAGAAATAAAACAAGAGAGAGTCTTACAGAGATAATAACATGCAAGGTGCCAGAAAATAAGTATAATTAACGCAACCATTTGTTTCTGAGGTCTAAAAAACAAATGACATGCAAAGATAAAGCACCTCTAGGCCAAGAGACACATAAAAAGGTGCTCAGTATTAGTAATTATCTAATTACTATCTTGGCAAAGGCAAGTCCAAATCACAATGAGACATCGCCTTACACATGTCAGAATAGCTAATATATAAAAAGAAAAACACAAGAAACAGCAAGTGTTAGTGAAGATGTGGAAAAAAGGGAACCCTCATGCATGTTGGTGGGAATGCAAACTGGGGCAGCCACTGTGGAAAACAGTATGGAGAGATTCCACAAAAAAAACAAAATACCCTATGATCCAGTAATTTCACTAGTATTTACCTAAAGAAAACAAGATGCTAATTTGAAAAGATACCTGCACTCCTCTGTTGATGCAGCATTATTTATAACAGCCCAGGTATGAAGGCACCATGTGTGCATCTATAAATGAATGGATAAAGAAGATGTGGCACATATATACAATGAAATATTACTTAGCCCTAAGAATAGAATGAGATCTTGCCACCTGCAACAACATGGATGGAGCTTTTTTTTTTTTTCTGTTAACTTTAAAATGAGCTTTAATTTGTTTTCCTTAAGTGCATTTATCGATGTAAACAGAGCATGTTAAGAGATTTCTGGGGAGAGCAGACTATTGCTGGTATGTTGGTTTTAATTGACAAAAGAATAAACTACAACTCTAATGGCTTGGACTGACAGTAGCTTTGGGCGGGGTACGAGGGGCCGGTAGGAAAAGAGAAAGAAAGGCTCCCAGGTGACCCCCCTCTGACCTGGTTACCTGGTCCGAGTTGTACAGTCTCTACAGGAGGGCAGAGCTGTCACAACAGAACCGGGTGACGGCAGTTAGAAACCAACTCAGACTGCTCCGTGGTCAGTCTGGTCCCCCTGTGCCCCAGCCTGTGCCAGGCGCTGCCCCCCCGCCTCCAGCCTGTCCAGCCGGAGGTGTGCGTGAGTTCCCAATCACCTGGGTCTACCGCTGGAAATCAGAGACGGAATCACTTCATGACACTACAGATCTAAAAAATAAAAATCTCAGCTAGAAAGGATGTCCGATGCTAAGTGGAATAAGTCAGACAAGGAAAACAAATACTATATGATTTAAGTGTGGAATGTAACAAAACAAAACAAAACAAAAAAAGAACAAAAAAAAAAGAAAACAGACTTAAATACAGACAACAAGCTGCTGGTTGCCAGAGGGGAGGTGGTAGAGGGATGAGTGAAATAATAAAGAGGATTACGAGATACAAACTTCCAGTTATGAAATAAATGAAGATGAAAAATACAGCGTAGGGAATATAGTCAATAATGCTGTAATAACAGTATATGGTGACTACATTTACTGTGGTGAGAACTGAACAACGTATAGTATTGTTGAATTGATATCTTGTACACCTAATATAACATTGTAACTAGTATCCTTTAATAAAAAATCTTAAAAACCAAAACAAAGGTAAAGCTCACCTGGAGTACCTACACCTATGCTAAGGAGACAGCAAGGTATAATGGAATAACTTTGAGGCTGGGACCACATCTTAGTGCTACCATGTATAGACATTTCTTCTCTCTAAAGACTCAGTGTCCTTCTCTGCTATGAGGATCTGTAGCTGTATAACTGCTGAAACCTACAAAGACCTCTAAATGTCCTTGAGCAGTTTACATGACCTAGAAGAGCTGAGGAGCAGCAAATCCACCAATGGATGTCAGCAGCCTGCAAGGTTCCAGGAAAAGAGTGACAGCTCACTAAGAATCATCGGCTTCATTTGCTGAGTGGGCATTTCAAGTTATTGAACTTTTCTAAGTTTTAAGTCCCCCTCTGTAAAAGAGGGAAAATAAGTTTCAGTAACAACCTGAAGGCTGTACCAGGAGGAACAAAAAGTGTTCTTGACAACAATAATCTACCAGACACAAGTAGCAAATATCACACTCAATGGTGAAACACTAGACACATGTCCCATGAAGTCAGAAATGTGACAAAAATGCCTGACACTGTTTAGTATTGTCCTAGAGATACTAGCAGATGTAATAAAGCAAGAAAAAAGGCAGTTGAAATATTAGAAACAAAGAGATGATAGGCATTCTTTGCAGATGTTATGGTTTCATCTTTTTTAGAAAATCCAAAGGAATAAAAACTAACACAATATTTAAGTGAATACTAAGGTATAATAGTTATAATAATAATGATAACTATTATTCACTAATAACCATTAACTAATAATAGATATGATGATGATGATGATGATGATGATGATGATAACATGGCCAAAAACAAAATCAAGATATTCAGTTAAGTGGCTTTCCTATATCAGAGTAACAATTAAATAGAAAAGATAATTAAAATCTCATTCAAAACAGAAACAAACCTAGAAATAAATCCATCATACACATGCTAAATCCACATGAAGAAAAAAAATTGTCTAATAGATCTAACAGTATATTTTATTAGAAATATACCCCTTGTGTCTGGACACAAAGATTCAGTACCTTGAAGACATCTATTCTCTTCCATTTAATCTACAACTTCAAGGCAATACAAAGTCCCAACATACTTTATCATGAAACTTATCAAGCTGATTCTAAAATTCATCCAAAATTGTCTGAGAATACCCAAGAAAAATTCTGAAAAGAAAAAGAGCATATTTTAAAGCCTAATAATTAAAGAGACAAGGAGATCACCTAGGCAGCTTGTCCCTTCACTGAACAACAGAATTTAGAAACAGAACTATGTACACATGGGAACTTAGTATACGATAAAGATGGCATTCAATCTCAGTGTGAGAAGGACTGAATATATGAGGTTGGGACACCGCATACAAAAATAAATTCCAAATCTAAAGGCAGTATTAGAGGAAAACCAAGGAAAATGATTTTAGGATAAAGAGAACTGTTTTCAAAAGTAAAATCCACAGAAGAATGAAATTGGACCCTTACACCATATACAAAAATCAACTCAAAGTGGGTTAAAAACTTAGATGTAAGACCTGAAACTGCACAACTCCTAGAAGAAAACACAGGGGAAAAGCTCCTCAACATTAGTCTTGACAATGAGTTTTGGGGAGACACCAAAATACAAGCAACAAAAGCAAAAATCAACAAGCGGGGGATTACACCAAACTAAAAAGCCTCTGTACAGCAAAAGAAACCATCAACAAAATGAATAGGCAACCTACAAAATGGGAGAATATCAGCAAACCACATACTGATAAGGGATTAATATGCAAAATATATAAGGAACTCATACAATTCAACAGCAAAAAAATTAATTTTGTTTAAAAATGGGCAAAGGACTAAAATAGACATTTTTCCAAGGACATATAAATGGTCAACAGGTATGTGGAAAGATGCTCAGCATCACTCATCACCAGAGAAATGCAAAGCAAAACTGCAATGAGATGTGACCTCACATCTGCAAGGGAGGCTAATATTCAAAAGATAAGAGATAACAAGTGTTGGCGAGGATGTGGAGAAAAGGGAACCCTGTACACTGTTGATGGAAATGTAAATTGGTGCAGCCCACTGTGGATAAAAGTATGGAAGATCCTCCAAAATTAAAAACAGAACTACCATATGGTCCAGCAATTCCACTTCTGGGATATATATCTGAAAGAAATTAAAGCACAGTCTCAAAAAGATATCTGTACCCCTAAGTTTACCGCATTATTTGCAATAGCCAAGACATGCAAACAACCTAAGCATGCACTGATGGATGAATGGTATATCACATACGCATATATACATAAATATATAATGGAATATTGTTCAGCCATAAAAAAGGAAATCCTGCCATTTTCAGGAACATGGATGGACCTTGTGGGTCTTATGCTAAGCAAACTAAGACAGAGAAAGAAAAATACTGTGTGACCTCACTTATATGTGGAATTAAAAAAAAAAGCCAAATTCAAGAAACAGAGCAGTTTGGGGGTTGCCAGAGACTCTTGGGTGGGGGGGTCTTCAGGGAGACGGTAGGCAAATGTACAAGCTTGCGTCCACCTAAGTTCTGGTGACCTAACACACAGGACAGCACCTACATGATACATACTGTATCATGTACTTGAAAGTTGCTAAGAGAGTAGATCTTAACATGTTCTCACCACAAACAACAAAAAATGGCAACTATGTGCCAGTGGTGGACGTGTTACTGTAGTAATCACCTCACAATACACATGTAAATCAAATCACCACATTGTATACTTAAATTTTCTCAATATTATAGGTCAATTATATCTCAATAAAGCTGGGTTGGGGGGAGAAATAAAATCCACAAGTAAGGGGATCCCCAGCTGGCTCAGCGGTTTAATGCCTGCCTTCGGCCCAGGGCCTGATCCTGGAGTCCCGGGATCGAGTCCCACATCGGGCTCCCTGCAGGGAGCCTGCTTCTCCCTCTGCCTGTGTCTCTGCCTCTCTCTCTCTCTCTCTCTCTGTGTGTGTCTCTCATGAATAAATAAATGAAATCTTTTTTAAAAAATCCACAAGTAAAAAGGAAAACCTTAATACAATAGAAATACAAAATCCCTGTATAGCAAGAGGCAGCATATCCAACCAGCCCCAGTTACTCTCATCACATCATTCATTTTTTAAGGTTCCTCATAGCATTTATCACTATGTGAAATCTTATTTATTTATGAGCCTACTTCTTCCCTTGTCTCTTTCTCTACAAAGGCACATGAGTCTTTGTGGCCACTGAAAGTGATACCACCATCCCATGCTCAATCTTTTCTCATTACATTCTGGGCAAGCGGACGTCACACCTCATTTAATACTTCTGGTACACCTAGGCAGCTTGTCCCTTCACTAATAGCTCAACATCTTTCTTTTTACTGGTCTCAACTCTTACTCCTTCTAAGCCTTCTCTGAGATTGCCTTCCTGAGATCAGGGGATTGTAATCGACCCCTGAGTCTTAGCCAGGGGACTTGAGGTGGGTTCTCTATTGAAATGACTATAACAACAACAACAAAAAATGACTATAACAGCTGAAATGAAGTGTGGGCTCGTAAGGAGCCAGGATCGAGTCCAAGCACTTTCATCCTTACAGTTACAGTGAATGAGTCCTCTTATCTCCCTATGTTACAGATCAGGGAGTGAGTCAGAAGCCCCAAACCTCAGTTTCCCCCTCTTCTCTTCCCCTCTCCAGGCCTCTGCTCCCCTACGTCTGTGGGATGGGCGACTTGATCCAGTTGATCCTGAAGGCCCTGTCTGAGACTCTAACCAGCACCAGCCTGAGAGGGGGTTCTGCTTCCCCATGGATTGTATGGTGCTCTCCTTCTGCCCCCTCCTTGATCAGAAGTCAGGCTTCAGTCTGTGTTTGGCAGGCTTCCCACCATTCTCCCTGGCCTTTCCCACCCTGGCTTCCCTCTGTTTCAGACAAAGGAACTAAGAGGCCATGAACCCATGTGCTGGGAGGGCCACCCACTTGGAGCAGGAGGGGGAACTAGTCCAGGGGTCAAGCCTGGTGCTGCGTGGCACTGTCCAAGATGTGGGAGGCAGGGCCAGGCAAAGCCCAACAAGATGTGTACCCCTCGTCTCCTCGTCCAGGAGACACACCCTCCTGCCCCAGCCCAGGGCTTCAGGGCTCAGCCCAGAGGCCCTCTGCTCCCAGTCTCCTTCCTCAACCACCCCAACTGAGGTCCCCAGCTTCTGTCTTTCTCTCTGGTTCTTTTTAGGTTCCCAGGCCCCAACCATTCAGAGTTCCAGTCCTAGGGCTTCCTCCCTTCTCTGTCTCCAGCCTGGCCCTGGCTGATCTCATCCAGCCCCCGAGCTTCAAGTGCCTTGTCCACCTCAACCCCTCCCACACATCTGTCTCCAGCCGTAGTTTCGTGTGCACACAGTCAGCTGGCTAAGGAACCACCACCAGGTGCTCCCTGGTGCTCCCACCGCCAGAACCTGCTCAGCAGCTGGTTGCCCCCAAACCACCTCTCCTCAGGTCTCCCCCGGGCCAGTGAAGGGCCCCCGGCAACTTCAGGACCCTCCTGCACCATCTCCTCATCCCTCACCTCCCTCCATCACTCAGGGGGTGCCTCCAAAGTGCATCTCAGTCCACTGACCTGGCCCCTCACTCTGCCACCGCCTCTTGGTCCAACACAGTCCCTGTTCTTCCGGATGTCCTCCTCCAGGCCATCCTCCAGAGGATGTCAGAATGAGTTCATAGATACAAATCAGACTGTGTCTCTCCTCGGCCTACGGGCCCCCAGTAGTCCTCCTTTCTTTACAAAGACCTGCTGACTGCCTCACCTCACCTCCTTTCTTTGACTGTCTTTCTCACTCATTCTCTCCACTCCTTCAACTCCTTGGGCTCATTTCTGCCCTAGGCCCTTTGCGTGTACTCTACTTCCCACCTGGAATCCTCTGCCCCTTTCCTATGCCCTGCCCTGCCCCTAAACTCTGCAGCGTTGTCCCTTTCCCTTCAGGGCTCTTACCTCCTTGGAGAGGGGCTCCCTGACTTCTATATCTAAACTAAGCTCTATGCCAACCCTTGTCACACCACCCTCCTTAGTCTTGCTCATAACGCCCTGGCCTTCCCCAGTCCCAAGTCAGCTCAGGGAACCCATGGTCCACAGACTCTAATGGAAGGTCACTCTCCTAGACAATGAAGCACCCCTCCCTGGTGTGGGAATCACAGCCCAGAGTCGCATCCAGCTCTCACCTTCTGCCCTAGCCATGCACGCCTCTCCGTGCCACTCTGTCTTTGCACACGCTGGTCCATGTTGGGAATGTCCTTCCCTGCATGGTCCACCTAACCATCCCTGACCAGCCAATCCACATGTAACTCCCGGCCCCTCCATCTCCTGAGCTTCCACTGGCACCCACCTCCAACCCCGGGGGGGAACCAATGGCCCCCTCCCCTGACTTCATTCACATTAGCACGTGGTGCATACTTTCACTGTGATGTCACTGTCAGGTGACAAGCTTGTCTCAACCACCAGACTGAGAGGGTCTCAGGAGCCAAGAATAGGTCTGAGTCTTCTCAGGGCTCCCAGGGCCTGGGGTGGGACGAAGTGTCCCTGGCCCTTGGTGTATACCATCTCAGGAAAGGTTACATCAACAACAAGAAGTTGGATGATTCTCTGGATTTTCCAGATGTGTAAATAGAGTTTAAGATGCACAGGCCAGAGCACAGGCTTAGGAAAATAAGGGAGAAGAACGCAAGCCAGGGCCTGTCCACCTCACCAGTACCACCTCCATGCTGTGGTTTCCAGCTGGGGGTCAGAGGTGAGCACAGGCACATCTGTACGATCGCTGTGAGCGTGGGCTAGGGGACACGGGCAAGTCACTCATGCTGTGAACCTCCATCTCCTTGCCTGTAAAACAGGCAAATAACCTCTCCCTGCCACACTCCACAAAGAGGGGAGTGTGTGTGAGAAGATTCAGTGACTGGCAAACAACAGGCGCTCAGTAACCAGTATCTCCCCGGTCTTGGCACACAGAAGGTGTTGGAACTACTCTCCAAATAATTAATTAAGAAACAAAGGAACAGATCAATAAATGGATGGGTAGGACAATAGCCCCTTTAGCAGAGGAAGCTGGAGGGGCTTTCAGAAATCCCTCCTCTGCCTTTTCTGCTTTCCTCTGGACTTTGGCGAACTCCTCCATTTCTGGTCACTTTGCCACCTTGCCTGAGCTCTGGCCGAGAGGGTGTGCGGCGTCCCTTTCCTGCTGGCTATTTGCAAGCACAGTGGACAGAAGGGAAAGGGCATCTCCTGCTGTGACAGCTGCAGCCTCGGCCCTCTTTCTGGCCTCCAGGGCCACGGGCCAGCATCACACCATCCTGGCTTCCGAACACTCTGCCAACCATCTGCCTCATAGGCTCCGGCAGGAAGCCTGCCTCCGGCATCCCTGAGCAGCAGAGGGAGAACGAACCCACTCTGGGGAATGATCACCTTTGTCTAATAAAGCAGAAGATCAGAAGATGCCCAGAGCCAACGATACAGCGACCTCCTTTTCAGGTACACACCCAGGTGCCCGTGGTCTCCACCTGGACACCCACAAACAGAAGCTCCCCCAACTGCAAACAACACTAGCACCCCACATAGCCGAGACAAGACTACACGATAAGAACAAATTTGTTACAACCACACACAACAATATGTATGAATCACAGATGGGGTCTTGTGGGGGGAAGAGGCAAGTCACCGAAGAATACTACAGACGGCCTCGTACAAGGAGTTCAAAGCCAGGGAGAAAAGCTGTGCAGCTCCAAAGGGGGAAGGAACACATGCTCACAGAAGTCGGGCTGGTGGGAAATGTGGAGTGGGTGGGGGTCAGGGCCGGTGGGCCACGGCTTCCATCCCCACCCATGGGTGTGTCCGACGGGTGTCCATCCGCTTTAAACATTCCTTTGTCGCATAAGCCCCATCGGTGCTTCTCTTCACAATAACATTACCGCAAAACGTACTGTGATTAGGAAATTCTAAGACTCAGACTGAAGACTACGAGTATTTTACATTGTGACCCAAAGAGTGACTTATGCCAGACACAAATGGACAAATATTACAGGACTCTCCTTATCTAGGGTACCTAGAATAGGTACCTTATCTAGGGTACCAGAGGCTGGGGGAGAGGTGATGGGGGGTCAGTGTTGGACAGGCACAAGATTTCAGTTTAGGAAGACGGAAAAGTTCTGGAAGATGGATGATGTACCATGTGAATGTACTACATGTTATTGATGTGTACACCCCAAACTAGTCGAAGCGGCCGATGTTATGTTATGAGCATCTTACTGCAATAAAAAGAAAACAATGCATTGCAATATAAAAAAATAATGTGACCCAGCACTTCCCCAACCAAAAATCTAGCCTGCTGACAGATTCCTTTCCCCGTGGGCACAAACATGCATGCCCTGGATGCTTGCTACAGCTGAATTTGTGAGAGCAAGCTCAGAGACTACCAAAATCTCATCAAGAGGACAGTGATTAAATAACTGCCCACTCTTATGCAGATGTTAAAAAGAATTAGGTAGATCTTCCCACACTTCTACCATATGAAATCTGGATTACTATAAAGGATTAAGAACAGAGGCACCTGGCCGGCTCAGTCGGTAGAGCACGCGACTCTGGATCTCAGGGTTGTGAGTTCATGCCCCACACTGGGCATGGAGCCTACTTAAATAAAAAAAAAAAAAAAAGAATTAAGAACAAAAGAGTCAGTGGTGAAAAGTATGTACAACAAACCACCCCTTATCATTTTAGTGGGCTACACGGACATACGCGATTACTTCTGGAAGGACAGTCAAGACACTGGTAACAGTGGTTGGTTGGTTCAGGGAAGGACCAGACTGTGGGAGGGAGGAAGCACCCTGACATTTCACTATGTCCCCTTTTGTATTTTTTTCTGTGTTTCTTATCTTGTGCAGGTATTGCCCATTCAAGAGACATTCTGTTATAAAAGGATTCTGAGATTCTGGAGATTGTAACCTCCTTTGATCACAGAACAATGAACAATCCGGCCCAGAGGTCACGACCCCTCTGACCACAATTCTTTAGGACTTTAATGCTGCAGAAAAACAGTGCACCTGGCAGGAGGGTGATGAGCGGTCCATCTCCGCCAGCGCTGTTTGGACAGGATGTTGAAGGGGCCTCAGCAAACAGACCAGCACCGGGGCTTTATGCTCCAGGCAGCCTGGTATTCTCAGGGGTGGGGGGAGTGGGTACCTGCAGACCCTGGGAGTGCCTGGAGTCCTCCTACAGTGACTGTAAAGTAGATAAACAAGGCCTCCTGAACTTTATCTTACTGTGCTAGGATCACAGACACAATGGTAACAACAGGAGCTGCTGGGCTGAGCCAACCCACCAGGGCCCACTCAATTCAGCCCCTTAGAGATGCCTTCCTCCACCACCTGGGAAGGGCGGCCCCCAGCCTCCGTTGCCCTGTCCAGCACGTCCCATCACCCGACTTCCTTGTGTGGGGTGCTTACTGCCTGCCCAGCCCTGCCAGAGGTGCTGGATCGCTCTTGCTGACAGGCTGGAGAGCCGTCTATGGGTTCCCAGCTTGCACCCACTGCATCTCCCCTCCAGCTCCAGGAAGAGGCTCCTATGCACACCCCCATTCTACAGATGGGCAGGCAGCAGCCCCGAGAGGAGGCACCACTTGCCCCAGACCACATGCCCAGCCAGGGGCAGCCACAGGATCCTGTGGCAGCTGCATGCTCCAGACAGCAGGCTCCTGAGCAGAGCATGGAAGCAGGCAGAGGAAAGGGTGAGGAAGGAGGCAGGTGGGGGAAATTAAAATTCCTCTGCAGCAGCTACTCCAAGGGAAGCAGGAGCCCCCACTCCTCAGGCTCCTTGCCCAATCTCAACATGGGCAGAAGAGACCTACTTATATACTGTCCCTTGATTACTGACAAAGTCAACAAGGCAGTGGGGGAAAGATGGCCTTTCCAACACCTGGTGCTGGGTGAGCTGAATATGCATTGGAAAAAAAGAATGAATTTTTATTCCTACTTGCACTACCTAAAGAAACAAATCTAAATAGAATCGAATGTGAAAGGTGAAACAAGTTAAAATGTCTAGAACATCACATAGGAAAATAACTTCGTGACTTTGGGGTAGACAAAGATTTCTGTAAAAGAACACAAAATACACTAACAAAAAAATAAAGATCAATAAACTGCATTTCATTAGAATTGGGCATCTGTGTTCCTCAGAAGACAGCATTTGCAATGTACTCATCACATACCATCATTAAGAGAGTGGAAAGATGGGGCGCCTGGGTGGCTCAGTTGGTTAAGCATCTGACTCTTGCTTTCATCTCAGGTCACGATCTCAGGGCAAGTGGGATCAAGCCCCACATTGGGCTCCATGCTCAGCACAGAGTCTGCTTAAGATTATTTTCCCCTCCTTCTACCTATGCCCCTGCTCCTTCCCCCACTTCCACGTGCCCTCTCTCCAAAATAAATAAACAAAAAAATTAAAAAAAAAAAAAAAGAGAAAGTGGAAAGAAAAATCATGCAATAAAATAAGGTAATATGTGATCCAACAAAAGACACACAGAATACATAAAGAACTCCTACAAATCAGTTAGACAAAGAAAGCCAATTTTAAAATGAGCAAATGACAACAAAATGGCCCAACAGTAATACGAAAACATGCACAACATCATAAGTTATGAGAAACTGCAAATTCAAGCCAGAACAAGATGCAACTACACATCCACCAGGTCGGCTAAAATGAAAAGGAATGAAGACGTCCAGTGTTGGCAAAGATATGAAGTGACTGGAACTCTCTCACTGCTAGTGAGGATGCAAACTGGTAATAAACTTTGGAAAAAAAGTCAGCTAGTCCACTCCTAGGTATATATCCAACATGAATGCCTACATCATCCAAAAGACCTCAACAAGAACGTTCACGGCAACTGTATTTATCACAGCCAAAAACTGAAAACAGCCCAAATGTCCACCTACACTAGAATAGATAAATAAATCACTCCACAGTGGAATAGATAAAGAGCAATCTTTTTAAATGAACTCCTGCAACAACATGGGTGCATCTCAAAACACATTACCTTGAGCTAAAGAAGTTAAATGCAAAATATCATATGGTTTCCATTATACAAAATAAATTCAAGGATAGGCAAGATGGTGATAAAAGTCAGCATCATAGTTTCCATGGGGGAGAGTGTAGAAATGGCTGAGAAGGGGCACCAGGAAAACTCTGGAATGCTTGAAGTGTTTTATATCTTGATCTGGGTGGAGCTGCCTAGGTGTATTCCTATGTGAAAATCCACTGAGCTGTTCTATTAAGATCCATGTGCTTCACATAAATCACACTTTATAAAGAGTACAATAAATAAAAATATAAGGTAAAAAGCTGTCAAAGGAGTGCTGTTATATTAATCAAGATTTAAAAATACTCAAGGGTATCTACGGCATACTTTAGTACAAACTTATAGAAAGAAACTCAGAAGATAATAGCAACTACATATAAACCAAATAATGTCTAATCGGCCTTGATTAGATAGGACTTTACAAAACGAGCTCTGCAATGTTCTTCGGGGACAAGTGGAGAAATAAGAATATGGTCTGAGAATCAGATGGCTTGAGGGAATTAGTAAATGTGTTGAGTGTAGGATCATGGTGTAAAGTAACATGAGAGAATGTCTAGTTTTTTTACAGTCGCATCACATAGTGTCAAGACTGAAATGTTTCCATCACACATTCACACATGTGTGGTGCGCACACACACTCCATCTCAAATGAGAAACAGCAAGACCTGAACAACTATCCGGCCAAGACTTCTTCCCTGGGCCTCCTCCCCTGACAGCAGCCCCACTGAGCATCCACCTCAGCTGCCTGGTGTGGGCTGGGTTCTCAGGAGAATCCTGGGAATCAGGGTGTTGCGGCTGGTGGAGCCACAGATATGAAGGGGGCTCTTTGGTGGGCTTTGTCAACGTGGAGGGGCTGTGAGGTCCCAGGGCATGTGGCTGCAGCATGGTCTTTGGAAAGCTTTGGGAGGTGGGAGGTGAGTAGTAGGACGATCCGTGCAGTAGGAGGGCCCTCCACAGCTTTCCAGGGAGCAGGTGGATAGGGTGTGTGTCTCTCATCTGCATTTTAACTGGCCATTTCTGTTCAGAATTTTCCATTGGATGAGAAGTCGATTTCATGCAGAAAGAGAGGAGTAGTGGGCAGCCCCGTGGCTCAGCGGTTTAGCGCCACCTTCGGCCTAGGGCGTGATCCTGGAGACCCAGGATCGAATCCCACATCAGGCTCCCTGCATGGGGCCTGCTTCTCCCTCTGCCTGTGTCTCTGCCTTTCTCTCTCTGTGTGTGTCTCTAATGCATAAATAAATAAAATCTTTAAAAAAAAAGAGAGAGAGAGAGAGAGAGAGGAGTAGTTTGCACAAAACTGGCTGCCCTGATCAAGAACGGTGCAAAAACTCTTAATAAGCTCAATTCTGTTCAAAGGGAGTATGTGGAACTGGCATTATTTTCAGAGGAAACCACGCTAGAAAGAGTCGCCAGACATAGAGACCCTGGAGGCAAACCCTGAAAAGCTGCTTGGGACCAGCCCCATCTCCAGAGAAAATAATCTTCCCAGAATAAGGGCAGGACAAAGATCCAAACACTGGGACACAAGAGTGGGCGGCTCACATTCTCAGAATGAACCAGTCACTGGAAGAGCGCTCCTGAATTAGATGATGGCAAACAGCTTTCTAAAACAGTGCGTGTGACCAAGGGCGGAGGCCCATTATGGTCCCTCACCGAGGCCTTCATCTAAAGGAGAGCTGTTTCCTATGCGGAATATAAGAGTGCAAGGGGCCATTAGGGAAGCAGGGGAAACTGAGTGGGGAAGAAATCAGAGAGGGAGACAAACCATGAGAGACTCTTAACTCTAGGAAACAAACTGAGGGTTGCTGGAGGGGAGGTGGGGGGTATGGGGTAACTAGGTGATGGGCATTAAGGAGGGCACGTGATGTGATGAGCACTGGGTGTTAGAGGCAACTGATGAATTACTGAAAACTACATCCGGAACTAATGATGTACCATACATTGGCAAACTGAACTTAAATTACAAAAATAAAATAAAAGGAGAGCCTACCCAACCAGCTGCTGCCCCAGCTGCCAAGTGGGGCAAGCTTGATAAAGAATAAACAGAAAGCCAGTCATCCTCTGGTCAGGTCTCTACCTCTGGCCCAGACCTCTGCCCGGCACTCCAGACTTGCACTCCCACTGTCAAGGCTGTGTCTCTACCTGAGTGTCAGCAACTGGCCCCAACACCTCCAGAAAGAGACTTGGGAGTAGCTGTTGCCCACAGACCTGGGATCACCCATCTGAGGAAGTGTATCTCCCCCAAGCCAAGCCTGGGAGGTGTGGCACCCTGGAGAGATCCTGCTCTCTCCCCAGCCACATCCCTATGGCCATCACCCATTGCACCTGCTGCCTGTCCCCATCTGTCCCAGATCTGCCTGCCACCCTGTTCCTCTACTGACACGTACCCCGAGCAGGCATAGCCACCTCTACTGAAGACCACAGCTCCTTCAGAACCTCAGCTCTTGCCAGGTTCCCCTTCAGACCTGACAGTGACAGCTTCCATGGCTGCCAGCCCAGGCGCTGTACCATGGCCCGCTGGTCCCCAACCCCACCCTCACCTGTACATGTGGCCTCTTCATGAAACTCTCTTCAGTTGCCCGTCGCATGTGCCACTTCTGTTTCCTGTGCTCTGACTCCACTGGGCAGAAGGTCTGCAGGGAAAGCATGCTGGGCTGGGAGTCAGGACTCTGGGGCCCACCCTCTGAGCTCACGGAGTCTTTGGCCAGACCCTCACCCACCTCTGGGCCTCTGTGTCCTAGCTGCATCATTAGGGGTGGGAAGGGGCGGGTAAGTTGTTGGTCTGTGAGACTAAACCATAGCAGCAACCTGGTACTCACTGCATACTTTACCAGTGCTTTAATATAATCTGAATGAATTGCCAACATTTACAAATTGGGAGCTTTCATATAAAATTCCAGATTCCTGGCTTCTTTTGGAAAACCCAAAGTTATAGGCCACGCTGGCCTCTCCTGCCCCAGGGTAACAATTGGAGCTGGGGAGCAGCTGCCCCTCCATTCCAGGCGTCTTCCTGGTCCCATGGTCCCCATAGCCTTCGTGGCTCCCCATTGGCCAGCAGCTCTCATCCTCCAGCTGCCCCACCTCAGGCATCTGGCTTTGCCTCCCCATCCTGTATGTTCCAAAGTTCTGCTCATTACAGCAGGTACATCTACCCCAGGCTGGGGGGGGGGGGGGGGAGTGGTAGTCTCCTTTCTGGTTCCCCCTGGCGCCCTGGTTCAGAGCACATGACCTGTAAGCATGTCGTGAGTGAGCGGGGCAGATGAGAGGGTGGGGGCTGCAGGTGAAACAAGACAGCTTCTCTCACTCTCCCCCGCCCAACCTCTGCCCTCTCTCAGGGGCTGGGAGCCCTCTGTGCCCAGGCAGGCAGCTCCGTGCAGCCAGACTGTGCTCTTGAGCCTCCTCCACCCACCACATGGATCCCAGAGAATCCCAGAATTCCAAACTCTGTGCTAGGGAGGGTTCCTGAGACTGAGGGCACATGCAGAGCTTGGGGTCTGCTGACCTCCCCCTGGATGTTACGTGTGCCTTGTGGTTCTGTGACATGGGGCAGTCCCAGAGCCCTGGTCTACTGGCAGTGGGAACTATATACCATTGCCAGGCAATCGGGCAAACCATGGAGGCAGTCAGGGCAAAGGGCTAGAATCAGTGGTTGGCAAAAGTCTGCTTGCTTCATCTCCCTCAGTGGCCCTGGACAATTTACTTAACTCCCCTATGTCTCAGTTACCCTACCTCTAGTGACAGGGGTGTCACAAGGTTTAACACACTGATGCACATCCAGTGACCAGCACAGCACCTGGCATGTAATGAACGCTCCCCTATGCAAGCCAGTCCTGTGATGGTAAAGGCGGAGACCACTTACAGAGCAGGAAGTGTGTTCCCTCCCCATTCCTAGGATGTCAGCCTCACAGTCAGGCCATGACCCTGAAGACAAGACGTCAGGCCCAGGGGTTTGCTGACTCAGCTGGCAGGTGCTGGAACAGAAGTATAGAGCGGGGAGGGAACAGCCAGGGAGGGACACTGCACTGCACATCTGCAGGCAGCCAGAGTGACAGCACAGGGGAGGGGAACAGGAAGTGAATACCCCCCACCCAACCCCACTAGGCCTGGCCCCTCTGCTTTCTCACCAGCGGGGAAAACTCCTGGCCACCAGAAAAGATGCACATCTGTTCACTTAGGCAAACACACAAGTCCATAGCCCAGGCCCTAGAGTGCAGTGGCCCTCTGACATGGGAAAGACAGGAACTCAGTCCCAAGCAGCTGCTCTGTGCGGGCTGACATTCCTTCTCCTAGTCCTCTCAACAATCCTGGGGTGGTAAGACCACTCTCCCATCTTACAGATGCAGAAACTAAGGCTCAGCCGGAAGGCACACAGCCACAGTGGCAGGGGCAGGATTCATACCCAAGGATTCATCCTCTGAGGACCAAGCTGGCTCATCCCCAGTGCAACTGGCCCCAAGCCCATTTTCCCAGCATGGAGACCCTGGAGTGAACAAGGAGGGCCCAGGAGAACTCCAGCCCACACAATGTTGACCTCAGTCTACAGGACCACCCCCCTCAAGGCCACAGATGCTGTAGGACAAAGGACGCAGAGGCCACACGAACTCCTGGCTGGGCCTGGAAGAGCTGCTGGCAGGCAGACGATGCTGACACTGCCCTCAGGGGAGCCCTGAGCACAGACCTCTCAGCTCTAGTTCACTGAGGCACCCAGGATTCTGGAAGGTTCAGGGTACAGGAGGCCAAAGGACCTGGTTAAGCCTCAGGACAGCCACATCTCCTGTCGCAGGCTCAGTGTATGATGGGGAAGGAGCCCCGAGCGCAAGGGCTGCTGCCCTCCCGACAGAGACCCCAAGGCTGGAATCAGCACCCAGGACACCAGCTGTGAGTAGAGCCCTGCTAGGAGACAGACCCCAGCACCTGGTGCCCAACATCAGCCTTCTTCCAACTGAGAACACAGCTATAGGAGGGAGCGTCTGAAAGCCCATTTTACAGATGAGAAAACTGAGGCCCAGACAATAACATGATCTGCCTAAGGTTACATAGCTAGCGAGGGGAAAAGCCTGTTCAAGCCTGGGAAGCTCCATACCAAGTCTACCAAAGGAGGCAAGCAGGAAATCCAGACAGGCCTTGAGCTCAGCCGACCTGGGTCAGACCTGGCCTCATCACTTATTTGCTGCTGGACCATGGGCCAAACAAACGTTTCCCTCCTGGGAAGGGGAGAAGGGACTCATTGTGAAGTCGTTTGGGGACCAACTGAAATGAGGTCCATGGAGCACCCAGCACCCAGTGCTCATCAGTGCACGGACAGCCCCAATTCTCCTCCCCTCCTCTACGCGCACCCTTCGCAACGGGACTCCACAGCAGTTCCCAGCAAGAGAAGCCTTTGAACTTGGGCCAGCCCCTAACTGGCCGGCAACAGAATGTGGCAATAGATATGGTTCTACTAGTTCTGAACCTAGGCCCAGGCACTCTGTGTGCTTCTTCTCGTTTTTCATCTGGAGCCCCATTTCTGGGGCAAGAATGAGCCAGGGCTAACCAACTTGAAGGGGACAGAGGACACAGAGTAGAGACAAGCCATCCTGGCAGAGGCCGTCCCACACCTGCTGGCCCCAGCAGAGCTGCCAGCCGACCACAGACGCTGACGAGCATGAGCCCAGCTACCATCTGCCGCTCCCGGCCCAGGGCTGTGGAGCCCAGCTATCCCAACAGCAATAATGGATGGGATGGGAGCAAAAATGAATGTCTACTGTGTGGTTACTTGCTGCTCACATTACTATGGCAATAGATCATTCATATCATGACCAAGGCGTGTCTGCAGCAGAAGAACTGGCACGGGTTTGGCAAGAGCGCCAGAAAGGCCAGGCGGCAGCCCCACATAGCATTGGTGGGAGTGTGGCCAGACTTGCTGAGGACTCCTTGGCCAAGGTGGGTGGGGGAGAGCAAAACTCATCTGTTAACTAAAACCACCCCAGGATACCACCTCCCTCCTCCCGGGCTGGCCTGTGGAGACCATTCTATAGCACCTTGCTTCATTTTCCCCTTAGTGCCTAGCACCATATACCATAAATTTTACATATTCATGTGATTAATTATGTGCCCCCTCAAGCCCACTAGAGTGGAAGCTCCATGAGAGATGGGAATTCCACCCATTTTAATTATGGTGCTATGTCCCCAGCCCCTGGAGCAATGCCATAGGTACTCAATAAATATCTGCCGAATAAATAACAGGGAAAATGCATTCTCATATATCACAGGTGTGAGCAAAATCTGGCACACCTTTCAAAGAAGGACAAATTAACATCTACTGAGGTGACAGATACACATGCTCTGTCTTCTAACGCTGAGCACACAGGAGCCAGTGCCTCCCAAAAGAAAGGTGTGCCAGTGATCAACAGAAGACTGGTTCAAGCAGATGCACAGAAATACACTTCCTAATCGTCCCAGACTTGACACAACCCCAACACCTCTTGACAGGAGAATGAACAACCAAACTGGAGTCCATCCATATGATGGAGAACCTCTCAGCAACCAAAGGGACCAACGACAACACATGTAACCTCAGAAATGCTGTGCTGAGCAATAAAAGCCAGACATGAAAGAGAACAGACTCTGGTTCTCTTTAGAGAAGTCAGAGAGCAGAGAACTAACATCTGCTGTGAGAAGTCGGGGCAGTGGTTCCCCAGGACAGGCACTCAGGGGCGCCCTGGCTTGTCTTGTGATGTTTCACGATCTGAGCCCCTGTCACATGGGTGTGTTCATTTGTGAAAACGTATTATTGAGCTGTATGCTTCTGTTAGGTTATTGATTATACTTTAATAAGTTCACAAAAAATATAAATATAAATATAAATACGTATATAAAGAAATGCACATGTACATGGATACAGTGCTCCACACCAGGGCACAGCAAAAGATATTCACTAGAGCACTGCTTTTTAATGGTAGAAAGCTAGAAAGAACTTAAACATCCATCAGTAGGGACTGGAAAGTAAAGCTGAAACAAGCATACAGTGGCACGCTGGCTGGTCAGGGAACTCTCCGCATACAAACAAGGAAAAATCCCAAGACACGCTGTCAAAGGAAAAAAGCACAAGACAGAACAGTGTGCATAATATGCTCGTATTTGTGGACTGACCAGTGGTTCTCAAGCAGGGTCCTAGGCCCTTAGGTCTCTGAGGCTTTTCCAGGCATCCATGAGATCAGTGTTATTTTCCTAACAACACTGCAACATGAGTTGCCTTCTTCACACTTTTTCTCCCATGAGTATATGGCAGAGTCTTCCAGAGACAACATGACATTGGGATGGTGTCATCACTTTAACGGCTAATGGGACATGTGCTTATGTGTTCTGTGTTTTCTAGAATTTTCTAAAGTTAAGTTGATGAGTCATCAGAAAAAATGCAAATCGAAACCTCAATCAGGTATCACTTCCCGGCCACGAGGATGGCTCTACTCAAAAGGACACGGCAGTAAGGGGCACCCGGGTGGCTCAGTCTGTTAAGTGCCTGACTCTGGATTTCACGGCCCAGGTTGTGATCTCAGGGTTATGAGATCCGAGCCCCAAGACAGGTTCCTCACTGGGCAGAGAGGCTGCTTACAATTCTCTGTCTCCCCACCCCCCAACGCCCCCAAAAAGAGAAAAGAAAGACAGTAAGAAGTGTTGACAAGGATGTGGAAAGTCAGAACCCTCGTGCCCCGCTGGTGGGAATGCAAAATGGTATGGCTGCTGGGGCAAACAGCAGGTAGCTCAACTGCCAACTGAACGTACAGTCACCATATGACCAAGCAGTCCTCGCACTGGGTTTATGACCAGGAGAGACAGACACATCTGCCTAGACCGGAGTACATATGGAGTATCAGTCACATCCAGAAGGTGGAAACAATTCCGTCGATGGATGCATGGATAGAAAACACAGGACATCCACACCATGGAATGTTATTCAGCCATAGAAAGGAACAAAGTACTGACGCATGTCGCAACATGGATGAACCCTGAAAGCATTATGCTAAGTGACAGAAGCCAGTCCCCGAAGACCACATATTGGATGACTCCACATCCAGGAATGTCCAGAATATGCAAATCCACGGAGACAGCAAGTAGCTGTAGCTTGGTTGCTGGGGGTAGGGGGCTGGGAGGAGGAAATGGCAAGTGGCTGCTACTGGGTGTAGGGTTTCTTCTGGGAGTGATGAAAATGTTCTAAAACTGGAGTCCAGTGATCTCTGCACAACTCTGATAAAAACTACTGGACTATACACTTTAAGGGGAGACTTGATGGTGCGTGAATGTATCTCAATAAAGCTGTTCTGAAAGATAGAGGACAGTTTTAAAAATAAAATACAGAAACCCACCATAGGCCTAGCCCTGCCCCTGCCCCATTTCCTTCCAGTGCTCTGTGCTCTGGGGCCAACAGACACCAGGAGGGCCCAGCCAAGGCCATGCAGACCCACTTGTGCCTCCAGGTCCCCCATGGGAGCCATGAGCCCATCCCTCCACTAGGAGCCCGCAGCCCCTGTCCAGCTCTCTTGTGACCTCCAGAAAAGCCCCCTCCCCTCTCAGGATCCCAGTTTCTCATCCATAAAAGAGAATGACCACACAGACCATAAGGTGAAACTCTATGCCCTGACAGGTACCCCCGGTACAGGACCCGACCCAGCTGCCAACCGGAGCCAGGCTGGTGATGAAACCAAGGACAGCTTGCCCAGCAAACTGCAGAGCACCCACCCAGTCTGAAGGGTGGGGAGCCTTCACTCAGCAACCCCAATGGCCCGCCTGTGGCACATGGGCCTGGTGTGCCCGCAACTGCCAATGTTCTGGGAAAGCTAGAGAACTGAGATATATGTGAAATCTTCTGATTTCAAATTATTCACAACAAAATTCTACTGCTTATAAAGATGCTTTGCAGAAAGAAGCTAACAGTGGACTGAGGAGAGGACCGTGCGCCACATTAACAGGACAGTGGGCAGAGGTGCAGGCAATGCTGGCCTGTGTTCTTGCTCCACGCAGGCCTGGCTCCTGACATGTTCGTCCTCCCGACAGCCTCAGGCACTTGTAAACATGCCATTTTGTCAACAAAGAGACTGGGCTCAGAGGGGTGATGTCTCAGGCCCCAGATCATACAGTGAGTGGTGGGCTTCAGACCAGGCCTAACTGTGGATGTGGGGAGCCCAGGCCCCCGGGTTGCCTGTCCTATTGCTCTCAGCAGGCCCCATACAGCCCTAAGCATAGTCAGATACCCCATTTCAAGGCCCCGTGGTTTGGGGTGATGAGAGGAAGGGCTGGCTGGGCCCTCCTATTGGCTCTCCTGGCGGGGGCTCTGCTGCGGAGCAGGGCCTCAGCCTCCACGGGGCAACTCCATCCTCTGCCTGCTCTGGGGGCCTGGAGCTCTAGCAGGAGGTGATTATGTTGCACGGGATATGAGCTCAGGTGTCCGAGGTTGCAGCCTGCTTCCCTCAGGCCCCACACAAATCTCCCACAGGCCAAGACTAGAGAAGAGAAGGCAGGGTCTGCAAGGATCCTCCAGGGACAGGAGAGTCTGGGAAGGTCCCTCTCTCCTGTGCCCCTGGAGTCACAGCCTGGTGGTTATGGGCGAGGCTGGGGGGTGCTGGGCAGGGGGGAGGGGGTGCTGGAAACCCACAGACATTGGGAAGGCCCATTGCCAGTCCTGTGTTCTCGTCCTAGCACCCAGAGGGAGCACTGCACTACCCAAATAAGATCACCTCCTGCCTTGCACCTTCAATGGCTCTCCACTGCTTTTGGACAGACTCAAATATTCACCTTGAGGATCAATACCATCATGGTCCCCACCCCTCCCCAGGTTCATACCACTCACATAGCCTCCTTTCAATCTCATGTACTCCCTCCGACTACAGAGCCTTTGCATGTGCTGTGTCCTCTGCCTGGAGCACCCTCCCCTCTCTGCTTGCCACCTATCACTCAGTCAACAAGCCCTAGTGCTCAAACATTACTTCCCCCAGGAAGCCTTCCCTGATCCCCAGAAGAAGTCAGATCCCCCAAGCCAGGCTTAGAGAGCACATCCACCTCTGTCCTCACCCCTGGTCATGGCTCAGAACGTCACACTCATGTGACTATTGGGCTACCTCTCCCTCTAAACCGTGAGCTCCCCAAGGGCAGGGACTGTGCGGGGTTTTGTTCTACACTGTACGTTCAGCATCTGTCACGGCCCGTGCCCACACCGGGCACACAGAGACAACAGGGATGAAGACATGAAGAAACACGTGGGAAATCTGGATCTACCTCCACTCCCTGTGCATATGTTCTCCGACAAGGGGCCCGATTCCTCTGCTGTCAACGAGGGATGGGGGCGGCAGTGAGGATTAAAGGGGTTAATTATCACAGCGCCTATAACGGTGCTGGCTCAAGTCACAAGAACTACAAAGCATCTGCAATTAACAGAGTTATTTGAGTTTTAAAGTTTCTCTGTTAACCAGAATGTCAAAGCATCCAAAGACCCCTGCCCTGCAGAAGCTGGTTACTTGAGGGTCCCGAGGAAGGGGCCCCTTTCCTGCCAAGCGGTCTGGGGGCCCACTGAGGTTTTGCTGGAGACCTTCCCAGGAGGGAGAAACTTGGACTTCCTGAGGACCACCTGCCCCAGGGCGCCCTCCCCTAGGGCCCAGAAGGGCAGCGGGAAGAAGTCCCTGGCTCCCGCCTCCGTCCTGCCACCCCAGCAGTAGGCAGGGAGGGCCCTCCCACAAAGTCCCCTGAGTGACAACAGACATCGGACCCCCTCTCCCCGGCCCAGGGAGCCGGGCATGTGGCTTCCATTAGGCCACATCTGGACATGCTCAGAGGCAGCCAGGATCCCTGGCACAGCTCCGGCTCAAAGACAGGACCCCCACCCCAGCCGGGCCTGGGGCAATGGCTGGAAACCTCCTTCTCCAGGCCCCAGGGCTGCCATGGCAACATGGCGAGGGTCATTTCCGGCTCCATGGCCCGCCTCTCAGCTAGCTCCCCTGGCAGGGCAGGGCAAAGCTACCTCCCCGGCTACTCCCCACTAAGAGCCCCTCGGTCACTAGGGATGCCCAGCCCTCCCCCCACAAGGTCCCCACATCCTGGAGGATGCTCCATCGGGCCCCTGACCCCCACCCATCAGGCTTTCCACCACCCACCCTTCCTGAGCTGTGCGTCCTCAGTTATGGCCATGAATAAATCTCTGTGTGTGCTTGTCCACTGAACACCCTCGGAGGGGAGAGGCTGTGCTGCCCCACTCACAGGCGCAGCCCCAAGCACAGACAGGGGCCCACAAACATCTCTTGAAGAAGCAAACAGGTAAAGGGGCAGCCCGGGTGGCTCAGCGGTTGAGCTCTGCCTTCGGCCCAGGATGTGATCCTGGGGACCCAGGATCGAGTCCCCCACTGGGCTCCCTGCATGGGGCCTGCTTCTCCCTCTGCCTGTGTCTCTGCCTCTGTGTGTCTTTCATGAATAAATAAATAACATCTTTAAAAAAAAGAAGAAGAAGAAGTAAACAGGTAGAATGAAGAGTGGAGGGTGACAACCAGTAGCTAACATTTTTAATTACTCAGCAAGAGCTATGCTCTGTGCCAAGCACTGGACATGAATCAGCTCATTTAATCAAGACGCCCCCACGAGGCAGGGACTCACCTGCGGCTTACTAATGGAGAAAAGGAGGCACAGAACTGTAAGCCACTTGCCCAAGCTGAGCAGTAGTGGAGCAGAGCATGGGAGCCGGTGGGTGACAGTTGGACACGTGGTATGGAGAGGAGGAAAGGTGGGTGGGGGTGGTCAATGGCAGGCTAGCCCTTGTTGATCTGGCCAGAGCCAAGCTCCCCTGGCTCGCAACTTCCCACACCTTCCTTTCCTTGCACACCAAAAAAACACAGCTGCCTGTCCATGCCCTGTTAATTAGCTCTGGGCTTTGCATGTGCTAGGCCCTCCACCAGGACAGCCCTCAAATGGAGTGGGGGACACCAAATCAGGGGGCCTCTGCCCCAAGCAGCCCTCATCAAAAGCCACACCTCAAAATCCATTTGAGAAAGCACAGGGCAGAGGAAAAAATAACTAGGGCTCCTGAGAACAAAATCAGTCTCCAAGATTCCAAAGGCCCAGAACCACAGAGAGGCCTCTGGAGCTAGAGGCGGGGGTGAGGGGTGGGGGCTGTGTCTATTTTGAAACCCTGGGAGGCTGCAACCCAAACTCGCTGCATGCACCATGCTCCAGAGCCAGGCCCGCAAGCTCTCCCCGGGCACACATGTACTTCATTACAGCCCCCAGCTCACCCCACGCATGCTCCCCACATCCTGCAGGCTCAGGGCTGGGTAAAGAGGAGCCCCCTAGTTCCAGCCCACCAACTCCCACTCTGCAACCTGGAGCCACTAGCCACACCTCTCTGACCTTGACGCGCTCAGTTTTAAAGAAGGAGCCCACCTCCCCAGCTTGCGGAAAGGATCAAATCACAGAAATGGGGCCTGGCACCTAGGAGGTGCTGAGCAAGGGCGAGCTCCATGCCCTACTCACCATAATTGGGCTGGAAGGAGAGCCATCTTGGCTGGCGGTCGTGGGGGGCTGATCCTCCCACTAGGTCAGGAGGAGCCTGCAATTTCACCCCCTCACTGTGTAGGTACAGGCTTTATGCAGAGTCTATGCCCAGCAAGGGCTATAGTACTTGACAGTCGGGAAAACGGGGCCCCAGCCAGGTAAAAGACCTGCCCAAGGCCACACAGCCGTGGGCAGAAGGGTGGGCTGCAGAAATTCCAGAGCCCCCTCATGCCCCCTCCTCCAGGAAGCCTTCCCAGATACCACCCAGGCATCCCACTCTCGCTGCCCCAGGCCTGTGGACATGGGCCGTAGTGGTTCATTTCTGCCTCCCCAGGGCCCACCAGGGCCTGGTCACAGTTAATGCCTAATGAAGGTTTATAGAGA
This sequence comes from Canis lupus familiaris, assembly GCF_011100685.1. NCBI lineage: Eukaryota > Metazoa > Chordata > Mammalia > Carnivora > Canidae > Canis > Canis lupus. The sequence continues at coordinate 3,909,625 of NC_049241.1, read as the reverse complement.
AGGTTTACATACGAGATTGAACAAGACATAGATTCTCAGCTATAAGGAGGGATCTCTAGACGAGCAGACAACTGCCTAAGGTACCCTAAGAGGTGAGGCAGGGAACCGGGGAGTGGGAGTGGTGACAGGATCAGACAAGGCATAAAGATTCAAGGAAGGCTTCCTGGAGGAGGGCAGGGAACAGTGTGAGCAAATGGGTGGAAGAGAGGGGATATGTCAGTATAAGGTGTTTATGGGATGGCAGGGAAGCTAGGATGAGAAAGGATGGTAGAGGGGATGGCCAGAAAGCCCCCAGCGATTCGCTCATTTATTTACTCCGTTATTTACAGAGAGCCAACTGTGTTGCCAGGCCCTGCTGGAGGCCGTTAGGCATAAGCAGAGAAGATGACGGGTATGGTCCCTCCACTCATGGCACTAACATTCCAGTGGGGGTAACAATGTTAAACAACTTAACTAAGTGCTATAATGTCAGGTATTGCTAGGAAAAATTAAGCAGGGTAAGAGGACGGTGGAATGCTCTTTTAACTAGATGATCAGAGAAGGCCTCCCTGGGTAGGTAAGCTCGAAAAGAGAGCTTAATTGAAGGAAGGAATGAGTCACATGGACACCTGGGAGAGCATTTCAAGAGCAAGCGGCAAGTGCAAAGGCCCTAGGGCTGGAAGGTACCTGAAAGGGGCTAGGAGGCCAGTGCTAACCAGAGTGGGTAAGGGAGAAGCTCAATAAGAGCTGAGTGTTTATGCTCCACCCCCAATGTCATATGTCAAAAGCCTAATTGGGGGGTGGGGGGCCTGGATGGGTCAATTGGTTAAGCATTGGCCTTCGGCTTGGGTCATGATCCCAGGGTCCTGGGTTCGAGCCCCACGTCCAGTTCTCTGCTCAGTGGGGAATCTGCTTCTCCCTCTCCTCCTGCCCTCCCTTCGCTTGTGTTCTCTCTCTCTCTCTCTCTTTCAAATAAATAAATAAAATCTTTAAAAACAACAAAACCCTAACAGGGATGGTATGTGGAGATGAACCTTTGGGGATGTAATTAGGCCATGGGGGTGGAGCCCTCATGATGGGATCAGTGCCCTTCTAAGAAAAGAGGCAAGAAAACCAGCTCCTTCTTGGGATCTCTGGGTGGCTCAGTGGTTGAGCATCCGCCTTCAGCCCAGTGCATGATCCTGGAGACCCGGGATCGAGTCCCATGTCGGGCTCCCTGCATGGAGCCTGCTTCTCCCTCTGCCTGCGTCTTTGCCTCTCTCTCTCTCTCTGTGTGTCTCTCATGAATAAATAAAATCTTTAAGATAAGAAAAACCTGCTCCTTCTCTATGTGTCTCAGATGAGCTGCACCTTCGCCTGCCACTCAAGGAGCAGAGGGCCCTCACCAGACACCACATCTGCCATCACCCTCATCTTGGACTTCTCAGCTTCCAGAACCATGAGAAATGCCTGCTAAGTCCATGGCATTGTTGTGACATCAGCCAGAACAGAGTAGGACAAGGGTGACGGAGAGTGGTCTGGGAGGTCACGGGGCTGACTGCGGCAGAGCCTGCAGCCTTGAAGAGAGCCTTGGCCTCTACTTCAAGTAGGTGGGAGCCACGGCAGGGTGCTGAACAGAGCAGGGACGAGAATGACGTGTGTGTTGACAGGACCCCTGGCCGCAAGGGGCGGCAGCCCTGCTACTAGGCTCTCGTGAGGAGCCTCCACGGGAGACCACATCTCTTCCGCTGTCCCCTCAGAGACCAAGAACACAGCCATGCCCAGGTGCTACTGTCAGACGGGATGTGAGCAAGCAGCTGCACCACATGTGCAAGACTCCCTGCTTCCTGCCAGGGCACCTGCAGATCCCACTGGGCCCAGCCTGCACCTGAGCTGAGCCCTCCTGCGGGAACTCCAGCCCTGATCAGGTGCATCTACCAGGCCCCCAGGTAGCCCCGCACCTTCACCAACAGGGACCTCACCCCTCGCCGCCCACTCCACCCCTAGGAGTGCAGCCAGGGAGAAAGCACCATCTCAGAGCCTCCGGGCCTGGAGCGTGGGGGCCGGGCTGACTGTCCCCAATCTGGCTCCATAGACCCAGCTCCCCCTGCCCCAGGCAACAGTGCAGAGACCTGGGGGGCACTGACGGGGGCCCTGAGGCTGCCCTTCCCTGGGCTGAGCATCCCTGGAGAAACCAGAATAGGCTCTTACCTTCAGGGTCACCTCTGGGGACAGAATGAACAGAGTTAGGGTCTGTGTCCTCCGCTGGCTGAACACGGGGCAGAACCGGTGGCTGCTTGGGCACTTCTTGGGTGGGTGGGACCCAGGGTGCCTCCTCGGGAGATGTGGTCAGGACAGTGTGGGTGCTGGGCTTCGTCGTGCCCCCGGGAGAGTGCGGTGTGGCCTGTGATGGGGGGACGCCGGCCGTGCTGGACTCCGGGATGGGCCCGGCTCCCTCCTGCCCTGCACTGCGAAGGGTGGCCTGGGCGTCTGGGATTAAGTTCTCTTCAGGCCCCACTCCCGCCGCTGCCGTGCCCTCTTGGGCGGGGAGATGAGGCCCAGCTGGGTCCACAGTGGGCAGTCCATCCAGTCCCCGGGGGCCACCTGCGGCGGGCTGCTCCCTGACGGCCAGCTCTTCTGCCCCGGCCTGCCCCTCGCCCTGGCTGTCCTCTGTCACTCTCCTGGCTTTGGTTTGCACGGGGGCCGGGGGACCCAGGGCAGCAGCCGCCGTGGGCCTGGGGAGGGCGGCCGGCCAGGGGGTGTCCTGGATGGCGGAGGACGGCTGACCACCGCCTCCCAGCGCGGCCGGGCCCCCTGCGCCTGCCTGGAGCTCGCCCGCCAGGGCCGCCGCAGCCTCCGCCTCAGCCACCTCCTGGTCATAGCTGTAGGGATCTTCGTAGTGTCGCTCAGGGTCACCCTCCTCAGCATCTGAGAAGTTCCCAGCAGTGGCGGAGGGCGCAGCCTCGGCATCTCCGCGGCAACCAGGTAGCTGGTAGCAGATGAGCTCACCGCCAGCGTCAGGACAGTGGCAGGCCCGGCAGGGTGGCAGGTGCGCGGTGTGGCCGGCAGCGTACTTGCGCCCAGCGTGGACACAGCCCACCTGGCCGCACTGCGGGCAGCTGTCGGCCACCACCACTGCCTCAATGCAGTTGGGGGGCAGCTCCGGGCACAGCATGAACTGGCAGCTGATCTTGCCGCCGCCGGGGGGGCAGGAGCACTCGGTGCTGCCGAAGTCCACAAAGTAGGACTGGCCGGCGGGCACGCGGCCACGCACAAAGCCGCCCTGCAGGCAGTCGTAGTACTGGTAGCCCTCGCAGGCACAGCCCTGCTGCACGCACGTGGCGCAGCAGGCGCCCGGCTCCAGCGCCTCCTCGATGCAGTTCTCCAGCGGTGGGCACTCCACACCTGTGCAGTCCTGCCTGGGGGCGGCCCCGCCGGAGCTCGGGCCCAGGGCCAGGGCCAGGGTCAAGGCCAGCCAGGCTCCCGCAGGCGCCCGGAGCAATGCCATGGTCCCGCGGCCAGTCTGGGTGCCACCTCGAGACGAACTGCCTCTTCTCCTGCAAGGGCCTGGGGGAACCGGAAAGAACACCTGTCAGCACTGCAGGGCGGGGTGGGGGGGCCCGCAGGTGCACACACGCCAGTACCTGCACGCGGCAGGACGGAGCCCTGGCCAGCTTCACCTGCATGCGTGCACCCCTGTAATACTGCACACGCACATGCTTCCGGGCACGTCTGCTCAGATGCACAGACGGGGGCATCCACAGAGTCGCCAGCTCAGGGCCACTGACACCCCCCAACCCTTGCCTGCCTTCTGACGCATGCCCTCTGAGTAGGAGCCTCCTGCCCACAGCCTCCTCCATGGGCCAGGACACCACTGGTGGACACACACACACGCATGCACATACACACACACACACGACCATCCAAGTAACATCTGTCCCCGTCAAAGTCCAACTTGATAGCCGGCCATCCACTGAGAAGCCTGGCTGCCAGCCAGAGGATATGGTCAGGTGGATGCTGCGCAGGAACAAGCCCCGTCCCGGGCACAGCCAGCCAAGCCTCCCACCAGAGCCCTCAGACCGCCGGGCCCAGGAATAGCCCCCAGCAGAGCCCCTGCCCTTGGACAAGTTTAGCCACAGGGGAGGCTCCTGCCAATGTCCTCAGCTGCCTCAGCAAATGCTACTGCCCTTCCCAGAGTTATTCTAGATACCTTCTGTCCTTAACACCCCCTGTCAGTCCTGTCCACTCCCCCCAGGAACAGCTCTCCACCCTCTGGCCCCCACCCCAGCCCCAGCCTCACCTCCCATCTGCCCTGGGATATGCCCTCCATGCCCTCTGCAACCCCACTCAGCAGACCCCTAGTGACCTGAGAGCAGCTGACCCCAACACACCGCCGCTGTGGCCCCGAGCCCTGTGGAGCCTTCCCTGCAGCAGGGAAAAGTCTGTGATCCCAGTGGGTACCGCCCTGAGCCTGCCCTCACTCCCAGACAGGGCTCCTTCTCCACCTACCGCAGCGAGGCTGAGCTATTGTTTGTTTGCAGTCACTTTGCTAAAACTGTCTGACTTCCTAAAAAATGGGGGGGGGGGGGGGAATAAAGTGACATCTCTAATATTTTAAGTGTTTGTCATTTCAAACCTGTAACTATAAAAATTTCAAACCTTTACACATTCAAACAAAAAAGAATATGATAATGACTTCTTAAAAGTTTCTGACAAGAGGAGGGAGGGAACAGAGTGCAGAGCCACCACTGTTTCTAGAGGAAGCGGCCTCATGCTGCTGCCCCCTCCCCCCTCCCCCTGGAGGGTAAGGGCCTGAGTCCAGGGGACAATGACAGCAACTCCTCCGACTCTTCTGCACTCAGTTCAGCGGGACCTGCAAGTTTGCCTCTGCCAGCCAGTCACCCAACACCGACTGAACAGGCCCTAAGTGCTGGGCACCTCTAGAACTGGGGGTTCTCAGCAAAGGAATCAGCTCTGTGGCCATTGTGCCAGCAGAGAGGCTCTGATGTGGGGAGGCAGGTAATAGACCCACTGAATGCCCGGCAGTAATAAGCACAATGGAGAAATAAATGACAGAAAGCAAGGAAGTGGAGCAGGAAATGACTGGGACTGTGGGAAAGCCTATTTTAGCCAGGGTGGTCAAGCAAGGCTTCTCTAAGGAAGTGCCATTTCATCTGAGACCTGAGTGAATCACAGGAGACAGCCATGTGAATATCTGAAGGTTAAGGCATATCTGCATGTCAGCCTACCCAACAGCAAGTGCAAAGGGCCTGAGGCAGGACCAGCAGAGGGCCACCATCGCTGAGCACATGAGCAAGGATGAGTGAAGTAACAACAGTCAGATCAAGCAGGGCTTCTGGCTCCGGCAGGGGCTGCTGGGAGCTGTGGAGTCTGGGACCACCAGACGGGACTCTCTACTCACAGGGATTCACCCAGCTGCTATGTTGAGAACAAGGGAGCTAAGCAGGGGCAGGGAGACCAGGGAGAGGGCATGAGATGGCCAGGGTGGCAAAGGATAGGAGGCAGGAGAGGATGAGGGGAAGGGGAGTTATTTCAAAGGCAGAACTGACAGGATTCGCTGACAGGCTGGATGGGGTGTGACAGGAGAGGAGTCTGGGAGGAGCCACCGAGGTTTGGCCCAAGGACCTGGGAGGATGGAGCTCTGGCTTCCCGAGGCAGGGAAGGCTGCCGAAGGAGGGCCTGCAGGGGGACGTGCAGCCCAGCTGGGGCCACGCCAAGTTTGAGAAGCCCAAGGAAAGTCCGGATGAATCTGGTAAAGCCAGGAAGGGACATCCCCTTTCCCCCAGCCGAGAAGCCACCTCAGGAAGGGGGGCTCTATAAGCACAACGAGGAATCAGGAACTGGCAGTAGGTTTCTGAAAAAGAAAATTCAAATTTCTGACTCCTCTTGAAAACCACCGAGCCCTAGCCACTTTGAGATGTCACACAGGGGATGGGTTCCTGTTCCCCACAAAGCCTGTGTGGCCTCATCACTGACTGACACATGTTGGGTGTGCTTGAATTCAGGGTCCCCCCCCAGGCTCACCCCAAAACTGGGGACCTCATGCTCATTCCCACTACGGTCTCCAGCTAGAAGAATGGAAGCATGGGGCTTGTGGCATGCTGCTCAGAGCCTCCTGCGCTGTCTGAAGGTTGTGTGACCCCCTGCGAGACAGCTAAGACCCACGGAGATGTGTTCAGAGGAGGTGGCCCAATGGGGAGGGGGCCTGGGCCCCTTAGGGTGCCTCAACTAGAGAAGAGAAGCCTCAGAGAGCCCTGGTACATCTCCACAAGCTGCTCTGGGAAGGTCAGGACCCTCAGGTGTGTATGAAGGGTGGGGGGCATGGGGGTGGATCCCAGTTCCGCATGGGAAAAGCTTTCTCCAGGTCAAGCATTAGACCAGGCTGCTAGGGGGAAGGGATGAGCTCCCTGTCCTTGGAGATAAGCAAGCAGGGCTGGAGACACACAGGTGAAACACAGGAGGGCACAATCTCTACAGCACTGGTTCTCAGATGCAAACACATCCCTCCTGGAGACTCCAGCTGCTGTTTCCCACGGCCCCCACAGCAAGTGGCCCCCTTAATGTCTGGCTTCTGCAGACAACCCCCCTTTCCAATCTAAAAAGAGGAGCCACAAGGGGAGGGGCAGAGCAAGGGAGCCTGACCTCCCTGCAGGGGGGAGCCCCAGCAGCCAGACCATGGTCACAAACAAAGGGCCTCCAGCCAGGCTGCCCAATGCCTGCAGACTGGGCCATGCACTCCCAAGGTGGGAACTCCTCAGGGACAGGGGAAATGCAAGGTCAAACCCGCACAGGTCCTGCCCTATACCCACCACCCTGGCAGACCGAGCTAATGGATGCATATTCAGAATAACAAGACTGTGACTATTACAAGGCCAGCTGGCCTAAGTGACCAGTGGGATGGACACCCTGGAGAGGCCTGGATATGCAGTTAGGTCCACAAGTATGTCCAGTGAGCTCTCCAAAGAAATCTGCAGCAGGTCCACATGCCCACAGTAGACACCCGGTATTCGTCGGCTGGTAGGTGGGGGACACACAGCAGGGCGCAGACCACTGTGCTGTTACCTGTCCCTGGAGTCACTCCCCTCCCTCCTTCACCCTGCCTCCACCTGGGAGGCTGAGCTCTCCAGCCCGTGTCCAGGAGGCTCCTGCACTCCTCCATGGCAGCCACTGACAGCACAGAGGATGGGCAAGAGAGGCTGGGGTACCTATTCCCCATCTCCCTCCCCGCCTTCCCTCAGGGCAGGGGTCTGGTGGTGGCTGCCCACTGCTCTGCCCAAGGCCACAACTCCAGTTGGGTGACCCTGCTGGGTTCGGAGAGCTGCCTTTTCCCCTGCCCCTGCAGGCCCAGGGCGCTAAGGACTCCCCACCCACTAGAGTTCCCCCAACCCTGCCCACACCTCTGTTCTAGGTCTCTCCATTAACCACTCCTCTGGGAAACCCTGGAAGCCCCCCCCCACACATACACACTCCATTTCTTGCTGGGACCCTGACAGACACTTTCCTGTAAGGACCCCACCGAACACTATGTCGGTGATTTGCTGTGCAGAGAGCAACAAGGTTGGACCTTAAAAATAGAGCACCAAGTGGAACAGGTAAGAAACAGAACAAGCTAGCCCAAGGTCGTTCATGTGGAGTAAAAATACACACATCCAAGGTAAAATACACCAGTTGCAAAACACAGGCAAACAGATATGCACTGAGCAGAACTGGATGTAGCCATAGTGGGAAAATGGAATGGTGTGGGGAGCAAAGATAATGGGAATAAACCGACCAATAAAATAAAAGCAGGACCCTGCAGAGACCAAGATAATGGTGTGTTATTAGTTGAGAACTGTAATTAACTCAACTATTAGCGCCTGAGGTCTAGCTAGAAAACCAAGAAGAATCCCACGTCCTAAGTGGGCCCCTCTACAAGCAGGAACCCCACCAGCCTCGGGGAGGGTTCAGGTAGGGGGGCCCTGCACCCAGCTCCACGCTGGGGCATGGCCACATGACCACACCTAGCCAACCCACAAAGCTCATCCCCTCCTTCACTGCAATTGGCTGAGGGATGGGCCTGGGGACACGGGTAACCAGTGAGACTCAGAACTTCAACTGCCCCCATAGGGGAGTGGCAGTGGGGATACTGAGGCGCCTGGATGAGGCCGGGTGGCTTTCACCCGGGTCTCTGAGAGCACAGAGCCACCAGGGAAGACGTGTGACCACCCTGCTGGTGAGACCACATGAGCCCAACATCCATGCCTCCTGCATACAGCACTGGGGTATATGGGTCCATTCTGAAGGCCCCCATCAGCCCAGATGCCAGGTGAACACCACAGACATCCCCAGCTGATGCCAAAAGGAGGAGCCAAGACCTGCCTAAATGTCTGAGCAAGTTATATGAATGCTGTTGCTCTCAGCTGCCAAGGATCAGGGTAGTTGGTCATGAGGCAACAGGTAACCAGAACCACTGGGATCTAAGCAATTAAACACAGATGATCTGGAGATGGGAGATTCCGCAGGACAAATGTCCCCTGCCCCTTCAGCACATGAGAAGAGCAGGCAAAGGACAAGGCTGCTCTAGATCCAAACAGACCTGAGACAGAACAGCCCAATTCGTGTGGGAATCCTGATCAGCCCTGGGTGTGAACTAACCAGATGAGAAAGCCATCTCGGCTATCTGTGGGGTTCCAAGGACGGACCAGGGACCAGCCGATCTTTCTGTGAGGTGTGACGGCTGCCAAAGCTGGTATGCTTTCAAAATTAATACTTTCTCCTTCTTTACTAATCTTTTCTTGAGCCATCATGCCTATAATATGCCCTAACATATGTCAGTGTGGAGAGCAGTCAAAAGCAAAATGGCCAAATGTTCACAACTGCAAAATCTAGGTGATGGGTGTCTGGTGTCCCTTCTGGTCGTCTCGGTTTCAGTCTGCCACTCTCCACAATGAAGGGCTACGGTCAGTGTGTAGGTGGGGCTGAAGGCCAGGAAGCCACCGACACTCACATGTGGAAGTGCACCCAGCTCGGTGGGGTGGGTCTTTGACTCCCAGAGCTGGAGGTCCCGGAGAGGGCTCCAGGCAGGACCAGCGGTGGGTGGAGGTCATGGTCCAGGCTGCCACAGCTTTGGTCTCTGTGGATTAGACACCTGCTGGGCGGGGAGAGGGGGCAGCAAGGACTCTGCTGTAGCCCAGGGTCAGGTTCTCACAAGTAGGGGTGGGTGCATACTTAGAAAGGGTCTCTTCCCAGGGAGCATCCCCTGAGACAGGTGTCTGAGCACAGCGTGGAGACACGCCTACTCTCCCTCTGTCCCCCACCCCAGGGCATGGGGGGAGGGAGGTCTCTGGCATAGCAGAGTCAGAGGTACCTTGGGGTGCTGCTCCACCCTCATCCACCCTCCCTCACTCTGGCTGCAAGCTCCCCTCTCTGCTACCCTCGCGACTGCTGCCCCAAAACTCAAACACAAATCTCTGCAGTAAGCTGGCACCACCTCGCACAGCTCCCATCTACAGCGGGCCCAGATGAGAACTCTCTGGGCTGCCAAGGCCATGCTGGCGCCCCCCTCCCCCATGGCCCTGGGAGATACTGATTCATCGCGGTGCTGTTATCGAAAGTGGGGTCTGGTCTCACATAGCGTCAAATCACAAGATAAGGAAATGCTTCCCTTCCCTGGGCCTCTGATCCTTCTGATCCTGACATGAACAGGCTTGCCAAAGCTAGCAAATAAAAACACAAGACATGCAGTTATCGGGGAGCTTCAGATAAGCAATGCGCAAATGTTTAGCTTAAGTATGTCCTGTATAATACTGGGGGTGTGCTTATTCATTGCTTATCTGAGATCCCAATTTAACTGGGCATACTGCATTTTCACCTGACAACCCCAGACAAGAAGAAAAGCTCAGGTTGGTGCTGGCATGGCTTCAACACTTTCTAAATATTTGCAGGGGATCTCTCTTTTAAACAAGAGACAGCTATATCAAAACACTGGGACTTCCAAGCAGCGGGGGATGACAGAAGAGAAATAAACATACAGGACACTTGCAGACACACTAGTTACAACCATGTGAGTCATCAGGACCACCTGGCCCTGCTCCTCTCAGATGCCTGCCCCAAACAGCTCCCTGCTGCCCCCCAAGTCCAACCAGAGGGTGGTCACAAGCCAGCCTCACGGTCCACATTTGAAAATAGTTGCAAATATTATAACATTTCAATGTCATTAATTTATAATTAATTTAGTGTTATAACATTTAAAATCTGAATACTTTGCACCGAAGTTAGATGCCCCCCCCCCCCAACTTCTCCAGGAAAACTAGAAGGTAGGACCTGCTGGCAGGGCTTCTCTGGTCCATGGCAAGTCCACACTCACTCCCCATTGGCATCAGTGGGTTCCCAGTTCACTATCCCCCTGGACTCCCTTGGGCCTTGGGCTTCTCTTATCTATACCCAAAGGAGGGAGGCCCAGAGGAGTTCCTGCTCCATCCTGCCTAGGGTCGCCTCCTGAATATCCTGGTCTCCTGGGGTTGGACCCACCTCTTCTCTAAGTGGCAGACAGGGGGATTTTGCCCCCTTTGCAAGGTACCCGCTACTACCCAGGTGGCCCTAGTAGGCCACAGTATGTCAATCCTATCAGATTCCAACCACATCCCACAGTCATACAACATACACAGTGCAGGAGGGAATGCAGGAGCTACATGCTGTCTTAGACCTCAGAGGAGGAATCTGGCATGGGTTCTCATACACATGACTTATTGGCCGACAACTCCTGGAAGAAGGGAAAGGGGCACAGGAGACAAAACTGGGCAAAGATGTGGTGTTGGTTAGAGTCTGGCACTAGTCTGATTCCTGGGGAGCACTGCAGTGTGACTGGCACCCCAGGGCTTGTCCCACTCACGGATCTGAGTCAGTCACTGGCGAAGGACACAGTGGGGTGAAGAGGGAAGGATCACTTCCCAGGCACGTAGTGGGAGGCAATGCCTGCTGGCCATGGGTAAGCACCTGCAGAAGGATACAGGTGGGACCCATTAGCAGCTGACACCTGGAGCACAGGGGATGAGTGCACCTCCAGGTGAGGGGGACCAGGTGGCTACAGTGTCTCTCACACACGTGCACATCCCCCCCACACAGGGCAGGAGCAGATAAAACAGTGTAGTCCTAGTAAGTGTCCCCAAATATATCTTTAACTTATTTTTTTATATTTTATTTGTTTGAGAGAGAGTGCACAAGCCAGGGGGAAGAGGCAGAGGGAGAAGCAGACTCCCTGCTGAGCAGGGAGCCCAATGCAGGGCTCGATCCCAGGACCCCAGGACCATGACCTGAGCTGAAGGCAGATGTCTAACCCACTGAGTCACCCAGCCGCCCTATCTACCTTTAATTTATAATTTAGTCTGAGATCACCCCAGGCTCAGAAAGTAAGAAAGTATGTACTAAAAATAGTATTTGCATACCCATGCTCATTGCAGCACTATTCACGATAACCAAAAGGCAGAGGCAACCCAAGGGTCCATCAACAGATGAGTATTTAAATAAAACATGGTCTATACCTAGAATGTAATATTATCCAGCCTTAAGAAGGAAGGAGGTTCTGACACTGGCTACAACACGGACGAACACTGCAGACATTGTATTAAGTGAAATAAGGCAGGCACCATAGGACCAATACTGTAGATCCCACCTTTATGAGGTCCCTGGAGTCATCAAGTTCATCGAGACAGAATGTAGGACGGTGGGGGCCAAGGGCTAGGGTTGGGGTGATGGGGAGTTAGTGTTTCATGGGGACAGAGTTTCCATTTGAGAAGATGAAAATGTCCCAGAGATGGACGGTGGGGGTGGTGGCACAACAGTGTGAATGGACTTGATGCCACCAAACTACAATGCTTCAAAATGGCTAAGATGGTCCACTTTCTGATTTTTTTTAAGATTTTATTTATTTATTAGAGAGAGAGAAAGGCAGAGACACAGGCAGAGGGAGAAGCAGGCTCTATGCAGGGAGACTGACGTGGGACTTGATCCCGGGTCTCCGGGATCATGCCCTGGGCTGAAGGCGGCGCTAAACTGCTGAGCCATCGGGGCTGCCCAGTCCACTTTCTGTTATGTGTATTTTGCTACAATAAAAAGTAGAAACACATGCACTGTGGAGCCAAAAGTGAATAATGAAAGAGCTCAGAGAGGAGAGGAAAGAAGGAAGCACACTGAAGGCCCCACAGGAAACCAGGGCTGCTCCAGACACTCCCCCTGCTAGTAAGCTTCCTGGCAGCCAAAGCCAGAAGGGAAATTAGAGGATGACCCAGTGCTCCTTGTCGGATCAGAGGAAGTCATCTAGTTCATCGGGAAAAATAAACTTGTACTTGGCACAGAATGTCAGCAGGGGTTTTAGCTGTTGGTTAGGTTCATACTATCCATACTCAACTATCACTTCCTCAGTGCCAAACACTGAACTCAGGGTTAGCACACTCTACAGGTAGGGAAACTCAGGCCTAGGAAGGGTAAATGATCTGCCCACAGTCATATCACCAGTAAAAAGTGGCATGGGGATTTGAACCCAGGTCTGTCTTGCTAAGGGAATATAGCCAGAGTCCTTTACCTCGTAGATTATTCATCACACGGCTGCTACCCGCCACCTCCTATTACAGGGACTGGGATGTGACAGTTGAGCAAAACCAACAAAGCTCCCAAATGGGGCCAACATTAGTGGAGGGAAGAGACAAGGAACAAATGAATAAGAAGATACTATAGGCATCATGAGTGGTCACAGCAGGGGTGCCTGGGTAGCACAGTTGGTTAAGCATCCAACTTTTGGTTTCAGCTCAGGATGAGATCTTGGGGTCCTGGGATCAAGTTCCACGTCAGGCTTCATGCTCAGTGAGAGTCTGCTTGAGATTCTCTCTTCCTTCTCCCTCTGCCCCTCCCACCTATGCATGTGCGCGCTCTCTCTCTCTCTCTCTCTCTCTCCCCTCAGATAAATAAATCTTAAAAAAAAAAAAAGTGGTCAGGACAGCAACCACATGCAAGAGATGACATTTCAGCTGAGACTTGCCTGGCAAAAAATGTAGTGGCTATGCAAAGATCTGGGGATTGATATCTCAGGCAGCAGTAAAAGCATGTGCAAAGGCCCAGGGGTAGGAACCAGCTTGACACATTGTGGCTGGTATGCAGGGAACAAAGAAGAGAGCAGGATGTGGTGAAGTGAGCAGCAAGAGGAGAAAAGATGGAGGAAGGGGTATGAAAATCAAGGAAAGAGAGAAGCTCCAAAGAGGAGTTCCATCAGTTCCCCATGGTCAGTGCCCCTAGAGAACAAGAGAAAGCATCCAGAACATTTAGCAGACACCATTCCAACAGTGGGGTGGGGGCCCACACCAGGTCCAGCACACTGGGAATTCAAGAAACAACTACAGGGGTGCCTGGGTGGCTCAGTCAGTTAAGCATTCAATTCTTGATTTCTTGATTTCGGTCCAGGTCACAATCACAGGGTCCTGGGCTCAGGCCTTGCGTTGCCTGCTTGAGACTCTCTCTCTTCCTCTATGTCTGCTCCTCCCCCGCCATGCACACGCTCTCTCTCTCTCTCTCTCTCTTTCTCTCTCTCTAAAAAGAAAAAGAAAGAGAAAAAGAAGGAACTATAGACATCCTTTCAAGGAGTCCAAGGAAGTTTTCATAAAGTCCGAAAACTGAAACATCATATGGGGAATACAAACATAGGAGACAAAACTAAAAGCCAAGCTGGACTGTCCACCCCAGAAGTCTGGTGATGGGCACCTGGTGGGCAGAGGAAGACAGGGAGGGACCATGGGAACTCCTGGGTGTGGGGGCTGTCCTCCTGATGTACCCAGGCAGTGGTCACTTGAGGGTATGCTGACTTTCATGTACTTTTTTTATATGTATGCTTTTATTTTTTTATTTTTATTTTTTTTAATTTATTTATGATAGTCATCACAGAATGAGAGAGAGAGGCAGAGACACAGGCAGTGGGAGAAGCAGGCTCCATGCACCGGGAGCCTGACGTGGGATTCGATCTCGGGTCTCCAGGATCGCGCCCTGGGCCAAAGGCAGGCGCTAAACCGCTGCGCCACCCAGGGATCCCATATGTATGCTTTTATACAATAAAAGAGATTTTTTAAAGAACAGAAAAAAAAAAAAAGAGCCAATTTTAGTAGTCCAAGGAAAGAAAACAAGAACTAGAGAGGGTGTTGGCAGAAGAAATGAGAAGGACAGGAAGGATGTGAACAATAGTCACAAATCACCGAAAGTAAGTAATCATGTTTGGCTTCCGTCTTTAAAGTCTTATTTTCCTTCATTTCCTCGTGGGCAAAAGTCTTCATAATCGCTGGCATCGTTTGCAAGGAGACAAGGCTGGCCGGTGAGGAGACAGGTTACAGGGCCAGGGGCGTGTTGGAGAGGTGGGGTGTGGGTCCTCGTGCTGGGGGGCGGGCAGGGCTGAAGGCATAGGTGGGTGGCCTGAGACCCCTGAGGAGAGGGGAGGGGCTGGGGGACACAGGGTCTTTCAGCCAACCCCTGGTGCAAAGTACTGACGAACATCGGGACCCCAGGTGGGACACAGAGAGGGGCTGAGAGCCTTGTGTCCTCAAAGGCTCACTGGCCCCTGGGGATCGCCAAAGGGGTGAGCTCATGAAAACACTGAAAAATCATCCTTCAAGTAGAGCAGCCAGGGTATATTCCCCTCCCTGCTCTCTCCTCCCTAAAAAGAAAGGAAAAAAAAAAAAGAAATGAATAAAAAGCTCCTCAAAGCCTGGGTGAGAGCTGACCCTGTATACATAATCATTAATCTCATTACCAGCATAAGCAGGTGAAAAATCACAAAGATGAATGTCCATGACTTACAATCAACCTTCAAGAAAAGAAAATATTGCTTTTGGCCCCAGGAGGGAGCTGCTATATTCCTTCCCCACAAGTCACAACTCTGGAAGGAAGAAATGCTCCCAGGGAGGAGCAATGAGACACGGGCCTGCCCATGGCCACGCTGAGCTCACTGCTCTCCCCACCTGGTGTCCAGCGCCCTCTACCACGCCCGGCCCCAGACAGACCGGCCGCGTCATACCCCTGACCTCTCCCTCCCTCTGTGACAGATCCAGGCATCTTCCAGCCAGCCTGCCCTGGGCCCACCCGCAGGAGGCTTTTTGGCTCATCTCCTCTCACCCCCGCTCAAAACCCTGAATGGTTCCCTGTCACCTCTGGGCCCTTCGAGAATCCAGGAAAAGCTATGGGCAACAACCACCCACCCACCCACACACACACCAAAAAAAGGGAAAATGCAAGCAAAATCTGGTAGCAGAAACCATTCCATTGTATATTTACCCGCCTTCTAAGAGCAGCACGCGGGCTTCATTCTGGGGTCCACACCACCCCACTGCCTCTCACTATCACTGTTTCCTATTCCTGTCACAACAATGCCAAATTCAGACTTGGACAGCAGGCTAATGTGAGCTCAAGAAACCCAATTCAAGTAAGGTTTTGGGCAAACGGCCTCTCTCTCTCTCCAGTATGTTAGACATGAAATGATATCATGTCAAGGATCCCTCGAGCCATCCTGTTCTCAGGTGGAGACTGTCTGAGGCTAGAGCCAACTCAAAAACAAGAAAAGCCCAAGAGGTGGAAAAACAGAAACAGTGATAGCTGCTGAGCACCTGGATCCAGCTGCGCCTAATTGAAAAACTGAATTTTACAGTGATATGAACCCAGTGTGTTAAGCTAACCTGGACCAGCTTTTCTGTCACTTGCAACTGAGAGTCTTACAGATACATGAGCATACTCCAAAAGCTGTTGTAGATCATTTTAAGGGTCCCATGGACTCCCTGGAGCTCATTCACAGACCCCTAGTTGAAGACCCCTGGCCCAGGGACATAGTGAAAACTCCTAAGAGTGGCATTCGAAGTCCATCACCATCTAGCCCCCATCTATCTTCCCAGACCCATCTCCCTCTGCTGCCTTCCATCCACCCAACTCCTGATAAACTGGAAGACTCTGAACCCCTCTTCTTTGCTCATATTGCTATCCCAAACCATGGTGTTCTCCCTTCTGAATTTCCGAAGACCCAAATCCTAGCTCCTGCTCTAAGGCTAAGCCCCAAGGGTAGGTAGATGGACAAGTGGATGGATGGATGGATGGATGGATGGATGGATGATTGATGAGCAGGCAGGAGGAAGCAGATGGATGGAGGAAGAGGTGGGTCAGTGGATGGATAAGTAAACCAGTATGTAGATGGATAGCTGATGAAGAGATGGATGGGGGAATAGACAGATGGTGAACATAGATAAATGGGTGGATGAGCAGATGGCAGATGGATGGGAAAATGGGTCTATGGATGAATGAGTAACCCAGCATGTGGATAAATAAATGTCTTATGGATGGGCAGACGGGTGGATAGATGGGTGAGGAGATGGAGGATGGATGGGACGGTGGGTTAATGGGTGGGTGTATCAGTGTAGGAATGAATGGCTGAGAGGCAGCTCAATGACTATGCAGGCAATGGATCAGTGGACAAGTGGATGCATGAATGGTAGGCAGGTACATAGGTAGGTGAGCAGCAGATGGGCAGATAGAGCTAGGAAAGTTCTCCTGATGCTCAATCAGCACTCTTCCCAGACCCCGTGAAAAACTCTAGAATAAGCCAAAGGCTCTCCTATAGGCCAGCATCTCAGACAATTCTTGGCCATGTTGAATAGCTTGGAAGTATGGCCCTAGAGTCACAGTGGCCTACATTCTCAGCCCAGCTGAGCTGACTCCCACTGTTTGACCACAGGCCAGAGACTGGCCTTCTGAGCCTCATTTTCCCCATCTGTTAAATGAGAAGCACCATGCTCGGGTATCCCTGGGTGGCTCAGCAGTTTAGCACTGCCTTGGGCCCAGGGCATGGTCCTGGAGTCCCGGGATCCAGTACCGTGTTGGGCTCCCTGCATGGAGCCTGCTTCTCCCTCTGCCTGTGTCTCTGCCTCTCTCTCTCTCTCTCTCTCTCTCTCTCTGTCTCTTATGAATAAATAAATAAAATCTTCAAAAAAAAAAAAAAAAGAGAGAAGCACCATGCTCTCCTCACAAGATGCTGTGGGATGAAATAAAGAACCATCTGCAAGAGGCTAGCCCAAGACACGGTACAGTCAGAGGTGACAATAATTTCCATCCTATTAAAAAAATGTTTCCAGGCTCTAGAAAAACAAAAGGAGGCATCTTCCCCCCATTTTGTAAGATGAGGAAAATCCTCACACCAAAAGCAGACATGGGTACTATCAGCAGAGAGAAGTACAGGCCAGTTTCACTTATGAATCTAGCTGCCAAGTCCTACATAAAATACCATGCAATGGAATCCAGCAGCACATTACAGAGATAATATGCTGTGCCCAAACAGCATTACCTCAGGAATGCAAGGGTAGTTCAATATTTTAAAATCAATGCAATTCACCAAAAGAAAAATGCTATAAGGTCATCTCACTAGATGCTGGGGGGAAAGCATCAGTAAAATTTGACATTCTGTGATTAAAAGCTCTTTACTGCTCCTCCTGGTAAAGAGGATCACCTGCCAGGCTCCTATGGAAATGGATTCACCCCTCTCCTGTCCCAGAAAATAAACTGGCCTTGGGGGGATTTAATGCCCCCCCACCCGAAGGAACAGGGAAGGTGGGATTTTAGGGACCGTAGTAGGCCAGAGTAAGATAAATTTTTGGGAGTCCTCCAGAGCCTCCCAAATCTTGGCGCAGCCTCTAATCCCACCTTCTAGAGTTGAGCCCGGGGTTCCTTCTGTGCTGAGAAACCCAGCAGAGACTGAGCTGCTCCAGGGAGCTCCTAGGAGTCCCCTGAGAGGGTCCTGGACCCGGCTCTCACCCTATCTCTAGGCTCTGGCAGACATTCTCTTGCTTTTTTCCTTCCTTTGATATAAGAGGTGCTTTCAAGGGAAGCCTAAGGACCAAGGGTCCCTTCCACAAGAGCTGCATATACGTGAGGTGAGAAAGCGCTCGTGTGAACTGGAGTTTGGGTGTATGAGTGAGTCTGTGCACACACTCGTGTGAAGGAGGGTGAACTCATTCATGAGGATGTGAACTGTAAGTGTAATGGAGTGGCTGTGTGTGCAAATTTAAGTGTGTACGACTGCATGAGGAGGTATGAATGTGCATGTGACTGTGTATGCGTACGAACACACAAACCTGTGCACACACACACACACACACACACACACACACACACGTGCTGGGCCATCCTCCTGTGGTGAGTCCCACCCCCTTCTCCAGCCCCAGCCACTGCTCCCCCAGGCTCCTGACCATCCCTCTCTCTCCACCTGTGTCCCTCCCCCTCGGCCCAGACCAAGCTGTCTCCTCAGCGCCCCCATGACCTGCCTCCTGCTCCCCACCATGTCCCTGGCCCCACCTTGTTCAGAGCTCCAACAGAGCCCATCCAGTCCTGCACCACTTCTCCAGCCTCAGTGTGGACAGCCCTGCTGATGTCACCCCACTCGGGGCACGGTCAGTGCCCAGGACGGGCTCATTCTGCAATCAGCCACACTGAGGAGATCCCATCGCCTGGCTAGCCAGATAGGATGGCCTTCAGGGGCCAGGACTGGCAGGGACCATCTTACACTGATGTGTCTGTCTGCTTATGTCCCCAGCTGGACTGTGATCCGAGGCAGGGACCCTGCCCTCCTGCTCAGCCCTGACCTGGGTCTGGGCCACTGCCGGCACTCAAAGTGGGGGAGGGGGGGTGGAGGAATTAATTAGTGTGTGTGGCCCCAGCACAGGCCTGACACAGAACATGGGATGAGTTATAAATGTGAGTGTCACTCACAAACTCATCCCAGCAGGGCCTTCGAGATTGTCAGAAACTTGCATGAGGTCACCTGGCGAGTCACCGCCTACACTGGGAGCCCCACACTGTAACCACAGGTGCACAGGAGCCTCTTCTCACATGTCACCTTTCTAGCCTCATGACTCCACAAGGGGCGAGGGTGGAGTGGAAGGGGACAGGCAGAAAGAGACAAGACAGGAAGGCAGACAGAGAAGCAGAAACCAGAAGCCAAGCAGACAGACAAGACAGGGACAGACCAGAGGCGGATGACAGAGACGAGCGGACAGGGCTGGCCTGCAGCAGCCCTGGGCTCCCTTGACCACAGTGGCACGTGGAAGGAGGCGCCAGCCACGGAAACCCTGCTATGTCCTCGGGCTTTGCTGCACTGGTGCCCCTATTTATTTGCATGGCCCTGAAATTCAGGAATTTCTCAGGGCTGCCAGCAGGGTGGCCCAGTGTGCAGCAAGTAGGGGGTCTGGCCCCAGCTGTGGCATAACCATCAGGAGCCCCCCAGGGCCCAGAGCAGAGACAGGCAGCACGCAGGGCCAAGCTCCCCAGGCTGCTGGGTACTGCAGACGTGACCCTCCGAGAAAGTGTGTCCCACGTGCCCAGCCAAAGCAGCCTCTCCACAACACCCAGGAGCACCCGGGGGGACAATGCAGGGACCCCAGTGTCACTCCTGGCAGACAACAGGCACTGAATCCTTGTTCAACATTTTTAAAAAGGACTGTCCCAGCTACTCTTAAATCTTCCATGGCTCCTCAACTCTGCCCTTTCCTTGATTCTCTCTGCCAGGCCCATCCTCCTTCCCCTTAGCAAACTCCTACTCATCCCTCAAGGCCCAGCTCAATATCCCCTCCTCTGAAAAACCTTCCCTTGGAGTTCAAAGCTGCCTTCTTTGACCTCCCTGCAATCTGTACACGGAGTGTCTGCATCCACACAGGGTTCACAGACAAGAGAGACACAAAACACGAGGGTGAGACCAAACCCTCCGAGAATAACAGACTCAGCCCGCGTCCTCACCACTTGGGCTAAGTGTGGTCAGGCTAGAGGTCAAGACCCTACAGTCCCCACCCCTTCTCTCAACTCCCTATTAAACTATGAACTACCCCAGATGTTGAAGAGCCGTTGTTACACATTCTGGAACATCCTCATACTCCCTTTGGGATGGGTCCACCATGTGACATAGGAACAGGGGAAGAAACAGCTACTTGGTTAGATAGAACAACCCAGTGATGCTCTGGAGACCTCCAACCCCTTCTCCCAGCAAGAAAACCCCAATCTCCCTCTGGGGAGCCACCCCCTCCCAGGCTACATGGACCACAGGATGGCCATCTCTCATCCACAGTGACTGTCACATGGGCCCATGCTGAAGCTTCTGAGCTTATAGGAGTGAGCCACGTGGCAGAGGCTGTCTGAGGATAATGCAACACGGAGAATGGAGACACAGTCCTGGGGTCATCTCTAGAGCCCCTGGATATAGCCAAGCCTGCAACTGTACCCTGTACTTTTTTGTTACATGACTTTTTTGCTGAAATTATTCTCACCTGTGATCAAAATAATCCTAACACTTGTGATGAGAAAGTAAGATGAGCAACCGCGTGTCTGTTGCTGACTTGACTCCAAGAATGTTTGTCTCTGGAGTTAATAGAGTCGAACTCTGCAGCAGGCACCTCCTGCAGGGTTAGTCTGCTTCACACAGGGCCCATTCTCAGGGACCGGATGGAGACAGCCCACAGAGCCATGTCACTATCACAACCCCGCTGCCGCCACTGGCCACAGCCCATTGGCCCAGGATGGACGTGTCACCCAAGCTGGGCCAATCAGAGCTCTTCCCCGGGATTCTGAACTGGAACTAAAAGAGCATACAAAGCATCTCTAGTAGAAGAGACTGGGAGCCAGGAGGCCTCTAAGCTGAGGGCAGGCACATTTAAATCATTCTGAGAACATCAACCAGGCTTGTAGAGAAAAGCAGAGACTAAATGAAGATGGGGGGGATCCCTGGGTGGCGCAGCGGTTTGGCGCCTGCCTTTGGCCCAGGGCACGATCTTGGAGACCTGGGATCGAATCCCACGTCGGGCTCCCGGTGCATGGAGCCTGCTTCTCCCTCTGCCTGTGTCTCTGCCTCTCTCTCTCTCTCTGTGTGTGTGACTATCATTAAAAAAAAAAAAAGAAGAAGATGGGGTGTAAGGCAGGCTTGGCGGCATCAGAGACCCTAGCTGTAGCTTTCTCTGGGGCCAGCGGGTCCAGGTCTTCCCTGATGATGCACTGGAGCCTCTGCTTCTCCTGAGCAGCCTCAAGTGAAGCCCACGTGAAGGTGAAACCTCCCACTGCACGGTACACAGGCCCCATCTGAAGTGAGGAGCAGGGTGCGGGGGGCGGTGGGGAACCATGGTGTGAGACACAGTCCAGGGCATGTCTGGGCTACCATGCCGCATGCTGAGGCCCTACCATCCCAGTGAGACCCCTGAGGTCTGGAGCCAAGGAGGGGTCATGCTCCTACCCTCTGCACAGGAAGCCACTGCCATGCCTCAGGAGCATACCTGGCTCAGGCACATCCTGCCTTGGGATCACAGTGGGGCATTGCAGGGACAGGCAACTGACGTCACCATTTCCTTCCCATGGCCAGCACTCCCTTAAATGAGTCTCTCTCACTCGTCAGGGTGTAAGGTCAGCCACTCGGTTCAAGAAAACAAGTTACGGGGGGTGAGGGCAGAGGAGCACTAGGGCAAACTGTTCCTCTCGCTGGGGCATGCGGCTAATTAAGGGCCTGACCAGCCATGAGCATGAGTGTTATCAGTATCACCCATGAGACCTATCATTAATGACCTCTGCTCACTGCACTTCATAGCTTACAGATGGAATCTAGCCCACCGAGCCAGGCCTAGATTGCCCACGTCATTCAAAGACTGGGCCCAGCCTCACCTCGCAAGCTACCATCAACCTCTTCCCTCAGCACTGGAGCCCTGGCCCTACACCCCCCACCCACAACCCCCTGGCATGGACCCCAGGCCACTGGACACCTCAGAGAATGCCCCCAACCCCTGGCCTGAGAACCAGGGACTTGGGTCTCCAAGAAGACATCCCTGCTGGAGGGGCAGCAGCCTCCCATCACAGCCCTGCCCAGCAGGAAACATGCCAGTGGGGTCCCCAGGAGATGGGAGGTGTGGGATGGCCTGCCAGAGGCGTCTGTCCAAGGGCTAGAGAGGACCATGCAGGATGAGCTCAGATCTCAGGAACAAAGCGTATATGACAGAGGCCATGGAGAGTAATTATCCCCCACCTAATCTCTTTCCACCAATCAGGATCACAGAGAACTCTCTGTGGACCGCTGGCGTGCCCTGCACATCTGCCTGCCACTTGCCACCCTTTTTTTGTAACAAAGAAAGGGCAGGTCCCACGGCTCGAGGCTGAGGCAGGGAACAGAAGTACAAGGGTTCAAAGCCCTGCGTGGCTGCTGTTAATCTTTATTTTCCTGGCTATTGCTGATTTGGGGCAAGTCTGATTTTTGCCTACAGCTGTGACGAGAGGTCTCCTTTGAAATAAATATAAGTAAAACAGGGAAGGGATTTAAAAAATATATATATACTGTGTATAATGTAAAGCCACCAGAGGTCGGAAGATACAGCAGAAAATGTGATAGTGTTGCACTGATCATCATGTATCAGGAGAGGAAGCCAATACCACTGGCTTTTTTCCCCAAAGAAAGGACACGAGGCCCCTAAGGGGCCTGCCTTCCTCAGCCCCATGATCTGAGAACAGCAGTCAGAGACTCTGAGGTGCCCATGGCTGGACAACACTTGAACTATTCTGCTCTGAGGACATGCCAGGGGAATAGATAAAGGACGCTGAGATGCCCAACCAGCACCAAACCACCACGAGGACAGCTAATCTCTCAGCTCCCGAGGCCCAGGGGGCTGACACAGAAACCACAGGGAAGAGCTGTGGCCCTGGGGGGGAGGGGTGCGCTTGTGTGTGCACACATGCCTGTGGGTGTTGGGGGGGCAAGGAGGGTACAGTGTGGTTGTGCCTTCAAGGGATTGGCATGTCGAGACCACCCATACTCTGATCCCGAGCTGGCCCTGACCCCCAGAGGTCCTGTCCCAGTCAGCCTGTCCCACGCATTCCCCAGCAGGCTGCACTCTCCTGCTCAGAACCCTTCCCTGGCTCCCTGTGACTCGGCCTACAGGCCCCAGACTCATTGGGGGCTGGGGAGGTGTTCTCCCGGGGTCCTGAGAGTTCTCTACCACAATGTTTTTAATGTGGTGCTTTCATTGTGAGGAGTCATTGAGAAGAACAGAATTTTCTGAATCACCTAACACTCACTTGGTGATCAAAGACACAGCTGGGAATTCAAGACTGGGATGGGAGACCCAGGCTGAGGAAGGAACCCTGGGAGGCTTATCAAGAACCCAGGGCACCTGGGTGGCTCAGTGGTCCAGTGTCTGCCTTTGGCTCAGGCTGTGATCCCAGGGTCCTGGGATCGAGTCCCACATTGGGCTCCCCACACGGAGCCTGTGTCTCCCTCTGCCTGTGTCTCTGCCTCTCTCTCTGTATCTCTCACGAATAAATAAATATAATCTTTAAAATAAAAAAAAAAAAAAACCCAAACTGGTGTGTCCTGACCACAAGGCCATCTTCTCAATGATGAGGAGAACAGAGAAGGAGGACAGGAGTGTGGGGTCCTGATGCTCAAAGAACCTAGCTAGCATGTATTAGTGAAGTACCTGCCAAAAGCTGTGTTGGGGCTTTTTCCTCAAGTCTGCACACCAACCCTTCCGGGCAGGCCACTACCAGCAGGCCCATTTTACATCCTTAGTAAAGCTGAGGCTGGGACACAGGACTCGAGCTCGGGCCAGGCAAGCATGCCAGCACCCCCATGCCTTCCCGGCCTGGGTGGCTCCTCACCCTACTGGCACTCCACAGGTCAGGCCCTCTTCCCACATTTCAGGCCACTCCTGGCCATCAAACAACAGCACAGCCAGAAGGGCTGTCCCCACTTTGCAATGAGGAAATTGAAAGATTGAAGCCCTAGCAGGTCAGGGTCTCCTGAAGGCAAAAAGGCCTCCAGGGGCCAGAGGCGGCCATCCCACTCCCCAGGACATGGGTGCTCCCTGCCCCCCACATTCTGAGCCAGGCTGTCTCCCAGCCCCGGACGGGCAGGCAGCACGGCTTCCTCACCAGTGCTGTGACCCGGGTGGCCTACAATACAGCATCCCCCACCCCCAGAAAAGCTGGGCTCCCCACCCTCAAGGAAGGAAATAACCTTCCCCCAAACCAGTACTTTCTCTGCAACAATCTCCATATATGAGAAGACCGAGGCATTTTTGCAATGCTTCCAAATTCCAATAACTGTGAGGACAATGGTGTAAAATGACGCATGGCTTGACCTGAGAGGGGCCCCGGGAAGGGACCAGACCGGGGGAGGTGAATTAGCAGTGTGTGCGTGTGTGCCAGTGGTGCCCGTGATCAAGGGGCAGCCCATCCGGAGCAGGACCTGGACGTGGACAGACCTGGCTCCCGTTCCAGTTCTTCTTCCTCACTTGCCATGAGACTGCAGGCAGGCACGCCTCTCTCTGGGCCTCAGTATCCTGACCTGTGTCACCCTCTCAGGCCTCCCACCTACCATCCTGTCCCCTCCAGTCCCACCTTCACGGCTGGACTGCCCAAGGGACCCTCTAAGCATCTGGTCATGTCCCTCCTCTTCTAAGAAATGCCCCAAGACTGCCCATCTCCAGTTCACGGACCAGGATTTGAGGTGCTCCGTTGTTAGGGTTCAGTCTGCCAGCACAACCCTTACCTCCTGCCTCTCCTCCAACCCACCTCTCCAAGAGAAACTGGGTTTTCTCCTGTTCTGGTGTCTACCTCACTTTTTACCTTCACATCACAGTGCCTGTATCATCTTCTCCAGGAAGCCCTCCCTGACCACCGCCAGACTCAGCTAGATGCTTACCTGGCTGTCAGGACCTCTGCGCTCTCCTTCAGGACAGCCCTGGCTGAAGCATGTCAGAACTGCCTGTGTGCATCTCTGGGGCCCGCAAGTTGGCACGGGAGGGACAACAGGCCATTCCCACACCAGAGGCTACTGTGAGCACCCCAAAACCATGGGCACACATCCCTGGCATGGATGTCCAGGGAGCCACTGGCCAGGAACTGTGACCCCATGAGCCTCTCCCTGGCTGTTCCCAGCAATGCTTAGCCATGGTTCCTAACCCTCCCAGAGAAAGGCCACAACTCCACTACTCCCCACTGCCCCATAAGGCCAAGTGCTAGGCCCCAGCAGCTCATGGGTGGGGGGACTTTAAAATCTCAATCAGAGCTGGTCCCTCCCTGAATGGAATCTGTATCACACCCAGAATAAAAATGAAAGCCCTCCCGTGGCCCCTGGCCTTGGCTCACCCTCCAGTGGACCTCCTTGCTCGCAGGGGTCCTGACTTCCAGCTCCTCGAGGTCATTTGTATGTGCTGTGATCTCTGGCTGGACATGCCTACTCCACCCGGGTGTCTGCTCCACTGACACCTCTGATGCTCTACCTAAAACATCCCCACCTAACTCCCAGTCCCAGGCCAGCGTTGCCATCTCTTCTCTGCACACACAGCCAGCACAGGACACCGCAGCGAGCACCCACAGGTTTCCTATCTGTGCTTCCCGCCAAAAAGCAGGCTCTGTGGGGGGCAGAGGATGTTGTCTTGGTCATTGTCTTATGCCCAGCACTCAGAACAGTGTCCACTACCCAGCGGATGCTCAATAAATACCTGTTGAATGAAAGAATGAGCGATCTCATTTCCTCCTTCCATTAACCCTAACAGAGCTGGGACACCCATTTTACGGACAAAGAAACTGAGGCTCAGTGGGGTAAGTTACTGGCCTGATGGGAGCACAGCCTGGGAGTGGCAGAGCTGGGAATCTGAATCCTGTAGGATGCCAAGGTGGGGACTTGGCTGCCCCGGCTGCCCCCGGCTCTGGACCTGTCACCAGTCTCCCCACCAGCCAGCAGGGCTGACTGGGGAAATGGTCCCGGAATGGGATGGTAAGTGCTACGGTGCCCACGCCAGGAAGCGCCAGCAGTCAAATCACCAGAAGGAAACACACCCACAGGAAAAGGGGGTAAGAAATGGGGAGAGAAAGAAAGGGTGGGTTTTTTCTTTTCTTTTGTCCATTTGCCAAGACTTTGCAAAAAGTGACTTTGTTACCATCTAATTTAATCACAGTGGAAACTTTTGTGTCCCACGCCAGGAAGACGTCTGTTCAACCACCAGATCAGTACCGCAGGGGATTTAAAAACTATCCTTAAACACTTCCACTTAAAACTCACAAACGAACAGTCCCCCACCAACTGCCCAAACGCTTGGTAATGTAATGTTTTGAACAGGCAATACCGTCGCACGGATCAAGCAGCAGAAAATATTTTAAAAGGCACAAAGTGGGAAATGTCATCTCAGCCTTACACCCTTGACCCCTGTCTGCCACCCCAAGCCACCCCCAGGTGACCACAGGTAACCACTGGCCCCTGTTCCTCCTGCTTCTTCCCAGGCTTTGTTTCTTTCTGCACGCACAAGCCAACGTGAAGCTGTGTTTCTTACTTGACCCAAGAGGCGGCATAAGTTTTACAAGGCATCTGGCACCTTGTTTTCTTCTCTTAACAGATCCTGAAAGACCTTTCCACGGAGAGCAGCCTCCGTTTTTTACAGCTGCATAATATTCCATGGTGAGGCTGTGCCGGCATCTGTCACCCTGAGTTTCAAACGTCTGCCCATAGACCTTCTTCTTCCATCTGCCTGTAGCTTCTCAAGGGTGAGGACTGTGCCCTAGCACAGCCTCCTGATCTGATCTTACTCCAGAGGGTGTCTTAAAACAGAAATCCAATCTCATTGCTCATTCCGTCAAAACTTTTCAGTAGCTTTCAGACTCCCTGCGTACCTCCTCCTTTGCTACCTCCCCTCCGTGACTCACCCAGCCTCCTCCTTTTCCATCCCGCATGCACACCTAGCAGGGTCCCACCTCAGGCCCTTTGCACTAGCTGTGCCTCCTGCTTGGCATTCTCCCTTGGCACTCTGGTCTCAGCTCAGAAATCCTCTCCCGCCGAGGGCCCTCCTTGCCTCCCTGGATTTGGTTACCTTGCTGATTTAAACGCCTTCATAGCATCTGAAATCAATTCAGTTCATCTCTTTACCACCCGAATCACCCCACCCCACCTCACCCCTCTAACTAGAATAGAAAGTACATGGGAGCAAAGTTTCCCAGCACCCAGAGTCCTGTCACAAGCTGGAACTGCATCCCAGGCCAAGGCCTTTGGCTGGGGGAGGCCCCTCAGAGTTCAGGCAGCCTGGGAGCGGGGCTACTCAACTGCCTCCTGGACACCGCATGAGTCCATCCTCTCCTCCCCACTTCAGGACCATGAGCGCTGGAAAGCTCAAGATCACAATAGCCACTCTACAGAAGGGAAGAGTGAAGCCCAGGGAAGGGAGGGACCGGCCCTCTGCACCACCTTGCACAGCCCTGTACCTTCTTCCCCAACAGAAACAAAAACCTCCAGGAAGTACAAGGAAGCAATCAGGGCTGCTGCCCACCATCCCCAGTCACTCTGGAAGCCCTGGTCCTCATTCAGTCAGTCAACAAACATCCAGGAGGCTGCACATCACAGGGGTGGGAGGGCACTTCACCACTTATATCAGCCACATATGTGTGCTCACAAGAAAGAGCACAGGGTCATGGAAGCTGGAACTTAAAATAACGCAGCAACAGCCCCACCCTGTGCTATCCATCAAGAGGCCACCCAAGGGAATGGGAGCTGGGAGCCTGTCCTCCACCTGAGTCTCTCCCCGGTAGGCATCTTGTCCACCAATGTGGACCAGGGGCTTATGGGGAAAATGCTTACACTCAGGGCCCACAAATGCAAGGCCAACGTGAAATCTGGTGTCCAACAGGCCGTGCTGTGATGCACCTGAGATCATGTAGACTTGAGACTCAGCGGTCTTTCCCCCCGTGGTCACAGGCTCACAGTGAATATGACTGTCAAGACTACGGCAGAAAACTGTGTTGAGCTTTCAGGCTCATGAAAAGGAACCTAGGGGGTACCTTTTAATGGCTGGCTCAGCTGGTGGAGCATGCAACGCTTAAACTCAGGGTTGTGAGTTTGAGCTTCATATTGAGTGTTGAGATTACTTAAAAATAAATTAAAATCTTTAAAAACAAAAAAAGGAATCTGGAATCTGAGTGGTCATTTAGGCTGCAAGAAATCTTCTTCCCTTTAGGTCCTGAATCCTAGCTCTACCCTAACCCCTGCAGAGACTGCAGTTTTGCTTCCCTGGTCATTCCACAAGCATTTATTAAGCACCTACTGTGTCACGTGGGGGACCTGGCTCAGGGAATTTGCCCAGGATCAATGAGACCAAGTCCCTCTTCCCATGGATTCATTGAGAGAAGGGCAAAGAGCTTGGCTTTAGGGTCAGAAAAATCGAGGTTGAAATTCTAGCTCTACCATTCCCTTGCTAGAAAACTCTTTCTGAGCCTCAGTTTCCCCATCCATCAAATAAGGTAAGAATGTGACCTTGCAGAATCATCGACAGGATCTGGGAAGAAATGTAATGGTCAAGGTCTGGCTCTTCAATCACTGCCTTCTTCTCATGGGGGATCCCAGTCCACTGTCCCCCACAGCCCAGCAGAAAGTGCCTACCATCATCACAAAGATGCACTGTGGCCCAGGCCCCTGGCGTGCCCCTCAGTGCTCCAAAGAGGTATGAGGCTCACTCAAGGCTTTCCCAGCCATGGCTGAGGGGACTAGCATAGGCCCCTTTGGGGTGGGCAATGCAGTAAAAATAGCCCAGTTTATACAGCAGGCATGGCCAACACAGAGGCCTGTGTAGGCCAGGTAGGAGCTGAGAATGTACAAGCAAGCCTGGTGGGGACTTTGGCCACAGGATGCTCCCATCCCAACCCCCAGGGGCAGCACAGGGGGACAGGGGACCCTGAAGCTGCCAGACCTTGTGATTTTGCAGGTAAAGATGGAAATCCGAACTCTTAGGTGAAACCGGACAATTTGTAAATGCTGGCAGTTAATTAAACATTTAAAGATAATAACAACACGGTAAGAGCCAAACAAAACATACAGAGCCAGTCAAAACCAGGGCTGGCAGGTTTGCACAGAGTAAGATTCTTTGATTTCACCCATCTCCTGCCCCCTTCCTCCTTCTCACAGCTCTGGGTGCAGGAGGGAAGGGTGGAAGCTGAGGAAGCAACAATTACAGGTCCCTCCCTCCTCCTGGTGGGAATCTTCACCCTCATTTGCATGTGAGGAAGGTGAGGCTCAGAGTCCCATCATTCAGCTACAAATACTTGCAGTGGGGCTGGCTCTGGGAGGGGCCTAACCAGTCCCCTCATTCAAGGGGCTCTGCTGATGACCAGCACCCAGATCTTTTTTTTCTTTTTCTGGCCTCTCATAGTGACACCTGCTGGCTCATACCAGCTTTGGCTGAGTCCAAGTGCAGTCATCTCCTAACAGTAAAGAAAGAGCTGCTTGGGATAGCAGGGTGGGGGAAGGGGAGGGCACGCAGGGGTGATGAGGAGTGGGGAGGCTGCTGGCCCCTCCCCGTGCTCCCACAGCCTCCCAGTTCCCGCGGCAAGAGAGCCTAAGCCAAGTGAGATCCCCCCAGGCCTACTGGGGCTCCCGCACACTCAGGCTAGCGGGGACGGCTATGCCCACAGAGGTGGAGTGTCAGGGCAGCCGCCCGCGACTACCAAGCTGGTCTATGGGACTCCATGTGCAAGATTCAGTGTGTGAGGCACTGTTTGTTACTCCAGCTATGCAAGAGACACGTGTGTGACACATGTGAGATAGATATGCATGTGCGATAGACACATGTGTGGCACAGGCACGCGTGTCAGAGACACACACGGGTGTAAGTGAGACATAACTGCTTGAGTGAGAGGCGTGCCTGTCTAGGAGGCGCCCGTGTGAGGCACGTGTGTGCAAAGGGACGCGTGTGGGAGACGAGTGTGAGAAGCCCCAGCATGTGTACGAGAGCGGGGGCGGGGGCGGGGGCTGTGAGCATAGGACTCTGCGACTGGGGGGACGTGGTGACAGGACGGTGGGTGCGCCCAGGCCGCGGGTGCAGGAACTTTTCTTGGCTTGGGGGGGGCAGTGTGACGGGAGCGGGGAACTGAGGGTGCGAGCTGGACGGTGGGGGTGCTGACCGACCGAAGGAGCCCAGGGCAGCCGGACGGGGGCGGGCGGGGGGGGCGCGGGGCAGGCGAGCGGCAAGGCTGCGGGGGGCGGGGGCGGGGGCGGGGGGCTGCCCGCGGACCCCGAGGCCCCCCGCCCCCAGGCCCGCCTCAGTGCGCACATCCGTGCAATGGGGCCAGGGCCGGCCGGGCGCGCCCGCGGAGGGGCGGGTGTGGGCACCTCGCGGCCCGGGGCGCGCATCGCGGGGCCGCCGCACCGTCGGGGCGTCCGGGGCCCCCGAGGCCGAGCGCGGGGCCGGCGGCCCGGGGGGGAGCGGAGGGGAGGGGGCCCGCGCGGCGAGGGTGGGCGCGCACTCACCGGGGCGCTCGGGGGTCCGGCCGCTGTCCGCCCGTCAGTCCGTCCGTCCGCCCGGCCGTCGCGCGTCGAGAGCCGCGAGCCCCGCTGTGCGCGGCGCGGGGCGGGGCGGGGCGGGGCGGGGCGCGGAGGGCGGAGGCGGCCCCAGCCCGCCCGCGCCCCTCCCCTGCCTCCGCCTCCGGGGCGGGGTCTGCGCCGCCGGGAGGGGCCGAGCCCCGCCGCCCTGGGACCGCCGCCCGCCCGCGCCCCCCGCCTCGGGCGAGCCGAGCGCCGCGTCCGTCTGTCCGCCCGGCACCCCTCGTGCCCCGCCCCGACGCGAAACTCCCTTCCACATCCCCGCCGCCTCGGCCAGCCTGGCCCTCAGCGTGCCCGGGGCGGGCGGTGTGACGGGACCGGAGGTCAGGCCTCTCCATCCCGCGGGCTTCCTACCCTGGGAGCGCCCACGCACACCCCGGCCCCCTGGCACCCCGACTGCCGCCCAGGCCCTTGGGCAGAGGGTCCCCAGCCCCGCCTCCCCGCTTTGGGCCCATCTAGGTTCATCCTCTTCCTCAGCGAGCGCACAGGCTGGCTGCCTGTGACCCCTGTATGACCTCAGCCAAGACCCTTGAGCCTCCTGTCTCTTGAATGGGTTCACTCTGGTCCGACCTGTGATGGGGAGCCGGGGAGAACTCCGTGTCATCCCCACAGCGCAGGCCGGGTAGGGAGGGGGAACTCTGCCAAATGTAAGCTAAAACGTTAAGGACCGTGTCATCCCCGCAGTTGAGGCAGAGTGGGGCATCCCACAGTCTGACTAGGAGCCAGACTGGAAAGAGGCCCTGTGGGGAGCAGGCTGTTGGCAGGAGGCTACCTCCCTGGGCCTTCCAACTGGACAAGGGCTCAAAACCCCATCCCCAATACACACAAGTGAAACCTTTAGCCCCAGAGAAGCCCAGGTGAAAGGGGGACTGGCCCTAAATGCAAGGGCCCTGCAGGCACAGGGACCCCAAGCCCCCAGTCCTCTCCCCACCCCTGTCTTAGGGTTCTAAAGGCCATCAGCCCCTAAGAGAGTCACAATCCAGGAATTCTGTCCTTCTGTCTGTCTGTCCCTCTCTCTTTGCCATCTTCTACTTCTCTTTTTATTCTGGCAAAAGTCACAATAGCATAAAATTCACCATTTTCGCCATTCTAAAGTGTCCAATTCAGTGGCATTTAGAACATTCACAGCTTTCTCTCCTGTGCTCTCTTGGCTGTGCCATCTTTGTCTGGATGTGTCTGTGTGTCTCTCTGTCTCTCCGTGTTGCTGTGAACCCACCTCCATCTGTACTACTGGGTACCCCATTCAGATGGCCTGGTCTCTGTCTCTCAGGGCGTCTCACCCTTTTCCCACTTTGTCTCTCCTTTCTGTGTCCCTAATTCTGTTTTGAGGCCCATCTGTCTCTCTGTATTATTCTACCTTCCTCGGTCTCTCTCTGTGTGTCTCTCATGAATAAATAAATAAGATCTTTAAAAATAATAATAATAAATAAAAGTACTTTGAACAGAGCTTAGCAGAGGGGAGTGCTCAGTAAATGTCTGAGGAGTGGGTGACAGATTGAATCCTTCCTTCTGTCAGCAAGGGAGGAGGCCTGGGGCATAGAAGGCACTGGACCTTGGCTCCCTTGCATCTAGGTAACTCACTGCCCCCCCCCCCCCCCCCCCCCCCCCCCGCCCCAGGAGGCTTACGCCCACCCCCATCCCCCACAAGTCTCCAGCCAGGAGGAGAGGCAGTGAGCCAAGATTTGGCCTCACCTTGCAGCCTGGGGGAACCCAAGGCCTAGCCAGCTTTCACAAGATAAAGTGGAGACACTTCGCCCATCAGCTGTTATCTGAGCTGCAGAAATGGCCAAGGCAGCTGACTCCTCGGAGTCCTGCCATGGCTGTTATCTCAGATGGAGCGCACATCACCCACCAGGAATTTGGGGTCTGGGGCCTGGCCAAGACATGGCTAGAGGAAGTTCCAGGCCGATAAGGCACAGACAGTGCTCAGAGTGGGCAGTACAGTTATTCACATCAGTGTCAATCTCATCAGCAGCCCCCCTCCCCGGGCACCAGGGCGCCAGGGCTGACGGGTACAGAACACACCTGTACCACCTGGCAGGCCAGGCTCTGGAGGAGACGGCTCACTGGGCTTCCTGAGTCTGTGTCCTCACTCCGTGGCCTCCAGGAGGTCACTGCACCTCTCCCAGCATCTGAAAAATGGGAATAACAATAACGATAACACCCCATTCAACAATAGTGTATGGTCTAGGAGCAGTGGCTCTGGAGCCAAATGGCCTTGATTTAAAGCCACATTCCCCTGTGTGATGTGCAGCAGGTGGCTTCAGTTCCCTGGCCTCAGTGGCTGGTCTATAAAACATTTTCCTGCCTCATAGGATTGTTTTGACATTAAGATTCTTAGGGCAGAGTTTGGCACGTGATATGGCCTCAATTAAATGTTTGTTGTTGTTAATTACGCACAGCCTAAACCAACGTGAGCCAGCAAGGTGCCCCAAATCTTCCCACTCACCTGGATGCAGACAGCACAGGGCTGTCCACTCCTTGAATGATAGGCCAGGACTCCCCGCCAGAACTTCCCCTGCTGCTGCTCCTGAGGGTGGATGTGACACCCCTTCCTCTGCAGCAGGCCCACTTACTCATCGCTTGCGCCTCCCCTGCAGCATCCTTTACAGCCACAATGACTGGGCAGTGCGAGGCAGCTGTCTGTCCCTGGCCGCAGAGGAAGCTAGGAAAGTGGTTGTCTGGGCCCAGCCAGACCGCCAAAAGAGAGAATTGCACAATTACAGAAAAGATGTTAAAAAATGATGAGGCAGTGATTTTCAGACAGAGGCTCTCCTCACCTGGAGGAGGCACTACCTGCCATCCTGCTGCCCAATGAAGACCCAGGGCAGCAGCACCCACACCCGAGCTTTAGAACATGGCAGTCCTTGGGGCGCCTGGCTGGCTCAGTTGGAGGAACGTGCAACTATTGATCTTGGGGTCATGAGTTCGAGCCCCACTTTGGGGGTAGAGATTACTTAAATTAAAAACAAAAAATAAGGGCACCTGGATGGCTCAGTCAGTGAAGCGTCTGCCTTCAGCTCAGGTCATAATCTCGGGGTTCTGGGATCAAGCCCTGCATCGGGCTTCATGCTCATTGGAAAACCTGCTTCTCTCTCTGCCTGCCCCTCCTTGTGCTCTCATTCTCTCTCTCTCTCTCTCTCTCTCTCTCTCTCGGTCTCTCTCTCTCTCAAAATACCAGTGTCTACATTCTACTCCAGAACGATTAAATCTGAGTCTACAGAGGGTGCAGCCAGGAATCACTATATTTTCAAACCCAAGTCAATTGTAAGGTACTACCAAGTTTGAAAACTACTGCTTCAAGGACTTCCCTCTGGCTTTCTCCTTCCAGCTGGGCCTTTCCTCAAGGACAGACCAAGGAGATGTGCCCTTCTGGAGCCCATAATGCTTCACACCAGTCCTTGGAATTCCCTACTCCAGTGGCCCGAAGCCCCAGTGTTTCTGCTGGCTCCTTCTACACATCTCTCCCCACAGGAGTGGGCCAACCATATCATCAGCAGACATATTCCAGGCCCAAGGGGTGGCCTAAGGGTAGCTGCTGGCAGGTGATGTGAATGGAGTGCACAATCAGTCCTTGGAACCCAGGGCAGGCCCTCTCTGGTCTGGACCCCACCTAGTTCTCCAGCCGCATGACCCACGCACACTCCTGTCTTTACTCTTCAACCCAGCAAAAAGTCGATTATATACCAGGAACTTCCCCGCCTCCCTGCCTTTCTGTCCACAATGAAAACTACTCCATCTGGGGCACAAACTATAGCCATGCCCCACTCTTCATGTGGGAAACATAACTGTAGATGTTTTACACAGACCCCACGGCTGCCTGGCTAAGGGCACATCCCCAGCCTCCCTGGCAGCCAAGCAGGAAGTGCGAGGCCATTGAACGGGAGCAGAAGCAGTGTGGCCTCCCCTTCCCTCCCCCCTACCTGCCGGTGACTGGCGGATACAGAGTTGGAGCAGCCACCTTGCATACCAGGAGGAAGCCGTGCTCAGGTGCAAGGCAGCCCTGAGCATCACGGAGCCACCATACCAGCCTGGATCCTCCCATGAAAGAGAAATAAGCTTTCAAAGGCATAAGCCATAGTCTTCTAGGATCTCTTGGTTATAGCAGTCTAACCTATACTCAGCTAGTAACTAGCAGTGCTCTGTGAACAAGTCGTAGACAACGTTGTATGCACCAGTCTTCCATGGGAGCTCACGGTCCAGAGCCCTCCGTGAACACCTGTGCTAACTACATCTGGCAGCTACCAGCTACCAGCCTCCTGAGCGTCCTGTACCACGCAACCCTCCTCTCTTGATTCTGAGTCCATGTGCTTTGTTGGGATGGAGTTGATCCTCCCTTCCTGGGGGGAGGGAGGGTCACTGGCCCAGGTGAGCTCCTCTAAAGTAACCCACCCAGGGAAGGAACTGAAGGGAGGGAGCCTCTCTATTTAAGGCAGGCTGTCTGCATCGGAGCCTGGGACAGAGGTGCTCTTCCTGCTGCATCGCTCAGCTGTGCGTTCAAGCCTGTGGCATGGAAACCACCTCTTAGGAAAACCTGCTGAGAAGGAAACCAGCTCAGAGAGCAGGGAGAGAGGATCTGAGAGAGACAGCTTTCTGATGACATAACGTTTAAGCACCTGATTATCGCTTGGCCTGCCCAACCCACCTCTGGAGTTTTCAGCTACAAAGGCCCATACATTCCCATTGGGGCTTCAGCCGATTTAGATTGGGGTTCTGTTACTTGCACCCAAAACTCTTGGCCAGTAGAATTTGTCTCACTTAGGCAATGTTACCTACCGAGTCTGGCGCCTGCACTTCCGAGGCTTGCTTCAGATACTAGGATTAGTTCTCCACTGAGGATCAGATTTTATGATGTCTGGACTCTCCCCAAAGGCACTTTGTCTTAAATAAAGGGGACAATGATTGGAATGAAAAATAAAGTCATATCTGTTAACTGTCCACTGTGCACCAAGCATCTGAATAGGCACCTCATATTGATTCATTCATTTAATCCTTGAAACAAGCCTAGAGATGCTGGATATCATTACCCCCATTTTACAAAGACACAGGCTCAGCGGCATAGCCAGGGCCCCTGCCCAGAGCTGTCTGGCTCCAGAGTCTGTACGCTCCTCCCCGCCCTTGCAAGGGAAGGTGTGGAGCACATTGCATGGGGCCATGGGTTCCCCTTCCTTGGGTATGTGAGCCAGGACCCAGTGACCCCTGGGCAGAGCAGTTGGAGGAGCTGAATGAAACATGCAATGGGGTGTGTGGAGAAAAGAGGTGGGAAACCCATTACAATTTTTCTTCCACTCTGGGGCTTCTCCACATTTTCCCAAGCTGTCTGCTGATTGCAGGAAAGCTGCCCAGCCTGACGCTTCCCATCTGGGAATGGTCAGCCCCTACCTCCCGAGGCCCTGCTCACTCTGCTCATTTGTGACTCACCCCCGCCCATCTCTCTGCCTGGTGTGAGGAAATCTCTGGCACTTCTGAAAAGTTCTGGTCACCCTAGACAAGACTTGGCTCAGCCTTGCCGTTCAAGCCAGCTCTCTTGGCAAAGGGCAAGGGCGAAGGGGCCAGGGCCACTGAGCTCAGAGGCTGGGATCTCCCCCGTGGGCTGGAAATCTAGGCCGAGGGGGTCTCAAAGCTCCTTCCCTACTGGTGCAGCCCAGAGAGGGAAGGGATTTGTCTAAGGCCACACAGTGAAGCCCTAAGGAGCTGAAAGGGGCGCCTAGGACAGCAACAGCAGCCCAGAGATGTGAGGCCTGGTCCCATCAAGCCTCTTGCCAACTCTGAGCCTCAGTCTTCCCATTTGTGAGATGGAAGAGGCTGACTCTGATCTTAATACATAAATTAGGGAAAACAGACAATAGAACATTTAACACCAGCAAATCTACCTTCACAAGAGGGCCTCTTCCAACCACTTTTGTTCTCTACATACTTATGTATATATACGTGAATTAGATGCATGTGTGGTCGTATGCATGTGCAAATGTACACAAATCCTTTTTTTTTTTTTATTTATGATAGTCACACACTATCATAAATAGAGAGAGAGAGAGAGGCAGAGACACAGGCAGAGGGAGAAGCTGGCTCCATGCACCGGGAGCCCGATGTGGGACTTGACCCTGGGCCTCCAGGATCGCGCCCTGGGCCAAAGGCAGGCGCTAAACCGCTGCACCACCCAGGGATCCCTGTACACAAATCCTAAGGAGCATTTTATTCTGCTCCATTTTAATGTGATCTGTTGTAGCCATTTTTCTACATCAGTAGCTTATCCACACAGTCCCTGTCAGCAGGCACAGGGTATTCCACTGTCTGCTATCACTGTGCTGTATTTACCTGATCGTTCCTAGTTTCCTTTATCATAAACACGAATTTGAAAAACATCCCCGAATCTATATATTCGGACACTTGTCCACCTCCAAGAAGTTGTGAGGACCAAGGGCATGTACATTTTTAAATAGGGGCTCCTGGGTGGTTCAGCGGTTGAGCCTCTGCCTTCGGCCCAGGTCGTGATCCCAGAGTACTGGGATCGAGTCCCGCATCAGGCTCCCTGCAGGGTACCTGCTTCTCCCTCTGTCTGTGTCTTTTCCTCTTTCTGTGTCTCTCATGAATAAATAAAGTCCTTTAAAAAATAAGTACTTTTGATATATAACCGCTCAAGGACTCTGAGAGAGTTTCTTTTTTCTTTTTTTTTCTTTTTTTTTTTTGAGAGTTTCCTCCCAATATGTCAGAGGGTTTGTTCACACACTCACCACCACCGGGGGGTCTCAGTCTTAGGGATGTTTACTCGGTCTGTTGGGTGAAGAGGGTATTCTGTTACTTGAGGTAGACCATCTTTTCAAATGGTTACTAACTGCTTGTGTCTCTTCTGAGAACTCTTGTACGTACTCTTCATTCATTTTGATTCTTGAAGCATTCATCTTAAGCTCCAGAATTTTTTTAAAGACTTTTATTTATTTATTCATTCATTCATTTATTTCAGGGGAAGGGGGGAGGAGCAGATGGGGGAGGGAAAGGGAGGAGGGAAAAATTCTCAAGCAGAGTTGTGTTGAGCCCTAACCTACAAGGGGCTCCCTCTCACCACCCTGAGGTTGCAACCAGAGCCGCAACCAAGAGTCGGCCACTCAACCGACTGAGCCACCCAGGCACCCCTTTAGCTCAACGACTTTTTTTTTTTTTTTAGATTTTTATTTATTTATTAATGAGAGATACAGGGAGAGAGGCAGAGACACAGGCAGAGGGAGAATCAGGCTCCCTGCAGAGAGCCTGACATGGGACTCGATCCCAGGTCTCCAGGATCACACCCTGGACTGAAGGCAGGCGCTAAACTGCTGAGCCACCCGGGCTGCCCTCAACAACTCTTTTAATAATTCTTCATGTAGTAGGAGTGTTGGCCCTTTGTCTTTTGAGTACGTGCAGCAGACACCCCTGTTTTAACTTTGGTGCTGTGTTTTCTTCCATACGGAACTTGTGAAATATGATGTAGCAAGACCTACCAGTAGTTTCCTTTGTGCTTCGAGAGGCTTCCCCATTCTAAGGTAAACGTAGTAGGCTGCCTATATTCTCTTCCAGCTCCTTTTCACAGTTGTCCATCCATCTTTGGTTCATCACTGCCCTTGCTTCTAACCCCAAGACTCCTGGCCACCCCATCCACACAGCTGGTGGCTGGCTCCTCCAGCACACGGCCTTGTGGTGGGGCAGAGATCTCCAGTAATTCCTGGAAGCCTCCCCTTCTAGGAATGTGCAGAGGGAAAACATCTCTGCTTAAATAACAAATCTGGGCCTCTGAGGCTCCGAATAATCTCTGGTTACCTGCCAGGGCTTGCCCAACCAGTGCTCAGGTATCAGAAAGTTTAGAATAATGGTGATTAGCACTGCCAGGAAGAGGCACCACTCAGATCTCCTGCCTCAGGCAGCACAGGTGCCTGCCCATCCTTCTGGATGTACCATTCCGTTTCTGCTGAGGCCACCATGATCTGCCCTCCACAGTGGCTTGCAGGATCATTCCAGCAAGACTCGGGCCTCCCCGCAGCAGAAAGCTGGGTGAGGGCTGCCCCTCATCCTGCCTGAAGCTTTCAGGAGCTGTGTCACATTGTGACATTCTTCATCCCCATCCTCCTTACTTTCCCATTTCTCGTAGCAAGTGGCTGAGCTATACTGGCCTGAGTTTCTCCTGCCTTCCCCTGTTTCCTCTCACAGTAATGTCCTTGCACATCTATCCTGTCTTGGCAAAATTCCTGTGGGCTTCTTGACAGACCTAAACTCATGCAATGATAAAGGTGGTAACGGAAGTCACCACCATGCTACACATTTATGAAGCTCACCTACACCCATCTCTCTTGCATTCCTTTGCATCACACTGGAGTTAAACACTGTCGGTTCCCATTTTACAGAGGAGAAAGGTGAGGCTCAAAGACAGCTGAGCTTCAGTCCAAATCCAGGCTCTCTCCTTCCTGTCAGGAAGCTGGGGAGAGCCCTGTGGCCCCCAGAAGTACCAAGCTCTTCAGTCTGGGAATCCCAGTCCATAGCATTTCCCTGGGAGCCACAGCTTGGGAGGCTCTGTGTTTTCTCCTCCAACTCTGAGACCCACACGCCCCTCTAGGACAGAGAAATGTCAGGGGGACAGGACCCAGAATTCCCTTCCCCAGGTGGAAGGAGCCCAGGTCACCTCGCCCCAGCTGAACCCAGAGGAAGGAGCTGGAAACTCAGCTATGGGATAGGAGGGCAGGCAACTTTAGGTGTTGACATAAAAGTCTCCAGCACACCAAGAGATGACTCCCTTCTTCCCTTCCAGGTGTGCCCTCTGGAGCTCCAGACTTGTCTGCTTTTCCTCAGTCAGAGCCCCCCCAAGGCTGCTACTCTCCATGCTGAGCTGCCCCAGCTCCTCTGCTATACTGTGGCCAACTCAGCCTGTCCCCCTCTCCTAGAGCTGGGCCAGCAGCTGAGCACAGGACCTGGGGGTGGTCTGCACAGCTCAGAGAGATGGTTCACCTTCCACGTTCCAACATTTAGACTTGACCCAAGGTAGGGGTGACTTATTAAAGTGGCAACATGCACTGACTCCAGGGTCTGTCCACTTCCCAGCTGAACATGCAGAGCTCCTGGCCTTCGTGCTAACCCCACTGGGCTCAGGAACCTGTGAGGAGGCCAGCCCATCTGTCCTGAGGATCTACACTGAGCCACCCTCTTGTCTCTTTTCCAGCCTATGCAGTTCTCTCTGGAACCCACCAGGCCTCTTCTTCCTTCCATCCTCCTTACTGAGGCCCAGATAAGGCAGCTGGCAGGGGACTCACACTCCGCAGCACACCAGCCAGCTGGCTCCAACCCCAGGAAGCAGAGAAGGTCCCCGGTGAGGTGTGTCTTAATCCTGCATCTCCATCTGTCCAGGCCTGGCCTCCTGTGACACTTGGGGTATGAGCCCAGTCTTGGCTCTAAGTCCTTGATCTCTGCTCAGCCTGACCCCCACTCCCGCCCATCAGGCTCTGTCCTCTGTCTACCCTTTGACCCCCTATCCCCACCCCATGCAGGGATAGTGTGGTTACAAGTACATATTCTGGGGCCATGATCCCTGGGTTTGAATCCCAGTTCCGTCACTTACTAGCTGTGGGATCTGGGAACCTTCCCTCCCTGTCTCGGTGTTCCCAGCTATAAAATAACCTCCAACCACCGCGAGCTATCGAGCTATCGTGGGGACTAAGTCCGCTAATATATGGAAAGTGCTTCAGAAGTGGCTTACACGTGGTGAGTGCTCAGTGAGCACGGGCTAATATT
Source organism: Canis lupus familiaris (assembly GCF_011100685.1). NCBI lineage: Eukaryota > Metazoa > Chordata > Mammalia > Carnivora > Canidae > Canis > Canis lupus. Next base: position 3,869,526 of record NC_049241.1, on the reverse strand, counting down.
ATTATTCAGTCAGCAAATCTTCCCTGCACACCCACTTGGTGCCAGGCATGGGGGTCCAGCTGGAGGGCAGATAGCCCCTTGCCCTCAAGGAGTGGCACTCTTGCAGGAGACAGGAGTTCAACGTCCTCACCAACAAACAGCAAGAAGCACCCTGAGGAGGCCGTGCAGGGCAGGGTGTGTGGGGTGGTGGTCAGTTCACAGAACCTGGCCCCCAAGGGCTGGCTCCTAGTTGCACGATGCCTGGGGGAGGCTCCAGCCTCTCTCAGCCTCGTTTCCTTCTCTACAAATGGGGATATGGTGCCTAACTCATCAGGTTCCACGAGGGGTCCCGTGAGTTCAGAGGTAGGTGGGCAGGACTTCTGCAGGGCCAGGCACACAGTAAGTGCTCGAGGACCACGCTCCTGGGCGGGGAGTGGAAGCTGAGGAGCCCTCCGAAAGAAGGGCTGTGGGGCAGGATGTGGCAGGCCGTGGGCTGCAGGGATGAGTTTGGTGTGTATTCTGAGAGCAAGGGGAGCCACTGGAGGGTTGTTTTTCTTTTTAAAATTTTATTTATTCATGACAGACACAGAGAGAGGCAGAGACATAGGCAGAGGGAGAAGCAGGCTGCCTGCAGGGAGCCCAATGCAGGACTCGATCCCAGGACCAGGGATCACACCCTGAGCCAAAGGCAGATGCTCAACCACTGAGCCACCCAGGCTGCCCCCACTGGAGGGTTTTAAGGGAGCCCCCCACCCGGAGGACACGGGTGGTAGAACCTGGGTTGGAGATGATGGGGTTCAGATGGGTGTGGAGGCACAGGGAAGCAGTAGGATTGGAGAGATACCAAGGGGAGAGACTGTGTGCTCCCACGGGTGTCTCCCCAATGCCAAAAGGAGCATTTACAGTATGTTTGTTTGCACCGGGTTCAAAAACAGCCCGGACCAAATAACAATCTGAGGTTTATAATCTTGACAAGGCCTTGCAACTGGGGAGGGCCTGAAAAGGACGTGGCGTTGGGGGCCAGGACAGGGAGGGGCAGGGATGACCTCCCACCACAAGCTACTGGCTCAGGAGGTGCCACTGATTAGCTGGAGGAGGATGCTGGTCTGGACTCTATGCTGCAAGTCACAGTACCCTTGACTCAAACAGACTAAAGCCCAAAAACAGAGATACTGAATTCCATAAAAGAGTAGAGGGATGGACTTCAGGCATAGCTGGATCCAGGTGCTCAAATGTCTCCAGGTTTCTTTCCCCTTGTCCCTCAGATCTCCCTACGAGAGGTAGGGACTCTACCTCTCCCTCCATTTTCTGCCAAAAACTCTCTTCTAGTGAGCCAACCTCCCAGGAGCTCCAGCCTACAACTCTTTTTTCTTTTTTAAGATTTTGTTTATTTATTCATGAGACACACACACAGAGAGGCAGAGACACAGACAGAGGAAAGGCAGACTCCCTACAGGGAGCCCAATGCAAAACTCGATCCCAGGACCCCAGGATCACGACCTGAGCTGAAGCCAGACGTTCAACCACTGAGCCACCCGGCTGCCCCCAGCGTACAATTCTTTAAGTCCAGACAAAATGAAGCGCTAGTCCACTCACCTTAAAGTTCTCTCAGATTGGAGGAGCTTAAGTCAGGTGCCCAGGCCTAAGCCAGTCACTGCAGCTGAGAGGAATGGGCTGTGCCGATTGGGTCAGCCCGCGTTCCCTGCTCTCTCCTAAAAGTCTGAGGGGTAGGATGAACTTCTACATGGAAACCCGGGGCTGCTGCCAGAAGCTGGAGAGGAATCTGTGAATGGCCCCGACAGGGTGGGTGATTTTCCAGCCTTGGACTTAGAGTTGATTTTGTCTGTATTCGATTCAGACACTGTCAGATAATAGCACATATTTTAGAAACATGTTCCCTGTAAAATCCCCAACAGTCACGAGGGGACTTGGTCAAGCTCATCAGTGTTTGGCTCTCAGCCAAGGGAGACCCCGGCCATCCAGCCAATGAAAACCCAGAGATTCCTGAATCACACACGTCATGGGCTCACACCTGGCTGGGTCCCCAAGGCCAGGGACTGCGCCACCGTGGAAGCAACGTGGGTCCGATAGGAAAGTCGTCGCCTGCGGTTGGTGACTAATAATCAAACAAGCAGGTTACGCCCATTGCAAAAATGCTAACCAGCCTGAGAGAATGCGATACGAGCCCAGAGTCTGACTCTGCTTCATGTGAAAACCCCGGAACCGGGGACTCTGAAAGACAGACTACCAGACCTAGACATGCTCTCCTGCGCCCCTCCCCAGCTGCAAGGCCTCCCCGGTTGACGCATCCCCAATCGTTACTGAGTTCGGGCTGTTTTTGAACCTGTCGTAGGCAGACGCGCTGCAACACCCTGTCTGCGGGGGGAGCCTGCCGCCGCCTCCACCTCTGGGCAGGGCCGCGTGGTACTCCGTCGGCGTCGGCGAGCGCGTGCTGACCGGCTGGTCTCGGGCCCTTTTGGCTGCTTCCTGGGTTTTCTTTCCTGTTACAAAGGGTGTCGCTGTACGTCTCTGTCTCTCCGTACCCGGCTTCCCGTGACATTTGTTTTCGTCTAGGAGGGGGAGTGCTGAGTCACTGGGTGTGCACGCGTTCAAGCTCCCCAGCTCAGGCCAGGCTGTGGCTGCGAGGCTTGTACCAAGGCTGCCAGCGGCTGCTGAGGGCTGCACCTCCTCGAGAGCATTTGTTAACGTCTGCCGGGGCAGTGGGTGTGAAATGGCATCTCGGGGAGGGTTGAATGCACAGGCCCCTTGCCGCTAACAGGGATGAGCATCTTGACGTCTGCCTGTCAGCCACCCGCCTCTCCCGTTTTACGAAATCTCTGCATCTTCCTTTTGTCCCGAAAACACTGTTTTCTTCTTGGAAATACTGATTTCTAAAGCACGGTCCGGCCATGTGACTCCCCGCCTTTAAGCCCTCCTGTGACTCCCGGGGGCCTCAGAGTAAAGCTCACGCCCAGCAGCCTGGCCAGCGAGGCCCTACAGTGGTTTGGCTCCCATCTGCGTCTCCATTCTTGATAGGAGCTGTTTCCTGACACTCTCTTCTCATGTTCTCCCCCTCCCCTCTTCCACTTGCTTGCCCCAGCCCAGCCTCTGCACCTCCCAGCTCCTGCTATGCTGGGGCACTGCCGGAAAACTGCCTCTCCCCACAGACCCCCACATCCTTGCCTGGCCGCTTCTTTCTCAGCCTTCAAGTCCTCCGCTAAAACATCATCTCCTCCCGGGAGCCCTCCTGGTTTCTCCCCACCTCCACCCAGCCCGTGGGGCCACCGCGTCTGCTCGCCGCGTGTCAAGGTCTCCACTCCTGCGCTGTAAACTGGACAGCGAGGTCCCTGACGGCCAAGACGGTGACTGTTTTGCAGGCTCCTTATTCTCGGTAGCAGGGAACGTGGCTGCAGTCCGTCAGCGATCTGAAACTCTAGAAGAGGGAGAAGGAGGGAGGGGTGGCAGGGGCAGCATGGAAGTGTTAGAGAGAAGGGGCTCCTCCAACGCAGGCCCTGGGAGGGACCCAGGGACCACTTGGATCTGGGTTAAGGTGGAGGAGGGAGTTGGCTTCCAGTCCTGGCTCTCCTGCTAACAGACTGGGCTTCCTAGACAAGTCTCTTGTCCTCTCTGTCTCCGTTTTCCCATCTCAAAGAGGGGAGCCCCAGCCTCCTTCCCATCAGAGGTAGTGCCCCTGGATGGTCGGCCTGAGATCTGACCTACAATTTCAGGCCCAGGATGCCGGCAGACCCCGGGCCAGACAAAGGGGCCTTGTTCCCAGGCTCTTTCACGGAAACTACCCACCCCCCCAACAGCTTGGCTCCAGCTGAACAAAACCACATGCCAACACGTGGGAGGAGGAGGGGTGGGCGTCCAGGCAGCATCCCAGCGCCCCTCTCAACTCCAGGCCCTGCCCAGAGTGCCAGATGCCACAGACTCTGAAGCGAGCTCTCCTCCTGCTGCCCCCTCCCCGCCGGCTGCACTCGTCTGAATGCCCCGTGGGGCCGCGGGAGCCAAAGCGTGCTCCCCTCTCATCTCATGCAAGGCTCACGCCAGGCCCCCAGGCAGGCATCGCCACTGAGCCACTTAGCACATGAGGAACTCGGGAGGCTTGGAGGCCATGATCATGAGCCCTGGGCTCGGCCAGAAGAGGCGGAGGCTGGACCACACATGGACGGCCTGATCTGCTGCCCCGCTGCCCTGAGGTGTACCACAGTGCCCTCTCCTCGGTCAGGGTGGGAGGAGGTTTGGCAGGGGGAGTCTTCCACCAAACCTCACCCGGACCTTCCCGCCGGAGCATGCAGCTTCCCCCAGCAAGTCAGAGAATGGACAGGGACGGGATGTCATCCCCCGGCCCACTGGACAGCTTCAAGGGGAGGAGGAGGCCCCAACCCCACTCACCACTTCACATCTGGAAATCTGCTGAGTCTCCACCCCGGCTCCCTAGGCCCTGCCTGCCTGCCAGCCAGCAGAAGGCCTCCTGCAGCGAACTCTGACTCAAGCTCCCAGCCTGCCACCCGCAAGCTGTGCGATGTGAGGCAAGGGACTCCCCTCTCTGAGCCTCCATTTTCCCATCTTTGAAATATGGGTGAGGCCTGGGACGGGCGGGGGCAGAGATGGCACCACGCAGAGAGTGTGAAAAAGCCGAGGCTATTCGCCCACTAAAGTTCTAGAAGAAAACAATGGAAAGATCAAGTGTGGGCAAGGAAGTGAAGCAGCTGGAATTCTTGTCCACCACTGGTGGGAGTTTCACACCCCATGGTACAATCATTTTAGGAAACTATTTGGTGGGATTGACTAAAGCTGAGCGCACGCACGTACTCTGACCCAGAAATTCCACTCCTGAGTTTGACTCAAGAGGAGGGGAGCATGTGTCCTCCAGAAGTCCAGACGAGACGGTCCCTAGCAGCACTGTTCATGATTCCCTAAACTGGAAACTGCTCAGATGCCCATCAGCAGCGGGACGGATTGGCACGTCGTGGTGCGTTCACAGAGCTGAGTACCACGCAGCAACGCAAGCCATTTAGGGGCCCGCACAACAGCGGGGGTACAGCTCCCTACCACAGCTCTGAGCAACAGTCAGGCACAAAGACTACACACATATGAGTCTATTTTTTAGGAAGTTCTAAAATGGGCAAAACTAATCGCCTGCTGTTAGAAGTCAGGAGCAGGTATCCTCAGGGTGGTCGTGACTGGAAGGGCACAGAGGTGATCTTCTGGTTGGGTTCTGCTTCTTGATCTGAGAGCCCGCTTCATGACTAAGATTTGTGAGAATCCAGCATGCACACACTTATGATCGAGGCATGAGGAGCTAATAAAAGGGCTGCGTGGTAAGCTGTGATGTCCCCACCCCCACCCCCACCCTGGTCTGGTTTTGTTTTTATTAAGGCTCTACGGGATGGCTAGAGAGTGGTCGGTCCAGTGGCAGACGCGTCCTGCAAGGCCATGCGGGAGGTCACTGAAGCCTCCCTGGTCATCCTGCACACACAGATTGCTTCTGTTGGCAAGAGCGCACCCGGCCTGCAGGGCAGCCCCGAATGCCATGCAGTTAATGCCTCCAGGACCAGCCTCAACCAATAAGGAGCAGGATTGGTGGGCAAACACCCCAGCTTCCTCGGCCCATGCTGGGCAACTCTGAGGTGTGCACTGTGTTGTCCCTGCAGGGTCCCCAGTTGGCTTGAGCCCCAGTGGCTTCCAATGGTGACTCTTTCATGAGCAAACCCTTTGTTGCCTCACCTTGTCACTGTGCTTTCTGGAATCATCTCCCAAATAAACCATTTGCACTCAAATCCTTGCCCCAGGTCATCTTTTGTATCCCTAAATGTCAGGATAAGAGGGAATGATGTAGGGATTGTCCCTGTCTAGGAATCCAGAGGAGGGAAGCCAGTCCCAGATCTGACGAGGACACCCCATGTGGCCATGGGCAAGTCACCCGCTTATCTGAACCTGCCAGTAGCACTGGGTGCTGAGACTTTTGTTTTAGCAGGAACTAGTGATCAGGACCCAGAACTGGGAACAGAGAAGACCCCAAAGCCCACATTTTAAAGAAAGCCAGTGAGGGGATAGGCTCAGCCTGTAGCTCCAGCCACCACCCTGGGAGCTCCAGCTCCAGCTCCAGCTTGTGCCCCACTCCATCTGTTACTATATGTGGACCACAAGGAGGAGGGTGTGGACTGTTGCTCATGGGGCAGGAGCTAAGCATACCTTCCCCCCAGAAAACAAAGTAGAGCCCCCTCAAAAGTCAAATCGCCAAGGGATTGGGTAGATCTGCAACGAGGGGAGATGGGCACCTCACTCTTAGTTTGGAGTCATCTCTTGCAGTGGGCTAGGAGCCCTGGGTCCTGGGCCTGTGTGCGCAGGGGAGAAGAGAGTGAGGGAGATGGGGCGGGGCAGGGTGCAGCCACAGGTACTGCTGTCAGGGCCCACAGGGCATCACCAGGGTAGGGGGCCAGGTGTGGACTGCCTTGCCAGTTGCTTGCCCTGCAGAGATGCCTGGCTATGGGGGGTGAGGACACCATACCAGTAAGGGACGCTGCCGGGGGCAGGAAATGAGCAGGTGGGAAGAAATCCAGCTGTGGCCAGGGGCTCCTTGCAGAGGGGGCTTCCCCTAAGAAGGCTCCCCCTATCCTTTAGGAAGAATCACACATGCCCAGGAACATGCTGGTGGGGATGGAGGCCCCACTAAGGACACCGCAGGCCTTGATGGCCTGTCACTGCAGCCCCAGAGACAGCAGAGATATAGACTGAGGCCCTCCTCCTGGCAACATCCCCACCTCCCCCTACTGGATTGCAAAAGAGGGCGGGGAGAGCAGGGAAGACGGGCCACACCCTCCCCACCCTGACTAGGCCACAGGACACATCCAAATCTGGAGGGAACAGATGGGAAGGGGAGGAGATTTTAAGGCCACAGTGGCCTAAACCTGACTTTTCCTGTCTGAGCACTCCAGGTTCTGCCCCCAAACCCTGTCCCCACCCACCACCCTGGGCCCCTGCCCTCTCTGCAGACGAGGGGCATGCGGGAATGTCTCTACCCACTCAGTACCCTCCTTTGCCAGGGGCCACCAACCTCACACATGAACCGCCCACCTGCAGAGCCCTCCAGGCTGCACAGGTGGGCTCGTGCCCCACCCAGACCCTCGTCTTGGGCCCCATCCAACTTCGATGGCTGAGCTGGTGAGCATGGCCAGGGTGGGGATGTGCTGAGAAATAGATTTCGCCCAAACATGAGAAAGGTATGGCACAGGCCAGCCTCATCCAGAGACACAGAGGCAAACATCTTAAACACATATAAATAAACCAAATCTAGCCATCTTTAAAAAAGATAAAGCATGGCATGCAAGTATGATTTATCCAGCAGCATGAGGCTGGCTTAACTCTGAAAGAGCAAGTCATTTCGTTCATCACATAAGTAAGCGAAAGGAGAAAAATCATATGATCGTCTCAACAGATATAGGGAAAAAAATGTGTTTTGTAAACTCAACATCTCAAAAACTAGGAGTGGAAAGGAGCTTCCTTGATCTGATAAAATTATAGATAGATAGATAGATAGATAGATAGATATAAAATATCTATATATATGTAGATAAAATTATATATATACACACACAAAAATTTGTATATATAATATAGAAATTCAATTCCTACAGAAAATCGAAGGTAGAGCCAGATGAGACCAAGCTGAATGTGCCAGTCTCATTTCCATACCAATTTGCTCCTCCAGCCAACCAGCGTCCCTCAGCACCTCCCATGCCAGGCCCACAGCTATGTGCAGAGGTCACAGGATGGCATCAGGTCTCTGCCCTGGGCCTGGAACTAAATGCGCTCATTGGCTGTAGAGGCCAAGGGTAAATGCTGTGGAGGTCTGGAAACAGGCAGGAATGGCTCCAGTGACAGACACCATCCCAGCCTCCCTGGCCTGCCCTTCTCTCCCCCACATGAATATCATTGCCACTTCTTTTTAAAAATTGCAGTAAAGTACATATAACATAGAATTTACTATCTTTTTTTTAAGACTTTATTTATTTATTTATTTATTCGTGAGAAACACAGAGAGAAGAAAGGCACAGACACAGGCAGAGAGAGAAGCAGGCTCCCTGTGGGGAGCCCGATTCAGGGCTTGTCCTGGGACCCTGGGATCACGACCTGAGCCAAAGGCAGACGCTCAACCACTGAGCCACCCAGGCGTCCCTATAATTTACCATCTTAACCATTTTTAAGTATCCAATACAGCGCCAGTAAGTACATTCACAACCATCCCCACCACCCATCTCCAGGATTTTCCACGTTCCCACACTGAAGGTCTGTCCCCATGAAACACTAACTCCCCATTCCCTCCTCCCTCGGCCCCTCAAAACTACCAGCTTACCTTCTCTCTATAAATTTGAGAACCCTAGGGACCTCATATAAATGGGATCATTCAGTATTTGTCCTTTTGTGATTGATTTTGTGTACTGAGCATAATGTCCTCCAGGTTTATCCATATTATGGCCTGTGCCATAATTTCCTTCTTTTTAATGGCAGAAGAATATTCCATCGTATTTCGAGGCCACAGTTTGTTTCTCCAATCATTTGTCAATGGACACTTGAGTTGCTTCCTCCTCTTGGCTGTGCTGAATAATGCCACGATGAATATGAGTGTATGAATACCCGATGAGATCCGGCTTCAGTTTATCTGGGGTATATACATTTTTGCAACTTTCTGCATAAAGAAACACTGCCTCAATCCCTAGTACTCCGGGGCCCCCACCATCCAGCTCAGACGCTGGGACGGAAGGAGACATAGTGCAGGAAAACTCAGGTTCGTGTTTGAGAAGAGGAAGGACGCAGGGAGGGCAGAGAGGGAGAAGGGAGGCACTCGTTGGCACTACCTAGCTAATCTTCACAACTCAGATTTGGGCCACAAATACTTTTTTTGCTGTCTGAAAAGATATTTTTAAAAGCAGGATATTGCACCATCTTTATTTCTGGCTTTTCTTGAAAAGTCGGAGGGTCTGGTCTGGCCTGTGTTCCCATAGTTGGAGCCGAGCAGCAGCCCCTTAGCCAGGGACTGTGCTCTCAGGGTCTGCATGGTTCTCCAAAGCCCCTCCCTCCCTGGCACCCCTAAACACCTGGTGAGGGGGCAAGCCCTTAGCTGGGGAGCTGTCTTCCCATTTTACAGCTGAGGAAAGCAAGGCAGGGGTTAAGTGGCTGAGCTGGGACTTGAACCTGGGTTGCATAACAGATAGTGAAAACCTAACCATGTAAGTGGTGGCTAGGTGCTCGGAGAGAAACGCAGTGACTCACCTGCACACCCTATCCCATCCCACTTGGCTCTCAGGTCCCCACTACTGTCTACCCAACGCCCACAACTAGTCCTTCACCAATAGGATGAGGTGGCCCCATTCTCCTGCTCTACTACCTCTCCCCTCGTTCCTCTGGAACCCTGTGCCCGCCCTCACTCTGTCTTGCCCCTGGCCAGCACCCCTCTGATGAGCCCAGACATCAGCCATAAGAAGGTTCTTCTGCTGGGACACCTGGGTGGCTCAGCGATTGAGCATTTGCCTTTGGCTCAGGGCGTGATCCTGGGGTCCTGGGCTCGAGTCCCACATCAGGCTCCCTGCATGGAGCCTGCTTCTCCCTCTGCCTGTGTCTCTGCCTCTCTCTCTCTCGCTCTGTGTCTCTCATGAATAAATAAATAAAATCTTTAAAAAGATGGAGGAGGAGGAGGAGGAGGAGGAAGCTCTTCTGGAAACATACACCTGTCCACAGAACTTCCCTGCCTAGAGATCTGCCTCAGCCTCAGTGCCCTGAGGACGGAAGTCTGACTCTACCAGGCTTGCCTTCAAGGCCCACATGAGCTGTCCCATCTCTCCCCTATCTCCTGCCTCATCTCTCATACATCTGTCCCTTTGGCTAGACAGTGCAGATGGGGCATGCCACACCATTCATCCCTCTTGCCTCTTGTTTCCTCTGCTTTGATGCCCTTCCCTCATCTTTTGCCCTGGTAAACTCCTACTCACCCCTCAGAAACCAGCCCAGGCATTGGTCCCCTGCCCCTGTGTGTCCTCTCTTACAGCTCTGATCTCCATGTTTTCTTATTGCCCCTCTCCTTGAGATCACACTTGAGTCATGTCTGAACCCCCACAACAGGCTAGGGCCTGGCACAAAATGGGGCAACATGTATAAATCAGTGGCTAGAGGGATGGATGGAGGGAGAGATGGAAGATGGAGGAGAGGATAGAGAAGGGATGGGTGGAAAGATAGAGGGATGAAAGGTGGTTGGATGGAGGGAGGAATAGGCATGGGGAAGGGGATAGAACAAGGGAGAGATGGCTGGAGGGAAGGAAGGATGGAGGGATGGGTGGGGAGAGGGTGGGATGGGATGGCTCTCCATCCTCCACTCTTAGTGAGACCCTCAGGGAGCAGATGGCATCTTTATTTGCCCTGTAGATCCTCCATGGAGCCCAGCCCAGGGGTGAGTGTGCAGCAGGAATTCAGTAAATTGACTATGAGCCCAAAAGAAATGTGTTGGAAGTGGTGCTGAGAGTGAGGAATGGGGGCCAGTGGGTGGGGTGGATGGGAATCAGTCAGGAATGGTAACAGTGACCAGTCCCAGGCAGGGGCAGGGGGGGAGGGCTGGAGAGGTGAGACATTGGAGAGCTGTGACAGAGACAGAACTGGCTGAGCTGAGTGACTGGGGAAATCCAGGAGGATAAGAGAGGGGCACGGGGTGTAGAGCCTGCACAGAGGGCAACGTGAGCCCAGGATGGACGTGTGGGGTATAACTGTCCATCGGGCTCTGTCCAGGAGCAGCATTGGAGCTCAGGGGAGAGCTCTGGACCAGAATCAGGTTTGGGGTTTCTAGTAGAGGGAGGGTAAGGGGAACATGTGCGATTAGGAGAACTTCCAGATCTTGGCAGGAAAAGTAAGAGGATGGAGGCAGAGCCTTGGGGGTGGGAGGGTGAGGCCATCCTAGAAGAAACCAGAGGGAAAGGGTTGAAGAAGAACAGGGTGGGAAGCCCCCAGAGGAGCCCAGTTCGCAGAGGGTGGCAGAGAGGATGCCAAAGAGGCGGGTGCCTTCAGTCAGGGTTTGCTTCCTGCCCTTAGGCCCCTCTTCCGTCCTGTCCTGTGGTAGGGCATTCCACCAAGGAGAAGCAACCAAGGGTCCTATTAATGGAGACACCCTGTACAGAAAGTAGCAGTAGTTTCTGGTAAACTTCTCCCAGTCACCCCTGCGCCAGGCCTGTCTGGGCACCCTCTGGAACCTGGCCATGCACAGCCTCCATTTGGGACCTCTGACCTGCTCCCACTTCAGCTGTGCCTTCGGCACACCCCTCCCCAGCCCAGCCTCGCCTCCTCCTCTGACCCGGGCTTTAGAGCCACCTTCCACAGGGCTTAGCTTCTCAGAACCAATTCAGCTCCTGTGGTTGCTTTGACTCAGTGGCTGGCCTAGCGTGTCGGACACTCAGGCAGGACCAGTGGTCAAAAGCCCCGTTCTCTACATGGCAAACTTATTTCCAGTGGGAATCACAAAATGGAAATATTTTATGTATGAACAAAAATGGGCACTTACCGAGCAAAAGTATTTCACACAGAGCTGCCTATTTCTTTTCGCTGTACTAAATTTTAAGCCTACATAAAAACTCCATGTGATCACATGGAAAGAACTGAGTTAGGTCAAGTCCTGCTCCTTCCATCTTTCTAATCACCATGAGATTATAGATTATTTCAAATCCACCCCCTAACACAAGTAGGTGGTGCCATGGGCAGTTAGAGACACTAACTGCATTTTAAATTGCCTGAATGCTTCCAAAGCATCACAAGCTCTCCCTCCAAACATATGCTCATAGTTGAGTCCCCTTGTGTCTGGATGACCGTGTAGCAGGAGTTTGTACATCAGCAAAACATGCTAATTTGAAGCATGCATCTGTATTATTAAAACTTAACAGTATTTACTGCAATTGTTTACAACAGGGAGGAGTATTTTTATCATTGATTCTTTTTATAGAATTTCCAGAGCCTGGTCCTAATAAAAAGCAGACTGCCTTTTGGTGGGGTGTATTAGTGATTTAAATCATGCACAGCTGATCCACCCCTGCTGGGTGAAACCAGGAGAAACTGGTCCCATCTCCTGCCCATGGTCCATCATGGCCCTGGCATGTCATCAGCTGTGAGGGAGGGTTGCTCTTGCTGCCCCAGGTCTAGCACTCTGACCACTGAGGCAGGCCTGTGGCTGGAGCCTTTGTCTTTTTTCTTGGCCCACCTGGTAGTCACCAGATCGACTGGATCCTCACCCTGCCTGTGTCCTCTCCACAGCACCCACCTTCCCCTGATCTGAGCGGCAGGGCTAGCCCAAGGGGCGTCTCTGAGGGTGAGAACATTTCTGGCTCCGCCCTATTGCCCCAGAAGGATGGTCCTCAGGGTCCCTTTCCTACTCCCCCAGGTAGGATGGGCATGAACACACCACCACCGAGCTGTGATCCAGCAACCGAGCCCCCCTTCCAGCAGGAATTCCCTGCTCCACGGCATGCAGCCTGGATCAACCCGCGCTGCTCTGCCAGAGGGATGACCCTCATCCCACATGCAGGCCCGGCGCCCTGAAATCCCCCTCTCACAAACAGCCTTTGTTCTGCTTGCCCCTTGACCCCAGCCCTGTCACGGCCTTCCCCGCAGCCCGCAGCCCAGGAGAAGGGAGGTTTCCTGCCCTGCGTCTACCGTCAAGCAGGCCCTGTGCTGGCTTGCTCTTGTCCTGCAGCTGGGGAAGATGCTAGAAAGGCCAAGCGTGGGTTTTGGTGTCACGCCCAAAGGGGTTTGCTCCCGATGGCCACACATGAACTGTACAAATCTGGGCGAGTCCCTGCACTGCCCTGAGCCCCACTTCTTGGATCTAGACATGTTCTACCTCCCAGAACAGATCTGAGAGCAAATGGGAGGCCACGTCCCCCTTCTTTCTAGCTGTGACTCCAGCACCCCAACCCTGGTTCAGGCCCCAGGCCCCGGTACTCAGAGCCTTCTGACTGAGCTCTCTCCCTACACAGCTCCCTCAGTGTCACTGCGTCCTCAACCACACTGAACCAGCGCTCTCCCTCAATCTTGGAATTCTCACCCAGTATAACGCTTGTTGGTATCTTATACCAGTGGTCCTCAAACACTTTGCTTTCAGGATCTTTTAATAGGTTTGCCAAGTTTGGTACATAAATAAAAATACAGAATGCCCAGTTCAGTTTGAATTTCAGATAAATCACAAATAATCTTTTCAGTATTAAGTATGTCCCAAATATCAGATAGGACGTACTTACATTTTATCTAGCAACCCTATCCTTTACACTCTTAAATGTCATTTAAGAATTCAAAGAATTCTCATTTATGTGAGTTCTAAATATCAATATTCACTATATTAGAAACTAAAATGGAAAAATTGTTAAAATGTTGATCTATTTTTTAAAACAACACATTTTTTTGTGAAAAATAGCTACTTTTTCAAAATGAAGAAGCAAATGAGAAGAGAAGCATTATTTCACAGTTTTGCAAAGCTCTTTAATGGGCATGTAGGAACGCTTGGAGGGCAGCGGCCTCCCAGAGGAGGGACACAGCTCTGTCCCCTCTTGGGCAGTAGGCCACTCAGCTGTTCCTGCCGCAGGCCTTGGAATCTAATAAGAGGTCCCAGGAACTGCCTGGAAAGAGCCAGAGTTGCGAAACCAGAGGCCCAGAACAACAGAGGACTCTCCACATCTCTGCAAAGCTCAAGCTACAGCCTGGGCAGGGGCAGGTGTCTGCAGGGCTCAGGGAAATCTGCAAGGAGGGAGGGAGGCTGGAGAGTGCAGGGTGAGGACGCTGGCGAGAGGGATACAGCCTCGGCCTGAGCCCGCAGATACCTGGGGCAGCAGGTGGCTCCAGGCCATTCCCCTCTGGGGACGCTCCACGCTCACTTCCCTCTAGTCTCGTCACCACATGCTTCTATGAACAGTCTAACCCTGCTGTTACAGGATGGCAGGTCAGGACCTCCAGCATGCTGGGGCAAGAGGGTCCAGAGGGAAAGGTCACCCATCCCCCAGCACAAGGCTTGAAGTCACTGGTGAGGGAGGAAGGAACTTGGCTCCAGCCTCCCCACGCTGAGGAGGCTGCCAGCCTCGGGAAAGGAAGCACCAGCTCTGAGGATGGCCCAGAGCTGCTGTGTCTAGTGATAGGAGGACCCTTGGGTGCTGGAAGCCCATGCTTGTACCCCCCAAGCTGGAGCCTGCCAGCTGTGTCTGCCCAGGGGGCACCTTCTTCTGACATGCACAAAGGCAGGCTGAGATGTAGCCCTGGGGTCTGCTGGGTCTTGCCAGACCTCCCAGAGAGGGACTCTGGCCCCAGGCCCGGACGCCCGGTCCCAGCAGCCCCTGGCTCTGCTGTCTGACTGCCAACCCCTGCTGGACACCCTCTCCTCGCTGTCAGCAGGTGCCACCTGTCTCCTCCCACCCAGCATTCCACAGGTCCAGCCACCACAGGGAGCTCCCGGAGTGAGGTTTGTTCCAAGCATCCTTTGGGAAAATATTTGCTCACCGCCTGCAGGCTTCCCCAGGCTCCCATTTCCAGCTCTCGGTGGGGAGCACCACTGTTTGCGCTGGACCCTGGCTGCCAGCCCCTGGCGCCAGACTCTGCAGGCAGGGCCCACTCTCCATCCTGTGACCAGAAGACCTTGGCAGAGCCCTTGGCCAAGCCTCCACCCTGCCCTCTCTCCTTCCCATCATCTGGCCCATGGTCCTGGGATGGACTCAAGTTCCCATGGACAGAGAATCTGTCCCTGGGCTGGCATCATCTGAGACAGGCAGCTAAGGCCCGGCCTAGAGGTTGCCAGGGACTTGGGAACCAGTGCCAGAGCAAACATCACCCAGGCCTGCTTCCTCAGGCCCCCTAGATTGAGAAGGAAAGGTGGAGGAGTGCAGAGGCATGGTATACCGACTGTATATTGGGCCTTTGATATACACGGTGGACCAGTTTCGTAGGTTGGCGGCATTACTCTCTTATATGTAGAAGAGGAAACTGGAAATCAGAAAGGGAAAGGGCCTTGCCCAAGGTCACACAGCCAAGAAGTGGCATAGGCAGGATTTGAATCCAGGACCCAGCTCAAATGCCCCTCAGGCAGCCTTTCCCTATGTGGGGTCTGGGCCTGACCTCACCAGGGACGGAGGGGACAGCAGCCTCCTTTCCATCACCAGGTAGGGTTAGAAGTTGATGGCCTAGAGCCCTGGATTCACAATGACCAGTGGGCCTGAGTATCCACACAGTAGCCACCTCCTGGGTGGGTCTTGTTCAGCAGGCCCTGTAACTGGGCTCCTGTCTCAATTTCCCTTGCTGCCAAGAAGGCCAGGCCCTGCTGCTCCTTCTGGTTCCAGCAGACAGTAATGGGGCCCCACCTGAACTAGGGTCTGCCTCCCCACGATCTGCCTGGCGGGGAGAAGCTCCCCTCCCCTTCCCAAGGGCCCTTGCAGCTCACTCTGCAGCTCTGTCCCATCCTGGGGAACACACTCTCCTCAGCCCAGATCCCCTCTGAGTCAGGGCAGGGGGGTGGTGGAGGAGGTGGGAATGGGAAGGCTGGGGTTGTGGGGTTGTGGTCGGGGAGATGCACACCCCACTCATAAAATGGCAATGTCTATTTCGGCCTCCCAAATGCCATCAGGGGTATGAAGTCCTCAGCGACTCCTGGTGCCCAGCGGGCACTGATCAAGTGTCGTCCCCTGGCCCTGCACCCTTTGACACCATGCCTCCTGTCCTCTTTCTCCAAGGTCTCCAAGGGCAGTCAGAGAACAACAGCTCCATCCCCTGGTTTTCAGGTGGAGGTGAAGGATGGGAGGACCTTGAAGCAGCAGCAGAGCCTCCTGCTGGTCACTTAGCATGACCTCCATTAGCAGGGGCCTTGCAGGCCAAGGAGCCAGGGGAGCCAAGGGGCGGGTGGGGCTGGGGCCGATGACTGCTCTGTCTCCAAACAACAGTGAGGGACGGCAGCCAGAAGAGTCAGGACAGTTTGTTCCCAGAGCTGGGCCCAAGGGAACCTGGCTGACCACACCTCAGCAATGCTGGACCTGACATCTGCTCAGCAGCTAGCCCCGTCCCTCTCAGGCCTCCGTTTCCAATCCCGGGCAAAGGGGGGCCGGCCATGGAAACATCCTGGGCCCATAGTTCTACTGTTTCTGTGTCTGATGGAGCTGGCAAGTCCTCCCAGAGGTCAGGTGACCCCTTCCCTGTGGGGGGTGGGGAGGATGGCAGAAGGGGGTCCAGTGACCAGACAGGAGACTGAATTCACACATCTTCACAGTCTCCAGTACACACACAGGCACCCGAGGCTTGGAGACGGGAAAAGACAGACCTGCGTCATTGCAGCTGAGCACAAGACTGGAAGCCTGGCAGGAATGACTTAGAATCATACTCAGTGTGGTAACTCATTTCTGGAGACTGCACTACGTGCCAGGAGTCGTTGTGAGCTTTGCAAGAGCCCACTTACTCCCTCCTCACTGCTCGGCTGAGAAGTACTGATACTATCTCCATTTTATGGATGAAGAAACTGAGACCAGGGAGGCTAAGTCATTCATCCAAGGTCAAAGGAAAGTGGGCCCCGACCACTTTTACCCCAGGGCTATCCCATGGATGGAGAGGGTGAATTTGGTTCCTCCTGTGCCCACTGGTGTCTCACCCCAAGCCCCCCAGCCTGGCTGTCAGCAGCTCCCTGGAAGCTCCAGGCAGAAAAACAGGCAGCTGGCCAGGGCTGTTGGAGAGGCCTCCGAGCTGTCTTTTCTGTGTCCTGCCGATGCCAAGCAATGCTCACCAAGAGACCTGGGAAGGGTCTGGAGGGGAATAGGGACAGGGAGCACTCGCTCAGGAGAGGGACGGGGCCCCCATGGATTCAGAGGGGACACTGGAGCCCATCGCTCCGTTAAGTGGGATGGGGACATGGGTTTCTAGCCTGGCCTGGCAAAAACTGTCCCTGTCCTGTTCCCCCACAGCCACAAGCCAATTTCCCTCACAAGTAGAACAAGATAGAGTACCTGTGGGGCACCTACTGAGTGCCAACAGACCCTGGGAGAGCAGACCCCATCCCTGCCCCCACACCATCTGGCAGGGGGAGCAGATAATGGGATGAGCCAAGAAAGCTGCCTGGTGCCAGTTGCTGTGCACTGAGCATCTGCTACATGCCGGTGCCTCCCACGCCCACCTGACACCCCCCAACCACCCCTCAGGTGGGTGTCCGCATTCCCACTTTAGATAAGTGGCCACTGAGGCCCCACTTGTGGGGCGATAAGTGGCCACTGAGGCCCCACAAGTGGGGAGAGCACTTGTCTAGCGCCATCCAGCTAGAAAAGGCAGTGCCAGGACCCCGTCCCAGATCGTCTTGCACCAGAGCCCACGGCCTCCCATAAACCTTTCTTGGAAACTCCCGGCATCAGAGCTGTGGGAGAGAGCCACCCCACACGGGGCAGCGTGGGCTCAGGGCCCCGGCATCAGGAATAGCAGGGGGCCCAGCCCCCACTGGACACCAGCCTGTCTTTTACAATGATACATTATTTATTTAGCCTAAGCCACACACATGTGAACTCTCTAGATAATTTTGGTCTGTCCTTTTGCGCAACGACACAGTTATAATTTCACCATTTAAGAGGAAATGCAGTCTACACAATGTCTGCTCTGTGTCCCTAACAAAAATTACTATCCCAAACCATTTGCAGGCTGCAGTGCCGTAGAGCAAGAATCTAGGTGCTTGTCGAGATAGGAAGCTCACCTGCACCACATGAATGGCCTCCAATGGGTATGTTTTTGGTGGTTCTCTGCCTGCTTTAATGGTTGTTCTGTGTCCTCTCTTGTTGTTGGACTGTTATTTCTAAAAGCACTTAGGGTCTGCCCCGAAAAGTGGAAAGCAAGCTCGATGCCTCTTGTTGGTGACTGGAGCGTCAACGATTCTGTTGTGAGTGCAGTTTAACAGCAGAGGGAATTTATCAAGAGCATAAACCCGACCAAGTGCTGCTCAAGTTCAGGAAGCTCTGGGGACTTGAGGACTGAAATTGGGGTCTTGATACAGCATGGCTTTCAGCCTGTATGGTAAATTTGTGCCAAGTAGAGAAAGGCTCCACTTCCTCAAGACACTTTACTGCCATCTGCTGGAAAATTGTCTTGATAAATACACAAATATATTACGGTAATTATGTAAACAGCACTCTTTAGAATTGTGTAGTGCACAACTTGTACAGCTGTTCACAGTAGCTCTGTCTTCATGTCACCAGAATTCTCTTTCTCCATCATATTTTGCCTTTTTCTGCCTCCATTTTATTCATTCATACCTTAGATGGGCTTTATCTTTGTGGTCGAAACATGACTGCTCTATAACTCAAGAAACAAGGTCCCTTCCCCACTCATTACAAAAATAAAAAAGTCTAGATAAGGACTCTGGTCCAGTTTGAGTAACATCACATCACTAAATCCCCTCTGTGATTATGGAAAGGGGATGTGTGTCAGTCAGAGTGGGCAAGGTTATGCTACATAACAAGTGACCCCAAGCCTCAGTAGCTTAAATAACAAAGGTTTATTTCTCATTCGCACTGAATGTCCACCCCCATTTGGGGGCTCTACTCACCTTGGGCTTTCAGGAACTCAGGCTAAGAGATGCTATGGCTCAAAACATGCTTCCGCCATCACCATGACAAAGGGTCATGAAAATCACCCACTGGCTCAGAAAGCTTCTGCCCTGGAGATACAAATGCCCCTGAGCTCACAGTTCATAAAGCAGGTTCATGGGCACATCCAATTTCAGAGGGTGGAGAAATACACCCCTGCCCTGGCCTGGAAGGTGGGACTGGATGAGGATGATCTGAACTCTCATCACATCCTACCTTCAGGGTAGGGGACTGGGATTATTACAGCCTGGGATTGAGGAGTGGGAGCTCTTCAAGGGAGGGAGGAGGGAGCCAGCCGTCTCAAACAAATGCCCAAGGTAGCAGCCAGTAGTCAGCCAGCCCAGGATGAGAGGGCCCCATGTGTCAGCACGGGGCAGCCATGCCCAGCCTCTGGACACTGCAGCCAGCAGGAGCCCCAAGGGACCCAGAGGGACCAGAAGACCGGGGAAGAAGTGCGCACACACTCCAGCTCGGGGAGAAGTCCATGAATGGCCCTGCCTGGATTCCTCGGGGCTGTTGTAGATGCAGAGCTCTATTTGGTTCACCTCCCGCTTCTTGGGGTGGCCTAAGTGGGTGGACAGGTGCCAGGTGGAAAAGGAAAGATTATCGAATCCCTTAGAGTTACAGACCCCATTTTACAGAGGCTAGAAGCACTTGCATCAGTCAAGAAACGTTCTCAAATTCATGAAGCGAATTGGAAAACCTGCATCTACCAAGCGCCTACTGCATGCCAGGTTTGTTCTGTGTTCACTTCTCCAGAGTTCCTGTCTCTCTGACGTAGATGAGAAAGCACAGACATCAGGGCACATCGCAAAGCCAGGCAGGCTTCCCTAAAGGCCTCTCGGCCCTCCCCATGGTACCCTCAAGATTCGGAGGGGGTTTTCTGGGTGGGGGGAGCTGAGGGGAAGGAGCAGTGGGCATTTAAAAGGATGATGGGTCTGACACACGATCGAGGAACTCTGAGAACCAAATGGGCGGCTGCGGGCTGCATTTAAGGCACATTCCTGAGCTCCAAAAGGAGAAATAAAAGTGTTCCCTTGTCTGTGAGTTGAAGAGACAGCAATATTGTGGTGTAACTAGGACCAGATGGGCTCCAGGAATTTCCAAAGACCTTTTAGCATATTAGACAAAATAGCCTCCCAGCCACACACCATAACTTTGTCTGGCCGCCTGGGTATCGGTTACCGAGACGACCAGCAGGCTGCGCACACTGGCTCCGGGGTCCCAGAAGGGAGTGGGCCTCTGGCCCAGCAGGAACCCCTCCCCCCTTGCATGTGACACCTTCCCCAGAGCTCCAAGGCCAAGGCACGCTTGAGTCAGGAAAGGGGTGAGCAGACCCAGAGACATCCCTGATGCAAACCCTCCACTACCCCACCTTCCAGAAGTGGGAGGTCACGCCCCACAGGGCACCCAGAGATGGAGCATATGCAGTGGCTGGGCGCCAAGCTCTGGGGTAAGCCGGGGAGCATATCCCAGCTGGGAGACAGACCCTCCCCGCACCCCCTTTCCTCATCGGCAAACACAGTTGTGTGAGGATGAGGTGGTGTAGCACAGGCTGCCGGGGGCTTGAACTGTGCCGTGAACCCGGAAGCGCTGCCTTGTCTTGGCTGCCACGATGATCGTCTTTGGAAAGCTCTGGCTGTGAGACCGTCCCGCCTCATTCCCATTGGAATAGTATTGTTAGCTAATATTAATTGAGCACTTGCCTACGCCAGCACATCTTACGACGGAAAAGACTCAGGCTCAGGGCAGTGATTTCATCTCACTGAAGGCTGCACAGCCAGGGAGAGGCCCCACTAGGAAGCTAATCCCAGCCCTGGCCACTGCGTTACACTGTCCTCCCAGGGGCCCAGCTCCGGCAGGGAGCAAGGCCCCTGCATCTCCAGCTCTCCGGGCTCCTGTCTATGCAACAAGGGTTTGGACGGTGAGTCAGGAGGGGCCCTCTCATATTCACTCTTTGGATCCTAATTCTGTCCTCGAATGACCCCGAAGACTATATGCCAACCCCACTTCCATGGTCTCACACAGTCGTTAGAGAAGGACAAATGAGCCTCAGAGAAGAGGTGGGGTGCCACCTGCCCAGTGTCGCCCCTCGGGCCAGTAGCAGAGCTGGGCTTGAGCCCAAGCTAACCAATTCCACAGCCTGCATCCTTTCTCCAGAGACCCCTCAGCCAGATGTGGCTTTAGACAAGCGCTGTGTGGCCCGCTGAGCCTTGGTTTCCTAGACTGCAAATGGGGCTCGAGGGCCCTGCCCAGCGAAGCCACGGAGAGGATGGGCAGAGAGGGAACGGAGGAGACACGCAGATCGTGTGGCTCGTGGAGGGCGGGCTCCTGCAGGGCCTCTTCCTGACACCACGTTCTGTATGCTCTCAACGTGGCCCCTCTGTTCCAACCTCCTTCCACCCCCTATAAGAAGACTGAAGGGAAGAGGCCAGGAGGCTGGGCTCTGGTTCATTCACTCACCAGGGATGTCAAGGTTCTTAGGAGCCCTGCGTGGGCCTCACGCTTCCTATAGACGGAGCGGTGGTGGCTGGCAGCGCTGGGCCGGCCCGCTCCCTGTACCCCGGCATGCCCTGTGCAGCTGCAGTGGCCCGAGGCGGGCCTCCGTGTGCCATCTGCGCAACCAACAGGTGGAGCAGGTCGCCCCAGGGACCTCAGCTCTGGCTATGGCGCGTGCCAAGTCCTAAAGCACTTCTCCGCCGCTGGCTCGGTTTTATTTTTAAGAATTCACTTTGCACTTGCGAAATTCAAGCTGCAGAAAGCCCAGTGTGCATCTTCCAGCTGAAGAGCGCCTCAAGGGCAGGCCGTGGAGGCTGTTCATCTTTCCAGGCCCCAGCTCGAGCAGACAGCCACTTACCCACTCATGCCTGGCCCCGCTGCCACCATCCAAGGACCAAGGCTGCCTTTCCTCCCAGGCTCCCTGTCTCATCTGGGCACTGAGGTGCCAACATCGGTCTCTCCCAGGATTGCTGATAAGGGTGTGAGCCAGGGAGGGGCTGAGAGGTCCGGCTGGGCTGCAGGACACCACGCTTCCCAAGATATTCTCATCCCAGACCTTGGCCCACAAGGCCTGGTTTTGGAAAAAGGGCCCTGGTGTGGGGGCTCAGATGGACTTGGGTCTGTTCCCGGCTTTTCCATTGCGTGTGCGACCTTCACTTGTCTGAGTCTCCGCCTCCTCATTTCGAAAATGGTGATCATGGTGGCCAGTAACCTGCACTGAGTGCTGCCTCTGAAAATTTCGAGAGGAAAACCTCACTACAATGGAGGCAGGCGGCCAGAAGGGGGAGCACTCACATCACACCTCCGGACCGCAAGTCCAGGAGGACCGGTCGGTCGCTTAGACCCCAAGGGAAGAATCAACAGGAAAGAACCCCGGGTTACAGCTCCCAATAGGAAAAGATGCATCTCCTACAAGGAGCCGGCTACCCTGGCAGCCCAGCCAGTGCAAAACCATCAGCACCCTCGACGCCTGCTTTTCTCCGTCCAAACCACCCCTCCCAACTTCCTCCCTTTCTCGATAAAATAACGTTCCTCTCCCTTGTTAAGGACTAGCCTATGGTTTTTGCCATAACTCCATTTGTCCCAAGATGAAATTTTCTGCCTTTCCCAAATAAATCCCACCCCCACCCCCACCTTTTTGCTGGTGAAATAACAGACTTCTTTTTAAGATCAACAGCTTCACACTGGACCAGCTTTAAGCACCCTACAAACTTACTCAATCTTCTTGACCATCCTATGTGATAGGTACCATCCACCCCCATTTTATAGGTACAGAAGCTGAGGCACAGAGAGGCTGAGTCCCCCGGCTGGTGAGGACAGGAGAGGAAACTCAAAGCCAGGCTGGTGAGGGATGGGAGCCCACACATTAACGGCTGTACCCTGCAGCCTCAAAGCCCATCACGGGACAGTATCACTCCCAGGGTAGGGCACAGAGCCGTCCCACGTTGGCCCTGGGCCCACAGTATGGTGTCCCCTGCCAGTGTTGGCTGAGCTAAATGAAACCAACTCAAGAGTGGGCTGCCCTGGAGGAGATCCTGGCCCTAAACCCCAAGCATTTAGCTGAGAAGCCAGGGAGGGCCTTAAAAGTCTCCTTCAGATCTGCCTGGGAGTCCCGCTAGGCTGGGAAGGGCCCTGTGCCAGCACCCACCTTTGTTTATGCCCAAGGCAGCCGCTGGTACATTCATTTCTGCCTCTGCCCCCCACGAGGGCTCCATTAGCCTAGCCTTGGGCATCCCCCACAGGTGGCTTAGTTACAACCCTGCGCTGCTGTTTCCAATACCTGTCTGAGTGCCCCCCAGCCAGCCCAACTGGAGAAAAGAGCTGTAACTCAGGGAGATGAAACCCGCTTACCCCAGGCCTCAGCTGGCCCACCAGCCAGGCATGGCACTAGGGTCTACGGGGAGGAGCTGGGAGGGTGCCTCTGAGGCTCTGAGCTGCCGCCTGTGTCGACCCCACACACACCTGCTCCAGCTCCATAGGCTCAGGACCGTGACTCACCAGGATGGCTGAGGAGGAGGCTCAGAGAGGCTGAGACACTTGCCCAAGGCCCCGTATTCAGATCCAGGTAGAGCAGAGCTCCCATATGGTGGGTGTGGGCTCTAAGGTCGGCCCACTCCCCTGTGTACCAGGCTGGCAAGAGCTGCCCTGCCTCCCAAGTCAGATTTCACGCTCCAGATCTCCAGGAGGCTCGGGATGGGGTCTTTTGCAGAAATCTCACACCTGCCAGGTACCAGGGCTGCTCGCAGTGGGCTCCCACTGGACAGTGCTTTCCCAAGCTTGCCTGCCCCCCTCCAGTTCTCTCTGTAGCACATGTCTGACCCCAGACTTCCCCTCGCCTGTCCTCACACTCACCCTGGGCCACAGAACCACCCAGTCAGCAAGGCTGCTGGGCCAGACCCTCAGCACTTCACAAAGTCGGCATGTTCCTCTGGGTTTCTATAACTTGGGCTATCATTTGCAAATAGCAAACCACACAGATCCTAAGAGATCCTGAACGCTTTGCTTCAACTGTCCTTGATTCTTAACCTGACCTACAGGAGAATCGTGATTGTCATGATTAACATATACTGGGTGCCAAGAAAATGGCCTAAGTGCATTCCATGCATTACGGTATTTATTTCTGGAACCACCTTTAAATGAGCACCTTCAGAGGTCTCATCCTACAGATGAGGAAATGGCTTCTAAGTTCTGGAGCTGAGGCCTTAGTTCAAATCCTGTTCCTCTACTCACTAGCTGTGGGCCTCAAGCAACTAACCAACCCCTCTTTAAGCCTCATATCTACATCTGTAAAACAGAGATAAATATAGTTCTTACTTCAAAGTTCTGTGATGTCTGATAGGTATTCCGTGCAGAGAGCCTGGAACAGGGCCTGGCCCTTGTCAGCCTTCATCCTCCTCCTTATACCCAGCCAGGGCTGAACTGGACCCCTGTCCCCACCACCACCCAGGTATCTTCACCAGATCACACCAGATGTCCTTGTCCCTGGCACTAACACTTGGGGGCCACCCTGCTTCCCATCCAGGGTGTGCCACCAACACTGGGGATGCCCTGGTCACTCTGCAGGCTGAGGACAGGCTCAGCTCTCCACCTGCCTGGACCCCTTTGCCCCAGACCAGCCCTGTGCCCCATCCCCATGCTCCAACCACAGCCCAGGGCTGGGAGACTGCCCCCACACCTCACCTGCTGCCCTGCCAGGGCCCCCCAGCTGCCTCCCCTCTCCACACAGTCCCAGGTCCCAGGTCCCACCTCCTTCCTTCACCCCCTGCCAGATTTGAGGCATCTGGCAGAGCTAGGCTCAAGCCTGGTTCTAGCACATGTGTGGCCTGGGGCAAATTCCTTGCTGAGTTTCAAATGCCTCACCTGTAAAATGGGAACAATGACCTACTTCGCTGGACTCTGAGAATGGGATAAAATACTAGCAATTATGGGGCAGCTGCTGATGTCCAGCCTCTGCTATGTGAATCTGAAACCCTTCTTTCCTCTAATCCTTAGGAGATAAGAATGTTTCATCTCAAGAACACACAGCAGCCAGTCCAATCAAGAAGAGCCTTTATGGTTCTCTACAAACAGCAGCTCAACAGTGATGAAGCGAGCCCACTGCCTGCCCCCACGTGTCGCAGGCTCCAGGTGGACGTGAGGGGATGTTAGGTACCTTCAGTCAGGCCGGGCGGGGCAGGGGGCGGGGGGCAGAGTCCAAGTGCGTGGTTAGTGCCTCGAGGTCTAGTCCAGGAGGTCAGTCTTTTTTATAGTTCATGATTTTGAAACCCTTCCTCCTGTCCCCCAGGAGCGGGAGCACCAAGGGAGTACATGGGAGGATGCAAGATTACCCCCAGATGGTAGTGAACATGAGCCCCATGGTGGGGTTGCTCGGGGACAGGGATATGCCTCAGCTGGCTCGCTTTCCCTCCTCACACCCCCCACCCATGATCGCTAAGAACACACTCAGGTAAAGGGGTGGATGCGTGGATGCTCACCCCACCCAGCTTCCTGGGTGGCCCTGAGTGTTCCCTTCAGATTAAAGCTGAGGACGAGGTCAGGGCCCCCTTGGGACCTCAGACACAAGCATAGTCAGGACCTGGGAACTTTGAGTGAGGACAGTGGAGGCTGTAGCCACACCCTGTTCCACCCCCCCACCCCCCGCCCCCCGAGCTCCTGCCCCAGGTCTTACCCATACAACCTATAGACCAGGATGGCGAGCTCTGAACTACCTCCAGGAACGCCAGCCCGGCTACCATACTTGGGGCCTCAGGTCCCACAGGACTCAGCTTGGCCACCTGTCCCCATCTCCAGGGTCCCCTTCTGGGCTTCACCTTCCTCTGCCCCTCCCCACCAGGGTCAGCAGCCCCCTCAAGCCTCCAGTGCTGAGGCCCCTCACTGAGCCAAGCGTTCTTCCTCCAAAACCTGTTACTCTCCCCAAACAGGCAAGACCATGGCTGGAACATGGATTTGGGGCTCCTCGGGCCCTCTCCTGCTCTTATCACCACCGAGGAGCCCTGGGAAAGCAGGTCCAGCCCTTGCTTCACTGAAGGGGAATACCAGATGGGAAAACCCACTCGCATGCCGTTCCGGGCCACCCGTCACGTCCAGGACCAGGGCTCTTGCCTGTCGGCTGGGAGTCCAGAGCCCACCACCCCCGGGAGGCCGAGCTGTGGCACCTGGCCCCCAGGCCCACCCACACGGATGCCCACGGATGCCCGTGCCCTCCCTGAGGTGAGGAAGACAGGGTGAAGCAGATCCTGTGACTTGGGCCCCCAAAGCCTCACCTCCCATTCTCCGACCTTGGGAAACTGCCCACCTTTCTGCAGGGCCTGGTTGGACCCGCAACCCCACGTGAGTCGGCTGGGACTCGGGCCCTGCCTTCAGCCCCCAGCCACTGAGAGGCCCGGAGACCCCTGACACCCAATGGGGGCGCGGGGGTCTGCCCCCAAGGCCAGCCCTGTGAGGGCCCGGCCCCTGCCCCTCGGCGCCTCCTGGCAGCCACCCCCACCACCCCCGTGGTTAGAAAAGGAGAAGCACTGAGGGGCGGGCGGGGCTGAGGCAGGCGGGGAGCCATGGAAGAGCAGGAGGGCAGCGTGGTCAGGGCACCTCGGGTGGCAGCAGGGGCGTGTCTGAGTTCTGTGCCGAGAGGCTGGGGGACTCAGACCCGATGAGCCCGACGCTGTACAGATTAAGGATGGAGTCGGCAATGATGCGGGCCGTGCGCTTCTGGTAGCCGCCCGAGGTCACCATGAGGATGGGCACCTGGCGGCCCCGGACCACCCGAAACACCAGTTCGTCCCGCTTCACGATGCCCTGCAGAGGGAGGGTGGGGGCCGGCTCAGGCGGGCCGGGTCCCCGTGGCTTCGGGAAGCCCTCCCCACCCGGCCCCTCCTTGACGTCAGGAGAAGCACCAGTGCTGCCCGCCTTCCTGCTGCCGCGGGTCCCCAGGGGAGACCCCGCACCCCCCCCCCGGGGTCGGGGCGCACCTGTGGGCTGATGGACAGCCCCCCAAGGCGGTCACCCTCGAGGATGTCGGTACCCGCGTTGTACACCACGACGTCGGGCAGGTGCTCTTGGAGGGCCTTCTGCAGGTTCCGCTCCACTTTATCCAGGTACTCATCATCCTCCGTACCCCATTCCAGCTCCACCTTCCGCCTGATGGCCTCTGTGGGGGAGACAGGGACAGCCCTCATGTGCAAAGAAGGCAAACAGGCTCAGGAGGGTCAGGGTTGCCTGGGACCTCAGGCAGGATTGGAAAGGGTCTGACTCCAGCACTGCTCTGCCTCATGCCAGCCAAAATGAAGCCAAAGAGCGCTAAGAACTGCCAAGGGGGCCCAAGGGAGGGAAGGGGCTGCAGATAAAACACTTTGCCCTGAGGATTTAGAACCCTTATGGGTGATAATCTGATTTCATCGCCTCCTGGAGCCTCTGCCCAGAAATGCAGCCACCCTGCTGTGCCCAACAGGCCCAAATCTCCAGCACCTTGGAAAGACTCAGTTCAGAAACCGTGCCCCTGGGCCACATCTGGGGCGGAATTACCCTCAACAGATGCACCGGCACAAATGTCCCCTGTTTATTTGCAAAGCGGGCAGGTTGCTGTGTTTTCCAGGTCCATCTAGGAGTCTCTGCATTTTGATTGATCAGTTTCACCCACTCCATTTATTTTAACAATTTTTATATTTGACCTGGTTTATGTCATCTTATTTTATATTCTATTTATCAAATTTTTCCTGCCGTTTCTTTTTTGGTCATTCCCTGTTTTCTACCAGAAAAATGCCTACGTTGGAGGGGTTCTGTTTTATTCCTCTGGTGGAATTATATTACCCTAATATAATATTGGAAAGGTTTATGGGGTTTTGAATGGGGCAAGCGACTTAATTCTCAGTCTGCATGTCTGTAAAATGGAAACAATCCCTGCCTTGCAGGGATGCTGAGAATAAATGAAGTGCCTTCTGCAGAGCCCAGCACGTGGGGAACACCCCAGAGAGAGTGCTCCATCCAAGCAGGAGTACATTTAACACTGAAGGATAAGGGGCAGCTTACGCTTGGCAAAGCGGTCCCCAGGGTAGATGTGCCGGTTGTAGACATCCATGATGTACACACGCTTGTCACCCATGAAGTCCCGTTCATGTCCATTGCCCTGTGGGGAGGACATGAAAGCTGCTTGCACGCAGGTGCCCTCAACAAGGAAGGAACACCCCCACACACACACCCCCCCCAGGAAATGGCCCATGTGCCTGGGCAGCTCAGCTGGCCCTTGGAGGCAGGGAGTCTCTTGGCTGTTAAGTGGCAGAGCTGGAATTCAACCTCAAATCCCAGCCCCGTGGTCTTCTAGTGTGACCTGGAGCAAGCCCCAGCCCTCTGAGTTTTTCTCCATGGGATGAGAAAGGAATTCTAGCCCTGCCACACTCTCTATAGTCTGCAGGTAGGATCAGCTAGGGTCGGGGGCGTGAAAGGTAAACTGGAAAGGATTGTGCAGGTGTGACTAGGTTCTGAAGCTCAGCGTCACAAGCCCCACAGTGGGGCACCCGCCAGCACAAGGGCACAACAGCAGGGGTGAGGGAGTCGTCCCCAAGTGCCCATTTAATGTCCTGTCCTGTCTGGCCAGAGGAGCCAACCCTCAATTTAGAGTCCTGAGAAGGAAGCCCTGCCCTCTGCTGCTTCACCCTCAGGCCGTGAGTTCTTGGGTAGTGGCCTCAGGCCCAAGTAACCCTGAAGACAGGTGTGTAAGCATTTGTCTGAGGGCCAGGGCCACAGTGGTCCTCAGCTCTCCACAGGGGGTAGCACCTCAAACTGACTAGGAAGCACTGGGAAGCCACAGCAGGCTTTAGAGAGCATGGCATCAGCAGACCCAGCTTCAGGAAGAGCCTTCGGCCTGGTGTGTTGGGCGGTCAGAAGGGAGCAAGGACCCTTGGGTTTGACAGAAGCAAGGAGAAGCCAGCGTGCTGGGTGGCCTGAGTGGGGCAGAGGGACAGACGGACCCTCTGCTTCCAGCCTGAGGCTCAGAAGATGGGCAGCGAGGAGAAAGGCAGATCAGGGTGGGGGTGGCAGAGACCCGGCCTGGGGCTTGGCAATGTTCCCAGGGGGAAGGGAGCCCCACGATGGGCAGTCATGTGACAGCTGACTGTCATGGGGGCCCGAGGAGGCCGGGCCAGGAGACTGCAGCCCCACAGGGTACTCACCTGATGGGCATCAAGATCAACGATGGTGGCTCTGGAGATGCCCTCCACTCGCTCGAACAAAAACTGCCAGGGGAAGGGAGGGGGGCCGTGAGAACCCACACAGCCAGAGGACACAGCCCCAGGGATTCCTAGTTGGTAAGGGGCCAGGCGGGAGGCCGCACATACTTGTGGACAATCAGGCCACCAGGCAAAGACCTCACGCCCAGGAGGACTGTGTGGCTTGAGAGAAGCATGTGTGAGGGGTCAGGGAAGGCTCCCTGGAGGAGGCAGCATGTGCTGTGACCTAGGGGGCTGGAGGTCAGGAGCAGGGCAGGCAGGCTAGCCCTCAGGGACAGCCCAGGATTCCTCAGGAAATATATAGAGGTTGGAAGGGGGAAACCTTCCCTCAAGGCTGGACCTGGAACTTCATCCTGCGTTCCCTGCCTTATCCTGCAAGGCCAAGTTCTCATGCCGCCTTCTCCGGGAAGTCTTCCTTCCCCTTCCCCACCCTCTTGGAAGGTCTCCCGTGTATCCCTCTCTCTGAATGGCCAGGGTCTGCTGACCTGTCCCCCCGCCCCTATTAGTCTGTGTGCCCTGTGAGAACAGAGACCACACCAGGCCATTCCTGACGCCAGAACCAGGCCAGGCACAGGGTGGTTAAGGGGAGCTCTGCAACCCCACAGAGGTGTAAGCAGGGATAGTGTGAGCCCTGTCCCTTGCTTCTCTGGGCCTGGGTCTCCTCATCTGCACAGGTGAGGCATAAATGAGGTACGCCATGGCCAGTGCAGGCTGGGGCAGGGCTGAGCCTGCCGGAACCAGCCATTGCAATCCCCATCTTTATTTCTACCTGCTCCTCACTCTGGGGGAGCAGTGCGCTCCCTATATTGTTGACAAATAGGCTGCTGTCTCCTGTCCCTGCCATTGTTGGAGGCTGTGCGATCTCCCTGCAGAACAGGCCATGCAGATGAGCAAGTGACTGCCTGGGCAACCTGCACGCTTCCTCTCCTCCTGGGACTCAGTTCCCTTCTCTGTCATGTGGAGAACACCAAACTGGGGGTGGCGGGGGGACCCCCGGGAGGGCTCCTGGAGGCGAGTCCCCACGTGCTCTCGGGCGCACCTTGATGGCCAGTGTGATGTCCGCGTAGGCGCAGAAGCCCCCGCCCCGGTCACTGGAGCAGTGGTGGAAGCCTCCACCTGCAGGAGGGCAGACGCGGTGTGGTCAGGGCCAGGCACTCCCCTGCCCCTACATCCTGCCCGTATCCCAGCCCTGCTCAGCCAGGCTCCGGGAACTCCAGATTGGCAAAATGAACTGAGAACCCCGAGTCATGAAGACAGCTTTGTCATCAAGGCTATCCCTGCCCAGAGTACGAAACCTCTCAGGGTGGTCCTGACAAGTCACTCCCCCCCCACTACCCGTCACAACCCCGAGGGGCCCAAGGCAAAAAGTTGTTCCTTGCCTCTGTAGGGCCAGGCCACCTCTATGTGACTTCCCATGCCTGGAAGGGGTGGTGGGGCTATGGGGGCCCGTTTACCCTGGGATCACCCACATTCTGCAGGTGGTAGAAAGTGATGGCCAGGAGGGGCACCTTCTGTTGGTCATGGGCACTCATGGCAATGGGGAGGCCCTGGACACCAGGATCCGGCCCCTGCTTCTACCCCACCCTGAGAGCCCATTGCCCCGCAACCCCTACAAAAAGAACTCGAGTTTCAGGGGCCTCTGAAACTGAGCCCAACAACTGTCCCACCCAGCAGTTCGAATCCAGGACCCATGGCTACAAAGGACTCGTCTCTTTTCACACCAACAGGTTGTCAACAGATCTTAATAATGAGATAACAGCCAATTGTGAACTCCCAGACTGGGCACAGAACTTATAGAAACCTCCCTACAGCTCCAAGTAGGGGCACTAGTACCATCATCTCCATTTTACAGATGAAGAAACTGAGGCACACAGAAACTCAGCACCTCGCCTGGGATCACACAGCTCACTAACGAGAGCCCTCTTGAGCCAAGATTCAAACCCAGGCTGGATCCGGGCCTGGGCTCTTAACTGTCAGGTCACAACACCTTCCACAGGAGAAGGGCTTCCCGGGGTCTTCGTGAGGACCCTGCTGTAGACGTGCAGAGTGTGCCTCTTTCATTCATCTGTTCAGCAGTCTATGATAACATCACAGTTATGCCAGACCCAAGGCTGGGTACCTGGCGATGCCAACTTGGAAAAGCCCCAGCCCCTGGCCTTGCAGAGCTCACAGGCAAAGTAGGGGTCCTCTGCTCCAGACTCTGAGCAAGCCACCAGGCTGCTCCCCATAGCTGTGTCCTCGTCAGTACAGTGGGATCAACAACAATGATGCCCAGCTCAGATGAGAGGCCAGACAGCAAAGAGGTGTGCTAACTGTGAAGTGCTGCGCCTCAGTGAGGGACAGATAAGGGACAAGGAAGATGTGTGTTGCCATCCCATGAGCCAGGCTTGCAGGGGAGTCCGGGGAACCTCAGACTATCAGCCTTCAGGTCCCCGAGGAGGACATGGTATTGACCCAGGCCTGTCTGCCCATCATGTGACCAAACCCCTGCGGGTGGTCCTGGGCCCCAGGAGGCTGATGGGAGATTTTTCAGAAAAGACTGAAATGCTGCAGGTTTGAGCCCCATTCAGGTCTGCCCAGGCGATGATGCAGGCTTTTGCAGAGGAGTGAGCTCCTTGTCACTGGAAGTATGCAAAGGCAGAGCTGGGGAACTCCTTTAGAGAAGGATTCCACACCAGATGGAGGCACTGGTTGATCCCTCCCAGACACCAGATGGCTGCATACTGTCCCCCATCCCACTTAATAAGGAGGTTCAGGGTGGCTCTGGAGGCACCAGAGCCTTGCCTCACAGAGCAGCTACCTGGCCCTCCCAGCCCCCAGGACCCAGCAGGCCAGGCTGGCCAGGGCACTCACCCACATTGATGGCCCAGCCTCGCTCCATGGCCAGCTTCCCTGCCTTTGGAGACAAGCACAGGGTGAGAGGCACAGGCAACTGTTTCCCTCACTCACTCATTCACGGATTCGCTCCTTCATTCCATAGACACTAGGTCCAGTCAGTGGGACGTAGGGCTGACCTATAAGGTAGGGTTCAGGCGGTACCCACCCTCCAGCAAGCTCGGACTCAGGCTTGGAAGTAAGTACCGGGTTGGCTGGCATATGAGATGTGCAGTACATCAGCCCCTTTGCAATTATGCAAAGAAACTGGAAGAAATCAAAGTGGTTATGATCACATGTGAGCTGACAATGATCTTAACAGGGCCTTCAAAGGGAAAATAGACTTTTTTTTTTTTCCCATGGAAATATGGCAGCCTGAATACCAAAATCCTGTAAGAAATCATCATTTGGGGGTGGGCAGTAATACCTCAAGAAATAAACAAAAAAGTACAAATTTGCAAAGCTAGAAAGAAAACTATCAGGATCAACAGGTCTTGATCCAGCCCTGGGTTAGATCATCCTACATTTAAAGCTGAAATGTTGGGATGCCTGGGTGGCTCAGTGGTTGAGCGTCTGCCTTTGGCCCAGGGCATGATCCCGGGGTCCAGGGATCGAGTCTCACATTGGGCTCCCCACAGGGAACTTGCTTCTCCCTCTGCCTGTGTCTCTGCCTTTCTTTCTGTGTTTTACAGACAACTACATAGGGGATGTGAAACCTCATTTTGCTGCGAGTGCTCTTTACTGCCATACCCATGATGCCAGGTGAGCAGAGCATGACCCATCACTGAAGTCATGGGGGTTTGCTTTTCCACCTTGAGTTGAGTATATTGGTGCCAGTTTGATTATATACTCTCTGGGGCATAGGGACATGTCTTTATATACCAGCAAATACGGTAACTCCAATAGGAGATGGGGGGTGGGCGGAGGAACAAGGAATTCAGTGTCCCCAAGGCAGCAGAGCACGTGGGAGAGGCTTTGGGAGAAAAAGTCCTTGTTGCTGTGCCTGGAGGACTATTTAGGATTTTATGCAATTACCAAGAGGGAGGAGCGTATTCCAGACGGAGAGCTGGGGAGGGGGGGAAGCCCAGAGGTGTGGGGGTCCCAAGCCCAGCAGGTCCTTCTGCCAGCCTCCCCACCTACCATGATGGTTCCTCCTGTTTGGGTCCGAAGGGGCTTCAGCACCTTCCTCTGCACAAGGAAGTTCGGGAGGAAGATGACAGGGGGGATCTCTGTGATGGTCGCAACAGCGAAGGACCACTGCGGAGGGAGAGACGCAGGCCATTGGCCTCCCACTGCTGGCAGAGCTCAGAGGCTGCAGCTGGGAAATCCGATTCCTTGTAGTGCCGGTTTCAAGGTGCCCTGGAACTTCCAGTCTGGCAGACTGTCAAACTGGTCAGAAATGAGAGCCCCCCACCCAGCTTTGGGCTCCGGAAAGAGCAGTTTCCCTAAAACTGTCGGTCCCTTCCTCTGTGCTCCACAGCTCTTGGCTGCCCTCCTGTGCCCACAACAAGAGCTGCAAGTCACAGGGGTTGCAGACCCAGCACTGGCCCAGCCTGCCCACTGTACAAAAGGAGGGGACACTGAGGCCCTGACCTGGGAAGATCTTTCTTTCCAAGGTCACACAGTGAGTCACTGGCAGCGTCGGCACTGGAAGCCCAGGTCTCCTGCTCTCCTGGCACAGCGTGACCTCTTCATGCACCGGGAATCAGATCTCCCTCCAAAGGGGGATCAGGCCCTCATCTCGGCTGCTGAGGCAGGAGGGTCCAGGGTACCCAAAAGGCATTTGCCCCCAGATCAGAACACAGCCTTCCCTATGACCCTGCCCAGGCCCCTGGGCAAACGTCCATGCACCCAGATCCTGAACCATCTCCTGCCTGGCTGGGGATGTACCTGCATCTGCGTCGTCTGCTCTCACCCCAGGCAGGACCTCAGTGGGGCCCAGGGCCCTCTGCAAATGTTTACTGAGTGTCTGCTAGGCAGCAGGTGCCAAGGTGGAGACTAGTGAGGAGGCACTTAAATGCGACAAAGCCTTCGATGGAGAGCACGGTCTGTGTCCGGGTGGGAGCAGAGAGGCATTCTGGAGGCAGTGACCTTGAAAGTGAAACAAAGTTGCCCAGATATCAGGGTCAAGGTGAAAGGAAAGACACCTGCTAGCAGACGGAAAGCAAGTCCAAGTTCCCGAGAAGTTGGGTACGGCTGGGACAGGACTGTGCCTGTCACATAGGGCCTGGGCTGCCAGAGACTGTTCTCAGACAGCCTCGCCAGAGCAGCAGAGAGCCATCAGACAATGCTTTCCCAAGCTGTTCTGGCCACACCAGGAGGACCATGTAGGAGAACTCCAATAGAAGCAGCCACTGCCCCTCAGGGGGCGGGGGGAAGCCAGAGATGATGAGGGCCCCGGAGAGGTGAGAGGGGAACAGTTAACAGACAATACGAGAGGGATAGGCAGACAGAGGGGTCAAGGATGCAAGGTTGGAACCACAACACTCCACACCTAAAGGGTAAAGCCCAGAAGTGTAGCCCACTGGGACAATTGAGGGCTGTTCTGGGACAGGTTAGGGCAGGCCAGAGGTAGGGCATTCAGGTGGCCAGGCAGAGAGAAGTTTCAGGAAGGAATAAGCAAGGAGAGGTGCTGGGACGCCTGGGTGGCTCAGCAGTTGAGCATCTGCCTTCGGCCCAGGGCATGATCCTGGAGTCCAGGGATCAAGTCCCACATTGGGCTCCCTGCGAGGAGCCTGCTTCTCCCTCTGCCTGTGTCTCTGCCTCTCTCTGTGTCTCTTATGAACAAATAAATAAAATATTTTTAAAAAGAGAGAGAGAGGTGTTGAAGACAGGGAGCACTGCCACTGGGTTCCCCCACCAGGAGAGGAGATTTAGGGCAGGAGAGGTTTGCTCAACGAGGGAAAGGAGTCAGCAGAGAGGGAGAGGGAAGGGCCAAGGATGGAGTGAGACAGACAAAGGGCACACACCTGAGAAAGTCCTGGCAGGCTTCCTAGCTAGAGAGCACCACTCATGGCCGGGACAGGACCCATGTCAACCTTGTAGGGGCCACTGCAGCCACCCCAGCCAAAAGGGAAGACATTGTCAGGGTCCGGGTATGCTGGGCACCCATGCTGCCTTGAACTGCACTAACCACCTGTGTGGCCACCCCTTTCAGGCCACCAAGGCTGAGGACAGTTGAAGGCTGGGGAAGCTCACTTGGCTACCTCACTCAAGTGAAGGAGCTGGTGAGCAGGGCCCATGGAACCTCTGCCACCTGCAGGCTGAAAAGAGGTACCCAGCCAGCCTTCCTCAAGCCCCAGCCCTCTGGTTGTACAACATGGAGGCCCCACAGGACCTGGGAGGACGTGGGGGTGCTAGGGCTGAGAGCAGGAAGGTTGGAAAGCTCCAAGACCTGTCCATGTCTGTGTGCATGTGGCATATGTGTGCACGTGCACATATGTGATGGGGGACAGACCCAGGGAGCGGAAGGTGGCCAGCTCTATGCGTTCAGCACACCAGTCCCACAGCCCAGCATAGGCCTGGCACATGGGAGGCATGGAGCCACCGTTTGCTATGAATTAAAACTATAAAACTAAATGAGTCACCGAGGGAACACACTAGGTCCCCTGCCTCCCTCTCCGCCTCAGCAAACTAGCAGGGAATAAGGATGGAAAGGAAATGAAACCTTATCCTGCCTCCTGAGGGGTCCAACATAGATGCAAAACCATGAAAAGGGCATTTTTTAAAGTACGTTCCACAACGACTGTCTAGCTCAGCTCTCCATCAGGAAAGGGTTCCGCGTCAAACAAGTCTGGGAAACACGGCTTATGTTGTCCGCCTCCTGGACATTCACAACACCCTCTGGCGTGTTAAAGGCTCTAAATTTCACAGTGAAGAATCCTGTTTAACTTCGTCTCGCCCCGTTTCCCAAACTTCCTGGCCACAAACCTCCAGCAGCCTCCTTTACTTTTTACGTAACACGTACTGATCTTTGAAAAGCTACAGTCATGTGGGACCCACGGGGAACCTCCTAGGCTAGAAAATGAATTTTACATGAGCCAGGCATAAAGTCACCAGAAGCACATCTGGGATTTAGCCAAGGGGACCAGTTCCCTTGGGAGAAGGTGCACGTCTGCCAACGCATCTCCACTTCCGGCCGTGAAAGAGGGTGCTAGACGTGTCAGCCTTCTCCCAGGCCCAGCGGTGGTTTCTGCACAAGGCAGTGACACTGCCTACTGATGATCTAGACCTGTGCTGCCCAATCCAGTGGCCATCAGCCACACATGGCTATTTCGGTTCACTTTTAAATTAATTTTAAAAATTTTAATTAGAATTTTGTGACTTTGATTAAAAAAAAAAAAACAACCATACTTCAATTTAAAAAATAGAAGTTTGTTTCTCGGTCTCACTAGCCATAGTTCAAGTGCTCAGTAGCCAAATGTGGCTAACGGCTCCTGGACAGAGCCCTTCTAGAACATTTCCATCATGGCAGAAAGTTCTGTTGGATAGTGCTGCTCTAGAAAAACTACCAGTGGCCAGGGTGAAAAATAAATGAGGGGGTGGGGCAGGCTGGTGACCAGGCCCTGGAGGATGGGGCCATGTGGGAGCACGACAGAGGGAGGGCAGATACTTTATCTGGGACGTGCGCGTAGCAGGCGGAGATGAAAGCGCCCAGTTCTGCCAGCAGGTCAGGCCCTCTGAGAGCCTGGCCCCAGGCAAGGGCATTGAGAGATGGGCTAGATGGAAGCAGGGCGGGGACAGGGCTCAGCAGTCCTCCTCAGAATCAGACTGGTCCAACTCAGGTCTCTGCCACTGCTGGTGAATTTGGGCACGGCCCTTTACTTCCCTCCTGACTCCACATCCATGAAACAGGAGCCCCTCCCCATCAGTCCTAAAATGAGAACTTAAACCCATCCACCAGGCCTATCCTCATCTCCCCATCTGAAGTACCCCCGCTGGGCACCCCCCTCCCACTCCCACCCCTACCCTTGCCTCATCTTTCTGCACAGCACCTGTCTCCACCTGACATATGTCTCTGTTGCTATCTGTCCCTTCCAGAAGGATGTCAAGGGCCAGGAGGGTAGGCACATGCCTCATTCCTGCCATATAGACAAGGCCAAGAGTGACGCCTGGCACACAGTAGGTGCTTACAGTACATGCTGTCTATTCTTGCCCAGACCTCTACCTGCATACTCCTCAGAGGAGGCCACCTCACCTGTGCCCCCCAGTAGAGCCCAAAACAGTGACTGGCTGATAAGGGGCTGTGACAGCCTGGCCCTGCTCCTGAGACAGCCCAGAGCTGCTTCTGTGGTCCAGCGAGGCCACACCTCTACTGCTCCCTCCTATGTGCCCAGCTTCTCTACACCTCCCATCCTCTCTTATACGTTTCATAGGGAAGCTTGCCCTCAAGGAATCCCTTGCACCTCCATTCCTAGCAGGCTCTGCTTAAGCAAGTTTCAGAACCGCTGCTCTACAGAACTTGACCCCCACAGTGCTGAATGAATGAATGAATGTATGAATGAATGAATGAATGACATGAACAAGGGAGGTTTGCCCAAGCGTAATGTCCATTGCCCACCAAAGGGCATGGCCTGCGAGCTTCCCTATCTCAGGGCCTGGCCAGGTGTCAGGGCCTCCATGTCCAATTCAGCCTTTTGGGGATCTCACAGATAGCAGGACACATGAAATTGGAGATACCTCTGGGATCCACACATGCCCCATACTCTCAGCTCTAGAAGGCTCTATTCTCCAGCTGCCTGATTTCCTCAGGTAGACCCTCAGAAATCCAAAACAAGAGGGCACTTGGGTGGCTCAGTGGTTGAGTGTCTGCCTTTGGCCCAGGGCATGATCCTGGAGTCCTGGGATGGAGTCCTGCATAGGGCTCCCTGCATGGCGGAGCCTGCTTCTCCCTCTGTCTATGTCTTTGCCTCTCTCTGTGTGTCTCGTGAATAAATAAAATCTAAAAAAAAAAAAAAAAAAAAGAAAAAAAATAGAAAAAGAATTGCTCTCAGGGAAGAGATAGCTGCAACCCTTCAGAGTCCCAGTGGAAGTGGGAGCAAAAGGAGAGAAGGGAAAAAATTCATTTGATCATTTCAGTTGATGAAGAAGAAGCCTCTGCCAAAATCCAACACCCTTTATGATAA
This sequence comes from Canis lupus familiaris, assembly GCF_011100685.1. Lineage (NCBI taxonomy): Eukaryota > Metazoa > Chordata > Mammalia > Carnivora > Canidae > Canis > Canis lupus. The sequence goes on along the minus strand of NC_049241.1, from coordinate 3,831,711 downwards.
AGTCAATCAACAGGCTAGGAATAGAAAGCAACTCCCTCAACCTGGTAGACGGCATCTATCATACACATAAGTGTGCACATATACACATACACCCAATCCCATAGCTAATGTCATACTCAGTAACTAAAAAATGGAAAACATTCAGCCTAAGATCATGAACAAGATAGAGAGAAGCCTGTTTTTGCTACTTTTATTCAACCTCATACTGGAAGTTCCAGCCAGAGCAATTAGGCAAGAAAAAGAAATAAAAGGTCTCCTAATTAGAAAGCAAGAAGTAAAACTATCTCTTTTCACAGGTGGCATGACGCTGACTACAGAAGATCCTAAAGAACACACACACACACCCCTATTAAACTGAAGAACTAAATTCAGTAAAGTTTCAGGATACAAGATCAACACATAAAAATCAGTTGTATTTCAATACCTTAGCAACAAATAATCCAAAAAGGAAATTTAAAAAGATTTCAGGGGCACCTGGGTAGCTCCACCAGTTAAGTGTCTGCCTTTGGCCCAGGTCATGATCCCAGGGTCCTGGGGATTGAGCCCTGCATTGGTCTCCCTCACTGAGCAGGGAGTCTGCTTCTCTTTCTCCCGCTGCCTGCTACTCCCCTGCTTGTGTTCTCTCTCTCTTTCTCTGTCAAATAAATAAATAAAATCTTTAAAAAAAAAAAAAAAAGTAATTCTATTTACGGAGGCCCAGGTGGCTCAGTTGGTTAAGCTTCTGACTTTGGCTCAGGTCATGATTTCAGGGTCCTGGGATCAAGCCCCATGTCAGACTCCCTGCTCAGCAGGGAGCCTTCTTTTCCCTCTTCCCCTCCCCCTGCTCATGCTCTCTCTAATAAATAAAATATTTTTTAAAAGTATTTTTACCATTTTACCATTTACAAGAACATCAAAAATAGTAAAATACTTGGGAATAAATTTAACTTTAAATTTAAGGAGGTGCAAGACTGGCACCCTGAAAACTACAAAATACTGCTGAAAGAAGTTAAATATCTAAATAAATGGAAAAATATCTTCTGTTCATGAGTTGTAAGACCTAATATTATAAAAAAGACAATACTCTCACAACTCATCTACAGAGTCAACACAACCCTTATCAAAATCCCAATGGCCTTGTTTGCAGAAATAGAGAACCTGATTCTATAATTCACAGGGAATCTCAAAGGACTTCAAAACACACACACACACACACACACACACACACACACACAAACCCCAACAACTTCAAGTTGTTTTGTTCAGGGACAAAGTTTGAGGACTTGCGAGTCCCAATTTCAAAAGTTACTACAAAGCTTCAGTCATCAAAACAATGTGGCAGTGGCATAGGATAGACATATGCATTGACTGAAACTCAAAATGGACCAAAGACGTAGACACAAACTAAAACTCTTAGAAGAAAACATATGAGTCAACCTTCATGACCTTGGATTTGGCAATGGATTCTTAGATGTGACACCAAAAGCACAAGCAACAAAAGATGAAATAGGTAAACTAAAGTTTAGCAAAATTTAAAAATTTTGTGCATCCAAGGACAGTATCAAGAGAGCAAGAATAAAATCTACAGAATGGGAGAAGATGTTATTTGCAAATCATATAATATCAAGAACACACAAAGAACTCTTAACACTCCACAACAAAAAGATAAGCAATCTAATTTCTTAATGTGGGCCAGTGACTTGGGCAGACACTTCTTCAAAGAGGATATAAAAATGGCCAATAAACAGATCAGTGCTATGAACCATTAGGGAAATGCAAGTTAGAACCACAATGAGATATTACCTCATACCCACTAAGTTAGCCATGATCAAAAACAAACCAGAAAACGAGGGTAGATGAGAATGTAGAGAAATTAGAACCTTTTTGAACAGTTGTTAGGAATATATAATGTGCGGTTGCTATGGGAATCATTTTGGGGTTTCCTCAAAGAGTTACCCTATGACCAGCAATTCCAGTCCAAGGAATACAAGCAAAATAAATGAAATCAGGTACCTAAGCAGATACTCCTACATGCACAGTCATAGCAACACTGTGCACAAAAGCTAAACGCTAGAAGCAACTTAAATGCCCGTTAACTGATGAATGGATAAACAAAATGTGGTCTCTCCACACACCAGAATATTAATCAGCCATAATAAGGAATGAAGTGCAGATACATGCCACGGGATGGATGATTCTTGAAAACTCCACGCTTGTGCTTGGTGAAAGAAGCCACACACTGAAGGTCACATATTGTAGGACTCCACGCACAGGAAGAGACATCCAGAAAAGGCAAGCCCATGGAGTTAGAACACGGGCTGGTGGTTGGTGACCAGGCGCAGGGGAGAAGGTGGGAAGGTGAATAACCGCTTTGTGGGCTCAAGACTTCCTTCTGGAGCGAGGAAAATATTTTGGAACTAAAGAGACATGATGGTCACACCACATTGTCAATGTACTAAATGTCACTGAATTTTATACTTTAAAATGGTTACTGGTGATGCTATCTGAATTTTACCATGAATGACAGAAAAAAGGAGACAAGAGTCCCCTCAGGGAAGAAAAGAGGAGAGAGAGAGAGAAGAATAGGAGGCAGCTTGGAGGGGGGGGCATTTCCCCAGAGACCCTCTGCCACTGAGACTTCAGCCCCCTCCCACCCCTGCTCTGCTGCTAAGGTCTCCCTCCCTCCCAGTGCTGTGAGGTCAGTGACTAGGTCCAAGTCCAAGAGGTGGCCAGACTTCCTGTGCCTCGGGCACCCATGGTTCTCTTTCTCTTGCATGTCCTTCTGCTTAAAACACTCCTTGGCTCCCATGGCCCTCAGAGCAAAGCCACAGCAGTACAAAGGGCCCTGTGTGGCCTGGCCCCTGATCATTTTCTGACCCCATCTCTTGCCAGTCTCCCCCACCTCCCATTTCGTCCCAGCCAGTGGCAAGTACTGTTTCAGAACCTATTGGACATGCTCTTGCCTCAGGGCCTTTGCACTTGCTGATCCTTCTACTTGGAATGCTCTCCCTCCACATTCCCACATAGCTGACTCCCTCCCTCACTGCCCCAGTCCATGATCACATGTCAGTAAGCCCCTCCCTAGCCTCCCTATTTCAAACTGCAGTCCCCACCACCCTCCACCCTCTTTTCTGCTGTACTTTTGCCCACAGCACTGAGTGCCTTGGAACACACCATATCATTGATTTCATTATCATGTCTTTGGCTGACTCTCTCCCACCTAAATGCCAGGGGCTCTAAGGAGAGGGGCTCTATCTCTTTTGTTATATCTTCCCTGGAACACAGAAAATGGTGCTCATTAAATACTTACTGAATTAAAAATATATATATATTTGCTGGATAAACGTATCCCAAGCACTATTCAAGGTCAAGATGTCAGATCAGCATCACACTAGCCCACACCCCAGGCAAACAGTCACTGGGGTTAGCAGAAGGCAAAAACTTGGCACTGGCCCAATCCAACCCTCAATGGGGCCAACTCTGGGCCTTGCACGCAGCAGGTGCTCTATAAACATTTCTTCCCCTGAATGGATAACACCTTGGCAAACCTCAGGCTACTGCATCTCCTTCCATGCTTAAAATATTAAGCATCGAAGGCCACACCAGGACAGGACCAGGCATGAGCCCTGGGATACAGGTGGGGGGCAGAGTGAGGTGGGGCAGTTGAGGGGGTGGCATCCCACAGGATGCACAGAAGAGCCAAGAAACCTGCAGGAACTCTCCAGGGCACTGTTCCAGGTGAATGTGGTGGGGGCAGGGGGGATGTTCCTGAGCTGCAGCCCCTAAATGCCAAAACTCCCCAGATGGGCCCATGTCCTGCATGAAGCTCTAGGACACATCACACCTCATCACTCCTCCATGGCACCTGGAACAAAATGCAAGCTCCTCCCATGGCTTGCAAGACCAGGGTGGCCAGGTGCTGCTAGCCTATCCTGACCTTGTGCTGTGCAGCCTCCAGCACCCTTCCCCCCTTCACCCCTTTAGGAGCCAAAGTCCCCTCCCCTTCCTGGCCTGTGGCTCTGGAATGTTATTCCCTCCCAGGCCACCCCATCAACCATCGTCCTCCACCCAGCTACCCCTCTATTTTCCTTCCTTTGTAGCCCTTGGTGCTCTGTGAAGTCCTCTTGTGTGGTTACTTCTTTCTTCTCGGTCTCCCACAACAAAAATGCAAATCCACGGGAGCAGGGAAACTTGCTTACTCTTCATTTTGTACCCAGAACACGGTCGGTATTTGATACAGATGTGCTGAAAGACTGACTACTTCACCTTAGTAGGTGCTATGGAAATCATCATGTTTCTCCTTATGCTCTTGCTGCCAGGGAGCTCCAAACCAAATACACAAGCCCAATCATAGCATCTTGCTTAGTCCTCTCAGTCGGCATATCTGAATTCTCCTGCTCTTGACTTCATTTTTCTACTTAGGTCTCTACCAGTCAACACTTTTTATCATTATTATTTATCACACAGTAAGCTGCCTTTAGGCTTTTAGGGGCCCAAGGCCAGCCATGCAGTCAGCCCCGAATAGTTCTCCTGAAGTCTCAAACAGGTGGGGTCCTAGAGCCTCTATCCCCTCTGCCCCCAGCCTTCCCCTGGCACATTCACATTCAGTCCACCCTGGCCCTACTCTGTTCTGGTCCCTCCCTGCCCCAACCCGCTGCCATCTGTCCCTGCTCCCCACCCTCACCCTCTGGACTCTGGCAGGCATGTCTTCCTGGCCCTGCTCCTGGGCTGTGGACTGTGACCATGCATGTCCGGGTCCCCAGGAAACCAGGGCAGCCAAGGACTGGGCTTCCTGCCAAGGCCTCACACACCTCTCTCTCCCAGGATCCAGGTTTCAACCTCTTCCTGGTAATCTTTCATGAGCTGACACTGTCGCAACTCCATCTAGAATTCTCACAGCTCGGGCCAGAGTCTGGGAGGAGGATGGGTAGCAGCCATGACCAGGAGCCGGGAAGACTATCTAGATGCCCTACCTAGGGTCTCCCTGAGGGTTGTGGCCTCTTTCTGGGCCTAGGCTTTTACACCTATAGAGGGGAGGCACTTGGTGACCTCTAGCATCTGCCATGGTGCTAGGTCTAAGATGAGCTGGGGGTCAGGAGTCTGGGCTCCCATACCATTGGCAGAGAACCTGTGGCATCCCTGACCGTGCCCCGCATCAGGGCAGGCTGGCAGCACCAGGTTCTGATGCAACCCTCCAGCCTAGCATCCCCTCTAGGGGAGCACCTCACACAGGGGTCTCAGACCCTCAAACACTGATGAGAGCTTTGTGGCCTATAGGCCACAAAGAAGTCACGAGCACTCTGCCTATAGGCCTGGCTTGGTCTGCAGATGGGATTTAAAAATCTTTTTTTTTTTTTTTTTTTACATTTTTATTTATTTATGATAGAGAGAGAGAGGCAGAGACACAGGCAGAGGGAGAAGCAGGCTCCATGCACCGGGAGCCCGATGTGGGACTCGATCCCGGGTCTCCAGGATCGCGCCCTGGGCCAAAGGCAGGCGCTAAACCGCTGCGCCACCCAGGGATCCCGGGATTTAAAAATCTTGAAATGAGTTGCCACTTTAAGAAACTAGGGACTGCTGCTTAATAATCTGAATTTCTAACTTCTCTTAGAAAGCCAGGCCCCAGGCCACCCTGGGCCCACAGTGGAGCTGAGTAGCAGCTACCCACTTGGGAAGGGGCAGGAGCTCCCCCATTTGCCCCCATACACCACCCCCACCTGCCTGACCACTTGTTTGTAGTCCCTGCTTGGCCCCAGGGAGTTTCAAACTAGTTTCTAGCCCAGCAGTTTTCAACAAATCTTTAGCAGTAGCAGTTCTTAGAATAGAATCTTAAACTTCAGCCCAATATAAAGATAGACCTAAATGGGACAGCTTTGGTTGGATAGGGACAAGGGACGGGGGTCCCCTCACCCATCACGTCAGCAAGGATCTCTGAGGCTTGTTCATAGAACGCAGATTGAAAGGCACTAATGTAGAAGCCAGAAACCCCTATTAAGGTTCAAACTCCACCAAATGGGCATCCTCCCCTTTCATACCCCCAGGGACAGGGAGCTCACTACCTCCTGGAGCAGCCTAGCCCATCCCTGGTATCTGCCTTTTTATGACACCTTTCTCCTTCTCTTGGGGACCACAGGCTCACATGAGGAGCAGGAATGGAGCCCCTGGAGGCTGTGCTTCCCCAGGCTGGGCTGCCCCTGCTCTGGCTACCCCTCCCAGTCAGCAGCCCCCCAAGCCCCCACCCCTGTACCTTCAATTCATTGAGATAGCGTCTTGTGTGCACCACCAGCAGGTCCTCATCCGAAGCCTCCCGTGCCTCCACCAGCATGCCATCTGACAGAAGCTTCTCTTCTGAAACCACAAAGTGGGCAGCCCATCTCCCTGATGACCTGAAGGCAGACCCAGCTCCAGACCACCTCCTCCAGTAGGCTGTAGACTTGGCCTCTGCTCACCCTGCCCCAAGTCAGGAGGTGGGCAGCTGCTGGCTTCTGTGAACAGGTCACCTCCCGTGATGCCAGGCCCTCAGGCCAGAGGGCATCAGACATTGGGCACCCAGCAATCCTTGTTTCCCAAGCCACTGACAGCCCAGAGGTGAGCTCAGGTGTGGCTGGACAGCTTTCAGAAGCAGGTGGCACAGAAATCAATAATGTTAACATAAAGTGAGAAAAGCTCTTCTGGATTCTCCCTCCACCTTCTGGTGATGTCATAGGAGGCTCAGTGGGTATGGCCTCTCTTTAAGGCCTGCCTAAGCCCTCGCTTATCTCCCTTTTTAACCCAAAAAGCAGTAGCCACACAGACTGCCAGGCCACAGTAAGCAGCCTGAAAATTACAGTTTTGCTGCATTTATTTTTTTAACCGTGACCTTCTATTTATGGCAAATGAAACTGGATTTTCCCATTTAGATGATATAATGTTTCCTTTTAAAACAAGTTTAAGGTTTTTTTTTTTTTAAGCAGAAGCTAAGTTAATTTAAAAAAATAAGAAGAAGAAGTAAACAATGGAGCAGGTGGTATGAGAATATGGCAAAGTCCCAAAAGCGGCTTGCAAATAATTGATGTTTGGGTAACATTGCATCCACCAGACAAGATTTGCTCTGTTATGCAAAAGAAAATGCTGAAGCCAAGAGCAGGAAGTGCTCTAGGGCACAGTTAGAACAGACCCATGATGCTCTGGGTTCTAGAGAAATCACAAGGACAAGGTCAGAATCTAAGGAAACAGTGTTAATGTGTAACCCTTAGAAACCAACCGGCTCCATACATTTCCCACATATAGCTCCACATACAGAAGGCACTCTCTACTCTCTCTTCTTCCCCTTAATAACATTCCATGGCTCCCCACTGCCTTCAGGCAAAAGGCCAGCTCTTTTCTTGGCAGCACTGAAGGCCCTTCACCATGTGCCCCCTGCCTCCTTTCCACCCACATCCTCAGAGGAGAGACCTCAGGAGGATGGTCAGCTCAGAGATGAGGGAGACAAAAAACCCTATGCTGAGCTGCTGGGCTCCCAAGAAAGGGCAATGGGGGAGTGGCTCAGGCTGGGTCTGCTGGAAACAGAGCATGAAGGACCATAGTCTAGAAGGCAAGAGAACCTCGAGGTGAGTAGCAGGCTGGTCTCACTAACCACCCCACCCCACCCCCGTCCCCACACCGGGGTTCTCACCATCCTGGCACACCACTTGTACTCTTTTCTACTTAGAGTTTTCTTCGAATACTCATTCTGGTCACTATTGTAAATGGAAAATTGGTATCAATCGCCATAAATAGAAGTTAACCAAAAATAGAAAACATATGTGATAGAGACCAACTGTTATTAATCTGTAACTTGATTCTATTTTCTGCAACGTGCAGAGCCTGCTGCTTCCTCTACATTTGTTAAAAGGGGAAAATGGGCCTCGGTGTTAAAGACAGGCTAGCCCCAACGTGAAACTTTCTCCATGGCATGATCGGGATTATGTGATTTCAAGATCCACAATGCCTCGTCCTATGCTAGGTAACATTCCCTACTTCTGTCAATTTAAAGAACCCCTAATACGGGGTGGGGGGGGGCGGGTAGGGAAAATATTCTCACACTAGCCTACTGTGATTCCTATATTTCTGACCTAAACCAGAGCCAAAGCTGAAACTACACTCCAGAGCACCGCCCTAGTCAGCAGAATGAGCTGTGAAAGGTGGGAGCCTGGAGCTCTGAGTTCTAGACCCCATTCTGCCACTTAGTAGCTGTGTGACTTTGAGCATGTTCCCTAACCTTTCTGGGCTCCAACTTGCTCCATCTGTAATCAGTACGGTTGGGGCAAAGGCACCCTGCTTCTTGGACTCTCTGAGCTTATGGGGAACAGACACTGGATTTTTTTAAACCTCAGTTTCCCTCTGTCCATCTTTAATCAGCTCCCGTTCTCCTGGGCCTGCACGGACAGAGACTGGACCCAAGCCCACAGTGCTGGGGAGCAGTGAAGACTTAAGAGCAACATATCATGCTCAGAGTCTGTTGAAAAGACTCTTTGCCAGCACAAGCGGAAGGCAGTCTGAGGGCTGAGCCTGGAGGTGGAACAGTGCAGCTTGTGTTAGGGAAGACACAGGGAGGGGACTGGGGGCTGGGGTGGGGGAGGTGGGCTGGAAGGAACAGATGTAGGGTCTCACAGGGCCTTCCATACCTTTTAGGAAGCTGATCACCTTGCCCCATTTCCCTGCGTCAAAGGGGTGCAGTTTCTCCAGGCCCATGAAGGTTATGTTGTAGCGTGGTGAATACACGATGGGCCAGCGGGTCTCCGGCACATGCTGGTACAGCTGAGTTGTGTGTGGCCTTCCGTGTGCACAGGGACAGACACACACATGGGGGCAGTCTCAGTGCGGAAAGCAGCCTCCTCCTCCCTGACCACGCAGCCCTGACCCAGTACCTCTAGCTCCGTCAGCCCCAGGAAAAGGGCCACTTAGCAACAGCAACGACAGTCATGAGAGCAGCTCCTTACTGCGCACTGGCCCTTTCCCTGCACTATCCAACCCAAACCTCACCCAAGCCCTAGGAGGTAAGCACCAGCATCACAACGGAGGCCTGGAGAGGGAACCAAGGCGTGCCCAAGGTCACACTGCAGATTTGTGCGGCGCCCGATGTGCACCCAGGTGAATCTGGCTGCAAGGCCTCAGCATCTCACCTCCACATTACAACAACGACGCTAAACAGCTGTGCGGCCCTAGGCCTCAGTTTCCTTAACTGTAAAATATGTGACTGTGGCGAGATAATGCATCCAAACAGCTGAGCACAGAAAGCGCCCTATCCGGGAGAGCTGGGGGTTGGGGTGACAGTTCCCAGAAACAGCAGGTCTGGGTTCACGCAGGCTGTGGCCCAACCCGCCCAGGGATGGAGAGCACCTCAGTCCCGCCACGCAGCTGACCGCCCCCCCCCCCCCCCCGACATTACACCTCCGCCTCCGCCGCACCGGGACCAGAACGGGGCTCCTGCTGCTGCCACTGCGGGGCGGGGGGGCCTCCGCACAGCTGGTGGGGCCCGGGAGAGAGCCGACGTCAGACCCGCGCACGTCGCGCGCCCTCGCCCAGGTCGGAGCCCCGCGGCCCGCACCGGTCGGTCCCTCGGGCCGCAGGGAAGTGGCGCGGGGCCGGCCCGGGCTCACCCGGCTCGAGCGGCCCCTCTCCCGCCGTACCTGGGCTCGCACCTGGCGGGCCCGCCCGGTAGCCCGCGCACTCGTGCTCCCGCCCACAGGGACCCCTGGGAGCCCCGGGGGCTTGGACGGGCGCCCCACCCCGCGCCCCCACCCCCGCCTCACTCACATCCCGGGGCCGGCCCTCCCTGCGCTGGCCACTGCTCCGCGACCGGGCGGGGGGGGGGGGGGGGGGGGGCACAGCCCCGCCCAGGACACGCCCCCGGCCTCGGCCGCCTCCGCTGGGGGCGGAGCTCCTGCAGGCTCGGCCCCGCCCCGCCCGCGCCCGCGCCCGCGCCTGCGTCACAGTCACAGAGGGCGGGAGACCCGCAGGGAGCGGAGGCCACGCCTCCAACGGCTGCCAGGCGCCAAGTCCCGCCTCCCGCAGACACGTGCCCAGTGGAGTCCCGCAGGGCTCGAGAGCCCGCCCCCAGGGGGCGTGGCTGCCGCGCGAGGTCCGGCGCCCGAGGGAGGGGCCGCCCCAGGCCCCGCCCAGGCCCCGCCCAGGCCCCGCCCAGGCCCCGCCCAGGCCCCGCCCAGGCCCCGCCCAGGCCCCGCCCAGGCCCCGCCCAGGCCCCGCCCGCGCCGCCCTGCACCCCTGCCCGCTCCCGAGGCTGGGACTTAGGGACGCCTGGTTTCCCGGCGGACTCTGCGGCGGACGCGCAGTGTGACCTTGGAGGAGCGTCTGCGCTCTGGGGACTCCGTTTCCACCAGTAACATGCAGGCGGGTGCCCTGGCCCTGCAGTCTGTGACCTAGTGAAATCCATGACCCCTCGGACTTGAGGCCGTCTTCGGCGACCCCGAGGTGAGACGAGCACAACCCCCACACGTCATTTGGGCTCCCTGAGCCTCCGCGTCCTATCAGTAGGGCCGGGCCGGTGATGCAAAGCTCGCTCCCTGTTCCTCCCAGCCCCCAAGTCAAGACAGGCCCGCCAAGCGACAGCGGCAAGTGTCCTGGGGCTGGACCGTGGGACGAGGCTCCAACAACAGAGCCCCAGAAGACAGAGACAATGGGCCTCTCTGTTGGCCCAGCTGTCCCCTCCAGCCAAACAAGCAGCTGACCCGAGGGCTGCCAGGAACAGGGTAGCTGGGATCCCTGGAGGCTCCGTGAGGGTGCCCGTGGGCGTGACCGAGTGGGGCCGCGGGAAGGGGAAGGGCACAGAGGCTTGAACAATGCCCTCCAAGTGCCTGTCACTTGACTGAATGATGGCACTGGATTCTCGGAACCAAATCCTATGAGGGAGTGCTGTCATCCCACCAATTTTTTCATGAGTGAGCTGAGGCTCAGGTCTGAATTAAACCTACACTAGACCGCCTCTCAGCACCGCAGCCTTGGGCAAGTTGCTTTAGCTCCCTAGTCCTTCATTTCTGCCTCTGAAAATGAGGTGAGGCCTTCCCACCTACCTCAGGGGGAAGCTGAGATCATTGAGAGAGACAGTAATGCTGATTAATATTTAAAGAGCACCTTGTGTGTGTTGGGTCCAATTCTAAGAGCTTTATGATCACTTTAATCCTTGTAACAACCCTAAGAGGTGAACAGAGGTTATGCTCATTTTACAGATGAAGAAACCGAGGCACAGAATGGTGAAATAATTCACCCAAAGGTCAGGGATGTGGACAGCTGTAAACCATAGCCACAGAAGGCAAAAAGTAATATTTGAAAACAAGGGGCAAAAAGTGCGTGCAGTGACCCTGTTTCATCTCAAGAACTTGCTCTGTGGTTTGGAAAGCCACGCAGATAAGTCTGTTGTTGGGAAAACAAGGGTCTAGGGCAGGCTGGACTGGGGAAGCCACAGCCAAAGAGAGTGGGATTCCTCTGAGTAAGAGGGTTTTTTAGGTTGTCCTCTGTGTGGCTGAGGAGGGGGGGTGGACTGAGGAGCCCCCAGGGGCTTGGGAATAGCTTCAAACCACCCTGCCTGCCTGGACTGCTGAGCCACACTATCACTTGTGAAAAAAGTAAACTAGGTTATTCATACTGTTGGGGGGCCACTCTGTTACAGCATCCTAGCATATCTGCTCACCAAGACACTGCACTGGGACACAGCAGTGAACCCAGCTGGCAAGATCTGAAACCCTGGTCAAGCTCACAATGAAGTGACAGAGAGGAATCTCAAACTAGGAAGCAATCATAAATTGCAAAATATAAGTGTGTGAAAGGTACAGGCAGGGAGGTGGGGGAGAGTAGCGGTGCCCCTGATTTAGACAGTGGTCACGAAGGGACCTTGGAAGACATGGTTGTTTTCCACTTTTTAATCCTGTAAATCTGATTTTAAAATGTCATTGTGATATAAGAAGACACTGACTTATTGAGCATTATATACTTATTATTTTCACCCTTTTGTACAATCTTGGAATATATTTCATCTTCAAATTAATAAGAAGCTCTCAAAACATTAACACTCCTTTTGAAAAATATAGGCATACAAATGACAACATTAACAGCAGAAATGCACCAAAGATGAAGAATAAATGGCACAGATCCATTATTTCAATATTAGTTAATATGAATTAAATTGACACTGTTAAACCAGGCCCTTTAACAAGTAAGCACCTTTATTTGCATTCCAGTATCTGGCAACAATAACAATAATATTAGCTAGTGTTTTTTAAACCCTTAAGAGTGCCAAGCACTGCTAAACATCTACAATGTGTTTTGTTGTTTGTTTTATTGATGAAGAGATGACTTCCATTTTTTTTTTATATTTTCAAAAATTATTTCACTTATTTATTTCAGACAGAGAGAGAGAACGAGCAGGGGGGAGAGGGGCAGGGGAAGAGGGAGAAGCAGACTCCCTGCTGAGCAGGAAGCCTGATGGGAAACTCCATCCCAGGACCCTGGGATCATGACCTCAGCCAAAGGTGGACGCCTAACAGACTGAGCCACCCAGGCGCTGAAGAGATGGTTTTTATTGTTTTTTAATTTTGATTGATTGATTGATTGATTGAAGAGATGGTTTTTAAATGAGCAGAGGAAACCACAAGTGCAAAGATAGGAGGCCAGATGGAGCAGGAGAAGGTGTATTTTGTTCTTACCACAGTGGGGAACTACCAGGCAGGGTCCCAACAGGAAGGAGAGAACTCATTCAATAGGGTTAATGAAGAGAGTTTATATCACAGGGGCAGTTTATCTCCGGTGTGTGGTAGAGATGGGGGCGATGTTGTAAGGAAATCAGTGGGATGGTGCAGTACTTGGGCTGGCAACAGTGGGGAGCCTTTACCCCCTAAACCTGAAGTGAGGAGAAGAGTGGTTTCTTGGAAGCAGCAAGAGCCTCAGTGATGGGTGAGGGCCCCCCCACCCCGAGAAAAGCTATGGCTAGAGAGACATAGTCACTCCCAAACTGGGAGTAGGTCAGGGGAAATACCCCAACTTTTCTCTCCTCCCACCTTCTGATGCCTGTCAGTGCCTCCCATGGGATAAACCCAGCTGGAAGCCAAAGAGCAGGGATGCCCAGGTGATGGCATCCAGGGGGATCAGCTTTGTTTGGGGGGGCACAGAGCAGGTAAAAACTGTGGCTCACAGATCTGGGAGGTGGGAGCAAAACAGAGAATAAGCACAGGTGTTCTAGATGACCTTAAAGATTTCTCCAGCCCTCTCTGTGCCAACTTTGTGACAGCAATGGATTGGGCTTGAAAACTGCCCCCTTTGCCAGTACCATCAGCAAGCATCTTGTTGATCTTGAGCGCTTATCAGGACTTGTCACCATGGAGACCTGAGACTCAGGCTTCGCCACCTATGCCTACCATCCAAACCACAAGTCAGGGAGCTGGTCCAACCAGGTGACCAGGTGATGCCCAAAGAAATCACTGTACCTGTTGGAGCCCCTGGTACCTAGAACTTTTAGAGCCACTGGCCTCAGGCTCAGTCAGATCAGGTTGGCAGGGCCCCTCAAGACCAGCAGGGATGTTTGGACACCCCAGAGCTGGATGAAACCATTGCTCCCAACTCTGGGCTCCTAAGAGTGGTTTGCTCTGCCAGGGAGGACTGGCCCTGAGGGAGGTCCACACCCTGAGAACTCACTAGCCCGCCGTGCTGCCTGGACTCTGCCACTCGAAAGCATGTGAGGCCAACGACAAAGAGCACACGGGCACCCAGGTTCTCCCTCAGCCGCACACGTGGAGGGAGACACAACACCGCATAGCCACGGGCACCCACGCACAGCATCACACCCAGATATACACGCACAAATGCACAGACAGGTGCCGAAGGATGCTCACAGATGGGCATGGGTCCACAGTGCATTCCAGCACATCCCAGCCCATGTCTGGCCACCCTGCTGAGCCTTCGATTCTTCCAGTTTCCACTTTCCTGATGGTCCCAGGATGAAGGGGGGATGCCCCACCACACGCTCCTGTGACTCCCTGAACCTCTCTGGAATGGCTTGTCTTCTTCCTCACTGTCCCTCTGTCCCAGAAGGGGAAGCTCCTAGAACACAAATATTGAGGGAAGAAAGGAAAGAGGGAAAGAAAGAAGGAAGTGGGGGCGCGGGGGGGACAACGGGAGGGAGACAGAGACACCCTCATGATAAACATGTGACAGTATAATGTAAATATGCTGGGGCAGATCCAGGTTTTGTTGGGCCCTAGGCTTATACAATGGGGGAGAGGAACCATTTTTCAAAAAGGAAGAACGAACCTGTGAATACAAGTTAGAGACAGAGCCTTGGAGGGCGCTGTGTAAGCGAGGGCCTTGGAATGCACAGCAAGCTGCTTCTGTCACATGCATGGAGACACAGATGCATACAGGAACACGGACACCAGAGCCCCTGCCTCCCACACGCACGCACACGCGGCTGTAGCCCTCAGATGCTCTCAGGAGCTGGGTCTTCTGGGCACTGGTCTTCAGAGGCCCTTGCACCCCACATTTAGAATTTAGGCATTGGCCCCGCTGCTTCCACATCACCTGAGCATCCTATTGGACTTAGCTGTTTCAGAGGAGTGGACTCTGTTCTCCTTTCCTGCCTCCTCACCTGAGCCTGGCCACCCACTGGGAGCTGGCTTCACACCACAGGGGCAGGATGAAAAGGAGGTGGGAGCTGTCTCTGGAGACAGGCTTGGCCAACACTCAGAGAAGTGCTCTCCCCTCCCCTCTACCTCCCCAACCCATCCTGCTGCCTTTTCCTGAGGATGGAAACTAGAGGCCTGGAGAGGGAGGTCGTGAGCTCTGGGTGGGTCCTCTTGGGAGAACAGCAGTGTGTCACACGCACACATGCACCCATCACACACATGCACCCATCACACACACACACAAAGATTATAAAAGATTTTCAATACAGTAAAGCATAAAGAAAATGAAAATGACTGGTAATACGGCAGCACAGATAATCCCAGTGGCATTGTAAAAATAAAGTTAATGCAGGCACCACATTTAGAAAATTCAAACAGTCCCGAAAGATTACAAAATGAAAACTAAAACCTTCTTTTCATCTCAGCCCCTCTCCCCGGAGATGATCACTCTTTGCATTTCCTTCCTGAATACTTTGGGAGACTGGCTTTTACTGATAAAAGAGAATCACTCTGCCCACTGTTTCATACCCTGCCGGTTTTCCACCTATAGCACATCTCTGCAGATCTTTCTATGTCAACATGGCCTAGTCTGCGGCCTTCTTTTTAATGGCTGTGCTTCTTTCCATTGTCTAATTGCATTCTCTGTCAATGTCTATTTCCAGTTTCTTTGGTCCTACAGTGTCCTATCAGGCAGCTCCTCGGTCTTCCTGAATGTGCCGTAAGTATTTCCGTAGGGCCGGTTAAAGTGGAAGCACTTGGTCAAAGGGTATATACATTTTTAATTCTGGTAGAAATTACCAGAATGCTCTTCCAAAAGGTGGCATTTACACTTTTATCAACAATATATGGGTCTGTCCCCCTACACTGTTACTAATTTTGTGAAAGAGAGGAGCAAAAAGTCGTATCTCAGTGTTTTCTAACAGCCTATTGGAATATAATTCCCATGCTATACAATTCACTCTCTTAAAGTGTACAAATAGTTTTTAGTGTGTTTAGAGTTGAGCAACCATCAGCATAATCAATTTTAGAGCATTTACATCACTCCAGGAAGAAACCTGGTACCCATTAACAGTCACTGCCCCGTTTCCTCCTTCCTCAGCCCCTAGTGACCAAGTGTATCTATAGATTTGCCTACTCTGGACAATTCATAAAAATGTAATCATATCACATATGATCTTTTGTGTCTGACTTATTTCACTTAGCATATTGCTTGCAAGGTTTTTCCATGTTGGAGCGTGTGTCATTCCTTTTTATGACACAATATTCCATCATATGGATAGACCACATTTTATTTATCCATTCACAGAGGATGGACACTTGGGTTATTTCCACTTTCCGGCTCTTGTGAATAATGGTGCTGTGAACATTCGTGTACTTGTTTCCGTGTGCATGCGTCTACGATTTCATTGGTCTTAGACACATACCTACGACTCAGTGTTGCTTTAACAGAAGTTTCTTTTAATTTTGAGTGAGGTTGAACATCTTCAAGAATTGCCTGGGTGCAATTCTGCAAGTGCCTGGGTGGCTCAGTTGGTTGTCTGCCTTCAGCTCAGGTCATGATTCCAAGGTCCTGGGATCAAGTACCACTTTGGGCTCCCTGCTGAGTGAGGAGCCTGATTTTCCCTCTGTCTCTGCTGTTCCTCCTACTTGTGCTCTTTCTCAGTCAAATAAATAAATAAAATCTTGAAAAAAATTGCCTGTTCAAATACATCACCTATTTTACTGTTAGGTTGTTTGCATGTTTTCTTTCTCTTTTTTTTTTTTTTTAAGATTTTATTTATTTATTCATGAGAGGCACAGGAAGACAGCCAGAGACACAACAGAAAGAGAGGCCGGCTCCCTATGGGGAGCCCAATGCGGGACTCCATCCCAGGACCCCGTGATCATGTCAAGAGCCAAAGGCAGATGCTCAATCACTGAGCTACTCAGGTGCCCCTCATGTTTTCTATTTGTGATATTGTGATTCATAATAAGAAATTATATGGTTTTCATCTCTTTCCTGGCACCAAGCTCCTAAAACCTTAGAGTTTCCTAAGCAATGGGAACCATAAAAGGTTTCTTTTGTTATGTTAACGAGGGTACTTTGGAAAGCACCTATGGGTGGGAGATGGTTGCCAAGGGATCCGTGTGATTAGAGGGTTGTAACTTTTATGCCCACCCCTGATGTCTAAGGAGGAGAAAGGGGCCAGATATTAGGTTTGGTCACCAATGGACAAAGATTTAATCAGTCACACCTAAGTAATGAGCCTCCATAAAAACCCCAAAGGATGAGGTTTGTTGAGTTTCTGGGCACACACGGAGATTTGGGGAGACTGGCACCTGGACAGGAGGACATGGAAGCTCCATGCTCCTTTCCACGTACCTTGCCCTGTGCATCCCTTCTCTCTGATTATTCCTGAGTTATGTCCCTTTATAATAACCCAGTAACCTGATAAGTAAACATTTCCTGAGTTCTGTGAGCTCCTCTAGCAAATCAAACGCAAAGAGGGGTGATGGAAACTTCTGATTTATAGCCAGTGTATCAGAGGCACAGGCAACAGCCTAGACTTGGAATTGGCATCTGCAGTGGGGACGGTCTTGTGGAACTGAGCCTTTCACCTGTGGGATCTGAGGCTGTCTCTGGGTAGAGTGTTAGAATTTAGTTGAATTGTGGGACATGCAGCTGGGTCTTTGAATTGCTTAGTGGTGTGTGGGAAACACCCACATGCCATAATTGATGAGCAGAGTTATAACTGGTGTCAGAATCATACTATCAATTTGAGCTTTTTGTTAATCAAGAAAATGTAGCTTGAGGCACCTGGGGGACTCAGCGATTGAGCCTTTGGCTCAGGTCCCAGCTCCTGGGATCGAGTCCCACATCAGGCTCCCCACAGGGAGCCTGCTTCTTCCTTTGTCTGTATCTCTGCCTTTCTGTGTCTCCCATGAATAAATAAATAAAATCTTTTTTTAATTTTTTTTAATAAATAAAATCTTATATAAAAAAAAAAGAAAAGAAAAGAAAAGAAAAACCCTGAAAATGTAGCTCATTTTCTGGCACGTGTGTTCTAACCATTTTTCCAGTTTGTCTTTTGTTTTTGACTTCATTTATGGTGTTTTGTGATATTCTGACATCAATTTTTTCATATTTTGAAGTTTATAGCTTAGTAGTGTTAAACATATTCACATTGTCATACAACAAAACTCCAGAACTTTTTTCTTACAAACCCAAAACTCACTACCCATCAAAGAACAATTTCCCACTCCCTCTCTCCCCATATCCCTGGTAAAGCCATACACACAGAAAGTTCTACTTTCTGTGTGTATGAATTTGATCACTCTAGGGACCTCAGAGACATGGGGTCATACAGTATTTGCCATTTTGTGACTGCCTTACTTCACTGACCATAATGTCCTCAAGGCTCATCTATGTTGTAGCATGTGATAGAATTTCCATCTTTTTTTTAAGTCCAAATAATATTGTATGTATATGCCCTATTTTCTTTATTCATTCTTCCACTGATGGACATTTGGATTGCGTCCATTATTGTGAATAATGCTGTTTATGAACATGAGTGTGCAAATGCCTCTTTAACGTCCTGCTTTCAGTTCTTGGATATATACCCCTAGGTGTAATTTGCTGGGTCATATGGTAATTCTATGCTTAATATTTTGAGGAAGTTCCATAGGACCTTCCCCAAAAGAGTGCACTGCACAATGGTTCCAATTTCCCCACATCCTTCCCAACATTTGTTATTCGCTGATTTGTATGTGTGTGTGTTTTAAAATTTTATTTGAAAGAGAGAGAGCATGAGTGGGGGAGGGGCAGAGGGAGAAGCAGACTCCCCACTGAGCAGCGAACCCAAACCAGGACTTAATCCCAGGACCCTGGGATCATGATCTGAGCTGAAGGCAGTCACTTACCAACTGAGCCACCCAGGTGCCCTGTTTGTGTGTTTTTGATAGTGGCCATCCTAATGGACATGAAGTGGTATCTCATTGTGGTTTCAATTTGCATTTTTTTTAATGCTGAGTGATGTTAAGCATCTTTTCATATGCTTATGGACCATCTTTATGTCTTCTTTGGAGAAAAGTCAATCATGTCCTCTGCCCATTTTTTAATTGGCTGTTGGTGAGTTGTAGGAGTTGTTTATATATTCTGGATATTAGCCCCTTATCAGATATACAGTTTGAAAATATTTTTTTCCCATTCTGCATGCTGCCTTTTTACTCTGTTGATTGTTTTCTCTGATGTGCAGAAGTTTTTAAGTTTGCTGTGGCCCCATTTATCTATTTTTGCTTTTGCTACCAGTGTTTTTGGTGTCATATCCAAAAAATCATTGCCAAATCCAGTGTCATGAAGATTTCCCCCTAACTTTTCTCCTAGGAGTTTTATGGTTTTAGGTCTTACAGTTAGAGGTCTTTCATCCATTTTAGTTTCTTGAGTTTTTGTCATTAAAACATGCTGTGCATGACCAAGAAGTATGTGGGCTTCAGGAAAATTGAGGTTCGCACACTTGGCTGGGTTTGGGCCTAGACACAGTTCTCTTCAGATTATTGGATCACAGGGCTGGGAAGTCTTTGGTGGGAACTGGCCCTTCCCTAGTACCAGTGATGATGCCCTTTGGTCCTCATCTTAGGGACATTCATCAAACAACTGCCAAATCTTCATCATCCCCATCATCATCAACAATGTCGCCAGCCTCTCAACCACGCAGCTGTGCATCACTCAGGCAGCACCCACTACCTTGATCTTCCCAGATTGTTGGGAAGACAGGCCAGAGGGGTGCCCTTTCTGCAGATGAGAAGAGTGAAGCCTAGCAGCATCTTGACATCATGAGTATGATTCTAATTGCAGAACCCATGCCATCACACTGAAGTTTTCCTCTATTAATATTTTTTAAAGATTTATTTTATTTTTTTTTTATTTTTTAAAGATTTTATTTATTTATTCATGAGAGACACAGAGAGAGAGGCAGAGACACAGGCAGAGGGAGAAGCAGGCTCCGTGCAAGGAGCCCAATGTGGGACTCGATCCCGGGTCTCCAGGATCACGCCCTGGACTGAAGGCGGCGCTAAACCGCTGGGCCACGGGGGCTGCCCTATTAATATATTTTTTTTAATTGCCAATAAGATCATATGATACATACAATGATCCATCCTGGGAGAGCTGAACTGAAAGAAAGAATTTAAATGGAATTTTAAATCATTGTATATAAAGGTGCTGCTTTCTGTAGAAGCCACAAAGCTGGAACGTGCCCAAATACCAAACAATAGGGAAACAGCTAAGCCTCTGAGTGGAATACTTTGCAGTTAGGGGAAATATGTTCCATGATGCCTCTGGGGAGATGTAGAACTGTGTATCTTAACCAAGCAGAACTCCATGGAACTGTTTATAAATAACCCGTTTTACTGGCTACGTAAAAGCCATTTATACCATGTTGGTCAGCTTCCCATGTGTGCCCACATCCATTTTTACCCTTCTCTTGCCCTCTGGCATCATGTGTGGCCAAAGGTCAGCAGTGGAAGAACACTGAAGGTAGGAAGAAAAGAGAAGCCAAAAAATTTCTCCTTTTCTCAGCTCCCTGTGACATCTCTGGCAATGTGGGAGGTGGTTTTCTTCTGTGGCTTCTCCCTCTTCTCTCTAGACACTTTTTGTGGCCCTAGCTCCTACCAGGAAAGCCTCCCATAATTCTAGCTCCTGCCAGGCAATCCCAGCTCCTGGGTAACCCAGAACACCGATGCCTCTCATTATCCAGAGGAATGATAGTGGCTTCTTCTGGGCTAATCAGTGGGATACTTCACTGTCATCCATTTGGCTTCCAACTCCTCTATTAACTGAGGAACCAATTCCCTCTGGGTGGTTTGTGTTTTCCTGGCTATACCTAGACTGATACCTACACTGATGGAGAACAATAATTTTTTTCAGATCATAAAAATGGTGTGTTCATTGTAAAAAAATATGGAAAATCCAGGAACGTATGTAAATGAAATAAAAAACCAGCCATAATCCTACCTAAATTGTAGCACTATTACCATTCCCTACATTTTTTGAATATGTGATATTGTATCCTGTGTTATTTCATAATCTGTTTTTTTAGCTAACAGCATAGCACACAATTTCTTCATGTTGCTTATGAATTTCTTGTAAACAATGTTAAATGGCTACCCATAATATATCATCACCTGAATGTAATATATTGTTGGACACTTAGATGGGGTATTTTTTCTAGTATCACACTATAATTAAAATCTGTTCGTATATAGGAAATCCCTCCTGAATTTCAGAGCACTTCTTTAGCTAAACTGAACCAAAGGTGTGAATAATTTAAAGGTCCTTGGTATACATTATCAAATCACATTCTGTATATACCTATTTACACTCTTGAGAACCTCACAAGAAGGCTTTGCCTACCACTACAGACCTCCTGTGCCTTGGATTATAAAGCTCCTTAAATGAGGGGAGAACCGCCCCTATATATGACATAAAATGCCAACAATCCTGGTGGGTTTGGGAAGAAGGGTGCATTTCCTGGGAATAGGAATATAGGAAAAAGCCATGCATCCATTAGCTATTGCATTACAAAAGTTAAGCTTAAACAACAAATAGTCATTATTTCTGGGAAGCCTACAATTCACTTTGGTGATTCTGCTAATTTGGGTTGAGCTTTGCTGATCTTGGCTGAGGTCAGCTAAGATGCCTTGGCTGGGGTGAGTCAGCCTTCTGAGTTAGTCTTTTAACTATCTCTTACATCTTTCCAACCAGCTAACCCAGGTATGTCCTTGTGGCAGTGGCAGGATTCCAAGAGACAAAGCTACAATGATCAAGTGCTTTGTCAAGCTTCTGTTTGTACTACGTCTCCCCCTATTCTGTTTGCCAAAGCAAGACACAGGGTAAAGTCTGTGGCCAGTGTGGGATGACACTACCAAAGGATGTGAATATTAGGAAGCAAGAAAAATTGGGGCCCTTATTACAATCGATCTACCACAAGCTGCATCTTTGACAGATGGAAATGTGATCTCCATAGCAACCAGCAAGGACAACTGAGGCCCAGAAGGTACCACAACAATTTGTTGGAGGCTGCTGACCTGCCTACATCACATTTAATCCCCCTGGGATATAGGTGCATCACAGGAATAAGAAGAGGGGAATGCTTGAATCACCACCCTAGAGGAATGAGATCTGGAAAGAAAAATTAAACTGGGGTACAAAAAAATAAAAGTACAATTCTTGCACACCTGGGTTTATAGACTAGCATTCAATCCACAACAGATGAGAAAATAACTGGTCTTGGGTAGAATGGAGAGAGGGCAATAAAACACTAGAGTACTAGTGTACAATGTTGGAGGGAAGGAAGCCTCCTACTTCCTTGGAATTGCCAGTTTGGGGGCCAGCGGCATCCTTAAATATCAGCCAGCATATAATCCCCTCCTTTCATAGCCTGGGAAACAGAAGCCCAGGGAGGTTAACTAACTCCTCTGAGATCTCACAGTGTGCTAATAACGCAGGAGGTGAGAAACCGTGCCTGTGCTGCTCGCTGCTACGCTGGGCTGCTGCTGGGGTTTGCTGCAAACACTCAAATTGCTTCTTAATTGGAGTCTCCTGCTTAATTAGCTGCTTCCTGAGCAGCCTGTGCTCCCTGTTTGGAAATCTCAATCAACATCATCATCTCTAAATTGGTGTGACCTCTCTCTTCTCACGTCCTTCGCACAGGGATTTGCTTCATGGTTTAGCCCAGTAGGACAGCTGGGGAGGGGACAGGGCTTGAGAGCTGTCTCTGGAGAGAGCACAGCTGTTCTCCCCACCACTCCCTGCTCCAGGGACTTCCAAGCACTTCACAACCCCAGAAGGTCAACACGGGGCATTTGGATTCACTCTACTAGGTTTGCCACTAACTTCCTGTGTGAGCTTGGGTAAATCTCTGTCTGTCTCTGAGCCTCAGTGGCCACTAAAATCTCCCCCACATTAAGGTTACCAGGTTTAGCAAATAAAAACAAAATGCTCATTTACATTTGAATTTCAGGAAACAATAAATTTTTTAGCGTAAGTATATTCATGCAATATGGGACATACTAATACTAAAGCCTTTTGTTGTTAACTGAAATTAAAATTTAACTGGGCATCTTATATTTTGTCTGACAACTCTACCCCAAATGAATAGTTCTATTCCACTCTGCCCTACAGGAGCAGCCAGGGGCAGGTGTCAGAGCAGAGGCTGGGGATAATTCATACCTGGTATGAATCCCAGATCTGCCACTTACCCCTTTGTGATCTTGGACAAGTCACTTCCCCTCTCTGAGCCTCAGTTTCCTAAATGGTAAAATGGACGTGTTAATCCCTAATTGGTTTTCTCTCAAGACCAGGTGAGCACAAATGAAAAGATATCATTAGAATCCCTTTATAGACTGCAAAATGTGCTACAAACTCGAACATTAAGAACCTATTGTATGTGACACACTCCACCAAATAAGAGAAATGGTGATGGCAGTACAATCTGGAAGACATTTGTGTAAGAAACCAAATGCGAGACTATTTTTCAGAATTCTTCCATAAAGTGAAATTTCATCCAGAATCTCAATTCAGCCTGCTATGCACTGATAAGGAATTAGATACTTTAGGGGAAAAAAATCTGTGAAGTGCTGGGAAAGAGTCATGCCTGGGCTTGATTCCAGAAAGAGCTGGAATGGTTCTCTAGACAAGCTGGGCTTTCAAATTCCCACTTGGGAAGGGACCTGACTAATCCAGGGTGATCACATGCATCAGTTTGGGTGGAATCTTTCCCATCTTGTCCTTAGGCTTTGGATATGCCTCTGCTAGCTGCATCTGACTCCTACCTTCTAGAAGCCTGGACTGATGGAGTGGATGTCAGTGGAACTGCCTGCCCAGCACAGCCTCTTATTAAAAGACCCTATCCCAGCCACCCAAAGTATGGGAGATAATATTTGCAGATCACATACTGGTAAGGGATTTGTTTCCAAAATATATAAAGAATTCCTACAACTCAAAACAAAATTCAAAATGGGAAAAAGGATTTGAATAGCTATTTCTCCATAGAAGATATACAGATGGCCACTAAACACACGAAAAGATGGTCAACACCACTAATCATTAGGTAAATACAAATAAATCTGCAGTGAGATACCACCTCACACCCATTAGGATGACTATGATTAAAAAAACAACAACAAACCAGAAAATGACAGATGTTGGTGAGGATGTGGTGACATTGGAACCTCATGCATTGCTGGTGGGAATGTAAAATGGTGCAGCCTCTGTGGAAAACAATAGGGAAGTTTCTCAAAAAAACTAAACATAAAACTATTATATAATCCAGCAATTCCACCTGTGGCTATGTACCCAAGACAATCGAAAGCAGCATCTCAAAGGAATGACTGTATACTCATGTTCCTACCATTATGCACAACAGCCAAAAGGTGGAAATGAGCCAAATGTCTACTGACAGATGAATTGATAAACAAAATGTAGCATATCCATACATTGAAGTATTATTAAGTCTTTTTTTAAAGGATTTATTCATTTATTCGAGAGAGAGCACTTGAGCAAGGGGAGGGGCAAAGGGAGAGGGAGAGAGAGAGAATCTCAAGCAGACCCCCCCCCCCACACACACACACACACACTGAGTGGGGAGCCTGATGCAGGGCTCGACCCCAGGACCCTGAGATCATGACCCGAGCCAAAATCAAGAGTCAGCTGCTTAACCAACTGAGCCACCCAGGTGCCCTGTATTATTTAGTGTTAACAGGGAAGAAAATTCTGACACATGTTGCAACATGGATGAAACTTGCAGACAGTATATGAAGTGAAATAAACCAGACACAAAGGACAAATATTGTACAATCCCATTTATATGAGGTCTCTAGAGGAGTCAAGTGCGCAGAGACAGTAGGGTGGTGGTTGCCCAGGGGCTTGGAGAGGGGGAATGGGGAGTTCGTGTTTCATGGGGATGGAGTTTCAGTCTGAGAAGGTGAAAAAGTCTGGAGACGGATGGTGGAGATGGCTGCACAATAATGTGAAGGTACTGAATGCCAATGAAGTATTCACTTAAAAATGGTTAAGTAGCAAATTTTATGTTATGTGTATTTTACCACAGTAAAATAAAATGAATGGTAAGGAAGTGGCCCAAATTGGTTAAAAACTAAAGAACCCATCTTTTCTCTTTGGGGAATACCCCCTCCCCTGCGCTCTCCATCATCCCTTGCTCGGTCCACGAGGTTCTCCAGGGGTAGGCATTTACTTCACACACAGCGCATGATTGGTCGGGGACAGTACGTGACTTGAGCTGGACCAATGAGAACCCTTCCTGGGACTGTTGCCGGAGCTCTTTGAAAAGGCAGCTTTTCCATGGAGGCGACTAAGTTAATGGATAAGGAATGTGCATCAGGAGCTGCTGGTGATCGCTTTGCCTCCAAATCTGGAGAGCGTCTCTGAGCGTGAGACCAACTCATCAGGAAGCAAAATGCAGAGACGGAGGGACAAGACCTCGGATTGTTTGAGCCATGCCTGAAGCCAGTCAGTGCCTGCAATCAGTTCTCCCTGCAGGCTGTAAACCCCCTTTGTGCTAGTCTGAGCTAGATTTTCTGTCTCCTGCCGCTGATGGATGCACTGCTTCAGTTTGCCAAGACACCCAGGGAGAGGCTTCAAAGGAAGACAAAGCCTCCAGTGGCTCAGCCTGGTGTTGCTGGTGCATTCATACACAATTCCTACACGCTGAGTGACTGCTCCCCGGATGCCTTAAACAGGCAAACCTCAAGACAGACAATTTCTTTTTTTTTTATTTTTTTATTAGAGTTCAATTTGCCAACATATAGCATAACACTCAGTGCTCATCCTGCCAAGTGTCCCCCTCAGTGCCCGTCACCCAGTCACCCCCACCGCCCCGCCCACCTCTCCTTCCACTACTCTTTGATCATTTCCCAGAATTAGGTGTCTCTCATGTTTTGTCACCCTCACTGATATTTTCACTCATTTTCTCTCCTTTCCCTTTATTCCCTTTCACTAATTTTTATATGCCCCAAATGAATGAGATTATATAATGTTTGTTCTTTTCTGATTGACTTACTTCACTCAGCATAATACCCTCCAGGTCCCTCCACATCGAAGCAAATGGCGGGTATTTGTCTTTTCTAATGGCTGAGTAATATTCCACTGTATACATAGACCACATCTTCTTTATCCATTCATCTTTCGATGGACACCGAGGCTCCTTCCACAGTTTGGCTATTGTGGACATTGCTGCTAGACATCGGGGTGCAGGTGTCCCGGCGTTTCATTGCATCTGTATCTTTGGGGTAAATCCCCAACAGTACAATGGCTGGGTCGTAGGGCAGGTCTATTTTTAACTCTTTGAGGAACCTCCACACAGTTTTCCAGAGTGGCTGCACCAGTTCACATTCCCACCAACAGTGCAAGAGGGTTCCCCTTTCTCCACATCCTCTCCAACACTTGTTGTTTCCTGTCTTGTTAATTTTCCCCATTCTCACTGGTGTGAGGTGGTATCTCACTGTGGTTTCGATTTGTATTTCCCTGATGGCCAGTGATGCAGAGCATTTTCTCATGTGCGTGTTGGCCATGTCTATGTCTTCCTCTGTGAAATTTCTACTCATACAGCAATTTGGCAGTGTGGCAGGATACAAAATCAATGCCCAGAAGTCAGTGGCATTTCTATACAATAACGATGTGACTGAAGAAAGAGAAATGAAGGAGTCAATCCCATTTACAATGGCACCCAAAAGCATAAGATACCTAGGAATAAACCTAACCAAAGAAGTAAAGGATCTATACCCTAAAAACTACAGAACACTTCTGAAAAATTGAGGAAGACACAAAGAGATGGAAAAATATTCCATGCTCGTGGATTGGAAGAATTAATATTGTGAAAATGTCAATGTTACCCAGGGCAATTTACACACTTAATGCAATCCCTATCAAAATACCATGGACTTTCTTCAGAGAGTTGGAACAAATCATCTTAAGATTTGTGTGGAATCAGAAAAGACCCCGAATAGCCAGGGGAATATTGAAAAAGAAAACCATATCTGGGGGCATCACAATGCCAGATTTCAGGTTGTACTACAAAGCTGTGGTCACCAAGACAGTGTGGTACTGGCACAAAAACAGACACATAGATCAATGGAACAGAATAGAGAACCCAGAAGTGGACCCTCAACTTTATGATCAACTAATATTCGACAAAGCAGGAAAGACTATCCACTGGAAAAAAGTCTCTTCAATAAATGGTGCTGGGAAAATTGGACATCCACATGCAGAAGAATGAAATTAGACCATTCTCCTACACCATACACAAAGATAAACTCAAAATGGATGAAATATCTAAATGTGACACAAGATTCCATCAAAATCCTAGAGGAGAACACAGGCAACACCCTTTTTGAACTTGGCCACAGCAACTTCTTGCAAGATACATCCATGAAGGCAAAAGAAACAAAAGCAAAAATGAATTATTGGGACTTCATCAGGATAAGAAGCTTCTGCACAGCAAAAGAAACAGCAAAACTAAAAGACAACCTACAGAATGGGAGAAGATATTTGCAAATAATCTATCAGATAAAGGGCTAGTATCCAAGATCTATAAAGAACTTATTAAACTCAACAGCAAAGAAACAAACAATCCAATCATGAAATAGGCAAAAGACAGACAATTTTTATCAGTGTTTGGGATCCAATAGCCACACTTTGTGGACAACGTGAGCAGGACTTTAGGAATATGACCTGTATTCCATGCCCGCTCCCCCAGGTCCCCCCTCGGTGGCCCTCGAGGTGAACCCTAATTTGGCCCCCTCCTATCCCTCTAGTCCAGAACATTCCCCATCCATTTGACTTTAGCCCCACTCCAACGCCCAGGAAACAGGCTCTGCGTCCTTCTCAACCTCTACACTTTTCCTCTTCCTATTCCTTCTGCCTGATGTGCCTTTCTGCCCTGGTCATCCCGATCCTTCACTCGTTGAATATCTATAGAAACACAGCACACTGCCACCTCCTCAGAGACATGTCCCTCATTCCTGTCCCCCTAATTGGCACTTATGCCAGTTTGACAGTCTCTAAGAACCCTCGCTGTGGACCTGGAGCAAAGAGCATTCTGTGCTGTCTCGAGTATCAGAGCCTGAGCCTGAGCCTACTGAGCTTGCTCTGCATTCAGAGTGGTCCAGGCACATGTGGTAAGTCAACCGGGCTAAGGAAGAGACACCAAGTGGCCATTTTCAAGACTGGAGACTACACATGGGCCCTCTTTGGGCTTCAATGTCCACATCTATGAAGAGTGAATGGGAAATACTATGTACCTCATATAGTTATTGTATAAATTAAACAACATAAGCTATCCATGACTACTCCACCCTACCATACATTACCATGTATATGCAGGAGTTACATCCTAGGCACATTTACCTGCAATGAGTTAAATATGAGAGAGAGAGAGAGAGAGCTCTTATCAACTCCTTAACACTTCCCTCACTCCCACCCGTTCAAACTAAGCCTTGCTCTTCACTGTCCCAAGGAAAACAAGGCCGTAGCCAAAATGAAAAGGAAAAAGGTTGATAATTAGATTTGAACTTCCAAGGGCCCTAAATTCTGTTAATTTCAGGAATTTTCAAGGGTAAAGTGACCATAGTGGATTTTGAGTCTCACATGCAGGCTTTAGAACCCAACCTCCACATAAAGTAAAAGTGCCTTCAAGTCCCCCTGGTCACCTCCTCTGCCAAACCATCGGATCTATGGTGCCAGGGGCTAGCCCAGAGGCCTCAGTCCTGGTGGCGAACACCAGGCAAAGGGAGGACCAACTGGCAAGTCCCATCTATAGATTCATTGCCTGTGTCGCTGCCTTAGGTGAAACTGTGGAATACCAGCCCTGCAAAGTCTGGGGGAAGCTCGTTTTTCTGCCTTGGAGAGTCTCTCCTGGCCCAGATGCCTGAATAGTTCTGTAAAGATAAGTCTGCACATGTTGGTCAAGGACAAGAAGGGAACACACAGACATCATTTGTAAGCTGTGACAAGGTGCTGTGATGATAGATGGTCACTTACTTGGTGTTGCAGGTGCCCAAGTAGAGGGACTTAGAGTTTTGGTCTTGTTTTGAAGTAACAGAAGCTGCTTTTTAGAAGTTGAATTTCACTTCCTAGTCCAAATGAACTTTAAAAAGTCACTGGAGCAAATTGTGGTTATTTCCCAAAGAATTATTAAATGCCTCCTCTCAGTTTATCTAGGTCACTAAGTTAGCTTACCTAAAAAAACAAATGCAGAGAGTACTGATTGCCTTGGAGGGGATTGTAATGGGACCCACTAGCTCATCAAAGCTAGTGGCTGGGGAAAAGTTGGGCAATTTGGCACTAGGGCCAAATTACCTCTTGGGCACATAGTCAAGATCCCAACCCATTCTCATTAGAGATTCCACTACAGCAAACCTGTCTGGCAGGGTGGGGTGTTCTGACTAAAGACCCCTTGCAAGAATGGACAGGAAGAAATCATCCTGGGGCATAGTGACTCATGCTCAAGTCCAGGTCTGTGTCATGTGCATGGAGGGAAGCCTTGTACTGTACCAAAACTAGGAACCTTGGCACGGTGAGCATGGTTTGAAGATAATGGCCAACCACGAGAGTATATGCCACAGCCTTGAACAGCATGGGACAGTGCTGTGGCAGTAGAATGATCCAGACCTTCTAGTGAGAACCTCAGCACTGGGTCAGGTTGCACCCGACTAATGTTCAAAGGAAACACCTTGTGGCAGGAATGGAAATAATCCCACCTTAAAACCGGGCCCTGCTACAGGCTTGGTCCAGCTCTCTATCCAAGAGTTCCTTTTGGGTTGGAGTGGGGGAAGAGTTCCTTTGAACTGCTAGACCGAGTAATTCCTCAAAGTTTTCTAACAATTCAGGAAGAGAAACAACTTACCAAGTATATGCAGGCTCAAGTCTGTTTTAATGTGAAAAATTAGAGGTGAACTTTATTTGTACTCCCAAACTACTATATTAAGCACAAGTGAACCTTGACTTTGTTAAATTGTCTCTTCAATTAACACCCCCCACCCACCCCCTGTCGCAGCCCCTACCTGAGGTTTCTCCTTTCTTTTTCTTGTTAGCTCCTAGGTCTGTGGCTGTGACTGCAAAATCCTGGCTTTGATTGTTGGGATAAGGTTTAATTACCTCCCACCTGAAATGGAAAGGGTAAAGGAGGCCAGGTACTGCATTTAAGGTAATTAATTCCAATTCCCCCCCCCCCCCCCCCCCCCCCCGGCATCCATCCAGGACTGTCAAGTTGATCACTTTGTCAATACACCTGAATTCCCTCTAATCATGGTTCAGTTTCCCAGGCAGCCTTGGTTGTACTGGAACTTTGTGCAGAGTGAGGGAAACACAGAGATTTGGGGATGGCAGAGAGGTGATGGCATCAAAGGGCTGTGTCCATGCTGTTTCGGGTACCAGAACCCTTTTATTTCCAGACCCTTCAGTATTCAATCTTTTTTTTTTTTTTTTTTTTACTGAATCCTCTGTATTAATCAGGATTAAAAATTGGCCTCTTGACAGAGATTCCAGGAGAAACAACAGGTTTAGATTAGTCTCGGGGAGGGGGTGTCCAGAACAGGTAACCCAGCTCAGGAATGATTCAGGTTCTAACTGCTGCTCTGATATCTTCTATGCATGGCTCTTTGGCCAGGGTGCCTCACATGACTCTGCTTACATACTATTGCCCAGACCTAATCATACGGCTACAGCTGCAAGTGATCCTGGGAAATGTGTTTAGCTGAGTACCAGCCCACAGGGATGAAATACCTGGGTGCTGTAACCAAGGCAGGAAGAGTAGAAGGGTCTTGGGG
Organism: Canis lupus familiaris; assembly: GCF_011100685.1. Taxonomy (NCBI): domain Eukaryota; kingdom Metazoa; phylum Chordata; class Mammalia; order Carnivora; family Canidae; genus Canis; species Canis lupus. The sequence goes on along the minus strand of NC_049241.1, from coordinate 3,801,259 downwards.
GATGAAGGGTCTTTTCCCAACCACCCCTGGGCAGTGGATTTTTGGTGAGAGTACATGGAGCAGCCCACTGAAGAAGGTGAAGAGTCACATTCTCTGCTGCAGGTTGGGTTCCCAGGGAAATAGTCTCTGAGAGGCATGTTTGTGTGCTGGTGTACTCGGGAGTGCCATGGGGAGCAACACCCAGAAGGGCATCAGGGGTGAAGGAAGCAGCACTGGGTGTTGGGAGGAATATAACTGCCACATGGGTGCCAAAAAAAGCCTCAAGAGATGCCAGGATTGGGAAGCAGGTGGTAGAAGGAGCTCTGGAGCCACAGCATCCATTACATCCCCCTCCTTTTCTCACCAGCCCAGCCAGGGGAGCATAGAAAGGCATGGAATTAGGTTTGGCCAACAGAATGCTGTCACCCAAGATGGGATACTTCAGCAGGAAGCTGCGATTACGGACAGTTGGAGGCTAGACGGACTGTCCCGGCGTGAGGACAGGCTGAGTGGCCCAGCTCCACAGCAGGGCCTCTGCTAGGGATCCCACTCCCTGACCACCCCCCGCCACCAGCACTCTAGGTTCTGGCCCGTTTTGCAAGCCTGTTCCTCCAGGCGCCCAGACCTCTGGGATCTCCTAGAATCCTTTGGGATGAAGTCAGCCAGAGTCAGCATCTGGTCTTTGCAACCCAAAAGCCTCTAATCTAGTGCACCTCTAAGGGGGTTGGAGGAAGAATGTCAGGGTGTGGCTGGGTTGTTTAACACCATGGGGCCCAGTAGGTGGGAAATAAACAAGAATCAGTTCTATTCTTTGTCACAACTGCCCCTTTCCAACCAGCTCTGGGTACTTGTGTCTCCCCATCCTCTAGACAGATATAGTTTCTGGTCACTTTCTGGCTTAAGAAATTCCAAACTATGCCCCGTGTGATAGTCACACACCCCTCCAGGCCTTGCTGCTGAAGTTGTCCTCCCTCAGAAGGAACAAGTCTTGGGTAGGGGCTTTCTAACAACAGCCCGTGGTCTCGCCCTTTTCCCGGGGATCTGCATCTGGTCCATGGGGAGCACACTTGGCCTTACTAGGCCCAACAAGACCTGTGTCTGGTGCTGCCCCTAGTCAGGGTAATCAAACCTCTAACACTCTCCTTTAGACTTAACAACAAAAGTGAATAGTGAGGCACCAGTCCCCTTTAGGGTAGAGTCTGTCCCAAATCATCGGGGCACATCTTGCTTCTACTTTGTGAGGCCCAGGGAGCTGTGGAGTACAGCCTCGCCCTGGAGTCAGGGAGATGAGCTTCTGGACAGGAAGTGGTTTGCCCCTCAGGGATTGTTCACTCCCACATAAAGAGGAAGCAGGCCGCTGGGTGAAGCAAAGGAAAATGGGGCTTCCAGAACAGACCTCACAGAGCACTCCAGACCACTATCTCCTCCTTCCCTCGGCTCCTCATTGTACAGGGAGAGGAACTGAGGCCCAGAGAGGGAAGGTGACTTAGTGGGTGTAAGCCAGCACAGCAGTGAGGAACAGGAGGGAGCTACACTGGCCTCTCAGAGTCAGGGCATGTTACTGTGCAATGCCCACCCTGCTCTCGCTCTTGCTCTGAGTGAATCACACTCTTCATGCTCATGGGAATTCGTGGGACTGGTTCATGGGCACTGTATCCCCAGGCCATGAAGAATCAAGCTGAGGTTTCGCCACCTTGCTGGCTATGATAGACTGTATCAAGTGTTCCGCCTTTCAGCCCCAGATTCTTCATTTACCTGCTGTGGGGTTCCGCTAAGTTACTCGGCCTTTCTGAGCCTGTCGTCTCACCCATTAAATGAAGGTACTTAGCCAGTCTCACAGGGCTTTGAGGATCAGCTTCCTTCATTCCACAAATACTTTGTGAGCATATCGTAGCTACTGGAGATATAGAAATGAACAACAACAACAAAACCCAGACTGCTTCCCGTGCTTCAGAAATAGTATGTCCTAGGTGAGAAAGACACATGAAAGACACCAAGCAAATGAGTGCATAAGCCATTACTACTCTGGAAAAGACGAAAATAGGATAATGTTAAAACAGTGAAGTGGGGGCACTTTACCCAGAGTGATCAGGGACAGGGTGAAAATGAGGAACAAAGATCCTGAATAGACATTTTTCTAAAGAAGATCTACAAGTGCCCAACAGGCACATGAACAGGGAAATGCAAATCAAAACCAGGAGGGTGAGCACATCCCACCTGTTAGGATGTTCATCACCAAAAAAACAAGAGCTAATCTTCTCAGGGCTCATCCATATTATAGCATGTGTCCATTTTCCTTTTTTGGGCTGAATAATATTCCATTGTGTGCATGTACCATATTTATCTGTCAATGGATACTTGATTTGCTTCCACCTTTTGGCATTATGCTGCTGTGAACATGAGTGTACAGATATGTCTTTAAGACCGTGCTGTCTTGTGTTTGGGGCACGTATGCAGAAGTGGAATTGCTAGGTCATGTGGTAATTCTGTTTTTAACTTTTGGAGGAACCACCCTACCGTTTAACACAGGGGCTGCCCTATTTTGCATTCCTACCAGCAGTGCACAAGGGTTCCGATGTCTTCACATTTTGCCAACACTGGTTATTTCCTGTCATTTTGATAGTAACCATCCTAATGCACGTGAGGTGCTATCTCACTGTGGGTTTGATATGCATTTCCCTAATATCTGTGTCTTTTGCAATGTGATGTGGCCCACCTTCCCATCAAGAGGTGGAGTCTGTGCTGGTTGATGCCTTCCTTTGGTGGTTAGAATGTTGCAAGCCTATGCCAAAGAGGCCCTACATGCACCTACTCTCATTGGAACCCAGCTACTATGTGGACAAGCCCAGGCTAGCCTGCTGGAGGATGAGAGACACGTGGCCCAGTTACTCCTGTCACCCAAGCCAACAGCTGGCCAGCTGTCAGGCATGTGCATGCACCATACTAGACCTGCCAGCCAGCTGAGGTGCCATTGGACTGCAGCTAGGATCAGCCAAGCCTGGTTCAGATCAGAACCACACAGCTGACCCATAGTGTCATGAGCAATAGTGATTTTTCTTCTTTTTTTCTTTTCTTAAAAGATTTTATTTATTTATTCATGAGAGGCACAGAGGGAGAGGCAGAGACACAGGCAGAGGGAGAAGGAGGCTCGATGCAGGGAGCCCAATATGGGACTCGATCCCAGGACTCTGCTATCATGCCTGAGCTGAAGCAGACGCTTAACTGCTGAGCCACCCAGGCGTCTCAATAGTGATTTTTCTTGTTTTTTTTTAAGCCACTAAGTTTGGGAATGGCCTTTGTTACACAACAATTGCTCACTGATACATCCCAGGTCCTGCCCCAGGGTTTTATCCTCCACATTCCATGGACTCTCCTGTTTTAGGACAGGTGAAACTTTTACCTAATTCCTGGAAGAAAGCAGACCAAGTCTTTCTCTGCCATCTAGCATAGAGAGGTGGAAGGACTCTTTTAGAAAGAATACCAATCTTTTTCCCCCAGGTTTGCTGAGATGCAATTAACACATATCACCATATGAGTTTCAGGGGTGCAGTATAAAGGTTTGACTTACATAAATTTTGAAATGATCACCGCAATAAGTTTAGTTAACATCCATTACCTCATGTAGATACAATACAAAGAAATGGGGGGGGGGGTAGTAAAAGAATTTCTCCTCATGATGAGACCTCTTAGTTCTTAACAACTTTCATATATGTCATACAGTGGTGGTAACTATTGTGGTCACCGTATTGTACATTACATTCCTCATATTTATTTATCTTACATGTGGACGTTTGTACCTTTTGACCACCTTCCTCTGATTCTGCCTCCCTACCTTCTGCCTCTGGTAACCATATATCTGTTTCTGTAAGATTTTTTGTTGCTGTTGTTTTAGGATTCCACATATAACAGATATCATACAGTATTTGTCTTTCTCTGACTCATTTCACTGAGCATAATGTCCTCAAGGTCCAGCCATGTTGTCACAAGTAGAAGGTTTCCTTTTTTGTGGCTGAGTAATATTCCATTGTGTATGTGTGTGTGTCCATTCATCTGTCGATGGACACTTTAGTTGTTCCCATGTCTTGGCTATTGTGAATAATGCTGCAGTGAATGTGCAGATATCTTTTCAAGTTAGTGACTTCATTTCCTTTGGATATATTCCCAGAAGTACAATTGCTGGATCATATGGTGGTTCTATTTTTAATTTTTTGAGGAATCTTCACTGTTTTCCATAATGGCTGCATTAATTTACATTTCTTACAAGGAGTACACAAGGGTCCCCTCTTCTTTACATCTTTACCAGTATTTGTTATCTCTTGTCTTTTTGGTGATGGCCATTCTAACAGGCTTGAAGTGGTATCTCTCCTGGTTTTGATTTGTATTTGCCTAACACCTAGCAATACTGAGCATCTTTTTATGTGCCTGTTGGCCATTTGTATATCTTCTTTGGAAAAATGTCTATTCAGGTCATTTTTTTTTTCAAATAAGCTCTATGCCCAACATGGGACTCATTGCGAACCCCAACATCAAAAGTTGTATGCTCCATTGACTGAGCTGGCCAACCACCCCCATTTGGTCCTTTTTTAATTGAATTTTTCTTTTTTCTATTGAGTTGTCTGAGTTCTTTATATTCTTTGGATATTAATCCCTTATCAGATACATGGTTTGGAGGTATTTTTTTCCCCATCTGTAGGTTGTCTTTTCACTTTGTTGACGGTTTCTTTTGCTATGCGAAAACTTTTTAGTTTGATGTAGTCCCTTCTGTTTATTTTTAATATTGCTGGTTGTGCTTTAGGTGTCACGTCCAAAAAGTCATTGCCAAGAGCCAAGTCAAGGAGCTTTTTTTCCTATATTTTCTTGTAGGAGTTACATGATTTCAGGTCTCATATTTAAGTCTTTAATACCTGAGTTAATTTTTGTGAATTGTGTAAGCTAAGGGTCTAGTTTCATGCTTTTACATGTGAATATCCAATTTTCTTTTTTCCATTGAATATTCTTGGCTCCCTTGTTAGTTGACTGAATATACTTGGGTTTATTTCTGGGCTCTCTGGAATCCCAGTCTTAGTACTACTCTTAATGGGATGCCGTTGATCCAGTCCTCATGTGGGTCTGGAGACCCTCTGATACCCATCATGTAGTTACCTTCCCTGTCTTCCCAGAAGGCAAGCAGTCATTAACCAAGTGTGACTGAGGTCCATGCCAACTTCTATAAGCCCCTTTTCCAAAAGATGAGCAAAAGTCAGGAAAGAGGACAACAATGTCTGGCACACTCCCCTTGGAGGTTACTTCTCTCAGTTTTGAGAACTTCCAAAGAGGCTGGAGGAATCTTTACTATTAATATGCTCCCAGGTAGATCCAGGATGCAACCTGGTCTGGGAATGGAAGTCAGGATACTTTCAAGAAGGCTCTAGCAGATGAGACACCAGGTCAGATGCACGTTTTAGGAAGATTCCTCCTCCTGGCCACCATGCTCACTGGGTTAACAGGTTTCCACCATCTCCCCGCTCCCCCTTCACTATCCTCCTGGTGAAGTCGGGTCCCGTGAGCCCTTGGTGCCCTCTGCGGTCATCAACCACTCACTTGTTCTCTCGTCCAGCAGCCTAGAGGCTCCCAAAGGGCTCCCAGCAGCTAGCATAGGACTAGAACGGGTAGTGTGGTGACAGAGCACAGCTCACCCCCATCAGACTTGCAGGGTTCAGCGCCCTTACCTACATCCCCACCTTGCAAACCAGTTGTTCTGTAATTGTGCTTTCTCATCTATAAAGTGGGAGCGGCCAAAGCACCTGTTTCACCAGGTGTCATGAAGCTTCAGTGATGGCAGCATGCAGGAAACCACGCACGGGCATGCACTGGGCATCCACGTGTATTTTACTGAGTGGAGATTAAAATAAATTTAAAATTTTTAATCCAGGTACAATGCACAGATCTTAAATATACATGCATGTACTCATTCTCCAAATCAAGGCATGGAGCATGTCCATCACTTCAGAAATGAGTTGTCCTTTCCCAACTAATTTCCCTCCCCACTCCCCACTAGAGGCCACCACTGTTCTGATTTCTACAAGGATAGATTGCTTTTTGTCTGTTCTTAGACTTCAAGGAAATGGGATCATGCAGTTTGCACATCATACAGTTTTGTGTCTTTCATTCAACATTATGCCTTCAGGATTTCTGTCTTCTCGTTTATTACTGACTGGTATTCCATTTTTTTGAATACACCACTATTTATGCATCCTACTGTTGAGGGATAGGTGGGTTACTTCCAGCCTGAAGCTATTATGAATAAGGCTCCTGTGAACAATTGTATACAAGATAGGTTTTGTGGACATATCACTTTACTTGGTAAATACCTAGCAGTAGAATTTCTGGGTCATAGAGCTGGCCGAATTTTATAAGTAACTGCTATGGCAGTTGTGCCATTCCATACTGCCACCGGCAAGGAAGGGAGGTTCCAGCTGTTCCACAGCCTCAGGAACACTTGAGCTTGTCACTCTTAATTGCTTCAGCTGGTCTGGTGGGTGGGAAATGAGGTCTCATTGTGGCATTACTTTACATTTCTCTGACGACTAATGATGGCAGGCACTTCTTCATGTACTTATTGGCCATTTGTATGTCTTTTGTGAAGTATTTGTTCATTTTTACCCACTTTTTAAATCACATTGTTTGTCTTTTCAGTATTGATTTGTTGGCATTTTAAAATATCTTCTGGAAATAGTCCCTTTGTCAAAGACAAGTATTGAGAATATTTTCTCCCAGTTTTGTCCTGTCTATTCACTTTTTTCACTTTTTAAGACAACTTTGGCATGTTATTGTGATAAACAATAAATTGCTCGTATTTAAAGTGTATAGACTGATATGTTTTGACGTATGTATGTAAATATATAAAACCATCATTGTAATCAAGACACTACACATATCTATCACCTGGTACTCCTTTGTGATTCCTCCCTCCTGTACCCCCCTTTCCTGTCACCCATCCCCAGACACCCATTAATCTACTTTCTGTTACTATAAACAGTTTGCATTGTCTAGATTTTTGTATAAATGGAATATTTTTTATGTCTGGCCTCTTTCACTCAGCAAAATTATTTTGAGATTCATCCATGTTGTAGTATGTGTCAATATCTCATTCATTTTTATTGCTGAGATGTATTCCATTGTATGGGTATACTGCGCATTGTTTGTCCACTCATCGGTTGATGGGCACTTGTATTGTTTTTAGTTTGGGGCTATATCAACCAAAGCCACTGTGAACATTTGTATATCAGTCTTTGTGACATATACTTTCATTTTTCTGAGTAAATACCTAGCAGTGACATTGCCAGAACATGTAATAGGTATATGTTTGGCTTTTTAAAAACTGCCAAACTGATTTCCAAAATGATTGGGATGCTTTACATTCCCACCAGCATGCGATTCCAGTGCCACTGCATCCTCATCAACCTTTGGTGGCCTTTTTCAGTCCTAGCCATTCCAGTAGGTATATAATGGTAGCTTATCATGGTTTTGATATGCATTTCTTTCATGACTAAGAATGTTGATTGTCTTTGCCTGTACTTATGTGCCACTCATTTATCTTTGGCGAAGTGTCTGTTCAAATGTTTCATATATTTTCTTATTAGATTGCTTGTTTTCTTATTGAGTTTTGAAGGTTCTTTAAGTATTCTGAATACATAGTCCTTTGTCAGATGTATGATTTGTAAGTATCTTCTCCTGGTCTGTGAATTGCCTTTTCATTCCCCTACTACAGTCTTCAAAGAGCAGAGATTTCAATTTCTGATACAGTCTGGTTTATCTGTTCTTTCTTGTTTGGTTTTGTTATTTGGGAATCTCTGCCTGCCCTCAGGTCACAAAGCTATTCTCCTGTGTTTTCCTCTAGAGGGCTTATGGCTCCAGCTATGAGATCTCACATTATTTTTTTTATGGATTTGATTAACCAGTTGTTATAGCATCACTCATTAATAATTTTTTATTTCTGGGGCACCTGGGTGGCTCAGTGGTTGAGCATCTGCCTTTGGCTCAGGTCATGATCCTGGAGTCCTGGGATCGAGTCCCACATCGGGCTCCCCTGCATGGGGTCTGCTTCTCCCTCTGCCTATGTCTCTGTCTCTCTGTGTGTGTGTGTGTCTCTCATGAATAAAAAAATAAAAACTTTTTTTAAAAAAAGTTTTCATTTCTTACTTGAATCACCTTATCATCTTTGTGAGTCAATTAATGGTATATGATAGGGTCTATTCTGGACTGCCCTGGTTCTATAGATCTATTCATCTATTCTTACGTCAATATCATAAATGCTTAATTACTAGCTTTATCGTGAGTCTTACAAAAGATTAAGTCATCTGAATCTGTTCTTATCCAAAATTATTTTGGCTAATCCAGACCCTTTGCATTTTCCTATGTATCTTTAGGATCAGCTTGTCAATATATCTACTTGATATATTGCTTTGCCAGTTTTGTTTGTTTCTTGGATTTGTGTTGGAGTTTCAGGTGAATTTAGAAAAAATGGACAACTTTAAATTTTCCAGTCTTCTAATGCATGAACATAGTGTATTTGCCCATTTATTTAAATCTTTATTTTTTAAAAAAAATTTTAAAAGATTTTATTTATTCACTCATGAGAGACACACACAGAGAGAGAGAGAGAGAGAGAGAAAGAGAGAGAGGCACAGAGACACAGGCAGAGGGAGAAGCAGGCTCCATGCAGGGAGCCCAACATGGGACTCAATTCCGGGACTTCAGAAAAATGCCCTGAGCCGAAGGCAGACACTTAACTGCTGAGCCACCCAGGGATCCCCAAATCTTTAATTTTTCTCACCATTGTTGTATAGTTTCCAATGTGCAAATAATGCATTTTGTTTATTAAGTTCAATTCTAAATATTTTGTTTATTTTGCTATTACAAATTGTGTCCTCTTACATCCTTTTCTATTTGCTTGTTGCTAGTATATATAAACACAAGTTTTGTATACTATTCCTTCCTGTATTCTGCAGCCTTGCTAAATTCACTTAATTTTTCTAAGGGTTTTTTTTTTTTTTTTTTGCTTTTGTTTTTTAAGATTCTTTAGGTTTTCTGTATACAAGATCACGTTGCTTGTGAGTAGAGAACTTTATTTCTTTCTTCCAATATGTGTTTTGTTGTTGTTACTTTGCTACACTGGCTAGAATTTCTGGATCAATGTTGAATAGAAGGATGAGATTAGACATCCTTGCCTTGTTGCTGATGTGGAGGTAAACCTTTCATGTTTCACTGTTTCCAAGTTACACTAACACTAAGCATGCTGTTAACTACATGTATTTCATACATGCACCTTATTAGCCTGAAGACTTTCCCTTCTCCTCCTACTTTGCTCAAAATTGTTATTACAGATGGATATTGAATGTTCTCAAATGCTTTTTTCTGTCTTGCAGAGATGGTCTTGTTAACTGCCCCTTTTATCTTGCTAATGTGATGATGTATATTGATTGAGTTTTGAACGTTAAACCAAACTTGCATTCCTGCGATAAGCCACTGGATTCTATTCCCTAATATTTTGTTAAGGATTTTTGTGTTTCTAGTTAAGGGGGATATTGAACTGTAATTTTCTTTTCCTATAATGTTTGGTATCAGGATTATGTTAGCCCACTAAAAAGAGTAGGGAAGCATCCTCACCTCCTCTATGTTCTAGAAGAGATTGTGTAAATTAGAATTATTTCTTCCATAAATGTTTGATAGAATTCCCACAGAGAAGCCATCTTGTCCTGGAATGTTCTTTGTGGGAAAGTTTTTTGTTGCAAATTTAATATTTTTTGCAGTCAAAGGGTCATTCAGATTTTTAATTTCTTTTTGTATCTGTTTTGGTGAATTCTGTTTTTCAAGGAATTTATTAATTTCATCTAGATTGCCAAATGTATTACCATAAGCTGTTTATGATATTGAAATTTTTTCTCTTCTTTTTTTTTAAAGATTTTATTTATTTGAGAGAGAGAGAGAGAGAGAGCATGAACAGGGGAGAAGCAAAGGGAGAAGAAGACTCTCCACTGAGCAGGGAGCATGATATGGGACTCAATCCTAGGATCCTGGGATCATGACCTGAGCCAAAGGCAGATGTTTAACCAACTGAGCCACCCAGATGCCCTTGATATTAAAGATTTCAATGACTTCTTTCAGCAGACAAGAAAGTAAAATGAGACATCAGTGAAGGCATGGAGTATTTAAATAACACTAACAAAAAACTTGTCTAAATTGATATGTATAGAATATTATGCTGGACACTTGCAAGATACACATTCAAGTACCCATGAAATATCCACTGCATATATACCACATGCTGGTCTGTAAAATACATCTCAAAAATTATATTAAGTTAAATATTAGTCAAAATAAGCTATTCTTTATACCTGTTAGGATGGATACTATCAAGAGAAAAACAGAAGCTAGCAAGTATTGGGAAGGATGTAGAGAAATTGGAACCCTATTCACTAATGTTAACTGGTGCAGCTGCTGTGGAAAACAGTACAGCAGTTCCTCAAAAAAGTAAAAATAGTATTATCATATGGTCTGGCAATTCCACATCTGGGTATATACCCAAAACAATTGAAAGTGGGGTCTCAAAGAGACCACGCCCATGTCACATGCCCATGTCACAGTAGCCAAGAGCCAAGAGGTGGAAGCAACCCAAAAGTCCATCAGCTAAATGAATGGCTAAAAATGTGATCTGTACATACAACAGAATATTATTCAGCTTTAAAAATATATATATGGGAATTCTGACACACACTACAACATGGATGCACCTTGAGGGCATTGTGCTACATGAAACAAGCCAGTCACAAAAAAGACAAATCCTGTATGATTCCTTTCATACAAAGTTTCTAGAGTCAGGGCACCTGGGTGGCTCAGTGGCTAAAGCATCTGACGTTTGGTTTCAGCTCAGGTCATGATCTCAGGATCATGAGATCAAGCCCCTCATCGGACTCTGTGCTCAGCAAGGATTCTGCTTGGGATTCTCTCTCCTCCCTCTGCCTCTCCTCCTGCTTGCTTGCTGTCTCCCTCCCTTGCTCCCTCCCTCAGAAGAAGGAAAGAAAGAAAGAAAGAAAGAAAGAAAGAAAGAAAGAAAGAAAGAAGAAAGAAAGAAAGAAAGAAAGAAAGAAAGAAAGAAAGAAAGAAAGAAAGAAAAAAAAAAAAAGAAAGATCTTTATTAAAAAAAGTTCCTAGAGTCAAATTCATGGAGACACAAAGTAGATGGTATTTGTCAATGGCTTGGAGGATGGGGCAGTGAGAGCTGTTTAGTGGGGACAAAGTTTCAATTATGCAAGATGAAAAGAGTCCTGGAGACAGATGGTGGGGATGGTTGCACAAAACCACGAATGTACTTAGTGTCACTGAACTGTGCACTTACAAATGGTGAAGAAGGTAGTTTTTCTGTTATGTTTACTTCACCATAATTAGAAATAAAATTTAAAAGCGATCTACAAAATCTCAAAAATACTTGAATACTAAACAATCCACTTTTAGATGGTGATGAATGAAAAAGTTACAAGGGAATTTGGAAATATTTTGAACTTAAAGCGAAAACACAGCATCTTGAATTTGTGAGAAGCCAGGAAAGCAGTGCTTAGAGGAAATTGGAAGCTGTTATGATGGTTAATTTTTGTGTGTTGGCTGGATTGGGCCACAGGGGGTGCACAGCCATTTGGTGGAACAGTATTCTAGGAACAGTATTCTAGGTGGTTGTGTGAGCATGCTTGTGGAGGAAGTCAACATCGGAATTAGTACTTGAGTAAAGCAGATTGCCCTCCCCAGAGTGGGTCCAATCAATTGAAGACCTGAAGAGAACAAAAAGCTGAGTAAGAGGCAACTTAAGTTGCCTGACTACTTGAGCAGAGACATCGGTCCCCTGTCCTCAGACTGGAGCTTAGTTTAGACCCATGGGCTCTTCCAGTCTCAGACCTTCAGACATGGACTGCACCTACACCAATGGCTCTCTTGGGTATCTAGCCTGCTGACCACAGCTCTTGGGATTTGCAAGCCTCCAGAATCATGTGACTCATTCCTTATAATGCATCTCTTTATCCCACATACACCTGCATACATGCATATCCTATTGCTTCTATTTCTCTGGAGAGGCCTGCTGATACAGCTCTATAAACAGTTATACCAGAAGAGAATAAACTTTTGACAAAGTAAAGAATCAACCCTCTAAAGACAGGCAGTCTGCAGTCGGTATGTGGAAGAGCCAGGTGAATGCAGACAGCCAGGCTCTGGAGTCCAGGGCTTAATTTTCAGGCTGCATCTTGGCTTACATACCTACCATTGGCTTGAGTCAAGCTTGCAGAGGATAGCAGTCGGGGAGAAGATGGTGGTCAGGCTAATCCTGTGTGGTGCTCCTGAGGGCAGAATTTGGACAGTAGATGGAGAGCAGCTCTAGGTAGCAAGGCAGATTTAAGATTGACATAGAGCAGAACACATGACAGGCTGGGTCACGCAAATGGCAGTGAATCCTTTGTCCCTGGAGGTATTCAAGAGCAAAGTCAGACCATAACTTGTCCCTACTCACAGTCAACCCCTATAATTGATGTTCAAACCAGGATTTAGTGGACACTCTTCAAGAAGCTATCATGTTCTGCCTAATTTATCTTGGGTTTATTTAAGGATTATTTTTTACAAGCTGTAATTTTCTGGTTCTTGGTCTAAAGACCATGAAGATATTTTAAATAGGAACATGGTCCATTTCCCTGTCTGGACAGAAATGTTTAAACAAATAAAATTGTCTTGCCCTCCGGAGTATGGAGAGAGCATTCTGACTTCAGCCTAAGCCCCCAAATACACTGGACCCAAGTTCTGGGTCAGACTCTGTGGGATCATGGGCATGTTACTCTACCTCCCTTGGTGTCAATGTGTTCCTCTATAAGGTGGGCATAATAACAAGGTGTGTTTGCTGAGTCTCTTTCCAATTGCTGTTCTGTGCTTTGATTTTCAGTGAGGATAAGAAAATCACAGATGAAAACAGCATCTGAAAAGTTAAAAGCTGAGTGCACACAGAGGGTATAATTTTCTCCTGCCTGGAAGGAAAAGAAATGCAGGATATCATTTCTTTAGCATCCAAATGCAGCCCATTTTTGCCTAAAAACACATTTAGTTCTGTGACAGGGAAACTTCGTCCCACCTCAGGGATCAGAGATTGGCATTTGAGAACAACAAAATGTTTCGTGGCAGCTCCTGGACAAGCTTTTTACTTTTTTTTTTTTTTTTAATGACTAATATCCTTGGGTCGGCATGTCCCTGAGCTGACCCTAGCAACATAAAACTGAGACTAATTAGTGTAGAGATAATACAGATGGGTCCAGTTCCTGTTTTCATGGACATCTCAAACACGGAGAATAAAAACAAGGAAAGAATTCTAATTTTTAAAAAATATGTCGTTGGGAATATCCTTGGCAGTGGCCTGGATGTCAGGAGAATTGGGTTTTAATTCTTAGTCTATCCAAACCATAAGAGACTCTTTTTAACTCTAGGAAACAAACTGAGGGTTGCTGGAGGGGAGGTGGGGTGGGAGGATGGGGTAACTGGGTGATGGGCATTAAGGAGAGCATGAGATGTAACGAGCATTGGCTGTTACATAAGACCAATGAATCACTGACCTCTATACTTAATAATACACTATATGTTAATTAATTTAATGTAAATAAATTTTAAATAAATAAATTCTTTGTCTACCAACTGAGTGGTCATGCAACCCTTCAGAAGCCATTTAGCTTGCTCGGTTTCCAAACCCATAAAGGGGGTTGGTTTACCTCCTGTGACATAACAGAATATATATATATTGATCTCTACCCCCCAGTTCCTGGCATAGAGCTCCTAAAACCTTTGTAATTTCCTATGTCACAAGAGCACTAGGAACATCTTTTGTTCTGTATTTGATCTTTTTAAAAAAAGATTTTATTTATTTATTCATGAGAGATACACAGAGAGAGGCAGAGAGAGAAGCAGGCTCCATGCAGGGAGCCTGATGTGGGACTCAAACCCAGGACCCCGGGATCATGCCCTGAGCTAAAGGCAGACACTCAACCACTGAGCCACCCAGGCATCTCCTAATAGTTGGTCTTTGACTCCAGTTACTGACACAGAGCTCCTGAGTCTCTTGGCATTGCCTGAATGATAGAGGAGTGTCTTTTGTTCTAATGAGGTGACTCTTGGTGGGCTCCTGATAGCTTTAGGCTGGAGGCTGGTCCCCAGAAAGACCAAGCCATGGTTATGAGTTTGGAACTTTGAGCTCTCCTCCATCCCCAATCCTCCAGGGAAGGGAGAAAAGCTGGGTTTAAATTAGTGCTCTGTGATGCCTGTATGATGAAGCCTGCATAAAAACCCCAAGCTGGGGTGTTCAGAGAGCTTCCGGGTTGCTGAACACACCCATGTGCCAGGAGAATGGCGCACTGCAATTTCACAGGGACAGAACTTCCTGTACTTGGGACTACTCCTGACCTTGCCTGACGTACCTCTTCATCTGACCGTTCATCCATAGCCTTCCTACTAAACCAGTAAGTGTAAGTAATTGTTTCCCTGAGTTCTGTGAGCCATTCTAACAAATTTATCAAACCTGAGGAGGGGATCATGGGAAGCTCAGTTTAGACCTGGTCAGTCAGAAGCTTAGGTGACAACCCAAACTTGTGATTGGTGTCTGAAGTCGGGACAGTCCGCTGGGACTGAGACCTAACCTGTGGGATCTGACACTATGTCCAGGTGGTTAGAGTCAGAAATGAATTAGATCGTAGGACACCCACACGGTGAAGAATTGCTTGATGTGCGGAAGATCCGCTGATCTGGTAGCAGAAGTGAAGTGAAGTGTGGTAGCAGTGTGAGAGTAAAGTGGAAACGCAGGAGTGCTCTGTCTATACACCTGCCAAGGTGTGAGGAGGAAATTACATTAGGAACACAGTTCTAGCCCTGTAAAGAGTTCATCGCCCAGCAGGAAAGGTCCATGCTCCTTGCTTGAAAAGGATCCTTTGGGACAATGTGCCCTACCCCACCCCTACTTGACACTGAGTTGTAGAGTATCTGATGGGTTCCCAGAACATCCTCTGTTTTCCACTGTTTTAGGGTAGCTTGTATTCTATTAAACTTTATTTTATTTGTTTCCTGTTTTTATTTAAATTCAGTTAGCTAACATATAGTATGTTATTTGTTCCAGAGGTAGTGTTCAGTAATTCATCGGTTGTGTATAACAACTGGTGCCCTCCATCATGTGCCCTCCTTAATGCCCATCACCCAGTTATTTTTATTTTTGTTTACAGCCATGAGACATGTTCTTGCAAAAATCCAAACTCTAGGAAAATATATAGGCAGAAACAAAAGCCTGTCTACTGTTCTATGTCCCAAATGAAAACTTTGGTTGTCAGTCTTCCCCACTAGACTATTAAAAGT
The DNA here is from genome assembly GCF_011100685.1 of Canis lupus familiaris. Lineage (NCBI taxonomy): Eukaryota > Metazoa > Chordata > Mammalia > Carnivora > Canidae > Canis > Canis lupus. Next base: position 3,785,881 of record NC_049241.1, on the reverse strand, counting down.
TCTGGTCACCAGCTCAGATATGGAACAGGGGTTGTGGGGAAAGTCCCCCTACACCACCAAGCAATGCTCCAATGCCAGCTCAGTGTCCTACAATTCAGCTCAGTTCTGATGCAATCTACCCCGGGGATAGCACCGGATCCCACAGGTGAAAGGCCCAGTCCCACAAGACTGCCCTCCATTTCAGATGCCACTCAAACATCCAGGCTGTCACCTGTGCTTCGGATCAATGGGCTATAAATCAGAGATTCCTCCAACCCCTTCCTTGAGATTCCATTAATGTGCTAGAGCAGCTCACACATTTCAGGAAACCTGCTTACACACTAGATTGTGGATTTATTACAAAGGATATTAAAGGAAACAAATTAACAGTCACATGAAGAGGTACCTAGGGTGAGGTCCCAGACAAAGAAACCTGTCCTCACAGAGTTTGGGGCACAGGAGTACATAGAAGTATTCTGGTTGACAACCTGGAAGCTCTGAACCCCCTCCTTTTTTAAATTTATTTTTTATGGAGTCTTCATTATACAGGCACAATTGATTAAATCATTGACCATCGGTGATTGATTTAACCTCCAGCCCTGAAGGTCAGGAGGTGTGACCTAAAGTTCCAACCCTTAATTCCTGGTTGGTTCCCCTGGCAACCAGCCCCCATCCTTAGGGTCTTTCTGAAAGTTACTTCATTAACACAAACGTAGTGGTGGTGGGAAGGGACTTGAATAACAAGACATTCATTTCACTGTAAGAGCTCTGAAGCAATTTTGGGAATCCAAGGGCAAGAGACCAAATATTATAACAAAAGTTGTTTTATTCCTCAGGAGAGTTCAAAGGTCTGAGAGGCTGGGAGCCAGGAACTGTGGATGTAGATCAAACATGTATGAGAAATACATTTTGATCACCTGAAAGATAAAATATAATTTCCTATAAAGTATAATATCTCATGCACTGTGAACAACCAAGACACCCTTTTATTCTTCTCTGTATCTCTGTATTTCCCAATTCGTCCATTGGAGGAGTGGATACCAAGGCCCTCAACATATGCCCTACTAGATGAATAAGCACTCCACTGACTTCATTGTTTCTTTTTTTTTTTTTAAAGCAAGATGTCCACACTAATAGATGTCCAAAGCTAATCTTTCATATAGTTACAAGAGCTTAAGATCATTTTCTTGATATTGTTAGAAAAATTCAGTGAAGGCAATTTTAAAGATCTAATTGGCTTCACTCAGTGCTTCAGGAATCAGACAACATCCCATCCAGCAGATAGAAAGGAACTGTACAAAATGAAGGATTTTCATAGGTGGAGGGAATAATAAAGTTGTACTATTCCAAAAAGTGCTTTCCTGTAGGGGATGCAGTTTCTGTCACGCAGATTACGTCACCAGTGCTGATTGGGTGACTCCTGACTAACTGGTTTAAGATTCCATTTCTCAGAGAGCCAAGACTGTAATTAAGTCTCGGTTTGGTGACGTGGGACTTAGCATAAGTGACTCTACTTTGGGCCTGTTGTCTTGTTTTCAATAGCATGGTGTTTTCGCCAAACTATAGCATTCATGTAGAATTAGGCCAAAAATAAATAAATAAATAAATAAATAAATAACTCAAGAGCATCCCTATTATGAAATTTTACTGTAAATTAAATGAGTGTCAATGAATATTTGGAAATATTTTGAATATTTGGAAATCTTAAAACAAAAGCAGTGTCCTAGCTTTCCCACTCTAACACAAAAAACATTTGTATTTTGGTATATTCTCTTTTCAGTAAGTCCTTTTTTGGTTGAATTTTTAGTATCTACTTTTAGATTTTTAGAATTTATTAGATTTTTAGGATCGGAGAAGATAATAGAAAATATACATAAGAATAAAACGCCCATAGTCCCCAAACTTGGAATGAACGATCACTAATACTGTATTTGCCTTCACTTTTAAATTAAAGACATAAACTATTTTAAGATTGACTATAATTGCTATCATGACTTGGGTGGGACTCCTTCCTATATAAACTATAGATAGATTGTTAGCTCTATTCCTACCTTTCCCTGCTCTCTGCTTTATCACATGGGACTAGAAGCTTCCAAACCACACTTCCCTCTCCCTTCCCCGCTGGTTTTGGGGCATCCTGGTGGGAGATGGAAACCTGGAGAAGAAATTAACTATTTTTACTTTGTGGCGCCATCTCTGGTAGGCTGGTGGTACTTTCATCAGCGGCCAACAGCCACAGAGTATAGGTTGCTGCAGTCACAGTCAAGGGCAGGACAGTACCTAGTGTCAACTATTCAGTCCAGGGATAGAGGCAGCCTCCTGAGGTCCACATACTATAGCCTTTTTCCTGTTATTTCTCCATCCCTTTCAACATATTTGAAATCAGTTATTTACACTAAATACCTTTCTGCTTGAAATTGGTAGAATAACTTCGGTTTTCCTGGCCAGGCATGAATGGATACAGTGCTATTGATTGGCATGTTCCTAAAATGTATATAAACAGCATCATGCTGCATATAAAATTCTGCATTTCCTTTTTTATTTTTTAAAAAGATTTTGTTTATTTATTTGACAGAGAGAGCAGAGGCAGGGGGAGTAGCAGAGGCAGAGGGAGAAGCAGGCTCCCCGTTGAACAAGGACCCTGATGTGGGGCACCATCCCAGGACCCTGGGATCATGACCTGAGCTAAAGGCAGACACTTAACCAGCTGAGCCACCCAGGCGCCCCTGCATCATCTCCTCCTCCTCCTCCTCCTCCTCTTCCTCCTCTTTCTTCTTCTTCCTCTTCTTTTAATAAACTATAAATTATGAAGATACAGAAAAGTGTTCAGTTTAATAAAAGTTTGCAAAGCAAACACTCAAAACCATCACTCAGACCAAGAAACAGAACACGAATGGCACTGGAAATACACAATCCTTGCAAACTTACTTTCCATGAAACACGGAATTTGTGACCTGTGTCACTCTGTAGCTTTAGTTCATCTCTTTTATTTCATGAATGTGGTTTGCTTATCCATTCTTGTACTTAGTGAAATTAGGGATGCTTCCAGTTGGTTCACATTCACAAACAAATCTTGCAACAAATATCCTTCCTTACCTCTCCTTGTACACACATGAGAATTTCTCTGTAGTCATTTTGTCAAATTGAGGGGCATAACCTATTAGTAGGTTGAGAAATCAATGTAAGGGGTTTTAACCAATTTTTAAAATGGTTTTAGTGATATATACATTTCACATATCATAAAACCCACTGATTTAAAGCGTAAAGCTGCATGTTTTTTAGTATTTCCGAGTTGAGAAATCATCACCATAATCTAATTTTAGAATATTCTCAAAGCCCCCAAAGCAAACCTCATGACCATTAGCAGTCACTTCTCATTCCTGCTCCCCACCACACAGCCTTCTTCAGCCCCAGGCACCCACCAATCTATTTTCTGCTCCTTCAGATTTCCCTGTTCTGGACATTTCACATAAATGGAATCAGACAGTATGTGGCCTTGTATGTCTGGCTCCTTTCACTTAGCCTACTGCTTTCAAGGTTCTCCCATGTTATAGAATGTATTTTTTGGCATGACTTTTACTGGTCAGATAATATTCCATTGTATGGATATACCACATTCTGTTTATCCCATTCATTGGTTGATGGATGATTAAGTTGTTTCCACTGGCTATTATGAGTGTGTGAAGGTATGTTTTCATTTCTGTTGAGAGTGAAATTGCTAGATCATATGAGAACTCTAGATGTTTAACTTTTGAAGAGCTGCAAAACTGTTTTCCAAAGTGGCTGCATCATTTAACATTCCCATCAATGTTATTTGGAGGGTTCTGCAATGACTCACCTGAACCCTCCTTTTATTTTTATTATTCATAAAATAATTTGAAGATTATTTTAAACTAAATACATTTAAGATTCAAGAAATGCAGAAAGAGCCTTTTTGGAGCTTCCCTGATCTGATTAAAAGCAGAAACTTCTAGAAGTGAGGCTGCCATAAATCTTTCTAGGGGAATTTTACCTTCTTTGCCAGAAAGAATGCAAAGAAGATCACTTGTATCTATCTAAACAAATATTGTCACAAACTTTATGTCCTGTTTGTTTCCCTAGAAACTCATTTGCTCTTCTCATTTGTACCAGAAACCTCTTTTCCTCCCAGGCCCTCTCCCCTATCAAGTTAGGTATATAAATTCTCATCTCAAATGGTTTAGGGAGTCATGTTTTTCTGTGAACTCCACATACATATGTAAATAAATTTTGTCTTTTCTCTTGCTATTCTGCATCTTGTTAGCTTAATTTACAGACCTCTAAGAACTGAATGTAAGAGGTCAGAGGAAAAGTTTTTCCTCCTCAACGGTTCCAATTTCCCCATATCCTCACCAAGACTTGTGATCATCTGTCTGTCCTATTGTAGCCATGCCACTAGGTGTGAAGTAGTATCTTATTGTGATTTTGAGTCATATTTCCCTGATGGGTAATGATGTAGGACATTTTTCCATGTGCTTATTGGCCATTTGTATATCTTCTTCAGAAAAATGCCCTATTTGGGTACTTTGTCCATTATATAATTGGCTTATTTATCTTTTTATTTTTTTTATTTTTTTAAAGATTTTATTTATTTATTCATGATAGTCACACAGAGAGAGAGAGAGAGAGAGAGAGAGAGGCAGACACAGGCAGAGGGAGAAGCAGGCTCCATGCACCGGGAGCCTGATGCGGGATTCGATCCCAGGTCTCCAGGATCGCGCCCTGGGCCAAAGGCAGGCACCAAACCGCTGCGCCACCCAGGGATCCCTATTTATCTTTTTATCATTGAGCTGTAATCCAACAACTTTTTAAAAATTGAAATGTAGAAAAAAATGCTTAGAGCTGGGCAGACACGTATTAAACTGTGCATGTGTTAAACATCCAACACATGAAATCTGGAATATGTGATTATCAGGGTGATCATTTGTAGGAAGGGTAGGTACTGTTTCATGAAACTTTGGTTTTAGTCATATGACTGTATATGTGAATTGTGTTTCTTATTGTGGATTGCATTCAAAGAAGTTCAAATCCCATTAATTTAAGGCATCTACTTAGGAAATGAATTGCTAGGTCATAGAGCAGGCCCATGCTTGAGTTTATAAAGTGCAGACCCTAGTTTCTCTTCTGCAATTTTGAAGGCGAAAAAATTCTAAAAACCCCTTTTCCTATAACTTTGCAACGAAGTCCTGTGGCAGTGAGAAGTGACCTAAAATGAGCTAAGTCTATTTAAAGCTCTATATTTATCCTATTTAATCTGAATATTCATGTTTCACTGCAGACAAATCAATGTGTTGACATTGGATGCTGTTCCTGAACTCATTAGGAATGGTAATGTAAAAATGGTATCTGTACCTTTTAATTCCAAGTAAAAAAAAAAAAAAATTCCAAGACACATCTGGTCGCAAAGATTTCCAATAAGAGCTTGCAGACTTATGTACCAGAAAGCTCTCCAAATTGGCTGAGCCAATTTACACTTATCCCATCAGCATGAGAGAGTTCAGATTCCCCCATCTTTGTCCAGACTTGATAGAGTCAGACCTTAAATGTTTTGCCTATCTGATCAGTGAGAAAAGACAGCTTGGTGCTGTTTTAATTCGCATTCCCCTGGTTATTGAAAAGGATGAACAGATTTTCTTTCGTGTCTTGACCATTTGGGTTTACTCTCCTGGGAATTGTCTGCTCATGTGTCTGTCTTTTCAATTATGATTTCTTTGGCTCTCCCACAAATGGACTCCAACACCATATTCAAGTAACTGTAATTTTCAACTGTTGGAGAATTTGGGTTTATTCTGACAAACTTATGTTTTCTTTCCCCCCTGAGATAACAAATGTAGACAAGAAACTAAGAAATTGCAAATTTCTGGATGATTTCTGCCTTTCTCAATACAAGAAGTATTTAGGCTCCATAGAGTAAAAATGGCAGAAAAATATTTTTCTCCTCTTCCCCCTAACTAATTAAAATTTGAACTCATTGAAGTTTCTAGTGGATGCAAAACCTAAAATATTCAGGCAAGCCAGGTTATGACTTAAAGGACACTCCAGTTTGCCACTGGAGTCTAATGTGTACCTTTGCGATGTCAATGTTGAGATAATGTCAACAGTTGAGCTAAATATACTTGGCTGGTCACTTTAATGATTAACTTAAGCAACTTCCTCTATGGGCAGGGAGGGGGACTGGAGCATCTCACTGAAAAGTCACCATCTCACCAACAAGAAGTCACAGATGGAGGGGAGCCAATCTGAAAGATTTGATGTTGGTGGAGGTAAACCTGTGGCTTCCTCCTTCAATGAATATAATGGAAAATTATGGAAAACCTGAAGTTCCTCTTGATCGTTGTGTTGGTGAGGCTGGGGATGAAAGGAGTTGCCTAACACATATTTTGTTGCCTGGGTGTGAATTTTCATTTATGGCTTCTGTGCAGTTACTCAATGGAGATGAAAGGATACACTCAGAAGAATGTAATGAGTAGAATATTCTGGCCCCATCTTAATCAGAATAAAAAAATATTTACATTTGAAGAGTCCTTTGCTCAATTTTTTTCTTCAATTTATTTGAGAGAGAGGTGGGGGAGGGGCAGGGGGAGGGAGAGAGAGAGAATCCCAAGCAGACTGCGCTAAGCATAGAACCCCACATGGGGCTTGATCTCATGACCCTGAGATCATGATCATGATCTGAGCTGAAATCAAGGGTCTGATGCTGACTGAGTAAGTCACCCTGGCTTATGTCACCCTACCAAATTCTTTTATATTAAATATATTCTTTGATAAATATTCTAAAGATTTTTTAAAGCAATATCTACACACAATGTGGGGCTCAAAGTCACAAATTTGAGATCAAGAGTTGCATGCTCCACTGACTGAGCTAGCTAGACACCCCTGATATTTTTCATACTTCATCGAGGTGGAAATTGTTGGTCCCATTGGTCAGTCCTGAAAACTCAGGCTTTGGGAGAGGAAGTGATTTCTATTTAATTCACCTAAGAGGCAGGTTTAGGGAGTAAGGCAGGGGGAGAAGTTATAGATGGATCTTGAACAACGGCCACATACTCAAGGGTCTATTGGGCTGGTAGGTAATGGAAACAATGAAAGCTGACTGGGAGGCAGTAGGGAGTGGTGGGGACTGTGGCAAAACAGAGGTTACAAATCCTTCTTTTTCTTTAGATTTTATTTATTTATTTATTCATGAGAGACACAGAAAGAGAGCCAGAGACATAGGCAGAGGGAAAAGCAGGCTCCATGCAGGGAGCCTGATGTGGGACTCGATCCCAGGATACCCAAGATCATGGGGGCCATGATGGGCCCCCATTATGGGGCCTGCCTTTGACCTGAGCCAAAGGCAGGTGCTCAACCACTGAGCTACCCAGGCATCCCACAAATCATTCTTTTAGAAGGTTGCTGCCACCCCAGCATAGCATTACCATGTGGCCTAGGGTTGCCAGAGCTTCTGATTTTCCAAAAGAGATTATAAATCTAGATTTTAATATCAAATGCTCTGATTTTTAAGTGCTAGCAAAAATTCAAATTAAAGAAACTTGGATAGGTGTTCTCATCAGCTGATGAAAGGGAGTAGAGGACTCCTAGTAGAGTAAATATTTGAATACTGTTTAAAGCACTGTCCTGAGCACTGAACGTGTATTATTAATAGAATGCTTGTCCGAACTCTGTGAGGGAGATACTGTGAAGGTCTCCATGTTATGGATAGCTGAAAATGTAACCAAGTAACTTTCTCAGGGCCCATAGGTAGCAGAGTCAGGATCTGGCCAGCCAGTGCCAAGAGTATCAGGGTAAGCATCATCCGAAGGCGGGCACTGGGACAGGTCTGCTCTATATGCAGGTAGCAAGAGGATGCATCCTCTATAGAGAATTTCAAAACAGCAATAAAAATGGACTGAAGGTCATCTGCTCTTTATTATCACCACGCACAGGCACTATTAAATAATGTCAGGGTGTGTTTATTATTTATCACAGCAATAAAATACCCAAATCTCAGAAAAAACTCTGGCAGGTGTGAGTTCTAAGGAAGTGTTTTGGCTACTGTTGGGGGGTTTAAAGAAATCTTTTGTGTCTGTGGTAAATACACGTAACATAAAATTTGTCATCTTAACCGCATTTAAGGGCACAGTTTAAGTATATTCACATTGTTTTGTAACCAATCTCTAGACGTTTTCTTTTTGTAAAACTCTGTCCCCATGGAACTCTCCAGTTCCCTCCCCCAGCCCCTGGCAACCTCTATGAACTTGACTGATCTCTGGACCTCATGTAAGTGAAACCACACAGCATGTTTTTTTTTTGGGGGGGGGGGACTGGCTAGTGTCACTTACAGCGTTCATCTGTATTGTGGCACGTGTTAGAATTTCCTTCCTTTTGTAAAGCTGGGTAATATTCCACTGTATGCTTCGGCTGTATTTTATCTGTTCATCTGTTGATAAACATTTAGGTTGCTTCCACCTTTTGGTTACTGTGAATAGTGTTGCTATGAACAGGAGTATACAAATATCTCCTTGAGTCCCTGCTTTCAGTTGTTTGGGTATATACCCAAAAGGGGAATGGCTGGATCATATGGTAGATCTCTTTTTAACTTTTTAAGGAAACACCAGACTGTTTCCATACTGGCTGCACCATTTAACATTCCCACCAGGGCAGTGCACAAGTGTTCCAATTTCCCCACATCTTCATCAACCCTTGTTTTGTGGGTGCATGTTATTTTTACAGTAGCCAATGGTATGAAGTAATATCTCATTGCAGTTTTTTATTTGCATTTCCCTAATGAATAATGATGTTGAAAATCTGTTCATAGGAGTATTAGCCATTTGTAGATCCTCTTTGGAGAAGTGTTTATCTTTTTTTTTTTTTTTTTTTTTTTTTTTTGGCAGACTCCATGCCTAGCAAGGGTCCCAATGTGGGGCTTGAACTCATGACCCTGAAATCAAGACCTGAGCTTAGGTCAAGACACTTAAGAGAGGGAGCCACCGAGGTGCCCCTTCTGCCCATTTTTAAATTGATTATTTGTCTTTTTGTTTTTGTTGTTGAGTTCTAGGAATTCTTTATGTAGTCTGGATGTTAACCCCTTATCAGTAAACATTTTGTAAATATTTCCTCCCTTTCTATCGGTCACCTTTCCACTCTGTTGGTCATATCCTTTGGTGCACAGAAGTTTTGAAGTTTAATGTAGTCCAATTTATCTATCTTTACTTTTGGTGCTTGCACACTGTCAAATTTTAATAACATATAAGCCCTAAAATAATACTTACAAAACTTCCCTTTAATAAACAATGTAGAAAATGCTTAGTTACACAAGTGGGTTCCCCAGACATATGGATTTAGCTATTGTGTTTGTTTCCAGAGTAAGTTTGTAACTTTTTTGGCATCATTTGAATTTGCTTCGGGGATAGTTCTTATCTCCAGCTCCTAAGGCAATACATATTCCTATGTTTAAACAGTAATTTCAAAATAAGCAATGATAGTACAGTGATTGTGAAGACAAAACAAACAAACACTTTGTGATTTAGTCATTCTGTGCGAATTCTTATTTGGCTTAAATTTTATTTTATTTTTTTCAAGATTTTATTTATTTATTCATGAGAGACACAGAAAGAGAGGCAGAGACACAGGCAGAGAGAGAAGCAGGCTCCCTGTGGGGAGCCCGATGCGGGACTCGATCCCAAGTCTCCAGGATCACTCCCTGGGCCAAAGACGGCGCTAAACCGCTGAGCCACCCGGGCTGCCTTGGCTTAAATTTTAAAACGTGAAACAGACTGCCAGCTGCAAGGGGTAATATTTTGGCTAAGTGTAAGTCTTATCTTATACTTGAACTAGTTTACTGAATCTGTATGCTAGTCTAAAATGGAAATCTATTTTTTCATTGTTATTCTTTTTTTATTTAATGATTAGTACACTCTAACATTATTCATTATTGCAACAGGCCAATATATAACTGTAAGTTAAAAAAAACCCACGAGGGTAATTATTTATCAATCCACCATCTTTCCCTTTTTTTGAGTAATATTTATCTTATTTTTTATTAAAAACTTTTTTTTTCTGGGTTACCTGAAGTACAATAAAACAGTAAAAATTATTTTTCCCAGCCATTATTATGTTGCATTTAATGTTCATTACTGAAAAGAAATTTAAAAACTGATCCTCCTATGGCATCAGATACTGGAGACATGAGATATCTAGGTGTGTCCAGCCTAGGAGAGGGGCATGGGAGGTAGAAGTAAGAGGTGACACTGTGCGGTCTTTTCGGGACAGACATCTTTAGGGCGTGAGGACCACGGGAAGAGTTTGGATTCTCTTCCAAAGGCATCTGGGAGGCTCTGGGGGGGCAGCCAGGTGAGAGGTGTACTGTGATCTGTGTTGCCTGTGCTGGCTCCCATGTGGAGCTGCCTGGCTGGCTGGGGCAGTTTTGGGAAGTCTGGGAGTAGAATCTGCCCTCCTCCAGTTTGTGTACCCTTGAGATGTCTGAGGACCCCTTTGTGTGTCCAGCCAGGGCTGTCAGTGTCAGGCTTAGCCAACTGGGGTAAAATACATGTGCCTGAGCTTCTGAGGGCATCTGACAGTGTGGAGCTGCAATCTGCTGGGGATCGAGGATGAAGGACTCCAGCAGTCCACGGGAGGCGAATTGACTGACATAAATGGCCACAGACTCCGATGGAGGATGAATGTGGCAAGTGTGAGACCTTCCTGAGTGAGAGTAAATGCACAGACAGAAATCGGATTCACGAGCAGGCAGCTTGTCTGCACATTGATAGAGAACAGCAATTTCTCTAACTAAATAGCACCATTATCTTACACATGATGATGTTTTGGAAATCATTTTGCAAAGACCATTCCAATGCCCCCAGCCGGTTTATTTTTTTATTTTTCCCAAATGCTGAGTTTTCCAGCTCAGAGACCCCCGAAGGTTCGTGTTGGGTACCTCTTCCCTGAATTTCCATGACCAAAACCAAGCTGCAGACTCACCCAACAAGGAAACCACTGCTGCTGTGGCGGTGCCCACAGATATGTTACAGGGCCGGCAGGTTCTGCAAGAGGATGCTCTAAAATACACACTTCTACTCCAAAGAGAAAGAGGAAACACAGAAGTCACCAGGAGAGAAACAGAGATAAAGGGCAATCTATAAATTAAAGGCTTATTTCAACCAATTGCAATGTCTGAATCTTAGTTGGATCCTGATTCTTAAAACACAAACTGAAAAAAAAAAAGTGACATGTATGAGCCAGTTGGAAATTTGAACTGACTGGATATAATGGAGGAATTATTGTTAGCTTTTTAGATGTGATAATAGTATTGTGATTATAGTGTATATATAAAAGGCTCCTTATCTTAGAGATGAACACGCTGAAATACAGATGAAATGATAGGATCTCTTGGATTTGTTTCAAAGTGACACGGTGCGGAGCCTGGGGTTGTCTGCAGAAGGCACAGGATTGGCCATGGATTGTGATCATGGGACTGAACAGTCATAGGCCTTCATTATACTACCCTACCTACTATTGTGAATGAGATTCTCCATTGCAGAACTAAAAAAAGAAATTTTTGTGAAAGATGGTGGATAGGCTCTAATACGACAACATCCCACTAGGAAAAAAGTTACCTGCTTTTCATGATTTTTAAAAATATATATTTATTTATTTGAGAGAGAGAGAGAAGCGGCAGAGGGAGAGAGAGCAAGAGTATCTCAAGCAGATTCCCCAATGAGTGTAGAGCCGAAGCGGGGCTGGATCCCACAACCCATGAGTTCATGACCTGAGCCAAAATCACGATTTGGATGCTTAACCGACTGAGCCACTCAGGTGACCCTTACCTGCTTTTAAATTATCTCTCTGTGGGGATCCCTGGATGGCGCAGCGGTTTAGCGCCTGCCTTTGGCCCAAGGCGCAATCCTCGACACCGGGGATCGAATCCCACGCCGGGCTCCCGGTGCATGGAGCCTGCTTCTCCCTCTGCCTGTGCCTCTGCCTCTCTCTCTCTGTGTGACTATCATAAATAAATACAAAAAAAATTTTTTTTAAAATTATCTCTCTGCCCTTATCCGCTCAAGGAGCAAGGCCCTTTGATTGGGCAAGTCTGTGTTTGATATTGTCTAATGCTTGATCATATCCCTGTTGAACAGGGACAGCAGGCCTTGGGCTCTGAGCCTTTGGCGGGACACAGTGTCTATTTGTAACTTGATGGCATCCCTTTGTTTCATTGTATTTATTTTTTGGCTACTTCTATTCTTGTATCTGATGCTGGTTTTCTATTTACAGAAGGGACAAAGATTTCTTCTTAAATAAATGTATGTAAACGTTCTGATTTAAAGACAAATAGAACAGGGGTACCTGGATGGCTCAGTCCGTTGAGTGTCCAACTCTTGATGTCAGCTCGAGTCTTGATCTCAGGATTGAGTTCAGGCCCCACATTGGACTCTGTGCTGGGGTGTGGAGCCTACTTAAAAGAAGAGGGATGCCAGGCGCAGTCGGTTAAGCGTCTGCCTTTGGCTCAGGTCGTGACCCCAGGGGTCCTGGGATCCAGCCCTGCTCAGTGGAAGGTCTGCTTCTCTCTCTCTCCCTCCCCTGCTCATGCTTGCTCTCTCTCTCACCCTTGCTCACTCTCTCAAAAGATAAATAAAATCTTTAAGAAAAAAAAGGACAAATAGTACAGTTTGTACTCAGATATTGTAGGATTTTTTTTTTTTTTAGGGTGGGAGGAAATGATAGAAGTGTGGGAGGCACATTTTCTCATTTTATATTTCACATGGACAACCATCTAACACAAATTTGGGGGCCCTTTCATCCTGGAGGTTCTCTTTGCCTGAAGCAAGATGGCCTGCTCGGGCCCACAGTCTCCCTGAATTTCAGACAAAGCACTTGACACAGAGAAGAAAGAGGGTGCAATAGCAGGCTGTGGAAACAGATCACACAGAGAGAGCTGGCTGCCAGAATGGACCCCAACTGGGCCCCAGACACCATCCAGTCCTAGGTTCAGAGTCAGTTAAAACAAAGGAGGGGTATAAGTGTAAGGACAACGTAAAGGGGAAAATCTTAAATGGGAAAATGTTTTATCCATCATTTTGTTGTTTCCCATTGGCTGTTTTCTGCGAGGGAAATTTCCTGTCTTAAGTGAGGCATTACAGGTGGTCAGCAAGCCATGTCTACCCAGATTCTTTTGTTACAGCTGTTTGTATGTTTGCTTTGGGTTTGTGTAAACTTTTTTTTAGATAAGTGTAGACCTGCATGCAGTTGTAAGAAATAATACAGAAGGGTCCCATGCATCCTTACCCACCAATGGTAATGTCTGGCAAAACTGGAAGACAATACTGCAACCAGAAAACTGACACGGTCAAGACACAGAACATTTCCATCACCACAAAGGTTCCCCTGTTGACCTTATATTCATATCACCCTTGGCAATCACTCAGCAGCTCTCCATTTCTAGAACTTTGCCACTTCGGATGTCATGGATGCAATCATACATAACCTTTGGGGATTGGCTCACCCCCCCCCCCGCCCCCACAACCCTGGAGATTCATCTGAGTTGTCCATGTATCAATAGCTTGTTCTTTACTGCCAAGGAGAACCACATTGTATGGGTGGACCACAGGTCTGTTCAGTGGTCATCCATGGAACGGCTCTTCTGTGCTGTTTCCAGTTTGGGGTTACTATGAATAAAGTTTCTATGAACATTTTATTTATGGATTATCATGTGAACATAAATTTTCATCTTTCCAGGATAAAGGATGCATGTTTGTTTTTAATGAATTAATTGCCATGTTTTACAATCAGGATATTTCACCTAAAAAAAAAAAATCCATGTTCCTGAATTCTCTTCAGTAACCACAATAATCTGGAAAGACTGGGTATAGCAGCTCGTGATCCTAATGGGCCAGAGTACTCCAGTCCCCTGCTGCCTGCTTAGTCCCTTTTATTTATTTACCTGCCTGGCAAGGCTCCTGGTTTACCAATTTAAGTGAGCAGAATTGGAACACAATGAGTTTTATATATATACATGTCTACAATTTCTCTGCTCAAGCAGAAAACACAGGTTGCCTATGGGGAAGGGTATCCAGTGATGTGATAGCAAGGGGCAATCATTGTTACTATGAGCCCTTTGGGGCCTTTTTAGTTGAAACCATCTGACTGTATAATCTACTGAAAAATGAATAAAATGTGCAAACAAGAACACTAAAATTTCCTTACAGATATCCCCCTCTGGCTCTGCTTTTCCCATACCGACTCTTATGTTTCTTCAGAGAAGAGAATCCATTGGAATTTCCCTTCCCAGAGACCTGGTTCTACACAAGGAAAAACCCCTAGCTCTGGAATCTAGTTTTCCCTAATGCACACATTCCCTGTCCTGGACCCCAAAACACACCTCATCACCATCCAAAAGCCCAATGACCCCTCAGGGGCAGGCACAGACACATTGTGGGCCTCTCTGAAGCCCAGTCAGGTATCTATGTCCAGCCCAGGGGCCACCTCCTCCAAGAAGCCTTCCCAGCCTGACAGAAATTCAGTGTTTCCTTCCTTGTCTGGCAGGAGTATTAATGTGTGCCTTTCTGGTTACAATTCAGTGCATACTTCCTGAACCTTTTACAAGAGCTGGGCTGGTGCACCCTCGCCCCACCCCTTTCCTGGCCTCTCACTAGACTGCCCTCCCCCATCCCTGTCCCCCAACCTCCTACAATAGATTAAAGTTTTAGAGGCCCAGCGAACGTTGTGCCCTCTGAACCTACCGCTCCTGCTAGTCATGGCAAAGACACCTACAAACCATAGAACACAAAATGTAGACTGAATTTAAGAGCTAGGACTTCTGCATGCAGATGAATTCAGTGATGCTGAGCATTCTTTTTGTTTTGGAGGGGGTGGGGGAGAGTGTGCTCTGGCACGGCTGGTGCCCTAAATCCACCCTTTGGGTAACCTCCCTAAGACTTAAAGAAGACAGGAGATGTGTAGCACAGAAAACAAGGGCTTTGGGATCTGAGAATCCTAGCGGTGCCCTTGTTGGGTGATCTTTGGACCGCTCAATCTGTTTCCTCCTGGTGAAATGGGGATCATAACCTCCCTCTGGCAAGGCTGCGTGGAGGTTAAGGAGGGAGGAAGCACCCAGCGGGGCCCGCTGCCTCAGCAGGTCGCTGCAGCTTGCGGAACCCGGGTCCCTCTTCTAGAAAGTACCAGCGGAATGCGGTGCACCTCGGCGCTCCGCATTCCCGATTTCCAGGGTGTCTGTCCGTCTCTCCGACGAGCTCCGGGTCACCGAGGCTCCGCGGCCTCGTTTGCGCGCCCCCCCCAACCCGCCAGGCTCACTCGCCCAGCGAATGGGCGCACGGGCGGCTGGAAGGCACTGCGCCGGGTACAGCCAGAGTTTGAACCCACGGGGGTGAGCGTGGACACCAGAAGACCGCGCAGGGGTTCCCGCGCGGCCGGAGGGTGGCCCGCAGGCGCGCGCGCGTGCAGTTCGGCCCCGCGTGGGCGCGCCCCGGCCCCGCTCCCGCCGCCCCGCGGCTCGGGCTCAGGCCCGGTCCCCCGAGCCCCGGGGCACGCGCCCCACCTCCTACGCGCCCCTCCGCCCCCTCCCCCGGGCTTGCACCGCGTGGCCCAGGCGCGCGCTCCAGACGCTCCCTCCGCCCCGCGCGCTCGAGGGGGCGCGGGCCTGGGCCGGGGGTGGGGTCGCCGCGGGCTCGGCCCCCTCAGTTCCCGCGCTCGGGCCCGCGGGCCCAGGAAGTGGCCCTGGGCCGCGGCCCTCGCCCCGCCTCCTCCCTCCCGCGCTTATCACCTGCCGGCCCGGCGCGCGGGCGGGAGCGAGGGCGCGAGGGGGAGCGCGAGGGGGAGCGCGCGGGCGGCCGGGCGCCGGGTCGCGGGAGGTGAAGCGCCGCGAGGATGGCGGCGCGGGGCCGGGGGCCGCCGAGGCTGCTGCTCGCGCTCCCGGTGCTGCTGGCGCTGGGCCCGGCCGCCGCGGCGGCCAAGCTCAACATCCCCAAAGTGCTGCTGCCCTTCACGCGGGCCACGCGCGTGAACTTCACGCTGGAGGCCTCGGAGGGCTGCTACCGTGGTGAGGCGCGCGGCCCCGGCCGAGGAGGGGCCCGGGCCGGGCCGGGGCAGGCGGGCGGGGGCGCGGCAGGTGCGGCGGCGCGGGGAGGGCGGGGAAGAGCGCGCCCGCGAGTCGATGGTCGGGGCGGCGAGGCCTGCGGGCGCGCGGCTTCCATGCCGGGCGGGTGGGGCGGGCGCGGGGCGGGGAGGGCGCGGCGGGGAGGCGGGAGCGGCGGGGCGGGGAGCGCGGGGGGCGGCCGGGGCGGCGGGGCGGAGGGGGCGGGGAGGGAGATGCGGGGCGGGCGAGGGGCGCGCGGGGGCGGCCGGGGCGGGGAGGGAGCGGAGGGGCGGCCGGGGGCGCTGCGGCAGGCGGGCGCGCAGCAGTGGTGCCGGCGCGCTCCCGGGCCAGGGCGGCCGGAGCGGCTGGCGGCGGGTCGGCGGCGGTGCGCGCTGGGGGCCGCCCCTGCGCATGGCGCCGCCGGGCCTGCGGGCCGCTGGGGCCGAGGGGAGCGGGGCCTGGCCGGCGGCGGTGTGTGCCGGTGTTTGCGGGCGAGGAGGGGCCCCGGGTCGGCCTCACTTGAGGAGGGCGCCCGACGCCGCGGAGGGCCCCGGGAAGGGGGTGCCCCGGGGCCGGGGGTCCACCCACGTTGCCTAACTTCCCCTTGTTGTCCGGGACTCCGGCGGGCGGTGGTCCGGGCCCTGCAGAGCCGAGTCTGGAGACGCAGATTTCTTGATTTTGTCTAGTGGTGGGGGGAGCCTCCTCTCCGGCGCCAGACTGGTGTGGGAATTGGGTCTGTGTGGGAAGAATTACACCCGTTCGGCCTCATTGGGAGGAACATTAAACCTGTGATGAAAGGACTCGCGCAGGAAACCCCGGGGACCCATTTTACAGATGAGAAATGAAAGGCAAGGAATGGTTGGTGATTCACCCCAGGTTGTCCAGGGTGAGGTTAGGCCTTTATGCTCAAAACCCAGGCTTTTTTTCCCCAACTCTCCTCCTGGCTTCCTGGGGGAACTCCGGAATCCTGCATTGGGGGTGGGGGATGGGATATTGGAAACCCCAGAAAGTAATGAAACTAGAGACCTCTGTTCCCCGTTTCCTCCTCCCCCTCCTCCTCCTCCGAGACAGAGAGACCTGGCTAGCTCCTGGCTGGGCAGGGTGATGTGGTCCTGACCTTCCCTCCAGCACCTTGAGGAGAAGGCGGCTTCTCCTCCTGCAGGGTGGAGACGGGAGATCAAAGGCAGCTCTCTGGCTGCTGGCCTGTAGGCTACACTTTTTGCCTCTCCCTTTCTTCACCTGTCTTTTGCCAAGGTCAGTGTGGAGGCTTACCAAGGCACGATCTCTGTTACAGAACCAGGGGTGTGTGTGTGTGTGTGTGTGTTTTAAGTCTGTTTGTATGTCAGTCTGCGCATATATGCAAGTATGGTCCTCAGAGCCCAGAGGAGCATTCTTCTTCAAGTGTACTACAGCAGCTATTTATTTTCTGAAAGTTGGCCTCCTGAAATAAGGCCATGCTGTGTCAGCCAATCGCATTTTGGGTTTAGTGCCTCATGCACCTGAAGGGTCTTGTTCCTGCCTTGGTATCAGAGGCTGACCTTCAGCATAAAGTCTTCTATATCCCTGACTAGGGCATTGTCTTTTTTTTTTTTTTTTTAAGATTTTATTTATTCATTCATGAGATAAATAGAGAGACAGAGACACAAGCAGATTGAGAAGCAGGCTCCCTGCAGGGAGCCCGATGCAGGGGAGCCCGATGCAGGACTCAATCCCAGGACCCTGGGATCACACCCAGAGCTGAAGGCAGAGGCTCAACCGCTGAGCCACCCAGGTGCCCTCGGGCGTTGTCTGGTGTGGGAAGATGAGCCATTAGTCCCTCCTTTCAGGAGATGCAAACCTGCTCTCTGGTTGAAGGTGTCTTTTCTTCTTGACAGATAGGCAAGAAAAGAGGAAGCCAGTTTTTGAAAACAGCTGGCTTCAAATGAATTTGTATGCTACTTCCTTTGAGATTCTATAGCTGTGTTTTTTTTATTTTTTTCTAAAGTAACCTTTTTTTTTTTTTTTTTTTCCCTTTCTCTAAATACATTTTCTTTTCTGAGAGAGGCTGGTGGTTTTTAATTTATTTGTATAGCTTCTTAGGAAGAAGGGAAGGGAGGGGGGAGAAGAAAAAAAAATGATTCCTAATCTCTTATACATCAGAGAAGTGCTAAGTACCTTATAGCTTGTTTGGCATCTGATCCATAATTTTTATTGCAAATGTGTGACTGCCTCACTTAAGTGTCTCCTCAGAGGTGTTTTGTGGTTGTGATTTTCCCCTTAACTTCATAGGAAAACCTTCCATCAATCAAGCATTGAAAATATTTATTTTTAGTAGTGCTGTTCCTACTTTGGTCCTCTGTTGCTGTAGTTTTTGAAGACTCTTTTGGAAATTTTAAGAGTTGGCATGCAGACAAGCTATTTATCTGCAGTTATCTAAACCTGGGAGGAAAATAACCTCTTCATCCAAGAAGTTCATTGTTAAATCTGACATGAAGATTAAAAAAATGAAAAATAAAAACTCTCCTGGACATTGGGGGAATTCTTACTCAATCCTTCGAATTTGGTGCCAGGCTCCAAGCTTACAGAAATTACTGCATGCCTCAGCCAGTGGGTCTAAGTTCACTTTTCCTGTTTCTTGATTTTTTTTTTTTTTTTTTTTTTTTTTTTTTTTTTTTTTTTTTTTTTTTTTTTTTTTTTTTTTTTTGTTTCTTGATTTTATAGCATCAGATCATTAGACAATTTTTGGGCCATAGGAGTCATAGAGATCATGTAGTATAAATTGCCCATGTTGTACTCTGAGCCTCAGAAGGAAGGGCTGTGTGTGATGTCACATAAATACAGATGGACCCTGATTAACAATAGTTCCACTTAGATTGTTCAACTTTATAATGAAGGTGCAAGAATGATACTCATTCAGTAGAAACTGTACTTGGAATTTCAAATTTGGATCTTTTCCCAGGCTAGTGACATGCAATATGACACTGTCCCATGGTGCTGGGCAGTGGCTGCAGCCTCAGCTCCAGTTCAGCCACATGATCACAGAGTCAACAACAGATACCCTTACAACCATTCTGTACTCATACAACATTCTGTTTTTCACTTTCAATATAGTATTCAGTAAGTTACATGATATACTCAGTACTTTATCATCAAACAGATCTGTGTTAGAGGATTTTGTCCAACTGCAGGCTAACGTAAGTGTTCCCAGCATGATTAGAGTAGGCCAGGCTGCACTATGATCTCTGGTGTGTTTGGTGTATCATATGCGCTTTCGACTTGAGATATTTTCAACTCAGGGTAGGTTTATTGGGGCCTAACAGTGTCATAAGTGGAGGAAGGTCTGTGGTGATAGTTTCTGAGTCAAGTGGGAGCTCACAGGGATGCCCCCATTCCCACCCCACTCAGGGACTTGTGGCCTCTGGTGTGTTTGCTAGACACTGATTGAATCCTTCTAGTTGCATTGCTGGTTGTGAGACAAGTTTCTTATTCTTCTTTTGGCTATTTCGTGTTACTGAAAATGTTCTATGAAATATCTTTCATTAGGCCGTTTTTTTTTTTTTTTTTAAGATTTTATTTTTAAGTAATCTCTACACCCAACATGGGGCTTGAACTCACGACCCTGAGATCAAGAGTTGCATGCTCCACCAACTGACCCTAGCTTCTCCAGCTCATATTAAGACTCAAGTATTCTTCTATGGTGCTTCATTGTCTTCCTAAGCTTTGAGTGTCTGAGCACCATTCTGCTTGGTTGCTCTTCCACCATCTGCTTATGCTTTTCCCTGTGATCAAAGTCCCACAGTGTTCTGGTTTCCCCAGTCTTGGAGAAAGTGAGTATCTTGGGTTGGTTTCCCAGTACAGCCAGAGACGAGGATTTGGTTGTATGTAGTTTATTTGAGAGTGTGCTCTCCTGGGAGGCAGGATAGGAAAGAGGAAGGAGATGAGCAAGGATGTGGTCCTAGAGAAAGTCTGTATGGCCCTTGTGACCCTGTGGAGTTGAATTCCACTTCAGGTCCACCTCCCTTGAGGTGCAGGATAGAGCAAGCTTTTGAGCTTTTCTTTCACCCGTGATCAGCTGGCCATTGGCTGCTGCAGGGGGAAGGGGGTGTTGTGCAACCTCCCCGGCCTCTGGGTGAGGCAGCCCTCTTGGTCAAGGGTGTTTGACTGGATAAGGTTGTGTGTGTACACCGTGAGCTGCATGCAGCGCTGCAAGCTGAGGGGAGTTGGATCGACATCCAGGCAGGGCATCCTGCAGCCCCCACTAAACTGCTGTGCTCAGAATTCTCCCCCTTTCCTGCTCCTGAAAGTCTCCCCGAGGCACCCTGGAGCTGCCTGGTGTGTCTGCCAGGCTTGGTCCTGAACCACGGTGCACTTCTCAGCCACAGGCATAAGCCTTCTTGGAGGAACAAATGGGACCCCTGTCCTGCTGCATGGGTCCCCACTCGGTGGAACTTGTCATGGTGGGTGTTGTGTCCCACACACCTCAGATCATCCTTGGGAAGCAGTAGGCATGGAAGAGCCAACAGCCCCTCTGCCACGGTGCACTTCTCAGCCACAGGCATAAGCCTTCTTGGAGGAGCAAATGGGACCCCCGTCCTGCTGCATGGGTCCCCACTCGGTGGAACTTGTCATGGTGGGTGTTGTGTCCCACATACCTCAGATCATCCTTGGGAAGCAGTAGGCATGGAAGAGCCAACAGCCCCTCTGTTGACCTGCAGCTGTGCGAGGTCCAAGGCCAGTGGCACCTCTCAGGGCCTCTGGGCCTGCCCCCAATGGAAGGAAGTGACCAGTCCCCTTGTAGCCTGGGGAAAGTGGGAGAGAAAGGGGGCCTGCCATTTCCTTGGGCTCTTCCAGAAATCCCCTCTGCACACTGAGCCAAGTTGGAAAGTCATTCCACCCAGCTGCCTTATGCTGAGCCCACCGACTCAACCTGCAGGACGGGGGTGTTTGCATGCTGGAAGCTGGATTGGTGAGGAGGCAGTAGGACCCAGGGGAAATTGGAGAGTCAGGCACTAAAATTAAAATAAAGCATTTATAGTGTGGAGGCTTAACCTGAAAAGTGGGTTTAATTCAGCCAGTGGCCCACCAGTGCTCACTGTGAAGAACCAGCCTGCCCAGATTCCCTGGGAGGACAAGCCCTGACCAGCAACACTGATTGCCAGGTGAGGGCTGGGGATCCACTTACCAGGTGATGCGTGTTTGTGCTTACAGCCCATCCGGGCACTACTCCTCATCCTGGGTCATGGAATAGTGGGCATAGGCTCCATTCCTGGAGCCTGCAGCTGGTTGGGAGAGTTAAATAATAAACGAAGATGACAGGGGCTGCCTTTTGTGTGGTAATAAGTCTGCAAAGGACATAAAATAGCATGTGTATAATGATTGCAGAAGAGGGTGATGTGCCATTCTGGAGAACGTGGTCAGGAGAAAATCCCTTTTTGAAGCTGGCCTGGGACTTGAGCTCGTATCAGCCAGAGGAGCAGCAAGTGCAAAGGCCTGAGGAGGGGCCAGACTTGCTAGAGGGGCACAGAGAAGGCAAGCTCGGTGAGGGGAAGGGTGAGGTTAGAGAAGTTGGCAGGGGCCGGGCCATGTGGGACCTTGTGGGCCGTGGTTAGGAGATAGGAAGTGGCTTGCTGGGGTCAGGACTTGGGCTGTGTTAGCCTGGGACCAGTTGGTTCTCAGGGCCTGGATCTCTGCTCTGCTCTGCATCAGCCTCGGGGGCTACCCGCAACTCCGGTCCCCGCAGGGCTGGTGGGGCCTCCCTCATTTCCCCTCATGGACCTGCTGAGGGAGGTGCCGGGAAGTGTATGTTGACTAGAGTTGACCTGGTGCTGGGTTGTTTTCTTCCTGCTTCCTCTGCCAGCCCCTCTGGGTGGCTTCCTCCCTGCAGGCCCTGTCTCTGCTGCAGAGGGGCTGGCATGCAGGTGGATGGCGGGTGGGCTGTGCTTTCCCCGCCCCCACCCACCCCTGTTCTTTGGACATCTCTCACTTCTCCTTTTGGACTCTTGCTTTCTGGCCTGACGCTCCTGTGTCCTTGAGCTCCCCTGCCCCGCTCCTGTTCCTGTGTTCTGAGGAGTGGGGAATGGCTCCCCTGGGGCAGTGGGGCCCCAGAGCACCCACCGTGTGTGAGATTAACCCCTTCAACAGCCACAGTCAGTCTTTAGAGTTCCTCAACATAAAAATGTATCTCTGATGCCAATATGCTATTTACATTTTTAAAAAAATTATGGTAAGACATACATGCTGTAAAATTTGCCGTGTTAATTGTTTTTAGGTATACAGTTGTGGTGTTTAATGACATTCTCACTGTTGTGCCACCATCCCCACCATCTACCTCCAGGACTTTTCTATAATCTTCAACTGAAACTCTGATCCCATCAGACAGGGAACACCACCCCCCCCCCCTTCCTCCTCCTGCAGCCCCCGGAAGCCACCATTCTGCTTTCCTTAACACCGTGGAATATTTGCCTGTCTCCTGTGAGCAGGGACATGAGCCCAGAACCTTTGCAGGAAGCAGTGCCCCCTCCCCCAGAGCCTAGTCACATTGTTTTGATTCATGTTTGTTTTTATGGTTTACCTGAGATGTATGGCAAATGGTATTGGCTTTCCATTTATACTAGTGATAGAAGGTTTTCTCTCCAAGTACTTTTTCTTTAAAGAAGAATCAATTTAAAAGAAAAAAAAATAAGGGAAAGATACAAGGGTGTACTTGGATGTGACTGGTCCGGGAGGGGGCCTGGAAGGTGGGGAGGGGTTGGCAGACATGCAGGTGTCCAGCTGGCTCCCCCACAGGCCACAGATGCACATCCAGAGGCTTCAGATATCACACAGGGGGTGTGTGGCAGTGGGAACCAGAATAGCAGAACCCATTTTTTTGCTAGTCCCTTTCTATTACTCCCCACTTAATCCTAAAAACAAAACCCTTTTTGGTAAGAATGACCACTCCCTGTGCAATTTGGGAGCCAGAGATCAGGAACCAGTTAGTGGAAGAGCCACATTCAAAACCAGGTCACCTACCCCAGAGCTGGCGTGATTCTGGGGTACACGGGGAGCCGTGCTGGTGCTTCTCAGCCATTGGTTGGTTTAATAAAACCAATGACACTTTTCAAAAGCAGTCTGAAAGATACAGGTGGGGTAATGATTCAGGAGGGGGTTGAGGCCATCTTCTGCTGGAATCTGGGAGCCCAGGCCCTCCCCATGGGCAGGCCTGATGGTGCCAGAGGCCTTTGGCCCTGTTTTGAAGAGTTGTGTGTTCAGCATTAGGGAGTAGGGCAGTGTCCAGAGCAGGAGTCCAGAACTAGGCTGGACCGAGCTGTTTTTCTGAGAATATGAGCTCGGGCTGGTGACTTAATGTCCATGTGGGGGTCTCCTGGGGTATCAAATGGTCTTTTTTTGTTTGTTTGTTTGTTTTTTTTGGTCTTTTGTTTTTAAGTAGGCTCCACACCCACCATGGAACCCAGTGTGGGGCCCGAACTCATGACCACGAGATCAAGACCTGAGCTGAGATCAAGGCTCCCAAGCTCAACCGACTGAGCCACCACCCAGGCGCCCGTCAGATGGGGGTTTTAATAAGATGTTTGGAGCAAATGAAACATTTGTGGTGCATTTGGCTCAAGCCAAAACAGTTTAAATAAAACAAAGGAATGTTGCTTGGGCTCCTGGCACTGAATTCTGTCCTGCAGGGTTTCCCTGATTGTTAGCAGGACCTGGGTTTCTCAGTCCTCTTGTCTTGGCTCTGGCCAGGTACTCTCCTGGGGAAGCAAGATCACAGTTCCAGCCGTACAACCCCTAGAGGCAAGTCTAGTGGAACAGAGGCCACATGGCCCTTTCTGGCTAACTCACCTGGGCACATGCTTGGGGCTGAAACCCTCTCTGGCCAGGTGAACACAGAGCCAACTGGCCAGGCCCCAGCCACCGGCCTTCTCGTGTCCAGAGAAGTGTGAAACTCTCTGGAGCCTTATGTGTCTAAGAGTGGAGGAGAGGCACCACTCACAGAAAAGCTGGGTGCTGTAAACTGAAAGATGTGGATGGAGGCTGGGCAGCCAAAATCCAACATAAGCCCCCTACAGGAGTGACATCCTCCTTGCCTTCTGTTCCATTTAGGGCATTTGGTAAAATTAGGTGTATAATCAAAAACCCTCTCATAAAGAAAATTCCAAGCCCAGATGACCTGTCTGTAAATCCTATGAAACATTTAAGGAAGAAGTAGTACACATTTTTTATGAACTCTTCTGGGAAGGAGACAAAGAGTGATTATTTCCTAGGCCATTTTTATGAGGCCAGCATTCCACTGATTGCAGACCAAACGAAAACATTACAAGAAAAAGAAATCCACAGGCCAAAGGTAAAACATTCTTTCATAAAATAAGAGCAAATCAAATCCAGAAAAATCTAAAATAGAGTGATGTGTCGTCATGACCCACTGGGGTAAATCCCAGGAATGCAATGTTGGTTTAACTTTAGCAATCAGTGTAATTCACCATATCCATAGAATGAAGAATAAAAGCCATATAATTAGTTGTCTCCATAGGTGCAAAGCATTCAGTGTCCATTCATGATAAAAATTTGTAGCAAATGAGGAATAGAAGAGAATCTATAGCCTGACAAGGCATCTATAGGACCTTGTACCAGAGTCTTGTGCTAGGGCCAGTGGGGGCAAGGAAGGAACAGGCCACAGGCTCTGTCCTCACACTGTCTCTGAGGGAAGTTGGACAGGAAGAGGGTCATTGCTGAGCCTTTGGCTTGAGCCATTTGGGCATGTTGATCCTTTTGCCTTGAATGCTCTTCTTCCAGATGTTCAAAGAGCCAATGATGGCCTCTGCTTCAGACACATTTGAGGCTGTGTTCATACGTCACCCTCTTGGGGCACCTGGGTGGCTCAGTGCTTGAGCATCTGCCTTTGGCTTGGGGTGTGATCCCGGGGTCCTGGGATTGAGT
The DNA here is from genome assembly GCF_011100685.1 of Canis lupus familiaris. Lineage (NCBI taxonomy): Eukaryota > Metazoa > Chordata > Mammalia > Carnivora > Canidae > Canis > Canis lupus. The sequence goes on along the minus strand of NC_049241.1, from coordinate 3,760,905 downwards.
CCCACATTGGGCTCCCCACAGGGAGCCTGCTTCTCCCTTCACCTATGTCTCTGCCTCTCTGTCTGTGTCTCTCATGAATAAATAAATAAAATCTTTAAAAAAAAGTCATCCTCTCTGTTAGCCCTCCTCTGATCATCCTCCTGAAAATCACAACCTTTCCCATCCCTGCTTTATGTTTGTTCACAGCCCTATTGTGTAAGATCCTATATTCGCTTATTTGTTTTGTTTCTCACTGAGATGAAGGCTTCATGAAGGTGGGGACTAATGCAGATTTTGTACTTTGGTGTACTCCCCAGCACTTAGAACAGTACCTGAAATATGGCATGTGACCCAGTCAGTATGGATTTGGTGAATGAATGAATGAATGAATGTGTGTATTAGGGACCCCATGGAGGACCTGTGGGGCTGTGGGCCTGAGAGGAGAGGTGTGAGGAGGCTTGGGGATGGGTCCATGGAAGAGCTGCCATTTACTGTGAGCTATGAAGGCTGTGTAGCCAGAGAGCTTGGAGAAGGGTGTGTGAAGTGGCAGGAACAGCAGCAAAAGAATGAAGGTGTGAGAGCTGGGGTAGGGTGGAGGGAGAAGTGGGCTTCTGAGTAGAGGTTAGACTCCAAGTCCAGTGGCTTGGGATCTTGCCAGCAGTGTGGCCTCAGGCCAGCAACCCTGTCTTGGACTTGAATCTTTGCTTGTGTTTCTGAAGATGTCTGCCTTTGTGGGTGGTGGGGCTCATGGTGAAGCTGCCGTGGGGGCCCTGACAGCAGGGACCATCACTCAGGGAAGGGGATGGACAGCGTGAGGCATAAGTGATCACGGTATAGAAGGACCTGCATTGTCTACCTGACTGCCTTCATTCATTTTTAAGATTTCATTTTAAGTAACGTCTGTACCCAAATGAGGCTCAAACTTACAACCCCAAGATCATGTGCTGCACGTTCCACCAACTGAGCCAGCCAGGCATCCCTGTCTAACTGTCTTTAACAAGCAAAGTTCTTGTGGTCAGAACTGTACCAAAGACCCCTCATTTGGGAACCACCTTCTGTTTCCTGAACTTGTGAGCTTCCTATGTACAAGGCCCGTGGTAAGAGTTTAATATTTTCTATGCCATCTAAGCCCCCAATCCTTTGCGGCAGGAATGATGTTTATTCCATTGTGTAGATGAAACCGAGGCCCAGAGAGGTTGAATCATCTGCCAAAGGCCACACAGCTGGTGAGTGGCAGCACTGTGCCATCTTAGGGCCTTACCTGGTAGCAAGCAGACAGCCACGGGTGAGAGAGCATCACCAAGTGCTGCTTAGCACCCTGCACAGGGGCCCAGGAAAGCCACTGGAGCCTGTCCCGGGGGCCCTGGGGAGTGCTGGTGTGTGAGATGGTGGGACAGACCTGCTGGCCCCTGCCGAGACCTAGGGAGGAAGCAAGTGTGTGCCAGCTGAGGCACCACCAGTCCTTTCTGCGGAGTGGCAGTTAATTTAAACTGGGGGGAAGTGGAAAGATGTACAAGCCAGGACGTGTTTTCAGAGCTGTTTGTATCACTGTGCAAGGCTGCTCTGTCTTTGTTTTTCTGGAAACCTTGGGAAATGGTAGTGGATACAATAGTACCAGAGAGAGATGTGGCTGGTGTGGCGAGGCTCAGCCCCTCACTCTCCCTGGACCCCACGCCACCCACGCTGTCAAACTGCAGATGCTTTGTGCCCCTGTCAGCGTTGGGCCTTTTTATGTATGATGATATTGGAATTTACTATTTCAACAAAATGTCTTTCTCTCTTTTTTTTTTGATATTGATGTTGTCTTCATTCAGTATTAACGTCTATGAGCTCATGAGTTTAATATATTTATTTTTCCTAAAACAATTTAAAATGAAAGAATAATGATTGAAATACATAAAGAGTCCATTGAAATCAGTTCATCTGTGTACCACTCCTCTCCAGTGTTGTGTGTGCCATACCCTGAGGAAGAGACTCATGAAGTGGGAGAAATATTGGACCTTTTGTTGCACAGACCTTCTTGTGATCCCTGGCCCTGTCACTTACAGCTGTGTGGCTTTGGGGAAATTGCTGGACCTCTCTAAGCCTCAGCTTCATTTTCCCAGATGGGCATGCTGGAGGATAAGTAATCTGATGGGTATCAGTTTTCAGCTCTGGGCATAACACATGGTGGACAATCCCCTTTGTGATCTTTTTCCTTCTCCCTGTATTAGTAAGGATTTTCTAGAGAAACAGGACCAATAGTATATAATTTTATTATATTTAAAGAGATTTATTATAAGGAATTGGCCCATGTGATTTTGGAGGCTCACAAACCCCAAGATCTACAGGATGAGTTGGCAAAACTAGAGACCCAGGAAAGCCAATGATAAAACTCTCATCTAAAGGCTGCAGGCTGGAGACCCAGGAAAAGCTGATGTTTGTTTGAGTCTGAAGGCAATAAGCCAATGTCCCAATACAAAGGCAGTCAGACAAGAGAAATTCTTAATTGGAAGAGGATCAGCTCTTTTGGTCTATTCAGGCCTTCAACTGATTGGGTGAGGCCCACTGACATTAGGGCAATCTACTTAGTCTACTGGTTTAAATGTTAATCTCATCCAAAAATACCCTTGCAGAAACACCCAGAATAATGTTTACCCAAGTGACCTCTTGACCCAGTCAAGCTGACACATAAGATTATTGAACTCCCCCAGCACCTTTTTATATTATATTTTAAAGTTTTATTTATTTGGGTAATCGCTATAGCCCCCATGGGGCTTGAACTCATGACCCCAAGATCAAGAGTCACATGCTCTTCCAACTGAGCCAGCCAGGTGTCCCATACTTTTATTTTTTAATAAAAAAATAGTCCCTTGAGGTCTCAGCACTAGCCAGATGTGAGGTGCTCTTGCTCATCATTCCCTCTCTTATCTCCTCTGCCACTCCCTGCCCCTGTGTGCCTGGCTTCGTGTGATTAACTGTTGTGTTTTGAGAATTACCCGTTCTCCCTCTCTGGAAAAGGTGATTCTTTTGCCAGATCCTGGAAGCAGAAATATGCCAGAATTGCATATGTGTAGCCAGGTCTTCATGCCCAGCCCCGGATGGAGCCAGCCTACCCTTCCAGAGCATCTGTACGGTTTTTTAAGCCCACTTGGAGATCTGTGAGATGCAGAGAGAGCACTTCTGTGTATCCAGAAGGGGACTTGAAGAGCAGAAGACACCCAAATTTGGCCTTGGATCACATGTGTGCTGGCCCTGGCCCTCAGCATGGCCCATAACCAGTTCCCTCTTTCTGAGCCTCTGTTTACTTCCCTGTACAGTGAGGGTACAACAGCCATTCTCTAAGTTATGTTCACTGTTAGGGGGAAATATTTATATTTAGAAGTTGAATCATGAGAGTGACAGAGGCGGAGACACAGGCAGAGGGAGAAGCAGGCTCCCTGCAGGGAGCCCGACGTGGGACTCAAAGGCAGATGCTCAACTGAGCCACCAGGTGCCCCTCTGTCCTGGTTGCTGCCCAGTGTTTTTACCCCCTTCCCCTGGCAGTCTCCGTTTGGGCTTCGAAGTCCCAAGGATGCCTGCCTGACACATTCCCGACAAACACTTTCGAATATGCTTTTTCACCTATATTCCATGTGAACCTCACTGTGACAGAGACACACAATTACTGGATTCTGAGGTTCTTTTGTGCCTCTTTAAAGTACCAGCTGAAGCAGGCAGGCCTCAGGATGTCCCAGAAAATGTCAGATAACTGAAAAGAGCCCTTCTGCTGGTAACAGAAACACAACCCTAGGCTGTCATAAACCCTCCTGTAGGGGGCTGGCATGAGCCATTCCAGAAGCTTCAGATGCAGCATCCTGGAGATCAGAGAAAATTTGTTGGCGACATGAGCGGGTAGGGAATGTGGCATGGTCTGTCCCAGGCCTGGCCGTCTGCCACATCTGCCGACGTTTCTCGGCACTTTAGTGTTTCTTATGAGGTGCTTTCTGGCCCTCCCAGATGCCCTGTTAAGGAGTGTGGCTCCCATTGCCCCAGCTTAGCCGAGTTGAGCAGGTGCAGTGACTGAGGCTGAAGCCTGCTGCCAGCCTGTGCTGGAGCCTGTCTCCCCTGCGTGGGATCCCCCTGTCTCCTGGCTGGGATGCTAGGACAGCCTGCAGGCCTCAGGATGGGGTGGGCGCCTCCTTCCAGCTGGAGGTCCAGCATGCTGCTTTGTCTTATCTGGAGGCTGTTATCTGGAGACTTAGCACCCTTGGATCAGCCCTTAAGGTGAAGAGGGGAAACTTTCTCAAGAGGTGGTAAGAGCACTCAGCACCCGCCAACTCCCAAGCCAGGCCTTGGCAGGGGTTAGAAGATAACCCCGGGACAGGAGGTGGATCGAGAGGAGTATGTGCCTACCTGGCTCTCCACCTGCAGAGCAGTCCGCAGAGCTGGCTGGCCTGGGCCATCGTCTCCTCAAGTGGTGATGAGTGCCTGGGGTGTCGCTGGGCAGTGTGTTGGAATGAGGACGTCTGGGATGTGTTGGGTTACATCATAGGTATAATTAAAATTAATTCCTCTATTGCTTTAGTATGGCTTTTTTTTTTTTTAAGATTTATTCATTTGGGAGAGAGAGAGAAAAAAAAGCAGGCAGAGGGAGAGGGAGAAGCAGGCTCCCTGCTGGGCAGGAAACCAAAGTTGGGGCTCAATCCCAGGACCTTGAATTCATGACCTGAGCCAAAGGCAGACGCTTAACTGACTGAGCCACCCAGGCGCCCCTTAATAATGTCTTTTTAATAGGAACTTTTTAAAAAATAGGAATGAATCGGTGGAGCACAAGGTTTTCTAGGGCAGTGAAACCACTAAGTGTGGGTTACAGATGCTGGATACATGTCCTCATACAACTGCAGCCCCGAGAATGAACTCCCACGTAAACTGTAGGCTCTGGGTGATGGTGATGTGTCAGTGTGGGTTCCCAGTTGTCACAGACGTACCCTCCCTTGAGGCATGTTGACAAGTGTGTGGGGGGTACAGAGTATGGGAACTCTCCCTACTTAGCACTCAATTTTGTGTGAATCTCAAACTGCTCTAACCAAGAGTCTGTTAAATTAATTTCACCTGTGAGTTTTGTTAAGGCGATTGTTAAGGCTAAATGTGATCTGCCAGCTTTCTCTCGGACAGGTTCATCTGGACTGAACCTCACCTGGCAGCACGCAGGCCTAGAGGGAGAGGTGGGGTGTTTCCAGCCAGACCTCCAGGCTGCCAGGGCCTTTAGGTGGCAGCCCTGCAAGGGCGGGGGGAATGCGGGAGAGAGAATTCCTGATTCCTGGCCTAGCACCGTTCTTACCTGTATTGATTCATTACCCGGGGCTCCGTCTCAGATTAGCTCGCTGCTGTGAGGTAGCGGGAGAAGAGGTAGCTGTCCTTGTTTTAGTCTTGAGGAGACTGAGATTCAGAAAAGTGAGGAGGTGTTTTCAGCCCAGACTGGGAGCCCCCAGGTCTGGCCACCAAGGGGCCAGGGAGCAAGCAAGACATATACCACACTGTTTCTGAAGCATAGAAGTGGGATATGATGAATTGTCTTTTGAAATAAAGTTTATTTTTGAGAGCAATTTCAGCCTTCACAGAAATTGAGCCAAAATCACAGAAATCCCATATTACAGAGCACCCCCTGTAACATCCTCCACTGTCAACATTTGTTAGAATCAGTGAACCTACATCAACACATCATTGGCAACCAAAGTCTTTAGCTTACATCGTGGCTCATACTTGGCATCCTACGTCCCATGGGTTTGGACAAACGTACAATGACTTGTGTCATCATCATCATATCAGACAGCATAGTTTCATGCCCTAAACATCCTCTGTGCTTGGTGTATTTACCCCCTACCCCGTCTTTTTTTAATTAATTTATTTTTTGTTTTTTGTTTTTGTCTTTTTTAAATTATAAATTGTGGAATAATTTTATTTTACTTTTATTTTTTTAAAAAGATTTATTTATTTATTCATGAGAGACACAGAGAGAGAGAAAGGCAGAGACACAGGCAGAGGGAGAAGCAGGCTCCATGCAGGGAGCCTGATGCGGGACTCGATCCCAAGTCTCCAGGATTACACCCTGGGCTGAAGGTGGCACGCTAAACTGCTGAGCCACCCAGGCTGCCCTGGAATAATTTTAGATTTATAGAAATGTTGCAAAGATAATATAGAGATTCCTTATACCCTTTACCCAGCTTCCCTGAAGTTCATGTGTCCACAACCAGGAACGTTCATCAAGATGAAGAAATGAACACCAGTGAATAGTCACCAACCTCTAGACTATTTGCATGTCACAGTTTTCCCGTGGATGTTCTTCTTCTGTTCCTGGATGGGATCCACATTGTGGTTTTTTTGTCCTGCCTTCTTAGCCTCTTCTCATCCGTGTGAGTTTTCTAATTTTCTTGTTTCCCCACTCAGTTCCACGTGTTTTATGTATGTGTGTGTTTGTGTTGTTTAACAGTCTTTGAAAACTATCTTAATTTTAAAAAATTTTTTTAAAAGATTTTATTTATTTGTTCATGAGAGACAGAGGCAGAGACACAGGCAGAGGGAGAAGCAAGCTCCCTGCGAGGAGCCCAATGTGGGACTGGATCCCAGGACCTGGGGATCACGACCTGGGCCAAAGGCAGACACTCAACCACTGAGCCACCCAGGTGCCCCTGAAAATTATCTAGAGGGGCGCCTGAGTGGCTCAGTCGGTTAAGCATCTGCCTTTGGCTCAGATCATGATCTTGAGGTCCTGGGATCGAGCCCCACATCAGGCTCCCTGCTCAGTGGGGAGACTGCTTCTCCTTCTACCCCTGCCTCTCCCCTCTGCTGTGCTCTCTCTCTCTCTCATGCTCTCTCTCTCTCAAATAAATAAAATCTTTAAAAAGAAGAAACAAAACTATCTTTGAGTCCCAGAGCTGCCACCAGCTAAATGAAGTGTGTTTCTAGCATGGTGTGAGGCGCATTGTCACAGGCACCTCCTCTCACTTTCTTACCTGTGTATGCGTCCCTGCCCACTTTGTCTTTCCTTAGTCTCTGACATGCTGTTTTCTCAGAAGAAAACCCTCTGCGAGGGGACTGCAGTGCACTTCCTCAGGGGCTTGGGGCTCCTTCCTTAACACAGTGGGTGAGGTTTCTGTTCTGAGTACTTTGAGTGGAGGTGTTGATGCGTCTCCAGGCACCCCACCAGCAGCTCGGCATGTCTGTGGTGTTGGTGCCATGAGAGCATCCTCAGGTGTGTGAGGAGGTGCTGCTGTGCCTACCTGGCCCTGGAGAGACACCCAACCTGTGACATGCCAGCAGACGTGGAGATGTCTCTTTGGCTACATTTCACACCATTGCTTTTTAATACCAGGCATTTTTTTTTTTCTTATGAGTTTCTTTCTGAATATCCCAGATCGATGGTGTTCCAGTGAATTTAATTAAGCAAAGGGCAGGGAAGGAAGCTAAGACTGGAAGAGCCTGCTGTGATCAGGGTGCTGAGTGCAAGCCCCTGGGAATGAGTGTTGGACACTCTGCATGGGGGGCCCTCCTTCCCTAGGTCCTGGATTATACTGCCAACTCCCTGAGGGGAACACCTTGTTTTCTGCTCTGTAGAGTGTGCAGCGGACTGGATCGTGCACCTGCTTAAGATCCCCCAGGGGCTTGTCATTGCTTTTGGAACAGATCCAAGCTCTTTGCTTCTGGCCTCTAGTGCCTCCCTGATCTCTGTTCCTGCCATCTCCTTTAAGGATTTTTTTATTGAGATGTACTTGGCATATCACATTGTACTAGTTTAAGGTGTACAACATAATGAGTTGATACATGTGTATATTGCAAAATGATCACAGTAAGTCTAGTTACCACCCATCACATACATAGTTACAGTAAGTTAAAGTAAGTTAAAGGTAACTTTGTCCCTTTTGATCCCCTTCTCCCATTTCCTCCCCACTCTGCCCCACCTCTGGCGACCACCAATCTGTTCTCTGCATCTATGGGTTTGGTTGCTTTTAGAGTTCACATATAAGTAAGCTCATATAGTATTTGTCTTTCTCTCTGACTTGTTTCACTGAGCATAACACCCTGAGGGCCCATCCGTGTTGCCACAAAAGGCAGGATTTCCTATTTTGTGGCTGAGTAATATTCCAGTGTGATTGTGTGTGTGTATGTGTGTGTTCCACATTTTCTTTATGCATTTGACAATTGATGGACACTTCGGTTGTTTCCATGTCTTGGTTATTGTGTGGGAGTGCAGATATCTCTTCAAGTTAGTGATTTCATTTCCTCAGGATATATTCTCAGAAGTGGAATTGATGGATCATATGGTAGCTCTATTTTAATTTTTTTTTGGAGGAACCTCCATACTGTTTTCCAGAGTGGCTGCACCAGCTTGCATTCCCACCAATAGTACAGGAGGGCTCCCTTTTTCCCACCTCCTTGCCAGCACTTGTTATCTCTTATCTTTTTGATAATAGCCATTCTAACAGGTGTGAGGTAATGATCTCACATTGTAGTTTTGACTTACATTTTCCTGATGATTAGACTCCAAATTTTGAACAATTCTCAATAAAAGCCATTAGCAGGTCAGGGTGTTGGTTAAGAGCACAGGCTCTGGCCAGTACCTCCCATCTCCTTGACCTCAGCCGCTGCCCAGCTCCCTGACCTGAGTCTCAGGTCTCAGATCACACTAGCCCTCCTGTTCTTGAAGCGCTCCTGGCTGTTCCCACATCAGGACCTTGCCTGAAACACCAGATCTTTGTGTGGTATTCACTGAGGGGTCTCCCCCAGAGGCTCCCCTGAGCTTCCTGTCTGCAGAGAACTACAATGACACATGCTCACTCAGTACTTTCTGTGAAGTATCTGCTCTGCCCATAGCCACTCATTCCCATCCCGCCTCAACTCGGAAACTGTTGTTAGCCTGTGTCATAGGTGAGAAACCATGGCACTAACCTTGGCTCACTCCCCCAGCCATGCTATCCCTTCATCCTGTTGTTAAGCCCTGTCTCCCAATAGAAAGTCACCTTATAGATGTTACTGGTCTCTCTCCCCATCTTCTCTGTAATGTCAGCTTTGTGCACATCAGGATTTTATGATCGCAATTGTTGTTATCCTTACAGTTGAGGATGTCCAGGTTTTATAAGACCTGTTTAGAGCTGTCCGGGTACCTGCTATGTGCCAGGCTCGCCCAGAGGTCAGCAGGGATACACAGCGGTTCCTCCTAACCAGACACCATAGGCAGTTTTCCCACCGATAGTCATTTCTAGTTGCATAGATTAGTCTTGTAAGGTGACCATCTACTGATCACGGAGATTGTTCCCATGTGTTAGGTGTCCTGTAATTTGTTCGGCAGAAACGTGTGTAGAGGTCCCATGCACTCAGGTGATCGTTCTCCTATTTGGAGGGGCATCAGCCAGGCCCCATGTCTTCCTGGGTGTGAAGATCCTGGATGCTGCCCACCTTTGTTCTCCGTTTAAGTCTGGGATGGAGCTCCAGATGGGGAATTGCACCTTTGGCTTCTGGGCCCCGCTGTGCCTCTTGGGGATGCTTCAGAGAGTCAGTTCTTACCTTCTTGTCGCAGGTCATCTACCCGGCCAGAGGTGGCCAGTATAGAGCCACTGGGAGCGGATGAAGCGCAGTGCTCCCAAAAGGCAGTGGTGCAGGCACGCCTGTCTCAGCCTGCCCGCCTGACCAGCATCATCTTCGCCGAGGACATCAGTAAGAGCTTCGAGTGCCCTGTGGGAACCCTGGCAGGGACAAGAGTTGGGAATTACCCCACTGAGACCTTGGCCATGTAGCCCGCCCTTGGCAGTGCTTTCTCTTTCTCTTGTTGGGGCAAAGGATGCTCAGGCAGGAGGGAAGGCCAAGCAAGCAGCACCAGCTCTAGTCCCTCCCAACAGCACTGTGTCCTGTTTTCCCTCTTGTGGAGGCTGGCTTTCATTTCTTTTTTTTTTTTTTAAAGATTGTATTCATTTATTCATGAGAGACACAGAGAGAGGCAGAGACATAGGCAGAGGGAGAAGCAGGCTCCCCGTGGGGACCCTGATGTGGGACTCAATCCTGGGACCCTGGGATCACGACCTGAGCCAAAGGCAGATGCTCAACCACTGAGCCACCCAGGCATCCCCTGACTTTAATTTATAAATAATTATTTGTTACCCAGATAACTCCTCTGTGGGTATTGAGTCAAAGTGAAGAAAGTTGTTGCAATTCTTTTACTACCCCATATTTAACTTAACATCCTATGGTTGTAAAATGCTTAGAAGACAATTAATGTCATTTCCTGTCATGTTTTCTTCCACTTAACATGATATGAAAAGTTCTTATTTTTATTAGAGTCATTTTTAATGGCTGAATAATATTCCTCATGGGGGGTTGTCCTGTAAGGATCCCCTTCTATTGGACTTTAGATTGTTTTCAGATGTCTGTTCCAGCATATACAGAAAAGTAAATATGTTTGTACAGAGAACAATTTTGGATTCTTTGAAGCTATTTTCTGCCAAGGATAGATTCCCAGTTTTACATATGAATATATTTTATGGCTTTTGATGTAGTGCTTTCAAACAAGGTACCATTAACAGTACACAGGTTTTCATATGGTGCCTGGAGAATGGTCAGAATGATTTTGTGTCACATGCCATTATTTTTAACTGGAGAATTCTCCAGGTAATGCCATTTATGTATCTTATTTATGGGGCAAGTAAAAAACTCTGTGCTTGCTCACACAACTCTTTTATTCTATAGTACAGTTGATAGTCTTGTGTGAAAACACCAGTGCAAAGCAAACAAACTCTGGGTGCAGTTCCTAATTTTAGTGTAGGGGCAAGCATTCAGAACAGTGTTATCTTTCTGGATGCTAACTCATCACAATGTATCCTGGCCATTTAACTTAATGGTCACACCCCATCAAAACCAGATTTTCTCTGAGGAGTTTTCTCATACACAGCCTAAAATGCTGGTGCTCACCTTGCAAAAGTGCAAGAGGGGTGATGAAAATGCCTCCGAGCCCTTACTCCGTACAGGTCCACGCTGACTTTGAGAAGGCCTGCGTGCTGGTCAGCAGCTTGGCTTCTGAGGATCACCCGGCTCCATTTCATGGCCGTGGTTTTGTTGGTTGCTCTCATCTTTGCCAAAGTGCAAGAGTACCTGAGCTATGAGACCCTGGAGGTGGGGTCGGGGTGCCGCCTTCTGTGCCAACCCCTCTATTCCCATCCCTCCAGCCACGGGCCAGGTCCTGCGCTGTGATGCCATCGTCGACCTCATCCACGGCATTCAGATTGTCTCCACTACCCGTGAACTCTACCTGGAGGACTCTCCCCTGGAGCTGAAGATCCAGGCTCTGGACTCTGAAGGTGAGGACGTGCCCCTGACAGTCTGCTTCTCTGTCCCTCCACGTCTGGCCCTGCTGTTCCCCCGTGGAGGGCTGTTCCAGCCAGGATGGCAGGGTTAGTGCTGGGGAGACGCTGAAGAGGTCAGGACCACTCTGAGTAGCCCCCAGGCCTTGGGAGGTGGCACCCCTTGGCCTCTGCAGCAGGGCCTGTGAGATGAGAGATTCGGCATCCCTGGAGGCAGATTCCATGCCTGTGCACGGGATTGTGCTGGGTAAAGGCATACCTTTGGGAAGCTGACATCCAATGTCTTGGCAGCAATGAGAGGCTGGGAGAGGCTCACTGAATCACCACTCTGGAAACAGTGGGAGCCTTCTCCTTGCCTGGCTTTGAGGGCTGGGGTTGGCTTCCTGGTCCAGACTGTAGGGCACACATGCGAATGTGTGTGCACGCTGGGAGATGTCTGCGTGCTGTCCCTTGCACCGTCTTTCACTTTACTTCACTGGATCCAATATTGGATTGTTCTGGGGTTCTTAGAAGATCTGTTCTTGGGCTGTCTTGGTTGCAGCCTAACCTCTTGGGAAGCTGAGCAAAGGGAAATTTGTAGGCTAAGATTCCTATGGGAGAAAGTTGGGCAATAGACACCGTTCAAGTGAGGGATCTCACAAAACTTAAGCCCAGTCCTTGCCTTCCCTTGTCTTTGAAATCTTCCCTGACCTCTCCAGCTCCCTCTGCTTAAAAATAAAGTTCTCTAGATCAGAATTTCCCAGCTTGCTAGTATCCACACTTGGGGCTGGATAATTATTTGTGGTAGAGTCTGTCTAGGATGTTTTTTTTTTTTTTTTTTTTTTGTCTAGGATGTTATAGGATGTTCAGCAACCTCCCTGGCCTTTACCTATGAAAGGTAGTAGAACTCCCCAAGTTTTGAGGACCAAAAGTATCTCCAGCCATTGCCAGATGTCCCCTGGGGACAAAAAATCCCTGTTCTAGAGCATCTTTCAGGTCTCTCCTTCCTGTCTATTCATTTATCAGATAAGCTGCCTCACTTTTCTGAACTATTTTCTGGTCTATGAAATTGAGATAGTGGTGCTTATCGGGGGCAGGGGAGTTGCAAGGATTTGGTGAGAAGTGTGTAAAGGGCTTAGAGCTGGGCAGCCCGTAGTAGGTCTCAGCGAGCCAGGTGGCACCTGAGCAGTTCTACCTGCTGGGCATCCTGCCAGGTGCTGGGAAGGAAGGGCTGGCTTCTGTCTCAGTAGCTCAGGCCATGGGGGGCCCACATGCATCTCAGTAAGTGCTGCTTGTCATCAAATCCGATGTGAGGCAACCTCAGGGAGGGTTGGCAGTTGGGTGTGGGGGACAGAGGTCAAGACAGATTCTTAGGGACATGCTGTTTGACCAAGTCATGAGGAGTATGGTGTTTGACCACCTCAGAAGGCCATTTTATTCTGGAGGAGACTAAACTTGAAGCAGGTGCCATGGTGGGGGATGCAGGATGTAAAGGATCTTGCATGTCAGACATGGGGGTTTGCACTGGTCTGAAAGCAGAGGGAGCCGGGGAAAGGGTTTGTGCAGTGAGATGATAGGAGCAGGGTTCTGTGGGAATTACTCAATGATCTTAGGAACAAATGACCAAGCTTGAGGCCACGCGGAGGCCAGGCACTCCTCTGAGCACTTTGCATGTTCTAACCTCATTTCATATCCAGATGATGAATCCGAGGCACAGAGTATGAACACATGTGTGTGCAGGGAGAAGACATGTAGTTAGTGTGTAGCAGAACCAGAGTCTAAGCTCCATCCTGGCCCCTAAGTCCACTCTCTTGGCCAGTGCTCTGCAGACTTTTCCTGTGAAGGGCCATATAGCATATGGCCACACTGTCTCTGGTCTCCCGCTGTTGCTCCAAAGCAATCATAGAGGATGCATAGTGACTGTGTTCTAATAAAAATTAATTTACAGAAACTGGCAGTGTGATGTGGTTTGCCAAGCCCTGCTCTTGACCGCTCTGTTTTATTTCCTGTCTTATGTTACTTTTAAAAAAAGACTTGTTTATTTTTGAGATTCATATACCATGAAATTCATCCACTTAAAGTGTACAGTTCAGTGGTTTTTGATATATTCACAAAGTTGTACAACCATCACCACTAGGTAATTTTAGAACATTTTCATCACTGCAGGAAACTCAGTACCCTTGAGCAGTTAGTTCCCATTCTTTCCTCTCTCCAGCCCCTGGCAGCTGCTGCTTTTAGTGTATATAGATTTGTCTATTGTGGACATTTTATATAAATAGAATCATACAACGTATGGTCTTTTGAGTCTGGTTTCTTTCACTTAGCATAATGTTTTCAAGGTTCATTCATATTGTACTGAGTATTTCCTTCCTTTTTATGGCTGAATAATATCCCATTGTATGGATAGAGCACATTTGTTTATCCATTCATTTGTTGATGGACATTTAGGTTGCTTCTACCTTTTGACTGTTGTGAATAATGCTGCTTTGAATATTCATGTGCAAGTCTTTGTGAAGACAAAGCTTTTCATTTCTCTTGGGCGCATACCCAGGAGTAGAATTACTGGGTCACAGAGTAACTCTATGTTGCCCTAAAAGTAATGGCCAGGACGGCCCAGTTTTCTGGAGCTTTTGCCACGCCCTGCTGTGCTTGGCTTCTGAGATCTCACAGGTGGGATGGGGTGGGACCTGGGGCCTGTCAGACTCTAAATGCCTTGCCCTTTGCACTGTAGAAAGAGCTTTTCTAGATTTCAGATGTTCTTATTTGGGTTGCTGGGCAGACAGGGAATATAGATGAAGACTATGGGGAGGGCGACAACAGAGCATGGTGGGGAATGTGGCAAATCTGAGACCATGATCCTTTCAAGAAGGCTAAGCAGAGGGACTGGGTGGATCAGTAGACTTTTTAAGACAACTTGGAAGCTGGATATATATATATATTGCATTTCTTAATTTGAAACGATGGGAAATAACCCAAAAATGTAAAAGCAGCGTTGTGTAGGTAAAAGCAAAGCCATGGCTCCTCAGAGATCTGGTTTTAGACCTACTGGTTTCTATCTCCCACCCTGTTGTAGGGCATCTACACGGAACCAGACCTTGTACTTACACTAAGAAGGTCTTTGCAGAGTGTTAGGACCCCCTCTGAGTCCTATCTCCAAAATCATCGCCCAGTCATCGGTTAGGCTCTGCTTGTCCTGACATCTGGTCAGAAGGCTCACGGACAGCAAGCTGAACTTCAGAGCTAAGGCCAGCTTGGGTGGCTTGCCATCTCCTCTACACTGGGACCCTGGGAATCTCGGCATCCAGGCAAAGAGACAAGATGCTGCTCTTCATCCCCAGCTTCTTTCTCTGCAGAGGGAGAGGAAGGAGGAATAAATGACTCCAGTCTCGCCTAGACTGTAAAGTACTTGTAGATGTGAGGGGTGGGTGTCACATGCTACCCTGGGCCTGTCATGAGCAGTCAAAGGCTGGAGGTGCAGTGGGAAGAACACGAGCGCTCACCTGGGACTTGGGTTCACATCCCAGGTGAGCCCTTCATGGTCATGTGACCCTGATCCTGTAGGCCTCAGTTCTTCTTTCCTGAAATGGAGGCATGACACCTGCTTTGCAGAGGGGTGGTACTGACTGTGTTTTCCCCTTCTCCTGGACCCCAGTTAACTCTGCTGCATTTCTGCCCCCCCACCATCTGCTCTTACAGGGAACACATTCAGCACCCTGGCTGGGCTGGTCTTTGACTGGACAATTGTGAAGGACACGGAGGCCAATGGGTTCTCAGACTCCCACAATGCCCTGCGGTAAGAGGCGCCTCACCTTTGCAGGAAAGCAGGAAGGGGTCTGTCCGTTGGCTCCTTGTAGGCTGGGGTCTTTTATCATCATCATCAACCTCAGCAAAGGAGCCCAGGGCAGTTCCTAGGATGCTGGCCAGCATTCCCCATGACTGATGAAGGAAGAGTACTATGGCTCACATGGCTGTGTGGGAGCCTTGCCGCTTCTGCAGCCCACTGGTGGGCCGTGGGAAGTTGTCAAGGAGGCTGGCATGTCTGGCTGTGAAAGAGAAAACTTGCCCCAGATAATGGAAGCTGCACGGGGTGCAGGAAAGGGTTGCATATGGCCTCAGAGGGCAGCCCTCCCCTGGGGTAAGTGAGAGGGGAGACAGGTTGTGGCTAGGAAGACATTCCAGCAGTGACAGCCCTTCCCAGGAGCAGGAGGCTATGTTCCCCAGCACTGGAGGATGCAGGTGGACTCCTTACAAGATGGGGTCGGTAGGCATCTTGACTCACTCAGTCCCTCCAACAGCTGTATGGACTCACATACCCCCATTGTTGCCATCTTTCAGACATAGAAATGAAAAGTTTAAGCCATTTGTCAGGTGGGTAAGTGGTGGAGCTAGAATTTGGACTCAGATCTACATAAATATTCACTATCTAATATGATAATAATCACTAACCCAACCTTGGCTATTTAAATTTAAATGAGATAAAATGAAAAATCCACGTCCTCAGATGTACTATGTTTCAAGTGTTTGTTAGCTATGTGGCTAGTGATTACTGCACATTGGCCAGAGCAAATGTGGACCAGAAAGTCCTGTTGGCCAGTGCTGTGCAGACCCAAGGTCTGGGCTTGTATCCCCTGCTACTGCATATTGTATGCTGCATTGCCTCATGCCTTATTAATAAAATTTTAAAGTGTCTTGGGGATCCCTGGGTGGCTCTGTGGTTCAGCGCCTGCCTTTGGCCCAGGGCGTGATCCTGGAGTCCCGGGATCGAGTCCTGCGTCAGGCTCCCGGCATGGAGCCTGCTTCTCCTTCTGTCTGTGTCTCTGCCTCTCTCTCTCTCTCTCTATGTCTATCATGAACAAATAAATAAAATCTTTAAAAAAATAAATAAATAAAAAATAAAGTCTCTTCTAAGGTGGGTCACTTAGATGGCTCAGTGGTTGACCATCTGCCTTAGGCTCAGGTGATTCCGGGGTCCTAGGATTGAGTCCCACATCAGGCTTCCCCACAGGGAGCCTGCTTCTCCCTCTGCCTGTGTCTCTTCCTCTCTCTCCCTGTTTCTCATGAATAAATAAATAATCTTTATTTAAATTTATTTATTTTAAATCTTAAAAAAAGAATAAAGTCTCTTCTAAAGGAAGTCAATTTTTTTTAGTATTCTCTTACAGTCTTTATAAAATTTTATTTTAATTTCAGTATAATTAACATACACTATTATATTATAAAACTTGAAACTATTATATTAGTTTCAAGTGTACAGTGTGGTGTTTCAACAGGTATGTACATCACCTGGTGCTCATCACAACAAGGACCCTCCTTCATCTTCATTACCTATTTCCCCCCTCCCCCCTCCCACTATCTTCCGTCTAGTACCCACAAGTTCTCTATAGTTAAGAGTCTCTTTCTTGGTTTGTCTCTGTCTCTCTCTTTTCTTTTTCCTTTGCTTGTTTATTTTGTTTCTTAAATCCCACATGTGAGTGAAATCATATGGTATTTGTCTTTCTCTGATGGGCTTATTTCATATAGGATTATACTCTGTAGCTCCAGAGGAAGAGTTAATTTTGAAAAAAAAAATTCACAGCTATTTTCAGCCTACAGAAAAGTTGCTAGTACAAAAAGTGGTGTCCCTCCCTGAACCGAGAGCCGACCTGATGTCCCTAATTATATTAGTGTACATTTACTATCAGTAACAACATTTTCCAGCATAGCCACCATGTCATCAAAATTAGAAGATTAACACTGATGCCTACTGTCATTAGCATTCATTCAGGCCTTGCCAACCTACCCGAATTTTATCCTTCATATGAAGCAAAAAATCCAGCCAGAGTCACTTGCCATATGTTGTCCTGTCCCTTAATCTCTATCAGCCTGGGACAATTTTTTGGTCTTTCTTTTTTTTGGGACCTCGATACTTATGAAGATTATATAGTCCAGTTATTTTGTAGAATGTCCCTCATTTTGGGATTATCCAATACTCCCTCCTGATTAGCCTCAGAGCTTTGCATTTTTGGCAGGAATATCACAGAGTTGAGCTTCTGTGTTCTGATTGCATCTTATCATGATTTTGTGGGTCTGTCTCTGATGATCTTCACTGTCATCACTTGCATTAGGTGGTGTCTGCTGGGGTGCCCCCACTGTGAAGTCACTGTCTTACCACTTTCTAATTAGCAAGTATTTTGTGGGGAATTAAGAGTCTGGTCTTTTATCTACACCTTTAAAAGTCCAGCTCGGGACTTTGGGGAACATCTCAGCTCAGCTCATGACTATTTTCATGGCAGACATTCTCATGCCCTGACACTCTGCGAGCTGGGTTGCCCTTGGGTCAGAGGTCTTTGGGGGGATGGGACCCTCAACCTTTGTCTGCCAAATGAGCTCTAGAATTTCTGGCATCTCATAAAGCCAGGAACATGGGCTGCACAGTCAGAGACTTGGATTCCCATCCTGGCTGGGTTGCTTCCTGCCTGTTGGCTTTAGTCAAGAACGCAGCCCATCGGGGCATCAGCTCCCTCCTCTATCAGAGGGAGGGGATTATTGTGCCTACCTCTGAGAGCAGCTGTGTGGGTTAGATTTCAGAGCCCATCTCTGGGCCTGACGCACACTAGATATTCAGAGAATGCTGGTTCCCTGCCCCATTCTGTGCTGCCAGGTGTGTTTCCTGTCACAACAGCCCCCTGAGCTTCCAGGCACTCTGTATGTGAGCTGAATGTTAACCAAAAATCTAAGACGCTAAGGCATGTTGCAACCAGAGTGTCCTGGATTTTCATTAAATTCAGGATGTGACGACATCTAGTAAACCCGGGCAAGGAAATAAATCACAGCATAGTACAGCACCCGGCAGGTCTTGGGGAGAATGAAAGCGTGTCCAGTGGACTGCTCTTGTTCAAGTGGAGAGGCGGGCTAACTTTAAATCACAGGCTGCAAAAGAGACTATGGAAAGGGTCCCTCAAGCCAGCCCTGCTTCCTGCCGACCCTCCCCCGTGTCACCGCATCCTGACTTCTCTTCCACCTGGGGCTTCTCCCCATGGCCTAACCCCAGGGGCGAGAAGATGGGTGTGATCCCCTCTTCCTGACACTTCAGAGGGAGAGTCATTGAGAATCATTTCCCAGTGGCAGGAACTGGCCCAGAGGTGTGGGTAGAATGTAGCAGGGAGCCCCGGGAGCCTGGTGGGCATTGCTGGCACCACCCCAGCTGGGTCCATGGTCTTGGGCCTGCTTCTTAGTTTCCCTGGGCCTCACCTGTCCCATCTATGAGAGTGAAGCATTTTGACTAAAGAGATGGTCCTAATATTTCAGTGTTTACCATAATCACATGCAGATTTTGAGAAAAGGCACAGTGCCAGTCTCATGCAGACTAAGGCCTGGGCCAGGGCCAAGAATCTGCATTTTTCATGAAGAGGTTGGCAATTCTGATGTAGGAAGAAGTTTCAGGGACACATTTCTGAGCAGCACTGGGTAGGGCACCACCACTTATTTCAGCGTCTGGCCCCTACTAGGAGGTGCCAGTAGACAGTGAATCTGTTAGGGTCTTTGCTTCCCCAATCAGGTCTGATGACACTTTCCTTTTCCAGAATTCTCACGTTCTTGGAGTCTACATACATCCCTCCTTCCTACATCTCAGAGATGGAGAAGGTGGCCAAGCAGGGGGACACCATCCTGGTGTCTGGGATGAAGACTGGGAGCTCCAAGCTCAAGGCACGCATCCAGGAGGCCGTCTACAAGGTGGGACCCTTGGGCCCGGGAAGTGCTGGGCTTCCTGGGGGTGGCACCAGGCTGCCTGTTCCCGCTCACGCCTGTGCACACATTTAGGAGTGGAAATGAGTTGCTCTACTGTGAAAGTTTCACAGTTCATGAAATGGGAATTTCAAGGTGTGATTCCATATTTCTGTTTGTTGGGTTTGGTGTGTGGGGACCACAGCTTTTGAGAGAGGTAGTTGGAGGCCAGAGTACACCACCTCCAGAGTCACAAAGGAGTTGATGTGTTGTCACTTTTGAGGGAGGTCTAGGAGCAATGGGATGTTTATTAACTAGCTGATTTTCAGCAAATACTCTCCTGTCCCAGTGTAGGGATGCATCCAAGCATTTGGGGCTCTGAAAACACTGGGGATTTCCTGGTGTCCTCCACACTGTCTCTGAGCCCCATTTCGAGCCCTGAGACTGGTAGTCCTAGCTGTACAGGGCTCAAGCTCCTTACCTCACTGTACCCCAAATTACCCTGGCCTCACTAGCACCTGCATGTTGTGGGCACACGTCTGCCCTGCCCCTGCCTCCTTTGAACTACAACCGTGAGATCTTCCTTTTGTTTGCCTGGTTCCTAGAGCTCATGCAGGAACAGTGCAGCACTCCATCTGCCCATTGAATTTCTAAAGTGACAGATGAGAGAACTCCTTCTGATTCACTCTTTAGTGGTTTAGCTAGTAGGCCGGGGGTCCTGGAGGCTTTTAGAAGTGCGGGACATGCCATATTACAGGGGTTAGTCCTGTAGCACCCTGCAGTTAGTGTTTGGAGATCATTTGCCTCTTTTTATTCTGGGCCCCGAGCCCAGCCCGTCCACCTCTGTCCTGCCAGTTACCTGTGTGCTTCCCCCTGCCGTGCTGGGCCACAGAGCTGGGCCCCAGGGCTGCTTTTTTCTCTTTGGATGAGTCAAAGACATATTTAACTTACTAGTAAGTGAGGAAACCTTTAAGACATTACAGCTGCAGCAGAGGAGAACCCCAAGAATTTAGGAATTCTTGAAGCAGAACTGGTCAATATCCACAGGACAACAATTGACTGCACCTCCACCCGAGATGATGTATTTGCATTTCTGTGGATAAGAATCATTTCCTTTGCCAAGTTTTCTCCAATTTGAAGAGTTGCCAGGTGGGGGCCCATGTAGACTCTGGTAACCCGAGGGGTGCGCTGGACTCCAGACTGGTGGTCTTTCTCCCATTTCAAGTCTCCCATGTCTTTTCTTGATGAGGAGGTCATGGCATTGGGGGGCTGGCCAGGGGGGTGCTGAGCACTCATCAAGGACATACATCTCTCCCCTTCTCAGGTTTGCCCTGGCCTTTGGGCTTTTGTGGGCGGCACCCCTGAGCCCCTGGTGGCCATAGTATCCATGGATACCACTCCTCACTTTTCCAGTGGTTTAACTATTATGATTGTATGTTGAGCTGTAATGTGCATAATGTAAAGTGATGTGCTCCATAGGGTTTGGCAGTAGCCACTAAACATGTGTCTAGTATATGCACAGGATTCCCCTGGGGCTTTGGGGGTCTGAAGGTATGGGGCTATGAGCATTGCCTTGTTTTTTCACCCCTAACGTCTCTGTCCCCACATAACAATCCTGAGAAGTTCTAGATTCTTTATCTTGACCACACTACTCGCTGTTCCCCAACCCCACCTCACTGTGATCAAGAGTCAGATGCTTAACTGACTGCACCACCCAAGCACAACACTCCCCCTCACTTTTTCTATCCTCCTCTTTCTTCCAAGCATGTGCGCCCTGCGGAGGTCAGGCTGCTGATTTTGGAGAACATCCTTCTGAACCCAGCTTACGACGTTTACCTGATGATGGGGACCTCCATTCGCTACAAGGTGCAGAAGATCAGGCAAGGGAAGATTACAGGTGGGTCATGAATTCAGCATGGTAATCATGGCAGAGGCTCCCCTTTTTATGGTAAAATACACATAATAAAGTTTACCATTTTAACCATTTTTAAGTGCACAGTTCAGTGGCATCAAACATACTCACATTGTGGTGCAATCATCGCCACCTTGGCTATCTGGAGCTTTGTCATCTTCCCAGAATTGAAACTGTTTCCATGGATCACTTGCTCCCCAGCCCCCTCCCCCAGCCCCTGGCAGCTACCATCCTACCTTCTGTCTCTATGGATTTGACTTCTGTCTCTATGGATTTTGACTCTATGGATTTGACTTCTGTAGGGATCTCAAAGAAGAGGAATCCACCATATTTATCATTCTGTGACTGGCTGATTTCACTTACCCATAATGCCCTCAAGGCTCATCCTTGTTGTAGTATGTGTCAGAATTTCCTTCCTTTTTAAGGATGAATAGTATTCCACTATGTATATTAATGTTTTGTGACCAGAACACAAGATGTCAAGGGTCTCAGGTACAGGAGTATCACCTGTCCAAGGGCTTTGACATGTATTCAGGCAGGTGCCGCCCCCAGGTTGGAGGGTCACTCTGTCTGTGATGCAGGGTGTTGTTTAAGAAGCACATACATGCTTCAGTATCCAAGAAACTCGGATTTTGTTGTATAGATGGGGTCCTCTCAGGTCCGTGTCACCTGAGAGCAGTGGATCTGGTCAGAAGTTACAGTGTGGCAGAGGAGTCTGCCCCTCAGGCCATGGAAGCTGAGAATGGGCCCCTTCTGGGCAGGAAGCAGGGCAGGGCCTCTTGGTCAGAGATCTGAGAGCTGTGCCCCAACCAGGGAAGGCAGTCACCATGGTAAGGGTGGGTGATTTAACGGAGAGGTCTTGAGAGCTCACCCTGAGTTAGTTCAGGTGTCATAGTCCAGAGGAATGACACATCTCAAGGGACCCAGAAAACTTTGGGTTGAGTCACTGACCCTCCATAGATGTCAAAGAGTAGAGCACACAAAAGATGCCCCAGGGCCAGGCATAGGAATGTTGCCTCCCTTTTATCAGTAGGGAAATGAGATAGAAAGTTTGTTCAAAAATGAATACACAGCAAAGGTCTACCATGGACAAGTCATACAGATGGAAACTCTGTCCATTTGTTTTAGATGGATTGGGCTCATTTTCTTTTAATTGAGATATAATTCACATCACTGTTGTTTTAAGCAAGGTGACTAAGCAGGGAAGTCAGGAGTGATGGCCTTACAGGGATGTGAATTTCAGCTGCTGTCTGTCTCACATGGCATCCCTCTTTGGCTCAGAGAATTCTAGTGAGAGGCCAGCCACCTGGACTTATTAACATGCAGATCATTGTAACCCCAAATTTATTCTCTTTCTAAGTTTTCTTTCCTTAAACATGTGATTTTCTTCTTTTCTTCCATATCTTTATTTCCCTTCTGGCTGCCTCCCTTTATTGAGTGGCTGGCTGGTTTTCTTTCTTTTCTTTCTTTCTTTCTTTCTTTCTTTCTTTCTTTCTTTCTTTCTTTCTTTCTTTCTTTCTTTCTTTCTTTCTTTCTTTCTTTCTTTTCTTTCTTTCTTTCCTTTCTAGATTTTGTTTATTCGTGAGAGACAGAGAGAGGCAGAGACATAGGCAGAGGGAGAAGCAGGCTCCCCTCAGTGAGTCTGATGCAGGACTGGATCCTTGGGACCCTGGGATCACGCCCTGAGCCAAAGGCAGATGCTCAGCCACTGAGCCACCTACATGCCCCAGGTGGCTTGCTTTCTTCCAAGCCCATTTATTGAGCACCTACTTGGTGCCATAGTCTGCTGGGTGCTGCATATGCTGCCTGGGTTCCTAGAGCACACAGCCCAGTAGTCAATCTGGTGATTACTCTGCAAACTTCTTACAGGTGGGAGCGGTGAGGGAGAGAGGGGCCCTTGGAACTTATAACAGGGGTATGTGTGCTCTTAATGCAGGGCAGTGTTTCCGGAGTAGGGGCAGGGCACAGATCTCCCCCCTCAGTCCTCAATCCCGTTCGTGTTTGTACTGTTTGCAGATAGCTGGCATAGGAACCAAATTATCAGGCAGTACAAAGTGTGGGAAGGCCATGCTGATTGAGGGAATTGGTGTCTGAAAGAACTTGAGAAGCGGAACGGTGGAAGTGGCAGAGAGAAAATGCATAGGGGCAGGGAGAAACACCTGTATAGGCTGGTGTCGGTGACCCAGGTATCAAAGGGTCTTGGAACCCAGCACACCCTTGAGCCATGGCTGCCCAGAACTAGCTCACATGGGCTGTGTGAGCAGGGGCTAGAGCCAGAGGCAGGGGAGTGAGCTCCTCATCCTCCTGTACTCAGATCCACCTCTCCAGGAGCTCCATGGTCATCCCTGGAGCCTACTTGGAGTGGGGTAGGGGCATTAGAAGCACATCTGAAGGGTCAGCCAGGGTTGGGAGGATCACAGAGCCTGTCTCCTGGAGGCATGTGGGCCTCCTGGCTTACGGAAGGGCAGCCTTGGGGATGGCCCTGTACCCTCTGCAGATGGCAGATGGGCTGTTCTGGTGCCCCAAGAACAGCCTTCCTATTTTTACAGATAGACAGTGACCCTTAGCATCTGCAAAGCCTTCGGTATTCAGTTCCTCTTACAAGTAGTGAGTTCTGCATTATAAGAGGTATTTCAGGAGTCCAATGTCCCCCCCTTATTTTCATTGTCTTAGGATTTTGTAATTATCTTGTGCAAGATCTTTTGAGAATTGTATATTCATTTCCCAAAATGGCCTATTCATTTGGAGAACTTTAAATAAGGGAGGAAGCTAGAATTTCATGAAGCAGTGTAAAGTACTACTTTATTGAGCAATGGCATTATTTTATTATGGCATGGATCTTCCATGCACTGCTGCCATATTATGAACACAGCCCAGCTTGGCTGGGCTTCCACTATGTAGAGGACAAGGAAATGGTCTGTGTATACACTAGGGATTCTCAGTTCCAGCGTGCACTGGAATCACCCAGAGGGCCTGTTCAAACCCAGAGCACTGGGCCCAGAGTTAGGTTCAGCAGCTCTGGGGTGGGCCCAGTCATTTGTAGTTGGCAGGTGTCACTGATGGTCCAGGGCCCACACTTTGAGAACCTGCTGCTCCAGGGCAAATTTTTGGAGACTTACTACAACACACAAAAGACACCCTAACACAGGAAGTGGACCGGTTGCCTTCCTTTTTGAGTTCCCATCAGAAATCTTGGGAATTCTTTTTTTTTTTTTTTTTTTTTAATTTTTTTTTTTTTTTATTTATTATTTATGATAGTCACAGAGAGAGAGAGAGAGAGGCAGAGACATAGGCAGAGGGAGAAGCAGGCTCCATGCACCGGGAGCCCGACGTGGGATTCGATCCTGGGTCTCCAGGATCGCGCCCTGGGCCAAAGGCAGGCGCCAAACCGCTGCGCCACCCAGGGATCCCAGAATTCTTGGGAATTCTGAAATTCCTCCTGGCCCTTATGCTGGATGCCTCCTGTGGCATCCTGAGCTGGGACCAGAGAGGAATGGTGAGGAGGGGTGCTGTCTGTGCCTCTTGGTGTTCTCTCTTCTTTCTCTTGCTGGGGTGCAGGGACATGGCCACCACACCTGCAGGCTCTGTGAGCAGGTGGCTTGGTAGGAAATTTGACAGACCAGGAGGGGTCATGTAACAGTACATCTGAAACTAATGATGCATTGTATGTTGGTTTGTTGAATTTAAATTAAAAAATAATAAAGAGGGACACCTGGGTGGCTCAGCGGTTGAGCATCTGCTTTTGGTCCAGGATGTGATCCTGGGGTCCTAGGATCGAGTCCTACATTGGGCTCCCTGCAGGGAGCCTGCTTCTCCCTCTGCCTGGGTCTCTGCCTCTCTCTGTGTGTCTCTCATGAATAAATAAATAAAATCTTTAAAAGAAAAAAATAATAAACAACAGTACTCCTGCTCTCTTTGGCTTGAATCCCAGCTCTGCCACTCCCCACTATAGGACCTCCAACGGACTTCTTGTCCCAGTTTCCACAGCACCACCACCTTGAAGGCATGGGCATCAGCAGTACCCGTTTCAAGGGTGGTTGTAGGATAAAATGAGGGTGATGTTCACATAAAACACCAGTCACAGTCTTGCCACGTCTTAATTTTGTGGTCAGCGATAGCCATTTATATCAAAAGCATCCGTGATCATTACCCCTAGGGTGTAGAAGATTGACGCAGAAGTGGTGGGTTTTGTAGGACCCATTATTTCCTGGGGAAATCGTTTTTCATGCTGGCCCAGATTGAGTGACTTCAACATGACACAGCAGAGAAACATTGATGGATGGTGAGGATAGCAACAGAGAAAATTCTTTGCAAATCCTAGACTGAGCTCCCCAAACTCGGTTGGGAAGCCATGGATTGGCGCTCTTTTGGAACCCCCCAGAGGCTTTATGGCTCCAGTGAGCCCCATCCTGGGCCCCTTAGTGCAGCAGCAGAATTCACTGAACTCCTGTATTCTGCAGGTAGTCTGCAATTGGTATCAGAGGCTGTGCTTAATTAAAAAAAAAAAAAAAAGTAGTTTATGGCAATCACTAAAAAAACTGATTGCTTCTGAAAATTCATGGAGAGTGTCAGTTTTGTCCACAGGCATGGAGAATATGTTAAATTTTAAAGTGTTGAGAAAATTGTAACACTGTATGTTAACTATACTGGAATTTTTAAAAAGTGTTGAAGCTTGGCAAAAAAAAAAAAAAAAAGAAAAGAAAAATCAAGCAGTAGTACTCATAGCTGGGTCCAGGGGTTTGGAGTGGGACAGGCATACTGGTTTCTAATGTTTCCTCTCTTTGCTCTTGTCTCCCCAACTTTGTGCCTTTTTGGTTCTGGGTGGCTAGAGCTGTCAATGCCTTCCGAGCAGTATGAGCTCCAGCTTCAGAACAGCATCACGGGCCCTGAGGGAGATGCGGGCCGGCCCGTGGCTGTGTTGGACCAGGACACGTCGATGGTCACCGCAGTGCAGCTGGGACAGAGCAGCCTGGTTCTCAGCCACAGGAGTATCCTTTGCCCCCGGCCGAATCTGCAAGTACATATGGGTGTCCTGTGCAGGAGATCTGCTGTTTGGAAGTCATTTTTTCTTCCTGAAAGCTTGGCGAGGCTAAAAATAACCCTGTTTTCCCTCAAGGTCTGAAAATCAGAAAGAACCAAAATAGCAACGTGGCTGTATGGAATCACTTACCTCTGTGGAGAGGCTCCGGGATGGGAAGTGGTGGCAGGAGCAGAGCTTCACTCCTCTCTCCTCACTCCTCGCCTCCAGAACCTTCTCTGGCATGACCATCCTCATCCGAGGGGCCTGGCCAAGGCTCTTTTCCCTGTGGGTTGTCTGTCCTAGACTTATTCGTGCAATTTCCAGTGTCCCTTGGAGAGATCCTCCTCTGCTAGTGTAGGAAGAGTGGCGTGGCCTCTGATTCTGGAACTCGGCTTCATTGTACTTGGCCTCAGGCAAGGGGGTTTTCATCCTCTCTCCTGCACCTGTGATGTCTTGATGGTAATCAAGCCATCCAAACCAAGCTGAATGCTGCCAGCTGGTCTGTTTTCCTTCTTCTGTTTTGTTCCTTAAGTGAGAATTCAGGTATCCGCATGCAGGGTGCTTCCAGGTTACCCAACAGCACCATCTACGTGGTTGAACCTGGATACCTGGGTGAGTTTGGTCATCATGTGTCCTCCTGGATGTTATTTATAGGAGTTAAAACTATCTTAAGACTGTTAAAACGATTTACAGGAGTTAAACAAAATGAATAGAGGCAACAGCTCCCCAGAAAATGCTTCACACTGGCCTGCTCGGCCAGTTCTCGCCAGGGCTGCTCCCCAGTCCTTCCCGTATGATGTACAGAAAAAGCAGAGGGCAGGCCAGGGTCAGGGTGGGGGAACAGCTCCAGAGGGGGAGAACGAGACACTCATCGAAGTCTCAGTGGAGAGGAAGGGGAGGCTGTTGACCAAGAGAGGAGGGGAAGAGTCTGCAGTCATGGAGGACCTGTGTGGGCAGAGCCAGGGCTCGAGAGCTGCTGGAACTGATGCTGCTTGGGAGATACCCAGGACATACGTGTCGCCCCAGGTCATAGAGGCCATGCTCCCTTTGAGTTTCCTTATGAGTTGACTCACCTGTTGAGCATACTGAATTGGTTTGGGCGAGAGAACATTTGACCGACATGCAGCAAAGTCCCTTAAGTCCTCTTGTTAGCTGCCAGGTGAGCTTGCTGTTTGGGGCAGACCTGAGTTGACAATGTAGCAACACCAGGCAGGGTAGCCCTGTGGGCGTTAGGAGCTTCATTTATTCAGAAAGACTTTCTTGCTACCTTTTCTTCTGTCTGGCCTAGGCTGGGCCCTGCCCTAAGGAAGGAAGCTTAGGTCCTTGTGCTTGGTTTTGCCAGGAGAAAGCAGGGTAAACAGATGGTGATGGGACAGTGGTAAAGGTGAATGCAGAAGAAAGGCTTCTGGGAGATGATATTTGAGGCAGGTGTTTCACTGAAGTTGCTCCTTTGTAGGTAGGTCAGCCTGGCAGAGGTAACAGCTTGGCAAGGCTGTGGTGAGAAAGCACATGGCCTCACGGGGCTCAGCGAGCACCTGGTGCGGCATTGTGTGGGAGCACAGCCAGAGGCTCAGGAGGGAGGGCCGCACACACGGGTAGAATGCTCAGTGCCAAGACCTACTGTGGACTCAGAGCATTAGTGACTATAGATTCAGCGTGTAGACCTACTGTGGATTCAGAGGGTAGACTCACTGGATTCAGATGTAGATTCACTGTGGATTCAGATAGAGACTTACTGGATTTGGAGCACAGACTCCCTGGATTTGGAGCACAAACTCATTGTGGATTCAGAGTGTAGACCCACTGTGGATTCAGATGTAGATTCACTGTGGACTTAGAGTGTAGACTCTGTACTGTGGACTCAGAGGGTAGACCCATTGTGGACTCAGCAGAGACTCACTGTGCATTCTGAGTGCAGACCTATTGTGGATTCAGAGTCTAGACCTCTAGACCTTCAGTGGACAGGTTCAAGTCTGAATGAGCCCTTGAGCGGTCAGTGTGGGAATATGCTCAGGATGGTGCTGGGGAAGCCGAGAGCTCACCTCAGGTTCTGCGGGCTCAGGGCTGATGGTGGGCAGTAGCTCTCACCGTGATGAGCAGCTGTTCTTTCTCCTTGGAGGAGTGCAGGCGGGCACGGTGGAGTCCTACAGGTGTGCCTGCTACCATTCTCTTCCTCAGCGGTACGCCCCTGTGGCCTAAGAGGTCAGGTTTTGTTGCTTGCCTGTTTTGTAGGGTTCACAGTCCACCCTGGTGACAGGTGGGTGCTGGAGACGGGCCGCCTGTACGAAATCACCATTGAGGTGCTTGACAAGTCCGGCAACAAGGTCTACCTGTCAGACGTGAGTGCCTGCCTTGGGTTCTGGTGGGGTGTCAGTGTGGAATTTATTTCCTGGAGCAGCCCCCA
This sequence comes from Canis lupus familiaris, assembly GCF_011100685.1. Classification (NCBI taxonomy): domain Eukaryota; kingdom Metazoa; phylum Chordata; class Mammalia; order Carnivora; family Canidae; genus Canis; species Canis lupus. The sequence continues at coordinate 3,732,598 of NC_049241.1, read as the reverse complement.
AAGCTGTGGGGCCCCCATGCAGGCAAGCCAAGTCACTCATTCCTGGTGGTGCTGCAGGGTCCCTGGGAGACAGCACTGTGACATCCCTGGGGCCTCTCAAGACTTTGTGAACCTGCGAGTCTGCACCCCCAGCCCTATCCCTGCAGGGCCAGAGTGGGGAGAGGAGGCCGCAGGCAGCACTGTTCAAGGAGGCAGTGATGGGGGAGCAGCACCCACCAGCTGCCTTCCTGCTCCCTTGTCATTAGCCTGAGGCTTCATGGTGCTGAGAATCCATCTCTTCCTGCTCTACAGAGGATCAGGACACTTCCTGGCCTTTCCCTGCAGGGCCAGGAATACCTAGAACTCTGTCCGGAAGTCCCAGATGACCTAGGCCAATCCTAGTTAGCTCTCTGGCTCTAGAAAGGAACGGCAGACGTTGGCAGAGGGAGGGGAGTCTCAGCATGTTTTGACCCTTCATGAGAGGTTTCCAGGATCATCATCAGTTTGAACATCTGGAACCTTACTAGTGGCATTGAGGTTTTAGAGGGAGGTAAAGGTCCCGTTGGGCAGCATAGCAGGTCATTGTTTTCCTTATGTTTTTGAACAGAGACTAATTGATCACCATTTTGGGGGAGCGGGGAAGCTCTCACAGATACTGATGACCTTTTCTTGTGTTTGGTGCTTTCCTCGTTGGGATCTCAGGGTCTGAGAATGCCAACGACAGTAGGCTTTGGGTTCCTGTCAGCACCACATGGGTGATCACAGCAGGAGCGCTAGGTCATCAGGCCGTGCAGGGAGGAGACAAAGGCCAGAGTGGTCAGAGTTCAGTTCTAGGACTTTGTCTAACTCGTCTACTGGTTTTGGAAGCCTCTGGCCTGGCCTGGCTGCTCTTTGTGGGTCACGTTGCTCCTTTCCTGCATTCTGACTTCCTGACTCATCCCAGAAACACCTCTCTCTCCCATCTTGCATCTCTTCCAGAATATTCGCATTGAAACCGTGCTGCCTCCTGAGTTCTTTGAGGTGCTCGCTTCTTCCCAGAATGGGTCATACCATCATGTCAGGGCAACAAAGAAGGGCCAGACAGCTATCGAGGCAGCCTTCACCTCTGTGGTGGACCAGGCAAGTTGGCAGCTTGCTCTCTCTGCCCCCCGTGCCCTTCCAGGCTGAACATGAGCTCCGGAGAGTCGGGGGCCCCAAGTTCAGCCTGGCCCGCTGCTCTCATGGGCACTGTGGGGGTTGCCTCCTATCTGGGCTCACAGGGTGGGCCGGACATCTGGGTGTCCGGTGGCAAGGCTTTGGGCTTTCCCTGTCTCCTGTGTTCACATGGCATGCCCCTCTTCCTTTACCCTTTGGCAGCCTCTGTAAAGGTGAGCCTGCCCTCCTGGAATTGGGGCAGAAACCCTGTTGGGGAGACAGTGTTGGGCCAATGTGTCTAGCTGTGTGGCTTTTAGGAGCCATGAGCGTCCCTTTGGCTGTTTTAGCTACTAGCGTCCTTCAGAGTCTTTTCGCTTTCCCGCTTTATTTAAAAGACCAGTTCTAGGTGTGAGCAGTTTTTAACTGATAGGAGCATTGGCATGGGCGTTCTCATCCTCCCACCCTGCACAAAACCTGTCCCGGACCTGTAGGGGGCAGCAGAAAGAATGGCCTGCGGGTCAGGCAGCAGTTCCTACCAGTCAGTCACTTCAGCTCTGGGGGCTTTGGGCAAGTGGCTATAGGGCCCTACATGCCTCAGTTTCCCCAGCTGTGAAGTGGGATACCCACATCACCCCATCTGGGGTGCTGTGAGGATGAAGTCAAGCAGCATTTACTTGAGTGACTATTACAGAGCCATGGAACGCTGTCTCCATGGAGACTGAGAAGGCTGCAGGGTATCTAGCATCTTCCTTCCTGCTCCCTGACAATCACAGAATCTCTCTGTGACCTGATCTCCAGGGAGGGGCGGGGGGCCTGCTCGACTGGGAAAACTTCTGATGACCTGGTTGTCATGGTGACATGCAGCATCCTCACCCCCTTGTAGGACGGAGGGGTCCACACATTACAGGTGCCTGTGTGGAACCAGCAGGAGGTAGAAATTCACATCCCCATAACCCTCTATCCAAGCATTTTGACGTTTCCGTGGCAACCAAAGACCGGCGCCTATCAGTACACGATAAAGGTAACTGTGACACCCCACATCTGGGTGCATTCCTTTGGGTGTTTCCATGGGTTTGGGGCTTTTCACCTACTCTGTTCCTTTTAATATTACTTTCTAGTGATTGGAGAGAATTTAAAATTGGAGTTTTATGCTTTTTATATTTTCTGGGGTTTGTATCACAGCATTATATTTTGGTAATCAGAAAAAAAAAAAAAAACCAACCCTGAAAAACAGAAAAAGAAAGCATAATAAAGAAAACCTAGAACAGATTTAACTTTTGCCTTCATTTTTTTTGTAAAAAAAAAAAAAAAAATAAGTGGTTTCCTAAAAGCAGTAGAACTACCCCTGGAGAAAAAAAATGTGAGATTTGAGGGAAGAATATCTCTAGCTCTGTCTCCAATATTCCCCTTGCCCACCTGGCCGTGGTTGGCAGGGGCTGACTCCCATGGGGGCTTGAGCCCCTGTGGCCAATCATGTCCCCATCAGTCCCCGCTGCCTCCCTGGCAGTGATGACTGTCACGGGACCTGCTGCCTGTTCACTCAGGTGTGTCCCCTCCTCGGCCTCTCTTGGGCTCTGGGGTGGTAGCCCTGGCTTGGGGAAGCCTCTGGACTGTCTCTGCTTCATGGTGGATGACTAGGGGCGGCAGGGGTGCATGCCCGGAGGGAGCTTCTTGCACCTGGGTGTATGGCCCTTTCCAGTGTAGGTTCTCCCGGGTCTGGGGCCACTGCTGGGGTCATGTGCATATGTGTGTGTCAGCCACAAGGCCCCCAGAATCTGGGGAACAGAAACAAGGCAGGGTGGAGAGAATGAGGTGGGGAGGGGGCCTCCAACCAGATGTCAGCCTGACAGCCATGGTCTTCCGTGGGGTCTGACCATGCGAGCCAGAGAGTGAGTGTGAATGTGTGATGGAAAGAGACAGCCAGAGAGACCAGGCAGGTGGGCTGACACGATGGTTTTCCTCTCCAGGCCCACGGTGGGAGTGGGAACTTCAGCTGGTCTTCGTCGAGCTACGTGGTTGCCACAGTCACTGTCAAGGGTATGATGACCACAGGCAGTGACACTGGACTCAGTGTGATCCAGGCACATGACGTGCAGAACCCACTGCACTTCGGAGAGATGAAGGTGAGGTCTCAGGGGCCTGGAGGCTCAGGATGGCGGTCTCTAGCCACCTCCTCTCATCCAGCCCTCAGGCTTAAGCACTTCGGCCCTCAGTCTTATATTTGGTGTTGGTGGTGGGCAGGAGTGTGAGGGTCAGGCCCTAGCCCTGCCCTTGAGGAGCGCACGTCACAGCCAAGAATGGGACCAGAAGGGCCAGGGTCAGCATAGTTGGAATTTTCTGGAAGGAGGGTCAGGGAACACAGAACACATGAGATCCTCAAAGGAGTCATTCTAGAAAACTCAGACCTGAGAGGTATGAATCTCCACATCGGAAGGGCCACTGAATGTTGGTGAATTCACAGTGAAAGGGAGACCCCAGACTCTGTGAGGCCTGGCTCTGACTCCTTTCCTTTCCCTGTACTGGGTTCCCTTCATCTGGCTCTTGACCCCAGGTGATGCGGGACTGACTCACTAAGCACAGGCCTGGGGTGGAGTGGTCACCTGTGGCTGAGCCTCTGCCAGCCTACCTCAGCCTCCTGACTTCCTGACCCTGACCTCAGCCTGCCTTTGCTACTTCATTCAGGGCAGAAGTCAAAACGCCATATGCAGTGTATCTAGTCCTGACCTGCTCTTATATTATTTGGGACATGGAGGGACAGGTTATTCTAGTCTTTTTTTTTTTTTTTTTTTTAAGATTTTATTTATTTATTCATGAGAAACAGAAAGACAAGAGAAGTAGAGACACCAGCAGAAGGAGAAGCAGGCTCCATGCAGGAGGCCGACGCGGGACTTGATCCCAGGTCTCCAGGATCACACCCTGGGCTGGAGGCAGCGCTAAACCACTGAGCTACCCGGGCTGCCCTATTCTAGTCTTTTTATTTGGATCTGCATAGACACACACACACACACACACACACACACACACATGCATGCACACCCCTGTCTAAAGATTGATCTCATTCTCATATAAAAGAGTCATGAATGAGACCCTGTAGCTACAGCATAACTGTCAAATATGTGGACTGTGACCACCTTGCTCCCCCTCAAGCTTCTTTATCTCATTAAATGCGCTACCTCTCACCCAGCTGCTCAGCCAGAAGTCTGAGGACCGTTCCTTGAGAGACAGTGTGTGTAACAGTTAGAGCTTGGTTTCTGGAGCCAGGCTGCCCAGTCCAGACCCCATTGTGCTTGGGCAAGTCCCTTCACCTCCTGTGCTAGGTTCTTCATCATGTAGAGATTATGTAGAAGAATCTGCTTAACAAATAGGCTGAGGGGATTGAATTTAGAAATGTTTTTAGAACAGAACCTGGAGGGCAGCCCAGGTGGCTCAGCAGTTTAGCGCTGCCTTCGGCCCAGGGCGTGATCCTGGAGACCCGGGATCGAGTCCCACGTCAGGCTCCCTGTGTGGAGCCTGTTTCTCCTTCTGCCTCTCACTCTCTCTCTGTATGTCTCTCATGAATAAATAGATAGAATCTTTAAAAAAAAAAAAAGAACAGAATCTGGAGTGTGGAAAGTTTTGTTTTATAGAAGTGTTAGCTGTAGGTGATGACGCCTCTCATGCCGTCCTGTGGCCTTTATATTCCTCCAGCATGCTGAGCTAGCACATGCCTCAGGACCTTTGCACAGACTGTCTCCTCTTCCCACAACACTTCTTCCCCATGCTTCTGTCTGGCTGCCTCTGACATGCCTCTCAGGTCAGAGCTCCTACCTCACCTTATCAGAGGGGCCTTCCCTGACAGCTCTGTCACTGAAATCTTTCCTGTCTCCAGCACACATGTTCCCCAGGCTCAGTCTCCTCACTGATATGTCCTCAGTGCCTAGTGCACGGCATCTCTTAGTAAATACTACTGCAGGCCCTTCGTCACCTGTGGAGCCTGATGACCCCAGTCCATGCCCTTGCCCTCCAGGTATATGTGATTGAGCCCAGCAGCATGGAGTTTGCCCCGTGCCAGGTGGAGGCACGTGTGGGCCAGACCTTGGAGCTGCCCCTGAGGATCAATGGCCTCATCCCTGGCGGGGCCAACGAAGTGGTCACCCTGAGTGACTGCTCCCATTTTGACTTGGCGATTGAGGTGGAGAACCAGGGTGTGTTCCAGCCGCTCCCAGGTAAGCCAGCATTGATGAGCGGGTGCCAGATGGTGGGTCAGGCCAGACCACCTATGTTCTCAATGTGGGCTGCCCCAGATTTCCTAAATGGAGGTCTTGAGCAGCGGTGGAGTGGGGGTGGGGTTTGGAGTGGGGGGGGGGGGTCACAGCCTAAAGAATGGTATCTGTCCCCTTGTCCACCATTAGCAATGGTCTGGTCTGGCTGGCTCTTGTGCATCATGTGACCTGTCCCTGGGCCTTCAGAGCCTCAGGTTCCACATCTCTAAAATGAGCATCATCCTAAATAGAATTGCATGTCCTAGTGCCCACGACAGTGTCCAGAATGTAGTAGATGCTCAGAATACCCTGTCGATAGGGATCTTGGCTAGTGACAGGATCCTGACACCTTGGTGGCATGCAAGGTCTGACCCCCCGAGCAGTCGAAGCCATGCACACTGATCTTTCCTCTCTGGCACACCCATCAGGGTTTCAGCGGTGGTATCGGTGGTGATGATGGCAGTTAGTTCAAGGAACATCACCTTGCCAGGCGTGGAGTGAGCACTTGGTGTGCGTGACTCCTCAGACTTCTGGCAGTGGGAGGCGAAGCTGTGGTTGGGCCACGTATTATGTGAAGAGACTGGGGCTGCCTAGCTGCCCAAGGTCACACAAGGGCACGGGTGGGATGGGATAGACCCGGGTGGGTCTGACACTGTGAAACCTTTGTTCCCTGAGAAATGGTGCCTCCCAGGAGAGTCAGCCAGGGGCAGCAGGGGGATTCCTCTGTGGACCAAGAAGACCCAAGGACTGACCATCTGTTGAGGGAGGAGTAAGGTTTGGGCAGCTGGGCAGGGTTTCTGTGGTCAGGGCCCAGAGGTGGGCATATCCGTAGGACATGGGCACTTATAGTGGCCCTGGGAAGGGAACCTTTTGAATCATGAATCATGAAGGGCTTGGACTTCAGAGTCTAGGCAGTGGGGAGACACTGTTTTTTGTTGAGCAGAGACTTTGAGAAGCTCAACTGGCAAAGGTATTTGTAGGATCATCTACAATGCCAAGCAGCTTCACATGCACCTGCTGTAGCTGTGGTTACCTGTGGAGCTGTGTGAGCCTGCAGCCACACAGAAGAAGGAGGAAGTGTCTCTGAAAGCAAACCACATTCTTCCTTTCTTGGAGGGTGCTGCTGTGCTCTCTCTGACCATCCAGGAAGAACAGCTTTATGGAAATTTAAGTGTCCTCAGTGAAGCAGCCATTTAGGATGGAGGACAACATCAGTGTTGAGGGAGAGAGAGAGACCTGATGTCAAGACAGGAGCCTGCTCCCTGTGTGTCACCCCTGACAAATGTCTGAGGGAAGAGTCTGCAGGCTGTGGCCCCAGGCACTGGGTCAGTGCCCGGGAGGTTCTGGGAGTGAGGACAACATTGGGAGTTCTACAGCTATGGGTCTGAGCGTCACTTCTTCCACATACTGGCTGTGTGATGGTGGACAAGCTGCCCAACGTCTCTGAGCCTCCACTTTGTGGATAAAATGGGGATCCTAGCTCCTCACTTGCTGTGAGAGTTACAAATGAATGTCCCTCAGCCCAGTGCGGAAGCATTTTTCAAGGAGTTTGGTTCTGAAGACGGCGGCCAAGACCAAAACCCTGTGGCATCAAAATTTCCCTTAGGAAGCTCCTGAAATGTCCCTCAGTGTAGACTTGGTATGGCTTTATGAAGCCTCTGTGAAGGGTCCAGGTCATCTGAGAGGTATGTGTCTTACAACCTGTAGCCTAGTCTGGGCAGAGAGATGCTGGTGTCATGGAAACCATGTGGGACTAGAGACCAGATTGAGTGACATCTATCTGGGGCGTAGGAGGCTTAGAGGTGATCCCCACATGAGGTTTCCTTCTCTGTCTGTCTCAGTTTCATGCCCAGGTAGGGAGGATGTGTGTTGTGACCCAGGTCACGGTTCTTAGGAAGGGGCAGCCCCAGGTCCCCAGCACCATCTGGGTCAGTTTGGAACCCCACCTTCTTCCCATTGGAGTTGGCTGCTGGGACCTCATTTCCTCCTTGTCCTCCTTGAAGGCGCCCTGAAAGCCCTGTGACTGTAGGTACCACCTCTGCTGGAGCCTCAGGGCTTTGGGCTTGGCTAGAATCAGCGCCCAGGGTAGCCACACCTTGGCTCTTGCTCTGCCCTGGCCCCTTCTGGAGCCTCGGCCAGTTTTCAGCAACCTAGTCACTGAGCGTCTAATAAGCGCCATGCTCTGGGGGTTCTTGCTAACCATGAGAGTCATGGTGTTGCCCTAAGGGGCCATATATCCCTGCAAGACCCATGATTCTATGGGCAGTGTGGTGCCTGGGACAGGGTGTACCTGTGGGTGAGCGTAGGTCCCGGGAGTTCTGTCCTCAGCAGAAACGTGCAGAAGATGGGTGCCTAAACCAGTGTGGGGGCGTCTGGGAAGATAGAGGAAATGTGACTTGAACCTGAAGGATGAGAGAGAAGAGACCAGGAGTGTTCTGAGGAGTGGGAAGAGTATATGAAGAGCCAGAGACCACAGAGGGAGTGGCATGCTCCACTCCACAGTGCGAGTGGCCTCTCATTGCCAAGGCTGAGGTCACAGGATGGGGTGGGAGGCAGAGGGCATCACGCCCAGGAGGCTCCTCGGCTGTGCGTCAGAACCTTCCTCCGAGCCACGCAGAGGACCTGGCATCCTGTCTCGTCATTCAAGGCCGTGTCCAGAAAAGCATTTGCTCAGACTCTCTGAGCCCGCCTGGAAGTCAGCACGGTCCTCAGACCTAGCATTTCCATATTTGCTGTGTGTAGTTATGGCCACAAATAGGCCCGTTTGGCAGACCTGCAGTTTTCCAGAGCTGATGGGCTCTGTGTGTGGGCCCTATAGCCCACTCTTTCCGCAGTGTAGGGATTTCTGCCCAGGGCACAGCATACCCTGCTCCTTGATCGCCCCAGCCTGAAAATAACCCCAGTGCTTTTCAGCTGGTGAATGGATGAGCAAACCGTGGAACATCCTTGCAATGGAATACTCAGCAGTAAAGAGGAACCAGCTATTGATCATGCCACACCATAGATGAATTTCAAAAACATGTTGCGTGAAACCAGCCAGATGCAAAGAGCCCACTTCATTGATGTGCATTGTGAGGCAGACCAATTTACATGGAGAGAGACTGGTCATGGATGTGGGGTTTCTTTTTAGGAGATGAGATGTTCTCAAATTAGTGCTGATAGCTACAGAACCCTAGGTTAAAAGCCACTGAACTGTATGTGCCCTCTAAATGGGTGAACCTGTGGTTTGTGAGTTATAGTTCAATAAAACTATTATTTAAAAAAAACAAAACAAAATTAAACTATGCTGAAAAAAATCAGAATGCCATAGTGGTTGCTTCTAGGGAAAGGATGAGCAGGGATGGCCTGAGGAAGAACAGGAGGGAACCATGGGGGCAGGTCATGTCCTGCATCTGGGTAGAGGTTTGGGTTTCACGGGTGGATGTGTTTGTGTAAACTCATGGTGTGGTCTGTTTAAGATTTGTGTCTCTCACTCTGTAAATTTGACCTTAAGAAAACAAGAACCGAAAAAAAGAAAAAAAAAAAAAAAAAACAAGAACCGTGAGGAAATACTGAACTGCGGATAATTATGTGTGTCTAAAGCATTTAGAATGAAGTGTGCTGATGCCTGCAACTTGCTTTTAAATGCATTAAAAAATAAGATCAGCTGATGGATGGGTAGGGGGATGGATTGATACACAGTAAGAGAAATAGAGCGAAATGTTCATTGTAGAATCTAGGGGATGGGTGGGGTTTCAAAGTAAGATTTTTTTTCTAAATGAAAAAAAAAAAAAACAGTAAGATGTCATTACACTCCTTCTAGAATGGCTTTTTTAAAAATCGTGGAAAATACCAAGCATTGGCAGGGATGCCGTGCAGCTGCTAGTAGCAATATAACTTGATACATCCATTTTGGGGAAGATATTTGGCAATGATGATGAAAAGCAAATATACCCATGGTCCTGGCAGTAAGGACTAGAGGTTAACATACTGCATTTTTAGGGATACACACAACAGAAATGCCAGAATATGTCCACCCCGGAAAACACTCATGCATGTTCACAGCAGCACTGAGTCAAAGCCCCACACTGCAAACAGCCCAGATGTTTGCAGCAGCATGGGGGAGTCATTTGGTGTCTATTCACACAATGCAATCATATATACAAACATGCATAAAAGGTCTACATTGTGCAAAATAAAAGAGGGCTCTCACCACCGATATCAAGCTTAGGAGGGCAGACACAAAGGAGTTTATGCTTAGTGATTCACTATTTGTAAAATATGGAAGCCAGCAAAGTTAAGCTGGTTAGATGTCAGGTACCAGTGGTTTTCCTTTGGGGAGGGTTAGTGACCAGAAAGATATATGGGAGGTTCAGGGATACAGGTCATAGTGTTTCTTAAATCTTGGATATAGGGCATGTTCAGTTTTGCAGGTGTGGGGGGGACACTGAATTGTATGCTTATGCTAAGTGTATTTCTGGCATGGGAATTATGCTTCAAATTTTTAAGTTGAAAAAATTAGATTGCACATCCAGCCCAGAGCGAAGGATGGACTGTCAGCCTGTTGTGTTTTTCCAGGCAAAGGTAAGTTCCCAGTAACTGTTTGGCTCTCTTCTTGCAGGGAGGCTGCAGCCAGGGTCTGAACACTGCAGTGGAGTCAAGGTGAGAGCAGAGGTCCAGGGCTACACCACACTCCTTGTGAGCTACACACACGGCCACATCCACCTGAGTGCCCGGATCACCATTGCTGCCTACCTGCCTCTCAAGGTGAGCCCGGGGTCCCTGCCCTCTGAAGGGATATGAATAATTCATTTGCTCTGGCAAATTTGTATTAAAACCCCAGTTGGTCAGAATAACTAATGCTCCCTATTGTCTCCATGCTGAAGCCAGGGAAGTATGTAGAAGGAGCACAGCCTCCCTGATGGCAGTGATTGCTGGCATCCATGTGGAGGAAATGCTCTCTGCAGGGGTCAGGACAGGAGGGTTTCTGGTTCACTCCAGAGTTATCCTGCAGGGTATCATGGAACCCGAGAATGGCATGTAGTGTGGAGTTCTGGGGTCTGGGAGATGTGAGTCAGATCTGGATTCTGCTGTCTGCCTGACGTCAGGCAAGTAGCAAGTGTGGGAGGCCCCTTCGTCCATCTGTGGCCAGAGGCAGCTAAAGCCCCCGCAGCTTAGAGCTTACCGCCTTGGCTTTGAGACTGACCCCCACCCCCACCCCGCCATTTGAATCCAGATCTGACACTAACTCTGTGGCATTGGCTAATTTAATTTTCTGGGCTTCCCATTTCACTACCTGTAAAATGAAGTTAATATGATACCATAGGGTTGTGGTGAGGATTAGCTGAGCTAATGAACAAAATGGGCTTAGAACAGTGCCTGGGAGGTGGTAAGTGCTCAATAGGGTTAGTTTTTAAAAAGCAAATAAAAGAGAACCAGACCTTCCTCCAAGGGTGGTTGGGAAACTACCTCACAGCAGGATGGTCGACTTTATTTGAACCCTGCCTTTCATGAGGTGCCTGGGTGGCTCACTTGGTTAAGCAAAGCACCTGCCTTTGGATCAGGTCATGATCTCAGATTCCTGGGACCAAGTTGCACATCTGGTTCTCTGCTCAGCGGGGAGTCTGCTTCTCCCTCTGCCTCTGTTCTCTCTCTCTCTCTCTCTCTCTCTCCCCCTCCCCCTCCTCCCCTCCCTCTCTCTGTCTCTCTCAAATAAATAAATCTAAAAAAAGAGAGAGAACCTTGCCCTTTGTACAAGAGGCCCAGAGAGGGTGAGTGGGCTCCTCTTTCAGTGGAGGGTGAAAGAGTTGTCTGGGGGGGCCTCCCCACCAGCCTCCCAGGCTGGGCCAGTCAGGGCTGCATTTCCTTGACACCCAGCGGCAGACTCTAGGATAGCTCTGGTCCCCTTGGTTTGTGGCAACAGGTTTTCTTCCCCCCTCACCCATTAGAAACGGGGTCAGTTAAAGCCTTTCATCTCTGAGCCTCTAGCCCTGAGCATAGTGCCTGATACAGAGTAGATTGATTTTGTGTGTTTTCTAATTGATGCATAATTAACATGTAACATTATATTAGTTTCAGGTGTACAGTGTAATGATTCAATATTTGCATACGTTGTGAAATGGTGACTGCCGTAAATCTAGTTAACATCCGTCACCATACATAGTTACAGATCTTTTTCTGGTGATGAGAACTTTTGAGATCTACTCTCATATCAACTTTCAAAAAAGCAATACCATATTAATTCTAGTCATTGTGGTGTATATAACATCTCCACGAATTATTTATTTTATAACTGGAAGTTTGTATCTTTTGACTCTTTCACCTATTTGCTGCCACACACCCCTCTCCAGCAACCAGGCAACCACCAATCCATTCTGTGAGTTCTTTTTCTCTATTATTTTATTTTTTAAAAAGATTTTATTTATTCATGAGAGACACACAGAGAGAAGCAGAGACACAGGCAGAGGGAGAAGCAGGCTCCATGCAGGGAGTTCCCGACGTGGAACTCGATCCTGGGTCTCCAGGATCCCGCCCTGGGTTGAAGGCGGCGCTATACCGCTGAGCCACCCGGGCTGCCCTTCTCTTTTAAATTACAATGAGATCACATAGTATTTGTCTCTGTCTTACTTATTTCCCTTAGCCTACTGCTCTCAAGGTCCATTCGTGGTGTTGCAGATGGTAGGCTGTCCTTCCTTATTATGGTTGAGTAATATTCCTGCGTGTGTGTGTATCAAATCATTATCCATTCATCTGTCACTGAACACAAGTTATTTCCACATCTTGGCTATTGTAAATGATGCTACGATGAACATGGGGGTGCAAATACCTTTTTGATTAGTGTTTTCATTTCCTTTGGTTAAATACCCAGAAGTGGGTATTTTTTGAGAAGGGTTGTTTTATTTAGATTGAATGAACGGGCAAATGTGTCCAGGCTTGCCAGCCAGGGCTGAAAACCAATGTTTCCTGACCCCCACACCCCCACCCGCAAAATCTGTATCTATACCTACTCTGGACCAATCCCTGCTCTAAACCGTAGGATACTACAGTGCAAAAACCACACAGAAATCTTTGTCCTCATGAACTGACACTCTGGCAGAGACAGACAGTAATAAACCAATGCTTACCATGGGAAAAGGAGATGGTGGTAGACGGAGGATAGGAGAAGGGAGGGTGGCAGTTCAAAATTAGAAACCCAGGGTCCCCTTACTGACCAGGAAGCAGTGGCAGGGCTCAGAGAACAGGGTTCAAGAGGGTGGAAATCCCTAAGATGGCAGCATTCTCGAGAAACCCCTGCCACAGCCTTCTATGAGGTGGAGTTTCCTTAGGTCCCTGGGGAGAGCATCTTCAGAGCTCTTCCTGGGTGCTTGCCTCACATGACCAGACACCCTATTTATCTGGGGTATGTGGCTGAAGTATCCAAGGCCACCAACTGAGCTCACTATCCCAAGGTGGGATTAAGGGTGAAGATAATATAGATATGTCCCCAGTCAAGACTTCCTGACTGGACACATTATAGAAGGATATGGGTTTCTTCTTTTATCTCTTTTCCATCTTGATAACAGTTAAGATCAAGTTTGTTTACAGATAACAAAATCCAAAACAGTGGCTTAGCCAATAGAGGGTTTATTTCTCTTTCATATGAGAGCCTTCCCATGGGGCTAGTGTGGCAGCTCCATAGTGACCGGGGATCCAGGTCATCTTTCATCATTCTAGTATGTGGCTTTTATCCTCAAGTTTGCCTTATAGTCCTAATGGCTGCTGGAGCTCCAGCCATCACATCTGCATCCCATATAGCTAGAAGAAGAAGGAGCTCTCCTTTCAGCTGAGTTAGTTTCTTCTAGTAACCTTGTTAGAAATTTAAAAGAGTAGTTTCTACCTGCACCTCATTGGCCAGAACTTAATCCATTGGCCACACCTATTTTCAACAGAGGCTGGGGAGTATTTTAGCTGGACAGTTACCTACCCTAACAAATGAGAGTCCTTTCTCTAAGGACGAGAGGAGTGTGGAAACTGGGAAAGTGACTCTCAATGATTGCTTGTCCATTCATCAGTTTACTTTGCAGATCATCCCTGGGCACTTTGTTGGTACACAGTCCAGGCTGGGGAGACAGAGATGCAGGGAGAAAGCCCACTTTGTGCCCTGGGTGGCCACCGGTCTGTGGGGAAGGTGCTCAGACATGCAGTGGGCATGGTAGAAGGAATAAAGAGACGCAGGGGGCACAGACAGGTCACTGATGAACGCAGATGTCTAGAAGGAGGGCCTGGTTGCCCGAAGCTTGGCTGGTGAGGGCACTAGAAACAGCATATCTTGGGTGGCCCTAGAGGCTGTGAAGGCTCCGTGGGTCAGACCGAGGAGGTGTTTGAATGCTGGGTTAGGAGCTGGATATTTATTCTATTCTAACCTAGCAGTGGACAGCTGGTGAAGGTCAGGGAAAATCAGGTCCACATGTAAGATGGGCACTGTTCAGCCCCCCCATACACGTAACTTCCTCTATTTGGACCTTGGGAGGGCTTATGTTTGCCAGCTACCAGATTCCCTCTGCAGTCAGCACCCCAGTTACTCTTCAGCTTTTGTCTACTGTGGGGACTGGGTGTCCCTTGACCCACCTGTAGGTAACTCTCTGGGAGTCCCTAGTGCCCGGGTCTGGGACCCTGCCTGGCTGTCCATTCTCACAGTGTTAGCATGACTACACATAACAACGCCCGAGCCTCTGGGACAGCCAGGTGCAGTGGGGCCTTGACTTCTGACCACCCCGCCCTCCTCCTCCGTCTCTTTGTCCTGGAGCAGGTGTGAGTATCCCTGTGAAGGGGCATGTGGATGCCATCTGCTAGAAGCGTAGACAGTCAGTGCGAGGGGCCTCTTGATGTCTAGACTCACCTCTCTTGTTCTGCAAACCAGGATACCAAGGCCCTGAGCAGAGGTCTCACCTGAGGTGCATGGGTCCTCTCCTCTCTGGCTTTGCCTGTTCAAATATCTATGCTTTGCCATCCACTTGAGGAGGCTGTACAATTTATGACTATCCTTCATTAGCTGTGTTGATTATTAACCTTTCTTCCTGGCACAGGATTCTGTGACACTTTTATGCCTGAATGGGAAGAGAACTACACATGAAGGTGATAATTTTAGATCTAGCTGTTAATTATGGGCCATGTGGCGTCTTTACACAATCTTTCCCTTTGGGATGGTCATAGAAAAAAATATCCTTTGGCAAGGTTTACAGTGACCTGCTTTGCCCATAGAGGTTTTGCTGGTTGTAGCATTGAGAATGGGTAAGAACTGGGCATCTGAGACTGAACAGCCTGAGTGAACTTGGACACGTTGTTTCACTTTCCTGGGATTCATGTTTTCCATCTGTAAAAAGGGGATGACAGTTAATGGTAATGATGGTTGATATAAATGATATATAAATGACATGTATATGATATACAAATGATATGAAGGGCCATTTATTGAGCATTCACTGGACATGTATTCATGGCTTTCGTTCACATTCCCTTGAATCTCTATAGTAATCCTGTGAGCCACGGGTTCTTGTTGTACCCATTTTATTGGATGGGGAGACTGAGCCTTGGAGAAGTTAACCTGCTTAAGGTCACACAGCTGGCCAGTAACAACTTCATTCTAGTTGTGGGAACGGAGAAACAAATGACCATATGGAAAATGGTGGCAGGTAGTGAGAAGGGCAGGTTGGGCCGGGAAAGGAGGTAACAAGTAACAAGAGGTTCTGCCTTCAGGGGTCAGAGAAGGCCTCTCCGAGGGGATGATGTTTGAGCAGAAGTCTGAGTGACATAGGCCATGAGACTCCTTCAGGAGAAATAGTGAGAGCCCTGATGATGCTTAACCATTCACGCAAGAGAAGAGCTCTTTTGATGGTTTTAACACCTGGGCACACAGCAAGGTTGCATCTGCAGGTGGGTGTGCCCCCAGGTATTTTGAAATTGCATGTGTGTACACTCATGTGCACATGTGTGTAGGGAGCGATGCCTGGAGAACTGATAACCAATAGCAAATTCAGAAGAGTGCCCATATTGGAAAGAAAAAAAAGAAAGAAAGAAAGATTAAAAGGACAGAATTCTCATTGACAAGTGAGGCTGTTTCTTGGCTAAGGTTTAGTGTAGGTACCCAACCAGGAGAGCCTGTGCCCCCACAGGCCTCAGCAGACCATCACCTTGCCCCGCTGCTCCCATCCCGGAGGAGGGTGTATACATCTTAAAGCTGCCACTCAGATGACTCCCCCTCCATATTGAAGGTGCAGCTGGCTGGGGCACTGCTCCAGATCCAGGACTGCAGGTGGCAGCCGAGTGGTCATCAGTCTGTACCTGGGAGGACTTCTGTCTTGGCAGTTGGGGGATGAAGATCCAGCTGGCAAGGGGGTGAGGCCATGGAAGGAGCAGGGTGGAGGGTCAGGGGCCCTGATGAGTGGGCTAGTGTAGACTCTGGTCCTGGTGGGTGACTACAACAATGGGCTGGCACCCTGCAGCCCTGTGTGAGTGGGATTCACACACGTTGGGCCAAAATGGAAGGAGCATGGGGATACTGTGGCTCAGTCCAGGCTTGTGATATCTCAGCAACACATCCTGGTCTCTACCTGCAGACAGGTCTGAGGCTGGGTCTTCTGCCCGGAGCAGCATGAACACTCAGGGCTTGTAGGATTCGGGAGAGTGGAGTTTGGGGAAGCCATGCTGGATCTAACTGTCAAGCGCTCTGTATGTTCTAGGCAATAAACTAAGGACTCACTTGATGTGTGTGAACAGTGGTCTCCACACTCCCAGCATGCTGGCCACTCTGAAGTAGAAGTGGCTGCCGCCCACGTGGACTCCAGTCTAATGCAGACCTGGCCCTGTGTATGTCCGGGCCCTGTCCACCACAGACATTGCTAATTGATCCTGGCACACTTTTTTGCCTGGTGCTGATTCTACTTTAGGAACTAGTTCCATGCACCCCCACCCTCTGTCCTGCCAGCTGTTGCAAGGCAGTCAAGTTGACAGGTGTTTGCAACACTTTTTCTGAAAGGTGTTAGGAATCACAAGAGTTTAAGGAATCGCCTAGGCCAAGAGTAGGGAACTGGTACGGGTTCAGTCATTGCAGCCTTGAGGTGACCAGTCTGTCAGAAAGATTGGTTTCTTCTCAGTTTTAGGGTTTGCTTGTTGGTGTTTCTTTTTTTATTTCGTTTTGATGTATATGTAAGTTGTTTGTGTGGTTCCAAAGCTAAGTGTCTATTAGAAGGATACTCAGAAGTCTTGCTTCCATCCCCATTTTGGGGAGTCAAAAGTTATATGTGGACTTTCAAGTGGCTGGTGGGTCAGCGCCTCTAACCCCTCTGTTGTTTAAGGGTCACCTGCATATAAAAATATTGAATTGTTATGCTATATGCCTGAAACTAATATAATGTTCACTGCCAATCATATCTCAGGAAGAAAGTGAATAAATTTTTTAGAAAGGGGGCATGTTTTTCTAGGATTTTTACCAGTCACACGGTTAAGAAATAATATCAAGGTGTCATTGTCATTTCCTATTTTTATAAAAAGTATTTTATTTTCTCTCTGTGGCTTTTCAGTCCTCATATGGTTTGATCACGCTGTGGATACACAAGGAAACAGGCCCTATCCTTTCATGAGCCTGTAGGCTGATCAGGGAAGCAGACACCCAGACCAGTCATTTCCTTGCTGACACCAGATGAAGTAGGGGCCACAGAATAAGCTGGCCTCCCTGGCAGGCCAGACGTCACTGGGTGAGGGAGGAAGCAGGGGCTTCTTGGAGGAAGGAGTGGGTAGGGCTCCAAGGACGGCAGGGCAGCTTCTGTGAGGGCCTGAGCACAGGCTCTTCTGAAGGTGGGACCAGGAGAGGGGAGGCGAGGGCCAGGTGGGGAGAGCCTGCATCCTAAAATAACGAAGCCTTTCTTCCAAGGGCAGCTGGTACTGTAGGCTGACTTAGTGCAGGAGGACATGGTCAGATCTGTGCTTTCGGAAGAGACGTCAGGCAGCCCTTTGGAGGGTAGAGTTTGGGGGCAGGGGAGGGTCCAACAGGGAAGCCAGCTGACACGTAAGGACTCGGGGTGACCTCAGTGAGAGCCTCTGGAGTGGGAGATCAGCCAAGCCCAGCAGGGAGTGAGAGCAAGGCTGCAAGCCCCCCCTCAGACAGACCCCCTTCTTTATACCCCAGTTGTGTCTGCGAGGGGAGATGCCCTTGTACAGAGCAGACCACATCTTCCCAGACGTCCTGTCCCCTCTCCCTGCTGTTTCCCACAGACCCTACAGAGGCCCCGGGACCCTCAGCACAAAGATCGTGAAAGCACACGACAGCTTTTTGTAAAAAATTATTCTAATTCATCTTCCTTTATTGGATACTTTTCCGACTTACTGTTTGCTCTCTCCTTCAACAAATGATTGAGCATCGACTATGTGCCAGGCACTGTCCTAGGTGCTGGGAACAAAACAGGCAAAGAAGGTTGGCCCCCCCAAAGCTCCTCCGTGTGTTGTAGAAAGTGTGGGAAAGTCAGTGGAGTAAAAAGGAAACAAATTGCCAGCAAGGAGAGGCCATCTGTGGTTTTCCCCCATCATCTGGTGTATTTCTCTGTTGGACTGCTTTATGCTTTGTAAAACGACGTGGCTGTGATCACACTCTACAGTCAGCTTCGTATCCAGCTCTTTGTAAATACTTGCTCTGGGGACCTGTATAACCTCCTATTATATATGGACATACCATGGTTTATTTAATTAGTGCCGTGTTGTGGATTTTAGATTGTTGGCCAATAATAATAAATAATAGCGCGTGGAAGTCTTGTTGCACATGAACTTGTTTCTCTCCTTCCTGTTCTAGTGTTACTGGTTAGATGCCAGAAGAAGAGTTCTCTGGTTCAAGGGCTATTGATGTTTTCAAGGCTTTTACCGATTATTTTTCGGGCTACACAAATCAGTTTACCTCCCACCCCTCAGTAGTACATCAGGATGGGCACATAGTTCTTCCCAGGGCTCTCATATGCCTTTGGATCTTGACAGCAGCCCTGACGGTGTTGCTGATGAGCACACCAAATTCCAGAGAGGGGTTGGGGCTTATCTGCCTTCCACGGGGGCAAGTCGGTGGCAGGGCAAGGCCTCCCTGCATGTGCAGTCCAGAGGAATGCTGACTCTCCTTTCTTTCCTCCACAGACCGTGGATCCCTCCTCTGTCGCCTTGGTGACTCTCGGCTCCTCAAAGGAGATGCTGTTCGAAGGAGGTCCCAGACCCTGGGTCCTTGAGCCTTCCAAGTTCTTCCGGAACATCACCTCCGAGGACGCAGACAGCATTAGTTTGGCTCTCTTTGGGCCTTCTACCTCCCGGAATTACCAGCAGCACTGGATCCTTGTAACCTGCCGGGCCTTGGGCGAGCAGGTGAGAGGGTGACCGTCCCTAGGCCCATCACGTCCAGAGGGAGGGGTCTAAAGTCACACTCCTTGAGTACCCTGCTGTGCTTACAGCACCATTTCTCAGAGAGGCAAACTGAGGATCAGTGAGGTGGGATGACTGGATAGGCAGGTTGATCAGGGTGCAGGAGTTGGATGGGACCCTGCCGATACACAGTGGCTTTGCTAGAGGCACCAGTCCTGGCTCCCCTTCCACTACTGGGATACTCTGTTCTCTCTCTGGGCTTCATTTCCCGCTGCCAAATTGGGGGATGGGATGACACCAGGGGTCGCAGTCAGAGTCAAGCAGCTACCATAAATGAGCGAGACCTAAGCCCAGGTTTCGCAGATCTTTTTTTGGCATTTCAAGATAAGGTATTTTTTTCTGTGAAATCTCTTGAGTTTTGTTTCTCACAATGCCAAAAACCAGAGAAATCAGGAGACTGGGTGGGCTGAACACATGTCTGTGGCCTGAACTCTTGCACTGCGGGAGTGGGCTAGAGAAAGCAATGGCTCGCCCGTCCAGGCCCCTGTGCCTGCCGCCCCGGAAGTCAGGACCACATGCTCATTTTGCTTATAGTGGGGATATAGCCCACCATTCATAGGGTGCCCCGGAGCCGGGGAACAAAAAGCAAGGTGGGAGACCAGCGGGGATCAAGAAAAGTAGGAGAGAGCCCATGTCTTAAGGGAAGTGGAGAATCCCCTTGCACATGCAGAGAATCTCAGTTGATGTTAAAACACACGTGCCCACATCACCCAAGGTACCTTTATGGAGCTTGCCATGCCAAGACTGCCTGGTGTGCACAGAAGAGATGCACAGTGAAAGGCTCTGATTCCCACTTTGTTTTGTCTTAAAAAAATTTAATAAATGTTTAAAAAATTAAATAAGAAAAATTAATAAGAGCATAAATTTAGTCCACAACGAAGTTAGAGACGTTTCTCCTCCCTAGCTTGGCTTGCTTATCTGAGTCCCCACTGGGCCATAGGAGTTGGCGCCTCCAGGGCCCTCCCTCTGCTGTGCTCTGTGCCTCCCGTCCTTGGGGCATTGCAGTGGAGGCCGAGGGGCTGCAGGTCAGCGTGGAAACCACCCTTAGTCCTGTCTTGTGGTCAGGAAGGGTGAGGGGCGCTAGGACCAGACCGCTGGGTCCTACGGAAAGCGTGTGTCATTTGAGGGGCCCGAGGTGCTCCCTCAGGACGGGTCATTAGATGTGGTCCTCACAAACTCAGGCTGAGCTTTATTTCTGAGGTCCCAGCTCTAAAAGCAGATTCAAATTTCCCTCTTTTGTTGCATCTTTAATCTTGGTTTCTATGCAGCCAAGTGAGCTTCTCTCAAAGAGAGAGAGGGCGCGCAGGCCGAGGCCCCCTGCATGTCCTCACAGGGTGGGCCCCCCATGGCCCCTTCTCTGGCCAGTCTGCCTTTCACAGCCTGCCACGGTTGCACCTCATTACGAGGGATCTTCCGAGTCAGTGTGGGCTCCTCATTTAAAAAACCACAGGCTTGTGAATTCGCTCTTATGACTATTGGGGTCTTCAGAGAATCCTGGGAAGCTGTGAGGCATCACCCACCCCCTTCCTCCCTGGGTCGCGGAGCAGACAGTGGTTCGGCCAGCGTTTGTCTGAAGGCCTCTTGCATGTTGAGAGAGCACTCCCCCATACGTGTCACTGGACTTTTGTAAGCCCCTGGTGGTGCTGGGCTCACCTTCCCATTCTACAGAGCAGCAAACTGAGTCTGATGGAGCTGGATGGTGAGGCCAGGCTCATGTGGGGCAGGTCATTGTCCTCTCATTACTCTAACTGCTCCTCCACTCTGGCAGGTCATCGCCCTCTCCGTGGGGAACAAGCCCAGCGTCACCAACCCCTTCCCTGCACTGGAGCCTGCCGTGGTGAAGTTCATCTGCACCCCGCCCTCCAGGCTCACCCTGACCCCCGTCTACGCCAGCCCCCAGCTAGACCTGTCATGTCCACTTCTGCAGCAGAACAAGCAGGTGGTAAGTGAGTGGTTCTGGGGGTGGTGGTGAAGGTGACGGGTCGGCACTGCGCCACCTCATCTCCGTGCTCAGGCACCCCTGCACAGCACCTGCTTTTATCCAGCTCTAGCTTATCAGGGGGCTTAAGACTCACACAGGGAGGAGACTCGCCTGGAGTCACAGGCTAGTGGCAGTGCCGGGTGGAAGCAGAGTGCCTCTGGTCCCAGACTCGGCTCCCCTCACTGTGTGGCACTTGGCCATTGGTAAAATCTCATCATCTGCTTCTGTGACTTAGGGATGTTGAGGTGGGGCTGCGGTCTGTGGGCAGAGTGTGTGTGTGTGTGTGTGTGTGTGTGTGTGTGTGTATGTGTGTGTGGTCAGAGTGGGAGCTACAGGGAGGGGTGACCAGCTCTAGCATTCTCTGTTGGTGGGGGTGGGGAGGCCTGTGTCAAACATAATTGTGGGAGGGAGAAGAAAATCACTTGGGGGTGGCTGTGACATGCAGGGATGGAAGTGAAACCCATAGGTCTGGTCCCCTTGGGCTTACGGCCAGTCTAGCCCTCCACCCTGGGACACCCAGAGACCAGATGACAGATGCGGGGGACTTCAAAGCCCTTCTGTTCAGGGTCAGGGGTATGAACACCCTCTGGGCTCGCCCTGGCCCCCAGTCCCTTCTCAGAGGTAGAGACTTAGGCAGGCTGCTTTTCCCTCATTCCTTCAATGTATATTTATCCAGCACCTTCTGTGTGCCGGGCCCAGAGTTCTGGGTTCTAGAATACAGAGTACTCGATACAGGTGAGGCACCTGCTGCCTGGAGGGGACAGGAGACCAGGAGGTCCACAAATAGTAGACAAGAAGGACAGGAGGTGGGAGGTGCTGTGGAGCAAGTGAGGGGGTGCAGGACAGCTACCAGGGAGGCCACTTCAGGTGGAACCAGGAAAGGCCTCGGTCAGGAGGACACACACCACGTCAGGCCCCGTGATCAGGAGATGCTGGCCAAAAAGAGCTAACATAAGGGGTCCCAGGCAGGTAGAATGGCAAGTGCAAAGGCCCTGAGGCTAGACTAGGTCTCTGTGTCCCTGCTGCCCACACACGGTAATTAGAACAGTTGTATGTGCCAGGAGCTCTGACCCATATGCCTTGTTCCCTGTCACCAGGACCATCTGGGAGGCCCCGGCTTGTTCCATCCCCTTCATGGGTTTGCCCATGAGGCTCAGATGTAGGCAGGGTCCCAGAGACAGAGTGGATCTGCCCAGCTCCAAGTGCAGTGCCTCGGAGGGCCCTGCGGCCGCTTCTCTTCTCCCAGCCGTGGCCCTGTGATCACCCCTAAGGCGTGTCCAGCTGCCTTGTCCTGGTGGGTTCTGAGGGGCCCTGTGTCTCCTGGAGCCCCTTCTAGGGACAGGGCCCTCTTACCTCTTTGCTGTTTGCCCTGAGAGGACTCACTGCATGTCCTCTCGGCACCTAGTGGAAGCTTTCTGAAGCTGCTTATGTGGGCAGCCTCTCCTCCAGGCAGATAGATTTGGGGTTTGGCTCCCCTGTGGGTGCAGGAGGAGAATAGCTTTGCGTTTGGTCAAAGTACATTTCTTTGAAGCTCTGCGGGGGGTCCCAGACTCCAACAGTTCTCCCTGTCTGGAGTGCGCCTCTGCCTCTCTGCCTTCAGCCTTCGTGTCCCCTGCAAGCTTGGTTGACTTTTCTCCCCGCTTTTCTGATGGGCTGCTGCCCTCTCTCAGGCTCTCCCGATCCCTCAGCTCTGAGGTGAGTGGGCGTGGGAGCCCCACTGCTGCCCCCATCCTGGTCCCTTAGGAGTCAGTGCCTCGGCAGTGTCGGTTCAAGTGAGGATTCTTGGTGCCCAGCCTCGGAGCGCTCTCCCACCGACCCCACAGGGGCCGGCCAGGGCATACCTGCCTGTGTTCCCTCTTGACAGGTGAGGAGACCCGGCTCCGAGCCTAGATAGAGCTCCTCTGCAGGCTTGTCACCATGAAGCCACGTTCACCTCCAGCTCAGGCCTGGGTGTTGGTGGCAGGGAGCAGATGGCTGTCATTCCCAAGCTGAAAGTCTGTGTGTTCGGGACTAAGGAAAGTCTCCCTGATTTTGGGGGCTGTTGAGATGAATGTCCTAAAAGCTTCATATTTTAGATCACTTTTATATGTATAGCAGATTATCCTTGAAGAATGTAATCATGCTAAGTCTGGACTTTTCTGGAAAACCTGGCCTATCAGTCCACTGGGTGTGAGGCCAGGAGTCCAACAGTAGCTGATATCAGTAGGGATTGACGGCTGGGTCAGAATTCCTCCTCAAATGACACTGGGTGACTGTGGTCTCCTAGGATTGTAGGGGACAAACATAAGTGGACCGAAGGTGTTCAGAGTGCAGAATGTTACACTTCTTACCCTGTTGTCTGCTTAGACCCAGCCAGCAGCTTCCCATTCCCCCAGAGCAAAAGCCAAGGCCCTTGTGTGGCCTGTGATCCCCGAGTCCTGGCCCCCGTTAACGTCCCACCCCACTCCACCCATGCTTGGACTCCCGTTGTGCCGTGAGCACTCAGGATCGGGCCGTGTGTGCATCCTGGAGATGCTGTTCCCGTTGGCTTGACTTCCCTCCTCTCCCAGTCCCCAGGGCCTCCCTCCCCACCTCCTTCACTTCTTTATTCAAATGTTACCCCTCGGGAGGGTGCCTCAGCATTTAGACCTTAACCTGAACTTTCAACACTTCACATTCTGGTTCCCTTCTTCCTCTGCCCCCAAGCTCTTTACATCATCTGACACTGTAGAATTTACATGTTTCTTTTCTTCTTTGCAAGTCTCTAGAAAAGAGCCCAGCTCATGGGAGGAGTTCAGTCAGCTGTGATGGATGAATGAGCACACCGTGCCTGTGTCCCTGTGTCTTCTGCCCCTGGTTCTGTCGGGCTCAAATGCCTGGAGAAGCCAGGTGGGGTCTGCTGAAGACAGGGGGTAGGGGGGTGGGAGTGCAGACCTGGATGGAGAGCAAGTACCTGTCCACAGGATAGCCTGTTCAACCTCAGGCTGGCCAAACCTTCCTATTTGCAAAGAAAAAGCAGGCAGCTCTGTGCATCTTCCTTGTGTAAGTGTCTTTACATGTTGGGCACTGGCCAAGTGAGCTGTGTGTCTGGCCATCTGTTGACTGTGACCTCTGGGTCAGCCCAGGGCTGTCTCTTTGGACTCAAAGATGACAGGCAGCGGAGCACGGCTCTGAATTGGCTCGTGTGTGTCATCGATCTCACTTGCCAGGAAATAATGGACCTCAGACACAGAATTGCGAGGCCATCCATCAGGCCTGGAGTTCCAGAGCTGTGAGCTGATCGGGCATGGCCCCTGCGATTTATGATCTCACTAGGGGACCTTGAGAAAGATATATCCCTGCCATGCATCCTGGGTGCAGTATCAATTTAATTTTATACCTCTCCAAAGCCAGAGGCCACCCAAGATGTGTTTGCAGAGTAAATTACTGGTGAGGCCCAATCACCAGAACGGAGCTGACCAGTCAGAGTGACAGAGTGGAACGAGACTCTGGCCTGACCCCAGTGCTCTGCATAGGTCATCCTATGTTCAGCTCACTGTGGCTGAGCACCAGTTGCATGCTGGGAGACTGATAAGCTGGGGCTTGGATGGAGCCACTGCACGGGGGTTGGAGGGGAGGCCACAAAGTTGGGGGAGGCCTGTATGCTTTAAAATCAGACCAGCAGAGTTGTACTCCTAAACCTGTGCAACCTTGGGCAATTTGCTTAACATCTCTGAGCCTCAGCCTTCCTGTTTATAAAATGGGGATAATGTTATTGTCCCAAATGCCCATTGGAAGGATCCAAGCCTACCTGGCACAGGGTGTTCATGTCCTCCCCTGGTAGCACAGGGGGAGGGAAGGAGAAAGAGCGGGGCATCTAGAAAATGCTACTTCTTGTCCCTGCCTGGAGTCACAACTCCTGACTCGAATCCAGAATTGTTACAAGATACTTTGCATCCCCAGGGATTGTGCTGACCTGCATTTAAAATTTGCAATATGCTTTTGGTTCAGTGTTGTCTGGGGGCAAGAGAGCTAGCAGGACCTGGGGAGGGGCCCTCCTGGTGCCAGCCTGAAGTTCGGTGACAGCATCAGTCTGGACAGGCGAGGCTAGGCTGCAGTAACAAGCAGCCACAGATCCCAGTACCTTCACACAGCACACCACTCACTTCTTGCCTGAGCCCCATTTTCATCACAGTGAGTGGGGACCCGGCTTTGTGTCACTGTTCTCTTCCTTCCAAGACACAGTAGATGGGGACAGCCACCATGTTGGACATGGCCAGATGCCACTGCAGAGGGGAGAGCCTGGCAGGTTGCTTCCCCTGGAGTTTTTTTTTTGTTTTGTTTTTGTTTTTTTTTTTAAGATTTTACTTATTTATTCATGAGAGATGGAGAGAGAGGCAGAGACACAGGCAGAGGTCCATGCAGGCTCCATGCAGGGAGCCCGATGTGGGACTCGATCCCAGAACTCTGGGATCATGACCTGAGCCAAAGGCAGACACAACCACTGAGCCGCCCAGGTGCCTTCCTCCTGCAGAGTTGTTTTGAGTCACTTTCCCTTTCATAGTCCAAGCAAGTGACACAGTCACTCCTAACTGCAAGGACCAGACAAGTACGGTCCTGGCTTCTGGACCTGTGCTTGCAGCCTGACTACCTGTTTCCCGACTTGCGTGTTTGTTACAGTGAACCAGGCTCCCTAAAATGATCTCATACTACCCTCACTTAAAACAGAGTCCTGGGAGGTGGGTTCTGTTGGGATGCGTGGTTCTGTCTGCTTGGGTGGTGAGAGGCCGAGGCTCGAGTGCAGGCAGCGGGACTTGGATGTCCTGTACTCAGGGTCCCTGCTTCACTCCCTGCCCCCTTGCCATTCAGGCAGGGAGTGGAGGGGATGACCCAGCATCTGGGAGGAAGGAGGTGGACTTGGCATGGGTTCCAAGGGGTGGAGTTGCATGGGGAGCAAGAGGTGGTGGTAGAGTGGTTAGTAATTCAGGGTTTGGAGCTGAACCCTGAAAGCGTACCATTCATTTGCCGAGTCGCCTTTGATACATCCCTGTTTTTCCCTGGGACTCTGCTTCCTCACCTTTAATATGAGGATGACAGTTCCCATCACACTGGGATATTTGAGGATCAGGTGAGAACCTGGCTCTGAAAGGAGCTTTGCAAGCTGAGTAAGTCTGGACGTTTTAGAGGTTGTAATTGATGTTCCTATTAAACCTTGGGGGGCGGAAGTCATCCTGGAGGGGCTGGGCGTGCATGGGGCAGGGAGGAGGTGGCAAGGATGTGGGAAGGTGAGGCCAGGGAGGAAGGAGAGCAGCCTGGCTATGGTGGTGGAGGGCTTGAGGCGGGGGTCTCTTGGCCCTGGCACTCCTGACGTTTTGGGCCAGATCCTTATTTCCTGAGGGCTGTCCTGTGCCTTGTGTGATATTAGACAGTATCCTTGACCTCTACCGACTAGATGCCCATTGCGCCCCCCACCCCCCGTAGTTGTGATCATCAAAAACACTTTTCAGACATCAGTGTCCCCTGGGGGAGCAAACTTGTCCCTCCTTGAGAACCATGGGCTGGAGTAGGCCAGGTTGGACGGGGGCTATGAGGCATCTTGACAACTGGGTAGCAGTGACTTACCCTCCTCTATCACCAGGACCCAGGGAGCCCCAAACACAGCCAGCCAGAGCCAGGATGCCCTGCGTGGTCAAGAGCAGCAGTGCCTGGTTCTAGAGTGGCCAGGATGTTTGACTCTTGCCTCTTGCAGGTACCAGTCTCTAGTCACCGCAACCCCCTGCTGGACCTGGCTGCCTATGACCAGCAGGGACGCAGATTCGACAACTTCAGCTCTCTGAACATCCAGTGGGAGTCAACCAGGCCATTGCTGGCCAGCATCAAGCTTGACCTGCCCATGCAGCTGGTGGCCCGGGATGATGGGAGTGGCCAGAAGAAGTTGCACGGTGAGCTGGGTGCCGAATGTCCAGGAGGACAGAGTGTAGTGAAACCCTGGACAGACGACGGGTGTGCTGAGTAGGGCTCCTGGCAACTGCTACCTGGGATGGGCTGAATCCCTATTTCAGGGGTGGGCAGACAGGCTCAGGCTCAGGGTGGGTGAGTCTCTCGTCCCAGGTCGTACTCATCTGTGCCGGCCCCGGAGACCCATTCTGCTTTGAGCCATGCCGCTCCTATCAAGCTGACGGCAGCCAAAGGTTGAGGCCAGTGCGGCTCCCCGAGGCTGCACTGTGGAACTTTGCTCAGGGCCTGCTAACTCTTACGGTACATACAGTTTAAACAAACTCAGTTGTGTATTTTTAGGACCGTGGAGATAGATTTTTTAAAAAGATTTTATCTATTTATTTATGAGAGACACACAGAGAGAGGCAGAGACACAGGCAGAGGGAGAAGCAGGCTCCCTGCAGGGAGCTGGATGCAGGACTTGATCCCAGGACCCTGGGGTCACGCCCTGAGCTGAACCTCAGAGCTCAACCTCTGAGCCTCCCAGGCGTCTCCTAGGACCGTGGAGATTGCAAACCAGGAATAGGGAGGGGCTGCTTCAGAGGCCACCAGCAGGCAAAAACCCAACATCTGCTCTCCTCTCCCTGGATTCAGGTTTGCAGGCTATCTTGGTTCACGAGGCATCGGGGACCACAGCCATCTCAGCCACTGCGATGGGCTACCAGCAGTCCCACCTCAACAGAGCCAGAGTGGAGCAGCTGGTATCTTCCTGGGCCCCGGGCAGGGAGTCCCCTCCCTCCCCCTGCTCACATCCTGCCCGCTGTCTGAGCGTCCTGAGCCCCCTGAGCCCCCTCCATTCACTAACCTGTCCTGGAACCTAGTGCTGTGGGCTCCCTTGAGCTGGGGTGCCTTCCTGCTGGCCCCCTGCCTCCACTACCCCATCCCACATGCCTGGCATCCAGGCAACTGGCAGGATCCAACCTGAAGGCAGCCTGGCCCTGGCCCCTCGCGGTCCCGGCACACAGCTTTGGGAACCCTCATGCTCATGCGTCCAGCCTCTTCTCCCATACGGCCCTGACCACACAGCCCAGCCAAGAATGTGCCCAGGTGGCTCGGGCTTCTGTGACTGCATGCCTGGAACGCCGTCCCCCTCCTTCCCTTTACTCCTCCCTGCCAGGTGGCCTCCTGGTCGTTGTCCCAGCCATGATGGCAGCCTCTCTGCAAAGTGGTCCCTGAAACCTAGGCACTGAAGCTGCCCCAGGTCTCAGATCCCCTCGTGCCCCCTCCCCCCACCATGATACAGACACCATCCTCCCCCATGTACACTGTTGCCACCGTCTGCATGCCCAGGGCCAAGTCCCATTGAACCTGACCTCCCTACCGCAGCATCTCCTGGGCCCTCAGGGGAGGTGCTGCTTGTGGGTGGCAAGTGGGTGCATATGAGAAAGGCATGGGAAGGGCTCCCCAGGAGTGGTCCTGCCTGGATGATCCCACCCCATCATCAGGGGAGGGGCAGCAGTCAACATGGTTGTGTAGAGGGTGAAGGCAGCAGATAATAGCTGGAAGGAGAAGGTAGACTGGGTTCCAAGAGCTCCTCAGTGCCAGGATAGGATAAGGAGCTTGGCGTTGTCTCCTGGGTAGTGGGGAGCAAGGGAAGCACTTGGAGGAAAGTGGGGCCCAGTGGGAGCAGCATTGAGTCCAGCCTGGGGAACGTAGCCCTGAGGAGCACACCTGCATGCCCCTGGTGGCTTAAGCCTGGGTTGCCTGTCCCCACCTGTGTAGGAGGTCCCTTGGCTGTGGATGGCCCCTTGGCCCTCCCCCTGCAGGGCCTCTTCACTTAGGCTCCATGGCCTGTGGGTATTTCTCTAGTAATATCACCCACACCTTCACTTCCTTGGTGTCTGCTCACCCGAGAGTCCCTCCCACCTCCATCCTGTCCCCTCTGCCTTCACAACCTACCCTGGGTTCTGACACACCCTTACTTCCTGTTTGAATCCTGACATTTTTGTTTTGTTTTGTTTTGTTTTGTTTTGTTTAGAAATACACATATATATATATTTTAATTTTTATTTATTTATGATAGTCACACACACACACACACACGGGTCTCCAGGATCCTGGATCCTGGGTCTCCAGGATCGCGCCCTGGGCCAAAGGCAGGCGCTAAACCGCTGCGCCACCCAGGGATCCCCTGAATCCTGACATTAGATTAAATTTGCATCCTTGCCCAAGGGCTAGCACGGTGCCAGGCACTATGTAGATGCTCAGGCACGTGAGGAGCAGGTGGGTCCAGCAGTCTCCCTGGAAGGACACGTGGCAGGTGTCACACACTCAGATATGTGCACCACCCAAGGGAGTGAGGGGCTGTGCTTGTGTCTTTGTGAACCCACTGTGAGGACACCTCCTCTTCTCAGCGCCTTCACTGTTTGCCCAGGCCCAATCCCTTGCACATGCAGGGGTCATTAACTATGTACCCCCGCTTTCCTAGGGTGTGTGTGAATCATCCGTCTCATGGGGCCTGCCAGGCAGGAGAGGGTGCCAGCCTTGACAGAATTATTGGACATCTCAAAGGGATGTGGCCTCTTGGCTGGGCTCGAAGCGTGATGGTTTTACTGGGTCTTGTGTCTCCAACATAAGAGTGCCCTGGGGTGACGCCAGGACACGGGGATTTGAGTGCTGCTCTTTCAGGGGGGAAGCCCGCGGGCTGGCCCAGGGTTGGCCCATCATTGCCTTGGGTCTGATAGTGCTGCCTTGCCCCTCCAGTACGATCCTCTTGTGCCTGTGTCGGCCTCCATAGAACTCATCCTGGTAGAGGACGTGAGGGTGAGCCCTGAAGAGGTGACCATCTACCACCACCCCAGCGTGCAGGTACAGTCCTTGCCCTGCCATGTGCCACCAGGACGTCACCCCCAGGGGCCCCTTCGCCTCTGACACCCAGGCTGACCCCTCCTTGCAGGTAGAGCTGCACATCAGAGAAGGCTCTGGCTACTTCTTCCTCAACACCAGCACCACAGACATCATCAAGGTGGCCTACCAGGAGGCCAGAGGCGTGGCCACGGTGAGTGCAGGGCCCTGTCTCCACCTTCCTTGTCATTCCTCATCCCAGTGGCCTTGGGTTTAACAGATTAGATTGGTTATTTCAAAAGTAGGCACTTAATCACAATCAGATGCAATTAGCAAGGTTTTTAGAGTCTCTGATTCATTATTTGTGAAACTTGGATCCTTTGTGAGCTACCTTTGTGACTTTTGTTCCATGTCCACAAACTACCCGCACCATTAGTTAACTAACGGTTCCTTTTCAATCTTTCATTTAAAACATTGTTATATGAGCACCACTCTAACAACAATAAGAAAGATTGCTTTTGAAAGGTGTATCAGCTTTTTCTATTTTTCCATATTCTTGACCCTCTCTGTATTTGGGCAAATACTGACTTAGCTGTGCCTGAGGTATAGAAGGATTTAGCATTCCGCCTTTGTCAGGGATTGCACCGTAATTTTTTTCCATGTGCTATATAGGCTGGCTGATTTTTTAAATAGGCTTTTTACAGATTTATTTATTTATTTTAGAGAGGAAGAGAGAGAGAGAGCAGAGGGAGAGGAAGAGAGAGAGAATCCCAAACAGATTCCACACTGAGTGCAGAGCCCAACGCGGGGTTTGATCTCACAACCCCAAGATCTCAATCCCAGCCAAAACCAAGAGTCAGATACTTACCCAACTGAGTCACCCAGGCACCCTGCCTTTTGTTTTTTTTTAATAACAGCTTTCTTGTGGTTTAATTCACATTACCATACAATTCATGCACTTAAAGTATACAGGGGCACCTGGGTGGTTCAGTTGGTGAAGCATTTGTCTTCAGCTCAGGTCATATTCCTAGAGTCTCAGGATTGAGCCCAGCGTTGTCGGGCTCCCTGCTCAGTGGGAAGTCTGCTTCTCCCTCTGCTCCTTCCCTCGCCTTACCCTCTATCTTACATAAATAAGTAAAATATTTTTAAAAAATAAAGGGTGCAAGTCAATGGTATTTAGTACACTCATAGGTACCTCCAGGACTACGGTCAGGTGATTTTCATCACCTTGAGAGCATCCATATGCTCTAGCTGTCTCCTCCCTGTTCTTACATACATACACAAGAGAGTGTTGGATTTTGTCAAATGCTTTTTCTATGTCTCTTGAAATAATGATATGGCTTTTGTTTTGTATTCTGTTGATATGATGTACGATGTATTACGTTAATTGCCTTTCAGATGTTAAACCAACCTTACATTTCTGGGACAAATGCTACTTGATCATGATGTATAATTCTTTTTACAGGTAACTGGATTCCATTTGCTAGTACTTTGTTGAGTTTATGTTCATAGTCCTAAGAGATACTGGTCTGTGCTTTTCTCTCCTGGGATTTCTTTGTCCGATTTGAGTATCAGGTAACATTGGCCTCACAGAATGACTTAGCTGTTCCTTCTTATTTTTGAAAGAGTTTGCGTAGAATTGGTAATAAATAGTCTTAAATGTTTGGTAGAATTAACCAGTGAAGCCATCAGGACATGATATTTTCTTCCTGGGCAGTTTCTTGATTATTAATTCAATGTCTTCCTATGTTATAGGTCTATTCACATTGTTTCTTTTTGTGTCTTTTTTGGTAGCTTGAGTCTTTATAGGACAATTCAGGTTTTTTTGTTTTTTGTTATTTGTTTTGTTTTTGTTTTTTTTTTACACGTTTTTTTTACAACTCCTCCAGGGGTTGACCTTGGTCTTTACCTGTCTGTGGAGAGGACCTCTTCTCCTGGTTCAGTCCCTCAGTGAAGGGTGAGGAAGCATGTCATAATATTCCTGTTCTTCTCAGTGGCAGAGTCTCAGTTGGCAGGACTTCGTAGGCATGTCACTATAAATCCGAGCAAAAAACACTGTCTCTCAGCACCTGGGAATAAATGAGTGTTGTTAGAAGGCAGCATGAGGGTTGCTAGCGGTCTGAGATCATAGGAAGCTGTCCCCTGAGCATTTTTGTTCTCTTTATAAAAGAAAGAATAATTTCCTGGCCATCGCTCCTGCCATGTAAATGAGTGTTCGCTGTCACATCCTTCATATTAAAAGGAAAAGCTCAAATCGTAAATAATTCTGACTACTTGAGATATGCCTTGTTTTGCTTTATTTCTAAAGATTAAAAAAGAACTTCCCTGTTACCAGTGGGGCTCCTGGGTGGCTCAGTGGTTAAGCGTCTGCCTTATAGCTCCAGTCATGATCCCAGGGTCCTGAGATCAAGCTCTGCATCAGGTTCCCTGCTCAGTGGAGAGTTTGCTTCTTTCTCCCTCTCCCTCTGCTCCTCTTCTCCTTGCCCCACCCCCACCCCGGCTCCTGCTCTCTCTTTCACTCTCTCACGGTCTCTCTCAGTCTCTCAAATGAATAAAATATTTTTTAAAAAAGATTTTATTTATTCATGAGAGAGAGAGAGAGAGAGAGAGAGGGGCAGAGACACAGGCAGAGGGAGAAGCAGGCTCCCCACAGGGAGCCCGACACAGGACTCGATCCTGGAAC
The DNA here is from genome assembly GCF_011100685.1 of Canis lupus familiaris. Taxonomy (NCBI): domain Eukaryota; kingdom Metazoa; phylum Chordata; class Mammalia; order Carnivora; family Canidae; genus Canis; species Canis lupus. The sequence continues at coordinate 3,700,434 of NC_049241.1, read as the reverse complement.
TCCAGGATCACGCCCTGAGCCAAAGGCAGAGGCTCAATCACTGAGCCAACTAGCCATCCCTAAGTGAATAAAATCTTAAAAAAAAAAAAAAAAAAAAAAGAACTCCCATTATCAAGAAGAGGGAAGTTTCAAGTTTCAGAAGTATGTGTACAGTGCCAACAATACATGGGGGCCCCTATACTCACATTTACCTCGCACTTTACATTTTGAATAAGCCCTGAGGATGGATCTGCAGTCAGAGAACTTTCCTCCAAGAACAAGAGCTTCTGAGAGCCCATGTTGGAACAGCTGCCTCTGTAGGTAGTGAGTGCCCCATCTCTGGAGGCAGCCAAACAAGCTGGGACACTTGTCTGGAAGACTCAGGATGGGATCCCACCATTGGAGTCAAGTTTCCTTAGAAGACCTATGAGCCCCTGTTCAACTCCTACAATGTTGCAGTTGTAGGGTTACCCCTGTGCCATTCCCGTCAGCAACAGATGCCAGGCTTCTCCAGTCAAGAACCACAGCGGTTCACTCTTGGTTGTGGACTGGCCCTTGCTCATATGTCTCATCCCTTTATGGCTCTTGTGGCATGAGATGGAGTGTCCAGTGCAGGCATGACCCCCAGGACAAGCCTAGCACCAGGAGCCTCCCATGTGGCAGGTGCCACAAGATGTTCTGGAGGCACCTCAACCCCTGGGGTCACAGCTTCCCATTGGTGTGGGCCTGCGCAGAGACCATTGCACCCAGGATGGAGATAAGGTGGGTTCCCTCTGCCTCTTCCGTAAGCTGCCGGAGAAATTTTTCACGGAGCGTTGATGATCGGTGACAGATCCTAGCAGCTTCTCTCAGACGGTTGTTTCTGAAGGACGTTTACACATTTCTTTGGCATTTTCCAGCTGCTAATTAGCAACATTCTCATTTCCCTTAATCACAGAGACAAGAAAGCCCACAGCAGTTCTTCAATTAGCTCACAGAAAATGTTTCTTTCTTTCTTATTGATATACATTCAGGATGCAAGAATGGCTCCTGGGTGTGTGTCGGCTTCTGAGGGTCTCTGGAAGGGAGCCGGGAGCTCACGCACCAGGGCCATATGGAGGCTGTGCTGCCCACACAGTGCATGAAGGGCCGCGCCTGGCTGCACTGAATTCTGCGCGCACGCACCCCCAAAACTCTCCACGAGGGGCCTTTATTTCATTTTTGGCTGGCTTGCCCCTGGGAGTGTTTACCTGACTTAAATTTAGAGTTTCTTTTTTCTCACCGATTCTTTACATTTCAAATTAAGTCCTCCACGCTGAATCCATGTGATTATAAGAGCAGGGGGAGGTACCTACTGTGTGCCAGGCACTTAATACCTTTAAGTGATGCATCCATTCTGCAAAAATTGGTGTTGGTCCTGGGGCTGGGCGTCAGTGGTGAACAGATCATGAGCCACGGTGTTTCTCTCCATTTCCTTGGTCCTGGGCTGCACAGCCTATCGTGACATTGCACATCCTAGGAGGTGCATCAGGAAGAAAGTTGAGGTGGGTAGCAGGTGGCAGCCGTAGGGTTTGAACTCGGGTGTGTCCTGCTCTTCTCCCTGGGGATGACCTGAGGACAGAGGGACCTGTTCCAGTCCTGGCCATGCCAGAAGCCTCAGGGCCAGCTGGGGTCCCTGGACAGATTTTCATCCAGTGTCCAAGCCAGGGCTCTTCTCAGTGCCTATGATTTTCATGTGTTCGTGGTCACCCCCTACAGGTCTCAAGGGTGTCTAGTCAGGGGCAAAGGACCCCAACACTCGCGTGGCATGGCCCAATTCACCACATACCACTGACAGGCATGCTATAATAGGAATCAGGAGCTGATGGTTCCTGTGATGATTACAAGTATTTATAGGGTCCTTGCTCTTCTATAAATGCCACCCATCAAGGGACAAGTCTGAAGTGTGTGGGGGCCCAGGGAAGCGAGGAACAGAAGTGGCACAGGCAAAACCTTGGGTCCGGGTGGGCACAAACAGACCTCACAGCTACAGCCTACTCGGGAGGGGGGCCGCCTCTGGCTCTGCCACCAGTGTCTTAATGAGCAGTAATGCATTCATCGTCTCTGAAGAGATGACAGGACTTTCCTCTTGGCTCAGTACTCACTGAAGTTCTGAGGTGGCGCTTTCAACACTTAGAAATTAGAATTCACTCTAGGCCTGGATTTTCCCCTCCTCCTATCCTGCATGCACATCCTCCTGAATGTCAGTCACGCAAGGAGATCCAGAATGCCCAGACCAGAGAACCAGACACGCCACAGCCCAGGGTTAGCGGCGAGGCAGTTCCCAGCTCTGCCACCAGCTGCCTGGCAAATGCCTTCGCTTCCCCAAGAGTAGTGTGTCTCCCAAGTGGCCCGGCAAGCTCTCCCTTGAAGCCTTCCTCGGCAGGGGCGAGGTGAGCTGGTGCGGGCCAGCAGGGAGGGTGCAGGCCAGACCACTTGATGCCGCCCTTGCGTCTGTCACCCGGAAGGTGGCTGGACGTCCAGCCTCTGGGAAATCAAGTGGAAAACAGATTGATTTCCCCATCACCATTTTCTGTCTTTGTTTAAAATGTGCAAAATGGTCCTTTCGAAGGAGAGAAAAAAAGAAAAAGAAAAAGCCTGCCATGCATTCCCCTGCGTGGGTCTATCAGCAGCCAGTGCAACATGTAATTTCGTGGTGCTGTGAAGGACGTGCCAGCTCCTGACAGCAATAACTTCTGCAGGAGGATTAGATTGGAGCCTTGAATTAGGTTTTCAAAGAAAGTTCTCATTTCTCTCTCAAAATTTAAATGTGCTTTCGTTGAGGGAAAAGGAATAAGCCAGGGTGAATCGTCCTTGGCAAAATGGGAGGCCTGGTGATTCCCAGGCGCCTACTCCCCAGCCCTTATTTAATACCACACTTGGGTTGGCGACGGCTCAGATTGCACGGGCATCGCAGTGGAATACCATCATGATTTCCGCTCTGGGATCTTTGTTAATCGACTTTTAAGTCACCGTGTGGCATAACTTGGGCACGCCTCATCTGCATTGAGGTGCCCTTGAGCTTAGTGATACTGGCAGTTTCCAGCATGGCCAAGCTTGTGACTCCTCATGCCCCCAGCTAACTGTGGGCTTGGGCCTGCCCTGGCTCTGGCCTGTTCCAGCAGGCCCTGTCCTCCCCTGCTCACAGTTCCATTGTGGTTGCTAGAGACGTCCCACTCTGGGAAGTGGCAGAGTGTGGTAGAAGGAACCCTAAACTGGGACCTTGGGCACCTGGGTTTCCTCCCCAGTGCTGCCCCTTTGAGGCTGGGTTCCCACCCTGTGTGGGCCTCAGTTTCCCCATATTGTGCATTGAAGGAGTTGGACCAGAATCAGCGCTTCCCAAAGAGATGAGGGTCCATGGATTTACAGACTCTTTTCTTCCCCCTAGAATTTCTAGGTCTTAGCAAAGCTAAAATTAAAGCTAAGCAAGCAGGCTGGAGTGCCAGGTTTCTTTGCTGTAACTACAGTGACCTAGAGCTGTGACCCTGGATCTTGGTCTAATCAATACATATTTATTGGGGGGTGAGCCTGTGCCAGATGCTAGGCCCAGTCCTGAGGCCACAACCTGTGGGAGGATGGACACTAGACCGTGGGCTCTGACATGGCCGAATCACATGCAGTAAAGCTGCACCAGGAGAAATGAGCGGAGGTAGTGAAGAAGCTTTCTCTAATTCGGGAAGACTTTCCTGAGGAAGGATGCTTGAGCAGAAGCCTGAAGGATGAGAAGGAGCCAGCAGGTGAACACGGGGTATGTGGGGAGGAAAGCCCCAGGTTGTTAAGATGGGCTGTGTGGCCCTGAGGCAGGCAGGCGCTAGTTGGCATTGAGGAACAGAGCAGAACTGTGTCTGGAGCCTGACAGTAGTGAGGGAGCGTGGTTTGTAATAACATGAGAGCCATGGGCAAGGGCCAGCTCGTGCCAGGTTCTTATAGGACATGTTAAGGATTTGGATGCCCTCTCTGGGCAGTCTTTGAAGGGTTTTATGCTGGATATGATGTGATCACACTTGGCTGTCTCCTTAGAGCCAGAAACCTGTTCTCCCTCCTTCCCCTCTGCCCCAACAGGTTCTTGGTATCAAAATTCTAGCTTTGCAAGCACCTATTCACTATAACTCACCCTTCTCCCCCTGCCACCACCAAATGACTATAACACCACAAACTGCAGCCAGCAGGGCCGGACAGAGATGGGAAGCAGCCCTCTAGACTCCCCCACCAGCTCCGTGGTTTGCCCCCCACTTGCCGAGCCCCCAGACCACCCAGTTGAGATACATGCCTAAGCAGTACCGCACATCACTGCTAGTCTCTCTGCAGCATGAGACAGTGAGTATGGTACAGCTCATCTGGGGAGAGGTGCTTGTGAAAGTGGGATCCCAGAAGCAGATAGGGCAGGAAGGAGGTTTAAAGTGGGGGGCGGGGAGTCTGCAATGAAGACTGGAACACAGTGGCTCAGGTATATCCATCCTCTCAGTGTTCATGAGGTCTCTGCTTCAAACATGGCTGAGGCAGAAATGAACATCAGGATGAATGAGACTCACAGAGCTCACACTTGAGACCATGGTGGCCTCTGGGGTCCCTTGACAGGTTCTGAGATTCTGTGGGGTCAGATTAAGACTTGTGAGGTGAGAGCTGAATTCAGAAAGGAGCTATGTCATGTATAACACTCTACTGTTGCCAGAGCTTCTGGGCAGGTGGCCTGCACAGGGAACATGAAATCCTGGGTTTGAACCCTTGTTCTACCTCCCAGTTGCTGGGTGCCTCGTGGCCACAGACTGCCCTGCTTTGAGCAACTTACATTTTTTCCTTCTCACAAATTGCACCAAGTTGAAGTAAATGCTCTCTGGGATCCATCCCAGCTCTACTATTTTACATTGCAGGCCCTTCCCCTGGCTGGAAGCAGGGGCTCCTAATGAGGAGTAGATGGGGCAGTATTTGGGTTAGGATTTTCTTTGTCTGCTGCTTCTGAGCCTTGGTCTGGAGGTCTCCTGGAGACCGTGCCTCATGGGTGGTGGCCCGAAGGACTGAGCCCCTCTCCAACCTTGCAGGTGCACCCTCTGTTCCCGGGCATGTCGACCATCATGATCCATGACCTGTGCCTAGCCTTCCCGGCCCCGGCAAAGGCAGACGTGTACGTCTCAGACATTCAGGAGCTCTATGTCCGCGTGGTTGACAAGGTCAGTAGCAGCTTCCTAAATACGGCCCCTCGCTGCTGGTTCACAGAGATGGGGAGAATGGTGAGACTAGGAGAGTTCTTTTCCTTGTGCCCTTTGCTCTTTCTCCTGGTTTCTGAGTCCCCGTACCCACCTCCTGAGTGGCTTCCAGCAGATAGTGCTGTCTCGCCTCGGTCCCTCCATGTGCACAATGTAGAGCGAGCTCTGAGGCTATACTTCTTTATGCCAGTTGCCATCAGTAAAGCTCAGCTATAAATCCTGCCCGAAGTTGTTTCCTCATTAGCCCCAACTTGAGACTTCCTGACCTCTAGCTGCTGTAGGTTCTTGATTGTCAATTTTCTCCCTGGTACATGGATTTTGGATTCTTGGCAATCTTAGTGGCAAGTGAATAAAATGCATAAATGCCAATGCTTTTGTAAAAGGAATACATAATAGATCTAAGCTTTTCTTTAATGTAAAGAGGGCATTTTTATTGCTCCAAATACCTGAAGGAACTACAGGTAGGCTTACAGAGGTTGCTATCAGGTTCCTATTTTTTGGACTGGAGAGGATGGTTAGTAATTAAAAGGGGAATGTTTGAGCTGCTTAGAGTACTTGAAAAGCCAGTATCCTCTTAGCCTCAAATATTCCTTCTGTGGTCTTATTTCCTGATCAGACTTCTGTTTCTTCACTGAGCATTTCTGACTCTTTGTAGCCTAAGGTTCTTCCTGTATGTATTATATGCTGCCAGGTGTGAGCTGGTCAATGAGCACTTATTGAATGCCTACTGTATGCTATTCTGGCCTCATCTTATCACTGTAATTAGATTCTTAGTTCTTTAAGAGCAGGGAGTGTAATTTATGCATCCAAGTATCCCCCAAGGCCCCTTGTATACAATAAGCGCTGAATTGATTTTCATTTGTTGACTGGCTGATTGGAGCTCACCCTGGGTCTGTGGGTTGGAGGTCACAGACGCTTTAGTAGAAAGCCTTAGAGTGCCACAGGTGATAGCATTAGTCATTCAAAGGCCATTCCTGAATAAAATATTTTAAAAAAAAATTATAAAAAGGGGATCCCGGGGTGGCTCAGCGGTTTAGCATCTGCCTTCAGCCCAGGGTGTGATCCTGGAGTCCCAGGATCGAGTCCCATGTCGGGCTCCCTGCATGGAGCCTACTTCTCCCTCTGCCTGTGTCTCTGCCCCTTTCTCTCTGTCTCTCTCTCTGTCTCTCATGAATAAATAAATAAAATCTTTAAAAAAATTATTTAAAAAAAGGCCACCCTGAGTCTCTGTCCCCCATGATACAGGTGGAGATTGGGAAGACAGTCAAGGCGTATGTCCGTGTGCTGGACTTTCACAAGAAGCCTTTCCTGGCCAAATACTTTGCCTTCATGGACCTGAAGCTCCGAGCGGCTTCTCAGATCATCACGTTGGTGTGAGTCCCCCCGGGGGTCAAAGGAAGCCATCTCAGGGACAGCACTGGCAGGTTCTGGGGAGAAGTCACATCCCTTCCCTCTGTTCCAGGGCCCTTGACGAAGCCCTTGACAACTATACCGCCACGTTCCGTGTCCATGGTGTGGCCATAGGCCAGACCAGTCTCACCGCGACTGTGACTGATAAAGCTGGACAGCGGATCAACTCGGCCCCACAACAGATTGAGGTAAAGCGGTTTCCCCTCCCGCCCTGTGGGATCAGTCCAGCGTGCATGCGCTTGGAGTAGGAAGCGTGTCATTTTTGTGATGGGCTAGGAGTCCTAGGGGTCATCCAGGAAGCTGCTGTGGAGAACCCTTATTAAAATCTATGCCCTGTGATGTCCTCTGATTAAAAGGGAACCATCCTCAGTCCTAGAGGCCTGGGGAGGCAGCACCAGAGGGAGGGGGCCGGGCTACTTGAATCTCCCTCTGGGACGTGGGGGAGGGCAGGATGTGACTCAGAGAAGGGGGGCCACTTGTCACACAGCAGGGCAGTGGTGGACTAGCCTTGAAACCCTGAAGTGCCAGAAAGGAGTGGCTGGGGAGAAGCTGCAGACTGATTAGGCTCACGTGTAGAAGCACGTCCTAGTAGCCAGTCTGAACTGACCGTGAGACAGTGGGCTTTTCTGGTGGAAGCTCCTGGAGCTGGCAGGTCCTGGAGCAAGCAGGGAGCTCTGGAGTACTCTCCGTGTGTGACTTGGGACTGTCTTGTGGCATCAGGTTTTCATAGGAGCCTCCCAGTCCCTGGGGCCAAGGCAGCCATGGCCAGAAATTCATGTCCAAGTTTCTCCTTCTGCTGCAGCCCTCAACTGCTTGCCTCCTGCCAGCGTCCACCACAGGTCTTGTCTCCACACGGGGGCTAGAGACTGGATATTAAACTGTTCTGGAGCTGGTGGTTGTGGTTTGTGCCTCTGGATGCAAGGGTTCCTTTCTTTTGCTGAAGAAGAATTCATGTCTGCCTATAAATAGCACAGCCCTACAGAGACTAATCCTTATGCACAAAGCAGCCCCTTGGCCGACTGGCATGTTCGTTCACCGTACAGGCTCTTCCTATGCTCCTGCTAGGCAGGGACTGGGGGAGGCAAGGGGAAGAGGTTGGGCTCTCTGTGCGGCAGAGACAAGGGCATCCTTGTCCCTGCCCGCTCCCCAAGCCCCTCTTTCTTCATCTGAGAAGTTTGAAGGGCGTTGAGGAAGATAACTATTCACAGGCAACTTCTCAGTAGAAATTGGAGAAATTCAGTGCAAGGAGGAGAATCTTGAAGGCAGTGGAATGTGAACTTTGACAAGCATCAGAATCCCCTGGAGGACTTGTTAAAACACAGATTTCAGGACCTCCCCCATTCCAATTCCATAGATTAAGGTGGGCCGGAGAATGTGTATTTCCGATGGTTCTCAGGTGACACAGCTACTGCTGGTTCAGGGGACCATGTGGTGAGAACCACGCCCTAAAGGGGGCGTCTTACATGAAGAAGATGTGTTTATTTTCATGGGGTTTCACGTCTGGCAAAATGAATGGCTGCGAACAGCAGAGAGTGTCCTAAGGAACCACAGATCCTCAGGCCCACGGGTAGGCTGAGACCCTCAGGCTCCTCCAGGCTCCTCACCAGTCCCCTCCCACAGAGGAGGGATGTCTAGGCGCCAGGTGTCCCTCTCCTTGAACATATTCAGGGTGAATTCTGCCCGGCTGTGTAAGCTTGGAACACAGTGGCCCCTTCTTTCTTGTGTTTCCACATGCAGGTCTTTCCTCCATTTAGGCTGATTCCCAGGAAAGTGACGCTGATCATTGGGGCCATGATGCAGGTAGGAGCCAAAGGCCTCGTGCTTGCTCACTGCCCCCACCCCATGCCTGCCCCCCTCCCGGGGGGGCATCAGAGGGCAAAGATGGAGAGCTCGGGGGGTGTCGATGCCCTCGCCTCTGAGGGATAAGCAGGGGCTGATTGGATAGTGCTGTTTCTCCCCACTCCAGATCACCTCAGAGGGCGGCCCACAGCCCCAGTCCAATATCCTCTTCTCCATCAGCAATGAGAGCGTTGCCGTGGTGAACAGCGCGGGGCTGGTGCGGGGCCTGGCTGTCGGCAATGGCACCGTGTCTGGGGTCGTACAGGCTGTGGATGCTGAAACCGGCAAGCTCGTCATTGTGTCTCAGGTATTGCGCGTGGGATCTGCCGGCCATGGCTGCTTCCAAATCCTCCCTGGACTGGGGCCCACTAGTGATGGGGTGCACTGCTCCCCCCAGCAGCTGGTGAGCTGGTCAGCTGTGATGGCAAGGAGGTCTGTTTACTATGGTTTCTTTTGTTGTTGTTGTTGATTTTTTTTTCTTTTAAGTAGGCTTACGCCCATTGTGAGGCTTGAACTCACGACTTTGAGATCAAGAGTTGCATGCTCCACTGATTGAGCCAGCCAGGCGCCCCGAAAGTTGGTTTCTAAGTCTGATAGTGTCGCTTGTTTCCCGGGAGTGGGCACTTCGTTGGGCTCTGGAAGGGAGACAGGAGATTAGTCTCCACTTCCTGAACAGGGCTCAGAATGTTCCTGTTCTTCTTGACATGCTTTGCCTGTGGTGACTTGTGGAAGCATCTCTGAGGAGGCTGCAGTGGTCACCAGCATGCCAGAAATCTAGGCTCTAAGAGAGCATCATTTTGTGTAACATGACTATTGGACAGTCTTTTCGGAACCTGTCACCTTGTTCCTTGTCCAGCATTCAGGGCCCCCCCTAGAAGGAGTCCGTGAGCTCCCCCAACTTCACAGGGCATCTGAACACAGGGCACCCAGGAGAGCAGGAGTGTGCACCATCCCAGGGAAGGGGAGGCAGATGCATCCTCCTCCCTGAGAGGCTGACTTTGATCCGACATTGAATTCATTGATTTACTCCCTTTTGCAGGAGTTTCAGTGTCTCTGCAAATATCCTGGTTAGACCACAAAGTCTTTTTGAATCATGAAGGTAGCTGCCCTGGTTCTACCTATCGATTTTATAAAGATGACAAGAAGGTGTTGGGAATGTGAAATCTGTCCTGTGGCATTGAGCAGGATTCAGATAGACATCCTGGAGAATAAGATGAAGGACCAAGGAGGCCTTGCTTTTTTTTTTTTTTTTTCTTTTCTATTTTTTTTTTCCTTTCTAAAGAAAGGATTATGGCTTCAGGAACTAGCTTATTTTTCTTTTCCTGGGGGCCCAGGTGGCTGAAATGGCAGCTGGCTGGAACTTTGGCCAGAGGGGCAGGCAGCCATGCATTTCCCTTCCGGCTACTTCTCTTTGTGATCTGACCTTGCTGGGCCACCTCTCTCTCTGTGTCTCCCATCTGATGGAATAGGAGAGGAGCTGGTGGTGCCCCTTGGCAGATGGAGAGGCTGTGCTTCCAGTTCCATCTGAAAGCCATCTTCTTGAGCCCAGGTCAGCAGGGGCCCAGCTTGAGGCCCTTGTGTCCACAACGTGTATGGGATTTCTGCTCAGAAGTCCCCAGTTTGGACAGTCCCATCTGTTCAAACCAGGTCACAGAATCAGCACCCATGGCTGAGGTAGGGGCCAGGATGGATAGAAGGAGACTAGGCCATGGAAAAGACAAAGGGAAGGAAGAGGATGGGTGTTTATTGAGTACCTATTGAATGCCAGGCATTAGCCCAGGTCACAAGACCCAGAAGGTGGGTGCGGTATGAGCAAACACAAAGAAAGCTTAAGGGTCTTAGTAGCCTGGTGTCAGCTAGTCAGTAGCACTACAAAGAAGCCTAATAAAGTTAATCTTTGACCAGATGAATGGGAGTATGGACTTCAGAATGAAAGAGGATAGATATACAGTCTGCTCTAACCAGACTCTAACCGTGTCTACATTTGTCACAGTACCCTGCTCACATACATAGAGAAACATGCTAGATTTGGGGTTGGGAGGATCTGGAATCCTGTCCTATGACGGCCACCCAGCTTAGAGAAGAACAGTCCCCAGCCACTGCCCCCAAGTCTCCGTGGTACTGACCTGGAGCAACTGAATCAGGTCTGGAAGCTCAGAGGACCAGGCTGGGACCCCTAAGGGAACGGGAAAAACAGTGGCCAGATCTGCACGGGATGAGCCACCCACAAAGCCAGGCTGCCTTGGGAAGAGGAACATGGTGTTGGGCATCTTGTGAGTGCCTACTAGCCAGGGGATGCTGAGCTGGCCTTGGCAAGATCCTCCTTGGAGGGGTCCCTTCATGAAACAGCCATTGTGAGCACATAGGCCCTACTGCAGCCAGCCTGAACTCCAAAACCCTTTCCCTAGGACCTTGTGGAGGTGGAGGTGCTGCTTCTCCAGGCCGTGAGGATCCGTGCCCCCATCACTCGGATGAGAACGGGAACCCAGGTGAGGCGGGAACCCCTCTGGCCCCTCCTAGCTGTGCTTGCTGTCTGAGCAGCCTCTTGGCAAGGTCTTAGGCTCAGAGTTCTGGTTCAGGAGGAGCTTGGGGGGAGTGTTGCTAGGTCCCTGTTCCCTCTCCTGCTCAACACTTGCTTGTCCCTGGGCTTAGCTTCAGCTTTAGGAGCTTTGGTTGCATTTTCTGCTCCAGACCCCCCCCCCCAGGTACTTGGGGTTTTCTGTCTCTCAGCACAAAGCTCCTTGTCTGCAGAGCATTTGGCCCTCTCCAGTTCCATGTTGGCACGATTACTGAGTGACGCTTTGCCCCCCACCCCCCTACCTCCGAGTCTGCCACCTTCCCACACCTAGAATAGCACCTGGCACATATCAGGAGCTAAGGTTTATATGGCGTGTACTCTACTCTGTGCTTTCTGTGCAGTAATTCCTTTGATGGTCATTAACAACCCGTGAGGTAGCTACCCGTGTCACCTCTCTATTATAGATGAGGAAATGAACACGTGGAAAGCTTACGGCCTCTGCCCAAGGTCACACAGCTAGTAAGGGATGGAACTGGAGATTGGCCCAGGCAGCTGGGCATGAGTCTGTTCTTAGCTTTTGCAGTATTCCTGTGCATGTTTTCCCTAGCAGTCACTCAGGAAATACAGATTGAGGGAGCCTGGAATCCCACCTGTGCCCCCCTGCCATGAGCAGGGACCAAGGGGCAGGATGAGCTGTGCTGCTCAGGAGGCTGCAGGCTCCCTGGAGCTCTGGGGGGGTTCCCATCACAAAGGCGGGTGGCTATCAGCCAAGTGAGACATTGTCCACAGCCCAAGGACACTGCGCAGAGGGGCCGGCTCTGTCTCTTATCTAATCATTTGCTGTTCCCACCACCCTTCCCACATCCATGCTGGGCTCATCTCTGGTGAGGGAAGAATGGGGTGCAGCTTCCTATGCAGCGGGGAGATAGGAAAGTAGCCAGGCAATGCAGGGGTAGTTCAGGCAGTGCCCTGGGTCTCTGTGGGGCCCTCTGGGCTGTGGGACCCCGGTGGTCATGGGCCCGGCTCCTCTCCTACAGATGCCTGTCTACATCACTGGCATCACCAACAGTCAGAACCCTTTCTCCTTTGGCAATGCTGTGCCAGGCCTGACCTTCCACTGGTCCGTCACCAAGCGGGACATCCTGGACATCCGGGGACGACACCACGAGGTAACTGCCCCCCCCCCCAGGGCCCCCTCCCGACCATGTGCACCAGTGTCCAAGGCGCGGAAGGTTATCCCCATATCTGTGCACATGATGTCTGCATCCTGACTCCCAGGCTGGTCCTGGCCCCGTTCTGTGCCCTCTTAGGACACCTAGAAAATGCTGCCAGTGCACCATCTTCACCTCGTGTCCTTCCTCCACTCCCAGTCCTCTCGTGTCCAGGAATATGGGCTCCCAGCTTCCCTCCTCACAGCCCGTTCCACTCCAAGCACGCACTTGCCAAACGCTACAGTCAGGCTTTGTAGGAACCCACCTCAGAGGGCAGCCCTGTGGGGAGGTCGCAGGAGTTCCAGAATATCACAGGGCCTTCTTGGTCAGGTCCCTGCTCTGTAACTTCTGACCTTCTCTCTGAGGAGATGCCTGGCAGTGCTGGGGCTTTCTCCAGATTTACCCCCGAGAGCAAACTCCCCTCCACTTAGCCCTTCTTAGAGGGACCCTGGCCTTTCCCTGGTCTAACCCCCTCTCTGTGTTGACCAGAGCCCATATATGGTAAGGGACTTGTGAGAGTCACCCAGTGAGCCAGGGAGGAAATGAGACAGGGTGCCAGCCCTGGTGACTCCAGTCTGCCACCCCCAGTGGACCTTGGTCATGCAGGACCCAAGTGGGGGTGGGTTGAAGAGGTTTCTTCTTGTCTTCCCTGTGCCCAGTGGGGAAAGGGTGGTTGGGAGGGTCCTGTCCCCAGTACCAGGGGGCTTCCCCAGACTGTTCCCATAGCCTAGACATCTCACAACAGCAGGGCTTTTTAGGGAAACACTGCCAAGCCTACCATCCCTCTTTGTTCATTGCCCAATCCACACACTGAAGGCTCTGAGAAGGCCTGCCTGTCCACCCGGGTTGACCCAACATGACCCACCTGCACCTGTGAACCGCGTGATGCTGCGTGCTGCCCTGGTGCTGGGGTTAGCAGGTCCCGGCCAGAGCAGGGAGGCAGCAGCCTTCAAGGACAGGCAGGCAGCTGTCGGGGTTACTGGGGCCCCAGGCCCTCCCTGAGAATGTGTTTGGTGTCTGTCCCAGGCTTCCCTCCGGCTGCCATCACAGTACAACTTTGCCATGAACGTGCACGGCCGAGTGAAAGGCCGGACCGGGCTGAGGGTGGTGGTGAAGGCTCTGGACCCCACAGCCGGGCAGCTGCATGGCCTCGCCAAAGAACTCACCGACGAGATCCAAATCCAGGTAAAGGGCAGGCAGGCAGAAGCCACTGTTAGAGGGAAAGCGAGTGCCAACCCAGTGGCCCTCCCCCGCCCAGGGGCCATCAGGGCCCACATTCACCCTTCTACTACCCTGTACCTGATGACTTCTCCACCTTCAGGGGTCAGGAGCCCCTAGATGGGGCTGCCCGAGGGCATCAGCCTGGGGGTGGATGGCTGGCAGGCCAGGTGGAAGGAGCTGCGGGTACAGAGGCCTGGAGGTCTGAAATAGCTTGCTGTATTCATTCCCCAAATAGCAGATAATTCTGCGCTTGGAGTCCGAGGCACCTTCATGGTGGAAAGAAGCTGGGAAATCGTGAGTGGGACTTTCATTGAATTGTCTGTGTTTATTTCACAAATGCTCACAGAGCACTTTAACAGAGGCAGACCCGCCTTCCCCTGCTTCCCAGTATTGTCTCACCTATGAGGTGCTCCCGTGAAGCCAGTGGGGCAGGAGCCCTGGGTGCTGCTGCTGGATTATGAGCCTGCAGCCTGAGGGGTACGGGTCAAAGTGCCCCCTTCAGGTCACAGTGAGTGGGTGGTGGGCCCTGGAAGGCCTGGAGGGCTGTGCTGTGTGACGGCCTGGGAGACAGTGGGACCCATTGATTCACAGGTGGAAACCAGGCCTCAGAGGGGGAGGGACGCTGCTTGGAGCCCCCAGGGGTACGCCACTGAGTCAGGACCTAGAACCCACCAGCTCTTCTCCCACCCAGGGCTCAGCACCTGTGTCTCTCTCTCCACCCTGCTTCCCACCTCCCCTGTCCTTCGAGACCCATCTGTAAAGCTAGGGAAGTGACAAGTTGCTTCTGAAGAGCATTTTTAGCTTCAAGGGCCCCATTCTGCTAATCTGGGACTCAGTAACCTCGGGGTCTCCCAAAATTGCAAAGAAAAACTAAAAGGGGCTTTTAAATATCATGAGAAGAGAACCAGATTCAAGCCCCTTCTTCAAATGAAATAAACCATTTTTAACCTAGACACTTACCTCATCAGGGGTAAAGATTATCAAAGAAAGGAACACCCATTTCAGCAACCCCCTCACCTGCCTGCGTGCATTTGCCACACACAGGTGCACACAGATACAGACGCTCCCAGACCTGTAAACATACATACACGTGCAGAGACAGACACACACATACATGGTAAATATAGACACAAACAGACACAAATACACACAAATATATGTTCTTTCCAGTTAAAAATAAAGTGAGATAATGTCTGGTATCTCTCGGGATTAAAGATGGGGCTTTGCAGCTCCCAGATTCTGTGACCTCACTTGAGTCCCTTAACATCCTTGGGCCTCAGTTTCCCTAGCTGACAGCCATTGGAGGTTTGAGCACATTGGAAACTTTGAGAGGCTGGATCCAGCCCACAGATGTATTTGCTTTGGCTCATGCAGTGCTCTGAAACAATTTTTATTTGTTGCCAATATTTAAAAATAGGAAGATGTTGTATAAAAATCTGGTAGGCAGCTTGTCCCGAAGCCACAGCGTCTTGCCACGTGGCTGAATGAGCAGATGAGAAGCAGCCTCCCCCCTGATGGAGCTGGCCCCACCACTCCCCCCGTTGGGCCCCCAATGGTGAGGCCATGTGTCTGTCACTGTGTACCTGGTGCTTGCACTGTTGCTTTTCTTACACTTGAGTTAACAAGAAAGTGAGATCTCTCTTGTACCCTCACCTCCTTATGAAGAGGGGCAACGAAGAATACGCATTTAAGAAAAACAGGAGGAAACCCGTTTGTGGGTGTATTTCCTGTGTGCGTGTGTCCAAGTCAGAACCAGTGAGGCTGCTCCACTCGGTACCACCGGCCCAGCAAAAGGGCTCCTTGACACCAGAGCCCCATCTGGCTCCCATAGGCCATTTATCATTCACCACTCAGGAAGTGCCACTCACTTTGCCACATGAATCCCACAGCTCTTTGAGACAGACGTGGCAAGGATTATTGGTTTTAGACCCATTTTACAGATGAAGAAATCTAAGCCTATGTATATGATCAGAACATAGCAGTGCTGGGAGGGAAGGGGTTTTCTTGGAAAATTGGGCCCCTAGACTCTGGCCAGTCTGATCAGATCAGAAGCCAGTGGGGAGCTCAAAGCTGTGTTCAGCATCCAGGCCCAGCTGCCAAGAGAGGTCGTCCCAAGGGTCCCTAGGGAAAGGGACTTGGCAGGGTGGTGGGCAGTTAGGGTGCTTGTAGGGAGGGGTCTGGAGTTTCCATAAGATCTGGGGTGGGGAGCCGTGGAAGGCCTTGGGGCTCCTGGGGAGTGCCGATCGAATTGGCTCCAACACTCCCAGGTTTATCATCAGCTGGCCTGGTTCATGGACACGCCCCACCCCCACCTCCACCCCCTGTGCCTCCATGAGAGCACGACAAGAGGGGGCAAGATGAGGGTTGATGGGGCCAATAGGGGTTATTCTGAGAGGACCACAGTGAGGAGCAGCAGGACCAGACTGCAGGCCCTGTAATTCCACGTGCTGCCTTCCATGCCCACAAAGATCTCCCAACCTAGGAACTCAGGGAGGTCCCCGTGCTCCCTGGCTTCACGAAGCAGCTGCTGTCAGGGTGTGCTAACATGAGCCTCTCTGCTTGTTCTCTCACACCTTTGGCCTCTCTGAAAAGTCAGCCCTTCCCTGGGTGGCTCAGTGGTTTGGCGCCTGCCTTTGGCCTAGGGCATGATCCTCAAGTCCCAGAATCAAGTCCCACATGGGGCTCCCTGCATGGAGCCTGCTTCTCCCTCGGCCTGTGTCTCTGCCTCTCTCTCTCTGTATCTCTCATGAATAAATAAATAAAGTCTTAAAAAAAAAAAAAAAAGCCAGCCCTTCCCTCACCTGCCACCTGACAGATGCTCACAGTGGTGCTTCTCATCTCTGGGTCCCCTTGGTCTCACTGCCAGGAGGGGAGCAGGGACCTGGACATGACTCCAGTGCATCCCAGGGGACAGAACTCGCCCTCTTTTCCAGGTATTCGAAAAACTGCTGCTGCTGCACCCTGAAATAGAAGCAGAACAAATATTAATGTCACCCAACTCATTTATAAAGCTTCAGACAAACAGGTACGTGACTCAGCGCTTGTTTGCAGCAGGGCTGAGAAGCTGCGCTCTGTGTCCGACGACTCATTTGTCAAAGTTGTCAGGACCCGTGGATGCTTCAAGCGAACTGCTTCTTTCTCAGTCTGGAGTGGGTGCGGCTTCTGCATTCCCCCTCCTCTTCACCAGGGATTTCTCCTGCTGTTCCACATCACTGGTCCCCGTGGGCCCATCTTTTCTTCCCTGTCACCCAGAAAGCTTTTAATGCCCACTGCTCACGTCTGCTACTTCAAAGGAAAAGAAGTACCACCTCAGAAGAGTTAAATTTTCCAGTGCCCTTTTGTCTTCAAGACTTGCTGTTCAATGGGTGTAATTCCTGAACCAGCAGCATGAGCATCACCTGGGAGCAGGTTAAAATGCAAATCCTGGGCCTCACTCCAGACTGCACTTAACAAGATCCCCACTCGATGGGGACGCACATTGGTGTCTTCAAGGCACAAGCAAATCTGCAAACATAACTCCTACCTTGCATTCACATGGGGCACCTTTGGTAGCAATGACTTGCCTGTGAAGTGCAGTTGCAAGGTGGGGGGCTGTAAGGACCACAGGAGTACCTGCGTGTTGCAGGTACTGTGAAGTGCAGTTGCAAGGTGGGGGGCTGTAAGGACCACAGGAGTACCTGCGTGTTGCATGAAACACACACATGGTGTTCATTCAACCACAAGTGTCTAAACGCTAGGCTGTATGCTAGGCTCCTAGAACAGAGTTGGGTGGCATTCTAGTGGGGAAGAGAGAAGTACAGCATGAGAAGGCCAACAATAAAACAAGGTATAAGGATGCCTGGGTGGCTCAGTAGTTGAGCATATGCCTTTGGCTCAGGTCGTGATCCTGGGGTCCTGGGATCAAGTCCCAGATGGGACCCCCTGCGAGGAGCCTGCTTCTCCCTCTGCCTGTGTCTCTGCCTCTCTCTGTGTGTCTCTCATGAACAAATAAATAAAATATTTAAAATAAAGTAATGTATAATGGTTAAGCCGTATCCCAAAGAGGGGCCTTCTGTGTGAGGATTTAAGGGAGGCATGTCAGAGACAGAGATGCTTGAGCTGGGTCTTTTTTTTTTTTTTTTCTTTTTTTCAAATTTTATTTTATTTATGTATTTGAGAGAAAGCCCACAACAAGGGGGAAGGGAGAGGGAGAAGCAGATTCCCCCCTCCCCCTTTTTAAGATTTTTTATTTTATTTATTCATGAGAGACAGAGAGAGAGACAGAGAGAGGCACGCAGAGGGAGAAGCAGGCTCCATGCAGGGAGCCTGACGCGGGACTCGATCCCAGGGTCTCCAGGATCAGGCCCAGGCCGAAGGCAGCGCTAAATCCCTGGGCCACTGGGGCTGCCCCAGATTCCCCTTCTGAGTGGCAAGCCCCAGACAAGGTTCCATCCCAGGACCCTGGGATCATGACCTATGCTTAACCAACTGAGCCACCCAGGCGCCCCTTGAGCTGGGTCTTGAAGGGTGAACAGGACTTCTGCAGGTTCCACAGAAGGGATTGGTGATAGGAGAGAAAGTTGAAGCAGAAGCAATAACATTTATGTGATGTCATCTGAGGAGGGTCTGTAGAGCTGCATTCAAACAGCGAGGTAAAGGGGGCTCATCCTAGGGGCTGAACACCTTTCCTTCCTGTTGATGCTTTATTATATAATAAACATGAGAGAGCATATGAAACACTAGAATTTGTCTTCTACCCAGTACAGATCATTAGTAGCTTTACAGACCACTTGCTGAGCAAGCAGCCCATTTTCGTCCTGGTCCCTGCCCTTGGCAATAGGACAGGACAAGACCATGGCTTCCCTTGCACAGTGGAGGAAAACGAGGCAGAGAGAGGCGATTCAAGGTGCCTGAGGGCACACGGCTGTCTGTGGGGCATTGGGACCGCGCTCAGATTCTGCTCAGCTCAGAGCCCCGTGCTCTTTCCACTGTGCCAGGCTGCCTCATGTCGGGAAATGAGAAACCATTTGCCCCAGAAACCATCTTTTACAGCAAATGTCCCCTACAAAGGATGAGAGGAGCTCAGCACTCAGTCTTTTCTCCCAGAAGCAGCGCTCTCCTTGGAACCGTCCGTTTTCCAAGTCAGGTTTCCGATGGATGACTGAGGAGGCCGTAGTCAGGCAGCCCACCCAGGTCCTGATGCGTGGGGGCCAAGATCAGGCCTTCTTGTCCTCCCAGGAGCCTGCGGGAAGCCCAGATGGCTGCCGGGCACCTCACTACGACCGCTCCCACTGCCACGCTCTGTAAAGCTGGGTCTGTGTGTTTTCCAAAGGGATGGTGCGGCATCTCTGAGCTACCGCGTCCTGGATGGGCCCGAGAAGGTTCCTGTAGTACACGTGGACGAGAAAGGCTTCCTGACGTCAGGGCCTGTGATTGGGACGTCCACAATCGAAGTGACTGCCCAGGAGCATTTCGGGGCCAACCAAACCATCATCTTTGCTGTAAAGGTAGGATCGTGTTTTCTTCCTCTTTGGAGTAGGAATAAAAGCAGTAGTGTTGAGGTAAAAGCTTTCCCCTCGTGGGGGTAAGATGGACCTATTCACCTTCCAGCAGGGAAATTGTACCTAAGAATTTACTAAAGAGTAATGTGGAGGCAGAGGTCCCAGAGGGAAAAACAATAGCATCTCCTGGATGTCAGAGCTGAAGGTCCTTGGAGATGATTGATTTCAATGGCCTCATTTCACAGATGGGGAAACTGAGGCCCGTGAGTTGCTGGGCCTGGTGCCCCAGTGTCCTGATTGGGTAGCTGGGACCTGGAACAGGGTCAGTGCCTATGAGCATTGGCTGCCTGTGCTAGATCCCTGGCGCTGAAATCCTTGCATGACGTATGTAACGACAGACAATTCAGTGACCCATTTTACAGGCAAGGAAACTGAGACTCACCATAGAAGTGAGTCACTCAGTGAGTCAAGATCTGGACCCTAGCCCATGTGTGTCCTTCATATGCATCACAACGCCTCCCACTTCCCCCTGCCATTCCATGCTCCTTAGTGCCGGGTGTCCTGGGATCCGTCCCAAGAACTTCTCTCCTCCATCTCCTCATAGCCACATTCTGAATCCCGAGTGATAGGTAGGATGCAGTATTTCAAGTCTGAGATTTTTACCTCGGTCACAGATCTGCTTCCTTAATAAATGCTTTTTCGATTGAAGGTGGGTGCCCTGCAGGGAACCCTCCATCCTACTTTTTTGAGTAAGTGGAAGGGACTCACTGCTCATCCTACTTCAGCAGATATGTGTGGAGCACCAGCTGTGTACCGGTCACGGCACCCACTGATCTTTAACCAAGATATCAGGTCTTTGAAGGGGCGAGCTTTCTGGCCAGGATAGATTTTAGTCAGAGTTCAGGGACCAAGGGCAGGCTCTCTGGAGTTCAGGTTCCCTCCTCCCCATCCTCTTTTCCCTGGGCCATCAGCAGGCACACAGTGACTCCCAGTTAATGCTTCCTCTGCAGTTCAAATGGGCATTACTTCCACTTGAAACACCCAGAGAGGGCCAGGTTTCCTAAAGAAACTGAACATTCAAAGCCCTGGGGATATTTTTACAAATGAGAATAATGATTTTTCAAAGTCATGGGTTTTGACTCCTGTTGGTTTGGTTTTGTTTTCAGAAGGCCAGCCTGCTGTGTGGGAAGGCGGGAATCTTGTCATTAGGTTGGGGCTCTCAGGAGGCCAAGGCCTTTCCTCTTTCTGTGACCTCTGAGTCAATCCAGCCCCCACCCCACCCCCAGTCCTTCTTGAGGCAGGGCCCGGCTGGGGACAGGCACCTCCTCTGAAGGGAGGCTGGTCCCCAGTGCGGTCACCCCCACACCCGCTCATTGTTCTCAGGTGTCTCCTGTTTCTTACCTGAGGATCTCCATGAGCCCCACCCTGCACACTCAGAACAAGGAGGCTCTGGCAGCCGTGCCTTTGGGAATGACTGTGACCTTCACGGTCCACTTCCATGACAGCTCCGGCGACATCTTCCATGCTCACAACTCGGTCCTCAGCTTTGCAACCAACAGGTAGGGTGTAGGTGACACTCATTTCTCACCTGAAGGTGAGTCTTGGTTGTACCTGGATCTAATTTGTGCAGGTGGCTGAGTGGCAACTGGACAGACTAGTGCCACTGAGAGGACAGCCTTGTTACCTGCAGTTATTGAGAGGAGGGGATGTGCCATGCTGGCAGGGCCACGAGGAGAAGCACTGCACTCGGTCAGGAGGCAAGGAGGGAGGGTAAAGCAGGGTCGAGAGTCTCTATGACCATGTGGCGTGAGAAGCTGTTGGTGATGTCTCCTGGTATACAGGAGGCGAGACACAGGTGTCAGGGTTTGTGGTTGGAGGGCTTGTGGTGAGACTTCTGCATACCTGTGACAGCCGACTGCAGGGGAGATGCAACCAACCCGGCCATTCGTGGGCTCTGTGAACAGTGGATGCAAATTACATCATAGGCTTTATGAAAGTTGGTCACCCCACAAGGTGCACACCTTCCAGTGCTCCAGTGCTGGTGAGGAAGAAATCTGACATCCACTGCATCTATTATGTACAGGCCTTTCCACATGACATCTTGCTAATTCCTCCCGGTAGCTCATTTGTAGAGGCCCAGAGAGGTCAAGCCAGTTGCCCACAGTACACAGGCAGAAAGTGGGGTTTGAATACCAGGTCCCATGTACTTCCACACACAGTTCATTTTGGGCTCTTTCTTACTATACCTGTGGCCGCAGGCCTTATATGAGGAGAGAGGGCACTGTCCACAGCAGGAGGAGAGCCGTGGCTTCAGTCTAGGCCTGTGAAACCTCCGACTGGGTCTGTTGGAGCACTGAGTGTCAAAGTGTAGTTCCCAGACCAGCAGCACCAGCAGCCCTGGAGAGCCCTAGGAAATGCACGTTTACAGGACCCAACAGTCTGTGTGGTAAGGATGCCTCTGGGCAGTTCTAAAGCTTGAGGACTACTGCCCCAGGGGCATACAGAACAGCTAAGAGGACAGAGAAGCATCTGGCACAGAGGGAGGGAAGATAGCTGGGGCCGGAGTCTAGGGAGTCTGGGGGCAGAGGATCATATCCAGGTGTGGGTGACCATTGCAAGTTGGCCTCCCCCCAGGCCTGCACCAGCTGTGGCCCCGATTGCTTGCATACCCAGGGCCAGACATAGGAGACGAAGCATGGTGGAGAAGGAAGCCTCGAGTGAGACCCAGTTCAAGCCCCAGCTCTGCCCTTTGTGGGGCCTCCACGGGTGAGGCAGCTCACCACTCTGGGCCTGTTTCCATACCTGCCATGTGGGGACCATGTCTTCGTCCTCAGGGCCACCTACTGAGCCCCAAGTCATGAAGGCCTCTGGCAAACTGTGGCCTCTCTGCATGTGGTAGGGGCCATGCATCTGTCTGGGACCTCGGCTGCCCTGGAGGGAGTAGATCCGGGTCCTCCCAGCCCCTGAGCACAGAGGTCCTGCTGGCCCTTTTGTGGTAGGAGCACGTCTCTCCTGGAGACGGGTCAGGGCTCTGGAATCAGAAGGCATAGTGGAGGAAAGTGATGAAGCCAGAGACCCTACCCCAGAGGCCTGCCCGTCCAGGCCTTCCCATCAGAGTGCCATTGGCTGGTGTCGACTGAGCACTCACCATGTGCCAGCTGCTGGTCTCGGTGCTTTACAGCTACCAACCTGGTTTAATGCTTACGGCAAGCCTGGGATGCAGGTGCATCATCAAATCCATTTTACAGATGAGCCAGTGGGCAGAGGTGGTGCCTCCCGAGATATCCCGGTTCACTGTCGGGAAGGGCCTGGGCAGCACTTTGCAGCTTACCTTGCCCCTCGGCCTCCACCTTCCTGCCCTGGGACGTGGGGGATGCGCTACGGGCCACGTCAGCTGCGGGCCATGGGTTCCTCCCACAGAAGAGGAGAGGAGGCCTGGTTCGTGTGGCCTGCGGTGACCTCAGATCTTGGCAGCTGCTAGATAAACTTGAGCCCGAGGGACATCAGGGGCCACAGTCAGCCAGAGGCTTTGGCTTCACCTGGCAGGGGACTCAGCGTGCCTGTCCCTCTGGAGCCTGGGACCTCTTCCCTCAGACTGAGCCTGCCTCTCCCTCCTGTGCCTAGAGACGAGTTTGTGCAGATTGGGAAGGGCAGCACCAACAACACGTGTGTCGTGCGCACCATCAGTGTCGGCCTGACGCTGCTCAGTGTGTGGGACACGGAGCAAGTGGGCCTGTCTGACTTCGTTCCGCTGCCTGTGCTCCAGGCCATCTCCCCGGAACTGTCTGGAGCCGTGGTGGTAGGTGATGTCCTGTGTCTGGACACAGTTCTGGTCGGCCTAGAAGGTAAGAGAGATGCACATTGGTCAGGGAGCCCTTCTGAGTGAGGGGCAGTCCCAGGGATGGGACTAGGCTCCTGCTGTGGGGCTAAGACCAGCAGAGCTCGTGTGAGGCTCAAGAGCAGGTGTCGGAGTCTACAGGCCAAGTCCAGTGTGCTGCCTCTTTTTGCCAACCAAATTGCGTTAGAACTCTGCGGCCCCCATTCATTCATGAGCCCTCGGTAGCCATTTTCACCCTACAAAGCCAGGGGGAGTGGCATCCAAGACCTTCGGCCCCACACAGCCCGATGTGTGTACCCTCTGGCCCCTCACAGAGGCTTCCAGCTCTTACACGAGCATAGCGCTGAGTGGTAGATGTTTCTGTGGAAATATCCCCCTATCTACTGTCTAATGGGAGGCCCTCACAACCCAACATTCAAAATGTGGCTAATGCGACTGAGGAGCAATCTGTTCCATTTTAATTCATTTCATGGCCAGTGGTTACCATGTTGGACAGTGTACATCTAGAAGGAAATGTGAGCAAAGAGTAGCCATTGGCCCCATTCAGCAGATTTCCAGATTTCAGCCGTTCACATGCCACCTGTATATGCATGACCTACATTCCTTTTTTTTTTTTTTTCAAATTGACTTCCCATTTTTTTTTAAGATTTTATGTATTCATTCATGAGAGACACAGAGAGAAAGGCAGAGACAGGCAGAGGGAGAAACAGGCTCCATGCAGGGAGCCTAATGTGGGACTCGATCCCGGAACTCCAGGATCATGCCCTGGGCCAAAGGCAGACGCTCAACTGCTGAGCCACCCCGGCGTCCCTTGAGTCCCTGTTTTTTTTTCACCCAATGAAATTCATTTTAAAAGGAAGTTAAATACTGCACTTAAAAAAATATATATATAATTGGCCAGAAGTAGACGTGGTTGTTGAGTTACTGTGTTGTATCTATTATATAATGGGATTGGCTTTTTTTTTTTTTTTTTTTTTTTGGGATTGGCTTTTAATTAAGAAATGCTGTTTAGTGCCAGCTCTTGAGCCTTGACACTTGCTTTGTTTGCTAAAAAGGGACTGGTAAACAGTTACGGGCTGTGCGGGGGCGGGGGGGGGGTGGTGCTGTGGGGAGGGCCAGCTCCCAGGTCATCCCGGGACAAGGAATGATCATGGGATTCAGATCAGGGAGGTGCTGGGGAGAAAGGGCCAGAGGTTCACTCTGGTCAGGGCCGCAGGGGGTTCCAGATGGCCACAGCCAGGAGCCTGAGGGGAGTGGCCAGATGTGGGGTGCAGAGCGGGAGGCATGGGTTCTACCCTGAGAGTGATAGGGTGATGCGTAAGCTCCCCTGACAGCAGTGTGGAGCATGGGGGTGGGCAGGGCAGCCAGGAGGCTGGCACCGTCACCCCGGGGCACAGGGTTTGGCCAGAGTATCAGTTGTGGGAAAGACGAGTGACAGCCAGGGCTTCCTCTCCCAGGCCTCTCTGGAACCTGGAGCTCCTCAGCCAGCAGCATCCTCCACATCGACCCCAGGACAGGTGTGGCTGTCGCTCGAGAGGCAGGATCTGTGACGGTTTACTACGAGGTCGCTGGGTACCTGAAGACCTACAAGGAGGTGGGGCTTCGGGGAATGCACAGCTGGCCCTCTGGGGTGAAACCCTTAGCTTTCTATACTGAATGACTCCCTTTTCTTTAAAAAACAAGCGCCAGCAGCGTGCTAGCAGGCAGGATCCGAAGTCATGAGTCTGGGTTCTGCTGCCCACTGGGATTTTCTACATAGGCCTCCACCTCCCACCTCCCCACATTCCAAATGGTGTCAAGGCAAGGGCTGACATCCTGGGCTTGCCCCCCAGCTCCCATGCACTCTGGGGATAGGCAGGAACATCCCCTGCGGGCGTCTCCCCAGGGGTCTCGGCGTGGGCGGGCCATCATGGCGATTTGGATTTGGCGTCACTGAGGAAGTTAAGCCTCCCCGGCAAGTCACCTTTTGAGTCTTTCTGGAGGCGAACAAAACTGTTCTCTCTCCTATTTATCTCCAGCCGAGAATGAATCAATGAGCAACGTCTGGCTGTGTTCCAAATGTGTCTCATTTTAGAGCCAGTGTGCACGTGATCAAATCCAGCAGGTTAACCTAATAGCTCGCATATTTAGTGCCGGGGCTATGCAGCGGGTGAGCTGGTTGCAGATAGGAGCACCTTGTGACTGATGAAGCTGTGCTCTCCCAGGAGGAGCCGCCGAGAGTGGGCAGGGGCAGCGGAGGGCTGGACGAGAGAGCATGGTGTAGGCTAAGGTATGCCGGGCTTGAGAGCCCAGCCCCGATGGCTGGAACACAGGCAGTGCAGGCGGGAGTGGAGGCCGGCGTTGTAATCAGATCATGATACACACTGGGTTCCAGGTAGTTCCGTGGAGTGTTTAAGGCATGGGAGCTCTGGGGCCAGGCTGCCTGGGTTCGCATCCCAGCTGGGCACTGAGGGGCTCTGTGGCATTGGGTAAGTCATTTTGCCTCTCTGTGCCTTGGTTTTCCTGTCTAGAAAATGGAGAGAAGAGTGTTGTAAGGATTAAATGAGTTCATATATGTGAAGCACTTAGAATGGTAGGCAGCGCTTAGCAAATATTGAGTAGATATTAGCTGCAACTGTTACTATTCCAGAATAAAGAGGTGGAAGCTTATGCCAAACCCAGTAGGGACTCATCAGGGATTTTTTCTTTCTAAGTAGAGAGTGATATATATCAGAGGTAAGGTTTGGAATGAGTACTGGTGCCTGACAAAGTCTGTAAACCCAAAGGAAGGGCAGGAGCTACAGGGTAGCCAGCCAGGGGCTGAGGTTGGGCCCTCAGCTGACCCCATCGGGTGGGCATAAACTAAGGGTGGATTTAGGGGAGATTCAGAGGGAGGGTCACCAGAGCTTGGTGACCATTTGGAAGTAGGGGTTGAGGGAGGAGTGGGCTCTGAGGAGGACTCCCCTGGGGTCTAGCTTGGGTGACAAGGTGGATGTTGATCCTTTATCCCTAACAGGGAAGCAAAAAGCAAAGAGGGGGAACTAATGTGGGTGGAAGATGAGTTAGTTGAGATGTGGCCAGTTTGAGGTGGTTGCAGCTCCTCTCTGGGGCTAGGGGTGAGATGGCAGGTGTTCCTGGAGCTCCAGGGCAGAAGGCTGAAGATGGGTGGGGGTCTACCACACAAAAGTGGTTCTCGAAGACCTGAGAGTTGATGGGAACATGCAGAACATGCCAGAGCAGGAGGAGCAGGGGCAAGGCCTTGGGCCTCCTCTGCAAGGTGTGGAGGAGGAGGAAGAGGAAGAGGGGAGAAGACAGTAGCGTGGTGGTCAGAAGTATGGGAGAAAATGGGAAGAACTAGGGCCAGAGAGCAGGTGCCTCTGCTCAGAGGGCAGTCTGGAGGCAGTGGGCCCAGCCCATAGGCCTTCCTATGATCCTACATCAGCCACGGCCCTGGGAGCTGTATGGGCTTTGGGGAGGATTGAGACCCTATCCCTGCTCTCAGGGAGATCATGTTCTGGTGGAGGTCAGACCCATGGGAGGCAGGAAGCGCTCAGGGGCAGCCCAGAGGTGGGTAGACAGCCTCCAGCTGGAGGGGGTGACACAGGAGCTGGGCCTTCAGGGGCCAGTGGGGTCAGGCTCTGCAGGGGAGGTTGAAAGCTTAAGAAAGACCCACAGCTGGGGTGTTTGGGTGCAGCCAGTGCAGGATGAGCAAAGGGGGTGGGCAGGGAAAAATCTGGGAGGACTTGTATCTGGGTAGAGGGACAAGTGATGGGGGTGGTTGCTTCACTGCCCAGGCTGTGTGAGTTGCATTTTGGCCAGGGTGATTTATTTTGAATGAATGACAGTAAAGTAAAATAGCACCTTCTCTCATTGCTGAAAGACTAATTAACCAAACTGATGAACAGAGAAGTGATTGCAACTGTCACAAGAACCAAAATCCGCAGCCCACCCCAAACTGTTCAATGAATTCAGGCCTGCTGTTCAGCTCCAGGCTCTGCTGTTCAAGAAAAGCAGCTTGTTCAGAGGGACAGAGCCAGACCGCAGGGTCTGACCAAGCCAGGGCCTAAGCCCAGCTCCATCACCTCTTGGCACGTCTTTCAGATGATGAGCCTGTCTTGTGCCCTGTGCAAGGGGCAGAATCCCGTCACAGGCAGCAGGGTGAGGTCAAGAGAGTGCCCAGCACCGAGCCCACACGTGGCCGGTGCTCACTGCAGCTGCCTCGGCTCCCTCCTCAGATAGTGATTGGTGTCCCTCAAAGGATCGTGGCCCGTTCCGTCCGCCCAGGCCAGACCGGCTTCCAGGAGGCCTCCAAAGTGACCGTCACCGTGGGAGACAGAAGCTCTAACCTGAGAGGTAGAGAGTGAGGGGCTTGCTTGGTCTGGGGAGGGGCCCTGCCAAGCTCAAGGGCTCCTCATGCCCTTGTCTGCTGCGATTTTCTCTGCTTTTCCCACACAAACTCACCCCACAGCCAGAGAGAACACCTAAACCCCCCATGGGCCCATTCCTTCCAGCTTTTGAGAAATCCCAGTCCTCCACAAGTAGAGATGGTGCAAAGAGATCTTCCTAAAAGAGCCTGGCACCCAGAAACGTCCTGTTTCTGAGTCAGAAATGCCACTTTAGCCCTCGGGCACCCGAGTAAAGAAAGCCACCCTTTCTACCACTCATCCCAGCGGGTACTGACTTAGCAGGCCTCACTGCTGATTTGGGTGTTTGTAATTACCTCTTCTGACTCACGTGCAGAACATTCGACCCTGTCCCCTGCCCCTGACAGCCCTGGACAGCAGCTGTCAGAAATAAATACATCAATACAGGCTGTTTGGGTTTTGTTTTTGTTTTTTTGTTTGGTTGGTTCTTTTTGAAACCACTTAACCGGTAGGATTAAATATGGCTGTTCTTGTTCGGATTGATGAGGCAGCTTTACTGCATCCCAGTAACCTCTGTTTTCCCACCTCCGTGCACGAGGGCAGCTGCACTGTGCCGTTGCCAAAGTGATACTCAGTGTATTAGCGGAGAAGTGTTGCCCTCCTGATGCCCAGGAATAAATTGCCCATCTTCCCCTGCTGCCGGTGACAGAGGACGTGCATTAGTGGCCCGACCCACCTGCCGGGCTGCTGGATGCAGGCTCTCGCACAGATGCTGAAATTCCGATCTGAGGTTGCCCACCACTCAGAATGACCTTCCTCATCCTTATAGTCACCCTCAGCTTTTATAGTCTGTGGCACCACTGTGAAGCTTCCGGCTGCCCTGGGAGCCCCGTGCAGAAGGAGCGTGGGGCACAGGTGCCACTTCCCAGCCCAGCCAGCCTGGGCGTGGCGGCCAGTCGTCCTGGCCCAGGCCCTTCTTACCCACCTCCCGTCTCCAGGTGAGTGCTCCCCCACCCAGATGGAAGTCATAGAGACTCTGCACCCAGAATCGCTCATTAGCTGCCAGCTCCGGTTCAAGCAAGAGGTCTTCGATTTCCCAGCACGCGACATTTTCACAGCAGAACCGGGATTTGACACGACTCTGGGTAAGTTCGGGGGTTGAATGAGAAAATTGGCTCCCTTGAGGTGTTTGGCTCACAACAGCCATCTGCGTGGAGGCACCATCAGGAACCCAGCCCGGGGACAGATGCCACTACTCTGGCCTCTGGTTCCTTCCGGCCACCGGGAGGGGTTGGCAGTCCTGTGCTGTGTGATGGCCATTGTCCACAGCTGCCTACACACACACAGGAAGGACGTGCTTCGGAGTTGGAAGACCTGGGTTCAAGGTTCAAGACCTTCTGTGCTCTTTCTAGTGCTGAGCCAGTGGGTATTGAGGCTGTTTCCCTTGGTGAAATGGGCAGGAAGGTGCCTTGCTCTGCCTACATGAGAGAGCTGAGTGGTGCACGCGAGAGATGGCTGGAGGGGGCCTGGTTAACTAGTCAAGGGCCACACTGTGTGTCTCAGCATAACTGTTCCACCGTCCATGGAGCTGAAGGCTGGAACCCCAGTCTGGAGTGACCACCTGGACCCCCAGCATGCTGGCCCTGAGAAGAGTGGTCCCCCCCTGGGGTGCTTCAAGGGTTTAGGAGGATAGTTCCTGTGACATGCTTAGCACAGTGCCCAGCACACACTCCTAGGAGTCCTCAATGGTAGCTGCCAATGTCATGATAATGATTGTTGATGAGCATTTGGCCCATTTTTCCATTCCTTCCAAGAACATGCAGCCCAGTCTTAATTAGGAGGAGTTAGCAACAGCATGATGCCAGGCCATAAGCCCAGCTGCAGCTCCCCGTGGCCCGGGTCAGCACCTAGGCCTCTGCCTAGGATGCAGGAGGTACATCCTCAGGGCACATCGCATGTGGGGCCCAAGCTTTGGGCTTGGCACAGAGCAGGCAGTGGGTGGTCCTATGCCCTATTTATTCCCTAAATGGTGCCATGAGGGGTGCAATGCTAGTTCGGTAAGGAGGCTGACTCACTGAGGGTGCTTGCCTGGCATGGGCACAGAAGGGACTCCAGTGCAGGCACCCTGGTTCCAGGCTTGGAGGGGCCTTCCAGGGCAGCACTCAAGTGTTCATTTAACTCGTTTATCTACTCAGGGCCAGGCATAGAGGATCCAACAGGTACCAAAATAGTCCTGATCCACACCCTCCCAGAACTTTCTGCTGCATCTGGGGCCATAGGCTGTGCTGGGCGTGAGCCCCAGCTGACCTGTAGCCCAGCATCGATCGGGTCATGATGTCTGTTCATCATTTACTCACTGGCACTCTGAGCCAGGATGGCTGGGCCCTGAGATGCAGAGCTGGCCCCCATGTTCCTACTCCCAGGAACGATAGGGACCTGATGAACAGAGCATTCTGAGAAGGGAGCGAGAGTGCTGGTCACAGAAAGGGTGCCCAAGCTGGACTGGGGGTACCAAAGAGGGACATCCCTGGAGGGTCCAGGAGGAGGTGATGCCTCACCTGAGCTCTGAAGGATGAGTAGGAGCTGTCCAGTTAGAAAAGCAAGGAGGAAGTGTAGCATCAGGGCATGGGTGGGAGAGGGGACAGACAGTGTGGAACACCCTTGTCTGCACAGGCCGGTACCTCTGCTTGGTCACGATGCACAGGCTGACGGACAAGCAACTGAAACACCTCAGCATGAAGAAGACGGCACTGCTGGTCACTGCCTCCATCCCGGGCAGCCACATCTCTGGAGAGCATGTGGGCGCCGAGGTGCCCTTCAGCCCAGGGCTATACACTGACCAGGCTGAAATCCTTTTGAGCAACCACTACACCAGCTCCGAGGTCAAGGTCTTTGGTGCCATGGAGATTCTCGAGAACCTGGAGGTGAGTGGCATCCGCACACAAACCAGGGGCCTTTGAAAGGACCAGGAGGAGGCAGGGAGTTCTGGGTAGAACATAGAAGCCCTGGACCACCTTTCTTTAAAATTAAAACTTAAAAATAAAAGTAAATACTCTTTATCCTTTTCTTTGTTTCCACAGCACCACTGTTACCTGTGAGCCTGTATAATTGTGTTAATTACTGTGATTTCTAGAAGTCTTCCCCAGCCAGGAGTTAAGCATGGGAGGGCAGTACTTAGCATAGGGCTTACCTAGTACCTGCTAGTGTTCAGTGAACATTTAGTATGTTCGATGAATGAAGTCAGTGCAGGGATGCGCGCTGCCATGGGGCAGGGGGAATAGCTCCAGTCTCTAACCTGTCACTGCCTCCTGCACAACTGTACTGAGCTCTGGGCCTCAGTTTCTCCATCTGCTGATGCTGGATGAATGATGTCCTGGGTCCTACCACCCAGCAAGCTGGGAGGAGACCTGGGGTGATGTGGTGAAGAGGTTTTTGGCTCCTCTGTTCACTCCATCCATGTCTCACTGCCGCAAATGTGGCTGAATATTCTTGGAGCAAGACAGGGATGAATCCACTGCTGGTGACGGAAGGCCTGCCAGGCCCTGGGGTTTGAGCTGCTGGCAATCGGCCATTAACAGAGCTCCAGGCTGTTCCCTTGGAAAGTTGGCGTTTGGTGATAGTTCATGTTAGTTTAGCATTTTTTTAAAGAGCACTGGATTAGAATTCAATGATATTGATTTGTCCTTTCCTCAAAAACACTCCACGTACACACGGTGTGCTCCTTCCCTGACTTTGCAGATTTCACGCTGTCGGTTAGAAGTACCCAGGCATCATCACTGGCCTGGGAAGTGGGGCTGGGGAGGGGTCTTCACCCCTAGCCTTCAGGAGGGGAGCACAGCATGTCAGACAGCAGCGAGGGTGCAGCTCTCCAGCCCTGACGTCTCTCCCAGGTGAAATCAGGGTCCCCAGCTGTGCTGGCCTTTGAGAAGGAGAAGTCTTTGGGGCTCCCCAGCTTCATCACCTACACAGTCGGCATCTCAGATCCTGCGGCCGGCAGCCAAGGGCCTCTGTCCACCGCCTTGACCTTCTCCAGCCCCATGACTAACCAAGCCATCACCATTCCGGTCACCGTGGCCTTTGTGATGGATCGCCGAGGGCCTGGTCCTCGTGAGTCATGGGATGGGACACAGCTGGGCTGGACCTGGGCAGGGAGGGCTGGGCTGGGTCGTCTCAGTTGTTTTTGGGAAACTGGGGGTGTCAAGAACTGGACAACTCAAAACTACAGAATGTCCTGCAAGGCAAATATCACTCATTCAAGCAGCCATGTGCACTTTGCTTCCCCATCTATTCTCAACCTGGCAGCCAGAGGGATCCTGTTGAAATGTGACTAGGTCATGCCCCTCCTCGCTCAAAATTCTGCTATGGCTCCCACCTCCCTCATGAAGTAAAGCCCAAGTCTCTGCAGCGTCTTGAAAGGCCCTACATAATCTGCCTTCCTGACCCAGTTATGCTTATCTCCCCCTTGAACACCTTGCTCCAGCCACTCTGGCCTCCTTCCTCTTTGGGAAGCCAAAGAGGCTTAGCCCCCAGCTAAGCCCTTGGCATTCACTCTTCCCTCTGCCTGGGATGCCTTCCCCCCTTGGCCAACACTCCCACCTCCATCAAACCAACCTTCCCTCAGACATTCTCTGCTCATGAAATAGGAAACCTTGAACTTGACTTCCACTCAAACCCTTCTTCTTCCATAGCACTATTCTCAGCTGTCAGCCTGTAGAATAATTAGTACAGTAGCTTGGGTTTCTACCAGTCTTCCCCAACTAGAGACTAAGTGCTGTATGTGGGGACAGCGCTTAGAACAAGGCCCACCTGACATACAGCAGGTGCTCAGTAATGGATGATTCATCGATTCTGTAGTCATTATTAGCACCTGTTGTGTGCCAGCCCCTGTGCTGGACAGAGGCCTGAGAAGCCTCAAATAGGGCATGGATTATAAACACAGTAAAAAAGAAATGATTCTAAATGTGGCTTCTTCTTAATGTGGCTGAAGAAGTGGGCGGCACCCAGAGGGGGTGGGTGATTATACCTCTGCTGGCTGGAGGGTGTAGTTCAAAGGGGCATGGAAGGATGAGTAGGCAGGGGGAGGGTGATGCAGTCAGAAGGACCCTGGGGCGATGTGCTGGATGAGGAGCCTTGAACGCCAGGCCAGGGGTTCAGGCTTTTTCTTGAGAGCAGGGAATAGCCAGGTCAGGTGTGGCTGGGAGCAAAGGGATGGGGTCAGATCAGGGTCAAGGGCACTTGAAGAGGTCCCGCCTTCTTCCTACCAAGCAGGGATGTGTCCTGACCCAGGACAGCCCGGTGAGGGTGCAGGAGGGATGCAGGTTCAGGTAGAGGGAGATAGAAGAGGAAGCCACTGTCTGGGCCACCCTGGGGCGGGGCCCCAAGAGGAGGGGTGGGCTCCCTTGGTCCATGGGCTTCGGGTCTGTCCAGTACCTTTGCCCAACCCTGACTTCCATTGTCATGCCTGCAGCTCATAGCTTGACATTTTCAACACTGCCTTGCCTTTCCGGGCAACTTGGCTGACTCTCGGGCAGCCCACACCCTCTGGACTCCCCTGGACTCCCCCGGACAGGTCTGTCCTTCCTTGGAACGGGTATGGACCCTTAACCCACTCCAAGGAAGCAGGGCCTCAGGTGGAACCAGGTCGGTTCGAGTGGCCCAAGATGGAATAGGACAGAGCACTGGGGAGACAGCCCCCCAGGGCCAGATGCGGCCCCAGGCCCAGGGCAGGCCACCTCACCCTCTGACCGCACACAGACACGAGGGAACTCGGTGGGTTGGTTTGGTGACCTGTCTTTCCATTGATCGCAGACGGAGCCAGCCTCTTTCAGCACTTCCTGGACTCCTACCAAGTCATGTTCTTCACACTCTTTGCCCTGCTGGCTGGGACTGCTGTCATGATCATAGGTGAGGAGGGCTGCCTTGTGTCCCCTGGTGGCTCCCCACCCCCACCCCAACGCTAACCAGCCCTGTGCTCCTGCAGCCTACCACACGGTCTGCGCGCCTCGGGAGCTCACCGCACCTCCAGCCTTCTCCCCGCGAGCCAGCCCTCGCCACAGCCCCCATTGTGAGTAGCCACCTGTGGCTGCGGGAGGAAGCAGGGATCGGGGCCCCAAACCCCCAGTCTCAGAAGCTCTGGCCCTGGGCAGTAGTGGCAGCTGAGGTGTGAGGCCCAGAAGGCAGACCTGGATGCTGGGGAGGGGGACAATATGCCGGCCCTGGGCCAGGAGAGCTTTCCCCGGGCCAAACCTCGCAGCGTGGAGGGCTGGCGGCCGGGACCTGTCTCTGCAGGTGGCTGGGACTGGCTCCTACCTGCCGGGCTGCTGCAGAGGGCTCTGAGCTGGGTCAGACCTGTTGACTTGGAGGTGGGGGTTCTGGACTGGCCTGATGACGGATTTCCCCGATGGAGAAGAATCACAAGGGCCCGTCTTCCTCATGGTCCAGTTGTCTCTGGTGACCCTGGGCAATTCCACGGGACACCTCTGAGAACTGCAGTGCCCGGCCAGGAGGGCACATGGCAGCCTTTCTTGTCTTCTGTTTTCCATCTGAGGCTTCTCTCCCCTGAACAGGTTTTTGCTGACCTAAGGGGGCATGGGAGGCTTCAAAGAGTCTGAATTTTGGGGAAGAGAACAGTTTTGTATAGGGTTGCATTTTCCTGGTGACCAGATCCCACATGCATTCTGGACCCCTAGAACCATAGCCTTCCACAAGCATTCCCCAGCCGTCCTTGCAGCAGGCACTGCCCCTTTCTCACCCCGTCTCCCCATGCACCCCTCCCTCTGTGTGCTGGAACCACTGCGGAATACTGGCATTTTCTCTCGAACACTCCAGAGACTTCTGCACACAGGGGAGTCTTTGTTCATGCAGCTTTCTCTGCCCAGGAGCGTGGTCCTGCCCAGGTGCACAGGCCCTTGTCCCCACACTCCCTGGGGACCCACGGACACTTCCATGTGGCCCTGAGACCCACTACGTGTCCTCCCCCACAGGTCTGCTATGGGAGGTCAGGGCCTATGCTCCAGGCCTCTCTGCATGTCCAGTCATCACACGTTCCTTGGGTGACATCTCTTCGCCAGCACAGGGCTGCCTGGGGGGGGCCCGGGCCTGGCGGGTGGCCGAGGTAGGCAGCCGACACTTCCTCAGCCGCTGTTCGGCACAGCCGCTGAGGAATGCCCGGCTCTCCCGTTTGCTCTGTCGCTCACGCCGTCTCTCTTTCCACCCTAGATTTCGCTGCCTCGTCACCGACGCCTTTCAACGCGCTGCCTCCCAGCCGCAGAGCCAGCCCGCCCTCAGGGCTGTGGAGCCCCGCATACACCTCGCACTAGTCAGCGGGCCCAGGTCCTGATGCCCCTGTGCCCCCGCGGTGGGGACAGCCCCGCTCAGCTCGACCCGGAGCCCAGGCCCCCTCGCTGGCTGCTCTGTGGTGTCCTGTAGGCTCTGCTTATTCTTACACGTCGGAGTTGCCGCTGGCTTTGTTTGGTTTTGTTCCTAGCCTTTGCTAAGACTTTGGCTCATTCCTTTATGCCTGGTTGTCGAGGGTTTCCGGACAACGTGCAGCCATGCTTTTCTTCCCCTGCCGTCTCTAGAACCACTCTCTTCTCAAGACTTCGAGCACGCAGAAGCTCCGTTTACTAGGAGGGGATGTTACTGCGGTGGCCTCAGGGAAAGGACTTTTTAATTACTTCTTAATTTGTGTGGGGTTCCCCCCGACCATGTGGAAACTTCACCCCTAGTCTGGCTCCTGCTAGGAAATGAGGGGAGTGAACACATGTGAATGTCAGGTGCTCACCCCGTGACTGCACAGAAGCCTTAGGAACGCAGCGATGGGGACCCCACGTTGGCTCCCCCTGCCCTGGGGGACACTAAGGGGCCACAGGAGCTGCGAGCCAGGCTACTTTTTGCCCCTCTGTGGGCCACTGTGAATCAATGGCATCCTCTGTTTCTGTTTCCTAAGCATGGAAACGTCTCCTGGACTGGGCCGCAGCCCCAGTGGGATGTTTGGTGGCATCTGGTTCCTTTTCCTTCTCCCCGTGTCTCTGCCCACCTAAGGGACATGGGGATCCTAGTTAGGAAAACATCCTTGAGCCAGAGGCCGGGATCTTTCCTTCTGTTTGTTCTTCTGGAGAAGCCACTGTGTTCCACCCAAGCACAAAGACCCAGTGTTACCTGTTCCCCCTTTTGTACTATGGTCATGCACCTCCGCAGACCTGAGCCTCCGGCCCGCCCGGCGCGGGACCGGTCTCCCCGTGGCAGCACCCTGCCGGGCCACGGAGCCCGACCCTGGCCAGTGAGGAGGGTGGGCCTGCCTTCCGGGAAGGGGCCCTCCTCCTTCCCAGCCCCTTGTCCCTGCAGCGTCCGAGGCCTCCGAGCCAAGCGCCGTGCCACTCTCAGGAAGAACTGGAGACGCATCCCAGAGCCAGGCACGCGTGCTCACCGTGTGCGGGAGTCATCCGCTCAGCTCCAAGCCGCACATGGGAGTCCACTTCAGGCCTCCAGGGCTGGGCTGTGCGATTTATTTTTCTAAAGCTGGAGACAGGAAGAATTGTGCCTTTGCATATTACTTAAGCTCAAACTGACAACTTCGATGTAAATAGGCGCATTTCTATTGGGTTTATTTAATAAAGCTCTATATCATTTCTTACGAGGGGCGTGCTCATGGCTGGAACTGCATGCGTGCTGCCCGGGAGGGACCCAGGCTCTGGTGACTTTGTTTCTGGTCGCGGGGGCTTGGGGAGCAGTCCGTCCTGCTGCCCCAGTGCGCCACTCCTCCCTTCTCTGGCTGGCCACCAAGGCCTCCCTCCCTGCTGTCGTCCCCTGGCTGCCAGCCCAGGGTCCCCAGAGGTGCCCGAGGATGGGGCCCTGCCCACACGTCACTGGCTAGCCCCACGGCCCCCCTTTGTCTCTCTCTCTCTCCCTTGGGCACCTCTCACTCTGCATCTGTCCCTTCCTCCTGTCACCCTATTTTCACCCCTGCTCTCAGAAGCTGACCTCCCTGAGGCCACCACTCCCCACACTGACTCCAGCCTGGACTCCACCCGCCCTGCCCACCAGCACCTGCCTCCACGTCCCCAGCCCCTCGCCCTCTGCCTGTCCCAGTGCTTACTCCCCTCAGGGATGGTCCTCTGCCCCCTGCGACCCCCAGGGCCTAGCCTTCTGCCTTCACAGAGCACGCACCTGGGCGCACCCGGGGCCCAAGGTTCTGCAGTCCTGCGTCACGGGTGTGGAAGTGGAGCAGAGGCCTGGAGAGACCAGGTGGCCGCCCAAGGCAGGCAGGCCACCCAGAAGAGCTTCTGGCAGAGGCCGCCCGTCCCCCCACATCACCTACCTTCTTCCGCGGGCCCAGACCCCTGGCTCGGGGTTGGGTGGACAGTGACCACAGTACCGTCAAGGTCTCCCAGCCCTTTAGGCTGCCGGAAAGGCAGCATGCAGCTGCGTTGTGGGGCCAAAGCATGAGCATGGTGTCCCATGCAGCTCCTGAAATGGACTCACAGGAGGTGCGCCCCCACCTGGCCAGGCAGGCTGCGTGCGGGCGACCCGAATAGCTAGGCCGCTGGCTGGGGAGCCTGTGCCTGGACGCAGGACAGCCTCCCTTGACATGAGAGAGGACGCTCCCCACAGCTTCAGGATCCAGTGGGTCTTCCGCTGCAGCCAAACCTAATCCCCAGCGATTCAGTGGCAGCCCCTGACAGCAAGCCTGGCGCTCGGCTCCCCGCCCGCCTCCTGCAGGCCACAGAGCCAGAGCCGGAGCTCCGCTCCCACCCGCACCGTGGACACTCGCCCCTGCACACTGAGGTCCCCTCCCCAGACCCTCCCCGCCCACACCCTACATCGGGCCTGTCTCTCCGTGCCCGCGGATCTACCATCCCCAGCAGCCTCCCTGCCCCGGTGGCTCCTCATCTCCGCTGCCCCATCTCCCCAGCCAGCTGCTCACAGGCCTGACCATCACGCCCTCCTGCTTCAACCCTGCAACGGTCCTTGTGGCCCCTCGGTACACACCCAGCAAACTGCAGTTTCCAGACAGGCTCAGCCCCTTCCCCTCTGCTCTTTATCCTCAGGGAGAGGCCGCCACCTAGGCTATCCCCCCACCCCAGGTCCTGGGGCTTTGGTACCAGCCAGGGCTGGGGTGGGTCCTGCACCCACCTTCTCCCTCCTGCATGCTGCTCTGGTCTCTTCCCCTCTCTGGGCCTCAGTTTTCTCCTCTGTGAAGTGGGCACAGCGGTGCCTGCAGAGTTCCTATAAAACTAAGCAAGAAGCCAGGTGTGAAGCCTTCCTTTTGGGCAGTGGGCTGGTGAACAGGGTGTCCTCTCTCCCAGAGTAAATGGCTGATCTGGCTCTCGGAGGGGATGATGGGGGAGGGAGAAGCGGGCCGGGGGTGTGGGGAGGAGGCCCCAGCTCCCCGTGGGAGGCTCTGTGTGGCAGATCTGGCACTGAGGGCCCCGGGCAATGGGGGTGACAGGGCACAGACATGCTTAGCGGCTAAGTGCCAACTTTAGGACGTGTGAGCCCCAGTCATGGCCTGCCCGCGCTGGGAAGCTGTGTGTGGAAGCTAAGAAGCTAAAAGCACCGTCAGTGCCCCAGGCCTCATTCCCCGGATTGGGAAATGAGGAAGACACTGTCCTCGCAAGGATCCTGTGAGGACAAAATGAGCTGATAGACGGGAGGCGCTGTGTCCACATATGCTGCTGTCACTGTTGTTGGGAAAAGCTGGCACGGGGCCCATGAGGGTCCAGATGGAGAAAGAGCGTTCATTTGGAGAATGGCGAGATAGACAGCAGGTGAGAAAGAGAGAGGGTGCTCCCCTAGCGCCCTGGCCCTCTGTTGTCATGCCCAATGCTGTGTTGCAATTGTCGGACCTCACTATCCCCAGCTGGGACCTCCCTGAGGCCGGTTCTACTACGGCCCCGGGACCTGGCACACAAGAAGACCTAGCTAGAAAGCATTCAATCAACGTCCTGTGTTCAGCACAGGGCCTGCCTGACATGCAGCACTCGGTAAGTGTCAGTATTGCCTTCAGGGAGGCCCCCTCAGCAACACAAGACGGCTGCCAAGATCCAGGCATCACATCACATCCAGACATGGCGGCATCCAGAAGAAGAGAAAAGGCAAGAGACAAGCTCTCCCTGTCTCCTGAGCACTAAAGACTTCGTTCTGGAAGGCTCCTCAGCAGACAGCTCCCTTCCTATCTATAGCTGGGGTGGGCTCTGATGGCCATTCTGGTCCCATGGCTAGTGAGGGCGATGGGATGGTCGTGTCCATGTGGCCCATCAGGCTGACTGGATGTCAGCGTGTCAACCCTCTCAACTGGTTTCGGATCCAAATAGAAAGGCCTCAGCCTCTGCTCAGTTGGTTTTCTCTCTGATAATGGCATTTTCCTCCCTTTACCCATCTCGGATACTCTAGAGTTAGCCAGACACACGGGTGGGAAGCCTGGGCCTTACCTGCAGAGGTGAACACCATCTTAAAGCACACACGGCGCAGATGCATGTGCTGCCGGAAGCAGGCCGACCTTGCCAGAAGTGAGGCATTGACAAAACCAGAGGACGCACAGCACATTCAGCTTTCAGCTCCCAAACTAACCATGCTACTTTCGCTCTCTAAAGGGTGCCAAAAAATGCTTTTAGCACCATTTAGCACTAAAAATATAGTATTGCATATAGTTTTTTTTTTCTCCAGATTTCCTAAGTTTGGACAAAAATTAACTCTCTGTGCCCATTTCTCCCTGCTTCTGTGTGTGTGTGTGTGTGTGTGTGTGTGTGTGTCTTGGGTGCTCTGGAAATGTTCCATCTCAAGGTCTGATGGAATGGCTAGGGGATGGGGGGTGAAGGTCTGGGCTAGTGGGGAGTGTGTGAAGCTTAGAGATCAGGTGGCCAGGAGTCTGGCCTACTTGCTGGAGCTAGGGGGAATCATTCCACCTTTCCAGGCTGTGCCTCATTCCACAAAGCGGCCATCCTGATATCTGTCCTGCCCCCCGCCCACCGGCGGAAAGCAGGTGCGCTATTATTCCAGGCTTCTCCCTCTTTATCTG
The DNA here is from genome assembly GCF_011100685.1 of Canis lupus familiaris. Taxonomy (NCBI): domain Eukaryota; kingdom Metazoa; phylum Chordata; class Mammalia; order Carnivora; family Canidae; genus Canis; species Canis lupus. The sequence continues at coordinate 3,661,354 of NC_049241.1, read as the reverse complement.
CACGCCCTCCTGCACATAAGTCTGCAGAGCCGCCCCCCGGAGCTGAAGCGTACGCCCTCCCCATGGGCCTTGGCCATGATCCTGTGACTCGCTTCAGTTGGTAGGATGTGGTAGAAATGACAGCACGTCAGCTCAGAGTCTGGGCTTAAGGAGGCCTCAAGCTTCCCTTGGCCCTTCTTGTGCTTCTGCCAATGACGTAATAAGGAAGCTCAGCAGCTGCTGGTGCAAGGAGGAGAGACACCTAAAAGGGATCTGAAATGAATCTGTCCATCCTGGATCAAATGATCAGCAGGCCCATGACTTGATAAATGACAGTTGTGAAAAACCACTGACTTTGGGGACAGTTTGTTAGGCAGCATTCCTATGGCAGTAGGTGACTGCTACAAAATGTGATATGGATTCCCCTCTGGCTGCCACTGAGGGCCAGCTTCCTGCCGCTTGTCACAGAGTCTGACTGACATAGCCGGGCCTTGGGTGGGGCCCCCTCAGTCCATCCTGTTGGGATTTTCCGGGTGGCCCTGGCAAACGACTGGAAAGGCACCAGGCCTGGCACTCAGGCAGGAGCATCCAAAGACGAAGGACACGGAAAGGCTGTCTGGTGCAGGGCCTTCCCCTCCCGAGTTTCAATTTCCTCCACCTAGCTGGGGGGACGCCATCAGCCACATGTTCAAGGCTGCCAGAGATCGATGGAAACATGGCTCTGAAGGACCCCCTTGCTCCATCAGTGTGGGTCCTGTACCCAAACAAAAACTGTGGAGGTGGGACCACACAGGGAAGGATGTGTTTGGGATGGTTCGTTGAATGAATACAAGAAGGAGCCTCACTGAAGGGCTCAGTGACATGTGGGTTTTCCCCCATCACGGGCTCTAGTTTTCTGGAACCCTGAGCTTCAGGCCAGTGGGCAGAGGACCCAGGCTGAGAGAGGCAGGTGGTGGCTGAAATTCTTAAGTCCATTTCACTGCAAAGGCTCATATGGGGTAGGGCCCCTGCCCTGGCCTCTGCCCAACCACTTCCCCCAGCCACCTCCATGCCGCCTGGCCCAGGGCCAAGCAAAGCCAGCCTGGCAGGTAGCCACCACCTCCCACAGCCAGCCGTGGCTCCCTGGGGCGAGTGTAGCCATTAGAAGAGGCCTCGGGCTGCACAAGCAAGTAAGGCTGCTGACCTCCACTGTACCGCCCCTGCACCACGCACATACCACACTTCCCCATCTCTAGCTTGCTTTGTCGTCACCTCAGCGATTCACGGATGGGTAAACTGAGGCACACAAAGTCACACCTTGTGTAACCTCTTCTGGCGTCTCACAACTGGCAAATGGTGGAAGCAGAATTCAAATCCACGCAGGCGGGCATCAAGGTTTCCTGTTCCACAGCAGTTCCTGCCTGTGCCCACCTGGAATGGATGGTGAGGGCATCCACTCTGGGGCGGCGGGTGCTGTGTGGCCAGGGAGCCAAGGTCTGCACTCCCTCCCTTCTGAGCACCTCTTCTTCAGACTATCTCATGGGTCATTTTATTTTTTCATAAGGAAAAAACCTGAATACCAAAAAGTACAAAGAATGGTAGGACAGCCTCCTGTGCCTTCCACTCGGTGTGGCCACACCAGGCTGTGGTGGCAGTGGTGTTTAAAAACAAAAACAGGGCAGCCCCGGTGGCTCAGCGGTTTAGTGCTGCCTTCAGCCCAGGGCCTGATCCTGGAGACCCGGGATCGAGTCCCATGTCGGGCTCCCTGCAGGGAGCCTGCGTCTCTCTCTGCCTGTGTCCTCTGCCTCTCTCTGTCTCTGTCTCTCTCTGTGTCTCTCATTAATAAATAAATTTTTAAAAATCTTTAAAAAAAACAAAAACAAACCACAAATATGACTCAAGTTTCACTTACCCTCTGCCTTTGCTGCCTTCCCTTCCTTTTCAGAGGCAGCTACCTTTATAAATCACAACATATCCTTCCAAAGCAACATTTATTGTCAATAATAAGCATCAGTAAATAAAATATTGCTCTTTTGTGTGTATTTTCATAACTTTGCATGACGGTGACGATATATTATCTCATTCGGCTCTTGTTTCTTTCTCCAGATGTCATGTCATTTATCATAAAGCTTCATTTCAATTTAATTCTTCATTCCCCTATCGTTGGGCAGCAAGTTTTTGTTGTACTGAGTAGTGCTCCAGCGAATGTTCCTGTACAAGGCTCCATGGGCCCAGGGGCCGGAGTTTCTCAGGGGGCATGTCAAGGTAGGGAGCTGCTGAGGCAAAGGGTGTGTCTGTTATCAGCTTTCCTCAATGCTGCTAAATTCATTTCCAAAGCATTGCACGGTTCTCACACCCACCAGCTGGATGCAAGAGATTCTATTCCCCCTGTCCTTGTCAGCACGTCACATTGCCATCCAGGTATATTTATTTTTGCTGGTTTGGTAAGTGAAGTTAAATTTTATAAATTTAATTCAAATTCTTGGATCCCCACCAAAGGTGAATTTTTTTGTTTGTATATTGGCCATTATATTTTTCTCTGTGAACTGCCTATGCTCCACTCAAATGCTGATTTAAAAAAACAAAACAAAACTTTGTCACTCCAAAAGGACAAGTGACAAAATGCTAGGGCGCCTGGGTGGCTCAGCCGATTAAGCATCTGATTCTTGGTTTTGGCTCAGGTGGTGATCTCATGGGTCATGGGCCTGAGCCCCGCTTTGGGCTCCATGATCAGCACAGAGTCTGCTTGGGATTTTCTGCCTCTCCTTCTCCTTCTGCCTCTACCCCACTCATGCGCGCTCTCTCAAATAAACAAATAAATAAAATCGTTTGTTTTTTTTTTAAGAAAAGAGAAATACTATAAAATACCTACTCATGTACCCAACTTTGTATTCAATGTATCAGTTAGCTGTTGCTGTGTAACAAATTCACCCCCCCATCTCAGTGACCTGGATCAGCTAACATTAATTATTTCTGATGAGTCCAGTGATCAGCTAATCTAGCCTGGGCTTAGTTGGGAGTGTCTCTACTCTGTGTGTCTCTCATCCTCCTCCCAGGACCCACAGGCTGGGTGACACATGTCCTCCTCATGGTGACAACCTAGGGAAGAGAACAAGCGGGAACACCATCCAGCTTCTTGAGGGCTAGGCCAGGACTGGCGTACCATCCTCTGAACTTCATCCTATTGGACAAAACAAGTCACATGTCTGGACCTAGAATCAGGGCCTGGAGAATAGACTCACCCTTTGCTGGGAGGCCCTACAAAGCCACATGGCACAGGGTGTGAAAGGAGGGGTGAAGAATCAAGGTCATTGATGCAAATTCATCACGGTTGCCTTTTATGTATTGATCAGTGGTGGCTTGTATTTGAGATACACATTGATATTTTACATATTGATATTTTGTCTGAGGTCTTAAGCTTCTGAAATAAAATTTTGAAGCCCGTTGATCCAGTTCAATTCCCTCACTGTGCAGATGGGAACAGTGAGGCCCAGAGACGGGAAGCGACTAGCCCAGGGTCGTAACTGAGTCACACACCATGTCCTAGCCCCTTTCCCTGACATTTAAGGTCCCCACCCAGCCGGGTGCTGGCCTCCGCAGCTGAGACAGCTCGCACGGGTATAGGAACGAATCCCTGTGAGCATGTTATCCTGTGATTAATTCTCAAGGAGCCAGTTAAGATCTACAATTTTTACATCAAGTAAAGTGAGCAATCACCGTTAAAGAGGGAGAAAAGGAAGAAAACAAAACCCGAGACCATGGGTTTGGTGATCATCTATTATTTAGTTAAGTTTTATGTTGTATGTAATTAGCAAATAAAATTCTGTGGAGGATTTCATTAGCAGCCTCATCAGGTGACCACTTTCATTTGGGGAGTATTTACTGAAAGCAAATAAAGCCCGTTTATAAGAGTCAGGAAAATGCAATCCGAGGGACCCATTGCTTCACTGCATTAAGGCATAATCATCCCAGGGCAGCGACGCTGCCTCCCTGGGCGCCCTTCCCCATGGAGATGACGTGAGGCAAAGGCAGCAGCCCAGAGCTTGGTGGACAGGCCCAGGCACTGAAGACAATGCCCGCCTCGGCCACCGGCCAGCCAGGTGACCTTGACCCTGGGTAAGTCACATCATCTCTCTGAGCGCAGTGGGAGCAGACATTTGGTGCTTGAATACATGGTCTCAGGAGCCACAACTCATCCCCTCTCGGAAACTTTCCCCACTGTCCCCTCAGCCAGCTGCCGACTGAGCAAATTGGTAATCCAGCACGGGCTTGTCACCATGACAGGCCAGGTAGATGTCACGCCCAACGAGCTGGTAGTGGGGCTGTGACCTGGGTGCATGGCTTCACCTGCTTGACTCCGGCCACCACGTGGGGAATAAAGGCCAGTGGCACCATTTCTCGTGGTTTTCTAGAGATTCCCAAAATCCAGATTTGGGGGCTGTGGGGATAAAACCTTCCACTTTATAAATAGTGGTAATAAAATTCAAGGTTAAAGAGTAGAGAAAAGCAACTCGTGTGGGTCAAAGAAACCCACCCTCAGTCCACCAGGTTTCAACCTGAATTTCATAAATGGTAAAATTCTATGCACGTATCTCCATGCTCCCTCCCTGTGGCCCCCGCAGACATGGCCAATCGCTCTGAGCCCTCGTTCCCACTCCTCCCACTCTGCTCAGACAGGACTTAATCTGGCAGCCGGAGCCAGTCAGCTGGCGTTGACGAGGAGCCCTTCATCTTAGAGATGGACAAGGACTGGTCTTAGCTCACCCATAATGAAAGATGTGAGCTATTTCACTGCATTAAGGCATAAACATCCCAGGGCAGCGGCGCTCCCTCCCTGGGGGCCCCATGACAAGCCAGGTAGCAGATGAGAAGGCTTTTCTCTGGCAACCTGCCCGGGATGGACACAGATAGAGGAGGAGACAGGGTGGCCAAAAGATCCTGTGTATGCTAGAAGGGTTTTTTTTTTTTTTTACCCCCATTAAAAATTACAGGTTTGGAGCTGAAGCATCTTAAAATGCAGAAGGAGAAGGGGATGGCTGCAACCCCAGCTCCCTGCTCCTACCACCCACAGGTCCCGAAGGCAGTGGGCAAGAGGACTTCATGGGGTGGGGGGTAAGGGAGTTCAAATATGTAAGTGTAATCACTTTTTTGCTTTCAGGAACCACTGAAATGACCCTTCCCATCAGTGGGAGAGAACAATTATCAAGGGCTTTTTCTTAGATACCCAGGTTGAAGACTAATTCATGTTAGCTGCCAAGTCAATACTTCTGTTCCCTAAGCCAGGAAAGTTGAGTTGCTGTTATCACCTCCAAGGGATGTTGGCACTCTTTATCAATGCCCTGCTTGCCCATGTATTTATTCTCCAAGCATTTATTAGCTCAGGTTATGTGTTGGCAGCTTCCCAAGGAGCCAGCGGGGATGAGCGGAAGGGGAAGAGAGTGCAAGTCAGATGGGGCTTCTTTATGGAGGGGCTGGGAGGGAAACAGACAAGCATCTTCTATGGGATGGAAGTGCTAGAACCTCAGAGAAGGGAGGTGCCATATTGGTGGGTCAGAGAAGAGTCCTAGGAGGAGGCAACCTGGACTGTAACAGTCTCAGCAGAGGAACCAGTTTGAACCCAAGACCAGAAACTCACGTAGGGACAGTAAGCAGTGAGCAGTAGACAGGAACAGTTAGTAGCCTGGGTTTGAATACTCACCTGTTTGGAATGGAGCTGTGGCATATTGTGCTAGGTATAAAAAGCTCCCAGGGATCCCTGGGTGGCGCAGCGGTTTGGCGCCTGCCTTTGGCCCAGGGTGCGATCCTGGAGACCTGGGATCGAGTCCCACGTCGGGCTCCCGGTGCATGGAGCCTGCTTCTCCCTCTGCCTGTGTCTCTGCCTCTCTCTCTCTCTCTCTCTCTCTCTCTCTCTCTGTGACTATCATAAATAAATAAAAATTAAAAAAAAAAATCTCCCAGCTCCCAGCTCCCAGACTCAGGGAGGATGGCAAGTACTGACTTAGGATGATGGGATCACTAATTCAAACTACAAGCTCCCTGTCTCTCCCAGCCTTGTAACATCCCCCACACCCACCCCGGGGGACATGTGGCCTGCAAGGAGATGTTCTGAAGTCAGGACAGCCAAAGACAACTCAGCAAAACTCATTCTTTCCAATCTCCCTGGACTCTTTTTGAAAAGGTTTCTTACATTTTGAATTACGAAATGGATAAAACCCATTCAATAAAATTTCACGTAATTTCAGATTCTGAGAAGGATATTTAATTTGATAATTATAATCTATTTTGTCAAGTCATATCATAAAATATTCTAATTATGGTAGATGGTCATTGCATTTCATCCTGCAAAATGTTTAATACGTTCTATTTCCTATTGATAAAGGAATACCTTTAAATGTAGGGTGAAAAAAAATAAATGAATGTAGGGTGAGAAGCTATAGATGCCAACTTATAAAGGTTGGGGGAGGATACAGTTTTGTGAAAATTCTATGAAAGTCAAAAAAATTGTAAAATCTCTCCCATAGGCAATGGGGAGCCATGCCTGAGCAGGAATCTGGTGTGTTTGGGCTAAAAGAGGTCTCCTAGGGATAAATGTATGTGAGGCTCAGATGCCCTCACCCCTGATAGGTCAACTGGGGGAGTAGCTGGGCTGTCTCTGGGGAAAATAGGTGCCATTGCCTTGCTCTGCCCCTCTGTCCTTTATCCAGTCTCCTTTAGGCTTCTGCTTCTGGTTCTGACTATCTAGTCAGTCTCCTCCTCTCTCTGGGTCTCTGTGTCCCCCTGGGTTGTGATGAGGTGCTCGCAGCTCCGAGGGACTAAGGGTTCAAGGAAGGAGAAGCCCCAGTGCCCAGTCCTAGCTGCCCACTGAGCCGGGTCTCTGGGGAGCACATCTACTGCCCTCAAGGGACTGCCCTGTCCACACAGGGGAGAGGCTAAACCTCAGAGGGAGAGCTAAGCTGGTCTAGATGGGCTCAAGGGCCAGCTCCCCCCTCCCCCCCGCCAAACCCTGGCCTGATTTAGACAACAATGACCAATGTGAGGGTCTGAAGGACACCACAGGCAGCTCCTGGCTCTCCCTGCCTGATTCAGGACATCTAAGAGAGAGACTAGTCCTCTAGTTGACAACAGGGGAGTCCCCTGGGAGCCCCATCCCAAACCTGCTGGATCAGAACCTGCATGTCAACAAGACCACCCCCCCCCCCCCCGGGATTTGTATGCACTTTTCTAACTACAGGGTAATCTGAGCTAATTGAAGCAGAAACTACAGATAAGCGAGAAGAAAAGAAACATCACCCCAGCCCCTCTGCTGGTTGCTAACTCCATTTCAATGTGCTGTGCTTTCGTCCAAGATTTTTTTTTCCTTTATATATATGCATACAGAGAAATTGTTTCTCCTACAGAAATGTCAGCAAGCTGTAGAGATTTTGTAACCTACGTTCTTCATGCATGTAAATATATCACGGGCATCTTGCCATGTTGGCAAGTGTGGGTCTGTATCCATTAGTTATTCACTAATACATACGTCCTTTCAACAAATATTGAGCACCCCTTGTGTGCCAGGCATGGTGCTAGACTCTGGCTTACATCAGGAAACAAAACAGATCAGTTCTTACCTTTGTGGAGCTTATAGTCCAACTGGGGAGAAAGATAAATCGAGAATCACACCAGCCCAGGGACCATTGCAAATATAATGGGCTCCTGGAAGACCCATGTTATTGGAATTTCACCTGGACAGGGAGGGCACCCCCCACACACACCGAGGAAGTGATGATTGGGTTGGGATTTGAAGAGTGAGTAGTAGCTAACCAGGTAAGGAGGTGAGGGCAGAGTGATCTGGACAGGGGCAACAGTGCGTGCAAAGACTTGAGGTTGAAGGGGATGGGGCTATGATGGCAGACAGCGGGAGGAACAGCAGGTGCAGGCGGAGGCCAGCTGCGCGGCGTAGATGCAGCACAAGTCACTAAAGCCATCCCTGGGGATGGGCACTCGGCCTGCTTCTACCGTTTTACTCTTATAAATGTTTCCAGTGTTTTACTGTTCCCCAAGATGAACATCCTCATGCATATTGCTCTGTGCACTTGTCTGGTTATTTCCGTAGGATAACTTTCCCTAGGAAAACTTTCCTCTGAGTGGGCCTTGAGACTTGTTGAGCCAAAATCCCAACCTGGATGTAAATTCTGGAAGCTCCTCCATCAACGAGATCCCCTGACTCTGTGGCCGTTCCTGCTCCAGTCACATCAGTGGAGTCAACTCCGTTTGGCCTGGGACGGCCGGAGATGGGAACTAAAGTCCTGCTGAGGACACAAAGGGCAAATGCAGCTGAGGCTCCCTGCTGATAGGAGGGATGGTCCTCACAATCCTGAACGTCCATTATCCTCTCAGCCCAGCCTGCACTGGGCACGGGGGCCCTGGAAGGCCTCTAAACCACCCCTGCCCTGCCAGGGCTCACGGTCCAGTGTGGAGCCAGGCCAGAGTGGGAGGAGTCTTGAGGAAGCTCAGAGGAGGCCCCAGCCTAGTGTGGAGAGGGGATAGGTAGGGAGGGCTGCCTGGAAGAGGAGACACTTGTTCAGGCATCTTGATGGAATGGCAAAAGATTTTCTCGTGGACAAGAGAAAAAGAGAAGAGTCCCCAGGAAGAGGGAACAGCACTTGCCAAGTCGGCCAGGGGCAGTGGTGGTAGGTAGCAGGGAGGAGCACCAATGAGGTCAGGAGAGTGTTGAGATTGTGTGGCTAGGACAGGGCTTCTGTGGGTCTTCTGTAAACATTTAAGTGGGTGAAGTGAGGGGCGGGACCAGGCCACTGTCCTCCATGTGCAGCCTCTGGAACCAGAAGGCCTAGGTTTAAATCCTGACTCCACCTCTCTTGAGCTGTGTGACTGAGCAAGTTGCTGAACCTCTCCATGTCTCCATTTCCTTAGGGGGGAAATGGAAGCAGTAGTAATGCCTCCGTCATTTGGACTGATTTGAGATGAAATGAGTTAGTGAATGGGAAATCGTGGCAGAGCTCCTGGCATATAAAGGGCCAGTTGGATCCAAGGACAGGTCAGTCACCTCCCCACTCGGTTTCCGCAGCTACAGTGTGGGCAAAACGGAAGCTCTCTTGCAAGGGGCGCCTGTATATGTTCAACAACATCCGACACACACATGTTGTGTGTCCCCCTGCTAGGCACACTTGCTCCTCTCACAGGCTGACTCTACCTTGTGGAGACAGAAAAACCACACACATACAAGGTCATCTCAGAGATCATGGTCTGTGCCACAAGAAGCACAAAACCAGATTGTAGAAGAGAGGATGATGGCAACAATGGTGGGATGCCACTTCAGTCTGCAGTCAGGGAGGACTTCTGGAGCAGTGAGATTTGAGTTGAGATCTTAGTGTCAAGGAATCAGCAAAGATGGGGCAGGAAGAGTGCTCCAGACTGAAGGAACAGCACATGCAAAGGCCCTGAGGCGGGAACGCCAGCAGTGTGATCGTGGAATAGCAACGGGATGGTGTGCCTGGAATATGGCTGCCAGATTTAGCAAATAAAAATATAGAATACCCAGTTAAATTTCTAAAATGAGAATTTCAGAGAAGTAGCAAATGAGTTTTTAGTATAAGTGTGTCCCCAACGTGGCGTAGGACATACTTATAACTAAAAAAAAATCATTTGCCTTTCATTTGAAATTCCAGTTTAACTGGGCACCCTGTATTTCATCTGGCAATCCTAGGCGGGAGGTGGGGGGAGCAGGAGAGAGAGTTGGAGGAGATGAGTCAGCAGCGGAGGCTTGGCAGCCCGGGGGGAGGCGGCTGGGTTTTATTCTCAGGGTCAGGGTTAACAGGGGCCGTGGCCCCCAGCCTCCAACTTGGTCCCAGTGCTAACTGGGTGGGCGGGCGGTCTCCACTTAATGGAGGAAGCATCTGTCAGGGACCCCAGAACAAGTGATTCGAGTCACCCACGTTACGAAGAGCCCTCCAGAAGATGACTCATCCCAAGTAACAGACAAGAGCTGGGGCCGCACATGCTCCTCGGAGGCGAAAACATCCCTTATAGAAATGACAGGGAGGGGCGGCGGTCGGAGGTAGTACGGAGTGATGTTAAAATTAGAACAACCGTGTTCTCTTAATTAGAAATGCAGTTGGTGCCACATGAATCTGTAATGGGCTTCCTTGCGGAGTTCTGGAAGGGGGAGGCTGGACGGGGTCAGCTCTGTACATATTCATGAGGATCCAGGAGAGGGTGGGGGGTGTGAGGAGATGGGGGGCGACGTGGGCCTGCCTGCGGCCGGGAGAGGCAAGCAGGGAGGCCCGGGTGCTCATCCCCGCCCTGCCACCCACTGGGTGGTCCTCTGCGACCTCACGCCTGCCCTGCTCTCTCTGAGCCTCAGTTTCTCCACGTGCATAGGAGGAAGGCCCTGCACTGGGGGAGATGGAGGGAGGAGTGAGGTTCGGGAGGGCCCGAGGGAGGCAGTGACTCTGAGCCATCCTCCAGCAGAATCAGGGACTGTCACATGGGCTCTGCTGAATTCACAGACTCCGTGCTTGCCGAAGGAATAGTTGGATGAATGAATGCAAGTGGGCTCTTTGCAAACCCCTCCTTCTCTGTGGGCAGGGCTATTTTAAGATCTCCGCTGGGTCCTGTTTGGCATATCCACACCATGTCACGTCAAACATATTAAAAGGCACCCACATGCCTCATTAAATAGAATTTATATATAACTCTCCCAGCGCGGAGTTGAGATGCAATTGACTAGTTGACTAATGTTATGTTCTCTGGACATTTAATTAAACATTTATTCATTTTGACATGTTTGTCAGTGTGGTTTTTTCCCTCCTCTCCTCATCCCCCCTTAGCAAACATGTTCATGGGCCCCTGAGAGGCTGCAGACTTTAGGGGAGAAGTTCTTGTCCAAGGGCCTCAGGCTCCCCATCTGTGAAATGGGAGAGTTGCACGTTCCTCCCACAGGAGAGCAGCTCGTTAAAGCCACACCCCTCAGGGCACCTCCGAGTCCCTTGCAGAACTGGGTGATTTACATATTTCTCCAATTAAATGTATGGCTTCCAACATCCCCCACAGTTACACATCCTTATCTTACATTTAAAAGGCAGAGACTCAGGACGCTTTGGCAGCTTTGGCAGCTCAGCCTTCTACTCAGGTCGTGATCCCAGGGTCCAGGGATCGAGTCCCGCATCGGGCTCCCCACAGGGAGCCTGCTTCTCCCTCTACCTGTGTCTCTGCCTCTCTCTGTGTGTCTCTCATGAATAAATTGATAAAATCTTTTAAAAAAGAAAGAAAGAAAGCCAGAGACTCTGGGTGAGGCTTAGACAAGCCCAGTGGGGCCCTAGGACCCCTGAGACCAAGTCCCCAAGGTCGTTTGAGGTGTGGACAGAAAAAGCACCCCAAACAACAAAGGATGCTGGGGGGGGGGGGTCTCTGCTTCAGTCCTTCTGATTATATGAAAGAGAAGGGCTCAGCTATGTGCTAATAGGTCTGTTAATCCAGAAAGAACAGGCCTCAACTCACAGTGTAGAAAGACAACAGTTTTTATCCAGATATTAACATTTTTTTCATTCCCTTTTATTCTATGGATTGCTTTCTAATTATGGTAAGTGATACAAAACTTTCAGACTAAATCTTTTGGTAAGAGAGCTTTTAAATCAAAGATATTTTGTTTGTTTGTTTTTAAAGTAAGTTGAAGAGAAAAATGAAGAGGGCATGTAGGCATATCCAGTGGTGGCCAAATTCACAAAAGCAGTATCTGAACGACCAAATTTGGGGTTGCCTGGGAGGTGGGCTGCCATTAACATTCTCTGCATCCTCAGACAAGTCACTCTCCCTCTCTGAGCCGCTTCACTTGCAATAAGGGATTGTTGGCCCCAGCAAGCTATAGCACTAACAATCTAATTCTGAAGACCCGTTTTCCGAAGGGAAGATGAAAGTCTTCCATTTAGGCCCAGCATACAGGCCTGAGTCCTGATCCTATGCTCTGTGCACGTATGCTCCAGAAGCCAACAGGTGCCAGAGCTCAGGAGGGTCTTCAACCCCACTTTGTTGTGTGCAGCTGCTCCCAACTATAGCCAGTTACCTGCTTGTGGAAGGGGGAGAGCTGAGGAGTGAGCATCTTTCCTGATCCATAGGAAAACGATGACTAAGTACCTACAGACCCCAGCCAGCCCCACACAGCCGACGACAAAGTGCTCCTCAGCCACCCACTGGGCAAAGGGCCAAACGGCCAGCGCTGAGGCTTGGTGGTCCGGAACACTGGCACAGGTGAGGTGGGATGGGGAGCCGGCCGGGGCTCCACCCTGGAGGGAGAGCTTGTCTCACCTTTCCTCCTGTAGGTACAGATGGCTGGACACCATGAGAGTCCTGGAAGTCTCTGCCTTTTAATAGGGGAGCTGGCAACATGAATATTTATTGCAGTTGTTGGTACATTTGGACTCATTTGGCCACATCGGTTTATGTTTGCAATCCATCATAATTTCATTGTTTCATTTTTATTTTTAATTTTTTAAAATTTTTATTTATTTATGATAGTCACACAGAGAGAGAGAGGCAGAGACACAGGCAGAGGGAGAAGCAGGCTTCATGCACCGGGAGCCCGACGTGGGATTCGATCCCGGGTCTCCAGGATCGCGCCCTGGGCCAAAGGCAGGCGCTAAACCGCTGAGCCACCCAGGGATCCCCTGCACAACCTAGGGATCCCCATTGTTTCATTTTTAAATTGGTCTTTGTTCCTTCTTTTTTTTTTTTTTTTTTTGCCTCTATTGCTTTGAAAATTATGCCTTCTATCTCTACTTTTCTAGAGGCTACTATGTGAATGCACATACTTAGTTTCCTACTAAGGGTTGTTGTTTAACAGTGTCTCTATCCCGACCTGGTCTTGGTGATGCTGACAAACCTCGGGGGCAGGGATCAGCGAGTGGAGAAGGGGCAGGACAGTGTTACGGCACCTGACTCGTGCCAGGCTCCTTTCTGTGTGTCTGCGTCTGTGACCCCATTTTACCCTCAGAGCAGCCTGGGAAGGGGGCTCAATCTCCACGTTTACAGATAGGGAACATGAAGCTTTAAGAGAGAGTTAAGAGAAGAGAGTCGTCCTGGGTTTATCAGCAAATTGGTGGCCAACTGAGACTTCTGAGTACTGGCTCTACCACTCTGTCTGTCTGTCTGACTGTTGGTCCTGTGCATTACTTGTCTGTACCTAACAAAGGGTCAGGCTAGCTGGAGAGTGAAGACAAGGAATGCCGGCGGTAGGGGTAAGGGTGTGCAAGGGGAAATGGGGGGTTCCTCCCTGGTTGTCGGGCCCCTAATTCCTGCTAGTGAGGGTCCAGGGCAGCAGGGAGCCCAGCGGAGCTCTGGGAAGGCCCCCTATGCTGATTCAGGTCTGAACTAGGAGCTCAGGGACTGGCCCCGCCTCGTAGGCTTCTTGGTCACTTATTCCCCCATCCATCCATCCATCCATCCATCCATCCATCCACCCATCCATCCATTCATCAGATGCTTCCTGAGCCCTTCTTGGTAGCAGAATGTGGGAGCAGGGGAGCAGGGATTCATCAGACACGGTTCCAGCCCACAGAATGTGGTAGAAATGAGAGGCTAACGTGCATGGAGAAGGTAATAGCCCAAGCCTTTTTGTTTTCTGTCAGTTGATTATTACGGCTCTATCTTGAAAAGGGAATACATGTGCATGGAAAACAATCTCTGAACTTTTCAAAAGGCCAAAGGGTCAATCTTCTCCCCACCCCTAGGCTATCACCATTTTGTAGAAAGGTAAAATATACACGAGGAGGTATAAAAATTTCAGAGGCACTCACTTTCAGCACTATCTGGAGTGCATCCTTCTGGAAGTAGTCTATACATATTCAAGCACACAATCTGCATATTCCTTCATATCTTTACACTGTTAGAAACATCTATGGCTGCAGCTCTGGGCCTGACTTCTGTCACCTTCTCTATCCTGAGGTCACTCTCATCAACCCATAGGGCGACACCCAATGTCATCTAAGGCTGCAGACGTGCCACAGAACATACTCTCCATGATTCCTTTGAGCATGTGAGTGAATTTATTGTGGGATAAATTCCTAATACTGGAGTTGTTGGGTCAAAGGGTATATGCATTTGAAATCCAGTGGACAGTTTGATTCTCCAGTTGTCCTTCAAGGAACTTGTGGCAACTGCCACCCCAGCAGTGACTAAGAATTAGTGCTTTTCCTCCCACAAACCCATCAACGCGGTGAAACCCATCTTTTAAAAATAGCAAGAAGGTGCCTGAGTGGCTCAGTCAGTTAAGCATCTGACTTTGGCTCAGGGTCCTAGGATTGAGCCCTCGGTCAAGCCCCTCCCCCTGCCCCCTGTTGAGCCCCACCTCAGGTTCCTCCATCCCCCACCCTGTGGAGCCTGCCTAGGGCCCTGCACCGGCCCTTCTTTTGAACCTGGCTGGCCTCAGAACTTGCTTGGCCAACAGAATGGGGCCGAGTGACAGGCGGCAATGTGACAGCATAGAGAAGACTTAAGGGCAGCCATCCACCATCCACTTGGGATAACTGTAGCCAGGAGGGGCCTGTCCAAGAGGGGCCCCAAATTAGATTCTTTGTATGAAAACTTCTGCCCTTAAAATGTTGCACGTTATTTTCTAGCGCTGCCCATCTTGGGTTGGAGTGGGCAGCCAACTGCCCCATTTGCAACCTTTGTCCTGGGGTCCAGTTCAGTCCCGGGGGCTGAGACCTATAACTTGACTGTGTCCATCGCAGTGACTCACACAGCTATTTCTTCAATAGGAACATCTGCGGCTTCTTGACTGGAGGTTGCAGAGGCGCACTGAGCAGAGGCAGGCCAGGCTTCCCCCCAGTTACAGTGGGTAGGGGCCCTGGGAGGGCTTCATGCTGAGCCTGGAGAAGCTGGTTACCTGCCCGTCACTCCCCACCCCTCCGCCCTGCACCTGATGGGGACTCTGGAAGAAGAATGGTCCATCTTCTTAATTAAAGCCATTCTAGTAGATACCATGGGGGTTTTCCTTTTATTTTTTATTTTTATTTTTTTAAGATTTTATTTACTTATTCATAGAGACACACACACACACACAGAGAGAGAGAGAGAGAGAGAGAGAGGGAGAGAGAGAGAGGCAGAGACACAGGCAGAGAAAGAAGCAGCAGGCTCCACATAGGGAGCTCGATATGGGACTTGATCCCAGGTCTCTGGGATCAGGCCGTGGGCTGAAGGTGGTGCTAAACTGGTGAGCCACCTGGGCTGCCCGGGTTTTTCCTTTTAATAGCTTCATTATGATATGATTCACATACCACACAGTTCACCCTTTAAAAGTGTACAATTCAATGACTTTCAGTACAATCATGAAGTTTTACAAACATTACCACAATCCATTTCAGGATATTATCTTCACCCCATAAAGAAATCTTCACCTACCTGCTACCCTCAGTCCAGCCCTAAGCAACCACAATTCTTTCAGGTTCTATAGATTTGCCTATTCTGGAAATTGTGTATAAATGGAATCATACAATCAGTAGTTTTTGTGACTGACTTCTTCCACTTATTTTTTTTAAGATTTTATTTATTTATGAGAGAGAAAGAAAGTGAAAGAGAGCGAGAGAGAGCACAATTCAGGGATAGGGATAGAGGGAAGGGAGAAGCAGACTCCCCACAGAGCAGGGAGCCTGATATGGGGCTCAATCCCAGGACCTCAGGATCATGACCTGCACCGAAGGCAGACACTTAACTGATGAGCCACCCAGGCACCCTGCCTTTTCTTTTTCTTAACAGTGTCTATAGAAAAGCAAGTTTTTTTTTGTTTGTTTTTGTTTTTTTGTGTGTGTGATTAAGTGCAACTTATCTGTCCTTTTTTCTTTCAAAGTTCAGGATTTTGGTATCATACTTAAGAAATATTTGCCAAACTGAAGGCCATTTCATCCTGTTTTTTTTTTTTTCCCCCTAGAAGTTTTATGTTTTTAGCTCTTAAATTTAGGTCTACTTTCTATTCGAAGCTAATTTTCATAGATGCTATGAGGCATGGGTCAAGAGGCATTCTTTTGCAAGTGAATCTCCTATTATTCCGGCAATATGTGTTAAAAGATTCTCCTTTCCCTCACCAGAGGAGGGGGCAAGATGGTGGAAGAGTAGGGTCCCCAAGTCTCCTTTCCCTCAAGTTGCCTTGGTATCTCTGTTGAAAAGCAACTCTCCCTACATGTGTGGACATCTATTTCTGGACTCTTTCCTATTCTACTGATCTTTATGTCTGTATGTATACCAGTACACTCATTTTGATTACTCTTGCTTTATAATAAGTCTTGAAATCAGGTAGCATGAATCCCCCAAACTTTGTTCCTTTTTTGGTGATTTGAGGGAGACTGTTTGGGTTGGGTGGAATGACTTTACACAGTGTATCCCAGGGTCTTGCCCATTAATATCAGAGTGTGTCCCATCATTATGATGATTGAAATGCCCCCCACCATAGTTCCACACATTCTGATTGGGGTCATTACCACCCCCACCTCCCAGAGAATCTCTTATTCAAGGTAAACAATGATCAGATGAAAATTAATAACACTATGTCATAGAGGAAAACAGAGCAAACCCTTCCAGGTTTTGAGGAAATTGATTTTTAATCTTAGATTCTATACCCAGCTAAACTGTCAATCAAGTGTGTAGGCAAAATAAATACTTTCAGACCCACAAAGACTCAAGATCTTCTTCTAGGTAGTCATTGGGAGAATTGCCGGAGGATGTACCCAGCAAAATAAAAAATGATTCCAAGAAAGAGAATACATAGAATCCAAGAAACCATGGATCCAATCCAGAAGTGTAATGCCAAGAAATCTGCAAGGATAGCCATGTAGCAGGCCAAGGAAACAGCCAGCTCAAATTATAACAGTGAATCAGAGAGCTCTCAGAAGAAGGTTTTTAAGAAGAAAAATAAAGAAGCTACAACAAATGGTAATATTAAAAAAGATAGACGATCTTACTGAGGAGCCAAATTTGGATAATTATAGTAAAAATTAATAAATGATCATAATAGGCATCTCCTTCTCCTGTCCCTCTCAAATTTTCATTACTTATGTTTTATTTTGAATGCATCATCACATCTTTTTCTCTGAAGTTCAAGGTAAATTATTTGGCCTTGTATTTATATGATTATAACACTGTAAAAGCTAATTATTGGCTTTTCAGGGTTTAGAATTGATCTGTATAAGCAGGGAGACCTAAACTAGCTTTAGGGAATAGCATGGAAACCTCATGAATCATAACAAGGTAAAAGTAATGATGTGCAGACAGAGTCAGGGTGGAGGGGTGTCCTCGGCTACTTCCCAGGGAAAAATTGAGATATAGGTTTGCCTGTAGGAGGTTTGTTGGGGAGCACTTTCAGGACCAACTCCAGTTAGGGGGCAGAGAAACTTCTGCCCGGGGTGTCAATCACGCACAAGGGCCTGGCACTGACTGGGCCCTTTGTCTGCTAAGTGGAGAGGTGGCAGGTTTCAGAGAGCAGGGAGGCAGTGGGGAAATGGAAATGAGAGGTCGGCTTCCATCTGGAACTGCGCTAAGGCACCTCCGGGGTGGCGGTGGGATGCGAGACAGGCACATAGGGGTTGAGGCTGGGAGAGGGGCCCACTACTCCATCTCACCACCATCCTCGGTGACCTTGCCAGGATTTAAAATTTAGCTTCCTTCCCTCCCAAACACTGGCAGGAGCCCTGTGCTTGACTCTGGGGTCAGGTCTCCCCCCCAAAAGCCAAGAGAAGCCAGGGGCACCTCCCTTTTAGGGAGGCTTCTGGAGTATTTCTAAATGAGGAAATATTAAAATAGGACTGTAAAGATGTTGGTATATTTTAAATGTATAAATTGAAGTGATAAACACTTTGACTCATACACACAAATAGAATGTAATATTGTGTTCTTCTGAGTATACTTACAGGACTTCTAAAAATGATGTTAATTTCTAGACCACTACAAGTGCAGGATTTGTAAAACATAATATTAATTTCTACAGGCCTATTACTGGCCCAGTGATGAGGGCCGAGTTTAAAGTTAAGTGTTGCGTTTTCATTCACCAAAGTGTGTATATAACCTTATCCTGATGGAATATTTCTTGATTTTGAGTATCCCAATAAATGACCCCACTGCTATTCTCTCCCTCTCCATAGGCCATGCCCAGGAGAGACCCAAGGAGGGCTTAGGGCCTTGGAGGGCTTATCGTCTCCTAGGGGTGGAGAGAAGTCAACAAACACGGGTGTGGAATATCAAGAGTCAGCCAAGCCAGTGTGATGCTACGCATGACAAAGAAAACTATTGTTTTCCACCAAAACGTACATTATTGTAGAGTTTTAGAAACTTATGAGATGTAGCTAAAGCTTTACCCAAAGGTAAATTTATAGCCTTAAAGGCATTTGCTGGAAAACGAGAAACGATGGAAATAACCTAACTCCTCAAACCAAAAGGATTGATAAGTAAGTTTAGCCCCAAAGAATTTTGGAGGATGAAAATGATAAAGATGACAAAAAGTCAAGGAACAGAAAGCACGGCGGCAGGAACAGAAGCTCGCAGACAAGCCGGGCCGCCCAAGGCCTCGACGCCAGCTGCGGGCGAGTCTCGCGCCTGCGCAGGGTCAGTCGGTCCCGGCCGCTCCCGGAGCCCGGGCGCCGCGGCACCGACCTCGCGGCTGCGGGTGGGCGTCCTGGAGGCCTGGGGACCGCCTGCCCCGGGCGCGGAGGGCGCGGAGGGCGCGGAGGGCCTCGCTGGGCCGGCCGCGGGACGTCAGCGTTTAGGAGACTCGTGTGCTTTTTTTTGAATTCAAAGTTCTTAGGAGTTTATTCGCTATTTTTCTGTTCACACCAAAAATCGTTGTCTGATAGGAGTACGAAGGTCTATTTCGCCGAATTTCTTTTTAGATTAAATGTACACATCAGAGCTGCTGGGGGGGGGTGGCGGGCGATGGGGCGACAGTCGTCCCAGCGGGGCGCGGGGCCGGGGCGCGGGGCCGGGGCGCGGGGCCGGGGCGCGGGGCCGGCAGGCGGCGCCCTCCCTCCGTCCCTCCGTCCGTCCGTCCCTCCGTCCCTCCGTCGCTCCGTCGCTCCGTCCCTCCCTCCGTCCCGCCCGCCTCCTCCCGCGCCCTCCGCTCGGGCGCCCGCTCCCGCTCGCGTCGCAGCCGGCACTTTGCAAAACTCCTCGCCCGCCCGCCCGCCCGCGGCGGCCGCAGCTCCGCGCCCTGCCCGCCCCGGCGCGTCCGCGGGGCAGCGGGCGGCGGAGCGCGAGGGCGGCGGCGCGGGGAGCGCGAGGGCGGCGGCGCGGGGGGCGGGCGCGGGCGCGGGCGGCGGGGGCCGGGAGCCGGGGGCCGGGAGCCGGGAGCCGCGAGCCGCGAGCCGCGAGCCGCGAGCCGCGAGCCGCGAGCCGGGCCGGAGCCGAGGCGGGGCCGCGCAGCCCCGCGCCGCCGCGCCCCCCGGGCCGAGCCCCGCGCCGCGCCGCGCAGCCATGGCCGCCCCAACGCCGCCGCCGCCCCGCCGCCCGCTCGCCTGAGGCTCCGCCGGCCGCGGGTGGGGGCCATGGCCGGCGCCGCCGAGCCCCCCGGCAAGGCGGCCGAGTACCTGCAGGAGCTGACCCGGATCGTCGCGGCGCAGCAGGAGCTGCTGGCGCGCCGGCGGCGGCGCATCGAGGAGCTGGAGCGCCAAGTGGCGCGGCTGAGCCGGGAGAACGCCGGCCTGCTGGAGCGGCACCGGCGCCACCTGGCCGCGTGCGCCCGCCGCCCCGCCCCGGCCCCGGCCCCGGCCCCGGCCCCGGCCCCGGCCCCGGCCCGCAGCCGCTGGGCGTCATCCCGGAGCTCGGCGGCCGCCGCGACAAGTAAGCGGGCGCCGGGGGCGGGCGGGGCGGGGCGGGCGGGGGCGCCAACTTCTCCGGGGCCCGCTCCCCCGGGCCGGGCGGCGGGCGGGGACCGGCCAGAGCCGTCGCCCCGCGCGGGCCCGGGTGGGTCGCGAGCCGCCGTGCCCGGGACCCCGTGCGGCCTCCGGCGAGGGGCGCGCCCCGGGCCCGCGTCCTGGGGCCCCTCGCCTCTGCCTGGCGCGGCCCGGTGCCCCCCGCCCCCCCGCCCGCCGCGGCGCGCATCGCCCGGGCTATTCCGGCGAGGATTAAGAGCGGGCCGCGGTGGGGGCGGGTGGGCCGGGCGCGCTCCAGCTCTCGGCGGCGGCGGCTCGCCCCCCGGGGGCCCACGTCGGTGCGGGGTCCCCTCCGCGGAAGTCGGGGCGCGCACCTGGGGCGAGGCGGGGCGCGGGGGCTTCGCGGGACTCCGGGGTCGGCGCCCGGCTGGCTGTCAGCAGCTTCAGGAAAGCTTTCCTGGGAGGCCTGGGGTAAGCAGGGACGAGGGGGAGGAGTTGCTCCCCACTCCAGATCCTGCGGGGGGGGGGGGGGGGGGGGAGGGAAGGGGCTCCTGATCCTGAGTCCAGGTACAGTCATCTCAGACCTGGTGTCTCCCCCACCTTGTGGGGCTGTGCTAAGCTGTGGCCGTGGGACAGGACGCCTGCCTGCCACCCTGTGTCCTGCACCGGCCCGGCAGTGCCTCTGGGCTCTGAAGAAGGAGGGCTGCGAGGGTGCGAGGGTGAGGTCAAGGTGTGGGTCACCCTCCTGGCTCTGTGGTCGCAGGCCAGGCGGGGCAGCAAACTCCTGCTTTCTCTTTATCCTGGGAGGGAGGAGGGAGGAGGGAGGCGTATGGACAGCTCCTAGCTGGTGTCACTGAGAAAAAGCAGGGACCCTGCTGCCTCCTCCATGTACCCCACCCCTGGCTCTCTGGTGTCACTGGTCCCTCCCACAATGGCTGTGGGTCACCCGGTGCTACTTGCAGGGGGCTGAGCTCTTTTCCACCCCCCTGCAGGGACTGAGAGAAAAGCTGGGGGCTGCCCAGGTGAAGTCCTCAGTAGCTTAGAGACGTGACACACAAGGGCAGGGATGCATATTCCACTTTCGTAGGCAACAGTGACACACGCTGTTGGCAGATGCCTCCCAGCACCGTCCAGGGGAATGCATTTTTTTTTTCTCTTCAAAGTCACCTCTGGTGACCAAGTGTGGGGACGGGAAGATTGGGACAGTGAGTCCTGCTTGCTGTGGGGGAATCCCCAGTGTCACATTTGGGCGGTGGCCTGGGACGGGGGGAAGCCGGGGATGTGGCTGCGGGGTCTCACACTGGCTTCCCTTCGCTGAGCTATAGCCAGAGCCTATGACGGCATCCCCTCTGAGAGGAGCGGTGGCCACACTGCTGCCGGCCAAGTTCTGGGTCAGGGGAGCTTCTGCAACTTGAATATCCATACCACGTACCTGGGGATGTTGCTAAAATCCAGATTCGGACCAGGAGGTGTGGGGCGGACGCACGAGCCCCCAGGAGCTGTGCTTGCTGCTGGCCCCCAGACTGCCTTGTGACGAACGAGACCGAGTGGCACTAGCATACTAACAGAGCACTGGGTTCCTTCAGGGTAGAGCACGCTGGGTCCATTTTCCAGCATCTGCCTTATTTCACAGCCCTTTTGGGAGGGAGAATGCTGGAGTCTCCCTCCTGTCACAGGAGACCCGGGGCAGTGGGCTCGTACCTGCCTTCTCAGACTCTTGGGGTTCAGGGTCACTGGACCGTGTAGGGGGAATGAGCTGAGGGTTCCTCTTCCCACATCTGGATTCAAGGTGCCCACTGCCTGTTGGTGTAGCAAAGTGGTTTATGCCCAAACAGCATGGTTTAACCACTACCACCCCTCCTTGAGAGCAGCCAACTTTGATGAAGCGCCTACTGCATGCAGAACTGTTAGTCATGTGCTGTGAGACACCAAGGCAAAAGCAGAGAGCCGAGGAAGAGAATAAACAGCTCTGAGTAGAGAAAGGGACGTGGGCAGACCTGGGTCCGTTGGTCGGCTCTGCACTTGCCAGCCAGTGACCATGGGACAAGTCATGCCTCCTCACTAGCCTCAGAGTTTGTTTGTTTTAATGCACACACAATGGGGATGATCACAGCCGCCTCCCATACCTTTTCTGAGAGTTTAGGGAAGATAATGGGCATGGAAGAGCCTGGTATACAGTAGGTGCTTAATGCACTTCAGATTCTTCCCAAGTCAGTCAGTTTCTCCTTTCTTTGGGGCCAACTGTGCATGGGCAGGAGGTGAGTAAACTTCTGGACAACCTGGGTGAGACCTCCTGAGATCCTGCACCTGCAGTTGAGCCAGGAACATCTGCAGGGTGAGCTTCCTGAGGCCACAGCCAGTGCAAGGCCACGGCATTGGGATTACTTCTCCCTGGGACACCTGGCTCTACTTCCTCCCCATGCTGGTGCACACCTACCAGTGGGCGCTGCAGACAGGAGTCCTCGAAGGCAAAGGTGTATTGAGCATGTCAGGCTCAGGCGGGCCTGGCTAAAAACCTTTTCTTAAGCAGCCACCAGCTGCTCTAGCTTGAGTCACAGGCCCCTCACCACCTGCCACCACGTGGACAGGCTGCCCCTGCATATCCAGAAGGTGCGATGTCCCCCTTTTGCTGAGGGATGATGGATGCAGGAGAAAGATCCCTGAAAAGGCTCATCCTGGGACAGTAGTGATCTTGAGCCACCTCATCCAGGCACAGCAGAAACTTTCAAGCCCCAAACTTTAGGTCTTTCTCAGAAGTTCTCTGTTGAAAGATAGCATCATGACTTTCTCAGCTATGGGGACAACGGGGTGAAAACAGGGAAGAAAGAAGATGCCTTTGGTTACGTTGGCTTATTTACTTGATTTGTTTCTGACATCAGAATTCATAACCAGTGTTTAGTCGGCTACCTCCTAATGATGTTTCCAGGACCACCCCCTCCCACTGGAGGTCCAGGCACAGTGGATGAAGGCAGGCCAGATCGATTGGAACTGCTGTGCTTTCCTTTAGATAGTCAGCTTGAACTTGAGCAGACATGGCTGGTGTCAGGGAACCTGCAGAACCAAATCTCCGGTTAGCAGGGGTGAGTGCCTCGTGGCCACGCCCACCGAAGGCCCCCTGTATGCCCAGCTCTGCTGCAGGGTTTTGCATTTACCAGCTTGCTGCATGGCCACAAGAACAGTCGCTGCTCCCATTCTATGGATATGTAGACTGAAGCTCAGAGAGGTCAGGTGACTTGCTCAGGCTCTCCTACCCCCTAGCAGTGGAAGAGGTAGGGACTCAGGTGGTCTGGCTCTAGCTCCTGCTCTCACCTGCCACCACCCGCCCTCCGTGCTGCAGGATGATCAGATGACCCCTGAGATCCTGCATGATGCCCGGCCTCCAAGGCTGGAGGAAGCCCAGCATTGTCCTGGCATGTGAGATCAACATCACCCGAGGTGAGAGGGGGCAGCGGTTGAACGAGTTGACCCCTCCCAGCCTCTGATCTTCCAGGGTGTCTCAGCAGAAGTAAACCCAGACCCCCAGAGGTTGGAGAGAAGGAAGGCCCTGTTAAGCGACCTTCCTTGCTTCCCAGTCCCTTCCAGCCCTCAGGCGCTGTCACATCACTCGGAGAGGACGTTTTGCTGAAGCTCTGAGTTGGTGACTCACTCTGGGGGAGGTTTCCAGTGGCATCCAGTCTCTGTTGACTTATCAAACAAGCGCTCTCCCCGGGTCTGTGGTGACATTAACCGTGATGATGGTGCAAGCAGTTCGGAGGGAAGCACAAGGGTGGCCCGTGCGGAAGGGACGGCAGACAAGAAGTCAGGACACAGGCTGTACTTGGGAGGGTCCTGGAAGGAGCCTCTGGAAGCTAGCAAACCCGTGGTCCCAACTCCAAGGACCCGAGAGCATTCTGTCTCTGCCTCCTTGTCCCCTCTTAGAGTGGGGACCACGTACAGGCCCCAAGAGGACCTGAGGTTTTTTCCTGATCCCAGAGGGTGGAGGCCAAGGCAGCGGAAGGAGATACGGTGTCCACGGCTTCATGAAATAACGTTCTTGTTCTCCCAGCCAAGAGAAGGCAGAGTATCCCATGCCGAGGAGGATGTGTCGGCCAGAACGAGCTGCAGCACGCGGTGGGAGGCGGCCGGCTGGGACAGTGTCTCCGACTCCCAGGGCTCAGGGCCATCGCCGCTCCTGTTTCCCCGGCAGGTGGGAGAGCCTGCAGAGGGCTGCGGAGAGCGTGCTTCTCTGAAGTTCCCTCGCAGCCGTCTGACAAGCTAAGCAAATGATTATTTTACAACCTGGAAAATAAATCGGGAAAAGCTTCTTTATCTGGCTCGGCTCAAGAAAAACAGGGAGCAGTGCCATGTGTGAGATGAAGCCAGGACCGGCTCCCGTTCCCACATCCGCGTCCACCTCCACCCCCTGGGTTCCAGCCCCCGGAGCCTGCAGAGATCTCAGGAGCCTGCAGAGATCTCTGGGGCCGGGATGGGGGGGGGGTGAGGATGGCATCAGGAGTTTGAGGGGCAGCAGCCTTTTTTTGTCGGCTGGGTGGCTACTTGTCAGCTGTTTCATCTACGGCAGGGTTTCAACAGCTGATGATGGCTTTTGTTCTCTACTGTCTGTTTTTGTAAGAAAGAACACCGCTCTGCCTAACTTGGGAAGGGCACTGTCTGAGCTTGTCAGGGGTGGGGGGGAGTGTCATCTGAATAATGGCCACAGAGGAGCAGAGAACACAAAGTCAGACAAGCCGGGTGTGCCGCAGGACCTGGGATGGGGAAGACGAACCCACCTAAGTGATATGGAGCAGAAGCAGCACCTGAGGCCAGGAGGCTGTCCGGCAGGCCCACTGGAGTCCACCACCCCTCACCCAGTGCAGCCCCGGGCCAGGCTGCTGCTGCCCTGGCCCCAGCTGTGAGGCAGGCGTCACTGGGTGGTGACATCACCGAGTGGCCTTGGGCATCTGAATCCTGTCCCTTCCTAGGGCTTGTGTTTCCAGCAGGATATGCCAGACCAGTTCTTGGAAACACAAAGTGCGGGGCGCTTGGATGGCTCAGTCGGTGAAGCTCAGGTCATGATCCTGGGGTCCTGGGATGGAGCCCCACATCTTGGGCTCCCTGCTTGGCAGGGAGTCTATTTCTCCCTCTGTTCCTCACTCCCTTCGTGCTCTCTTTCTCTGCTCCTCACCCCACTCGTGCTCTCTCTCAAATAAATAAAATCTTAAAAAAAAAATAAGAAAGAAACACTAAGTGCTTCTGTCATAATAGGTGAAGAGCTACGATCTTGAGTTTTTCAAAATTTTCCCCACCCCAGCTGCCCTGGCCTCACTTTGAGGACCCTCCGGGCTACCCAGTGACCAGCACCTGAAGAGTTAAGCCCTGTCCTGGCAGTGGGTGTGGGCGATCCCCGTCCTGTGTGGGCTTTCCAAGTAGGGCAAAGCATCGCCCTCGGCTTCCTGAAGCTGGTACCCTCCAGCCCCCCGCCCACCCCACCATGTACATGAGGAGGGCTACTTCTGCTCAGAAAGATCAGAATCAGGAATTGCATAAAGTGCCTGGCATTAGAGAATGCAGTGAATGGTAGCTCCAGGGGCAGGAACAGCTACGATATTGAGAATACTTTTGAGGATTGTTTTCCCTAACCTTTTATTATGAAAATTTCCAAATATACAGAGAAACGGAGAAAACTGTACAAGGCTTCTGCCCTTCTACCCTCTCCAGTTCTATAATTAAAGTTTTATACTATTTGCTGTACTACCTGCCTGTCCTTCTTTGAGGGTATTTAGAACCATGTTGATGGGAAGCTAACATTTATGGAACACCTGTTGTATACCAGGAACCAGGCCGAACACTACATGAATGCTATGCTATCTGCATGTGCTTTTACTCGCTGTTTTTTTTTTTAAGATTATTTATTTATTTATTCATGAGAGAGAGAGAGAGAGAGAGAGAGAGGCAGAGACAGAGGGAGAAGCAGGCTCCATGCTGGGAGTCCGATGGGGACTCAATCCCAGGACTCCAGGATCTCACCCTGGATGGAAGGCAGGCTTTCAACCGCTGAGCCATCCAGGCATCCTTATTCACTAACTGTTGAACACTTGAGCACCTCAGTGATTGTTATCCTTGATCTGGAAAGCTCCCCCACTGCCTCTACTTGCAAACCCGTGAACATGGACATAGGCCTGTGGAGAAAGTTTGCAGAGATATTGGACCAGGATAGGAAGTGGGGTCAAGTGGTGTGCAGCCCCGGAGCAGGAAGCAGATGGCCACCCTCAGGTGTCAACAGGGGCTACCTGGAGGAGGTGATAGTTGAGCTAGAAAGAGGAGGAGGAGGAGGATGGTATCAAGCCAGGGAAACGACACATGTGAAAAGGGAGATGAGAGGTGCCTGGCAGATTTGCAGGGGTAGGGGTGGGAGGTGTTGCCAGTGGCCATGCCAGGCCTGCAAGTGGGAACAGTTGGGCCAGGTGAGGTTCAGACAGGCAGGGACCAGCCTGTGGTACTTGCTTAGTTCCCAGATTTCAGCTGGGTTGAGGGTGTGGAGTGGCAAACAAGACTGGCTCACCCTTCCCAAGCTGTGCTGTGTCTGAGCCCTGATTGTGAAATGCTTGGCTTTCCTTCTTGGAGGAGGCAAGATTCACAGAGAAGCAGGACAGAAATCCTGGGGTGTTTTGCACCTAAACTTAGAATGCTCCGATTATAGCCAAACCACAGTAATAACTGAGCCCGTTCCACACTGTGCCTTGAGCTGACACCTTCTCCTCAGTGTCTCTCTTCCTGAGCTAACCCTGTGACAGCTGGGAGCTGTTATCATCCCATTGTGCAGATATGAAAACCGAGGCTCTGAGAGGTTAAGCCGGTTGCCCGCTGTCACCCAGTGGCAGAGGTGGGATTTACACCCAGGTCTGTCTGCCTGGAGAGCTTGTGAGGCTCCCCACCCCACTGTGCAGCTTCAAAGCCGTTTGCTACGTTGTGTAAATGTTTTGCAAAACATGGAGCCATTTCCAAATCTGTGTGTGGCCAGCTCCCCCAAACAACTCAGAATTAACTCCAGGACGCCCCACCCTCACCATACCCCCCCTGCCAAGGACAGCTATGACTTTTCTCTTTGAGTGTCAGAATTGGCCTCTCATTGTGGTCACCTGGGAAGAGTTAGTTCACTGCCAGGAGTGCAGATCCCTTTTTGGGAGAATGATGGTGGAAGCCTGCTGCTGGTGGGGCGTCACAGGCAATAGGTGTGTGTGTCCGTGTAGGGGAAGGGACTCTCTAAAGCTGGCAAGTGCCACCCAGCCAGTGCCAGGCATTCCGCTTCCCCACTCCAAACCTTCGAGCATTTGCCAGCCTGCTAGAAAGCTGTTTGTGAAGCAACCTCAGGCCTTTCTCCATGTGTTCATTCACCCAGGACATGCTGGGACACTTGGTCATATGGGGTGTTGACATATGTGCCCCTCTTCTGGCCCTGCATCCCCACCCCTGCATCCCTTGTTGATTTGAAGAGCTTGTTTGCTCTGTGTATGCCCTTGCATGAAGAGTGTCAGGCCTTACACAGAATCAGGGCACCTGAACCTGGCTCTCCTCATTCTGAACCACAGGGAATAGGGCATCCGAGGAGGGTGTCCTGGGATGGCAGATCTAGAGGAGCCTCTCACGGCAGGTCATTTGCAACCGGCCTGCAGAGTGCCTGATGTGGCAGGCCTGAATGAGGTGCTGTGTGGGGTCCCACTGTGGACCTCACTGTCTTCCTGGATGGCCCCAGTGCTCAAAGGCAAAGTTTTCAGCCTGTATCTAGCAGTCCTAGGGCAGCTGCTAGGGACCCTCGCAGAGATGTCCTCTAGTACACAAGTGTAGATTATTCGGGGATAGGTTGCAGGGGCCTCTGGACAGCCTGAAATTGAACCTGAATGGGCTGGTGGCCTGTGTGGTCAACTTGGGGCCAAGACTCTGATGGGGCCATGGCCTGGAGCCCAAGCTTTCCTTCCTTCCCTGTGGCATGTGAAATGAACCTCTCTGAGCCTCAGCTTCATCATCTCTAACGGGACAGTGGATCCAGGGGGACAACCAGATCTCCCTTTGAGGGTTGCCCTGAGAGGGGAGCATGCATGGTTGAGGCACAGTGAGGAGACAAGTGTGTCCAGAGCAGAGTGAGCAAGGGAACAAGACAGCAAAGGAGAGGAGGGGTAGGGTATGTGCAGTGGGGCTGGGCAGAGCGAGAGGGCTGGAGAGGCCCGGGGAGACTTTGGGAGACAGGTGTCACTGGGGTTGCTGTGCAGAGGAGGGCTGGGACTGTACTCAGGTGTGGACAGGATACCTATTCCTGGGGGAGGCATAGGGCCAGTGAGTAGGAGTTTGCGGTAGATGTTACAGGACTTGGGGTGTGGGGTGCTAGGAGGTTGGCTCAGGGTGCTGGTGGAGCTGAGCAGAAGCACATGGTTTGTGGATAAAAGGAATGTGGTCCCATCCTGTCCCCTCAGCCAACTACCTGTCCAGATGGGAAGGAGAGAAGCATTGCTTAACCAGAAGGAAAGGCTCCAGATGGAGGAATACATGTAGATCTTTGTTGCCTGTGGTGTTCTTGGACTGGTGAGTGAGTGGGGGCTGGCTGATGTCCCTGGACCCTGCCTCCAGGTCCCCCCCTCACACACCCTTCTGGAGAAGCAGCTCAGGTGGGGACACTCAGCTCCCCCAGGGTGGCTAGGGGTTCTAGATGGCTCCTGGTCAGGATACACACATAGCACAGACTCATGCATAGTCAGGGCACACACTGTGGGGCCAGACCACTCCCTCCACCACGTTCTGGCTGTATTGCCTCTGGCCAGTCACGAAGCCTCTCTGTGCCTCAGTGTTTTCACCTATAAAATAGGGTTATGAACATCACCTCCCTCCGAGGGGGGTGTGAAGATTAAATCTGTAATACAAGCAGAGAAGAGTACCCCTCATCCTTGCCAATTTGTGTTGCTGTTTTTTCCTCTTTTTTAGATGGAGAAGAAATAAGACATGAGAGGAGTCACGGGATCTAGAGTCCAGTGGCTGGGTCTTGGCGTTTATCTCTCTGTTATCTGTTTGGCTTCTGCACATTTAATGTAGCTGATCATGAATCCAACCCTTTGCAAGACATGCCATCACCATCCCTTTCACCTGCAGTTAAAGAGGGAGACTTACATTGTTTCAAAAGGATGGAGGACTCCCCACAAAAAGGCAGAGCTGTCTAGAATATTCTGTGCCCCCCGCCCATTACGGGCTTGCATCTCTGTCTAGACTTCTTCAAGGCTCTGCTTTACCCAGCTCAGCACTTCTAAACTTAAGAGATGTGTAAAATCCTTCACCCACAAGTGGTGTCCAGGGAACTGACCCCTGTCCCCACTCGATGCCCACCTGTAGGCCGACCTGCTCCCTCCCTGGCCCCTGTGGTGAGCCAGGGTGTGGCCGAAAGACTCAACAAATGCCAGCACACTGGGGCCTCACCACTAGCGACTTTCCCCCATTTAACAGATGATCTTGCAGGGCTGCAGTGAGGACCAAGTTAAACAGTGGGAGCGGAGGCGTTTTGAAAGTCTTAACCCGTTGTATGAATGTCTCTTCACCCAGAGATGGAATAAGGGATTATCATTATCACCCTCCATTGATAACAGGGAATGATTGTGACAACTGAGTGGTGTCTTTTTTTTTTTTTTTTTAACTGAGTGGTGTCTTATAAACACTTCTACAGCTCTATGAAGTACCACTGTCGTGCCCATTGTACAGGCGGGGAAACAGAGGCACAGAGAGGCTAGGGTGGTAGGGAGAGTGGGGGTTTGACAGGGATGACCCCAGCACGTTCCCAAGAGAGCTGCTGTCTAGCCATTTTTAGGGGATTCCTTAGATTTCAGCCCATTGTGTTTAGAGAAGAAACTTTGTATGATTACAGTCCTTTTAAATGAATTGACTTATTTTTGGTTTTTTGTTTGTTTTAAAAGAGAGATTGTGGCAGGGGTAGGAAGTGCACAGAGGGAGAGGGAGAGAGAGAATCCCAGGCAGACCCCAGGCTGAGTGTGGAGCCCAACATGGGGCTCGAACTCACGACCCTGAGATCATGACCTGAGCCAAAATCAAGAGTCAGGACACTCAACTGACCAAGCCATCCAGGTGCCCCGACTCCAGACTCATTTTTTAAAAAAAGATTTTATTTACTTATTCATGAGAGACACACAGAGAGGCAGAGACACAGGCAGAGGGAGAAGCAGGCTCCACGCAGGGAGCCCGATATAGGGACTTGATCCCAGGACCCGGGTCACGCCCTGGGCTGAAGGCAGAGGCTCAACCGCTGAGCCACCCAGGCGCCCCTCCAGGCTCATTTTAAGGGCTAAGACGTGATCTGTCCCGGAGAATATTGCAAGTACACTTGAGAGGAACACGCAGTGGCTGCTGGGAGGTGTTCTGTGCCAGCTGTCGGGTCTGTCTGGTTGGTTCCCGGTGTTCAAGGCCTCTGGTTCCTTGTCGAACTTCTATCTAGTTGTTCTATCTGTTAGGAAAAGTGAGGTGCTGATCTCCCACGATGGGTGTAGAATTCCACGCCTCTTTCTCCCTTAATTGCTGTCAGTTTTTGCTTCATATGTTTTGGGGCTCTGTTGCTTGGTGCATGCATGTCTGTAAGGATTGTATCTTCACGATGCACTGACCCTTTTGCCCTTACAGAATGTCCTTCTTTGTCCGCAGTAAGAGTTTTTGTCTTAATGTCTATGTTTGATATCTGTGTAGCCACTCCAGCTCTTTGGCTTCCTATTTGCGTGATATTCACTTTTATATCTTTTTCTTTTCTTTATTTTTTAAAATATTTTATTTATTTATTCATGAGAGACACAGAGAGAGGCAGAGACACAGGGAGGGAGAAGCAGGCTCCATGCAGGGAACCCGATATAGGGACTTGATCCCAGGACCCCGGTCACGCCCTGAGCTGAAGGCAGAGGCTCAACCGCGGAGCCACCCAGGCGTCCTGTAGGTGACTTTCTAGAGCTGACCAAGACCCGTTTGAAGGGCAAAACATCCCACATATCTCTGTCCTCACCCAGAGAGAATGAAGGCAGAGGCAGGAACCAGACAAAAGTATCTTTGGTCATGGAACCCAGAAGTGACAGGCCTCAGGGTTCGAGAAGGCTGCCGAACAGGGAGACGGGGACACGGAATGGACCCAGACAAACTGGGTCTGTGCTGAGGATCCAGCCCAGAAGCTCCCATGGGGACAAGGAGGATGAATTCTTTGTCTCTGCTGTGCCTGTAAGGGGCCCTGCCTCGGGGTGGGTTTTAATGAAAGTGTGGAAGGACGGAGGCAGGGAAGGTGGGAGGGAGCGGCGGAAGGAGGGATGGACGCCTTCAATCTACCAGGCTACAGGCTCTGGTCACCTGTGGCTGTGTAACAGCTCGCTCTCCGGGAGGCTGCAGGTCAGGGCCTGGGCAGGGCTTCTGTTCTCCTTGGGGGTGGATGTTATTTGGTGGTGTTCACGTCGAGGTGAGCTGGTCTGGAGGGGCCAGCACGACTTCACACACATATCTGGGAACTTGTGCACAAGTGTGGGAGGCCAGGCTCAGCTGCACACGTGGCTTCTCCAGCATGGTGGGCTCGAAGAGTCAGGACTCTTTCTCAGGGGCCAGGGATCCCAGAGCTGGTGTTCCGGAAAGTCCAGGGGGAGCTGAGAGGCTTTGTGTTGACCTGCCCCTGGGAGTCCTGGAAGGTCCCTCCTGCCGCCTCCTGCTGGTCTCCGCAGCTGTCCTGAATCTGCCACCCCAGGTGTGCGCAGGCCACATGGTCTGAGGCTGGCACAAGTTGCCCTCGGAGCTTGCGCACCAGTGGGGTCCGCATCGGGCCTCTCGTTCCACGTGGCATGTGCAGCCTGTCCAGCCCCATTGTGGCGACCTGTCGGTGTCGGGTAACTTGTCATTCTACACTTCATTCGGAGACCAGCTCCGAGGAGCCTAGGACGTCCCCAGCTCTGCCACCGGGCCGAGACCTGGGCAGGGGACCCGAGTGGGCCAGAATTCCCACCCCGTTACTCAGGGAACACTTGCCCACTCTTGCCAGCACCCCCTCACTCTGAGCTGTATTTTTAACTCCTGCCATATGGTGAAGCAGCCAAAACATCCAGGGGAGAGAAAGAGGGTCTGGAGGAAATCATCATGCTAATGCGTTTTGGATCACTGCAGTCATTAAGAGCGTGGCGTCCTCATCCCTGCCCGCTGTCTCCCAGGCATCATGGACCTTGTGAGCCCATCACTCCTGCCCAGGGACGTTGTTGTCCTGTGGGGGCAGGTGGGGCTTCCCACCAACTCACTCCTATCCATCTGGACCTCAGGGGACTCAGCGAGCAGGGCAGTCACACGTGTTTCCGGACCAGCTCCAGGGAGAGGATGCTCCAGGGTGCGCTGAGCCCTGAGTGGTCGCTCGGTGAGCAAGTGGGAGGTGGTCACCCCCTCCCTCTCCTTTCCATTCCTTCCCCGGGGCTGTTCATCTCAGCCACACACACACAGGTATTTCTCTTGCTCAGAAACCCGCCCCTGGTGGGGTGGCCAGGTGGCTGCATGTGCACTGCACTGCCAACCCACTGCAGACGGGTGCTGTTGTCACACCCTGATGCCTTTGCCCACGCTGTTCCCTCTGCATGGCATGCCCTTCCCACACCTCCATGCCTGCCTCCAGAAACCTCACGTGTCCTCTAAGGACAGGCTCCCATCTCACAACTTTTCATGATTTTATACACTTTGGGATCAGTCCTCTCTTTCCTCTGGGAGCCTCCCGCCTGACTTCCCATGATCATGCCGTGCCGGGGCGCCTGCCTCTCCTGTCTCTGGGGTGAGCAGTACCCAGGTCCCTGCCCACCTTTGAGTGGTCTCCAAGCAAACTACTCATATTTAAAATCAGATATTTTGGATAAATCCATGATTGTTATTTGGACAAGTCCAGGGTCTCCAAAATGGGGTGTGCAAACCCTGGTGTGGGGGGGGAGGCAAAAAAACATGATCCTTGAGGTATAGGGAAAAAACGGTGGGACTTCTCTTTTCCTTGATTATTTAATTTCATCCATCAGTATCAGTTGGTGGACTCTTTGGCTATGTGCGTATCATCAGTAGAGTTGTGCCTACGTTTATTGTATGGATGTGTGTTCAAACTCTCATTAAAAAGTCCACTGGCTGAGTTTCTACTGCTTTTCTCCTTGAGCCAGCTACTTTTCTGGCATTGGAAGTCTCTACCATGAGATTGGTTGAAATAAGCATTTATTGAGCACCCTCTGTGTGCTAGAGAGAGAGAGAGAGCAGGAGGAGAGGCAGAGGGAAAGGGAGAGGGAATCCCAAGTAGACTCCCTGCTGAGCAGGGAGCCCAATATGAGGCTTGCTCTCATAATCCTGAGATCATGACTTGAGCTGAAATCAAGAGTTGCATGCTTATATGACTGAGCCACCCAGGTGCCCCCAGCTGATCCCCTTTTTATCTGCAGAGCCCCACTTTATTTTTTATTTTATTTTTTTAGAGCCCCACTTTAGAGATGAGGAAATTGAAGCTCAGAGAAGTGAAGCGTGAGCTCTCAAGTGGCAGGGCCAAACATGAGCAGTGACTCCCAAAGTGGTGCTTTATCCATTCTGCTTTGTATCTGGGGTCCTGAGGCCTACCCCTGGCCAAGCTCTCGGGCTCTGCCCAGGTGGTGGGAGCTGGCCTCCACCGTGTTTCTGTGGTCTCCGGAGAGGATGGAGAGGCTAGCCATGCTCTGGATGTGGCATGCAAAGTCTCCACTCTCGTGGATAGGAATCAGCAAGCCTGGTGTCTTTTGTCTACCCAGAAACCTGAAAGCTGTAGCCCAGCAGGAGAGGACATGGATGGATCTGGAGGACAGTGGCAACATGAAGACTCTGGCCCCTGGGGGCACTCAGCAGCATGGGGGTGGGGTGGGGGGGACCTTATTCATTATCATCCTCCCAGATCTCCCTTCACTAGATGCCAAAAGTCCTGTCCTCCTCAGCTGGAGGAGACCATAAGGTTGGGAACAGCATTTGTTTTGCCAGAATGTCAGCTCTTCTCGGCAAGGACTGCTTTTATTGTAAAAGGTAGCATCTTTAATCTCTCTGCTGAACTGGAACTTCAGGTCCAATCGAGTAAGTAGTCATGGAACCTTGTGGATGCAGACATGCACCAGGGAGAGGGACAGGTGGGAGCACAGGGAGGCAGCCTCACAGCCTGATAGGGAGGTGCCCAGGTGCCCTGGCCTCTCCCCTATGCAGTCGGCTGTGAGGAGAGCCTGCTGGAGGGGCTGCTGGGCTGGGGAGGTGAGGGAGGGTGTTAGGAGGCACAGGGAGCCCCAGATAGTCTGAGTACCCCTTCCACATTGCCCTTCAGGGACTCCATGTCCTGAGTTTTACCTGTGTCCCTCTAGAAGGGGGTTGGCTTTCTATTTCTTCTCAAGGTGACAGCTTCAGCTGAAGCTCAGTTTTTCTCTCTGAATGGTTTTCCTTTGCTTCAATTTGATGGAAACAAACCACTTCCTCCCCAGCACATGAGCTGGTGGCCAGCCTGCTCCCCAAGTTTAGACTAGAAAAGTCCCCAGCTAGGCTCTGGGCCTGTGGGGCCTGTGGGCTCAGCCCTGCCTGGCCACGTCGCAAGTGGAGCTTGGCTTTTTGTCTGTAAAAGGCCAATGCTGCTGTAGTGAGACCCATGCTGGGTCCTCAGGGATCTTCCACAGTTGAGACGCTGTCTCAGGTAGTGGCTTAGATGTGGTCTCGGTTGCACAGGGAGGCCAAGGGCCGTGTGGTCAGTATTGAACACTGTCACTTCTCAGGCCCCATTTGCCAAGTACAGTTTGATCGACAAAAATTGCTGATGTGGTGGGTGCATGCAGGTCTGGCTTCAGAGACCGGCTCTGTCCTGAGTAGCTGCAATGTGTCTCCTCACCTGGAAAGGAGGCACAAGAGGAGGGAACAGGGCTGTTCCCATGGGACAAAGCTGGTAAGTCCAGCACTGGCTGTAGGAAGGCTCACTCTGTTGCAGTCCACTGTTGTCATTATTTTGGAAATTGTGGGAGAAATGGTCAAAGGGGTGTTGGAGGTGAAAAAGGGAGGGTGATCCTTGCACTGCATGAGACCGTGTGTGTGACCCAGACGGGTGTCCCCAATATTTGCTGTCCTTTTTGTTCTTTAACACTGAAACTTCTTTTATGTGTGTTTATGTGTTTTGTGTTTTGTTTTTTTAGATGGTCACGAGGTCAATCAGAATACAGAATGCATTTCTTAGCCTCCCTGGTACTTCAAGATGGCTATGTGACTCTGTTCTGGCCCTTAGTGTGGTGTGCAGCTTCCAGGATGCGTCTTTTAAAGAAGGGGTGGGTCTTTTGCCCCTTGCTCCATCTGGTTGGATGGAATGAGAAAGTGATGGCTGGTGCACAGTCAGCCATTTGTGGGTTGTGAGGACAAGGGCAGCCCCACAGAGATGAAGTGGGCTGGAGGGAGCCTGGGCCCCTGATAATCTTGGGGAACTACAGCACACAACCTGGACTGCCCACCTCCAGGCTCTTATATGAGTGAATAAAACCATGCGTTTAAGCTCGTGTTAGTACATCTGCTTTTGGCCCCTCTTACTGAATCCTAAGGTTACGGTGATGGTGGTTTTACAACTGTGATTTGAAGATGTTTGACCACATCTCTGCGAGCCTGAAGCCTCAGAGTTTGAGTCATGGGGAGTGGAGGTGGGTCCCCCAGGGACCCTAGATTGTTAGCATTGTTGCTAAATTTAATCTTATTCAGTAGATGAGGGCCAGTTACTTCATATAGTATGAGTCACAGCAGCAGTGGATTGGCTGACTCAGGCCCCCCAGACCCTGGCACTAGTGGATGGTGGCACCCAGTGGGAAGTGATGGGCACCGGCAGGGTTCTCTGCTGTGCGGGCCAGGAAGAGGGGGAAGAAGCTGGCCTTTTGGAAAGTGGGAAGGTGGACATGTGGACAGAGCTGGGAGGAGGAGAGGCAACACAGCTGCAGCTCATGGCCCTCTGGTCCTTCTGCTCTCAGTGCCTGCTGGGAGACAGGCAGACAGACAGACAGATCTTGATGGGTTGTGGTGAGGGTGGAGAACAGAGACAGAGGGACAGAAGGAGCCCCAGGGAGAGGCAGAGGCTGAGAGATATGTAGGCAACCACATGTCTGGGACTCTCCCTCTCTCTTCCTTCCTTTCTTCCCACATGTGTTGAATTAGTCATTGATTTATTCATTTATTCATTCACTTAACCAGCACTTGCCGAGCCTCCGAGTGCCAACCTGCAGGCCAGGATGCTGGAGTCAGCCCTCAGGGGGATGCCTGCTGATGTGCGGGAGGTGGAGGGAGGGAGGAGGTGCGCCCATCAGAAAATGCCTCTGCTGCTGGTTTTGGGGGTGCTGTAGGCTGAGACTGCAGGCTGCAGGCTCATGCTGAGACTAATGAGAATCATTATTATAGGAGTCGGGCGAAAGCGAGACTGAGTCCCAGATCCAGTAAGGTGGACAAGGGGGTGCATTTTTACTGTTTGCTCCCCAGCCCTGCTGTGTCCCCCCGCCCCAAGTCCTCCAGCATCCTTACCCAGCAAACAAGATGCTTTCACAGGCAGGGGAGGGGCCTGCTCTGATTCAAAAACCAATTTAAGTTTTAAAAGAGGAATTGTGACAGGCAGTGAGGTGGGGGTTGGGGCACAAAGCCTGAACCTGGGGTGTGGTGGGGAGGGGTCTAGCAAGTCAGCCGCTGGGGTCTGTGGAGCACAGCTCTGAGAAGGTGAGCTCGGAGGCAGGCTTACCGGGGTCCCCCTGGTCTGCGAGGCCGGCGCCCA
Organism: Canis lupus familiaris; assembly: GCF_011100685.1. NCBI lineage: Eukaryota > Metazoa > Chordata > Mammalia > Carnivora > Canidae > Canis > Canis lupus. Next base: position 3,624,766 of record NC_049241.1, on the reverse strand, counting down.
GCTCAGCAGCGAAGCCAGAGCTTTGGGGCTATTTATATCCACTCCAGCAAATCTTTTGATCTCTATGATCCTGCACAAAGCCTGGTCGTGCTGGCTTTTGCACGCTGGCTCTCCTGGGTCCCAGGCTCAGGGAGCAAGAACGAACTGACTTCAGAGTAGGGCTGGGCAGGAAGGACCTCCTCGTGCACACCCGAACCCAGGGGGGGGGCGGAGAACTTGGCCACAGGCACAGCTTGGGTGTGCCAAGCCCGGGCTCTGTCCTGAGGGGGTTAAGGGGCACTGGAAGACAGCAGGCCTCAGTTTTACTCAGCATTTACTATATACTGGATACTTTTTTTTTTTTTTTTGGTCCAGAAGAGTGTGGTCTATTTTACTTTTAAAAGTTGTGGCAAATGCATGTCACATGAAATGTGCCACTGTAACCATTTTTTAGGTGTCAGGTTCAGTGGCACTGAGTGCACGCACAGCGTTGGGCAGCTGTCCCTGCCGGCTGTCTCCAGAACTCCTTTCATCTTGCAGAACTGAAACCCTGTCGCCGTTGATCACTAGCTCCCAGTCCCCCTCCCTTGACGACCACCATTCAGTTTCCTGTCTCTGGGACCTCGTATAAGTGGAATCCTACAGCATTTCTCTTTCTGTGACTGGCTTCTTTCGCTGATCATAACGTCCTCGAGGTACATCTATGTCAGAGCCTGTGTCAGAATTCCCTTCCTCTTCATGGCTGGCCATTATTCCAACGTGTGGATACATGGATAGACCACACTTGGTTTATCCACTCACTCTCTCGATGGACACCTTGGGCAAGTATGAATAGGGCTGCTCCCAACATGGGCATGCAGATGTCTCTTCGAGACCGTACTTGCGCTTGCTTGGGGTGTTTGCCCAGGGGCGGAATTTCTGGCTTATATGGTGAGGTGCTAGAGACTTTCAGGTAGAGGAACTCAGCTCTCACAATATTGCTGAGCTGAGTGCTACTGTCAGGATTTCACAGATGTGGAAACTGAGGCAGAGGAATGTGAGGAGGTGGAGATAGGGGCGGTTGCAGGGCAGCCACACGATCCTCTGTCTTGGCTCTTACCCAGGGAGGCATGTGGCCTGCTTCCTCACTTCCTTTTGGGGGGGTCCCCCTTCCCTCAGCACTCAGTCTGAGACTCTGAGACTCTGGCTCTCCCCCGCAGACTCTCCCCCAGCCCCCGTTTTCCTTTTTGGCACTGATCCCTGCACACTGTGTCCTGGATGTATTTGCTTATGATCTGTCTCCCCTGCAGGATGCTAGCTCCACTGGGGCAGGGTTTTGTTGTTTGCTTGTTCTGGAAGCTCCAGCAGCTGCGCACAGTAGGCCCTCAGGAAATACTCACCGGGTGGCTGATAGCACAAAGCGGGCCTTCTCTCCCTTTCTCAATGCTTCTGCTGGGGTCCCCGGGTGTCCAGCTGAGGGGCCCTGCACCTGCCCCCAGGCCTGGCCTCGTTCCCCCCACCAACAGAGCTCCTCTCTGCACCCAGAGCAGCTGCCAAGGGCAGCCCAGGCCCAGTGGCCTCAGGCCCGGCCCTGCCTGGCCCTACACTCAGGGCTGACAGTGATGAACGTCCCTCCACCACTCCAAGTTATTAACTCGGCTTCCGACAGGCTCTGGCTGCTTCAGGCTCAGGGGTGCTGTTTGGCGATTGGGAGCATCTCCGATGCAGTGACCCCATCTGCTGTGTGCAGGCGTCCCCACCACGCACACCGCACAGTGACTGCGGCTGCAGCCCTCCCCGCTGTGTGTCTGACCTCCCGTGAGGAGGCTGAGTTAATCACACTCGGCAGGCGTGGTGCATTTATCATCTCGGTCCAGCCAAGGCCCCTGTCCAGCTTCGGCCATTCATTTCTCCCCCGATTCCATGTCTGACCATTCCCTCCCCCTGGCAGGGTGGCCATCCTCTTCTGCTCTTCCAGGTCCCCGTCCCTCTGTGTCCGTCCTCAGTGCACATTAGTGATTTGTGCACGTGTTTCTGGGTTGCTGTGAGCAGATCCCCTTTACCACCCTCACTCTCAGGAGCTCCTGCCTGGAGAAATGCTTCAGCGACCGTGACCACACAGCCCACCTCGAGGCAAGGGAGTTGACTGTCCAGGACCCTGTGGGTCGGGCGGGGACAGCCTCACCTGGAGCCCTCACTCTGCCTCGCCCCCTTGCAGACCTGCCCTGAGAGCACCCCTCAGTTGCCAAGGTCCCTACTGCCAGAAACCCACGCTGAGGCATCTCATCTTTCTCGTGTCACTCAGTTCTGTGTTTCCGACATGAGTGTCAAGGCTGATGCATGCCCGGCTGGTTGCTTCTCCCTGACCAGAATCCTCTAGGGGCGGGGAGCGGGGTGTCCACCGATCTGCCAGCCGCTCTCCTGGGGATGGACCCTGAGCTGCCTCCACAGCAGCTCACGCTCATTGAGCGGCGTCCTCCTGCATGTCACCTCAGAGGCCTGTGTGAATGTTTCCTTCGCAGGAGTGGCCACTTTGCATGCAGCTACCAGCTGTCAGGGGTGCAGGACCCCAAGCATGGTGAGATTGTTCTCCAGAAAGGTGCCACCAGGCTGTGCTCCTAGAGCAGGGCTGTGTCTTCACCCCCACCCCCATCCCAGGCATTACCTCCTTCTTGGTGGTTCTCTGCTCCTCATGCCCTCCTGGCTTTAAAGCTGCCTTAGTGGCATCCCCGCTGCCCCTTCTGCCACTCAGTGGGTATAAATGGCCCCACCGTTTAGGATTGGGAGGAGGACCCAGGGGGTTACTGAAACTCAGGAGGGCTAGTGCCCTGCAGGTATTCAGGAAGGCCTGCTCCTACCTACCCATGTAAAGACCACCTGGTCCTCCACCACCACCGCGCAGGCAGGCAGGCTGGAATTTGTTTCCAGGACAATGATTTACTGGTTTAATAATACAGGCTGTTCCCTGCAGCCAGACAACCCGGGGTCCAAGGCCAGCCATGTGACCTTGGTGTGCTTAACTCCTCTGTGCCTCAGTTCCTGTGGCTGTAAAATGGGGTAATGACTGCACTTCAAAAGGTCATTGAAGGCAAAGGTGGGCAGAGTGTGGGCCCAGAGACCCTGGCGTGTAGGGTGTGGTCAACACACGCTGGCTGTTCTTTTTATTGCTATGATGAGTATCATGGCCTATATATGTGACTGACCCAGTGCACCTGGGAGTGGGGGTTTTTTGCTCTTGACATCCCCACACCGAGGGGCTGGCCCGTTCTAACCTGGTTTTACAGTCACAGGCAAAGATCCTTATTCCTGTCACCTGAGTTTACAGCAGTGCATGCAAAAACGGCTTCATGCAGTCACAGGAGCTGCTGATGCCTCCAGGTATAAAATGCACCGATTTATGAAATTTGCCTAAGAAAAAATGGAGCAGATATTTTACAAACCCATAAAGCCCCCAAAGAGGGCTCTTTAACACTAGCTCCTGGCTGACCCACCTGGAATGACTGGGGTCACATTTAAAGGCTTGGAGTGTGGAGGACCATAAATTACCAAGGAAACAGAGCTGCCTGCCATGAATTCATGGATGTATTGCCCAGGGGAGATTCACCTCGGACCTTTGGGGTAAGGCTTTGGCTCTGTCAACCTTCCTGGGGCCGCACATCCCTGGCCTCTGCCCCCTGCCCCGGTTCTGCCCCAGGAGCCCAGGGCACAGAGGCACAGTCATGTGTTGCCACAGGTTACAGAGGGTAGGGAGGGCTGGGGTGATGTTGGGCCATGACATAATCCCGACAGAGGCTTCCCTCAGTGGATGCTGGTGAGAGCTCCAGAGCTGGGATGACCCTGCAGAGATGTCCCTAACTGAGGCAAGGAGACTGGTCCTCTGGCCCTCTGCACGGACCAGACATTGGATGTGGTTGCCCCTGAGGAAGGGAGTCATAACCTTGGCCCAGGGTGGCTTGCAGAAAGGGGCTTGGGGGAGAGGCCCCAGCCAGCAGCACCACCAGCAGTTGCAGGATCTGGGCCCCCTGCCAAAGGGGGGCCTTGGTGGCCACCAGGGTGTCCAGTCTACCTGGCCAGGCTGCTCTTTCCATGTGTAAAACAGAGGGCATCCCTTCTGCTCTGAAAACCCCTCCTGTGCTGTTTTCCTCTGAGTTGGCAAATCGGGCCCCTCAGACTACGCCCAGATGACAGATATATTTTTAAAGCCTGAATTAGTTGCCAACGTTTATAGATCTGGAGCTTTCCCATGAAGCCTGAGATTTCCAGTTTTTCTCGAACACTGAGCAATGCCCCCTCCCTTGCATGTGAGGATCCCTGGCTGCAGGGTGGCCAGCCCCATGCCTAGACAGTGTGGCTCCCATGGTCACAGCCGCTGGCTCCCCTCTGGTCCTGCCAGGGGCTTTGCAGGTACACCCCTCTGGCCTGCAGGTGGCTTTTCACTTTGTTCCTCATTGCTCACTCAGCCCATGTTTGTGGGGGTTCTGACTGTTCCCCATCCTGGGGAACTTCTATTCTAGTGTGTGTGGGGGGTGGGGGGCGGTGGACAAGCTCCAAGAGAGAAGCAGGTGAGTGTGCATAGGAATGTCCAGCAGAGGGGGCGCTAGACAGAACTATGCAGGGAGCAGGGCAAGAAGGTGGGGAGTGATGGGGTGCAGTTTAAGGTGGTCTGGTTGGGGAGGGCCTCTGGTGGGTGACCTTGAGCAATGCAGAGAGCAATGAAAGTGAGGGGTGAGAGTTGTGGGTCTAGAGGTACCCCACTGCTCTCAGCAGTAGGCCCCTGGGGACCAGAGCCTGCCACTTTGGAGGCTTTCTGCACCCACCTCACAGCTTCATGCTGCCACATGCTTGCTCAGCCCAGAGACCCCACATGCCCTCAGCTTTGAGCCTCCTCCTCCTCTATTTGGCCTCCGCTTTAGGCCTTGTCCCCAGGGTCACTGGGCAGGATGGTTGTCTATTTCTATGTCCATGTCATGCACCTGGAGGACCTTGGGGTCAGGGTCAAGGTCAGAGTTAGCCTCCGGGCCGTCTTGGTCTCCATGCCTCGCACAGAATAGAGGCCTGAGCTGGAGTCAGGGAAGAGGCAGCTGTGGGTCAGGTGGACAAAGTTAGATGCAGATGCTCCTGAGGGACACTGGTTCCCAGGATGCTGAGGACACCGGGACGGAGCAATCAAGTACCTTAGGAACTTGAGCTTTTGACCTGCCCTTTGCCGGTGTACCTATTTTGACCAAAAATGGCCAACCAGGGTAAAATCAGAAAGTCTTGCCCCTTACTGGGCACAAATCAGAGAGGGTGTTGTGGGGACAGGAGCCCATGGGTGATTAATGCCAAGTTTGACACTCCACCCAGGTTTCCCTCCCCTGGCTCCCTGCAAAATGTCAGCCTGGGGAATCAGGCAGCCCATACCTTTCTGTTTGGCTTCCAAGTAGCAGAAAATGTCAGGCCAGAGAATGTAGTTAACTAGCATCATACAAATGAAGGCTCCTGGGTTGAGGACTGCACCTCCCCCGCCCCCCACCCTCCTCCCTCTGCCCTCCCATTTCCTCCTGCCTTCCTTCCTGTGCCCCAGCACCTGGTTTTGCTACTGGCAGGGGCAACTTTTGCTGGAACACTCTGTGTTCCTTGCAGAAGTCTCCCTGCCAGCACGACTATTTTAATTAGTCATATTTTGAAAGCAGATCTGCTTAATTGCAAGCAGTACTAAATATTGGTATATAAATAAAGTCATTAATAACCGTATATGCTGAACCTCCTCCCGCTGAGCACTGCAGCAGGAGAGCCCCGTTGACCAGTCTCTTGGGTGGTCTCGGCTGGATGGTAGTGTCTCCTGGCCCCTTGGGCATCTATCAAAAATCAGAGGATGACAGCAGGTGGAGGTGAGGCAGGGAGGCTTCCCACAGGAGGGATAGAGCAGAGGTGGGGTGGGGGTGGGGTAGGATGGGAAGAGCCGGTTCCAAAGCAGAGAGTTTAGAATGGCAGTGGAGCCGGGTAATGGGTCTTCTGTGATCATCAAGTTAATAAACAGTTGTGGCTTAAACACTCCATTCATCAGCATGCCTCCAACCCCCCGGGAACCGGGAGTACTTTCCTGATTCCCCACTTACAGAATGCAGATGATAGCATCTATCCAGCACATTGCAGGGTTGTTTGTTCCTTGGTATATTCAACAGGATTCGTGGAGCACCCACTGTGTGCCGGGTCCTATTCTAGTGGAAAACATCACCATGTGCAGGTGCCAGCGTGGCGGAGGGTCGTGCAGGGGAAGGGCAGAGGTCGGCGGGGGGGCCAGGGCAGTTCGGGTTTTGCTATGGCTGCTGTGAAATGAATGGTAAAGTCCAAGGTATCATTTTAGAAGACCTCCCAGGCCGGGGTAGGAAATGGGTCACAAGGACATGGGGCGGGGGCTGCAGCCGTGGTCCAGGAGAGAGATGATGGGGCTCGGGCTGGGGAAGTGGGAGAGGGGTGGTCAGAAGCCCAGATTGGGGGCCGTTGGGAGGCAAAGCCCACAAGATCCACAGATGGGCTGGGGGATGATGTTCAGAATCTCTGAAAGCCCCCCTAGGTTTCTGGCTTGAGTAAGTGAGTGGATAGTTGGTGCTGCAACTGTTGGCTTGGGGGGTGGGGTGACCCAGGAGTGGGGGGTGTGTGTGAGCCGCTTCACTTCCCCTGCTGGTTATGCTGCGTTCTGGCTCATGGCCCCTGCCTCTGCCATCTTCTCCTGGTTCTAGATTTGAAAAAAAGAAAAAAAGAAAGGACTTCATGTTCTGAGAACACTTTAGGTTTTTAGGAAAAGGGAGCAGTCTGCACAGGGCATTGCCAGGACCACCTGCCGGCTCCGGCTCCCCCCAGCATTCACATCTCGCATTAGTGTGGAGCAGTCATTACAAGGGATGAGCCAGTCTTGCTTCACTGTCAGTCACCGAAGCCCAGAGATTACATGAGTGTTTGCTCTTGGTGTCACACATTCTGTGGGGTTGGACGTGTATAAGGACACGGATCCACCGTAACAGTATCTTGCAGAGTATCTTTACTGCCCTAAACATCCCCTGGGCTCCGATGAACATCCTTGCCTCCCCCTAAACCCCTGGAAACCACTGATCTTTTGAATCTTTCCAGAATGTCATACAGTTAGATTGTTCAGACCAGCTTCTCTCACTTAGCAATATGCATTTGAAGTTCCCCTAGGTCTTCTCGTGTCAAGATATAGCTCATTTCCTTTTTTTTTTTTTTTTTTTTTTAGAGATTGTATTTATTTATTCATGAGAGACACACAGAGAGAGGCAGAGACATAGTCAGAGGGAGAAGCAGGCTCCCTGTGGGGATCCTGATTCAGGACTGGATCCCAAGACCCCAGGATCACGCCCTGGGCCAAAGGCAGATGCTCAACCACTGAGCCACCTAGGGACCCCTTGGTAGCTCATTTTTTTTTAGTGCTGAGTAATGTTCCATTGTCGGGATATGCCACAGTTGATGTATCCATTCACCCACCAAGTTTTGGCAACTATAAATAAAGCTGCCATAAACACCAGCGTGCAGGTTTTTGTTTGGACATAAGTTTTCAACTTCTTTGGGTAAACACCAAGGAGCGTGATTGCTGGATCATATGGTGAGAGTAATTTTAGTTTTGTCAGAAACTGCCAAATTGGCTTCCAAAGTGGCCATGCCATTTGGCACTCCTGAGGTTCTAGATTTTGACCCCTTTTAGGAGCCATACGGGTTCTGAGAACTTCACAGACCCCAGTGCATTCCCCATGCCACCCCCAGGCCCTCTTCCAGGCTCCCCAGCCTTCTCAGACCATGTGGATGGCATGGGGAGCAGAACGTGATGATCTCAGGCGGACACAAACAAGGAAAATGTGCTGAGCCTCTGAATTTTCTTGGGTTCCCCCAGGCTGGAAGCAGGGAAGGTCGGAGGGAAAGTCAGCAAGTGCTGGCCTGTGTTTGGTCTTGTGTGGAGGCAAAGCTAATGTGCTTGCTCAGTTAGGGGGCTACATGAAGCAGAGGGGGACCAAGTCCCCCAGCACATGACACCACAGTGTGGGTGCCTAGTATGGTCTGAGAAACGGGTGCGGGTGTCCTTGGAAACTCCCGACCTTGCCAGAAGGTTGTGTCTGTCTGTCTGTCTTACACATTCAAGGGGGAAGCTCCTCATGAACACTTATATACAAATATCAGGATAAGAGACCACACTTTGGGGGACATTTGTTCTGAGTCCCCAGCCGCAGGGTGGGGGTGGGGTGTGCCCCTGTGAGAGGATGGCATTATCATTCTTCTTGTCATTATTAGCTGCACATCTAATGATGCATTTTATAAACCCCGTGCACACCAGCAAGGTGGTAAGGAGTTTGCACACCGCTCGTTTAGTCCTCAGGACAACACTGAGCGGTAGGTTTTATTCTCCATTTTATAAACGGAGAACTGGGTACAGAGAGAATAAGGAACTTGCTTGTGAACACAGAGCGGGTTGGCTAGGATCCGTGCAGAGTGCCTGCTCTCAGGCTGAGGAGCAGAGAAGGAGGGGGAAGGGCTGTTTCTTTGGGGGTTGGGGGGGCTCCTTGGCCTCTGGCAGGGCCTCCTACCCCTCTTTATCTGGATGATGCCTTCTCAGTAGGTGTTCTCTCCCGACTGTTGGCTGTCACCTCTGTGTGCTTTGCTTCTCTCTGTGGCACTTACCATCTGATGTGCCTGACAGTGTGTCCTTGTGGGTTTTGTTTCTGGTTTGTGTTCTGTCCCCGCACCCCCCTTGGCCTGGCTCCCTGAGGGAGGGGTGTCTGTACATCTTCCTTCTGCATCTCCAGGGCCTGGCTCAGAGTTAGTGCCCGATGGCTGTTTGCCTAACGAACTATCCTGAAGGCTGCATTGGGTTGGTGAGGTCAGTTCAGTTGAGAACAGAGCCCCAGGAATACAGGCCTTTCCCTACCCAACAGACAAATGCCCGAGTCCAAAGCCTGCCCAGGTACTCCCACTCGGTGGCCAGGGACGAGTCACTGCACACGCTCGGCTTCAGGTTGCTCACCCCTCCAAAGGGGATAAGGGTGGGACGAAAGTCATGGGTTATATGGTGAGCACTTAGTATTATTGCATAATTATAATTACGTAATAACATGTAATACATAATTATATGATATCATTAATAACATAATTTATAGGTTTTTATTGTGGTGGAGTATGCATAACATAAATGTACCATCTTGGGGCTCTGCGTGGCTCAGTGAGTTAAAGCATCCAACTCTTGCTTTTGGCTCAGGTTGTGATCTCAGGGTTGTGAGATCAAGCACTACGCTCAGCATGGAGTCTGCTTGGAGTTTCTCTGTCCTCCCCTCTCCCCCTCCCTCCCTCAAATAAATAAATCTCTTTTTAAAAATGTACAGTCTTAACTATCACCCCCATCCATGTCCAGAACTTTTACATCTTCCTAAACAGAAGCCCTGTCCCCATTAAACAAACATTATGTACGATATTGTGAAGGTCCGCCCTTATTTTTTCCTGAGGCGACTTCAGCTAACATATTGAGGACAGAGGTTCTCAGCCTGGGCTTGCCGAATGTTCTGCACCACATAGTTGTGGGATCCATCTGGCGAATAGTAGGATGTTGGGCAGCATTGTTGGCTTTAACCCTGTGGATGCCAGTGGTGCCGTCTCCTCAGCCTTAACGGTAAGAAATGTCTCCAGATGGTACACAGTTGCAGTCGCGTGGGATGAATGAGCATCGAGATCTGACGTAGGCAGACGATGACTATCCTTAGTGATGCCACACACACTGGACGCTGGATATACACCGAGGGGGGATTTCAGGTGTTCTCACCATACACACAAATGGCAGCTGTCAGGAGGGGAGGAATATGTTAATCAGCTTGACTATAGTAACCACTTCACTGTGCATATGTATGCCAGACTAGCACGTTTTGCACCTTCACTCATATACTTTTTATTTAAAATATATAAACAGCAAGTAAAGAATGCCTGCAGACATTGGCCAGTGCCACCTGGGTGGGGTTGGACATTGCCTCTGACTGGGAGCCACCTGCTTATGAGTTTGAAGCTCATTGGAAACCAGGTACCTCATTTTGGGGAGCAAATCAACCACAGACACATTGCAGAGCGTTTTCAGCCACCAGGAAGAGCCCTTTCTTACTGTTTGGCTCCTTGAGCCCTGTGGCCCTTTGTGTGGACTTTGGCCTGTGTTAGGTTGACGCTTTTGGCTTTGAGGCAGCCACAGATGGAGACCATGAGTCGTGCTGGGGGCACTAGAATTTAGGCACACGTTCTTCCTTTTAAATACCAACACGGGCCTTGGGCCAGGGCGACCCAGCCCCATCCACGGCTACACACCCTTGTCCCTGGGTGGGCGGGGACAGGCCTGTCACACATGGTGGACCAGCCTTGGGACTCAGGCGGTAGCATCAGTACAGTGACCTCTCCCTCCCTGTGGCCAGGCACCTCTGCCTGCCTCCTACCTGCCCGCTGTCGGATTTGGAAAGAAAATGACTGGCTTCTGGATTTTTTCCTTGTTACCAATGAACACGACAAATGAACACGACCTCTAGAGCTCCTGGGAGTGCAGGTTTGGAATGGCCCTTCTAGATGTTTCTGAGAGCATGTCCACCATCTGGGACAGTTTTGCCGCTGGCTCTGGATAGTGGAGAGTGGAGCCAGGGCGAGAACTACACAGATGTGACTTATGCCATGTGGAACTTCGTCAGGTGCGTAGTTGTGACAGGCCTGTGCTGGGGCTGCAGATGCACGGTGGTTAACAGCCTGGGAAAGCCGAGCAGCCCTGGGCCTGGGGTTCCTTGTCTCCAGCATGGGGGCGAATGGGGTCATGGAGAGCATTCTCCATGTGGTGTGAGCTCTGCTGCTCGCCGTGTGCAGGAAGCTGTTGGGAGGAGGAGGAAAGGACATGGTTGCTGCCAGCAGAGGTGGCAAGGATTTGCTGCCAGAGTTTGCAGTGTGTGGGGCTTGAGCTTGTCCTTCTTCCCAGCCTCTAGCGGGTGTATGCTGCTGCTGAATTCCACCTCCTGTCTGCTTTCTCTGCAGTGATGCCTCGCTGACACCTTTATTCAGGGTGATTTGGACAGTCTCTGCTCAGCATCACTGCAGGTGCCACAGAGCCAGGAGGAAAGGCAGCTGAGGCAGCAGGGCCGGGGTGCACAACACCCCCAGGGCACTGCCGGGGTGTCCCCATCCCCTCATCCCTCCAGACTCAGCCACTGGCATGTCCGGCCAGGGCCCACCAGCCCAGCACAGAGTAGGCGTGGATCTGTGTCTGCTGAGTGCACAGATAACCCAAAGCTGTCGTGGACTCTAACGTGGGCAGATGAGCAAACGCCTAGGAAAAGTACAGACGGGACTGTGAAGCCCGGCTGGACATGTAGGTGAACATGCTTGGGTGATCGCCGTCATATGAAGCACCTCTCATCAGACAAAAAGCCAAGAGGTGGGCTGCAACCCTGTGTCAGCCAGAGCTCGGATCCTCAGGTCACCTGATGGCGGGAGGCATCAGGGGCCCCAGTCCGGTGCATGTCACTCTGTGTGTCGGGATGTTTTCCATTTCCAGGGAGCCTCTGGGGACCAGAGCCATTTGACAGGATCATCACCATGCTTGGGAAGGCATGGTGTTGGGTTACCTTCTAGTGTGGGGAGTCCTGGCCTTTTTCCCCCTGCCTCCCCCGGGCTCCATCGAGCCCTGGTCATGCAGCAGCATCTAAAGCATCTCTGCTTCTCCCACACGCAGTAAGCTACCCAGAAAATGAGGCTATTCATACTTCAAAAATAGAGCTGCTTAAGAGTATCATTACATTTATCACCCCGTGTGTGCTTCCATTTTGTATTTAAGAAATCAAAGACTGACTATTCCTTATCGAATATTTGATGGATGGAACTTTTATGAAAATGGAGTTGAATTTGGTTTTCTCTGTGGCAACACTGAGATGCGTTCATAATAAAGTACCGCTGAGGCTTCATTTGACCTTGATGTGAGCTCTTCGAGCACCTTCCTCGGTGTCCCTGCACTGCCCAGCCGCCGCCAGTCCAGCTCAGTTGGGTAGGCGTGTGTCTTACGCTGTTCAGGAGTGAGATGATGACTTCCAGGATGGAATTGGCTGCCCTGTGAGTGCCAGGCCCCCTCTCTGATGGCAGAGAAGGTGGAGAGGGCAGCTTTGCACTCTCTGTGAACTCTGACATTCTAAGTTCAAATCCTGGCTCTGCTACTTACAGTGTTTGCTTCTTTGCCCTTCAGCAAGATACTAAATCTCTCTCAGTGTCCACATCTGTAAAACGGGGGATAATCATGATACCCACCCCACAGGTACGTTTGGGGCTTAAATGAATTCATATTTGCAAAGCACTTAAAATGGTATCTGGTCTGTAATGAGCACCGGCTTTCCTGTGTGCTACTGTTGTACTTACTAAGCTTCGAGCTACCTGAGGTCAGAAATCCCCATTTTGGGCTTTGTGGTCTTAGCACTCAGCACTGAAGGGGTGCCTTCGTTGACTCCCTTGCCTGGCATCTAATTCTGGCATGAGGTGCAGGAATGGTTTCTCAAACTTCCTTGGTGAGGCTTCCTTGCCTCTCGACTCAGTCTTTATCAGGACCTTTGTCTTCCTTAACCAGGCTGCAGCTCCAGGCTGGCATATTTCACTCAGATGCTGGTGCGTAAACACTGTGATTTCATTCCTCTGAGTGATGTCTGTGACAGCTACTCAAGTTTTTCCTCTGCATTTTGCTGGCTGCAAATCACAGCAACATTAAAATATTCCTGAGTGCTTAGGTCTTTTCAGCAAACATCATTCATTTGTTCATTCAAGAAATATTTATTAACCATTGCATGTGCCATTGCATTATTCCAGTTGTCGAGCAGTTTCAGCAGTGTATAAAACAAGAAAAGCCCTGACCTCATGGACTCACATTTCAATGGGGAGAAACAGATAATTGAGATAAATATGCACAATATGTAGTGTGTTCAAGAGGAAATGAGATTAGGACAAAAAGGAAGCATGGGCAAGGAGAGCTAGGGGTGGGTGGGATGTTGTTAGAATTTTGGATAGAGTGAGCAGCAAAGGCCAGAAAAAATGAAGAATGAGTTGTGTGTATCTCTGGGAGGAGCAAGCCAGGCGGAAGGCACAGCCAGTGCAAAGGCCCTGAGGCTGGCATGCTGAAGGAATGGTGAGGAGGCTGGTTGGCTGAGCGTGAGTGAGGGAAGGGAAGTGGAGGTGAGGATACAGAGGTCAAGGGAAGGAAAGTCCACATGGGGCTCCGTAGGGCTCTCTGGCTTTTATGCCAGGGAAGGGGAGCCATGGAAGTGTCTGAGCAGAGGAAAGACCTGGTCTGGATCTGGATTGCCCGGGATGCTGCATGAGGAAGAGACCAAGGGCCATGAGGGTGGAGGGCAGGAGACCCAAGAGGCCATTGCAGTAATTCAGGCAAGCCATGATGGTGGCTGGCAAGTGGGGCATCTCCTCCACGGTTGCTCCAAACCAGAGGACCTGGCTGGTCTTTGAATCTGCAGACCTTTTGCTGTTTGGTCTGTCCCCTGACAGTTTATGACAAGCCCTCAAAAAGCCAAGAAGGAAATGTCCTATCTGTGTGTTGTACGTGGCAACGTGGAACCACCATAAACTAGTAACCACAGTGGCAGCAGACAGGATGTTACACATCAGAACAAAACCTCTGAACCTCCGACGTGCAGGAAGGAGGAAGGGACTTCACCGTACAGATTGAGAAGTGGTGCCAGAAAGGTGAGCTGTCGTAAGGCTTTTGGGGGCCAAAGCTGCCCTGGAAACCTGGGAGTCTCCGTCCTGACCCGAGAGAATGAAGTCAGCGGGTGGCCACTCTGTCCACGTTGTTTCTTCTGCATCGGGGGTCTGCACTTGCACACCACCTCGTCTTGACCTCACGTCCCTTAGGATGTAGGCTCTTCCACCCCACTTGTCAGAAGAGGTGAGTGAGGCCCAGACAGGTGGAGTAAGCTGCCTCGGGTCACACAGTGAGAGTGGAGACTCGAACCCCGAGCTAGCAGACTCTTCTTCACTATTCCACACTGGCTCCTGAAGTCAACTGAAACAAATGAGAGTAAGCTGACAGCAATGACTAAGGACTATAAATAAAATAAACTCTATTAAATGAAATGGTGCTGAAGCCATAAGGAAATTCCCCGAAGGAAATGCCCTTCCTTCCGGCCAGCCAAGCAATGAAGTCCTACCCTTAAGGAAGTAGACTTGCGACCCAACGAGTGATTTCGGTGATGAAGGTGATGGCTGCCCACAGCCTGGGGCGGAGGGTAGAGCCTTTGCTCGGGAAGAGAGGGGTCAGAGGTATGGATGCTGGGGCCTGAGCACCAGGGCCCAGTCCCGGCTCTCTGCTGACAGCTGTGTGACCTCAGGCAAGTTACTTAATGTTTCTGGGCTTCATTTCCATATGTGTAATACGGAGATTATACAAGTATCCTGAGAGTCACGGCCAAGATTAAAGTCCCCTAAGTAAGGTGCTCAGAACAATGCCTGGTATGTACTGATCACTCCGTAAATGTTGGCCATCATCGTTGTTAAGGTCCAAAAGCATCTGAGGAAGCAGGACACAGTGTGTGGTTTGAGGCATCAGGAGAGGCTCCCTGGAAAAGGGGACAGTGAAGATGGGTCTTGAAGGGTGGGGTGGGGTCCAGCAGAGAGGAAGGTGGTTATTCCACATGGAACTTAGGAGCAGGTTTGCGGAACAGGTGGACATGTGAGCCTTATTGCCTAGGGTCTGGGTGCAGGTGGGAGTCAACGGTGGGAGGTAGGGGTGAGACAGAAGGTCAGAGCAGGGCAGCCTTGAATACCCTTGGAGAACTTTGTGCAGTGCACAGTGATATGGTGAGAGTCGTCGGTGAGAAGTTCAGATGGAGCACCTGGGTGGCTCAGTGGTTGAGCATCTGCCTTTGGCTCAAGTCATGATCCCGGAGTCCTGGGATTGAGTCCCGCATCGGACTCCCTGCAGGGAGCCTGCTTCTTTGTCTGCCTGTGTCTCTGCCTCTCTCTGTGTGTCTCGCATGAATAAATAAATAAATAAATACAATACAAATACAAATACAAATACAAATAAATAAATACAATCTTAAAAAAAAATTCAGAGGGAAAAACTAGTTTCCCCTCATACTAATATAGACTCTGACTTTCCAGTAGCCTCGGAGACATGGTGAGGAATTTGGAAAGAGCACCAGTTTCTCAGCCCAAAGCATTCCCTTCCTGAGCTTCTGAAAGGCAGATGGAGAGAGGGATCGCCCCCCAACCCTGGATGACTCCAACGTGGACTGTTTACCGACATGGAGCATTAGCACATCCAAACCCATACTGTTGTGAGCTGGGCATTGACTTCAGCCAGGACACTGGGAAGGACCATTGAAGCGTTAGGACCGCAGGGTCAGTGAGAGAGCCTGGCGCCCGGAGGATAGCCCCTGCAGGTGCCTTTCCCAGGGCGTCCACCAGGCCATCACGTTTGTCACGCCTCTGTGAGAAGGCTGGGGGAGGTGGCTGGGCCAGCCCAGAGGAAGCCCCCGAACCACCCCCTCCTGGCCCCGAAGCCTCTCCTGGGAGATCCACATGGAGACCCGGAAGCTCATTATCGAATTTGCACTTGACACAGAACTGAGAAGGCTGCTAATGTGATGGAATGAAGACTGTAAATGGTTCTGACACCCCTAACTGCTGGGCGAGAGCTCATGTAGTGAAAATTATTGGAGATAAATATCTGGCCTAGGTTTCAGTTAAAGAAAAGAAGTGGGCCTGGTGTTCACTTGACACAGTGAGGGCAGAGATGAGGTGAGCCCTTTATCAGGTGAAGCAGGGGTCGCCAGCCGGAGAGAGACCCACAGCTCCTGGGGGCCCCCAGGGGGGGTGAGGCCACAGAAGTCTAGAGCCCAGGCCTGTGCCTTGGGCTTTCCTTGGATTGAGTGTGAGGACTCATCGTGGGAGGTCCAGAGGAGGAGCCGGGGGCCAGGGGAGGAAGTGACAGGGACAAGGTGCCAGGAGGTCATGTTATCCGAGGGAATGGAATGGAGTCCCAGAGCATCCTGGGGGCAACTGGGAGGGGTGAGGCCTCAGGCAAAACCAGTTGGGGCAGATGTATTTATTAGGTAATTTCTAGTAGATTTTGGAGGTCAAGCTGACTGTGGATGAATTAATAGCTGCCCCTTGCAGACTTTACTAGCAGGTTCTGTTTGGGGTATTTGACCAGATGCCTGTCCCAAGAAGGCATCAAGAGCTGTGCGTCCCACTCTGGAAACTCGAGGAAGTCCTTTGGGTGTTTGGAACCTACTTTATTGAAATGCTCACCCAAGGCACGCAGGTCTGTGTTCCTGGGGTAGGATTTGCACATGAGCCTCCGCCTGGGTCAGCAGAACAGTGAAAATCCTCCCCATTCACCCACGGTCATAGTCAGGTCCGTGTGGGGACCCAGTTGCCTACCCCCCTCAAGGACACCGGCTTCTTACTGGCTGTTCCTACTCTTTCATAGGGGGGAGTGGAAGGGGTCAGCAGGACTCTGGTGGGAATGCCATCACCGGGCCAGTGAGGACCCATTCCCATCGCAGCCACGCTGCTTAGCAAGCTGCTGGCTCCGTCTGTGAGACTCTGTTCCTGAAGGTGCCTCATGCTAACCAGCAACACCTCTGGACTCGACTGCAAGTACGGAGAGCGGGGCACACATGGAATTCCCCTAGGGAGTGTGGCCTGTGGCTGCACTCAGGCTGAGCACATGGGAGTAGGCATCTCTGAGTTAGTGCCCCGACGGCCCCCAGGGCCTGGCTCTCATGGCTAGTTTCACTGGGCTGAGGACTTCAAAGTGGATTAAGGGCTCTGTAGTAAGAGGCTTCGGAAAACCTCCATCACAGTCTTCGCCCATCTGTACTTCCTTTGTGCTGTTTGGTTTTTGTTTTGTTCTTTTTATGACAAAGCCCATACAACATAAAACTTACCATCTTAATGATTTTTTGACTAAAGATTTTATTTATTTATTTGAGTTAGAGCAAATCTGCGGGGGAGCAGAGGGGAAGAGAGAAGCAGAATCCCTGCTGAGCAGGGACCCCCATCCAGGACTTGATCCCAGGCCCCCAGGATCGTGACCTGAGCCAAAGGCAGATACTTAACCAACTGAGCCACCCAGGCACCCCTACCATCTTAACCATTTTTAAGTGTACAGTCCTGTGGCGCTAGGTATGCTCACATTGTGCAGCCTTTACCACCCTCCATCTCCAGAACTTTCTCATTTTGCAAAACTAAAACTCCATATCTGTTAAACAATAACTCCCCGTTCCTAATCCCCAGTCCCTGGCACCCACTATCCTGATTCCTTTCTCCATGAGTTTGATTCTGAGTCGTCACTGTCAAACCTCAGCCATCCCCGGGCCGGCCAGCCACCGGCTGGCCCCCATTGAGCACAGACCCATGACAAGATGAGCCAAGCCCAGCCCCAAACACATAGCCAACCTGTAGACTCGGGAAATATGACAAATGGTGGCTGTTTTAAGCTACTGCATTTTGGAGCAGTTTGTTGGGCAGCGGCATCATAGCAGCAGGTGGCTGATATCCTGTGCTCCCTAAGACTCTGGATGCTGGAGTATGTCCCCACTGAGGTTCTTTTTTTTTTTTTTTTTTTTTTTTTATTTATGATAGTCACACAGAGAGAGAGAGAGGCAGAGACACAGGCAGAGGGAGAAGCAGGCTGCATGCACTGGGAGCCCGACGTGGGATTCGATCCAGGGTCTCCTGGATCGCGCCCCGGGCCAAAGGCAGGCGCCAAACCGCTGCGCCACCCAGGGATCCCCCCACTGAGGTTCTTAGGGTACTTCAGTGGCATGTGAAGCTGGGATTTCCGGTTGGCAGAGGGTCACTGACCTCCCTCTCCACCCCAGAGCAGAGCAGATGGCCAGCTCTGCGATGCCTGTCACTGTGCTGTGTTACTTGAAGTTGCTGGCCTGCTTCAGTCTTTGCTTGGTGGGGTAATGGTGGCTGGGAGGCCAGAGGAGATGGCAGTCTTCCTCAAAGGAAGACTGTTCACCCCAAGACAGTCCTTTGTCTCTGGTTGATCATATATGCCTGAGACTGGGAACAGATCCCATCAAGTGTCAGGCTGGCTGCTCACAATTGAGCAGTAGAGGTCTGGCCCCTGAGCACCTAAGGGTCACATGTTTGCTGTCAGTAGGCTGGCTGTCCAGTCTTTGGGGTTGTGTTATTCTGACACAGTGAACCTCCCCATTCATCTACTCAGCAGACATTTATTTAGCACCACTGTATGCCAAGCTCAGGGCCCAACATGCAAATGATAGATGAGTTACATTTCCTGATGATCACCCGGATTGTATGTATAACTGTTGTGGTTTCACCTTTTCCTGCACTTTTGCAGAGGAGCTATTTCTGAGTGTTAAAGAAATAGAGTGGTATTTAATGATCAACTGCCTTTTTTTTTTTTTTTTTTTAATCAACTGCTTTTTTTAGACAGCGGCTTATTGTAGAGTCAGACAGGCCAGGGGCTGGTCTTCAGTTCTGGTCACAAAGTGGGGCCACCCTCTGCCTGGCTCACCCTGTATCCCCAGCACCTGGAACAGTGCCTGGCACAGAGCAGATGCAGCATAGATGTGTGCAGAGCAAATGAAAGAACACAACACATCGTTGAATATTCTTCACCTCCAAGTGTGGCCTGTGAGGCCTCATGGACAGATGAGGAAATTGGCCCAGAAGGACGGTGAGGCTGGAGAGGCAGCAGAAGGGAAATCCAGTGTCTTTAGCTGCTTCCCGTGCTGCCAAACTGCCTCCCCAGAAATATAAAGAATGCCCAGAAAACAGCCACAAATCCAGATCCTTCTAGGAAGAGGACTGGGGGGTAAGGGGGACCACCCACGTTGATTTATCCCAGGCAGTGAAGAGGATGCCTCCGCAGGAAGTGAATAGGCCCATGAGGGTCAGATCTGTTCTTAGAACTTATCTTTGGTCCTCAGGGGCCAAGCTCGGGAAGCAGGGCTGTCCAGCTGTCGGTCCCCAGCCATCTCTCTGCTGAGCGCATTTGCTTGACTTCAGTTTCCACCGGGTGTGGGTGCTTCTGTGAGCAGCAGTGAGACAAGGGTGGGCGCCAGGCCAGCAACCCCTCCTTCCAGCCATCTGGAGCTGAGAACCACCCACAGGAGGAAGGTATTGCTCCAGAAGGGTCTGTTGGACGCTTATTCTCAAAGACGCTCTTATCTGGCCTTGGACAGGGTCGGGGGTGCAGGGTGCGGTCTGTGGTTGAGGGGGGGTCCAAGCAGGCTCCAGATGTCCAGACAGCCCTCTGTCCACTTGTTAGCTGGCTGGCAGCCTTGGGTGGACATGCTGGAGCTTGCTCAGGGGCAGCTGAATCTTTTTCTTCCTCGAAGCTGACATGCAGGGTTGTCATGAGTTCCCTGTCCAAGTAGACTGGGCAGGCTGGAAGAGGCAGCCACCGAGGACATGTGGCAGAGGGTTCGGCCCTGCGAGGCAAACCAGCAAGTTAGGAAATGTTTTGAGCGCCTCTCTGTGCCCAGGCCTGTGCTTGAGGCCTTTCCCTGTATTTTCTCTTGAACTCCTCACAGTCATGAGACTAGCCTCGAGCTTCTGTGCAGGGCAGTTTTGAGATCTGACTTACCCAGAATGATTTAAAGTTTCCTGTCAGGCCCCAATACCTACCCGGACACAAGCCCTCCCTGCCCATGCTCTTCCCCCACCAGCAGATCATTTGAGGAACTTCCAAGTGTTCTTTGCCTGTGCATGATTTCTTCCTCACGCATGGGTATTAAAACCTGACATCCACCTAACATGAAACTCCAGTTCAGTCTTGGTAAGTAAAGCTCGTGAACAAGCTCAACAAAGGCAAAATACTACATTTTTAAAATAAGCTGCTTGTGGCAGAAGCAGAAGCACCTGTGAGGAGTGTGGTGAAGGGTTGTCACCAAGTGACTGTGCTCCAGTAGCCCACTGAGGGCGAGGGGAGAGTGCAGCCAGCACATGCCCCCTCAGAAAACACCATGCAGGTGGATTGGCACAGGGATGTGCTCTGAGATGGCTCGGTGTGGTGAAGACGTGCATCGTGCAGCCAAGGCACCCACTGTGCGCCGCTGGCGCGTGACCAGGACAAGTTACTTAAGTCACTATTTGCCCATCTTGCCTGTCAGTAGAGTGCATCAGAAAGGTCACCAAGAATCCCGGCATGTCTCTGTGTCTCCCACAGTTTGGGGCTTCAGAAAGGCCAAGCAGGTTACCCAGGTCATGAAGAATTAGAGTCCAGCTCCAACCCAGCACCGCCTGACACTTTTCTTCTTCCATAGCTATTTCTTGGGCGCTCAAGTGCCCAGCCTCACACTGGGCCCTGGGCTGCCAACGTGAATGTGGCACTGTCCCTGCCGTCACACAGGGGCTGTCTCTTTGCCCCACATGGGTTGTCTCATTTAAATAAACAACACACATATTATTATTATTATTTATATTATCATGGTAAAATATGCATAATATGAAAGTGACCATCATGACCAACCATTTGAAAGCATATAGTTCAGTGGCACTCACACTGTTGTGCAACCATCACCACCATCCATTTCTAGAAGTTTTTTTTTATCTTCCCAAACTGAAACATCATACAGGTTTCTTTTTTAAAAGTGCTATTCCACAGCTGCCTCTTACGTGCTGGAGGTCTCAGAGGCTCTTGCAGCTTAGCTTGTGTGTGTGTGTATGTGTGTGTGTGTGTGAGTGAGAGAGAGAGAGAGTGAGAGAGGCAAGGGGGGTGAGGTGTGTGCATACATCGTGGTTGCATGGAGGCATCATAGGCTCCTACTTGTGTCTTAAACAGACCAGGAGAGGAGAGCAGGTTGTGGGCAGTGCCTGTCCCCTCGACTCCTGAGGCAGGCTAGTACCTGGTTTTCCAGATGAACAGGTATAGGCACAGAAGGAGCTGGCTGGTTTGGTCACTCAGAGTATAGTGGGAGCCAGGGTTGACATAGGCCACCTGATTGCAGACCATGGATGTCCTATCTACATGTGGATGCTCAGCTCGACGGTGCCCCAGGTACACCAGGGCAGGGGTGGCAGGACCATAGCTCAGCACTCCTTATGGTGGATCTGGGAGTGACCAAGGAAGCATTTGGGGCCTGGCCAAGCTATGACGGGGCTGCCTCTAGCCCTGGGGGCCTCTATGAAGGTCCTAGTCTCCTCCTAAAGGCTGAGCTGGGGTTGGAAACATCTGCTCAGATACCAGAGGAGGTGCTGTCTTTGATCTAATTTCCACAGAGTGTGTTCCGGGCAGGTATCAACCCCATGTTATGGATGAGGAAGCTAATCCAGAGCGAAGCGACTTTCCCAAGCTCACACATCTCCAAGGGCAAGGCTGCGGGCCGAAGGCAGTTCTACTTTCCCATCATGTTCTGCCCCATAGCCTTGGAGTAGTTTCGCCAGAGAAAGCCTCTGCTGTGATGTGCAGGCTGTCCAACTCGCCCTGTCTAGGGTGGGCCAGGCCCTGCGCCTGTTCCAGAGCGCCCCCTAATGTTCGTTTTCCTCGGTCCATGATTTTGTCATCTGGGTGCACTCCCTCGGAGACGGTTGGCCGAAGGGGTAAACAAAGATCAGTGGAGGAAAAATTCAGAATGGGGAACGTTTGCATTTGGTCCAGGAGTCCTGACTCTGTAAGGAGGGCCAGCAGTACTCGATTGTATACAGATGGTGGGGGGTGGGCAGAGCCGGAGCCACAGGAGGGTGACAGGTGCCGACGCCTTCCTCCATGGGGCAGTCATTGTCAGCCCAGCGACTCTGTTCTGGATTACCCTTGACTCAGTGCTGTCCTGCTCCACACAGATGGATGTTTTGTGGAAGTGGTTTCTAGACCTTTTATATTTTAAAATTTTTTTATCAGTC
Source organism: Canis lupus familiaris (assembly GCF_011100685.1). Lineage (NCBI taxonomy): Eukaryota > Metazoa > Chordata > Mammalia > Carnivora > Canidae > Canis > Canis lupus. The sequence continues at coordinate 3,602,929 of NC_049241.1, read as the reverse complement.
AAACACTCTGTCCAAATATGGAACCAGGATGGGTAAGTCAGAGGACAGCAGACATGCTCTGGGACAGAGACAGGGCAGGGCATCCCTCAAGATGGCCCCACCCCTGGACCCAGCTTCTAGGACTCAGATCCTTGGGCAGGAGCATCCGAGTTGTAGGGCAGCCTGTGGCCAACTCAGGGCCCTCCAGACCAGGCCTTGAGCCTCAGACAAGGAAATCAACCCCCAAAACCTGGTCAGGGAGCATTTTGTCGCTTCTACAACACAGACTCTCACTAAGTCCCCAGGGTATTCAAGGCCAGCCAGCAAGAGTGGGGGCTGCTTCCAGCAGAGACCAGAGGCCCCCCAGCTGCAGACAGCCAGCCCAGGGAGCTAACGGTAGCCACTACATCCCTCCCACTGTATCCCTATCCCCATCCCAGGCCCAGCATGGAGTTGGTACCTTCATAGGTCTGCATCTCTGTGGGGTGGTCGCGACAGAGGGAAAAGATGTGTTCTCGCCTTGAGAAGGTAGGTTGGTCGGGGTCTGACAGCTCAACGGAAGAAGGTTCTGCAACTTGAAAGTTCCTGAGGATGGGGCCAGGGCCTATTGTTAGATAGTGAGCTTCCTGTTGCGGGAGTGTGTGCAGGCAGGGCCGCATATCCACAGCACAGAGGAGTGGAGGCTTAAAGGGTGTTTGCCTGGGCTTCAAGAGGCCTTGCTTCCCTGTCCCCCCTGTCCACTTTATCCACCAGCTCTTCTCCAGAGTAAGTGTGCTGCAGTTATTTAGAGCCTGGTACCAATCCTGGCAGCATACATGCCATGACCTTAGTTCCCTCATCTGATAAAATGTGGGACCCACTCCACAGAGCCGATGTGAGGGTGGAATGAATTAATTAATACAGGGCACTAGCTTTCTTCTTTTCAGAAATCCCTCCAGACTTCCTGGGTGATGTGAGATGGGAGGGCAAGTTTGGGGTACTCCCAGGACCACCTGGAACCATAGCTCCCCATAAGTGAAAGCAGGGCAGACTTGGGCCCCACTCCTGGCAGAGGGCCCAACTCCTAAAAATTTCAATTGAGAAGACAGGGTGGCCAGTTTCATTTGGAAAGCTGGATGATGGGGTTGTCAGAGGGGTTTCTGGTCCAGCACGGTCAGACTATAAAGGGTGCAGCCCTGGGCACCGGAAAGCCTGAGACCTCAGCCTTCGTGGCATTCTGCTGCAGATCTAGCTTCTGATCTGCTAAACTATCCGAGCCCCTCTAAAGGGCTCATGTCCCAGCTGGCTGCAAGCTTGCAGTGAGGTCTCGCCCCTGAACTCTGCAGTGGGAGCCATAGAACAGTAGTTAGTGAATGTTGGTGGTGTCTGGCCAGGTGCGAGGCTCTCTGTGCGTGGTCACATCCACCCTTGCCAAGTCCTTTCGGGGGAGACCCAGTCGTCTCATTTTGCAGGAAGCAAAGGCATAAAGAAATTGTATCTCTTGCTGAGGACCCCCCCCCCCCCCCCGTCATCTAGAAGGTGGTGTTATGGGACCAAAATGGGTCTCTGCAGAGACTGCACCAGGTGCAAGGTCACTCTATTTGTACAAATAAGGAGATCACGGGATAATTTCCCAAGCCGTGACTTCCCAGACAAGAGAAAGCAGGCTCCTTTCATTAGGGCTTGGGATGAATATTCAGAGGGGGATTTTAACATTATGATGAGGTGGAGGCACTTTCCTGCATTTTCTGATTCATCTGCATAGGCAGCTTCCTCAAATGTTGCTTTTTTCCATTCTGGTAGTTCATTAGTTTCTAAAAGGTAAGATTGACAGTTAGGCAGAAGCTTCTAGGAGTCTCTTGAGTTCAGGAGATCAGTCCTGAGTTCAAGAGGTCAGTCTGAGTTCAGAGGGTCAGTCCTGAGTTCAGGAGGTCAGCCTGAGTCCAGGAGGTCGGCCTGAATCCAGGGGGTCGGTCCTGAGTCCAGGAGGTTAGCCTGAGTCCAGGGGGTCAGTCTGAGTCCAGGGGGTCGGTCCTGAGTCCAGGAGGTCAGCCTGAGTCCAGGGGGTCAGTCTGAGTCCAGGGGGTCGGTCCTGAGTCCAGGAGGTCAGCCTGAGTCCAGGGGGTCAGTCTGAGTCCAGGGGGTCGGTCCTGAGTCCAGGAGGTCAGTCTGAGTCCGGGGGTTCCGTCTGAGTCTGGGGGGGTCAGCCTGAGTTCAGGAGATCAGTCCTGAGTTCAAGAGGTAAGTCTGAGTCCAGGGCGTCAACCTGAGTCCAGGAGGTCAGCCTGAGTCCAGGGGGTCAACCTGAGTCCTGGGGGTCAGCCTGAGTCCAGGAGATCAGTCTGAGTCCAGGGGATCAGCCTGAGTCCAGGAGGTCAACCTGAGTTCAAGAGGTCAGTCTTGAGTCCAGGGGGTCAACCTGAGTCCAGGGGGCTGGTCCTGAGTCCAGAAGGTCAGTCTTGAGTCCAGAGGGTCGGTCCTGAGTCCAGGGGGTCAGCCTGAGTCCAGGGAGTCAGTCCTGATTTAGGGAGTCAAGACTGAGTCCAGGAGGTCGGTCCTGAATTCCGGGGGTCAGGCCGATGGCAGTGGCAAGGGCCAGGCCTAGACGCAGGCCTTTCTGCTCCTTCTGCCCCAGCTCGCTGGCTCAGATGTGCCAGTTGCTTCAGAGGAGGGAGAGGCAGTGTGAGAACAGGACGTAAGGCCCAGACGCACGGGGCTGTCCTAGGATGTGCACAGGCCCCTCCCTACTGCCCCATACCTTCAAATAACAAGCCCCCTGCATTAAGCCTGTAGCAGCAGGACCCGAAGACATTTCACAGATATAAGAATAACCTGCTCAGACATTTGTCACCACCACAAGGAGCTCTGTCCTCGGCTGCATAGGCTGCCGGGGTCCTGGATTAATGTCCACAGGCGGGGACCAGCAGGCTCCAAGCCTTAGGATGTTGTGCCCAAGATTGCGAACCCAAGAAACCACCGACACCGATGCAAACCACGAGGGTTTATTTACAAGCTCGAGCTTGGGTCCAAGTGCACCCGACACAGCGGAGCAGGGACTTGGACCCCGAGGCTAAGAGGCTTAGCAGCTTTATAGGGGCCAGTGGCCCATGGGATTGTAACACACATAGAAAGTTGCACAGTCATGTCAGTCCACACGCAGGTGGCCAGTTGAATCACGATTCACCCTACAGTGACCACTTGAGCTGGCCTATCACTCTGGTCGGAATCAGAGCGCAGTTTTGGCGGGCACAAGGCGGGGTTACATTGTTATGAGCCGATTTCCAATTAGGGTGTGTCCAGGGGCTTGACTAGGGTGGGGCAGCGCCTTAAGCAATAAGCAGGTCGTGGGGGTCATACAGGAGGTGGCAGGTGTAGCACAAAATGGAGTTAGTCCTGCTCTGCTTGTCCAGGGGTAGGGGATTTTTGTTAAATTTCCTGGGTCCCACAAGGAGAGGGGCCGGCCTCAGTGGCAGCAGACTGCACAGCCACCCTCCCCAGAAAGGCACTTTGGGATGGAATCCCCCTCCTCCTCCTCCTCTCATATTTTCACACGTCCATCTGCCCCACTCACCCCACCACCAGCACCCCCATGACCAGCTTGGAATACTGGTTGACTCCTGGAGATACAGGCCCAGAAACAGGGAGCACGTATCCAGAGAGAGTCCTCGGGGGCCGTGTCATCTGGGGATTTTTTTGTTGGGAGTGGTGTGGGGTGCACAGACCCCACTGTGAATAGGGATGTTTTGGATGGATCTGGGCTCGCCCCATCTCTGAGCTCCTGGAGGCAGGTGCAGGACCAGCACCCGGAAGTGAGGCTTCAGGGAGAGGGGGCAGGGAGTGCCAACCAAGCCGCCTCCCAGGCCCCCTGTCCTTGAGAGAGAGGGGCAGCCCAGCCCTGCTGCTTCTAATGAGGGCATCCCTCTGAATCCTTCTCTGGCTTTCAGATCCCACAGAGGAACCTGGATCTTCTCCCACAAGGAAAATCAAATGCACACACACAGAGCCTGTATATGTCATCGGATTCCTGGAGCCTGGCCCCAGGTCTGTGGTCTCCGAGTCCCCCATCCACACACGGAGCCCCTTCTGCTCCCCGTCTTCTCCCAGCGCCTCAGCAATAATCCACGTCTCGTAGCTGACTGCCTCAAATTTCACATTTCATATTTCAAAATAAACACCGTGTGCAATGGTTGGGGAAAGCGAGAGAGAGATTTATTAGCTTTCATGGGGTGAGAAACTGCAAGCACTGGAATAATAGGATACATTTCTCATTAGTTGTAAATGCCGGAAAGGAATTAAGGAACACTAATATTTTTTTGTCTTTAATCAAGCACAACAAGAGTTGTGAGGGGTCGGGGAGGGGAAGGGAGGAAAAGCTGATTTGACATGTGTGATTTGGGTGCTGCGCACCCACTGGGCCATTTCACTGTACCCTCGCCATCGCTGAGGCACGAACTGCCTGGGAGTTGGTTTTTGTTTTGTATTGTTTTGTTTTATAGCAGCCAGGCCGGCCCCTGGAGAGGATGGTTTGGGGGGTGCTGCAGTAATCTCTCCAGCCTAGCTGCAAGAATGTATTAGTGTCACCAGCAAGAGGACAAGATGACAAGGAGGGGGAAGTCAATTTAGGGGAAATTCAGAGTGCTGCCCGGAAGCGAGGCTGGGGATGGTCTCCCGGAGGGAAGAGGAGGTCTGTGGGCGTCCCCTTGGAGAGGGGGCCCCACGTGCCATTCAGCCGTGGTCTTGAGCCCCTTCTTGTGGGGCTGAACCCCAGGGGTGCATGTGGGCAGGGTGGGGGGCAGTAATGCAGGAGGCCCATGGGGTGGTGACTGCCCAGGGGAGGCAGGAAGGCAAGGGCAACCCCGCCACAGAGGCACACGCATACCCCACCTGGGCGCAGGGTGTCTCCGGGAGCCCTGCAGCCCTGTAGGCTGCTGTGGAGGGCAGAGGGCACCCCGTCCTCTGAGGAGGGCTGTGGGAGGGATTGTCAGAGGAGGGATAGGGAGCCAGGCAGGTGTGGGCAGAGCAGGACTGGGAAGGCCACGGGGCCCTGCAGGGGGCTCTGAGAGCCAGTCGGGCTCTCCCGGGGGCCGAGAAGAGGCTCCTTGTCAAGAGCCAGCACAGGCAAAGGGGCACGGAGTCCGGAGGCGCCTGCGGTGCTGAGTGTGTGTGGTGGACGGGCCCGGCGGCGGGGACGCAGGCTCCGCACAAAAGCGCAGACGGGTGCTGGTAATGGGCTTGTCGCAGAGACGGCTCCCCCCGGCAGAGACCTGCCATCATGTTTGCAGACATCGGCACGTGTGGACAGACACAGGGACACACAACCGCACACAGGCACCCACTGACCCACTCTGTGCCCAAGGTTTGAAGCTTAAAATTAAGACCAACCTAGTATTCCAGAGCTAGAGGAAGCTTGTGTGTGTGCGTGTGTGTGTGTGTGTGTGTGTGTGTTTAAAGATCCCAGAAGTAACAGAGAGCGTCTGTTTCACGTCGTCAGTAATCACAGCAGCAGACACGTAAATAGCACTCACCCGATGCCAGCCTCTGTTCTGAGCGCACTGCACATTTTACCCCGTGTAACCCTCCCGGCCACCCTGGCTGGGTTGCTAGGTACTAGAATTGTTCCCATTTTACAGGGGAGGCACCGAGAGGTCAAGTGCCCCACCCAAGGCCACACAGCTTGTAAGCAGTGGAGCTGAGATTTGAGCCCAAGGGTTAAGCCCCAGAGTCCACGCCCTTCCCGTGGGGAGCTGAGTGCCTTTCGGTTTTGTTTCTCAGGGAGAGGACACGGATTCTTTAAAACAAGAACTAGAAAATAAGATAGCAGGCTACTCTGGGCTGATCTTGAGGATTTTAATGTGAAAAAAGTCAGAGAAAGGAGGCTTTTGGGGGGAGGCTGTGTGGAGCTGGGATAGGGTAGAGGCTGGGCCATTTTAACCATCTTTAAGTGTCCAGATCAGGGGTATTAAGTACACTGCACTATTGTGCAAACATCCCTGCCACCCGTCTCCACAAGTTTCTCATCTTCTCAAACTGAAACTGTCTCCATGAAACACGAAATCCCCGTTCCCCTACACCCCACCCTCTACATTCTGTCTCTGTGAGTTTGACCACCCTAAGGACCTCGTGTGAGTGGAACCCTACACCGTCTTGTTGGGACTGGCTTCTTTCACTTAGCACCGTGTCCACCAGGTGCATCCACATTGTAGCACACATTAGAATGTCCTGAATACTATTCCATCGTACATACGGACCACATTTTATTTGTCCATCCATCTGTGGGTGCACGCTCAGGTGGTTCCCGCCTCTTGGCTCTTTTTTAAAAAAAAAAATATTTTATTTATTTATTCATAAGAGACACACAGAGAGGGAGAGAGGCAGAGACACAGGCAGAGGGAGAAGCAGGCTCCATGCACTCGATCCTGGGACTGTGGGATCACACCCTGAGCAAAGGCAGACGCCCCACTGCTGAGCCACCCAGGCGTCCCCCTGCCTCTTGGTTCTTGTGGCTGCTATGAACATAGATGTACAAATTATCTGAGTCCCTGCTTTCAATTCAGATAAATAAATACCCGAAAGTAGGATTGCTAGGTCTCTCATACAGTAGTTCTTTGTTTAATTATTTTAAGACCCCCTGTACTGAGCACAAATGTTGGAGAGCCTCCACTCCTCCTCCCTTTAGGAATCCTGTTGTTAAATGTTGGTGCCACTGAGCCTGGCCCCTGGGGTTCTCAGCTTCCATCTCCCCCACCCCAGGACCGGCAGGGCAACCTTAGTGTCATCAGATCCAGAAATTCAACTCTGAGAACTAAGGCCAAACAGGGCAGCTTTGATGCCCATACACAAAGTCCCCCTTGCGCCCCCGGGGACTCCAGCTATGTCTCAGTCCTGGCTTTGGGATCCGGGCTCTGGCTGCAAATGAGCAGAGGAGAAACCAAGGACTCTGTACACACCATTCGGCAAGCCCCTTCCCTCAGGGTCTGGCTCATCTCCTGGCTGAGGCTGATGGTGGTGACGCTGGGTGAAGATCACCCTGTCGGATGGTGGGAGGGGCTTGCGGGTGAGGTGGGTACTGAGGTGCCCCAGGGTGGACCGTGGGGACAGGATACTCAATAGGGCGGTGTGCAGGGGTCGGGAGAGTAGCAATAATTTGTGCATATTCGCAGTGGGCCAGGGGCTTGTGAGGGGGTTGTCTCCTGAGTCTGTGGGGCCTTGGGCTACATCTAGATGCACATGGGGCCTCTGCTGGACACCCGCACGCAGGCTATACTGGGTATGGTCCAGAGCAAGCTCGTCCTCTTCCCGAGATCTGTGCCTCCCTCAGGGTCCTGGGCTCACCCACCCACTCACCCAGGCCAGCCCCAGGGAGTCATCAGCCCCCCGCCCTGCTCTCTCTCACCCCCTTAACCACTCACCACTGGCTTATGGGTCCTTAACATACCCCCACCACTGCCTGCAGTGGGAGCCTTCCCTGTGGCTCTCTGTTGCCTGGCACTACTTGCAATCAAGACTCCTTTATTTCTCACCTGAGTTATTCTAACAGCCTGCTCACCTGTCTCTCCACCTCTGACTTCATCCCCCACCAACCTCTTCCTGTTCCCAGGGCTCTGGGGAGAACAGAGGCCTTTGGGTGGCCATCGGCTTCCATTACCTGACTCCTGGTGCAGGGGCGAGACTTGTCCCTGCGTGTTCCCTGCTGGAGGTGCTGGCTGGGGTGTTTGCCTGTCCGGGGGCTTGGGGTGACCGGCAGTCATGGGGGTGGACATGCTGTACAGCAATGTGTGGGACAGTCTCCAGGGTGGAGAATTATCATGTGCACCTCGTGACTCTTGAATGTCCCCGTCAGACCTTCGTGGAAGGAGATGCTGCCCTTAATCCTCTGAGCCTGGACCCTGATTTCCACCTAAGTGCTGACACTCCCAGGAGCACAGCTGGTCTCTAAGTTATGAGAAGTTGTTCGTTTGTTTGTTTTTTAAAAGATTTCACCTATCTGTTCATGAGAGACACAGAGAGAGGCAGAGACACAGGCAGAGGGAGAAGCAGGCTCCCTGCAAGGAGCCTGATGTGGGACTCAATCCTGACCCTAGCCAAAGGCAGACGCTCAACCACGGAGCCACCCAGGTGTCCCCTTTAGTGTTGATCTCAACTGAGAGCTGTTCATGATCTCAGAAAAATCACATCACCTTGGCACGCCCTGAATGGCGTCAGAGCCTCCACTAAACGCCTGCCCATTCCTGACAGCATCTGTTGTGGCCAGGTGTAGATGTGGATGTCGCTTCTTTGCCTTATCCCACAGCAGGGTCATATTAGGCACTGACATGCTACACTGATGTCTTAAAACCTGGATTATTTTGGTCATAAGTGATTTTCTTTGATTTCTTCTTTATGATACAGAGGGCACAGTACTGGGTTTTTCTTTTTGTTTGTTTTCTTTAAAGATTTTTTTTTTATTTATTCATGGAAGACACACAGAGAGAGGCAGAGACACAGGCAGAGGGAGAAGCAGGCTTCATGCAGGGAGCCCGACGCGGGACTCGATCCTGGGTCCCCAGGATCACACCCTGGGCCGAAGGCGGTGCTAAACCACTGAGCCACCTGGGCTGCCCCAGTACTGGTTTTTTTACTTGGTGGGCGTGCTTTGGTCAGCTGTGATTTTCACTTCAGATTATTAAAGGAAAGGTGTAAAATGTGTGCTGCACCAGATGGGCTGGTCGGGTGGGGTTGAGACCCATGCACAAGCACTGATAGGGGTGATAGGGGTGGAAACGAGGCTCACGGAGGCCAAGAAAATGGGCCAGGTGCCCAGGTGAATGGGTGGAAATGCTCAGGTGTGAGGACACCAACGCTAGGTGCTTTTCCATGCCTGTTGCTGCCACCTGTCTGTTTGAGAGCCCATCCAGCCCATCCAGTCCCCCCTCTGCTCTCTACCCCCTATCCTCTCCTCCTCCCCATGGCCTCAGCTCCTCTAGTGAGAGTCTGCCTCAAGCGAGGCTGGTAATGAGAGTAGTAACCCACAGGTGAGGTCCCCAGGTTCCCGAGCCAGGTGGGATGGTAGTGGGGAGGCCCCTGGGCAGGGCGGTGACCTGTGGGGAGCAGGCAGGTGGCAGGTCTGCTGATGCAGTGGCCAGGAGGATGGTCTAGAGTCAGCGCCACGGGAGAGACCACAGGCTCATCGGCTCCAGACAAGAGAACATGTTGAAAGTCCCTGGCTCGTGGGTGACCCAGTCAGCCTGTCCCCAGGACCTCACTGCCAGGCGGGGGTGTGTCTGCACCGGTAGAAATGGCAGCAATGCTGCATCTCTGTACTTGGTGTCCTTGCCCAGCACACATGCTCCGTGGCAAAGAATTCGATCCCCATGTCCTGGACAAGGCCCCAGGAGTCATGGCTGGCCAGGCTCACGTGCAGGGTCTGCCCCCCTGGTGCTGCTCCTCTGCTCTGTGTGATGGTCCGATCATCATTGGGACCCCCTGTGCTTGGTACCAGGAGCGATAGAAGTTTGGGGATGAGTGAGGGGATGAGTAGATGAATATGAGTCCCCTGCCACCTGTCTTCCTCGGAGAGGCCCCTGTGAGCCCTCAGCCATCTCCCCCTGCATCCCCTGCACTGGTCTGTGATCACTCACGCGACGGCGAGGCCCTGGCAGCCTAGGACAGCTTAGCCGTGTTGTCTCAACTGCTTGTTCCTCTCTCGCACTGCTGTTTAAATCATCACACAGGAGGCCATGGGCACTGTGAAGGGCGGGGAGGGGACTGCTGCCTCAGTGTCCCTGGATGGTACCTGGCCCATGGACGCTCAGTGTGTATTTGGGGCTGGAACAGTCTGTATCTGTGATCATCGTATACCAACGACAGTTAACGTTTATGTAGCCATCAGTACGTGCCATGTACACATCAGACAGCACACAATCGTGGTATAATGTCGTGATGCTGAGATCTTGGCCAACTGAAGCAATACTCTAGCCCTAAAATTTGGCAAGAAACTTATCTGAGGGACGGCTGGGTGGCTCAGCGGTTGAGCATCTGCCTTCAGCCCAGGGCATGATCCTGGAGTCCTAGGATCGAGTCCCACATGGGGCTCCCTGCATGGAGCCTGCTTCTCTCTCTGCCTGTGTCTCTGCCTCTCTCTGTGTGTGTGTCTCTCATGAATAAATAAATTTAAAAAAAGGAAAAGAAAAGAAACTTATCTAAGGGCTGGCTAGGGCAAAAGAGGGATTTGAACCTAGGCGCTTGAGAGCTTGACACCACTCCATGCTGTGCTGTGGTGACTGTGAGTGTGCACATGCATGTGTGTGTAAGTGTGTGCGTACACAAATGGTGCCAACTCATATCACAGATTTATTTATCTATACTGTATTCTGTACTGTGTGGCCTACCTTGTGTCAGGTACCAGGCTGGGCTCTACTAGTAAAAAGAAAAAGACAGATACCTTAGAGAGAAATTGTTCTAAGTGTCAAAAGAAGAAATTGAGTGAGATGGGGCAGGGTGTGGGGGGAGAGTTAAATTTTCAGAATGGAAGGCCTTGCTGAGGGAGTAGCATTTACACTGAAGCCTGAGGAGAGAGAGGAAAGGAGCTTGCCAGGTATCCAGTCGAGGGAACAGTGTTCCTGGCAGAGGAACAGCATGTGTGAAGGCCCTCTGGTGAGCGTAAGTCTTCTTCTTTGGAGAGTTTAATAAGTTGGTGAGGCTGGAGCATGCAGGGCAGGGTAAGAGAGAGGAGCTAGGAAGGGAGAAATGAGTAGGAACAGATTACCTGGCACCTGTAGGCCATGCAAAGGGGTTGGTAATGTTCTAAAACATTTCAGTATTTTTAAAAAGTGTTAAGATCTTTGGGAGTTAAAATAAGACTTGGCTGTTCAAAGTTCCAAGATAGATTTCAATTTAAAATCTATAAAAATAATTGCTATAATTGTCGACGTTGACTCTTCACCAAGCATTTTACGCATATTGACATTCACTCTGCCCACACCTGCAGGATACAAGGTCATTATTGTCTGCAGCGTAGGGATGAGAAGGGAGGCTCTGGGGTTGCACGGTTGCACAGCTGGGCTCAGGGCGGGGACAGGCACATTCTCCCAGCCCCTCCAAATGGAAGGGCTCCAGGAGTGAGAGGCTGGGCCATGGAGGAACCCAGCTCAGGTTCCAGCTCACCCGCCCTTTGCAGAATCCATCCTCTCTGCTCCTTTGTTTTCTGTCTGTGGAATGGGGATCTTTGAGGAACTTGCAACTTCTGGCAAATTCTTACAGCGATGTGATCCTGCCAGCCTTGTAAAGAAGTAATTCTGAACTTCTTGGCAAATGGCATCAAAACATCAGCTTGTTCCCAGGTGATGGGGTTTGAGATGCGCAGGAGGGCCGGGAAACATGGACTTTTAGGTTCATTTATTAGCGAGAGTCAGGCTATGTGGGGCCCGTGGATGAGTAATCACAGTTCCTGCTACAGATGCCGACTCACCATGGCCAGTTTGCAGGGGAGCACAAACTGTAGTAGGAGAATGAGGGGAACCCGCCCTGTGGGCCCACAGGGAGGGTTGTGAGGGTCAGGGTCGGAATGTCTTCTCCTGGCCCCTTTGGAAACTGAGACCAGGCTTCTGGGGCTGGGGCTGGGCTCCAGGGTGAGGAGCAGGGTAACTGAGGGGGAGCAGCCTGGCTAGGGGCATCGGCCCTCAGGCCTTGGCATGTGGGTAGTTGGCCCCAGGTGCCACCACAGCCAGGGAGGGAACCGTGCCCGACACATGTGCCCTTGCAGCTTCCAGCTGGGCCTGTGACCCCTCCTGCCCCCAGCGTGTGGACATCTTCCCACGAAATGCTACCTTTGAGAGTCCTCGTGGCCATTGATCTGGACCGCCTGGCCACTGGTCTCACCCCTGCAGGTCTGTGCTGGGAGATGGGCCCCCTGCTCAGAAGCCTTCCCTTTGCCTCTGGATGAGTCTTGTCCCAACTCTTCAGGCCTTCATGTAGCAGAGCCCTTGGCACAAAGCAGGCACCCCCTAAATATTTTCCTGCTGCGACCTGGGAGCTTGTCACCTACCCGCCCCGCCCTGTGTGCTGTTCATGTATTAACTTATCTAGTCCTCTGGATGTACTAGACTGTTCCATGTCCCTCACACACTCATCGATCAGTGAATCCTGCTGGCTCACCTTCCAGAATCCACTCGGAATCCCACCCCTCCCCACCCCTGCACGGCCCCTGCTCTCAGCCATGGGAGTCCTGAGAAGACCCCAGTCAGCACGCGTCCCTCTCTGCTCAGCACCCTGCTGTGACTGCTGTCTTCCCCAGGGCAAATGGACACAGGCCCTACACGGCCTGTCCCTGTCAGCCCTCTGACTCCGTGTCTTCCTGGTCTTCCTTCTGCTCTGTCTACTATTTCCCACTAGAATGTGAGCTACAAGAGGGCAAGAATCTTTGTTTTGTTCCCTGACGGGTCCCAAGCCTAGAACAATTCCTGGCAAAAGCAGGTGTTCAGGAATTATTTGCAAAAGGACGGAATAAGTGACTGGAGGTAGGTATAGCTACTACATTTTGCAGATGAATAAATTGAGGCACAAGGAAATGAGCTTACTCAGGGTAACTCAGGTGCTAAATGGCAGACTTGGGATTCAGATCCAGGCAGACTGGTTTTGGAACCTGTGTTTTTAATTCCTAAGCTATATTGTCTGTTGAATTAGAAACTGGGGAATTCGTGAATCAAATAGCCTTTCTAGATTGTTGCTTCTTCCGCTCTGTACTAGAACATCAAACCTTTTCTTGCTCTCAATTGTCTCCTACCTTCAGTCTGGCCATACTGTTGCATCTTATTAGAACGCCCTTTCTTGTAGAGAACTCCTATACATTCTTCAAAATCCAAACTAAATTGCTCCTGTCTCGACCAGGCAGTTAATTTCTCTCTCTTCCTTGCTTTCATTGCCCTGTGGACACACTTTGGTCAGGCTCCTTAGAACTCACCTATTTATGTGTCTTTCTGAATCTCCATTTAATTTGAGTCTCTTCATGGCAAGGGCCTTGTTTTGTTTTCTTTGTGTCTCCCAGCCTGTGTCTAACACGTTAGGGGCCTAATAAATATTTGTTGAATGTGTGACTAGAAGTGTTTCTGACACTTACCACCTGCCAAGTGAGGACATGCATATTCAATCCTGTTTATGATGAACCTTCATTTTAACACCATCCATATGTTTCAAAGAGAGAAAAATCAGCCCAAATCATAACGAAATCTAGTAAAATCATATCTAGTGATGACTCTTCATGTCATTTGTTTAGAGGAAAATGCTTCTGGTGAAATACCGCTCTGTCTTTGGTGTGTTAAACACAAACACTTAATGTTGCCTGATGTAAAGTTACAATAGATCCCCAGGATCAAAAGGTATTGTGTGGACTATAAAACTAATTGGTCATAAGCAAAATCTACTTGGTTAGGGGATAAAGGGGACATTAACATCCCATTGGGGATGGAAATCTTGGTGGTCATAAAATGCATTAACTTCTGTGGAAAGGTATTAACCAGAGGTCATAGGTATAGACAATGGGTTGCAAAACCCTTTGTCCCATGTGACAATTTGATCTTGCTGCAGCTGAGCCCAGGGCCTCGAGGTGGTGAAGACCTGTGGTTCTGGCATTGACACCCAGCACAGAAATAATTCCCCTTACAGGCGTTTCTACAGCTCCGCTTGGAGTCTGCTAACTAGGTGTAGTGAGCATCCTTCTTCTGGCTCTACCTGGAGGGGCTTGGGGCAGGCCTCAGTTTTCTCCCTTCCCTCTGCCTGGACCAGGTTGTGGGGACTCCCAGCCAGGGTGGGGAGCTGGGGATGTTAGTCGGAATGGCCCCCCTCCTGTGCTCCCTCCAGGCCAGCCCTGGATCACCTCATCTTTCCCCACCGAAGCCTGCCCATGGCCTCAGGGAGGTCAACATCCTTATTGTCTCCATTTCTCAGATAAAGAACTGGAGTTCAGAGAGGTGAAGAATTCGTTCAAGGTTGCTTAGTGTGTATGTGGCCAAGTGAGGTCTCAGCCCCAGCCATCCAGCTCTAGAGCCTGGCTCTGAATCCTGGCCTTGTGTTGACCTCCTATTCTCATCCAAAGATAATTAATGTCCTGTGATTCTAAATCAACACTGCCTTAGTAGGTGGCTCTGGGCAGTAAATTTCTAGGACACAAGATGTCCCCTTCCTTCCTTCCTTTTGCCCAAGTCTGTCAGTTCAGAAAATGCTGAAATGGGCCAGGTGTCAAATCTGGAACGAGGCCCAAAAATTAATAAGCTTTTCCTCATCCCTGTAATGCCTTTGTTTTGACTTCCTTTTGCAGACAGCCGTGGTCTCCATGGTGTCCCAACATCACTCTGGTAGGCAGAAGCTTGGGTTCTAATATCTGGCTTGACCAGCAGGGAGGACAGGGGTGGACACAGTGGGAGGCCAGTTTGCACATCCTCCCTCAGGGACATTGGACTTGGGCTCGCCCATCTCTTGGTCCATCCCCAGCTTCTCTCTGCGGCAGAAGGTCAAGGGATTTGGCCATAGGCAGTCCCCATGCACAGGAGGGTTTGGCTTAGTGTGTAGGGAAGGCTTTTTCACTCCCTGGAGCTGGAGGAGGCCGTCCCAGGAGGTGGTGAGCTCCCTTTACCCATGGGCAGGGAAGCAGAGGCTAGGTGCCACTTGGCTACAAGCTGGAGAGTTTTCATCTTCTCAGAAGCACTTGAGTCTTTAGGGTCGCTCCTAAACCTGAGCTTCTGTCCTTCTGTGATTTCCTTCTGCAGCCCATGTCTCTAAGACATATAAGAAGAGGCCACTTATACAACAAAGCATTCATTTTTCCATTAAGAGATAATATCCTGGGGGATTATTTACAAAGTATGGAGAGCCAGGTACAATGGTGCACCACAGCATACGTAAGGGGAGAGCCAAGGGGGCTTGGGCAGGAAGTGGGGTACGTTTTCTCCTACTCCTGCCTAAATCTCTGTAACAATGTCTTCTAGAACAACAGTTCTCAATCTCTCTCTTTCTGAAAGAAGACTCCTTGTTTTGTTATTATCAATCCATTTCATTACTTTGGTCAAATATAAAATCCCAAATTGGATGTCAGAACACTGTAAAAAGGCAGCGAATGTTTCTGAATGCTGACTCTGTGTTTCTGCATTTTCTCTGCTGTGGTCCTCTAGCCTGGGGACTGGCCAGCCCCAATAGCTCAGAAGAAAGCAGAGTTTGGAACAGTCCCGCTAACCTTGTCCCTCGTCCGTCCCTGAGTTCACTGGCATATGAATAGTTGTGAGGACCCCCGTGGGAAAGAAACATGCTAACCACTTCCTGAACCTGGCTGGTCTTGGGATGCTTTTCTCTGGCCTGTCGCAGCTCATCTGTGGTTGGTGAGGATGTGGAGCAATTGAAACTCTCATGCACAGCTGGTGGGCATGCACAATGGTGCAGCCGCTGGGGTAAACGGTATGGCAGTTCCACAAAAAGTTAAACATAGAATCACCATATGATCCAGCAATCCCACTTCTGGGTTTGTACCCCAAGTACTAGAAAGCAGGGATTCGAACAAATACATGCATGCCCATGCTCATAGCAGCATTATTCACAGTAGCCAAAAAGTGGAAGCAAACCAAGCATCCATCAATGGATGAATGGATCTGCCAAATGGGGTCTGTCCACACCCTGGAATATTATTCAGGATTAAAAGGGAAGGGAATTCTTACACAGGCTACAGCGTGGATGGACTTTGAGAACATGGTGCTGAGTGAAATAAGTAGTCACAAAAGGTGAGCAGGTCCCGAGAGGTGTCAAATCCATAGAGACACAAAGCAGCATGGTGGGTACAAGGGGCTGCAGGAGGGGAGTTGGAGTTAGTGTGTAATGAGGAGAGTTTCAGCTTGGGAAGATGAGAGGTTCTGGGGATGGATGGTGGGGATGGTTGAACAGCATGAGTATACTTAATGCCACTGAACTGTGTGCTTAAAATGGCAAATTTCACGTTGGATACCCCTCTTCAAAAAAAAAAAGATTTTATTTATTTATTTCAGACAGGGAGAGAGAGAGAGAGCATGAGGGTGGGAGGGAGAGGCTACACCCCCACTGAGTGAGGAGCCTGATGTGGGGCTCGATCCCAGGACCCCGGGATCATGACTTGAGCCAAAGGCAGATGCTTTACGGACTGAATCATCCGGGTGCCCCTCATGTTGGATATCTTTTAACCACAAGAAATAAAGAGAGAAAGAAAAAGAGAAAGCAAGCAAGCAAATAAGCAAGTGAGCCAGCCCTCTGGGGCTGCAAGGGTGTAGGGCTGGGCAGGCTGTTCCCTCCCCCTCCTGCTCCTCTGCTCTGGGGGCTCCTGTCCCTGGGCAAGATCTGGACCTGGCTCAGGAAACTCAGTCGTCTTTGAAACACTAAATTGTGAGACCAGGCAGCTGCCTGGCCCTGGGGTCCTTTAAAATGAATCTGGTCACCATGGGCGCCGAGCTTCATTTTCCAGATCGCTAATTGAAGGCAGAACGTCCCGTCTTGTGGCAGATGCTGGTGCCAGCAGCTCCTTGCGGAGGAGGCCTGGCCCCCTTGATTCCGTCTCCAAACCACATGCATCCCTGACTGCCGCTATGGCAGCACCATGCAGGCCTCAGGAGGGCCACCGACCCGCTCCAAGCATCTGTTCCCAGAGGTGCTGAGAGCAAGTCTTGTGAGCTCATTGGGTGCGTGGACCCAACATTGCATGGGGGAACAGGGTGCCTGGTAGCCAGGGTGGGCTGGCAGGGTGGGAGTGCCCCCTCTACTGCTTACAAGGATGGGTGCTCCACTCGGGCTTGCCGAGAAGCTTTCCCACATGCCTCCCAGAGGTGCTATGAGGTGTGAGGGAGAGGTCTGTCCTGTGTCTCTGGCCTTTTTTTGGTCCTTTCTCTGGCTCCTCCTCCAGTTGCAGGAACAGTGTTATCCTTCTGGTTGAACCAGGTGGGCCTGCAGAGGAGCAGGGGGCCCGAGAGCAGACAAGCAGGGGACCACATGTATCCCCCCAGGGGCCACTTCCAAGGCAGACCAGGTCGGGAAGGCCTTGCCTCTGCCCACAGGGCATGCAGGGCAGTGCTTGGGCAGAAGCACTGGCCCCTTGTCTCACCATCTTACTTGGTGTCTTCGCCTGAGGCCTTCCTATGGTGTCGAGATCACTCCAGTGGCCGGCCCTGGGGTATGGCTATGAGCATGACCTCAGAGCCAGACACTCTGGGCCCGTGATGGCTTCCCTCATCACTGGCCTTGCTGCCCCTCAGACTCATCACTGTTTCTCTCTGCTCCTTCTTTTCTCTACCGAAGAACAGGGTAAGCAGCTCACGATGTTGTTTTGAGAAACAAATGAAATAAATGCCTGTGGAGCATTCCCATAGCTGGTAGCTATTAATAGTAACAGTAATTTGGCAGCAAAACCCCATCCATGCAGATCTAGATGAAGGGATGTGTGAGGAGTGGTTTGGCCAGACTGTTAATGAGGCTGATTGAGCTGTACGTCCCAGGACGTGGGCATCCAGATGGGCACTGCCCTTCACACCTGGGGAGGAGATTGTGCACCGCAGAACATTTCAGGCAATGCTGCTTTTCAGGGAACTGCTCCTGAGATAATAATGTAAACCAGAGGAGTAAACCAGCTCTTGCTTTGAGGCAGTACCTTGCTTTAGACCGGAAAAGAGTCTTGATTATTAGTCATTCACTTCGGTGGGTAATTATTAAGGTTCCTCCTCTTTGGGCGCCCAGCTGTTGGTGAGAAACCACCTTTCTACCCTATAATGTTTTCCAGGTTTGAGATTGGAGGATGTGATGCCGGGCTGAGTGGCACTGCCCCTTCAGAAGGGCCAGTTGGCCCCAGGCCCCGGCTGGCCTGGTTCTCTCGTCCACAAACACATCCACATCCCAAAGTCAAGTTTCCCGGCTGTTTGGGGCAACCTCAGCATTACTGATAAAAGGCAGGAACAGCTCCAGGGGCCTTGCAGAAACGAATGATAATCTTTGGACAAAGAAATGCCATCTCCCTCCTTGTTAGGGGCACCAGCTCTCTCTGGCCGCCACAGGACTGGCATGGACAGTCCCTTATACTGGGTGGGTCCCGCAGTGATGGCCAGTCCTTGGGCAAGCATTGGTGCCGCAGCCCAAGCAGAAAGCCTGCCGAGCATTTGGCAGTGTCTGCTTGCTGCTGAATTATTTAACATCTTAATGAGTCCATTTTTCACATCCTCCACTGGTTCCCCCAGGGCCCACTGGGCGAGCGGGCAGTTGGTGAGGTTGTGATGAATATTAGTGAGGCAGCATTATGTTTGGTGTGTCTGTTTAATGTTCCTTCCCACCAGGATGGGGCTGGGGTGTGGGGGGGTGCACTTCCTCAAAGGCCGCACAGCCATGCCGTGTTCAGGCATGTTTTCCAGTTTGGAAAGTTCCAGAAAGTGGTTCTAGTGGGGGGGGGGGGTGGCTTACACCACTATGAGCAACCCCGGGAAGGGAGTCCTGCACTTGGACAAAGTGGGCGCCATGACCGTGTGTTGAATGGCCCATTCTTGAGTCTGCTGACGGTCGACTTCCCCTTGCTGGTGAACTTGGAAACAGGTGTTATGAATGCCACACAATTCAGAGGTGCTTAGGTCCAGCCCTGCTTGGACAGGTGTGGAGGTGCCCCTGTTTGTCCTCTTTCTGGGCCTTTCTGTGGCTCCCAGGGGGAATGCTCTGGAAAGTTGTGTAAATGTAGAGGTGAAATGTGATACATCCATACCATGGAACACTACTCAGCCCTGAAGAAGGAATGAATTTCTTACTGATACATCCCACGTCATGGATGGATTTTGAAAATGTTATCCTCAGGGAAAGCAGCCGTCACATAAGACCCCATACCTTAGGACTCCACTCTCAGAAAGTCCAGAAGAGGCCAGTCTTAGGGAGGGGAGTAGATGAGTGGTTTCCAGGGACTGGTGATGAGAACATGATGCACTGTGTGTAATTAGGCCTTATTGGAGCAAGAAAACGTTTTAAGACTGATTTATGCAGGTGGTTTGTACCACTCCATAAAGTCACTAAAAATCATTAAGCTGTAAAGCAAAGCGAACTAACCATCCGACCAACAAACCTGAGTCACATTCACTTAGTTTGGTTGGAAAAATAAAGAAAATCACTAGGAACAAAATGAAGATTGATTGTCCACCATGTGGGAGAACGTCCCCCTGACTTTTTCTCCTGGGCGTCACCCCACCGAGCTGATATCGTCGTCACTGAAGTTCTGTAGTCTGTTCACTTCACCTACCTAATGATATGCTGTTTCCAACATCAACTATTCTAGGTCAAGGTGACCCAAGGTCCCAGGAGAAAAAGGTCAAAAGCTTTGGGAAGAGGCTGTAGGAAATGAAGTTAAATGTATGTGGAACATACTAATGAATGCATGTTTTCATTCTCTGAGAGGAGGAGATGCACCTGCATATTGCAAATGTGCCTCCATCCACCTGGACCCACTCTGCTTGCTCCCCTCCACCATGTTCTTTGCCTTGGAAGGATGCCCTCTGTCACTAGTCCCCGTGCCCCCTGACCTCCTGTTGGGCACACCCTGTCAGTGGGCAGGATGGGAAGAGGCTGGAATATTCATTCTGCTGGGCCAGGGGGATAGGCCATGGCTGTGTCCTCTGTCCACAGCCACAACACCCGTTGAGAAGGTCTCCCCTTGCCCACCATGCAGGCTCTGTAAATGCTCCCTCCCCTGTCTCTTAGGACTAGGCATTTAGCAGCCCTGGGAGCTTCAGCATCTCCAGTGGCTCCCCTAACCCGAGTCTTTCATATAGTGTGCTCCAGGCCCCTTTTGAGGGCCTTCTATTCCCAATGGGTAGCATACCCTAAACATATTTGACCTTGTGTTTCTCTTGGAGGTCACATGGGCTGGTGGCATGTGGGACTTCTACTGGGGAAAGGTTGTTCTACAGCAGCATTTTAGTGGCCACAACATGTTTCCCATGTCATGTGTATGATATCATTATATATTTAATCTGGTGAGCAGCTGGTCATTGCCAATATTTCTTGCATCTTTGTGCAATGATTATGTGCTTTGGATAGATTCCTAGAATGTATGAAGGAATGCCCACTTAAATGTATTTCCAGTAGCTAGGATGGAGCTCCTGAAGGCAGCCCGGCTCCAGGGGTGTGATTCCACCACTTGGAGGCACAGTCTCCTAGACCCAGCCTTGGGGACGTTTATGAATCATTAAGAAAAAGGCTGAAAACAGCAATCTGGTTTGGGGGACTGGTTTATTCTGGAGCCTTGATGACATGACACCTGCTCTGTGGGCTCACAAGTCACAGCTGTGGGTCAGAAATCACAGGTGTTGTTGAGAAACCTGGTGAAGACCAGGTGGAAACAGGCTCACACGCAGCCCAGCTGTGTGGCATTGGCCGTCCAGGGCTCCCTCTGAGCTTGAGCCTCATGGAGTTGTGGAGACAACTGAAGTGAACTGGCCATGCCAAGGCCTTCGCTCAGCCAGCCTGGGGGTAAGATACAGGGGCTGCGCATCAGGCTCCCTGCATGGAGTCTGCTTCTCCCTCTGCCTGTGTCTCTGCCTCTCTCTCTCTCTCTCTCATGAATAAATAAATAAAATCTTAAAAAAAAAAAAGATACAGGGGCTGTGTCTGTGTCCCCCTGTTCCTATGACTTGGAACAGCCTAAGCAATTTAGGCTTAAAATAATTTTCAATAAAAACCTTGTGATTTGCCGTCCTTCACTTTTCCGAGGGAGCCTGAGGATGATCACAGTTACCCCGAAGTTGCCCGTGGGATCGTCGTCACTGTGTGTGTGTCTGGCGTGCGGCCCCTGGGTGGCCGTTGGGCTTGTGAGCTGGTTGTTCTCGCTAACTTAATTGGCGTCCTTGTTGATTTCACCAGGCAGCAGCGTGTGGCGCGCGGTCCTCGGGCCCGTCCGTGAGCCGGCCCTTCTGCACCTTGGCCGGTCGTTTCTTTTGGAATCTCTTTCATTTCCCAGGCTGAGGGTTTTCTTTCATCCTTCTCCACCTCTCATCTCACGTGCTGCGAAAGCCTTTTCTGAGGACCGTCTCTTGGGAGCTAAGGCTGTGCTGCCCGCCGTGTAGGCACAAGTGGAAGTGACGGGCGAGTCAGGAGTCACCTTCCCTTCCGCTGCCAGACGGCAAACGAGTTGCTGAGCCCCTGCCATCTGCTCCTCGCCTCCTCCCAACCCTTGTGTAGCATCCCCGGCGGCAGCAGCTCCGAACATTCCGTAGGCATTCATTCTGCCCGCCCTCAAAGCGTGTCCCAGGGCTACTCTGTGCCAGGCACTGGGGCTCACAGTGTGGCGGGTGGCGGGATACCCATCCATTCATTCACTCACTCACCCACTCATTCAACCAGTGTTTTCTCGAACCCCGCTTTGGTCTCAGAGCTCAGTGACAAACGACAGAATCTGTTCTTGCAAGTTGAAGCAGAGAAGTAAGTTGTGGAAGGATGTCAGGTGCTCTGTACCAGCCAGGAGGCCCAGAGAAACTAGCTTCATGGTCAGGAACAGCACCCAAACGAGACCACAAGTCTGTTCCCTAGGGACCCTGCCCCACTGGATTCTAGCTGTGCCACCATGCTTTAAGCACCAGCTGTCTCCCCTGCCATGCTCTGTCCTCTGGCCAGATTGGATTCCTCACCTTGCAGGCTTCTGGCCCAGTTCCTGGCCCACAGGGTGCCCAACTGGCAGAGCGAGGCCCCATGCTGCTCCTGAACTGCGCTGGGGGCTCAGAGAGCGAGTTTCTCATTTGTGCCTTAGAGAAGGGGAGGCTGATAAGGAGAAGTTCCCCCAAACCCGGCAGTGGGGGGTCACGGCCAGAATGGGGGGTCACCACCAAAGTTTCCGGCAGGAAACAGGGCACACAGAGCTGAAGAGTAGCCCTTGGCAAATGTGGTGTGAGTGGTAGCGAGCCAGGTGGGATATGCATTATGGGTCCTCCGAGGAAGATCTGTGTCGATGACTTAGGGACACAGAGCAAAACTCAGTCAACCTTACTTGGGGCTGGCAGAGGGTAGCACCTTGCAAAATGATATATGCAAATGAGTAATAAACAAACAAAAAGGTATTTGAACTGATCTGTAATCAAGGAAATACACAATGAACGATACTTAATGATAATACCAAGTGTTGGTGAGGAGATAGAGCCACAGGAACTCTGTGCTCCCGTGGGGCAGTAGAAGCTGTAATGCTGGCGAAGGGGGTTGCCATTTCCTATTCAAATTAAATTCATGGCTGCTCTGTGTCCCGGCAGTTCCCCTCCTCTGCTTCATGTGTCTGCCTGTTAGCTGTCTTCCCTGCTAGGATGCAGTTACTACGAAGGTGGAAGCACTTTTCACCACTATATCCCCAGTACTTACTCTGACTGACTCAGGCAGTCCATAAATATCTGTTGAACGTGTATGGAAAGACTTTCAAGTATGTAATCGAGTGAGAGGGAAACGCAGCATGAAGAAAGAACCATCTCTGAGAGCAAGCGGTGTTTATCAGATCAGGGATTTGGGGCCCTTTGGCGGGAGGGGAAGGACGTGGGAGCAGAGAGATGAGCACAGCAAAGGCGAGAGCGGTCAAACCACCCCGGATCCAGGGCCTGGCTCTTTCCCACAGGCTGTGAGGAGGGACAGCATAGCAGCGCAGTGGACATGGGGAGGGGAGGACGTTATAGCAGGAGGAGGCCCAGGGGAGCACTGGTGGGGTCTGCGCTCTGGATGGAGGGAGAGTGTTATGTGAGATTTTGGGGAGGTAGCATCGACAGATGGCGGTGGTGGTGGTGATAGCCATTCCTGAGACCCTGGGGCATCTGCTTATTTTCCATCCAGCCATCTCTTACGGCTTTATGTGTTCAGTCCAACACTGGGGACCTGGTCGTGCCAGGTAGGTTCACAGGGCACCAGTCACTTTAATTTGCAGTTGGGTAATTACTAAATGTGCCGATTGATTGGATTCGATCAGGTTTAATATGACCTTTTATGGCTGAAAACTTGAGTCAAAGTGAAGAACATGAAGTTTTAAAGGGACCCTGGGTAAAATCCTTCCTGCATGTTCATGTTGATCAAGAATGAGGGTCACAGGTCACTTGGGTGGCTCAGTGGTTGAGTGTCTGCCTTTCTTTGGCTCAGGATGTGATCCTAGGGTTGTGGGATGGAGTCCCACATGGAGCTCCCCACAGGGAGCCTGCTTCTCCCTCTGCTTGTGTCTCTGCCTCCCTCTCTGTGTCTCTCATGAATAAATAAATAAAATCTTTAAAAAACAAAACAAGAACAAAGCATCTCATGGCTGTCTCCCAGGACTGCCGTAAAAGAGATTACTGACCTTGGTGGGGGTTGGATGGATGACTTTTAAAACATCTTTATTGAGATACAACTTTTCAATCTTTCCCGACCCCTGTGGGACTTGGCATTCTGTGGTTTTCTCAAAATGCCTTCTATGTTGTGGATTGGCAGAGGCAGCTATGGAGTGGGGCAGATAAAATAGGGGGATTGTTATGAACTTGACCTCTTTGATTGATTTGCTAACCAGTAGATCAATGGGATTAATGATGTATTCGGAGCCATAAACACCTGCTGAGTTTTGCTGAAGCTGGCCATGGGACCTGGGGACACAGATGTGGATGGGCCTCTGACCCATATGCCCTGCAGCCCATAGACTAGCTTTCCAAAGTCCTGGAACATCGATTTCCATGTACGAATAGTGTGGTTGCTGAGATCTTCATGGTGGAGCTGTGCCGTCTACCACCACTCAGCCAGCCTGGCCCTTCTTTTTACCTGCTGCCCCATACGGGGACAATCCTTGCAGTGGAGCCATCTTGAGGGCACGTGGAAATGCCCCAGGCCTGGCCACTGGGCCAGGAGTTACTGCTGTGGAGATGGCTGTGCTCTCCCTTGGATCTTGGGTGGGCCAGATGAGGCCCCCTCCCTGCCCCGGCCTGTCGATACAGAAGCTGGAGGAGAGGCCTGTATGGACATTCGGTGAACCATCTCCACGGTGGAGACCCGGATGCTTGGGTCCCAGGGACAGCCCGAGTGATATACAGGAGGCAGCATGTGCTTGTGCAGCCAGGGCTGTGTCTCAAGGGAACGCACAGGCAACTGCAGTGCTGGGGGCAAACACACAGTGGCTGGGCATGGTGCCACCCTGGTACTTGTAAGAGGGCGCCTGTCAGCTGTCCCCTGTGAAACATACTCTCTCGGAGGAGTTGCATTTTGCCAGTCACTAGGGAAGGCACTGGATTTGTGGCCTAGCCTGCAGTGGAGGCTAGGCCTGTGTGTAGTCTGGCTCTGGATGTAGATGGAGGCAAAGCCTGCATGGGAGGGTTTGGGGGAAGGGGCTCCAGAGGGATGGAAGGAGCAGTAGGACCAAGGAGGAGGGTGGCCTGGTCATAGGAGCACAGCTGCCAGTGCAGATTCTTATAAAAGTGCCCTTTACGTGTCTGTGCCAGGCTTTGTCCTGAGCAGGCGTTACCAGGAAATCATGGGTACAATGGGCCTGCTGTGAAAATAAATATATTAACATAAAAATTTCATCTGTGGGGCACCTGTGTGGCTCAGTCAGTTGGGCGTCTGCCTTTGGCTCAGGTCATCCTCTCAGGTTCCTGGGATGGAGCCCCACGTCAGGCTCCATGCTCAGTGGGGAGTCTGCTTCTCCCTCTCCCTTTGCCCCCCACCCCAATCATGCTCTCTCTTGCTGTCTCTCTCTCACAGTAAATAAATTTTTTTAAGGTTTTTAAAATTTATTCATGAAAGACACAGAGAGAGAGAGAGAGAGAGAGAGAGAGGCAGAGACACAGGCAGAGGGAAAAGCAGGCTCCATCCAGGGAGCTGGACGTGGGACTCCATCCCAGGTCTCCAGGATCACACCGTGGGCTGAAGGCGGCGCTAAACCGCTGAGCCACCTGGGCTGCCCCAAATAAATAAATTCTTAAAAAAAAAAAAAAGTTCCATCTGTGTGGGTACCACCTGAAGCCTTGGCGGTGTTCTGAGTGGTAGGGACAGGGATGGGGATGGGGAGACCGCTTCCGAGCTTCTCAGCTTGAGGATGCTTGGTTTTCCTGTGGTTTGGGAGTGGAGCCTCATGGCAAGGTGGCTCAGGGTATAGGAAGGAGCCTTTGGGCTCAGCCTGCCCATCTTCCCAGCATTCTGGGAAGTGGAAGCTGGGAGCCACCTGGGAGCTGCTGCCACCACTCCCTGGAGGCCAGGCCCGAGGGCCATGACTACAGGCTGACCATGCAGACCTCCAGCGGCAGCAGTTCTAGGCCAGAGCTGCTGGGGCTGGGGCTGTTTGTGTAAATCCCAAGCCCAACTCCCATGGGCCGACAGACAGGGCCCTTCATTGCCTCTGTGTCCCACACGCCCAGGCCAGGATCCATCTAGAACAGACCTGTCTTGAACACCGCTGGCTTGCTAGCCTTTTTACTCCAGAAACTGGTTTCCCTGAGCCACTGCCCCAAGGTCTCTCCCAAGCTGTGTGATTCACTTGTATTTGTTACAGTGGTAGGTGCTTGGACGGGATGAAGAGAGGTGCGAACATGCAGCTGGAAGGGAGAGGATGTGGCCAAGCAGGAAGGCATTCCAGGAGGAGGGGAGTTCAAGGGCAAAGGCCTAGAGGTGGGGCAGCTCCATTTGAGTTGAAAGTGGCTACTGAGCAGCACTGGAGTGGTAGCAGAGTACTGGGACCCCGCCTGGCCCTCGGGGATGTGCTAAGGGGATTAGTCCTTCTTCTGGGATCCTTGGAGAACCAAGTAAAGTGATCCATCCCCCGGCCCTGGGGGCTCCTACTGGGGGACGGACCTGTTGGGGGAGAGATGACTGAAGACCCTGTTCCTGAAAGGGAATCAGAAGATGGACACCTGACCCAGAGTCAGGGTCTTTGTGAGATGACATGGGACAGGGAACAGGTGGGCCCAGAGAGCAGAGTAGGGACTGCTGGCAGGGATATTTCCTCCCTTCCTTCCTAATTCAGTAAGTTTTCTGGAAAGTTCCTGGAAATAATGGGTTCAGGAACAAAAAGATGAAGAGCTCACTGCTGGGAAGGCTTGCCTTGGTCAGTGCTATTTGGTAGGAGGTGAGGCACCTGTCACCACAGGTATGAAAGTAGGATCCTCACTTCTCCAGGCTGTGTTTTTCCAGCATGTAGGGATCAAGTGGAGGTACACTGCTCTCCTGCTCATCTGTCTTTTCCTCAGACTGTGAGCTCCTGAGGATAGAGATCACTCAAGTCATTCACTGAACCTGTACTGAATACCTATTATGTGCTGGGCATTGTGCTAGACATTGAGGCCACAGCAGGGAGCAGAGCCCCCGCCCCCCCAGATGCCTACATTCTAGAGGACTCCTGTCTTTTTGTCCCCAGTATCCAGCCTCAGGCCAATTCCCTGGGCACTGGGAACAGAGTGGTAATGTTTGTTGAGTGCATCCTACCAGGCGCATGTATCTGCTGTCCCTTCCACTGTGATTGTAGATTCGCAGCTTGCTCTCCTCCCACCGGACCTCCCAGACCTGCCTCATTAACCAGGCAGTTGTCATTTCAGTCCAGAGCAGTCCAAGCCCTCCACATGGGCAGCATTTGTTTAAAGGGCCTTGGGGCCAGTCTCCTCCAACTTCTCCTAGGAAGGTAGAATTGGAAATATGGAGAACACACCTACGTGATTCCTGAGGATCCCTGAATGTCCACGCTGCCCCCTGGAGATTGGCCACCCAGCCTTCTCCTTGTTAGGCAAAGTCAGAGCAGAGGTGCCTGAGGCTATTAGCGGGCTCTGGACACTGTGACATGGTCCGACTGCAGTTCTCAGGGGCCAGACTTCATCTTGTAAATTGGAATCATCTGGAGTAGTTGCTGGGGCTCTCGGGGTTAATCTGCCCTGGCACTGATTAGCTCCTGCTCCCTAGGGCTCAGCACAATTATCCCAGGGAAGGAGCAGGTGGCCTGGCAGCTTGGTGCCTCTGCAGGGTGGGGGTGGGAGGCTTGGGGATTGGGGTTCCCCTTCTTCCCAGGGCAGCACAAGGAGGTGCGGACCACCCCCCCCCCACCAGCTTCACGTAGCACCTCCCACCGTGAGCACACGAGAGACTAGATGTGGATAGAACTGAGGTCCCTGCATGTCACCAGAGGATAAGGGCGACTTCCCTTAACTGAGAACATACTATGTGCCACTCGACATGTGTACTGCTTCGTTGGATCCCCCAGCTGGGGAATGTTACTAAAACCTCCATTTTACTCATGGGAAAACTGAGGGCTGGGAAGGTAAAGCCACTCCATCCACATCCCAGCCCTGTCATTTGATGGATTGGGGATTGGAAACTCAGCCAAGGTCTATACTCGCCAGCCAGGCTGTGCTGCCTCCCACCCTGGCTGAGGATCCAAGGCTCAGAGGGGTGAAGCCACCTGCTCAAGGTCACACAGCCATCGCCTGACACAGCTCCAGCTCAGCTCCAACTCTTCGAGCTTCTGCTACAAGATATCAAGTGACACATTGTATTCATTCCTCTGCCCTGTTCCATTCCTTCGCCCAAAGATGGCAAAAGGATGGGAGCGGTGGCCTTGGGGAGTGGGAGGAGCAAGTGGCTCCAGTACAGAGTATCTGGAAAGTGGGAAAGAAAATTCTTGATGGAGGAAACAGCGGCGTCCAGCACAGGCCCACCGTCCTTGGGCTGTTAGGAGGAGGTACTGTGGACTTGGAAAGACGCTGCTACAAGGCTGTGGGAATGAGATCCCCCCAGCACAGGCCACCTCCATGTGGTCCCCCAAGGGAGCAGTGGCAGGCAGGCCCAAGCCCCACGCAGGGTGGGGTGGGTAGAGGAGAGCGTCAGGGTGGGCCCGGGCTGCCAGAGCTGATGCCCCACCCGGACTGGCCTGGAGGGCCCAGCCCAGCCGGCTCGGAGAGGCCAGCCCTTCCACGGAAGCCTGGAGAATGATTCCGTGGGCTCAGTGAACCTCGGCTGGCTGCTTCACTGGACCCAGCAAGGAATGCATCCAGCAGATCACAGTACAGGCGTGTTAATCTGTTCTCTAACCACACTGGAGAGAAGGGGAGGGTGGGAGGGAGGGAGGGAGGGAGAAGGCTGGAAGGCAGAGAACAGTAGTGGACACCGTTGGCTTCCACCTCTCCTGGCACATGCTTGTTCAGAGTCAGGAAGCCGGGTTTCTAGGTTCCAGATGCCTCGTGCTGCAAGCTTATGTCCTGCGGAGTATGGCTCCAGTGTCTGACGACACATGCTCTGGTCCCCAAAGGAAAGCCAGTTGTTTCATCTGGGTTCAGCCAGAGACAACAGCCACCTCTGCCAAAGACAAATGACCCTGCAGACATCCGGTGGCAGCTGGAGTGTAGTTGACGCTCAGGGTTTAGCACTCCATCCCTGGAAGCTGTTGTGTATGGGTGATTCACACTGTTTCTGTAGAGTGTTGGTCTGGTTAGGATTCTTGGACACAAGAATACCCTCCCCCCACCCGCCAACGCCTTCTGGTCAGGTGTGCCCCAGCTGTTGGCTTGGTCCAGCTGCCCTGCCTGGACTTAGATGTGACCTTTGCCTCCTGGGATGGCCCCTGGGGGCGCTTGATGGGCAGGGCAGAAAGGGCTCAGAGGGCAAATCTTGCTAGCTCCTCCCCAAGCGGTGGACATGAAGCAATTGGGAAACCGATTTGGGGTTTGGTGAGCAGCCTGGGGAGAGAGGCAGCTAGAACATGGAAAGCCAGCGGCTCGCCTCGAATCAGCACACTGCTTGACAGCGCGGAAAGCTCACCCACCCACTTCCCTTCAGAAACTGTTCATTTGGTCCCTCACTCAAAACTATTTATCTAGCTCTGGCTGTGGGTCAGGCATGAACTGACCTGGGAGGTGGGTGTGCAGATGAATCCATGCAAGGAAGCATGGGTGTGGGGCTTACGCATGGGTGGTGTTTAAGGGGCTTGGGCTGGGGGAGATGAAAGGAGGCATCCCTGAGTGGGTTCCTGAGCCTGGGCTATTCCGGGTGAATAGGAGTTTGCCAGGTGGACAAGGAATGAGCAGAGGGGAGAATAAACATGAGGTTAGGGTCTGAGAAGAGTTCTGGGGACTTGGGAGGGAGATGTTGGTGGTCAGACCCCGTGTGCCCTCTGGAGTGGTGCTTTTGCCTGTAGCAGTGAGAAGCAGGGAAGTTTTCTCTAAACCTAGGAAAAATTTATTCCCCTACCCTCCCACCCAAGTTATTCTCCAGCCTAAACTGTTCAGTTTAGCTTGAGTGGCTATTCCAAACTTAGTTAAGAGCCACTCTTTATTTTGCTCATATCTCTGTCTGGCCACCGACCCACCCAGACCTCACTAGGTTCCAAACTACTAGACACTTTTAAAAACCTGAATTTAAAAGCTGCATTATTCAGCAAACTATTTAATGAGTCAAAGATGTCCTTAATATAAATGTTCAGTGATTTATTCATTCATTTAAGATGTATTAATTGAGCACCAACTGTATTGAGCACCTACTGTATTGAGCACCCACTGTATGCAAGGCAGGGAGAAAGACTTGTTCTCTCTGGGTGCTTATGCTGTAGATAAATGGAATCAACAGGTAAGTAAAAAGGCAAAGCAGAGCACACGGGTGATGTGACAACGTGACTGGGGTGGCAGGAACAGTTGACTGGAGTGCGGGAGGGCTTCCTGGGAGAGGTGGGGTGTGCTTGGCAAACGGCAGGAATATTGAGAACATTACCAGTAAGTTTTACCTACCCATGTGCTCCTCCCCATCCCAGCCCTGCCCCCTCCCCAGGTGACCACCATCCTCAATCTTATATCCAACTCTCACCTTGGCTTTGCTTTATTATGTGATGCATGCAAAAAAGTATTTTTAAAGATTTTGTCTATGATTTTAAAATTTTTTATTCAGATATATTTGCAGAGCAAAGGGCATACTTCTTAGTTGCATACTTGTTGGATTTTTGCATTCATATACACCCTCATGGGTACCACGGAGGTGAAGACTGACAACCTCCCCACTGCTCTAGAATGTTCCCTCGGGTCCCCTCCTGGCCGTTGGCTCCCCACCCCAACCACCGTTTTGACTTGGATCAGCATAGATTAGTTTTGTGTGATTTTGTACTTTACATACATGGAATCATATAGTATATAGTCCTGTGTCTGGTTTCTTACACTCATTTTTATGTGAGAGGTGCACATTTTTGAGTATTATCATGGCTGGTTCACTTTCACTGCCCTGCCCCCATCCCCCTCAGCCAGTATTCCTTGTCTCTTGGTGGACACAAATGCGTGTATCTGCTGGGGTATGTACTGGGGGTGGAATTGCCCAGGGATTTCATAGAAACAATTTTCAGATAACTTTCTGCATTTCCCACCAACAAAGAATGAGAGTTCCTGTTGTTTCACAGTCTCAGCAACATTTGGGATTGTCGGCCTTTTTTGGCTTTTGCCACTCTGATGGGTGTGCAGTGGGATCTCACTGTGGCTTGATTTGAGCATCCTGTCATAGCTTTCATAGCCATTAGAATTTCCTCCTTAGGAAATGCATGACCCAGTCTTTTGCTCATTTTTTTTATTGGGCTGTCTTTTTGTTATTGAGCTGTAGGAGGTTCTAAAATATATGTATTATGGATGCAAGCCGCCTGTGAGATTTATGTGTGGTCAGTGTCTTTAGCCACCCTGTGGTTTGTCTTTATTTCTGTTTACGATGTTAGGGCAAACAGAATTTCTTAATTTTACTAAAATTCAATGTGTATCTTTGTATAATTCTTAATAGGTGACACAGGTTTCATAGGACACTGCCTGATTTTTCATTTACTTTGAAACATGTTTTGAAGTATGTGTCAGGCACTATGCCAGGCACAGAGGGTATGTGGTGAAAAAGACCCAGTCCCTGCCGTTCAGATACCCACAGCCTAACAGAAGACAGATGCGTAAGTGGGTGTATAAAGGCAGATTCCCTAAGCCAGCCTGTGGGGGATGTAGATGGCTTCCTGGAGGAGGTGACATCTTAGCTGATCTCTGAAAGATAGAAAAGGCAGGCAGGCAAAGAGGAGGGTGAGAAGGGAAGAAGGAGTCCAAGCAGAAGGAATTATTCATGTAAAGGGCAAAAAGTTCTGGAGTGCCCTTCCTTCCCTGGCTCTCCCAGCCCTCTGCAGGCGGCCCCAGGATGACTCAAGGTTGCTGCACTGGGCTGGAGGATGACTTGGGAATTAGGTTCCCACCCCCTGGTTGCAGACAGAGCAAAGCTTGGGTGTCCTAACGAGGACTGCACACAGTCTCCCTGAGCTCTGTGCCAGCCTTCCAGGCATGGGAAGAGGGGCTGGGACCCCTGATTCTCAGCCCTCCCACTGTGTCTGGAAGAGAACGGCAGACTCATGGAGAGTGAGGGTCCACACCCACCGTATCAGCAAACTGCAGCGTCTGCATGGAGCTGCCCAGGCATGTATGAGATGATATAGATGCTGTGCAAACACATTCGAGGATAAAATAAAGCAAGAAAGATGGAAGGAGAGGGGAAGGCAGAGGGAAGGAAGGAACAGATAAATAACCAACACAGATTCGTAGTTTTATAGGGCATGGTTCTTCTTAGAAGAGTCCTGCTGAAACCTTTAGGAGTGAAGTATCATGAGCTCAGTAACTTATATTTTTTCAGCAAAAATAAAAACTGTGTAGATAAGTATTTTACTGGGCATTCATGATATTAGGTTGAACCATGAAATTACTATATTTATAGGTCAAAAATGGCCACATATCAGCAATTTCATATGGTTCAACCTAAAGCTATTTTCCAATCACACTCTCTATAAAGTTTCTGTAACATGATGGTGAGAAAAAAAAGAATCTCACCTCGAAAAGAAGATCGTAAATGAAATTTTCTCATAATTGCTTCATGCTATAAAGCAATAAGAACCGCGGTTATGGAGCTCAAAAAATAGAAGATTTAAAAAAAATCAGGGTGAGATGAAAAGAGAGATTGAAGGACCTAAGGAAAAAAATTGAAGATCAAAGCAGGATTATTAAGGACAAATAAATAAATTAGGAGCAGCAAGGAATAGAAGATATACCACTGAAATAGAGAAAATGTCAGAAGCGGAAGACTGAAGATAACCAGAGTGAATGCAGCTGGGAAGGAATGAGAGGAAGAGATAAAAGCAATTAGTGGAGACCCAGCTGGGGTAGAAGAAATGCCCATGATGCTCAGAAGCATAGTTTACACTCTGATGGGGGTGGCAGCTAACAATGAGACAGAAGAAGCATCCAGTGGGGCACTACAGAAGTGAGGGTTGGACAAGCCCTCTGTGTTCCAGAAACATCTGATCAGACATAGCCAGGTTCAGATGAGAGGACAAATTCTCCAGGCATCTAGACAGAAAATGTGCATCACCTTGCAACAACAGCAGAAATTCCAGGATGATGGAGAAATGGACATAAGGTTCTGAGTTGGGGGGTGGGGGCAGGGTGTGTGCCCCCCCCCCAAGAAGAACATACACACAGCCTTGCTTTTGTTTATATGTAAAAGCAACGGGCAGACCTTCTTAAAGATGAACACGGGAAGTGCGTTTAGTTTGCAGATGAATCAGAATGAGGAATCCAGGAAACATGAGGCTGTGATAGGGGGCAGGATGAACATTTAATCCATCTCAATACAGAGTGAAGACGAAATCCACTTATGAATGCAATGGAGGCTTGAAAACTGGATGATGTAAAAATAATAGTGGAATTCACGAAAATTGGGAGGTGGGGCGGGGGGGGGGAAGGGGGGGATGGTGCGAACATGTGCGTTTCCTCATCTTTTCCTGCTACACACAATGCCCCGGGCCCACTCCCCTATGTTACCTTCTGTAAGGTGGGGGTTCATCTCTGTCTTGCTTGCTGCTGGTCTGTGTTGCCTTAGAACAGTGCTTGACACGTGGGTTGTTGAACCAATGGATGGACGGATGGATGGATGGACAGATGGACGAGATGGCTAGGAAGCATCTGCTGTATGAATGTTGGGCCCATTTAATCTGTGTGGCCTCAGTTCCATGGCGTTGGGGTGTGATGTGAGTGTTTATATTACAATCCAGTGGTCCAGGACGGGCACAGTGGCTGGAACAGCCTGGCGGATCCCACCTGCGGTGGTCTTGTGGCTCACAGTGGTCCCTAGTGCTTCGAGGGGTCCAATTTTGAGATAGACGTTATGTTGCCTTTATGCCATGGTCTGATTGTTCAGGATGGGAATGGGAAACACAGGCTGGCAGGGTTCCTCCCCGGTGCCCGGGACAGCGGGGCTTGTGACTCAGGACGACGGGAGAGATTGTGCAGCACAAAAAAGCAGGGGAGGAACAGGGAGCCGGCCCAGCTGAGCTGAGGTTTTCACGCCTATTTATGCCATCTGGGCCTCACGAAGCTCTGCAAAGCCGAGCATTGCTGTCCCCATTTTGTCGAGATCAAAACTGACGCTCGACATCAGCCTCCTCTTACTGGCTTCAAGCTGCCTGGATGAGTTACCTCACCTCCTGGAGACTCAGTTTCCTCCTCAGCACACCAAGGATAAGAATAGGGCCCACCTCTTGGGATTGTGGGAGAGGGAGGGCGACAGGAGTGTGGAAGGGCTCTGCAGACTGCACGGCCTGCTGTGGACGCCGCCCTCACTGCAGCCACAGCCCAGTGACTGTCCACTGGGCCTTCCCGGGCCCAAGCTCCAATGGGCACAGCTGCTCACTGTACGTCCCTATCCTCTGCTGACTCGGTGGCTCTGCTGCACCAGCCGCTGGCTGAGGGCTTTGCTTATCACAGTCACACCTGGAGGCCATGGGAGGTCTAGAGGCTGCCCCCACACTGTGCAGCTCTGCACACGCTTTCTTTGGTCTGTAATCTTCCCTGACCAGCAGGGACTTATCATGGCGGCCTATTATGATGGGAAATGCCAGCTCCTCACTTTTGAAGACTGGACAATACCCACTCTGGAAGGGGTTTCACAGATGGGCAGGGAGAGGTGGAGCTGGAACTACTCGGGGGGAGGAGGAGCCCAGTTCCACCGTCAGTGTGACCTGCACGCAGGCCAGTGGACACGGGAGCAAGAAAGCTGAGCATGGGGCCTGGGTCTCCCCCCAGACACCCACCCAAGTCCCTGTCTGCTCGCAAGTGTATTCCTGCAGGCTGGCACAGGAGCCAGCATGTGGGGAGTAAACTTGAGAGGAAGGATGAACAGAAGAAGGAAAGCTTCGTCTTTGCACCTGGGCCATGTGGCAAAGGTCAGTCTTCACCTGTTCGTGGGCAGGGTCTGCTGTCCGTTCACTCAGAGCCCTTGGTTATTCACTTACCACTTGCCAGCAGATGGGTCTCCAGACTTAGTTTTAAGCCTGCCACGTTCTGTGCACCTTACTAACGTGCATGGCAAATACATTTTCGTTGCTGTTGCCGAGGTGACATCTGTTCATCCTGGGGAAGACTGACACTTCTACTCCTGCGTACTTCCAGTGTCCCACACACTCTACTCACACCCCAGTCCCATGGCAGGCCTGGAGTGTGGGCACTGCAGGGATGGGCTCAGGAGCCTCCAGTCTGTAGGTGCTCCGACTAGAAATTTGTCTGCACCTGTGGGCAGAGAGACAGGTGCATGGAGGTGCTGGGGAAATTGAAGCATCCTCACTGGGAGGTTTCACTAAGGGACAGTTTGCAGAGATGTGAGTGAAGTCAAGGAAGCCAGCAGGACTGATGCAGCTCCCAGAGATGAGCAGCAGTAGGGAGCCAGTTGTGTGTGTGTGCATGTAAGTGTGTGCACACGCACAGGTGGTGTGTACGTGTGTCTATGTGGTGTTAGTGAAAGCCAGTGAGCAAATTAGCTTCAAGAGAGGGTCACACAGCAGAGCAGGGCCGATGTGTGTAGGGAGAGGAGCAGAGCTCCAGGCCAGCAAGGAGGGAACAGGGGACAAATAAACCCCCAGCCTCTCTCCTTCCAGTGTCCTTTAAAAAAAAAGAGAGAGAGATAATTTATTTATTCATGAGAGACAGAGAGAGAGAGGCAGACACAGGCAGAGGGAGAAGCAGGATTCCTGGGGGGAGCCCAATGCAGGACTCGATCCCAGGACCCCAGGATCACACCCCAAGCTAAAGGCAGATGCTCAACCTCTGAGCCACCCAGGTGCCCCTCCTTCCAGTCTCTTCCTGGGGCCTCCCATTGCCTGAAAGAGCTCAGCCAAGAGCACAGGGGAGGCTGGCTGATTCCATCTGTGGAAATGAACCTCCCAGAGGTCGACTCCCAGCTCCATGTCAGGGTCGAGCAGGGAGGTCATCTGTAAAATGGCCATAGTAGGAGTACATACCTTACAGAGCGCTGCAGGGAACAAATGAGATATTGGATGTAACATGCTCAGAATGGTGCCTGGCACCCAGGAACACTCCTAGAAATGGTCATTACCATTATTATGACTTTTTATACCCCTCATAAAAAATATCCAGCACAGACTTCTTTTGTGGTAAAATACACATGACAACATTTACCATTTTAACCATGTGTAAGTGTCCAGATCAGTGGCATTAAGTACATGCATGTCGGTGTACACCCCCCCCCCCCATCCATCCACAGAACCTTCTCATCTTCCTCACAGAAGCTCTGTGCCCACTGACCTCTGACTTCCCATTGCCGTCCCTGGAGCCCCTGGCAGCCACCACTGTATTTTCTATCTCTAGGAATTTGACTACTCTAGGACCTCATATAAGTGGGATCCTACAGTATTTGTCTCTTTGCACCTGGCTTCTTTTACTGAGCACAGTGTCCTCAGGGCTTTCCATGTTGTAGCACATGTCAGAATTTCCTTCCTTTTTAAGGCTGAAGGGTTTCCATTGTATGGGTATTCCACATTTATTTATCATCACTGGGGAAAAAAATGTTGATGAACACTTGGGTTGTGTCTGCCTCTTGGCTACTGTAAAAAATGCTACTATAGACACGGGTGTGCAAATGTCTTTTCAAGACCTGCTTTCAATTCTTCTCAGTAAATATGCAGAAGTGGAATTGCTGGATCACATGGTAATTCTATTTTTAATTTTTTGAGGAACTGCCATACTGTTTTTCACAGGAGCTGCAACATTTTGCATGCCCACCAGCAGTGCACATGGCTCCCAATTTTTCCACATCATCGCCAACACTTGTTATTTTCTGGGTTTTATTTGATGCTAGCCATCCTAATGCATGTGAGATTCCAGCACAGACTTTTTCACACAGTAAGGATGGATGGATGGAAGGATGGAGCAGATATTCTTTTTTTTTTTTTTTTGCCTGCATTTTATTTTTATTTTTTAATAAATTTATTTTTTATTGGTGTTCAATTTACCAACATACAGAATAACACCCAGTGCTCATCCCGTCAAGTGCCCCTCCAGTGCCCGTCACCCATTCACCCCCACCCCCCGCCCTCCTCCCCTTCCACCACCCCTAGTTCGTTTCCCAGAGTTAGGAGTCTTTATGTTCTGTCTCCCTTTCTGATATTTCCCACACATTTCTTCTCCCTTCCCCTCTATTCCCTTTCACTATTATTTATATTCCCCAAATGAATGAGAACATATAATGTTTGTCCTTCTCCGATTGACTCACTTCACTCAGCATAATACCCTCCAGTTCCATCCATGTTGAAGCAAATGGTGGGTATTTGTCGTTTCTAATGGCTGAGGAATATTCCGTTGTATACATAGACCACATCTTCTTTATCCATTCATCTTTCGATGGACACCGAGGCTCCTTCCACAGTTTGGCTATTGTGGACATTGCTGCTATAAACATCGGGGTGCAGGTGTCCCCGCATTTCATTGCATCTGTATCTTTGGGGGTAAATCCCCAACAGTGCCATGCTGGGTCTTAGGGCAGGTCTATTTTTAACTCTTTGAGGAACCTCCACACAGTTTTCCAGAGTGGCTGCACCAGTTCACATTCCCACCAACCAGAGACCTGGCAGGCCAGAAAGGGCTGGCAGGATATATTCAGGATCCTAAATGAGAAGAACATGCAACCAAGAACACTTTATCCAACAAGGCTCTCATTCAAAATGGAAGGAGAGATAAAGAGCTTCCAAGACCGGCAGGAACTGAAAGAATATGTGACCTCCAAACCAGCTCTGCAAGAAATTTTAAGGGGGACTCTTAAAATTCCCCTTTAAGAAGTTCAGTGGAACATTCCACAAAAACATGGACTGAATAGATATCATGGTGACACTAAACTCATATCTCTCAATAGTAACTCTGAACGTGAACGGGCTTAATGACCCCATCAAAAGGCGCAGGGTTTCAGACTGGATAAAAAAGCAGGACCCATCTATTTGCTGTCTACAAGAGACTCATTTTAGACAGAAGCACACCTACAGCCTGAAAATAAAAGGTTGGAGAACCATTTACCATTCAAATGGTCCTCAAAGGAAAGCAGGGGTAGCCATCCTTATATCAGATAAACTAAAATTTACCCCGAAGACTGTAGTGAGAGATGAAGAGGGACACTATATCATACTTAAGGATCTATCCAACAAGAGGACTTAACAATCCTCAATATATATGCCCCGAATGTGGGAGCTGCCAAATATATCAATCAATTAATAACCAAAGTGAAGAAATACTTAGATAATAATACACCTATACTTCGTGGAGCAGATATTCTTTAAAGCAGGACTCTTGTTGGTGGCACTTGGCTACCAGTCAGCTGGAGTGTCTCTGTGGGATGGAAAATAATACAATACTTCTTTTAAAGTGCTCTGTAAGAATTTCCCTTCTTTCCCCATTTGTCCTCCTAGTAAAATTTTATTTATTTATTTATTTTTAAAGATTTTATTTGCTTACTCATAAGAGACACAGAGAGAGAGGCAAAGACACAGGCAGAGGGAGAAGCAGTCTCCATGCAGGGAGCCTGATGCAGGACTCAATCCCAGGACCATAGGATCTCATCCTGGGCCGAAGGTGGCGCTAAGCTGCTGAGCCACCAGGGCTGCCCTTCCTAGTAGAATTTTGATCAAACAAAGCCTTCCCAAAAGCCACAGTGTTGGTGACTACAGATGAACTCACTTAGCAACACAGACACATGGCATTGAGGCTGAATAAGCAGGCGTACTTTGGTATAGGTTGGTAGAGCCCACCACATCTGGTTGCAGTGCTGGAGAGGAGTATGCTGACGTCTCCCTACGGAGAAGGCTGTGGTATTAAACCATCACTGGACAAAAGTATGGTCTATCTGTCCAGGATGCCTCTTGTGACCGCGAGGCCTGCCCTTTGCAGCAGAATCCTCTTACATCAGCCCCTCCCTGTGTCCCCTCTCCTGGCCTCCTGCCTGGCTTTGACACGACAGGTGAGGGTGGCCCACATGAGCACAGGGGACATTGGTGAGTGCAGGGGGCCTGTGTGTGACTTCCAGTCACCTTTCTTCCTAACTGTGTGGCTTGGGCAAGCTGGTTTTTGCTTCTTTGCCCACCACCAGTCTGTCTACTACAGAGTGAGAGCAGCCTAACTCATCTTACAGGTTTATCGTGAAGACAATATGAGATAATCTGAGGTGAAGGGGCCTGGATGGCTCAGTGGTTGAGCATCTGCCTTTGGCTCAGGTTGTGATCCCGGGGTCCTGGGATCGAGTCCTACATCGGGCTCCCCAAAGGGAGCCTGCTTCTCCCTCTGCCTCTGTCTCTGCCTCTCTCTGTGTGTCTCTCATGAATAAATAACTAAAATCTTAAAAAGAGAGAGAGAGAGAGAGATAATCCGAGGCAGTTCCACCCAAAGGTGAGTTGAATGCAGTAGTGCAGTAAGTAAGGTAGGACTCAGGAAACCTGGAATGTGGTCTTACCCCAATTTCCCTATCCTATACATACCTTTGTTTCTTGGCCCGTGTTACACAGCCTTCTACAGTTAACTCTCACTCAGGATCTCATTTGATTGTCCCAAGAAATCTTCACCTCTGATTCAGAAATGAGGGCATGAAAGCACAGAGAAGTGTAGTGACTCACCCAAAATCACACAGCAAAGCGCTAAGTACAAAGAGCAGAGTACAGGATGGAGAGTGAGGGTGTAAGGCATTGATGTCGGCTGGGAGCCTGTGTGGTGATCTGTCTTCTTGCTCTACGACCTTCCCTCCCCCCATTAAAGCATCCAGAGTCCTGAGAGGAAGACAAGGGCCTTCTTACTCCTGTCTCTACCCCAGGGTCACCTGCCAGGTGGGAGTCAGACTTACGTGGGTTTCCTCCTTTCCCTGCGAGGCCTCAGCCCTGTGACCTTGGGCACTTCGTTCAACAGCTCAATGCCCTCATCAGAAAAAGGCCAGGCCTTGAATTCTGATGAAGGTCCTCTTTAACAAGTTACTGTCGGCGATTACGAAAGTAATGCCTGAGCATCGTTCCAGATTTAGAGGGTCTGGGAAAGCAGGAAGAAGAAAATAAACCTTGCATGGCTTGTATTGAGCCAAAGCGAATGCCCTTCCAGTCTGTTCTCTATGCATTTTTAGTTTTTTTCAGAGTCAAAACAACTTGGTAGACTGCCGATAAATGGTGAGGGGGTGTATTCCCCACAAATTCTATAGGACTGAATAATAGTCCACTGTGTGCATTTCTGTATGTTCTTTATCCACTCAGTCTATTAAAGGACACTTAGATTGTTTCCCTATCCTGGCTTTTGTGAACGTTATTCAGCCATAAAAAGGAGGAAATCCTGCCATTTGCAACAACGTGGATGAACGTGGAGGGCATTTATGCTGGGGAAATAAGCCACAGAAAGATGGTATCGCTGATCTGGGGAATCTGAAACTGGCTCCAGACTGAGAAGTGCAGCGGAGGATGGTGATTGCCAGGGGCTGTGGGTTGCATGGGGTAATGTGTGGTGTTGGTCAAAGGGTACAGACTTCCTGTTATGAGTACGTTCGAAGGATCTCATGTACAGCATGGTGATGAGTAAAGAAGACCATATTGCATACATGAAAGTTGCTAAGAGAGTAGATCTTAAGTGACAAACAAAAAGGTAATTGTGTGAGGTGATGGATGTGTTAATTAACCTGAGTGTGGCAAATATTTCATAGGGTATGCGTGTATCCATTCATCACACTGTACTGTCAGTTATGCCTCAGTAAAGCTGGGGAAAGAATTCTGTAGGGCTGCTTTTGCCCTCGATGCCAGTTCCTTGTAGGGAAGAGAGTCTCCCGGAGGGCCTTTGACTCTAGGCTGAGGGAAGGATGCCCTTCCTAGTTCGTGGTCAGCCCAGCTGCTTCGGCTGCAGGGCACAGCCAGCTGAGATCAGAGAGGTCTGGGGAGGGGGTGTCGTTCTGGATCGGTGGATCCCTGAAGGCAGCAGCTGGGCCTCCAGGTGGCCCCTACAGGCCTCGACAAAGGAAGCCTATGTGACCCCCCTGAGCAGAGGGTGTGGGACCACCCATTCTGGGGCTGGCCAGAAAGGAAAGCCAATGGGCAGAAGTAGGTAGGGGCCCACTTTGACAGTTGGGACACAGAGGCAGCCTGGAGGCAAGTGATGAAGACAGCCAGTGCTGGTGGCCCACAGATCCAAATCAGATCACCTTAGACAAGCCCCCAGAGTGTTCTGAGCCTCAGTTTCCTCAACTGTGTAAGGAATCCAACCTTGCTGGGCTATTGGGGAATCTGAGGTGCTGGCCATGAAGTCCCACATGAGGTACCTAGCTCAGAAGGTAGCCATTACTCTGTGGCAAGGCTTGCACATGGTCCCCACCCTCAGGATGTCCCCAAGTGAGGAATTGGGGGTGCTTGGCACATGCCTCATGATTGAGTTTTGACACATGTCACATTTCCTTTTTGTTTTTAAAGATGTTATTTATGAGTGAGACGAGTGTTCATGTGCAGGCACAC
This sequence comes from Canis lupus familiaris, assembly GCF_011100685.1. Lineage (NCBI taxonomy): Eukaryota > Metazoa > Chordata > Mammalia > Carnivora > Canidae > Canis > Canis lupus. The sequence continues at coordinate 3,562,221 of NC_049241.1, read as the reverse complement.
ACATGCATGAGCAAGGGGAGAGGCAGAGCGGGAGGGAGAGGGGCAAGCAGACATCCTGCCGAGTCCGGAGCCCCATACCAGCGATCCCATGACCCCGAGATCATGATCTGAGCTGAAATCAAGACTCAGTGCTTGACCAACTCAGCTACCCAGGCGTCCCATGTGTCATGTTTCTGAGTCAAAACAGCTGGACCTGAATCGTGAGCCCTCATATCCACCCCTGAACCTTTCACAAGGATGACATCAAATGGCTTCCTCCCATCTAGGAAGGTGTCAGACGTCATTTTCTCCAGCTGGCTTTCTCCCTCCCCACCCCACTCTCCCCCTCACGCTGGACTGGGGGTCTCCTCCCAGTCCGCAGCTCCCTGTGTCTCAGGGCCAATCTGTCTGTTTTGTCACACACACACACACACACACACACACACACACACACACACACACCCGCAGGTCTCTCCCTGCTGCCACCAGCAGACTGCGCCTGGCTACTGAATGCACAAATGATCACATGCACTATTTTAATGTCCGTGTGTTTTTGTTACCAAAGAAATAGAAAAGGCCACAGAGAATTTGGAAAATAAAGGCTTAAAATAAAACCAAAAAGGACCCATCCACCTTCCCATAGCACAGCGAGTATCATGTTGGTGAATTCCCTCCTCGTAAATTTTTTCCTCTGCGTGCTTTTTCTGTCTTAGTAGCAGGAAATCCAGCATCCTGCTTTTCTTCAGTAGAATAATAACCCCCACTCTGTGGGTATTAACTCTCGGCTGGGTGCAGGGCTTAAACTTTCACATACTCCACGTCAATGCTTTGGGAGTAGTTAGCCTTCACCCCATTCTGTGGCCAAGGAGCATAAGCTAGGACAACTGACGTGACTTGCCCTGGATCACACAAGAGCAAATGGGCACAGCCAGCTGGCGTAGGAGCCTGAGTTGAGAGCCAGGTCACTGTGTCAGGGTCTCCGCTCTAAAGGTCACAGAGCCACACTCACCACCAGAATGTGAATATTTTCCTGTGCTGCCCAGACCATCAAGAACAGGACTCTCCATGGCAATAGAACATTCCAGCAGGCTAACACTGTCTGGGTGCTGAGCTCTATTCAATACTGGGTGCTGAATTTGTTTCTGACTCTGGGCTGAGCGCCTTCCTGTGGCATGCCTGCCTTGGCTGGCACGTTCTCACACTGGGGGTCCACCAGGACCACAGGTATTATTCAGCCCTGGTCATGAGCCACACAGAGCCCCCAGGAAGATGGTAGTTGCTCACCTTGATTCTTGGAATTGCTGTTTGAGTGTTGAATTTCACAAGGATGCAGGGGTTATGCTTTTGTGGGGAAAGAAGCCCACACACGAGCCAGAACAGGCAGGAGGAGCAGAGAGTAAATTAACTTTTAATGTCCGGATAAGCTTATGGACCATAAAACTAAATTACAGAGGTCCTCTGTGGGGGAATGAGTGGAAATTGTTAGAATCAGAGAAAACAGACAGACTGCTGGACTCTCGGCTGTGCTGGATGGGCTTGGTGCTGCTCTACACCAACCTTGTCTGGGCAGGAGTCATCCCGTTGTCATCTTAGACTGCACGTGGTTGCAGAGCAGGAGCCCTTCCCGGGGCGTAGAGCAGAGCCCTGTCAGCAGAGAGGCCGGGGCGGCTGGGGCATCTCTGCACTTGGACAGCAGGCTGCAGCCACCATGCTCTGCTCCCTGCCCCGTGACCTTGGGCAGGCCCACCGAGGCCTGGGTTCCCCTTTCCGCTGACTGGGGCTCACTCCCACCAACCTCACAGCCATCCTTGGGTAAACCTTGAGGAACTGGCCTGCTCTGAGGGACAATACATGCAGCTGGCTAGCAAGGCAGTCTGAACATCGTGGATGCCCCTCTTGGGCCTGCGAGCTGTGAGAGCAGGGCTGTCCCAGGAGGCTGGGGCAAGGTGGTGGGCCCCTAAGGGGCTCAGTAAGCTTAGGAGCTGGACCTTCAGGGCCTTGATGTGACATCGAATCACCAAATTCTTTCAGCAAATGGCTGCTCAGAACATTAGTTCCCACTGTTGCCACACGAGGCTGTGTGACCTTGACCTCCTTCATGCCCTCTCTGGGCTTCAGTGTGCCCCCCTGTGAAAGGGGCATACAGACCCCTACTAGATTGGGAGGGCACCTCTCTGAACCTCAGTCTCCTTATCTATCAGATGGGGCCCCACCTGGTGACTACGTCATGCAGTTATGATGACCTCAGGGCCTGAGTCCCGGTACTCGTCAAGATGCCACTGGCTACAGTGGCTTCATCGTAGGGGCCCTGGTCATTCTCCAGCCAGTGACATTTGAGGCCCCATGGCCCCTGTGGCCAAGTGGGTTCCTAAGTCACGTCTGTAGCTTCACCCTGAAGTTGATGCGAGGGGAGGGTCTGGCGCTAAATGCTGGCCTGGCTGGCACCCTCCCTGCAGCAGGAGATAGGGCCAGGCATGGTGCTTCCTGGCTGCCAGACGGGAAGTCAGAGGAGGATTCACATGGAAAGCTTCTTCCCCCAGCCCAGGTGGGACAGGCATAATCCAGCTGGCCAGCGGCCCTCACCACCCATCCCACCCTGACAGGAGGCCGCCCTTTGAGAACATGGCTCCTTCATGCTGCTGTAGGCACTCTGCGTGGGTTGGCAAAGTTGATTTTTTTAAATCCCATTTGTGTGCAATGAGCAAGCATTTCCCATTCTAATGAAGGAAGACATGGGTTCATTTGCATCCCCTGGATCTTCCTCTAAGAAAACCCATTAAGATTTCTGCAGAGTCCTCCTGAAAGGCTAGCAAATCTCTACAACACCAAGAGGGGAGGCTGCCTTTGAAGTTCTTTCCATCCCAGCCCATGAGCCATCGATGCCTAGGCCCCAGGGGACCCCTCCAGCTCCAGGTCTGGGTGGGCCTCAGGGGCAGAGATCCTGTCTGCAGCAGGCCTTGGGAGACCCTTAAGTGATCCCTGCTTGTCTCTGCCTGCTTCTGGGCTGGGTCCGCAGCCCTATGTCACCTCCACCCAGACCCCTGTTGTGGGTATCAGCTCTGCCTGGTGGGCCCACAGAGCACCTGCTCCCCTCCCTGGGACTCCCCGCCCCACACACACACCTGCTCTTTCTGACTTTACTCAGATGGGTTCTCCAGCTGCCCTGCCCCCTCACAAGCCCCTAGATCTGATCTCAGGCTGCAGGGTGGGGTAGGGCAGATGAAGGACATGGATGAGGTGGTTTGCTCCTTCCCTCCCAGAAGAGTCTTGGCCAGGACACTGATGCATGTACAAAGAAGAGGAGGTTCACCTAAGGCCTACCTTTTCCATCGTGGTGTTTGAGGGGTTTGGGAACGCACAGTCATCTAGGTAGGAGGGAGGCAAGGAGACCTGGTAGGCTGCTCACACGGCCCTCCCCACAGCCGTCCACTCGGAAGTGGAGCAAAGTGAAGGCTGGATGGGGCAGGTGAGCAGAGTGTGTGACGCCTCAAGGACAGCAGACCTGATTCCAAGGCGCTAGCTCAGCCTGTGAAACAAAGCTCCCCAGCCTTCGTGCCTTAGAATGACATTCCTGTATTCTCTCTCATGGAGCCTATGGGTCAGGACAGCCTCAGCTCCAGACCAGCTGGGGCACCAGCTGGAAGATTCAAAGGCTCAGGGTGACTTGGTGCTGAGGCTGGGGTCATCTGGAGGCTTTGTCACTCTTGTGTCTTGCTGACGATACTGGTGTCATCTCGGGGTCTAGCTGAGGCTTTGGCTGGGACTCCCACATCATGTGGCGTGAGCTTCCTCCAAGCATGGCAGTTAGGTCCCAAGAGTGAATGTCTCAAGATAGACAGAAGGAGAGGGATGGGCCATTTTATCCCCCACCACAGTCAAGGTAGAGAACAGTCCCATCCCCACACAGTCCCTCACGGTACCCTTCTATAAATCACTTTCCTCTCCTTCCCGCCCCCCTCACCCCAGCACCTGCTCATCATTCTCCATCTTTATAATGTTGTCATTTCCAGAATGTTATATAAATGGGCCATACAGAATGTAACTTTTTGGGATTGACTTTTTTCACTCTGGATGATGGTTTCAGGATCCATCCAAGTGGTTGTGTGTCTTCAGTGGATTATTCCTTTTTACTCCCACGTAGTATTCTGTGCCATGGATGGACCACAGTTTAACCATCAGCCACAGAAGGGCATCTGGGTTGTTTCTGGTTTGGGGCCATTACAAATCCTGCTTCTACGAACATCCATGTAGAGGATTTTGTGTGAACATAGGTTTTTGTTGCTCCAGCCTAAATGCCCAAGAGTGCAGTTGCTGCTTTGTATGATAGTTGCACATTTAGTTTTGAAAGAAACTGCCAAGCTCTTTTCCAGAGTGGCCACACTATTTTACCAGCACATTCTCTCCAACATCCAGTATGGTGCTGTTGTTCATTGCCATTGTTACCATAACTGTGTGAGGATTTCTCACTGTTGGTGGTAATCTGTGTTCCTCCAAGGGCTGGTGATTGTGAATGTGTTCGCGTGCTTATTTGCCATCTGTATAGCTGCTCAGGTGAAGTGTTCCTTCATGCCTATCTTCCAGTTGAATTGTTTGGTTTTGTACTGTTGAGTTGTGAATGTTTCAGATGCCGGTCTTTGTTAGACGTGTGGTTGCAGATATCCTTTCCAGTCAGCATTTGCCTTTTCATCCTCTTCAGAGCGTCTTGCATGAGGTAAAATCGTTAAATTTGGGGCACCTGGGTGACTCAGTCAGTTGGGCATCTGCCCTAGGCTCGGGTTGTCATCATGGTGTCCTGGGTTGGAGCCCTGTGTTGGTCTCTCTGCTCAGTAGGGAGTCTTCTTCTCCCTCTGCACAAGCAGGGGTGTTTGTGTGCTCTCTCTCTCTCTCTCTCTCATAAATAAATAAAATCTAAAAAAATTCAAAAAATTAAAAACGTTAAATTTTTCTGAGGTCCAGCTTACTGGCATTCTCTCTTATGGGGCATGCTTTCAGCATCAAGTCTAAGAACCCTTTTTCTAGTTCTGGTTGAAGTTCTAGGTCCAGGTCCATAAAACTTAAAAGTTTTATAAATTCGCAGTTTTTGATTAAGCCTGTAACCCATTTAGAGGTCATTTTTGTATAAGGCATGAGGTTTTTTTTTTTGTTGTTGTTGTTGTTGTTGTTTTTTTAAGGCATGAGGTTTAAGTTGTGGTCGCTTTTATCACCTGTGGATGTCTGAATTTGAAAGTCACTCGGGGGGATCCCTGGGTGGCGCAGCGGTTTGGCGCCTGCCTTTGGCCCAGGGCATGATCCTGGAGACCTGGGATCGAATCCCACGTCGGGCTCCCAGTGCATGGAGCCTGCTTCTCCCTCTGCCTGTGTCTCTGCCTCTCTCTCTCTCTCTCTCTCTGTGTGTGTGTGTGACTATCATAAATAAATAAAATAAAAAAAAAATGAAAGTCACTCGGTGTCATGATTTCCACTGCTCAGGGCAGCTGGGGAGGTGGGAGCATTGACCCCACCCCTCAATCTCTGGGAAATCCACTATACCAATGCAGTGTGCCGTTGGGTTCTAGGAAGGCCCTGCTCCTTTGGGACTGCAGGTCTGTGATAGATTTCAGGTGATTGTAAAATTCCTATAGAAATTAGCCCTGTGGGTCACCTGGGTGACTCAGATGGTTGAGTATCTGCCTTTGGATCAGGTCATGATCTCTGGGTCTTGAGATCAAGTCCTCCATTGAGCTCCCAGCTCAGTGGGGAGTCTGCTTCTCTTTCTCTCTCCCCCCCCCCCTCTCTCTCTCTCAAATGAATATTTTTTTTTAAGAAGAGAGAAAGAAATTAGCTTAGAACCAAGGGATGGAAAGGGAAAGTGGATGGCCAGTTATCACCAGGGTCTTGGCAAGGAAGAGCCCACACAGTTAAACGGAAACTGAAGATAGGTTAATGAATGGATCCATAGAGGGGTGTGGTGACAGTGGTGGAGGTGACAGGAACAGTATAGCACCTGGGGCCTGGCAGTGGTGGGGAGCCATTGCTTCTTCCAGGCTGAGGGGGCTCAGGAGGGAGGGTGTGTTATCAGAGCCCAATGACTGATCCAACTGTATTATGGGCTGAACTTTTTCCCCCAAAAATTCATGCATTGAAGCCCTAACCCCTAGTCCCTCAAAATAGGTCCATATTTGGAGATAAAAGCTCTCAAGAGGTAATTAAGTTAAAATGGGGTCCTATTGGTGGGCCCTAATCCAGTCTGACTGGTATCTTTATGAAGGGTAGAGATTAAAACACTAACAGCACAGAGGAAAGACCACGTGAGGACACAGGGAGAAGATGGCATCTGTGAGCCAATGAGAGAGGCCTCAGAGGAAACCAGCCTTGCTAACACCTTGCCCTCAGACATCCAGCGGATTGTGGATTGTGTGACAATCCACAACTGTCGTGTCGGCCCCTGCTGCGTGGCACTTATGGCACCTGGAGCTAAGACAGACTGGAAGCCAGTTGGCCATGGGTGGTGTCACGTGGTCAGGCCCTGGGTGCAGAGCAGGTGCACGGGGAGGGGCCATCACACAGTGTGTAGCACGGGAGGACAGGGAAAGCCTCGCCAAAGGGAGGGAGTTCAAGCTCAGACATACGTGTGGCCTCTTAGCTTGTTGAGGATGCTCTAGACATTTCAGCTTGGTGTGCCCCAAACTGAACCTGCGGCGTCCTCTCCCTGCCAGCCCACACCCATGTGCCTTCTGTCCTCCATCTCTTACCGTAAACCTGCCAGCTCAGGTCAGCCCTCCTGACCTGCCCTCTCCTTGCTGTCCCCTCCCTCCCAACGGAGTCACAGAGAGCTGCCAGTTCTTCTAAATCTCTCAGGTACTCCCAGGCCCTGTTCTGAGTCATGTCATGTGGCCTCCACCCCTGCTGTCCTTCCCCATCCCCTCTGCTCGGTGGCCAGAGCCATCTTCAGAAAGCCGTACCCTAGTCATTCCAGTCCTTGTCGTGCTCACCAGTGGATTTCAGCACCTGTCCCCTACTCCTAAATACGTATCCAGAAATGGGAAGGGCAAAGCTGCTCCACAAGCAAAGACAGACACTGCCACGGACCAAACGTGGTTCAGAAACACCAGGTCAGGGATCCCTGGGTGGCGCAGCGGTTTAGCGCCTGCCTTTGGCCCAGGGCACAATCCTGGAGACCCGGGATCGAATCCCACATTGGGCGCCCGGTGCATGGAGCCTGCTTCTCCCTCTGCCTGTGTCTCTGCCTCTCTCTCTCTCTCTCTCTCTCTCTCTCTCTCTCTCTGTGACTATCATAAATAAATAAATAAATAAATAAATAAATAAATAAATAAATAAATAAATAAAAAAGAAACACCAGGTCATCAGCAGGCCGGGAGCAGTGAATCTGCTCAACTCTGGAGGCAGATGCAGCAGAAGGAGCTGGCGGGTGCCAGGACCAGAGCAGGCCCATGACAAGTTGGGGACAGGCACCAGGCCCACTCTTGGAGCCCTGGGCAGAGCAGGCCCCCCTGGTCATAGGAGGAGCCTGAAAAGAGGTTCTCTTATCACTACAGGGACAGGGGTGTCTGTCTGACCGCCAGAGGCTGAAGGCAGGGGTGCAGCCGCAGGGCCAGGGTGGGCCAGGTGGCCCCAGCCACAGGTGCAACCCGTCAATGTCATTGTGGAGCTGGGGTCCTGGGCGCCAGCATGAGACCTGGCTCTGGCCCTGTCTGCAGTTTCATGGGATAGGGAGGGTACTGGTTTGGGACAGCACACTCTGCTAGCCAGGGAAGGCTGAGCAGGGTGGGGAGGAAAAGCACCCCACATGAGCTGCGTCTGCACACCAGAATTCCAAAACTAACGCAGTGCAAGGCCACCGCAAAGCCATACAGAAGGTCACATGAAATGTCTGTGAAATGAGGGATGTTTGGGATCTGTTTCCTGTGGCTGTCGTAACCACATGTCCCAGACAGGAGGGGAGGGGAAGGAAGGGGCTGAAAGGGACCCAAGTTTGTTCTCTCACTATTCTGGAGGCTGAGATCCGAAGCCAGCAGGTCAGCAGGGTTGACGGTTCTCAGGGCTCCGAGGGAGAACCTGCTCCATGCCTCTGTCTCCTGGCCTCTGGGGGTGTCCTCAGTCCTTGGCACTCCCTGGCTGGTGCACCCGTCACTCCTGCCTCGGCCTGGGTCTTCACACAGCCGTCTTCCCCCATCTCCGTGTCATCTTCCCGCTGGGCTTGTCTCTGTCCAGATCTCCCTCATAAAGACACCAGCTGTATGAAACTGCCCCCCCCCCGCCCCCGCCCCGGATGACCTCATCTTAACCACTTATGTCTGCAATCACCCTACTTCCAAATACACATTTGAGATTCTAGGGGCTACGATTTCAACATGTCTTTCTGGAGGATTCAGCTCATAGCAAGATTCTTTAAGAGAAAAAGGAGGAATAACATCCATGAAAAGAACAAACACTTGTGACATCCAAACAGAAAGCAGAAGAGACAGGGATCGAGAGATATGAATAAGAACCAGTTAGTCATCCTAAAAATTAAAAACTCATCATGGAAATGATAGTTGTAAACCTCCACAGACGGTCAAACGCAGGGAATCATCAAAGAGAGAGAATAGTAGCTTTGAAATGAGTCCTGAGGAATTCACCCAGAACACAGCCCCAGCTAGCTCCTTATCTAAGAATGTTTCTTTAAGAATTAAGAATAAATCTATGAAAAGCCAGGTTAGGGACTTGGATGCCAGGCTGAGTGGCTCTGATGCAGCAGTTCTAGAAGCTGAGATTAAGAGGATAGTAGGAGAAGCCACGGAAGGGATCAATTCCAAATATTTTTGAGACCAAATGGAAGGAAGCACAAGTCTTCCTTGGGTAAAACACACACACACAGAGCAGAGCGTAATTAAATCTTTCTGTGACTTCCCATTGCCTTGTGGTAAAATCCAAAGTCTTCCACACAGCCTGTAAGACCCCTTAGTGCCTGCTCTGTGTGCACCTCACCAGACAGAACCTTCTGGAACTCTGGGCTCCAGCCACACTGCGTAGCTCCAAGTTCCCCAAAATGCAACATGCTGTTCCCACCCTCAAGCCTTTGCTCATTCTGTTCCCTACACCCAGGCACCCTTCTGGCTCTTCTCCCTGGAAAACATCTGCCTTATCCTGTCCAGGCTTAACAGAGAGGCTGCCTCCTTCAGGCAGCCCTCTCTGACCTCTGGGGCTCAGTTAGGATTTAACTTTTCTGCTCTATATTTAGATCCATTATATAGTTTTCAAATTGTGGGTTCACTTGTCTCCCCAAGAGTGAGCTGCTTCTGGGTTTCTCAGCTGCAGCCAGCATATATTTTGTTTATAGTACAAAGTACTATTAAAATGCAAGTTACTATTATAATCAGAACGGTAATAATAATTATCATTATTATGGTCTTGGGCTTTGGGGCGGCTGGCGGTTTGTTTATAGGGCTTGTGTTTGCCTGAAGGGCCTCTTTCATGCCAGTTAGAAATGGATGGTTATTACAGACAATTGGTCTCCTGCCTGTGCATGGTTTTGTTTCGCTTTGTTTTGTTTTAATCTTTGGAATGAAAGTTAGACCCTGTCTAGCCCATTATGGGGATGTCCTTAAGCCATCAATAGTCTTCAAAGTTGCTTGTTATGAAGCAAACAGACCCGTTCCCCAGGCATTGCCAGCACCACACACGGCTTCTTCTTGATGCTCCTCTTCTCTTTATGGCAAACGCAATTAATACAGATGAGGAATGGGAGGATTTAACAGCATTTTGGCAAGGATGGAAATGCCTGAGTGCATTTGCAATCGAAAGAGGACCCTGACAGCCGGCACATTGAGGTAATGAACTTGCACGCGGGCTGTCTCCAGAGGCTAACGAAATGATTCCTGGCATCCTTCATAGGTATGGAAAATTCTGCAGCTCCCACCCCTTTCAAAGGGGCTTTTGGGGGCTGGAGGGTGGGGAGTTTGTCGCTGCCATGCCTGCCCAGCGGGGGACTGCACCTTGCTGACAAGCTTCTGCTCGTGGGGCCTGGCGTGGAAGGTGAGCTGGAGCAGCCCCCAGGTTGGGTCACGTAGACAGTACAGGCACAGCCAGGAAGCCAGGAGCTTGCATTTCAGGGTGAATGGCCCTGCTGGGGTGGCAGGGGAGAGGGTGGGGGGCGGTCCCCACCCCTACGTGGCAGAATGAAAGCGATCAGCAGCTTAAAGGTTATCACCCAGAAGCACATTGTTAGTTTTTGTTCTCAAAAATACTTACTGACTTTGTAAAGTCGGTGAGTCAAAAAGGATGTTGAAGCATCGGGGGAGGATCAGGCCAAATGACCTCAGGGACCTTCCAGTCCCTGGCGTCCAAGATTCTCAGAGATTTAATAGAAAAAAGGAGAAATGTAATAAAAGAGCTAAAGAATATTTGCACCATCTTGGAAATAAGACAAATAGTGCTTTCCTCTCATCTTTGCCCCCCGGGACGAAGCTGCTTCTGGAGCCTTTGTGCCCTGGGGTTTGTGGGCGGGATAGACCATCACCCAAGTCAGCCCCACCTAGAGCCTCGGAGCCACGAAGAGGGGCATTTCTGAGAGTCATGTGTGTGGGGCAACTGTGCCTTAGTGTGTGCAGCATTGTAATGGGTGTCCCGGCTCGCCTGAGAGCCTGCCTCCCCGGGGACGCTCCCGTGGTCATGCATCCAGGACACAAGCCCATCTGTGTGCGTGTGTCCTCAACACTGTGCTTCTGTCAGCTGGCCTCACAGCCTGCACCTGAGAGTCCTCCCACCCCAGGCCTACCAGAGGGCAGGTGCTCAAAGAATGTTTACAGAATAAATGGAACTCAGGAGTGCACTAGGATAGAAGTGGGCATTGAAGATCTTGAGCAAGAGTTCTTGAGCGTGGGCCATTCACAAGGGCCTGGCTGTAGCTCTCTGCTCTAGGGGCTCACTCTGAATCATGGGGAGGTCCTGGAGTCCCCAGGGGAAGGGTGTCCAGGGAGCTGGAGGCAGCTGCTCTTTATCCACTGATATGCATGTGTTTCTGGATTTTTACCCACCAGGACTGCTGCTCTGGAATATATGACTTACCCTGAGGACCAGGGCCTTCAAAACTCCAGATAGAGGCACATCTGGAAACACAGCTGTGGGTCTGCCCTGTGGCTCATACAAGGCAAAACAAATAAATCAGATGACGTGAAGAACCTTGGGGATGTGAGGAGGGTGGTCTCAGAACACACCTGGCTCAAAAACAAACAAACAAAAAAGAACACACCTGGCTCTAGAAAGGTCTGGCATTCTGAGCTAATATATAAGGAGGATGAGGAGATAAGAACAGAGTGAATCAGAGCAGGGACGGTGTGACAGGGTGCCGGGAGGAGGGGCATTGGTCTGCTGACAGTGCTTCTGGGACCACATGCTCTGCTTGGCGCTGGGGCACAGCGGAGAAGGACCTGGAAATGTCCCATCAGGGCCTGGCCCCGGAGGTGTTGGTTCTAGATGGGCTGTCCAGAGACTGATGATGCAGCCTAAGCACTGGAGGTCTGAGATGGGGAGCCTGGGAGACTGCCTGAGTTCAGGGTATGTACCTTCTCCCAGGGACCAGCTCAGGTGGTCAGGGCGGGTGGGGCTCTGGGCCTCCGGGACGGTTTTAGAACTGGCTCTCTGGACAGACAGGGGCAGAAGGGAATTGCAATGAAAGGGGTCAGAAGTTAGCACCAGGGTGAGGAGCCCTGGCATTGACTTAGAAGGGCTGTCCTCGGATGGGCTGCCTGCCCAGGGAGTGGGGCAGCTACAACCTGGCTTGTGTGCTGGGCTCTGGCATCTAGGGGCTGCATGGGGCCCCCAGGCAGGGCCTGCCATGAGTCAGCCCCCTGCTTGAAACCCCACTGCTTGGCATCCTGACCTCCCGGGCTAGTGGGTGTTGCCGTCCAGAGAGCTGGCTTTTCCGGTTCAGCATTCAGCTGTTTTGGCTCTGGCTTCTCTGATGCTTCAGCCACTGGCTGGTGGTAGGATGACACAGGGTCACATGGATGCTTCCAGCAGAAAGAGCTGTCAAATCTCTCTAAGGGTGCTCAAAGGAGATACTTGACCTAGCCTTCACAGGTGGGCTGTTTTGCCACCCTTTCCCAGTCCAGGGTGTCCCAAGGCTGCACAGCTCGCTGGCCGAGTGGCCCTGGTGAGTCATGCCACCTCCCATCTCTAAGTGAACAATAGTAGTCCCTCCACTAGGGCTGCCCAAGGGGCCCAGGATGCCTGACACTGTGCTGGGCACCCGGGCTACTTTTAGTGCCTGGTGGCTGGGATTTGCTCTGGGGATCTGGGCCTTTCTGGGTGGTTGTTGCCATTCATGTGGTTCTCAGAAAGCCCTGGGCAGCCCAGGAAGAGGCTGAGGGTCAGAACCTGTGAGCCAGGCTACTAGGCCATGTGCGTTTGCTCTGGGGGTATGCTCACCAACCAGGGCAGCCTCTCCTTATCCTGCTGCAGCAGGTGCACAGAGGACCATTCCTTCACTCAGCAGATACTTATTGAGTGCCGACTGTGTACCTTACAGATTCTGGGCTAAGGCAGCGAATAGGGTACGTAAGGTTCCTGTCCTCAGGGGATGACATTCCAGCTAGAGAAAGTGAGATAGTCATTGGTACACAAATTAAGAAAGTCGTTTCCAATGACACAGGCACTGCGAGGGAAGTCAGCCAGAATCCAGGCAGAGGGTGGCTAGGTGCTGCTCTTCTTAGGAGGTGGCCTTGGAGCTGAGACCTGGGGGGGAGGGGCTCATGGGGGAGAGCATTGTAGGACAGGGGACAGCAGGACAGGGAGTCCAGGAGGAGCAAGCCCAGGGCAGAGGGTGGGCGCTCATGGAAACCTTGTGAGCACTTGCCAGAAGGAGGGGCTATGGCACAACTTGTCCTCTGAGCCATCTGCAGTTTGCTGTCTTTGCCAGGGGGTGCAGGGAGAGCCTTGGGGTGTGCCCTGAGGGCAGGGTGTGTCTCTGGAGGACTTGTTACGGCAAAGGAGAGGGAAGCAGGGAGCGATAGATGTCTAGGGGAGGGTCATGGTTGGATAGAAGAGAGAGGAGCAGGGCCTTCAGAAGATTCTAGACCAGGGTATTTGGGGAGGGAGGCAGGTATGGGCCCATTGGCTTGAAGCAGGACTCTAGGCAGCATCTAGGGGGGCAAGGGATGGGGTCCACTCCAGGGAAGTATCTCCAAGTGTCCCCAAGCCCCGGGAGATGGTGTAGGGCTTTAAGGGGCACTGAGGCAGAAGTTCTTTAGCACAGAGGGAGTCAGTATCATGAGGTACAGTTTGCAGTATGGGGAGCTTGTGGGCTATAGGGGTCCCCACTTAGCAATTTGGGGCCTGATGACACAGCTCCCCTCAGCCTATCTGGGGATGGGGCAGGAAAGCTGCAGGGTGGACTCAGTCCTGGACAGGCTGGGCTAAGAGATGGAAGGAGCTGGGGATGCAGGTGAGAGACAAGACAGAAACCAACACGCAAAGTCTAAACTCCTCATGGGAGGATGGTGGCAAACTTGGATCCCTGGCTTAGAGCAAGTGGAAGCAATCAGGCTTGTCGGTCCAGAGACCCAACTCAAATGGACTGAAGGGCCCACTAAAATTCCAGTAGAGGAATTTGGGGGCTATAAAAATTAAAATTTCAAACAGACTTAAGGCATTGACGGCTCTAGGGGCACAAATCCCAGCCCTGTGTCTCTGTCTCTCTCTCACTTCTCTTTGCCTCTGGTGGGTTTCTTCCTCTGGAGCCTCTTTCTTTGTCAGTCTGATAGCTCCATTCTTGCAGTGAGGAGAGTACACCTGTCAGTAGGTGGAGCCCAGGGCTGGGGGCTGACTTGGCTTGGCCCTTGCTCAAAAGACGTGGTAGTTTAGGGTTTGAACTATGGAGCCAAACATCAGGGTTCAGGTCCTGGCTTTCTTACTTTAGAGTTGTGTGACCTCAGGCAAGTCACTTAAGCTTTCTGGGCCTCCGTTTCCTCCTTTGTGAAATGAGGATAATGATAACACACCTGTCTTGTAGTGTTTTTGTTGTAGGGATTGAAGGATCTAGCAAATGAAAATTTCTTTTAACAGTACCTTATCTTTGGATCAGTCAGAGTGCTCAGGAGGGCAGGGCTCTGATTAGCTGAGCTAGTAGATGCCCAGGACCAGGCAGGGAAGGAGGGAGAACCATGGGGATTCCAATTCCAGACCCTACAAAAGCTCCCAAAGGCAAACTTGCAGACCAAGAGTGGTTGATGTACTCCAAGGCAAAGAGAATGGCTGAAAACAGGACACAAATCAGGATCAGGACCTAGAAAGGACATTTATTTAAGTATAAGTATGTATTGAGTACCTACTATGTGCCAGCCATCACTCTGAGTCCTGGGGTTTAGGAGTTAACAAGGAAGGAAAAGTTACTGCCCTTCTGGAAGCTACATTCTTGTGGGAAGGGGCAGGGTGGTAGATGGACAATGAATGAGATAATTCATACAATAATTTAATATATTCATAATTAAAATATATTCATAATTTTAAAATTTATATTCCATGTTTCATGTTAAAATCCTATTCAGAACACATTCAAGACCAGTAAGAGAAATCTATTCATCAGGCATTTACCAAGGGCTTTTGCTGGGCTAGATGCTGGATATATGGGCTTCTGCACGCCCCTCAGTGGCCCTGCTGTTCCCTTTGCATATGTCTTATGATGACACCACCCATGCTGCAGGAGGAGTGATTTGTCTACAGGTCTGTCTACTTGGGTAGACTGTAAGCTCCATGAGGGGCTTGAGGCATCTCCACTTAGTATAGTGCCTCATCTGTACCAGATGCCCAGCTTGGGTTTGTGCAATGGATGGATGAGTGGGTAGATCAGCAGATGGATGGATGAGTGTATAAATGATGGTGGATGGATGGGTATGTGGATGGAAATTATGGATAAAGGAGTGCATGGGTAGAAGAATAGGTGGATATATGGGCAGTGATGGTAGGATGGATGGGTGGATGGATGGACATGTAGAAGGAAGGAAGAAGGAACTTGTCCACATACTCCATTTGCCAACCAAACTCTTCCAACCTATATACTTAGACTTAGGGAACAGTGAGTCCAGGGCATCTTGATATAGGAAACTTCTATAGCATCTGAATGTGCTTGCCCCTGATCTTATGGGGATTTGGATTCTATTCCTGGCTGTTAGATGTCTCCTTTGAGGTTTGGGGGCAGGTCCTAGGAAAGACTGGTTTCCAGATAAAACTTAAATCCTCATGGGAGCTTGCATCTATCAAAGGGTTCAAATCCTTCGTGGGTGCCCAAGCCACTGTGCCATAGATGGTGAAACACCACTCAACCTTGTGCAGAGTAGGTGGGGTCAGAATACCCTTGCTCGGATAAACCGCAGTGACTTTTTGGGATCAGCTCTGCCACATTCTTGGGTCATCAGAGAATTGGTAGTTCCTTCTCCAGACACTTATGCTGTACATGGAAATGCCAGAAACATTTCAACCGGGCTGACAAGTGGGTCCTCTCTGAGTGCCAGGAGCCTCGAACCCCAGCTATCAATTCTTTTTTTAAAGTAAGAAAAGTAGGCGAGTCTTTAAAATGTAAAAGAGCCTAATTTCCCAGCTTTTCCCACCCCCAAATGACTTCTTTCCAGGTGTGGGGTATTTTGAGCAGTTGTAAACACCATTTTTGTCAGACTTTTCATTTCTGGTAATGATCGTATTTATACAAATTCTGTCACTGTTCCTTCCTTGATCACAATTCATGGTCTAAGAAAAGATCTTTTCCAAACTCAAGTTTTAAGATATTTATAGACCTTCTATCTAGAGCCAGGCACAGTGCTGGGCCCGATGGGGACAAGGCGAACCTAGCCTCCCCATCAGGGCACTGCCATTTCAGTGCGTGGCAGGGAATCTACAAGTAAACAGTATGTAATTTCAGGTAGTGCTAAGCGTAATGAAGGAAAACAAGCCAGGAAGGAAGGGCGTAAGAGTTATGGGCAATGAGAGGTTCTCTAGGACCTCCTGGCTGGGAGTGGATTTCTTGATGAGATGATATTCAATCAAATCCAGTGTGAAGAAAGAGAGCAGGACACATGAAAGTCTGGCAAAAGGAAGAGCAGGTGCAAAGGCCCTGGGCAAAGAATGTGCTCAGTGCATTCAAGTCCCTGCTCCAGGAACCGCCAACAATAGCATTAGAAACAAGGAGACGAATCCCTGAGGGGCAGGGGTAGGAAGGCAGAAAGAAGGTTCAGGGAGAAAGAACATGATGTAGGAGGGTGAAGGAACAAGGGATTGTATGTTCTCAACTGGAACCAGAGTCCAGAAAGAAGACACACAGGCCAGCCCTACACAGGTAACTGTGAGAACTCTGTTGCAAGTGACAGAAAGGTCAACTTTTTTTTTTTTTAATTTTTATTTATTTATGATAGTCACACAGAGAGAGAGAGAGGCAGAGACATAGGCAGAGGGAGAAGCAGGCTCCATGCACCGGGAGCCCGACGTGGGATTCGATCCCGGGTCTCCAGGATCGCGCCCTGGGCCAAAGGCAGGCGCCAAACCGCTGCGCCACCCAGGGATCCCCAGAAAGGTCAACTTTAAACAGACATTTAAAAAAGGAGAGGAGGGGAGTATATAAATGTCTCAGTTCATGGAACTGAGAATTCCAGGACAAGGTCTGGCTTCAGTTGTGGCTTTATTCAGGTCTCAGATAAATTAATCAGTATCTTGTGTCTGTGTGTCTGTCTCTTCCTGCCTGGGCTCACTTGTTCCACGCTGGCGGCTTCTCCATCAGCTGCCCACCCTGTGTATGAGCACTGCTGTCTGCCCATGCCATCCTTGGCTCTAAGAAGGCAAGGATGTGTTAAAGCTGGCTATGGGTTTAACACATGTTCTGTGGTTTAAAATCCATGAACACTTCGTGTCCAGCAGACTCAGGTCAAAGTTGAACCATGGCACTGCCTCATGCTGCAGTCTGAGGACAGTGTTTAAGCTCACTCTGAGCCTCAGTTTCTCCCAGCCCTACCCATCAGGGTCACTGGCAGAAGCAGGTTAGATGACATGTCTGCAAGCTCCTGTCCAGGAGACCAGGGCAAAGTGAGTCCTCAATGAAAGCGAGTTTCCTTTCCTCCAAGAGCAGGGAAGGGAGGGAGGGGGAACTTGATCCTTTGATTCACATTTTGAGAAAGCAGCTCCTTCTTAAAGTTACATGTAAGGACAAAATTGTAATATTCTTACAGAAGAATACTCATATTCTCGAAACAGATCCTAATGACCAGAAGTTATATTGCTGTGTGAACTTCCTTTCCAGAAATAGTTTAGCTGGGGCTCCACCTTCCAGGCCTGATGTACTCCAGGACCTGGCTGCTAGCAGCCCCTTCTAGCCACATGCCTGGTTGATGCAGCTGGGGGAACTTTCCAGAGAAGATATGATTCTTCTCCTCTGTACCACCTGGGATGGGAACAGAGCAATAAACCCTCTCCCATTAGTGCTAACAAGGTTTGCTGAGCACCTCTTTTAAATCCTGCTGAATATGTCAAATGAGGGTAAAGAAGTTTACAAGCCAGAGTGAGTTATGAGGTCAAAGCCCAATGCCCATTATTTCCTCTGAAGGATGTTCCCAATGGGACTGGGCTTACCTTGGGGCAGGTGCTCTGTAGCCATTCTGTCCTGGAAAAGGACAAAGAAAAATATGCCCAGAAAAGTGGGCCAGGCAGTTGGCATCCAAACCAGCATCCTAAAATATGCCTGCTCCTCAGAGGACGGGTCTCCTGGTGGGTCAGAAGTGCTTTCTAGCAATTAGGACGTAATGAAAGCAACATTTGGCTCTAATGTCATCTCTGCTGTCCTGTGACATTAGATAACTTGCTTTCCTCTCTGAGCCTCACTCTCCCCATTTGAGATTCCTCCCAGCTACAGTAACATTCCAGCCTTTATTTTTAATTGTGTCCAGGCATGAAATGGGCTGTGTCCCATACATAATGATCTCCCAGTTTGTGGCAGAAATCAAGCCACAGTTGCAGCTGTGATCATACATAATACATTCATAATCAAGTATTTGCTGAGGAGGCACAGTGCTGGGCCCCGTGATGAGTAAGCACAGGGGCTCTTGTCCTCCTGGAGCTGACCTTCGAGGCTGAAGACATAGAATAAACAAATATACAAAGAAACAAGAGCATTAGGTAAAGTGGGGTATGACAGACTGTGACAAGGGAGGGAAGGGGTCAGAAAGGCTTCTCTGAGTCAAGACCTGAAGGATGACAGGGTGCCAGTTCTTTAAACACCCAGGGCAAAACATTCTAGAAAATAAGTACTCCTGCAAGGTCCAGGACTGAGGAAGTGCTGGCTCAGATGAGGGTGGGAGAGTGGGAATGTGAGGATGTGAGCTGTAGGTTTTTACAGATGCCCTTTGTCAGGCTGAAGAAGTTTCCTTCTACTCCTAGCTGGTAGAGAGTTTATGTCACAAGTCAAAGTTGAATTTTATCAGGGCTTTTTTTCTACATCTATATATGTGATATATATCTATATCTATATCTATATCTATATCTATATCTATATCTGTATCTATTTTTTCTCCTTTGGTTTGTACACATGGTGAATTCCATTAATTTTCAATCATTGAACCAGCCTCCATGCTGAACTTTATTCATTAGCTTTTGTTAAGGATTTTTGTGTCTTGTGTTCATGAGGGATACCATCTATCATTTTCCTTGTGGCAATGCCTTTGTTTGGGGGGGATATCTTGGCCAATATTAGCCTCATAAAATGGAGTGGGAAGTGAGTCCTCCCTTTATATTCTAGAAGATTTTGTGTAGAATTGATATCATTTCTCCCCTATGTGACTGATGGAATTCACAAAGATTAGGCTATAGGACTATTCATACTATCGGTTTCTTCTTGGGTGAATTTGGACAATTTGTGTCTTCTGAGGAATTCGCCATGATATTTAAGTAGCATATGGTTGTCTCTCATACTCTTTATTTGTAAGTTATGTGTTTTCTCCTTTTTTTCTTGATCAGTTCTTCCAGAGCAGGGGTTAGCAAACTACAGCCTACAGGTCAGATCTAGCCTGTGGCACAGTGTTAAAGTGAAAAGAATAAAAATGAAACACAAACAAAAATGTGTGATAGGGACTATATGTGGCCAGCAAAACCTGAGTTATTATCTGAGTTTAGATTCTAGGTTGCCCTCTGGATTGCATGATTTTTCTAATGAGAAATCTGCTGTGACTCCTTTTTTTAGTCCCCTATAGTTACTATAGTGTTATCTTTTTTACTCTGACTGCCTTCAGTACTTTTCCTTTGTCTTTCTTTATCTTCCAGAAGTTTGACTATGATGTGTCAAAGTTTTTTGTTTTTCTTTTGTATTTACCTGCTTGTGGCTTTCTGAGTTCCTTGGCTGTATGGTTTGGTGAATGTCATTCACTCTGGAAGTTCTTTAGCTATTATGTTTCCCAACATTTTAAGTAAGCCAGAACTCACATCCTCTCTCTTTTTGGAGGTGTCTACCTTTTCTTAGACTTTGACTTGGTTGGTCTCCTGCAGCCTGAGTTCTCTTATGAGTGAGGAAAAGTCGTGAATTAACGTATCACCTGGTTTGCCATCACTGTCCTTTTAGGGTGAGGGCTCTTTCTGGCACTCTGCATTGTAAGCAGAAGCTGGAAGTCCTGACTTGTCTTTTCTTAACTTTATTTTTTTTAAAGATATTTTACTGTGTGTGGTCTTCCAGAACTTTCTTTCCTCGTTCCTTATTAAATAACAGAGCTACATCCAGGTTATTGCACACAGCTTTAGTCCGTCTACTTTCACTGCTGCAGAGTATGTTGTTGTGACTTGTTTATCTATTTTCCTACTGATAAGCTCTGAGATGTTTCCATTTCAAGGCTGTTTTGAATAACATCTCTGAAAAGTCATACGCACACCTCCTGATTTAGACTTGAACATGTTCCTGGGAGTGGAATTAGTCATAAGATAGGACGTTTTTCAACTTAAGCCCCCCCCCCCATTAGCAGTGATAAGAGTCCCTGCCAACACTTGGAATGATTAGACTCTTTATTTTACCAGTCTAGTGGGTCCCACATGGCATCTTGTGATGTCTTGATGTACGTGGCCCTGATGTCTGGGGAGGTAGGACGACTCCTCGTGTATTTACTGACCATTTGTTCTCCCTCTGGGCTTGTGGATCTTCTCTGCTCCACATCAGAAAGCCCAGACCTTAACCTCGAGGGTCCAATCCCCTGGCACCTATGTGGATAGCTTACTCTCTCCATTAGGTTTTCTGTAACTATCACCTTCTGAAAATCGTCTTTTAGGGCTCACCCGAAATCCTCAGAATCCTCCCTACCATACCCCACTTCACTTCCTAGCATCTAAAATGACCATTTGTGTATTTGTCTCCCTGTCGACTCTCATGCCCAGAATGTAAGTTCCCCAGGAGCAGGGACCAGGTAACTGTCTCGCACCAGCATCTGGCACATGGTAGGCACTCGGATATTTGTTGATAGAAAGAAATGAGTGAATGCAGGAGAGAGAGACTGGCCAGGACTCAGGTAGATTGGGGAATCTCAGAGATCACTGGCATCTGATGTCTGTTCCCTGGGCCTTATGACCCACGCAAGGTGTGTGTGACAGTACGGACCTTCAGCACCACCAAGGGATGCCCCACCATCCAAGTGGTGGTGGTTCTCTCCCCCAAGTCCCAGTCCTAGTAGGACACGGGCTCCCACAGGTCATGTGGTGGGGGTTCTGTCTCTCTCTCTCTCCCCTCTGGCATCAGCTGGCTGGTTTGGTCCAGGAGCAGCTGTGCAGTACGTTGAGGCGCTTGCCTCCTCTGGATGGGAGGCCTTGTGGCTGACAGCATGGCCAGTTGTGTGGTTGGTCGTGTGGACTGCAGAGTGACCAACAGCATGACCGGCAGTGTGGTTGGCCGTGCGCACCGACAGCTGCTCGACCAGCAGAAGGGCCAGCAGGGGATTCAGGCGGCACAGGCGGGGCAGGCACCATGAGGTTTGTCGTCCTTCTCTGCTCACAAACTGCCAGCAAGGGGCCTCTTGCACCTCACCCAGGGGCCGTAGGAACAGGCTCAACATAGAGACCTGACAGTTTCCCAGGGCGGGATGGGAGGAGATGAGAGTGAGGGGCCCATGGGAGCACCTCCAGTCCATCTGCAGCCCTAACTACTGGGCTCGTTTCTGGCATTTCAGGGTTAACATCCCCAAAGGAGACAAAGCTGTTTATGTCCCCAGCCCTCTGGTTGGTGGGAGGAAGGGCACCACTCCTGGTGTTATTCCTGGCCCTGCTCTGCACGTTTCCTGGCCTATCTCATCTCTGCCATTATGAATTCTCCAGGGAGGTTTTTGTTTTTCCCTCTGATCAGCACTGAGGGAGACAGCAAAGCAGGTTTCCTGGCTGCTCACTCACCTCGAGCCCCTGCAGATATGTAGCCCTGGGGCCTCAGCTGAGTGGCCCTCCTGTGACAGCACCCTCCGGGGTGGGGACCACACTTCCACGCTGTTGCTTAAACAACCTTATTGAGATACAACTCACCAACCATAAAGGCCGCCCACCTGAAGTACAGTTTACTGGGTTTCCATGTATTTGCAGGGCTGGGCAGCCATCACCTGCTACCTAATTCCAGAACATTTTCATCACCCCCAAAAGAAACCCCTGCTGCCCGTTAGCACCCACTCTCTACTCCAGCACTCCTCAGACCCTGGCAACTGCTAATCGACTTTTTGTGTCTGTAGATTTGCCTGTTCTGAATGTTCACATCAATGGAATCACACAGTATGTGGTTTTGGATCTGGCTGCTTTCACTCAGTGCACTGTTTTCAGGGCTCATCCGTGCTGGAGCATGGCTGTGCTTCTTACCTTTTTCACGGCTGAATAATATTCTACTGTGTGGATGGACCATGTATATATTTTTAGCCATCCATCTGTTGATTTGGTTTTGTGTCAACTGGTTCCCTAATTTTGAGATAGCTCAGTGATACATTTAAAAATGAGTATATACGATTTCACTATTTCAGGCAGGACAGTTGCTCTGGGTTTTGGGGACTGTCTGCTTTGCTTTGGCCTCATTCTCCCCTTGCTTCCTGCCTTCAGGATGTCCGATGGTCTCACACAGCTCCATGGGGCCTGGTGCTTGTTTGGGGCTTGCTTCAGGAATGAGAACCTGAAAAAAAAAAAAAAAAAAGGAATGAGAACCTGAAAGCCATATTGAGTGTTTTTCTTTCCTGCTGCTTTGCAGGCTGGTCAGAGAGCCCACTAAAGGTTTCCAGTTACCTCAGTTGATCTCACAAAATGGCAGGCCTCAGGCTGGAGCTGGGGCATGCATGGAGGGGGCTCTCACAGGGGTTTGAGGTGTCCGAGGAAAAAGAGCCGTGGTCTATTGCTGCATTGCAAGTTACCTAACCCGAGAGGTTTAGAACCCTTAATACATGTTTACTATGCTCACAGTGTCGGGCTCGGGGGGCAGCTAAGGGTCTCCATGGGGCTGCTGTTCAGTTGTTGGCTGGAGCTGCATCATCTGAACACTTAACTGGGGCGGGATGACCCGCCTCTAAGCTGGCTCATCCTTGCGGTTGTTGGCAGGAGGCCCCCGTCCTCCCCACTCTGGCCCCTCCAGAGGCCGCCCAGGATCCTCACAACATGGCCTCTGGCTTCCCCAGAGTGAGCGAGGTGGGGTAGCATCATCTGTTGTGACCTGAAGCTACCCGCCACCCCTTCTGCCACATTCTATTCATTAGAAACAAGTCACTAAGTCCATACTGTGTCCCCCCCAAAAAATGGAGGGGGGATTCAGACCCACCTTTTGAACAAAGGAATGCCAAACATTTCATGGACACGTTTTAAAACCACTCCCGAGGGCACCTGGGTGGCTCAGAGGTTGAGCATCTGCCTTCGGCTCATGGCGTGATCCCGGGGTCCTGGGATCGAGTCCCACATCGGGCTCCCTGCAGGGAGCCTGCTTCTCCCTCTGCCTATGTCTCTGCCTCTCTCTCTCTCTATCTCATGAATAAATACATAAAATCTTTTTAAAAATATAAATAAATAAATAAATAAATAAATAAATAAATAAATAAAACCACCCCAGGGGCAATCTCCATATTTGGCAGCTATAGGAAATGATATCTAGAGAGATGGACTTGTCCCAAGATCACATGGAGAGTGGGGGCAGAGATGGGCTAGAGCCTAGCAATGAAAATCCTTGGCCCAGAGTAAAGGTACATTTGACAAATGGAGAAACGGTGGCACAGAGAGGTTAGTACCTTGCCCAAAGTCACACAGCTGGTAAGCAGCAGAGCCAGGATTCTGGCCTCACATGTGGTTGGAGGAAATGTATTGCATGCCCGTAGACAGATTACCCAGGGGCCAGTGTAGTGAGAGGGGGAAGTTAGGGAATGCCTCTCTGAGGAGGTACCATCTGAGCAAAGACTTGAAGGAGGTGAGGGAACCACGTGGTCATTGAGAAGAGCATCGAGAGGAGGAGGGATGGCAAGGGCAAGGGAAGGAAAGGCTTGGGTGCACAGGAGAAGATGGGGAGGCCAGCCGGCTCGGCTGGAGGGGGTGAGGGGCCAGCAGGGAGAGTGGTGGCAGGAAATGAGGTCAACCCCATCAGTAGGTCCTGGGAGGTCCCGGCTTTGCCACCACGGTGGCCATGATGTGCGTGGAGCTGATGAGGGATGCAGCCTGACACAGTCTCAATGGGATCGGTCAGGCAGTGGAGGGGGGCATAGCCATGAGAGGGAGGACCAGCGGTGGTTCAGGCCACCAGGGCAGGGGTGGAGGGGTGGTGAGGTGGTGAAGGAGCATATTCCAGGAAATTCTGAAAGTGGAGCCTCCAGGACCAGCTGGTGGGTGAGACGAGGGTATGTGAGACAAGGAGGGATACAGGCCGACCGAGCTGTTTGGCCTGAGCACCTGGAAGGTGACACGGTTCTCCGACTGGGAAGGGAAAGCCTACGGGAAGGCCGTGGTGGAGTTAGCTTCAGCCAGAGGAGTCTGAGATGCCTGTCAGCCATGCAAGGGGACGGACGTGCCAATGCCAGTGGATCTGCCGGCCTCTGTTGCGGGAGAGCCTGGGTCTGGCCACCAATGTTCGGATTTCAGCCTGTATCGATTCTCTTTGGAGGTTGAAAATCTTGTTGAAACAGGAGGCAGAACCTTCCTGGAGTTGGGCTGGGTTCAGGCATCTGGCAGGGACAGTGTGCTGACAGCACGAGGCCTCTGGATCATCCTCGGAGACCTTGGGAGTGCTCCACTGGCTGGCTTCAGTCCAGAGCAGGCCCTGGAAGCCCACCCTCTCGGAGTTTGCCTCCCCCTGCCCCCCCGCCCGCAGCAGGAGGCCCCTGCTGGGCAGCTGGGTAAGAAGACCGATGGGGCCTGGGTGGTGCCAGGGGCCAGGAGGAGGGCCTGAGGCACCCTGGATCCCACCTCTGTCCAGGGCTGGGTCTCTGGGGACAGGAGAGGGTCAGCTGCTCAGCCATGCCAGGGGGAGGGGACACAGGGCAAGGGTGTCTGCCCTTCTTCCTCACGCACGTGACTGTGGCTGAAGCACATTAAACATTCCCGACCAGGTGCCCAGTCAAAGAGAGTATTGGATTTTGTTTCAAGGTGACTGATCCAGAACTGAAATGGAAACGGAATCCTAAAGGCCTGGGAAGGTTCCCAAATTGTGTCAACACTAGATCATTCCTTCCAGACTCTTCTTAGGGGGAAAAAATCAAAATGCCAGCCAGTTGGGTTAAAACTGGCCTTTCAAGGAAACCATTTGAGAGGGTTTTTTTTTTTTTTTTTTCTTTTCTTCCTGAAAATGCATGCGAGGCTTTCTCCAAGGGCAGGTCCTGCCTGTTGTGCAGTGGGAACATCACAGGTCGCCTTTGGGGTCAGAGAGAATAGCCCTGAGAGAGGAGCATCTATCACTCCCAGTCCCCGGATGGGGAGACTGAGGCCTGGCATGCTGAGGAATGCCTCAGAGACACAGGGCCAAGAGGCCACAGAGCAGACCACCCGAGCATGGAGCTGACATTGCTGCATACCTGTGGTGTGACCCCAGGCAGGTCACTGCACCTCTGTGCAAAGGAGATGGTGGCAGTCCCCCCATCCCTACCCCCAGAGTGACTGTGGGAGGACAGAAGGCCGTAACTGAGACTTGGCACTCAGAACATGCTGGGCCCTTCACCTGCTCTCAGGGAGTGCTCATCCTTCTGATCGTTGTTATTTTCATCCCCGTCACGTCTCTTTTGCACACCACTGCCAGATGGCTCACGTACTCTTTCTGGAACTCCATTTTTATCCTGTCACTCCTCCGCTTAAGATCCTGCTGTGGCTCCCTATTGCCCAGACATTCTTTCTCAGTGCTCTAAGTCCCACACAGGGCTCTGCCGTTCTCTCCTCTCTCCTTCATTCAATAACTGCTTATGGAAGGCAGACCTGCTGTGCGCCGGCCCTGCCCCGGCACCTTCTGGCAGTGGTTGCCATTGTGCGCCAGCTACCACTCTCCCCCACCCACCTTGGCCGGCTGCAGGCTGAGACCCTTGCTGTCCTCTGAGGACCTGCTGGGGAGGAAAGTGGAAAGTGACAAACTTTCCCCCCGCCCGCCAAAATGTCATTTGGATAGCAAGGGTGTGTCCTTCCCAGAAACGTCTCTGGTTGCCTCCCTGGGCCCTGCCCCTGCCCCTTCCAGGAGCCTCGCACACCCCAAGCCCTGAGCAAGTGGCTCTGTGCTGAGCTTTGCTGACATCCTTCCCAGGACCTGGCACTGAGCTGGGCTTTGCAAATGTCTCCTGTGAAATGGTGAGCACCTGCCAGTAGAAGCACATGTGATGCAGAATTATTTTACTTACAAACCACAGTCCATGCTCAATTGACTGGCACTGGCCAGTGACGGGGAGTTTCTGCACTTCCTCTAACAGGGAAGAACAGTCAGATGTTTGCATCCTGGCACCTCCTGGTGGCCAGTGAGACCCTGGTAGACAGTCTAGTCTCTTATCTATTCCGTGGGCACCCTCCACCCACCCAGACTCTTGCAGACCACCGGAGACAGGAGCTGTTTTTCAGGCACAGCCATTCCATCTCGAGAGAGCTGTGGTGATTTAACAGTTTTCAGGATGGAAAACCACAATTTCTGCCTCCCCTGGTGGGGATGTCACCTCCCTTGGGGGCCCTGACTACCTGCTTCCCCACCACAGGACAGCGGTGCCCAAACCGAGGACATCGCCTCTGGGCACCCCTCACTGGCCAGGGGTCTCCACTGGGCACACTCTGGTGTCCCCCCTCACTCCCCACCACTACCACCTGAGGCCCAATCAGTGTCATTTTTCAGGCAGGTGAGGTCGTTAGCTTTGGGCTGGACTCTTGGTGGCTGAGAAAATGCCTTAGGGGAACACAGCCTCCAGAATCCCACATCTCACTGACAAGACCCTCTCCCTGGTGCTTTCCTTGACAACTGTCCAGCAGGGAGTTGGCGGCAGAGAAGCCCCGGGACGCCCATGAGGCCTGATATGAGAGGATTAAATCAGCACCGTTGAAGATGCAGCTCTTGCTCAGGGTTGGGTAGAGCCTGTTTGGTTATTCTAAATCCACTCTTCCTTTCTGCAAATCATCTTGTCCAGAAGAGTTTGTAATTCTCACCAAGGGGACAACAGAAGCGTTTAAAGAGGGCAGGCGACTTGGATTGGACTGTTCCTAAGGTTCCAGCCCGCTGCCTTCTGCCCGACCCAGGCGGTGTCGATTGTTTTGCCACAAATACCTTTTACAGGTGAACATTTACAGAAGGAAACCTCTGGGCTCCGCACCACTGGAGCTGTGAGCCGGGCTGACTGTGGGACTGCACACGCTGGCCCGAGTGCCTGCTGTCCCCACTTGGCTTGCGGGCACTGCATGTCTGTGGCCTTGGCTGGTTGGCACGGCCTGGTGGTGTCAAGTGGACTGGCCCTTCTCTGCTGCTGGTGTCCTGATTCAGAGCGCTGGAGGTGCCCTCTCCTCTCCCTGGTGGATGGAAGCTTTTAGGAGATTTTTAATAAGTACGGTGGATGCCATCTGGACTCATTAAAGCATTCAGCATGATGTGAGGGGAAGGGAGATCATTCACTCAGTCATCTATTTCTTCATTCAGAAACATTTAGTTGACCACCTGTCTCGTGTGAAGCCCAGGAAAGGAAATTTGCTAATTTTTTTTTTTACCTGTCTTATTCCAAAACCCCTTTGAGCATTCCTTCCATTGTTTGTCATATCCCCATTTTACAGATGGGTAGCTTGAGGCTCAGAGTGAGAAGGATTTGCCTAGTGTGGCACACAGACCCGTGCACAGAGTTGGATCCGTGTGCCCACTGCCCAGCAGCTGCACGGCCTGCGGCGCCCCTGCAACGTCCCTGCGGCGTGAGAACCAGCGCCACGCAGGAGGCTCGGCACACAGGAAGCAGGGCTCTCACCCCAGGCTTTCCCCCATTGGCTGGTTCTGGACATAGGAAGCAGCACTGCCCACAGAGATGCTGGGTGTGCTATTATTTGGATTTGTGAGGTCTGGCTCTGAACTCCAATGACAGATGCTTGTAGTCCCTCCCAGTTCCCTCTTGCCTTCCACTGGTGTTGGTCCTGGTGACCCTGCCTCCTTCCCTGCCACATCCCACCCTCCACAGTGGCTCCTAGGGTCCAGGCCTGCCCTGCCCCATGTCCCTGCCCTTCCTGGGCCTCCCAAGGCTCCAGGCCTGTTGAGCCACAGGTCTTCCCCAGCACACCTTCCCCTGTTCCTTCACACCTGGTGTCCCCTCAGCCCAGCACAGCCTTCCCACTAAGGGAACACATTAGTCACAGAACACTGTTCACTGAACACATGTTTTTCCCATGTCGGCTGTGCCCCAGCATGACAGTGGGAAGCACTGGAATTGACCCAGGGGCTCCAGGGGCTCATTGCTAAATAAGCTCGGAGCTAGAGGGGGGGCAGGCATTATCCAGGCCAAGCGAGGGATGAGAATCAGGGAGGACTTGCCTGTGTTAAAGGCCCTGAGGTGGCCAGTTTGAGGCACTCTCAGACGTCCATGTAAGTTCAAGGTGGGGATGGTGGCCATCCTGCACATTGACTTAGAGCCAAATCCTGCCCTTTCCTGCCCCAGCTTCCTTCCTGAGCTGACTTTACAGTCGGAGACCTTGAGTCTGCATCCTGCTCTGTCACTACTGAGAGCTGTGTGCCCTGGACCAGTGGCTTCCCCTCATGGTGCTTCAGTTCCCTCATATGTGAAATGGGGCAGAGGCTGTGCAAATAATAGGCTTTGGGGAAATCTAGATGAGTATGTATAAGGCACCTGAAATAGTACATGGTCACTACTCAATGTGCACTGCTATTTCTTATTGTTATGATCATTATTACCCCTTTGGTTCAAAGCTGATAAGTCTTTCGGAGGCAATATTCGCTAGTGGATCAACTCACAGACTGTGCCGTTAAATTTGGGAGTCAGGTGAAGTGCCAGCTCTCTACTTGCCTGCTGTGTGACCTTGAGTGAGTCACTTAACCTCTCTGGGCTGCATTTTCCTTCCTCCACAGAGTGGGAAAGCTCATTCTAAGAGACCCTCCCAATATGTGCTTGCACACGTTGGCATAAGCACAGACCCTGTACTTGACACCCCTCTCCTGGGTTACGCCAGTGAAGCAGGGATGGAAGGGAGAGAGTAGTGGCACAGGGGACGCTGTGAACATGCTCTTGCACACCTCTGGCCAATTTAGTTTGCTCCAATGAGCATGTGTTCCTTTTGCAATTAAAATAAAGGAGGCCCAGAGAGTGGAAAAGTTTAATGAAGTAAAGGTCTTGCCTGCCTCCTGGGACATCATGTGGATTCAGTGAGTCAGGATGTGTATAGTGATTGGAATGGGCCTGGTCTGTGGTACATGCTAATTAGATGTTAGTTGTTATAATAATAATAATAATAATAATAATAATACAAAATAAAATAATAATAATTATTATTATTACTAGAACCGTTCCTTTTCAAGCAGCTCTGCAAAATCACTCACATGGGTCATGTAACCTTGGGAGAGACGGGGGTCCCCTTTCATACTAGGGGTAGGGAGTAAGAAGAATCACATTCTAGGGAGGAAGGTGAGAAGCCCCGAGGTGGTTCTAGGCAAGGTGCCAGCCCCCTGGGCAGCTCCCACGTTTTTGTCTAGTGCTGCCAGCTTTGGGGGCTCCTCTGCATTGCGTTGGGGAGAGCAGGTGTCTCCCTTCAGTCTCACGACTGGAATGCCCTTGAAAGTCTGAGAGGCCTGAGGTGCAGGGAAGGGATGTCTGGGTGGAAACTGAATCAGGGCCACGCAGTGGAGTCTGTAAGTGTGACAACCAGCCCTTGTCCAGCTCTGACAGGTTTGAAGGCAAGGGACAGAGCTCCCTGAGACCAAGAGGTGGGGGTTGCTCTTATGCGCCATGGAGCAGATGGCTGAGAGGCATCTCCCTTCCTGCAGACTGGGACCCCCAGCACCGGCTCAGGGAGAAGCAGGAGGATTGGGTTTTATTTTTAAGATGAAGAAGACCTTAAAAGAGTCCTGTAAGCATTTCACAGAATGGGTCTCAGTAGATGTCATTTGCATAACAAGTATCTAAATCATCAGTAATGGGGAGGAAACTGCAAATAAGGACAAGCAGAAACATTCTGGAAGCAGAGCCTTTGAGTACCTATTTCAAGTCTATGACAACGCCCACCCGTGGGTTTGGGGTTCTTGAAAGAGGAGGGGGAAGGGAACAGCCTTGGGTGTGATGGGGGGTTGGGGTTGATCCAAGCCTCATATGTTTTTTTTCTTTTTTTTTTTGCCTCATATGTTTTTGAGTGGCACTTTTTAAGAAAAAGAACGCAGAAATATTTGTCAGCTCTAAGGAAGGGCCATACAAGTGAGGGTCCTATGGTTTCAGCCGCTGTGGCTCCCTGGTGAGTCAAACCCAGGGTTGTAGTAGGAACTTTGTCCATATGGCTGCTGTGCCCCAACAACCTGTGTGACCTTGACCCGACCGTCTTCCCTGCATGGATCCCATGAGATGCATCTGAAGTCCCTGTTCATGCTCAAGAAAGAGACAGCAACAACACTGAGGATTTCCTCCTTGGGGAGAGATAAATGGCACAAGGCTTTTTAAAGACTCCAAATAGGCTGCTGTACCATATTTAAATGCTGTTTTGATTCATGCACCCATTAAGCTACTTTATAGCTGACTAATGCGTCTCTTATTTTTATTCTTGTTTCAAAGCTAATTGCGTATCATACAAAGATGCCAATAATGTGGTAAAACCTCCTATTCAACTAAAGCAGACCTCCTCTCCGTTGACTGCAAGTCCTCCCCACCCCCCACTATCATCCACTCTACTCTGGCATGAACTATGAGTGTGATGTGTGCGTGCGTGCACACTCTTGGGGTTTCTCCTTCTGCAGTCCTCTTCCCTCCATAGTTTATGCTGAATACACTGACATGCACAAGTATCAGTGCTCAAGCTAGTGTGTTGCTATGATGGCTTTGGTTGTAGCTCCACTATAGCCCACTCCCATCCAAATCAAATCAGCATCAGGTCTGGTTTGACTCAGGGGCTCAAATTACGTTATCAGGAGTCACCTTAGCTCTGCTTTCCATGTCAGTCTCTCTGTCTGGTCAGTTTCCTGCATGTAGGAGGCCTGACAGCTGCCCAAGGAAAGAGAGCTTCTCACTCACAAAAGTTCTGTTGCAAGTCCAGGAATGGGTTTGCTTGGGCCCAAGGGGTCACATGTCCAGCCTTGAATGGGTTACTGAAACAAAGGGATGAAATCCACTGATTGGCAAGATCTGGGTTATGTGCTCACCTTTTGATTTTGATATTATAGAGAGTCAACATCTCCCCAAATCATATAGACTAGAAAAGGCTGAGGGGCAAGGTCTTCAAAGGAAAAAAGAGATATTATTGGCATAAGATGAGGAAATAGGGGTAGGAAAAATAGTCACAGATATCTACTGCCCCATCCAGGGATCTGAAGGGATAAGTTCACCCCACAACTGGTGGAAAACCCAAATCAAAACCCCTAAGAACCACACAGAACACCAGGTGTCATGGAACCTGGAACTGAGAACCAAATGGAGGCAAGAGAGTAAAACCAAGCAAAGGCTTCCCTGCTGGGGCTGCTGGCCTGGGGGACTGGGGGATGGACAGAGGCATAGGTGCCCAGGCACTATGTCAGGAACCCAGACACTGGTAGGAAAAAGCAGGCAGGAAGGCATAAGGATGAGAGCCTCTCAAGAAATTCTCCTGAGTGTCTATTAGAAATGTAACATCTTGAGCCCCACTCCAGACCTCTTACATGGGAATCTGAATTTTAACCCTATCCCCAGTTGATTCACATGCACTGCTGGTCTATATTAGACTCATCTTGTATCTCTTAGCCCTCACATGCAGGGGTGGTAGGACCTATGTGAGGTCTTTATTTCAGACTTCCTGGAAGACAGTGTGGTCATGTGTATGAAGGAACCCTAAAAATTTTCATGCTGTTTGAGGGAGCCAGTATTTCTACTTCTGATACTGTTGTTAACAAAATCACAAGAGGCAGAGACAAAAAAAAAATACTATGCACTATAATATAGTGCATATGAAAAATACTATGTACTATAAATAATACTGTGGTATTATTTATACTCAGAAACTACTACATATTCACAAATAGGAAAGGGCAAAGTCAAGTATGACACATTAAATATTGACCATTATGTTACCATTTGAAATATTGCTTTAAAAGAAATTTTCAAGGAATATAGTGATAAACCAGACAGACAGTGCCTGGCCTCTTGGAACCAACATTTTACTGGGGAAAACAGATGATAAGTAAATGGACAAATGAAAGAATTTCAGACTGTGATGAGTACACTGAAGAAAGAATGGGATAATGTGGTAGAGAGTACTGGGTGGGTTTGGAGGGCTATTTAAATAGGGCCAATAGGGAAAGCTTGCCCCAGGAGCTGAGATTTAAAGTGAAATCTAAAAGATGAGAGGGAGCCAGCAAAATAAACATGTTGGAAAAGATCTTCCAGGAAGAAGGAATAGGAATCACCCAGGGTGCTGGAGCTGGGGAGCTTGGCTGTCTGAAGGATATAATGGAAGATGTGCAGCTGGAGTGGGGTAAGCCAGGAGGAAGCTGGATGCTGAGGAAGCTGGAGGAGGGAGCAGCCCCAAACTCTTCTGGCCTCATAGGCAGGGGATGGAGTGTGTCTTTTGTTCTTAGAGCATAGTGTTATGACAGTATATAGAGAAGCGAAGTGATATCAGTAAGACAGCAGAATAGTAGGACCTGGCCCTTATCTCCACAATAGAAACACTGATTTGGTGATCATCTACAGACAAAAATGGCTTTGTGAGAGCTCTGGAGTTCAGTTGAAGACACTGGGACCCTAGTGGACCACAAAATCCAAGATCAACCATATTGAAAAGGGAAAATATGTCTTTGCTTGCACCACCCCTCCCTAAGACCAACAAAACTCAGAGCCAAGAGAGATTCCCCCAGCCCATGACTTCTCCCACAGGAAAAATAATAAATGAGGGTCCAGCTTCGTGGCCTTTGAGGGCAATATCCAAAAGCCCTGCTTATCTTGACACACCAAAACATTGAGGAAATTGGTATGGTTGAATCATCTGAGAGCAGCTAAGAACAAGGAACAGGGTAGAGGCTCATAGCAATTAGTTATTATATATCCCCAAACCACAGTCCCTCACAGATAGTGCTCCACATACTCCCACAGGTGGCATGCAGATCTCAGCAGCCAGGGAGGATCTCAGCAACCAACTTTACAGGATTGAGAGAAGGTGCACAACTCCAAGACTGCTCCCTGAGGAGGGAGGAAGTGGAACTTGTACCCTTTGTCCTGGCATATTGATGCACTACTCTATGGAAAGGGGGTGGATGACTCTTGGCACTCAACATGGCTGTGTAGGATAGGGAAAGGCATAAAATCCTAAGACATAACTTTCAGAAGGGAGCGAAGGAAGTGTAACTTGCATATCAGGGCACTGCCCTAGGGAAAAGGAACAGGTAACTCTCTGTACCTGGCATGGCTCTGTGCAATTGAGAAAAGACACAAAATCCTAAGATTACTTCCCCGCGATGGATTGGAGTGGACATATCCAGAGAAAAGAGTTGAGAGATCTCTAGAATCTCTAGACAGGCTGACTAGTGAAGGTCTTTTCCTCTCAGAGCCAGGCCAGAAAACCTGGAAGGAACGACTACTTCTTCAAATTTGCAGACACCAACACAGGCTATAAGGATCACAAAGAATCAGGGAAACATGACATCAACAAAGGAAGAAAACAAGGTTCCAGTAACTGTAACTGACTCCAAAGAAAGGAAATCTAGGGGCAACTGAGTGGCTCAGTTGGTTAAGCATCTGCCTTCAACTCAGGTCATAATCTCAGGATCCTGAGATTAAATCAGGCTCCCTGCTCAGCAGGGAGTCTGCTTTTCCTTCTGCCACTCCTCCTTCCTGATGTGCACATGCTCTCTCTTTCTCTCTCTCTCCCTCCCTCCCTCCCTCCCTCCCTCAAAGAAATAAATAAAATCTTTTTTAAAAAGGAAATGGAGATCCATAGGTTGCCTTACAAAAACTTAGAAATCATGATCTTAAAGAAGCTCATTGCACTATGAGAGAATACAGACAACTAGAAAAGCAGAGAAACAATCAATATCAAAATGAGAAGTTCAACAAAGAGAAACAAAAAAGAGCCCAAACACAAATTCTGGAGCCCATACAATGCCTGAACTGAAAAATTCAGCAGAGAGCCTTAGTAGTAGACTTGATCAAGCAGAATAAAGAATCATTGAACTTGAAGACAGGATATTTGAAATTGTCTACTTAGAGAAGCAAATGAAAGATAAACAAAAAAGAGTTAACAAAGCCTATGGGACTTATGGGAAACCACCAAAAAAACCAATTTAACATAATGGGAGTTCTAGAAGGAGAAGAGAAAGTGAAGGGGGCAGAAAGCTTATTTAAAGAAATAACAGCTGAAAACTGCCCAAATCTATTGAGAGTAATGGATATCCAGATTCATGAAGTCCAAAAGATACAAAGTAGGTTGAATCTAAGAAGGTCTATACTGAAGCATATTAAAATTGTCAAAAGTCAAAGAGAAAATTTTGAAAACAGCAAGAGAAAAGCAACCTGTTGTAAATAAGAGAACTCCATTAAGATTTTCAACAAAATTTTTAGCAGGAAACTTGATGGCTTGCAGAGAGTGGAATAATATATTAAAAATGCTGAAAGAAAAAATCCACCAACCAAGAATACTGTACCTGGCAAAACTATCCTTTAAAAATGGAGGAGAGGTCCCAAACAAACAAAAATTGAGGGAATTTGTTAGCACTAGACCTGTCTTATAAGAAGCATTAAGGGGAGTTTGTCAACTTGAAATGAAAGGACACTAAGCAGCAACACAAAATATATGAAAGTATAGATCTTACTGGTACAGGTGAATAAATAGACAAAGAACAATACGATACTGTAATGACTGTACATAAATCACTTTTAACCCAAGTATAAAAGTTAAAAGAAAAGAGTATTAAGGATAACTATAACTACAGAAGTTTGTTAATGGGTGCACAATATAAAATATACAAATTGTGACTTCAATAACATAAAATGTTGAGTGGGATAAAAGTATAGAGCTTTTGTATGTGATTGAAATTAAAGAATTTGTGTCTTACTATTCTGCTGTCTTACTGATATCACTTCGCTTCTCTATATACTGTCATAACACTATGCTCTAAGAACAAAAGACACACTCCATCCCCAGCCTATGAGGCCAGAAGAGTTTGGGGCTGCTTCCCTCCTCCAGCTTCCTCAGCATCCAGCTTCCTCCTGGCTTACCCCACTCCAGCTGCACTCCAGTTGTCATCAACTTAAATGGAGTGTTATAACTATAAGATGTTTTATGTAAGCCTCATGGTAGCCACAAAGAAATACTTAAAGAAGATACACAAAATAAAAAAGAGAAAGGAACCAAAGTATTTAATACCAACAAATCATCAAATCTCTAAGGTAGATAGCAAAAGAGTAAGAGAGGAGCAAAAGAACTACAAAAGAGACAGAAAATGATTAACAAAATGCCAAAAGTAAGTCCTTACCTATCAATTATTAAGTGTAAGTTTAAGTGGATTAAACTCTTCAGTCAAAAGGCATAGAAAGACTGACTAGATAAAAAATATAGGTTCCAACTGTATGTTGTGTACAAGAGACTCACTTTAGCTTTAAGGACACACAGGGGCTGAAAGTGAAGGGCTAGGGAAAAGATACTCCATGGTAATCAGAAGAGAGCAGGGGGGTCTATACTTTATGAGATAAAATAGACAAAGT
Organism: Canis lupus familiaris; assembly: GCF_011100685.1. Lineage (NCBI taxonomy): Eukaryota > Metazoa > Chordata > Mammalia > Carnivora > Canidae > Canis > Canis lupus. The sequence goes on along the minus strand of NC_049241.1, from coordinate 3,526,951 downwards.
GAAGAACTGCTATAAGAGATAGAGAAGGTCATTGTATAATGATAACAGAATTAGTTCAAGAGAAAGATGTAACAATTATAAATATATATGCACCCAACATCAGAGTTCCTAAACATATAAAGCAAACATTGACAGATCTGAAGGGAGAAATAGATAGGCATACAATAATCGTGGGAGACTTCAATATTCAACTTTCAGTAATGGACAGAAAATCCAAACAGAAGATCAATAAGGAAATCACAGATTTGAACAACACTATAAACCATATGTACCTAACAGACATATATAGAACACCCAACAGCAGAAGAACATACATTCTCCTCAAGCATATACAGAAAATTCTCCAGGATAAATCACATGATAAGTCACAAAACAAGTCTTAACAAATTTAACAAAATGAAAATCATCCCAGGTATCTTTTCTGATCACCAATGGAATGAAACTAGAAATCAGTGACAGAGGAAAAAGGGAAAATTCACAAATACATGTAAGTTAAACAACATGTTCTTGAATAACCATTGGATCAAAGAAGAAACTAAAAGGGAAATTAGAAGATATTTCAGGACAAATGAAAATGAAAATACAGCATCCCAAAACTACAGGCTGACTTTGACTATATAAAAGGTAGAGAACAAAGCCTTGAGATAAACATGCAAAAATATTATAGCCATTACCTCCAGGTGGTGGAATTACAGCTGATTTTTTGTTTTTCTTATGCTTTTCTATATTTCCTCCATGTGAGAAAAAACAATAGAGGTGATTTCAGAATTTGAATTTGGACCAGTCACAGTGATTAGTTGCAGACAACAGAATCCACTCTTTCTAGTTTGAGCAGAGTGGGATTTATTCCTGAGATGGAGATTCCAGGACTACCAGGGGAATAAGCACCATGGTGCTAATGCACCATGACCAGGGACAACATGGTCTGGGTAATCACCTAACCCTGCCTGAGACTGTTGCCATGGAAACACCACTGCCTGTGATGCTCAGGCCCAGACACTAGAGCTTGCTGCTGCTGTGGGAGAACCAGACCTTTCCATTCCCTGCCAACCAGGCATCCCGTATCCACTACTCCTGTAGCTCACTTCCACCTTCCACCCTCGGGCAGGCATCTGTCCAGAGCAGCTGAGACCACCTGCAGAACCCTAGCTGCAAGGGTGTGTGGGAAATGTCGATTTCAGCTTTTCCAGAGACTAACTAATGTACAGCAAGGAATGGAAGGAGGGGATTGGTATGCATGTTTAATGAATCAGTCTTCAAGTTCCACTGAGAATCATAACAAGAGCCACAAAAATGGTCATGCCCTTGACCTTCTGAAACCCACCTGAAGGCTCAATCATGCAATTGTGTTGTCATAAGGACAGCAGAAGGCTTTCTCTTAGTCCAGAGAGCACTGGTCACTAGAGGTCCTAGCCATAGCCTCCTCAGCACACACTGGCCTGACTTCTCACTGCCAGCACCTCACTGCCTGGGGCCTTGCCTTGCTGCTAGAGATCCCTTGGCCACTTGTGCCGCAGGCTGAAGTGTGGAGACTTAGCAGCCCTGGGAGACTTCAGCCAGTACCCCAGCTGCCTTGCCTCTTGGCTGGGAGGGCTCTGCATTGGCCCCCAGGGCTTCCTGGTGGACCGGGTTCCAGTTGTCCACAATGGTGGACTCCCACAGTGGTGGGCTCCTGCATGGTGAGTGGCTTGATAACAGCCATGACTAGCTGCCTTCTCTTCCTTTTCTCACTTCCCTACCTCTTGCCTTCACCTCCCAAATAAACTCCATGCACCAGAATCCTTATCTCCAGGCAAACTAAGACACTGTGGCCTAAGCATGCGCAAATGTAGAGCCTCCTGCTGGCTCCCGGTGTTGGTTTAACAGGTGTGAGGCTGCATCTGTGACCTTGCATCTGTTCATGCCAATCTGGAAAGTCATCCTGTTCCTGGTTCTCACCCTCTTTGGCAGGGAACCAGAGGGCTCCAGTATGCTCCCAGCCACCTGCTACCTCACCCACACTGACGCCGTGACCATGCATGCACAGACAGGCATCACCCTCCCCAGAGTTCTCCCCAGCCCCTCTCTGCCCCTTCTCCCTATATCATTTATTACTCCTGCCCTAAGACCATGATGATGTGCCATGAGGTTCAAATAGGAAGCTGGGGTTCGAAACCTGCCATCCTTGGTTTAAGAGATAACTGCTGTGTGCTGCTGTTAGTGTGTGAGTTTGCAGCCAGCTCCATCACAGGTTCGCACAACAAACATCCCGCCACCTCCCGCAGCCTGGTGGGTACCAGGCCCTGTGCTGGGCTCTGGGACATATGGATGCATCATCTACTAGATAATCATCTTTCCCGCCTGCACGTCAGTTCTGCCCACGAGCAACTGCCCAGCAGCCTAGTGGCAGGGAGTGTGCATTCTCAAATTTCACCTTCAGTCACGTGGTGAGAAAAGCAGCTTATTAGTCAACCGCTCTGTGTCATGCATGCGCCTTGTCTCCTTACAGCATTCTTGGGGGCTGTTATCATCCCCAATCCATAGATGAAGAAACTGAGACTCAGAGTTTGAGTGACATTCTGAGGTCACTTGACAACTGTAAGGGGCGGTGCTGGGGCCAGGACCGGGAAGGTCTGGCTCAGGATCTGTTCTTATTCCCTGGTATGTCCTGTCTTCTCGGACAAAGGACATTCCAGAGCGATGGGCTCCTGTGTCCCTGCAACTCAGCCATTTACCCAGGAGCTTCTATATCATCTTAGCACTGGAGACTCTGCAGTGAACCTAGCAAGTCCTTTGTCCTCATGGAGCTTCCCCTTATTGAGGAAGACAGACACAGTAAAGAGGCTCGATTCAAATGGAACTGAGTGAAGGCTACCCAGCCGGGTGATGCGAGGGAGGAGGGTCTTTATTATGTGTAACAAATGACCCCCAACACTTAGCAGCTTACAGAGGCAACCATTTCTTGTCTTGGCATATGTGGGTCAGGAGCCCAGGAGCAGTGCAGCTGGGTGGTTCTGACTCAGGGGCTCTGAGATTGCCAGGCAGGCATTGGCTGGGGCTGCACCGGCGAGGGGCTGGGAAATGTACCCGTAAGCTCACTCGTGCGGCTGGTGGCAGACGCATCAGGTCCTCACCAAGTGGGTCTCTCCACAGCTGCTCACAGGACAGGGCAGCTGGCTTCCCCCAAGGTGAGAGGTCGAGATGGAGATTAAGAGGGAGACACACACACAGATGCACACGCACACATGTGCACCTGCACACACACGCATGTGCACATGTACTCATACCCATGCACATGTGCACATGCTTGCACACACACACACACACTGCTTGCTTTCTTCTCTATCATGGCTCTGATAAAATGAAAAACTAGGCTAGGGAAGCCTAGCCGAGTTTGCAGAAGGCGGCCAAAACAAAACAAGCGCCTCTCCTGCTGCTCCCAGGGATAGCCTGTGCTCACTCTTCTGTGGCTTGCTTTGTGCTTCAGGCTCCCTGAGGAGGAATCTGGAGAGTCTTCCAGCTAGCAGAGGGCTCATCTGCACCTTGTTGCATTCCCTGGTCAGGGAAGCATCACACATTTCTGTTGGCTATTCTGGTCTTCCCTCACCTGCCAGCAAAGGGAGCAGTGGTCTGTGTTGCAATGTACTAATGTCCACTTAGAATTGCTGGGCAGGGAGTCCACAGTCCTTCTAGAACAAGGGGTTTACATTCAAGCATTTGGAACATATTGGCTGGGAAATATGTGCTTTTCATTTTATTTGTTACCAGCAAGTGCTGAAGGGAGATTGGGCTACCAGGGGAGCCCACCTGGGACAACAGGTTTGGAGGTTTGAGGAACAAAGTAAGGACTCTGTCCTTGCTTTTAAAATAATAGATCACTCTGTTGAACAGTTGTTCATGTTTTCCATTTTAAAATGGTGGCTTATATGCACAGAGAACATATAGAATGTGTATACTCATACATATGTACGTGTGTGTACAGTTTAAAGATTCATTAGGGGGCTACTTGGTGGCTCAGTGGTTGAGAGTCTGCCTTCAGCCCAGGGCATGATCCCAAGATCCTGGGATCAGTCCCACATCAGGTTCCCTGCAGGGAGCCTGCTTCTCCCTCTGCCTGTGTCTCTGCCTCTCTCTGTGTGTCTCTCATGAATAAATAAAATCTTAAAAAAAAAAAAAAAAAGTTTAGTAGGGCATAGGCACCTGTATTCACTACCCAAGTCCAGCAGCCTGGAAACCATTTAATGTTCGTCTGACAGCAACTCCTCTGTGGGGTGTGACTGTTGCCCTGACTTTTGTGACAGTTGTGTCCCTGCTTGGCTTCATGGTGAGATGCTGAGTTTTGCCTGTTTTGCTTTAGTCAGGTGCATTGTGACATATGCCTTCTTTGGCCACCTAGGCCACTCACCCTGCTGCTGGGGACAGCTGGGGCTGGTGTGTTCCCCTGGCTGCTTGGTATCCCTTTTTTTGTGTGTGGATGGGCCACATTCATCCATTTTCCTGCTGTGACACACAGGCCCAGTCCAGCTCTGGGAGCACCGCACCCAAGGGCTCTGTCGTGTGTTTCACTTGTGTTTGTACCTGGCAGTGGGTCAGGGCGTGCTCTTCCCTTCCTGGGTAACACCATCTTTTCCATAATGGAGCACTTACGTGTGCCAGGCTGTGGGCTGTGATGAGCTGGGGAAGTGGGGAGTAGTATTAATTTGAACCATTATCCAAAGAAATCTAAGCTGCAGACTGGCACCTGCTCTGAGGGAGGGGCAAGCTGCCTGAGAGGCCTGAACAGAAGGGAAGCCTAGCCGAGTTTGCAGAAGGTGGCCAGAGATGCCCCTGAGTAAGGGACACAGTGGCGGAAAATGACCAATGGTCAGGGGGGTGCAGGCAGGAGGAAGAGTGTGTGCAAAAGCCCTGAGGCCAGAGAGGGTGAAGCTCCGGCTGCCATGGCACCATGTGCCTCGGACTGGAAAGCTTGCACGATGGACGTTGATTTTCTCACAGTTCTGGAGGCCAGCAGGCAGGCCGACGTCTGGCAGGGCTGGTTTCTGCTGAGGCCTCTCTTCCTGGCTTGCAGCAGGCCGCCTTCTCATGGTGCCATCATGGGGTGGAGAGCGAGTGAGCTTGGGTATCTCTTCCTCTTCTGGTCAGATCAGGGCCCCACCACTTCCCACCTCTCCTCACAGGCCCCTCTCCAAGCACAGCCACACTCGGCGGGGGGTGGGGGCGTGGGGGGTTGGAGGGCTGCGGCTATAACATATGAATGTGGGGGACATAAAGATTCAATCCATATCAGGGGTGAGGGAGATTTGAAGGACTAGAACATTCCTGGTGCAAGAGGTGAGTCAGCATTTGAGTTTCCACAAACCCTCCCCAAACTTAATGATCTGCAACAGCGAACTTCATTTCTTTACTCAGGAGTTCACGGTTTGGGCAGGACTTGGGGGTGCAGCTCCTCTGGGCTGGGTGTATATCAGATGAGGCTTTGCTACTGTGGCTGACAGCTGGGGGCTCTGCTGGGGCTGATGGCTGGGAGCCCCCTCCTCCTCCTCCTCTCCCTCCTCTTCCTTCCTCTCCTCCTCTTCCTCCTTCTTCTTCTCCTCCTCCTCCCCTCCGCTTCCTCCTCCTCCTCTCCCTCCTCCTCCTTCCTCTCCTCCTGTTCCTCCTTCTTCTCCTCCTCCCCCTCTTCCCCTCCCCCCTTCTTCTCCTTCCTCTCCTCCTCCTCCTTCTCCTCCTCCTCCTCTGTGTGGCAGCATGGGCTTCCTCTAAGCATGGCAGTTGGTTTCTAAGAGCAAGAAAGCCAAATTTGCCAGTCCTTCAAAGGTTAGGGCTGAAGATGGCAGGGTGCTACTTCTGCCATCAGGAAGTCACAGAATCCAGGTACAGCCACTGGCCACTCACATCACAAAACTTGTCTTTTTGTTTTTTTAATAAAAATGGTATATATTTAAGGTGAACCATGTGTTTCATTGTACATATATATAGTAAAACAATTACTACAGGCAAGCTAATTAACGTGTTTCTCCCCTCACATAATTGTCTTTGTTTTTTATGGTGCTAGCACCTGAAATCTATTCTTGGCAAATTTCTAGTACACCACACAGCGTTATTAACTGTAGTCACCATGCTGTACATTAGATCTCCAGATTTGCTCATCCTACAAAATCTGCAAACCTGTACCCTCTGACCAACATCTGCCCATTTCTGCACACCTACTCCCCTCACCTCCCCACCCCTGATGAACACACAGACCTGTCTTCTCTCAGCCGTGTGCTGTGTAAATGCTGCCACCACTTGGGTTTGGCATCACTTCCTAGGCCACATATTCTCTTGCCCTCGGAGCACATGCTGGTCCGCTCTTTCCTCAAGGCAGCACAACCCCAAATAGTGAGGATACAGGGCTAGGGCACATCAAAGCTGTGAGAGTTCGAGCCAGTTGTCCCAAATGCCACCGTCTGGAGCTGGTGCGTTGGTGACCAGCACACCGGGGCTTCATGACTAGAGCTGTGTGTGTGAGTGTGTGTGTTTGTGTGAGTGTGTGTGTGTGTGTGTGTGTGTTCCTAGAGTGAGGTCCAGGGCTTTGGATCAGATTCTCTTGATGTGTCTCTCACCCAGAGAAGGGTGCCAAGATCATGACAACAGACTTGATTTGAATCCATCTCTGTAGCATGGATGTGAGAGGTGGTAGTTGACCTGGCCTCTCCGAACCCACCTCAGAGAAGCCACAGTTTATCACGGGCCCCAGTCACCACCTGCCACCTAGCAGGAGTCTGGGAACACAGTCACCCAATTCACTTACTCTTCTGTTTTATTTCTTCAACTTATGGAAAACTTCAAACATGCATAAAAGTAGGCAAAACAGTGTAAGATCCCCCCACACCCCATATACCCAAAGTCAACAATTATCAGCCCACTGCTAATCTTATCTATTCCCCTACCTTCTCCATTTCATATTATATTTTTCCAACTTTTAATAAAACAGCACATATACTGAAAGTGTTCATGTCCTAAGTGTGTGGCAGGGTGGGTGTTCACACCTGGGCCCCCAGTAGAGTTTTTGGTACCCAATTCCAACATGTGTGCAGAGGGGGTGAGTTCCCACACCACTGAGCCATTCTCCAACACCAGCTGTGTGTCCTACAATTGAACTCAATTCTGATGCTCTCTACCTGGAGATAGCCTCAGATCCCACAGGTCAAGTGCTCAGTCCTACAAGGCTGCCCACCTCCCCCCACCAACACACTTCAGACACCAGTCGCAAGCTTAGCTTGTTACCTGTGCTCCTGACCAACTGGCTATAAATCAGAGGTTCCTGTGACTTCCCCTTGGGTTCAATTAATTTGTTGGAGTGGCTCACAGAACTCAGGAAACCAGTTTACTCATTAAAATACTGGCTTATTCTGAAAGGATATAACTCAGGAACAGCCAAGTAGGGGCGATGCACGGGGCAAGGGGCACAGAGCTTCCATACCCTCTGGGAGTGCCACTCTCCCTGAATCTCTGTGTGTTCATGAACTGGAAGCTCTATGAACTTCCTTCATAGAGTTTTTATGGAAGCTTCATTACATAGACCTGATTGATTAAATCATGGGCTATTGGTGATTGATTCAGCCTCCAGCCTTTTCTTCCCTCCCTGAAGGTCAAGGGGAGGAGCTGAAAGTTCCAACCCTTTATTCCAGGTTGTTTCCCCTGGCAACCAGCCCCCATCCTTACCTGCTTTTCAAAGTCACTTCATTCACCTGAACCTAGTTATGGTAGAAACAAGACACTCATTTCACTGTAAATGGCTCTTGAATGATTTCAGGCACTGAGGACAAGAGACCAAATATTAGAACAAAAGATGTTCCCATTGCTCAGGAAATTCCAACGGTTTGGGAGTGCCTGGGAGGCTCAGTTGGTTGAGCATCTGACTTTTGATTTCAGCTCAGGTTATGATCTCAGGGTCATGGGCTCGAGCCCCACGGCAGGCTCCATGCTCAGCAGGCAATCTGGGTGAGTCTCTTTCCCCTCTCTCTCAAATAAATAAATCTTTTTAAGAAAGAAAGGAAGAGAAAAAGAGAAAGAAAGAAGATTCTAAGAGTTTGGGGTGCTCTGAGCCAGGAACTGTGGACAAAGGCCAAGCATATATGAGAAAAAAAACATTTTGGTAATTTTGCACCTGGGTAACCAGGGCCTGGATCAGGAGGCAAACAGCTGCAAGCAGGTGCATGAACAGCACCTGCAAGCCCCCAGGTGCTTCGGTCACCCGGCCAAGGAACCTCCATCCTGACCTCCAACAGGACAGATGGGGTCTGGTTTGCCTGTGTACTTACACAGCCCCTGGGGGGCCTCAGTCATCTCCCACACAGGGAGGACCATGCTGGGCCTGCCAGGTTGCTGTGAAATCAGAAACATGGGTCAGGTCCCAGCCCTGGGCTTGGCACCTTGTAAGGACTGAGTAAGGGGTGTCTCTCATCATCATCCTCATCATTGGCCTTATTTCTACTTCTGCACTGGCTGAGCTGGGCAGGGGCCCGTGGTTAGAGCTGGAGACAGCTCTAGAGACAGCAGTTAGAGCTGGAGACAGCTGGAACCTTCCAGACAGCTGACAACTGCTGGTGTTTAAGATCCTTTATGGCATCCTGGAGAAACTTCTCTGCACCAGGTCATCAGTTAGCTTGAAAGACAACGTGGTTACATAAAATCTGTAACAGACACAGCAGACATAGGGAAAGGGCACGGGGTGTTCTTCTAAGATCAGCAAGGCTGGCCCCGTGGGAGAAGCCACTGGGCTTCTGTGCTGATGGGGCCATGTCTCTAGTCTGTAAAATTACTGAAAAAGGCAATTTGAAAAAAAAAAAAAAAAAAAGATGATTTTGGGTTAAAGTGTGTTTTTATTTCTATAGCTCACTGGCAGTAAAATCCAATTTGGGACGTCCAGGGATTAGATTCCCGAATGCTTGCTCTTAGCCCTTTGCTCCTTCAGACCCTGGGAGCCTGGCCGTGGTTTTAAGCCCTTAGCCGGGAGCATTTTAATCCCCAAGTCCCTTTCCTTTGGTTTACAGAGCGCGAAGTCACCGCTGTCAATGGATGCCGTGTATGGTGTATTTCAGCCTCTGTGAAAGTTCAAGTGTGCACGATACGATCTAATTGTCCAGTTCCTTGACATTCAGGCTTGTCTCCTTTGTAAAGTGGTGTAATTGATTTCTGGGTACTTGAAAATAGAGCTGGTAGTGGGGATATATGCTGGAAATACCAAGTAGAGGATGCAGTGAGGCCACTACACCATCCGTACTCACTTATTCCTCCCACCGCTGCCCCCCGGGGCCCAGGGCTCAGAGTTCTGGAACCACAGGCTGCCCTCCAGGGTTGGGAAATGAGCCTAAAGCTTCCAGGAGGAGGTGGCTTTCAGGGCAGAGTTCCAGGTCAAAAGCCCAGCAGTGTGACCCCCTGGGGGCTGGGCTTGGGGGCAGTCTGCTGAGGCTAGAGAAGGGATCCCAGGGTAGCTGGGGACCTCACGGGTCCCCACATCTAGCATCCTCCTGCGGATCTCCCAGAGTGGGCTGTACTTGCATTGCATGCTAAAAGTGTGTTCTCTCTCTTTGCAGGTCTGAAGGAGAAAGCTCCCGGAGTGTCAGGTATGTGTGTCATCAGCCTCCCCTTGTGCCTCTGTGTCCTGGGAGCGGGGACTTCAATGAAACCATGTGCTTCGATTTCTCTCTGAGGAGGTCTCACCAGGTCAGAGCCCTTCTCCCTTGCTGCCCCTGGCCCTGGCCTGCCACTCCATGACCTTGGCCATGCTCTGTCTGCTGGCTCGTTGTCCTCAAGCAAGAGTGCTGCTTTACTGTGCAGGCTTTCCTGATTCTAGAGTGACCTTCATGGGGGTCACCCGGCTTGGTGGTTGTTCTGTCCCCTTCAGGGCTGTGGTGGTGTCCGATTTACCTAGACTGTGACATATCTAAGACCAGAAGCTTCTCTGCTCAGATAGCCCCTGAGACTAGACTGAGCCAGATGGGGCAAGTCTTTGGGATGTTTGGTGGAGGGGCGGGCTCCTACCAGCCATAACCAAGGCAGTGTGTCTCCATAGTGCATGGAGCAGATGCTGCTTGCAATTGAGACCCTGCCTCTCCCCACCCCTACTAGTGGAGGGTCAGGGGTCGGCATGGAGTGGGGTCACAGCTGGGGATACTGACTGACTGGATCAAGGAGAGGGCTTAGTAGGAACCAGAACCCCAGGGTGCTAGCCTCTCAGCCCAGGGGGCTGGGGCCAGGCAGTTCTCAAAGCCTGAATTGGGGAATCAAGAAGACCATGAGGGATAAGAGACAATGGGCTGGTGATGAGTGTGGAAGAAGCGGGAAGAAGTCAGGAGGCCCTTTAAGAGCCACAAGGATGGCCAGGCCCATTGGCAGCAGATGGGATTTCAGATTTCTGGATGGTTTGAAACGCACTGTGACCAGGCTGGGGAGACAAGATGCTCATCCTGGGCCTGGATGGAGCTGGGAGTTTCAGGCTTGGGTGGGGTTCTATAGGCAGCCCAGGGAGAGAGAAATGCAGGTGGATGATGGTGGCTGCATCCCCAGGAGGCTCCCGGAAGCAGCATGGGGAGCCCCCATTCTGTACCCATCACTTGGCTTTGGCTTAACCCAGGAGGCATGGATGGTGGTCCTAAGCCAGGAAGGCAGAGGGCAGTGGGAGGGCTGGGCCTAAAGACCCTCACTGGGGCAGGGTCCCAGCAGGAAGCAGAGGCACACTCAGGGTGGGGGGGATGCTGAATAGTGTCATACAAGGGCTACCAACGGGGTGAGGGCTGCACTGAGAGACAGAGGATGGCCAAGACCAGGAGATGCTGGGGGAGGTGCAGCTGGGCATTCTGGATCGATAGCCCACTCTGAATATGTGCAGCTGTGCGAGCCAAGGGAGGGTGCCCTCAGTGGGCTGATGGGGAAGAGGCCCCAGGTATACTGCTTTTGTGAGCAAAGCAAGGGGCAGGACTTTTCTTACATTTTGGGTAAGAAAAGTCAGATATAAGAACATGGTTTCTTGCTTATAACATTTGCATAAGTAAACGAAGACAGGAGATGCAAGCGGTACTCAGAATGGTCCCTTGGCAGGTAGGGAGCAGGGGCGGGCAGGGACAGGGTGGCTGTGAGCCTCCTCAAAGCGTGTGCTGTGCTGTTGCTTGAGCTTGGAACCACACAAATGTATTACCTATCCAGAATATTTGTTAAAAATAAAGAGCCGTCTGAGGAGAGGTTGGGTTGCCGAGAGGTAGTGAGCATCCCATCACTGGGGTATGCACTGACATTGGAAGGGGACTCATGGAGAATAGGAAGGAGAAGCCCCTCAGCACCACTCTTCATTGCCTCTCGCTGCTCTGGGATCTGAGCTCCCCCCTCTGTTTGATACACTCACCCAGAAGGTGTTAATGACACTTCACGAGATATCCTGAGACCAGTGGGCTTTCACTATACGTTCAGCCAAGTTCCTGATTGAATGGGTGCTGGGAGACGTGTGTGCAGTGGGCGTTTGGCCCTAAAGAGAGCTGAAGTACCCTGCCCACCCCTCCCGCCCCCTCAGGGCTGTGTGGTGGGCTGTCAGGAACCTGATTTGGGGGGCATCTGGGTGGCTCAGTGGTTGAACATCTGCCTTTGACTCAGGGTGTGATCCTGGGGTCCTGGGATCAAGTTCTGCATCGGGCTCCCCACAGGGAACCTGCATCTCCCTCTGCCTATGTCTCTGTCTCTCTCTGTGTGTCTCTCATGAGTAAGTAAATAAAATCTTTAAAAAAAAAAAAAAAAAGGGAACCTGATTTTGCAGGGCAGTTATTGGAACAGAGCCCTGAAGTAGGAGTATGATTCTCTGCTCTGGGGAACGGCGGGAAAGACATTTCAGTGGGGAGGAACAGCATGTGCAAGGACCTACGTGGTGAGAATAAGGAATGGCTTGGGAATGGGAGGAGGGACTGTATGCAAATTGAAACATATGTTCACAGCTCGAGCCAAATGGTTCTCAGCAGGACACTTGGAGATGAGGAGCTGGGCAAGGAGGAGAACTGATAGGAGTCCAAGCAGAGGAAGCTGCATCTAAGTTTCTCTAAGGCTCAAGAATCCAACCCCGTAGAGACTTCTACTCTGCTGTGTAAACTCTTGGGAACAGGCCCAGAGACCTTTAGGACTCGTGGTAGAAGCCACTGCTAGGACTTTGAGATGCTGTTGTCAGGCCTTGATGGCATTTCTGTCCCAGGCCAGGCATGTGTTTTGTCCCTGGGGAGCTGTCACCACAGGGGTCAGGTCTCTGACACATGTCACACCCTCTGCTCAGCTCACTAGCACAGGGTGGGCACAGGGGCACAGGACAGGAAGCAAACTCATGGACAGTTCAGATCTGACCCACTGTCCATGTTTCAGCACTCCCCCCAGACAGCTGCAAAATTTGTTTCCCAGGGAAAAGTGACCCTGATGTCCCCTCCTAAGGGGCCCCTGGTCTTCTGCTGAGTGTTCTCTCCCATGGGCCCACCAAGGGGGAGTGTTCTTTTTTTTTCTTTTTTTAGATTTTATTTATTTATTCATGAGAGACACACAGAGAGAGGCAGAGACAGGCAGAGGGAGAAGCAGGCTCCCTGTGGGGAGCCAGATGCAGGACTTGATTCCAGGAGCCCGGGGTCACAACCTGAGCTAAAGGCAGATGTTCAACCGCTGAGCCACCCAGGTGCCTCCAAAGGGAGTGTTCTAAAACTCAAATCTGATCACAGTGACTGCCTCCTGTGCACCCCCCATCACTCCCCCACCCTGCTTCACCCTCTGGGGAGCCCTGTTGTCCATCATCATAGCTGTGGCTCTCACTGAGGTCCCTGGGCCCAGCACCTCCCACCTATGCAGCCCAGTTTCCTGCTCCTGTCTCCCATGGACCTGCAGCCACCCAATGAGCTACTTACTGATTCTAAATGCATCCATGGATTCCCTGCCTGCCTTCAGTTCATCTGTGGGATGAGTACTGTTTCCTCTGTCCCCTCCATTTGGCAGACCTGGGCCTTTCTCAGAACCCTCACTCTGATGCCTCCCTGAAGCTTTGAAGGGGTCGTGGTCAAATTGCCCTTCTCCCTGCTTGCACTCCTTGGCTTTTTGTGCTCATTTCTGATACCTGTGTTCTCTTTGATTTGTGTCCTAGGGACTTGAGCACTTAACCCCCCACCCCCTCCACAGGCAGAGTAAGGAACCTGGATGAGGCCCCCATCCCCCTCATTGTCTCCCAGCACAGAGCACAGGGCAGGCACCAACAGGCCATCGTGGACTCACTGGGAACCCTGGGCACAATGCCTTGTCCACAGCACTGGCACTAATTAATGTTTGCTTAATTGGCTTCAGAACTCATAAATATTTTCAGGCCATAAACTGGAAGGAAAAAAAAATTGGACCATCTACCCTGCTCAGTGGAGGACCCCTCTGCTCCTCTTGCTTCGTTGCCCTTTCCACAATAAACACCAAAAATCGTGGGCAGAGGGGGCTATGTTCGACTCAGAGAGGCAGTGTCTGCATTTCATTATCCTGGCTTGGGTCTGGATGGACACCAGGAGCTGATCTGATGATCTTTGCTGAATGTTAAGAAAATGAATCCTGAGAGACCCTCCTTCCCCCACCCCCTACCCTGGGGTCCCTGCATGGCGAGGTTTTTTCTTTACCCTCCAAAGACATGAGCCACCACCTGCCTTTCTGGTGGGCTATAGGAGCCTCCCAGAGCAGCAGGGAATGGGTCTGCCAGGAGAAGCCTGTTTGTGAATGCGTTCGCGCTACTTTTCCCTGAGGCGAAACATTTGCAAGATCAGATGTATTCATTTTCCACGAATGAAATGACTCAGTTTTGCCCATTTTGCAAACGTAGGACTATGCTTCCTTGTTTCCAGGGAGCGTGCGTCTGTTTTCCAATCCCCTCCGAGGGAGGCTACAGACCTTTGAACCTTCTAATGATTTATTGGTTGGGGGATAGGTGGAAAAGAAGAGCTTTGCAGAGTTTGGCGTTTGAAAGAATGAATAGCTGCATGGAGGGCTCAGAGGGGGGTGCTGATACTGTATTTGAGGAGCAAGGACTTTGTGCAGCACAAAAGCATTATCTTTTTCTTCTCATCACCCCTTTGAAATGAACCCAGGCATGTTCGCTATTAGGAATAGGTACCATTTAATGAGTGTTCACTGTGAGTCAGGGCCTCACCTCAACTGTGCAAACAACCCCACCCCTTCAAGAGAGGGTGAGCCCCACTTTTTCAGCTCTGGGAAACTGAAGCAAAGAAATACTGATCAGCTCCCCATCCCTAGATAATACGGCTTTTGAATGCAGACCCTAGACCTCAAACGCAGAGCCTTTCCAGGTCAGAATGGCCTGTGGTGCGTGTGGAACATACAGATTTCCAGGCCCTGCCCTTCTCCAGTCTGACTAGGAATATTCAGAGTGGGGCCTGGGACTCTGAATTGTAACCACTTCCTGTGTGAGTCTAAGAAGCGGCCTGAACACACAGCCTCCCTCTCAGCAGGCCAGTGTCCCGTGTCAGGCTGTGCCTGCCTCCCAAGTGTGAGCTGATGGATCCTCAGAAACACCGAACACAGCAGATCCCCTAGATCGCCTCCCCAGGAGGAATCCTGAAACATTGGTATTTTCCAAAGGTTTCAACCAGCAAGATTCTCAAGACCCCAAGTGGCTGGTGAAACCTGAGGGCTGCTTGTCTGGGGAGCATGGGAGCCACTTCTGGAGAAGGCGAGCTCGGTTACAAATGTTGTCTTAATTGGAACAAAGACATATAAGTGAAAGCAATTAGTCAAAATTAATCCGTTTTTCTGTGCACATGTCCCATCACTCTGTGCCAAGGCAAGGCAGCCTCTGTAATGATCTGGGCCATCCCCTCCACCCCCACCACCCCAAACCCAAAATGAGAACATGCAATTTCTTGTGTGTGCAAGGAGGTATGAAAATTGCCAGAGGTGGCAGACAAAGCTGGGATGTTTGCAGGGCTGAGTAAACAGGATAGAGTTGTCATCTCCAGGATGGAATGGGAGCTGGCTCCACATCAGGGAGACAGGCTGGGGTCTTCTCCTGCAGCCCGGTCCACAGGCTGTGCGAAGGGCTGAGCCAGTGGCCTCGGGAGGGGAGTTGGAATGTCTTAGCACCGTGGATGGGAGTAGAGGCACTGGGGTCAGATGCTTCTGAATTAAATAAATCCTTTTATCTCCCTGTCCCTATCCTCTGTGTCACCACGGACCAGACACTGAACTCTCCAAACCTCAGAGTTGACACTCATTCAGTGGTCTT
Organism: Canis lupus familiaris; assembly: GCF_011100685.1. NCBI lineage: Eukaryota > Metazoa > Chordata > Mammalia > Carnivora > Canidae > Canis > Canis lupus. The sequence continues at coordinate 3,511,704 of NC_049241.1, read as the reverse complement.
TATTGAGTACCTACTGTATGTATGAGCGAAGCCAAGTTCATCTGCCTGATGCGCAGAAAAGACCATCACTGAGACATCAAGTATGCAGCAAGGAGAGGGTTTATGTATTCCAAAGGCAGCCAAACGGGGAGATGGGAGTGCAAGTCTCAACACCCGCCCGCCTCCCAGCCCAGCAGAAGAGGAGCATCAAGGATACTTAGGGGCAAAGGAGAAAGGTCTAGTTCAAAGGTTGCAGTTGTGCCTTTTCATGCCATTAACCCTTTGGTTACCCGTTTGAGTCCCCGCTTGCCCTTTGATCGGTTCTCGTCCTGAGTGTGCTGGGACGATGACCACTCTGGTTTCTTCCCGCTGCAGTGGGGTGAAGACTGGGGTAGAGGAATGGAAGCTTTCTGAACTTGTCTGGACTATTCTTTAGCTCCAAAATTGTAAGCCAACCCTCTGCATTACCGGGACTTGGGTCAATAATCCTTGTACTGTGTTCTATCTAGGGCTTTAGGGGAGGGTTGTTGTGACCAAGTAGCGTGTTGCACTCATGAGCTGATTTCTTTGGACCAGCTCCCCTAAGTGGTAATTTCAGATCCATCAGAAGCTCACTGGTCTGAGCGGGGTCCATTTCGATGTTCACCCTCCTGATGGCGCAGGGAACCTGTGCATTCTCATAATTCGGATGTGATGAATCGACAGCTGACTTCCCTGGGGTTTTCTGAGGGTGGCTAGCAGCACCTCAAAGGATGCTATCCAATGAGGTTGGAGCTGGTCCTCTGGGCACCTGCTCTTCAGGTCATTAGTGACATGTTTTGATGTCAGTGTAAGGGCACATGTGGGAGGTATGTCAACTGACTGGAAGCAAACTTATGTATCCCGTGTACCCGATAGTATCCAAATTCCCTGATGTGAGCCCCTCCAGGAATTCCTAAGTGATGAAAAGGACATCGAAAAGAACATCGAAGGTCTTTATATAACATCTCATGGGGGCTTTAACCCAAGCCCACTTCTAGCAGCTACTCTTACCCAAAGCAGGGCAGATGGCAAGGCTTTTTCCCCAGTTAAGTTGGTTTCTTGGCATATCTTTGCCAAAGTTCACTTTTTCTCTTTTTCTGGTCAATTGGGGTCTCTAGGAAGCATGGGATTTCCATTGAATGCCCAAGGCATTGGACATCATTCATGAGATTTTTCGCCCCCTTGTCACTCTGAATTATTAGCAGCAGTCCAAACCTAGGAGTGATTTTGCTTACAGGTGTTTTGACAACCTCTGAGGCCTTCTCTGAACAGCATGGCAAAGTTTCAACACAACTTGGAAAGGTGTCTGCAAATATTAGCAAATCCCAAGAATTACCTGTTGTTTTTGCCATCCTGGTCAAGGCCGCCTGCCGATCTTCTCCAGATGTGGTGCCTCTAAGCTGTATACCTTTTAGAACTAGTGGGGGGCCGTCTTAGGATTGTTTCTAGCACAAGTGGCACATATTTGAACAGTTCTCTGAAGATTGGAACCCATAATATACTTCTGGATCCATGGAAGAATAGCATCTTTCCCATAATGTGTGCTTTGGTGAATATGGCTAATTATTTCTTACATAAGATGTTCTGGGATAAGGATTCATTATATATCCAGCCAGTATTAGTGCCAGCTTAGTGTCCAAATCCCCATTCCTTAGCTCCTCTACGGTCCTCCAAGGAACATTAGGGGTTGATATTTAGTTAAATCTGTGTTTGGTACTAAAGCCATCAGAGGGTTTGGGAGTCTTTGTATGGGCTGCCAGTGGGGTTCCCTTGGGCAGTCAGCCAATTTATGGCATCCTTAGCAGTGAACAATAGCTGATGGGCCACCCCTACATCCAGGTCTTTGTTAGGCTTTGATCTGTGAAACTTCTCATCCACGAACATGTCAAAGTCTGGGTTTTCTGATGGCAGATCGTCCATTCGGGATGGCTGCAGTAAGCTTGTTCAGTTATCCGTGTGTCTCTGGTGATGTTTCTGAGTGACCCTTAGAGCACAGGCACGAAGATGCTCTCCACATGTGCCATTGTGGCAGCTTTCCTCTGAAGCTTACCTTGGGTTGTTAGCCTCAGTTTGTAGGGTTTCAGGAAAAAGGTCAGTCTTAGTTTTCAATGATTCAAGTCAGACAGTGGGAGGAAACTGGAAACTGTAGTTTGGAGAGTCATAGTCTGATATTCAGGGAAACCAGAAGAATTCAGGACCCAGTCCGTTTTTTTTTTTTTTTTTTAATTTTTATTTATTTATGATAGTCACAGAGAGAGAGAGAGAGAGAGGCAGAGACACAGGCAGAGGGAGAAGCAGGCTCCATGCACCGGGAGCCTGACGTGGGATTTGATCCCGGGTCTCCAGGATCGCGCCCTGGGTCAAAGGCAGGCGCCAAACCACTGCGCCACCCAGGGATCCCCCCAGTCCGGTTTTATAGGCAACCAACAAACACTCAAAGGCAGTTCATCAAAACTAGAATCCGACATTTACAAAATGTGTTACTGAAACAATTTCTCTCTCTAAAATCACCCTCATTTCCACCAAAGATAGCCAAATTAAGACTAATTCATTTGTAAAATAAGTCCAATTTTAACAAACTTGGCCTATTTACATAGGCGTAGCAACAATGGTGATTGGTCATATATATTTGGGTTTTTTTTTTTAAATCTGCTTTGCTGGAACTTTTTTTTTAACATTTATTTTTAAAATGTATTTATTTAAGTAAGCTCTACACCCAATATGGGGCTCAAACTCATGGCCCTGAGATCAAGAGTCACATGCTCTACCCACTGAGCCAGCCAGGCGCCCATGCTGGAACTTTTCATAAGGAACATCAGATTGAAATCTTAACAGCCTTTTGAGGTTAAACAGCCAAGCCAGATACTTGCCATCAGGCTTTGCCTGCAATACCTGCAGATTTGGGTGACTTCCTCTCCTCTCAAAATCCCCAAAATATCTTGAGGTTCCCGCACCTGCCAGGAAGTGACTTTTCTTATTCACTTGATAAAGCTCCTCAAAACTTTGTAAGCAAGGTAGCAAGTGATTTTTCCAAGAGGCTTCATTGGCTCCATAGAATCAACCTTAGTTCCTTAATGCTATCTGGCCATCTCTGAGTATGTGCATATCTTCCTCAACTATGACATTCCAGTCAAAGCTTTGGGAATATGATCAGTGTTCCCATTTGTGTCCTCTTACAGGGAGAATAGATTCTCATTGACCTTATGCAAACAAATACATTGCCATGAAAGTATAAGATATTCACTGAGGGTTTCTGATTTCTGGTGGTATCAGATAGAGAGAAATGTTTCATATCTGTTTAACAAAGAAATTTTTTCACCAAATTTCTGTTAGTCATAGGTAGACTTGAATCCAGAAGACCAAACATTAGAGAACCAGCAGTGTTTCAAACAAGAGTCTGTTTGCATGCAGCTTCTCCATTAGTTTTGGAAATTCTTACTCAGTTTGACTTTACGATCTTAAAGAGATCAGAGACCTGTATTTGTCAATACAATGCAGCTGATAAGGAAATTCTGTGACACACAGTACTTCAATAATTAGTATAACAAGCGATGACATTATACCAGGACATACCAAACCTTAGGAATTTTGTAAAATTTCATAAAAACAGTTATAACATTCACCCGAACAATCTAGCCTAAGAAGGTTTATTGTCACTTGTTTGACAATGCTTCCCATGTACTTAGATGTACCAAATGAACAAGCCTAATTAGAAAGACTTCATTTAGAAGTTGAATTTTTGGAAGTTTGCTAAATATCGGAAGATTTTTAAAGCACATGCCTAAATAGGATTACAGATCATTACAAAACACGATTCCTGACTCAGCCAAGGGGGCAAGAAGAGATTCTCAAGGTAAATGCAGGGGGTTACAGAGTTGTTAACAAACCGTAGCTCTCTTAACATTGAGCAGTCAACTTTCATAAGTAATCAAAGACCTAACAAAGACAAGACATAGAAAGTCTGTTTTTCTAGACGGATTAAAGATAAAGAAAAACCTTTGTTCATAATTTAGACCAATAATCTAAGAAGGCTCTGTCATTTTAACAGAGAGAGAGAAACCCCAAATTCCAATCTTATACCAGCGTACTTAGATTAAAACGTATTCATTGCAAGATGCATTTTTAAAAATTTATGCAGTCCCTCCTCTTTCCTCGGTGTCATCTCCCACATTGATATATAGTGATTTTGACAAGGACATCCAAGGCACCCCATAGGTCTTATTTCTTGTGATGGGCATTGGGATGTGCTGACCAACATCTCCAGCAGGAGCGAAGGTCTCCCAGCTATAGGAATGCTGCCAATAGTCCTCAACTCTCAGATGCCATCAGGGATGGCCTGGACTGCAGACAGCTGCCTTGCCAAGGGCATGCCCTCTTCCCAGGTGGTCACATCCAAAGGTCATTCTGAAGATCCCAGCCCCTTTGACCTAACTTATGATGGGACTAGGACAGCCCAACTTCTGGAACTCCTCAGAGAGTCACCTACAGCTTCTGTTGGTGTTGTATCACCACACAACTTCAGCTCAATCTTGTTCTCTTGCTCTTCCTTCACGTTCCCTGGTGTTGATTCCTCCCTAATAAACTCTTTCTACATGCCGATCTCCATAATTTCAGTCCCAACCATGCATAAAATTCTTTTCTAGAGATTCCCTTCTCACAAACATTCTACAACTTTCTTTTTTATATTCATTCAGAGTCTGTGCTGGGTTTTCCCTCTTTAAATAACCAGTCTCACTTTCCTTGCATATTAAGTTGTTTCCCTTATTTTTTCCCAGGAGTCTTGACATTTATTAAAATTATTTACATCTGTATACTTATTCTTAGTTTGTCCATGTAGTTTCATAGGCATTAGACAAAGCTCTAAAATTTTTTTTCTTTTCTGATGAATTTTGCAACGGAGATAATATGAACTTGCTTGACTTTCAGTAAATGCAGGCAGAATAAAACTTTTATACTTAATGTTGGCAATTCTAAAGGCATATCCATTTCAATTAAACAAACAACCTTAAATTAGCTTTAAAACCAAATATTTTCCACAATCACATGAACCTGGGAAACAATTTGGGTTAGTTTCTATCTTTCTGTGTTTTAGAATGCCCAATGCTCACAAGCGCTTGCCTTTAAACTGACTGATTAGAGCACTTTTTCAAAGCAATTTTAACAATACCACCTGTAGAAAAGAAAATATCTCACATTTACAGTGTACATGGACACACCCTTCAAATACACAAGATGAAAACAAAAAGTTTGCAGGTTCAGCAGGTCTCAGAGTCAGTAAAAATACTGCCGATGAGCTACTGTATACCTGCCTGGTTCTTCAGTGAAGAAACACAGCAGCCTGACAGGGACCACAAGACAGAGCAGAAGGATAAAATGCCCGGCAGGGTCCCACTCAGCCTGGAGTCCAGGATCACCACCCCCAGCCCAGCCTCCCAGCAGAGCCCTGGGACCTCCTCCACCCCCAGCACCAGCAGCAGTAGTGAGGACCCAGAGGGAAAACTGGCCCCAGAGTGCATCCTCGGAGACACTCTCCACCACCACTACTACCACCTCCACCATCACGGCCACCAGAGCACCTGGCAGCCTGATGAAATGACCCCAGCACCTCTGTCTGGCCACAGCCAGGGCCAACAGGGTACAGTGGGAAGGTTCTTCGATGTTATTCTAAGGCATCTTTGTTTTAGACCTAAGAACCAATATAGAAATAAAATCAAGCCACTTTTCTCCCCCATGGCCAGGCAGGGGCCAAATGAAAGACTGTGGAGCCATTGAGCCACCATCCCAGCATTTTAAATGGAAGGAAAGGGGGATCCCTGGGTGGCGCAGCGGTTTGGCGCCTGCCTTTGGCCCAGGGCGCGATCCTGGAGACCTGGGATCGAATCCCACATCGGGCTTCTGGTGCATGGAGCCTGCTTCTCCCTCTGCCTATGTCTCTGCCTCTCTCTCTTTCTCTCTCTGTGACTATCATAAATAAATAAAAATTAAAAAATAAATAAATAAATGGAAGGAAAGTTGCTGAGTTCCAGGGGAAGCCTGGCAACATGGTACAGGAGATGGGCCAGGGGCTGAGCCCAAACAGCCACAGATGGGAGTGATGTAGGAAGTGCAGGAGTATTGCAGGGCGGAAATGCAGAGATTGGTCTGTTACCTTTCTATGCAAACATTGCCCAACGTTTTCAGGAGGGCCAAGGGAACATTTGGTCCTGTGGCCTGTGTGAATTATGACCAAGAGTTCACAACAGGGTAATAAAGCCCCGTGAACTAGCCTGTGTGGGGGGGTTGGAAGTGGTTTGGGGGTGGGCCCCCAAAGTGGCTTAGGGGTCACTGAAATGGCCAGCTGAGTTTCCTGAATGTAGGAGCCTAGCTTTTTCCACTTTCCCCATCCAGGAGGGATCCCACCCACAGGAAATGGGAGGAGGGCTTCCAGATAGAAGGAAGCTATGCCGACAGGACAGAGGTGGGGGAGGCAGGCAGGGATGGAGGATTGAACCAGCACCCCTTATTTCCAGGATTACCCCCACTGATGCATTTTGCTCTATATCCCTAAACTTAAAAGTCCTCTAGCTCGGGGTCTGGAAAGGAGTACACTCTGAGGACAAAATTCTCCACCAGGGAGACTTTCTCCACCTGTGAGCTCAGGGCCTTGGCTGCGGGGCCGCTGGCTGTCTCATTAGCCCAAGTGGTTTCTCAGGGAGAGCCTTCATGTTCTAAAGAGTGGGTGACCCTTGATCAGGGCACCGGGTGACACCTCTGGCTGCACATGCACAGTGGGCTCTGGGTGGGGAGCCTCAGAGACAGTAATGGAGTCCTACCAGCAATTTGACACCCACTGGTGGATTTTCAGGTGGTTCCTGAATTATAAACTGCTTAATGCAGTTTTTGAGGTAGATAATCTCTCATAAAACATGAACTCAGGGTAAGGAGTGGTCAGTGGTGGAAGAGAAGATTAAAAGGGATATGAGAGGGACACCTGGATGGCTCAGTGATTGAGCGTCTGCCTTTGGCTCAGGTCGTGATCCTGGGGACCCAGGATCGAGTCCCACATCGGGCTCCCCACAGGGAGCCTGCTTCTCTCTCTGCCTGTGTCTCTGCCTCTCTCTCTGTGTTTCTCATGAATAAATAAATAAAATCTTTTTAAAAATAAATTAAAAAATAAATCATTAAAAGGTATGTGACAGACGTGTCCATGTGGCTCCCATAGCATGTCCACTACCCCAGGCAACCAGATACCTGGCTGTTAACTGAGCATGTGGCTGCCGAGGACTGCAGAGCTCCCAGCCTCCTCTGCAGCTAGGCTGGTTATGTGACTGTGCTCTCTCTCCAGGAAGGGAAGGGAAGTGATTTGTACTTTTGGGATGTTTCCTAGCAGAGAGCATCAGGCCCCTTTCTGCTTCCCCCTGTGTCCTGCTGCCAGGAACGTGAGCTCCATCCTGGCCCCCGTGGACGAGGGCAGCTGCTCTGGGATGACAGGGCATCGGGGAGAGGAGCCTCCTGGAGCAGCCCTGCCGGCCGGGCCCTGCACTGTCCACCTCTAGACCACGCAGGAGAGAGCTGCAGACGTCCATTCGCCACTCTCATGGGGAGGACGCTTGTGACAGCAGCCGAGCCTTACCATAACCAGGACAGCAGCCTCGGAGGGGACTTCGCTGTGTGGTGCCCTGTGGGTCAGGCTGCTCCCAGAGCCACAGCTGTCTGAGATTTTCAGCCCTCCCTTCCGTGGGGTGACAGCCAAGCCCCACTGCAGCCCACCCCCTCTCCGGGCGCTTCTCTGGAAATGCATGAAGATGGATGCTCCCACCGAGAAGAGCCGAGCTAGTATCTTCCAGGGACTTCATCTTGTTCTTTCCTCCCCCCCTCATGCATCCCCACTCTCTTCCGGAGACGTAGCTTGTTTTGAAATATGCTGTGCCGACTCTTTCCCCGCTAATATCTGCAGATTCTAATTAAATAACTCAGAGAACAGGCCGTCTCACGCATGGTGTAACTTGATTATTGCTAGAAAGATGAGTGTGGAACTGACAAGTTGCCTGCTAAGCTGACAAGTTTAAAAGCCGAATTTGAAAACCAACCAAATTCCACGCACAGTTGGAAGAAGGTAGAGACCGGGGCTTGGTGAAGACTTGACCTGAGCTCTCAGTCTGGGGAGATGAGATATTTAGGATTTCCCAGATGTCTCCTCTTGTCATGTAATGTCGTATAGGCCCTCCACCCTTATGAGGAAAAGGAATTCCAATCATATTAACTTGGTCAAAGATGTTGTACAAAGTATATAGTTCATTTATTTGTTTGCTCTAAAGAGGTTTGCAAAGGGTCTCATAGGGCTGATTTAAAATAAAGTGTACAAAGAGAAAATGTGAAGTTTGGTAGGGCCTACAGATCAGGAGATGATGCCATTGAGTGTGTTTTAGGTCCCAAGAGGAGGGGGCACGCCACACCAGGCAAGGCCACATGCGGAGGACAGCTGTGGCTGGAAGGAACAGGCAAAGGCAGGATCACAGGCTTAGGATTGGCTAGTGGGGAGGACTTCAGGACTCTGGGGAATGGGGGCTGTCCCAGTTGCCTGGCATCAGGCCTAAGGTGATTACAGTAGGTGGATAATGGCCTGGACTGGGAGAGCCTGGCAGATTAAGAAGGTGGTGGGGTTGGTTGGTTTGTATTTAGAGAGTGGGCCCTAAATGGAGGATTCTTTCAGGGTGGGGGGAGGTAGTGATGAGTGAGAGAGGCCAAGTCCAAGCGATGCAGAACAAGGCTCGTCAGGCATATGCAGGCAGGGCTCGCCCAGCTCACATGTCACCTCTCAGAGGAGCCTTTCCTGCCTACACAGTCGGGGAGAGGCTGCCGCTGGAGACTGTGCCTCCCTAGCCATTACCCACTTCATCCCTTCAGGGCAGTCAGGGCCTCACCCTAGCTCAGCACCCAGCCATGATGCCCCCATCTGGAGGAAAGGTCCTCGCCACAGGCACAAGGCCCCCTGCAATCTCTTCTCCCACTGTCCCCCCCTCCCCAGCGCTCGCTGACCCTAGCTTGCTCCAGCCCCACCCTGGCACTACTGAGCTCTGCACCCCTTCTAACTGCTGTGCTCACCGTCTCCCCTCCACAGTGGCGGCACCACAGGAGCCGCAGAGCTGTTTGGGGGGTTTTTTCTTTGGTCTCACTCATTGCTGTGCCTACAGCCTAGGTCAGTACTGGGCACTTAGTAGGGGCTCAATAAACAGTGAATAAACGACTCTTATCACTGCCCAGAATATTGTTGTTTGCAGTCTACGGCATGCACTCACCCAGGGCACAGTCACTGAGGCCCTGGCATGCAGGACTGGTTCCAGACATGAGGGCACAGCAGTGGCTGATGGGCGGGCAGAGGTCTCTATTCTCCTGTAACCGACAGCCACAAGGAATGCAATATACAGAGTCAGGTGGCGGTATATATAGCAGTGGAGGAAAAAAAAAAACTCTGGAAGAATGTTTGAGCAAATTCCTGCAGGTATTTAGGAAACAAGCAATGCACTGAGCGGTGTTCCAGGTTGAGAGGATAGCAAGTGCAAGGGCCCTGAGGGCACAGTGGGCTGCATGTGTGAGCATCTTAATTATTAATGTGGATTCTTAGTTTTCTCTCGAGTCTATATTTTGTTCATTTGGTAAACCTTGGTTTCACCTTTCTAGCTAACCTGAGTCTGGGTTATCAATCCGTTGAACTCAGCAAATTCTCTTCTAATGGTTTAAAGTAAAAATGGGTACATTTGGGTCAAGTCAGCACGTGTTTACTGGGTGGCCTCCCTGGGCCCAGCTGTGACATAAACATGATGGTCTCTGCCTTGACAACCCATTGCTGAATGTCCTGGATGTCCTCTAGGCCCTTCCATCCTGCCCCATCCCATCCCATCTGGCCCTGACTCTCTATCCCCTTTATCCCCTGTGTCCAGCTCCACCTATCTGGTGACTCTGACTGTCTCCTCTCCATGAAGTCCCTCTTGGTGAGGAAAGGCACGACTAGCTGGGACGTCGAGCTGGATGCAGGGCCTTTCCCCACTGCTCCCCTCTGATGCATGTTACCCCGCGATCCCACCGCTGTGGGGCTCCCCACCATCCTCTTCCTCCCTCTTTAGTCTTGGGCTGCAGACCGGCCATCCCCTCTTCACAAACTCCCAGGAGGTGAGTACAAGTACACCTGGGGACTCTGAGGCCACCCCAGACAGTGTCCCAGAGCAGAGGATAGATAAGGGCTCCCCTGCAGCCAGCTCAGGCTATCGTGGCAGTGAGAAGGCCATAAAGACAGTGAGGCAGTTATCACACCACCGCCCCTCCCCACCCATGGTGTCCTGTGTTTCCACCCTGGCCTGGGCCGGCTGTCCCCCTTGCTCTGTCAGGTGGACACCCTTTCATTCATTCACTCATTCACTTATTCATCCATCATGTATTTCCATTCATTCACCATGGCTAGATGACGGCTCGTCCTTGGAGACCCAGTGTAGATATCACCTCCTCCTTAAAGCCCTTCTTGATTCCCACGCCCTCCCAACAGCCTCCTCTGGCCTCAGCCCCTCCCCCATCCCAGGGCTGTGATCACCCTCTGAGTCCTCCCCAGTCTGTGAGCTCTCTAAGGACTCTGGGCCAGATGCAGAAAGGGGCTCAGAAAAAATGCGAGTATAAATAAAACATTGAATAGAAACAGGCCATGCTGTGGGTCAAGTGCACCTCCTCCCTCCTTCTAGGACCAAGAGGAGCTCTCTCATCCTTAGTTCCCAAGGAACTAAGGGGCCTGCAATTATTCCCGTGCTCAATTAGACCAGTAATAGTCTGAATATTTTTTTTTCAGTTTTAATTTATTTTAAACTTTGAGGACATGTCATGACGTACCTCTCTGTAATGAGAAGCTTAATTATCACTTCAAGGGTGGGGATCCGTCCTTGTGTCTGAGCCAAGACAGGACAGATGTTTAGGAGAAAGCTAGGGGCTGGGCCTTGGGGCAGCAGGAGATGGAGATGGATAGATGGAGTCAGAGCTGCCAGGACCGGGGTGGAGCCAGGAGGAGCTGGGAGTCTCAGGGTCACCTTCTGCCCCAGCCTGGTGCTCCTGCGAGCCCCACCTCCAGGCCTTTGCACAAAGCTGGGTCCTCCAGCAGGAATACCTTTCGTCTCCTCACCAGCTCGCAAAGCCACTCACCCTTCAGGTCGCTGCTCTTCTGGGGCATTGGTTCCTGACCCGCCGGTCCACTGCCCCCTGCCCATACCCTGACACACCCGCCCCACCTCTACTTAGCTCCCCTGATTCTAACTGCTGAGGATGACCAGATTCCTGGGGAGATGGTCTGCTCTTTGGGGGGCAGCTCCATAGACTGACAGACCGAGGTTCTAAGCCCGCTAAGTCTAGTGACCTTGGGGGAGTCCCATGTGTCACCGTGTGTGGGTCTGGCCACAGCCACTTCACGGGACACTGAGCTACATGAGCTGCCAGACTGGAGCGTTGGGCTGGGCATCTGTGGCCGTGTGCTCTGTCGGTGTCCCTCGGAGTGGTGCCAGGTATCAGCACTGGGGTATCAGCACTGCCTCGCAGCCAGGGAGCCATAAAAGGAAGGGACAGGGATGTTTCCTGGGTGCCAGGCTGGGATCGAATCCTTGCGCTGACCTTGGGCAAGTCACCAAGTCCTCCTGTCCGCGTAGGGCTGAAATCAGCAGCTAGTTCATGAGGTTTCAAGGAAGATTAAATGTGCCAGTATGTACTGACCCTTGAGGCAGCACCCGCAGGCCAGGAGCACTGTGGCCGTGCTGTACGACACTTCTTCTCTTCTGTCCCCTTCGCTGGTTGAGTAGGAGATGCAGCGGGGCCTGGGCTCCGTCGTCTGCCCCTCCTGGGCAACCCCACTCCCTGCTCCTTGGTCGCTGGAAACTTGGGTACACGCGCACCACCTTTAGGGGCCCTGTGTCTTGCTCTGCACACCCAGCATGTCCCCGAGGGGCTATTCCAGCACCGTTTCCCCATCCCCCCAGGTCCCCACACTGTAGGCTGTGTGGGGTGTATGTGAAGGGATGCTCAAGCTCTGTGCTTCCTGGACAGTCTGAGGGAGCCCAGTGTCCCATCCCATCCACGCTCCGAGAGCCCAAGACAGGGACGGGGCTTGAGTGTTCATTTGCGCACTAACTTCCTAAAAAAATTGCTTTGCTGGGTGGTTGCAGTGGGGACAGAGAGAGGAGGTGAACACAGGCGAGTTGGACAGAAGGTTCCCATTTGGGGGCAGCATGGAGAGGGGATGAGTGTGCACTGGGTCTCATAACCCTTCTCAACCTTGCTTTTCTCATCTTTAAAATGGGGACAGCAAAACCTTCCTCACAGGGCTGTTACTGAGCGGAGGCCCAGTCCACTGCCAGACCCTAGCCTCAGCATTTTAAACCAATGAGCTCATTTAACCCTTATGAGAGTTCTGGGAGGTAGGTACGAGTAGGTTCCCCTTTGTCTGGATGAGGAAACTGAGGCATGGGGTGGGAAGGGTCACTGCCTCAGATCACAGAGCCCAGGCTGTCGGGCTCTAGCATCCCAGTGCTCCGTCAGTCCCTGCCCTAAGTGTCCTGTGCCTCAATTCACCCTTCACTGTGATCCATAGCCACAGCCCCCACATCAGCATAGTTCGTGTGGGCTGTTATGGGGGCTCAGGAGGATGGAGCCAGCAGCTCAAGGGGCTGTGGTGTATACACAGCTGGACACTCAGGCCTAGACCCAGGCTGGCCACATTGCAGTTAATGTTTGTTGAGTGAATACCTGAGTGTCTCCTTGTAACATGCATTGTGCCCACCATCTCATCTCCACTGCACACCTGGCCGCATGGCTGTCACCTCCATCAGGCCCCCTGCCAGAGACAGCCAGGGGGACTGGAGCTGCTTAGCCAGAGACAGGAAGCCTCAGGGAGACCTGTGGCTGTCCCCCACCTCTCCTGGACTATTCTGGCCCAGTTCACAGGGAGGCCAAGCCAGCCTCTAGGAGCATCCGTGTGCTCCCTGTGTCTGGGGGTGTGCAGGTGGGTGTTGAAGGGTTATTTCCTGAGAATGACTTTGCATCCAATGGGCCCTACGGATCAGACCACTTTCAAAGTCCTCGCAGGCCTGTACCCGTTTGGGCAACAAACGGGTAGTTAGGGAAACAGGCTGCCGGGCCTGGGTTATAGCAGAGCTCCCTGTTCCATGACCTTGGGCAAGCAGCCACCCTCTCTGTGCCTTGTGTCTCCATCTGTAATAGAGAGCTGATAACAGCCCCCCACCCCCAGGAGTGCTCACTCATAGCTGCTCTCTTCGCTGTCCCTGTCATCACAGAGGAAGGGAGGAAAGAGGCCCAATACAGTGGCAGGGTGGAGTTGGGGGACCCCAGTCACATCCACTCCACTCCCCACATCCTGCATGTCCTGTCTCTGAGCCTTTGCGAATGCTGTTCCGCCAATGACACCCACACCTGGTCCTTGTCCCCAGCAGATCAAATCATGGTGATGCCACCTAGAACCCACCCCTCTCCCCTATCAGATGTATCCCCTCTTCTCACTGAAACCCTCTACATCATCAGGCATCATGTGGTTCTTTCAGGATAGATGCCCAGGATCCCCCTTCCCCACAGTCCACAGAGCTCCCAACCTAGGACCAGGTACACAGCAGGTGCTCAATACACACCTAGGGCTGCAGGATCCTGCTCACTATCCTAGCGTCAGGGCATACCCACTCTCCTCATGGGCTCTGCTCTGGGGAAGACCAACTCTAGCTCTTCACCTGTCCCCACAAGTCGACAGCACAGGGAGTAAACATGCTTGGGCTCAGTGGGCTGAATGGGTGTATGCAGGGAGGTGGGTGGGCCCTGTATCTCCGACTGCCACAGAGCCATGGAAGCAAAGGGCAGCCCCCCAGAGAGCCCCTAACCAGTACCGCAGCGACCCAGCAGCCTGTAGGCTGCCCCACAAGGCTGATTTTGGTAGGGAAATGAAGGTGTCCCTGCATTTCCACAAGGAGGCATTGTGAGGTGCAGGGACATAGGAGCCAAAACCAAGAGCCAGACGCTTAACTGACTGAGCTGTCCAGGTGCCCCAAAATCTAGATTTTTAAAAACTTAATTTTAACACTTGTAAATTGGAAAGTGTTGGATGAAAATCCAGGTGTACTTGCTGTTTGGTATGAGATGAGAAGATCCAGCTGCCTTTGGGACAGTCCCTCAGGCCATTCTCTCCTGGAGCAGTGCCCTCCCTCGGGACAGAGCTTGTGTCCCCAGCTCTCCACAGTCCCCACTGCCCCCTGAGCTCGCCCCTGCCTGTGCAGGCCCAGCCCCTGGAGGCATCTGAGTTTGTGATCCTCCAGCCCCGTGGAGCTTCCCTCCTCACCTGGGACATGAGCCGCCGCGGGATTTAGCAGGCCCCAGCCCTGGCAGGGGGTTACCTGGGCCGAGAATGCAGCGCTCGAAGCTGGCCCTGCAGAGGCAGCCGAGTGGTGGAGGGAGGCCAGGCCTGGGGACCAGGGCTTCCGGGAAGAGCTATGGCTTGAAGTGCCCCCCAAGGAATAAATACCATGGCTTCTGACTTCCGAAGCTGCACCCTCACTACCTGCCTTTCTGCCAGTCCCTGCTACATCCTTCCATAGGCTTTCTGCAGATGCCCAGCCATGCCCCTACCAGCTGCGTGACCTGGAAACTTCCCTAACCTCCCTGTGCCAGGCTTTCCAAACCAGACTCTGAAGATTGCTGTGCTTGGCACATGGTCAGCCCTCCATCAAAGAGCAAAAGCCGATCCTCCCAAAGGGACCTTCTCTTAGGTGCTAAAAGGCAGAACACATGTGCCGCGTGCCACCCAGAGCTGCTGCTTGACAAGCAGGGCTGGTGTGACCCAGCAGGGCCTCCTGCCCGCTGCCTGAGGCCTTTCCCTCATAAGTGACAGTGATGAGGGGCAGTCACTGTGCCCCCAGGAAGTCTGAACTAAGCCTAGGTGACCTGGGTGAATGCCTTCTCCCAAGCAACTGGGTTTCCAGGTCGTTTCAATAAGGCATGGAGTGCACTGGCTCCTGTCTACGCTGCAAGCTCCCAGCGACAGGATTTACAGATTGCCCCACGGCTTCGGGGCTGGGCGATGTGGACTCCAGGGCACACGCCCCTCTGCCCGATGATGTCAGGGGACTCAGACCCACCTACCCACACTCCTCCCCTCAGCCAGCCTCCTAGAGTAGGATGAATGACCCAAGGCCAAGTACAGCTTTATGGGAAACAGCCCCACTCACCTCTCAACCCAAGTACCTGGACCCCCATCATCCAGAAAGCAGGCCGGGAGAGCGTGGACTGCCCATGGCCAATGTTGGTTTGGCACCAGAACAGCAGAACTGAGGAGCTGTGAGAGAGACAGAGACAGAGTAAAAGACTTCCTTTGTGGAGAGAGCATGCTGACTGCCCTGGAAGTCGGGTCACAGCAGCAATGACAGTGTGTCTGGGAGCACACTCAGCCCCAGCCAGCTCCTGAGCTTCTCTGGTGTTACCTCACTTAATCCCCCCACCTAAGAGGGAGCGATCTCCAGAGTCCCATTTTACAGATAAGAAAACTGAGGCTCATTTTGCTTTTGACAACTAACCAAGTGTTAGAGCCAGCTTGGAAAGCCAGTGTTCTGATTTCAAAGCCATGTCTCCCGCCTGATTTCTAGAAGGGGTAGGTCCAAGCACTAGGTCACTCCGTCTTTCACAATGTATAGCCTTGCTCCAGGGCCTGCCATCCTAGAGGCGGCTGGATTAATCCATTTGATCAACTTGCTGTAAACACTCTCACACCTTGGCAGCAGCTCTCCTGGCTGCCCAACGTTTTGCCGGCTGAGGTTTTCTGGGTGAGTGGTCAGTGCCCACCCACCTGCCTTGTTGGTCAGACAGGCCCCTCCTAGCCTTGTTGTTCTAAACCCTCACCTCTTTTTTAAAAAATAAATAAATAAACCTTTTATTTATTTATTCTTTAAGATTTATTTATTGATTTATTGATTTATTGATTTATTTATGATAGACAGAGAGAGAGAGGCAGAGACACAGGAGGAGGGAAAAACAGGCTCCCTGCAGGGAGCCCGACGTGGGACTCGATCCCAGGACTCCAGGATCGCGCCCTGGGCCAAAGGCAGGCGCTAAACCGCTGAGCCACCCAGGGATCCCCTAAATCCTCACCTTTTAATTCTCCAGGACTGCATTAAAAGAGGCCTGTTTGCCTGTGTGGGAGGGGGAGATTGGGGTGCCCTCTTATACTGAAGTTGATACGTAAGTATTTATGTCCATAATGGAACTCAATTGAAGGCTCGGAAACTGATCCCAGAGAAGAACGAAAGCTGAGGCTGAAGGCTACAAGGGAGCGGGAAAGAGGCTTGACTATTGGGTTATAAATGTGTAATTAAAACAAAAATCAGCCTGGGACTCCTGGGTGGCTCAGCGGTTTAACGTCTGCCTTTGGCTCAGGGCGCGATCCTGGAGTCCCGAGATCGAGTCCCACATCGGGCTCTATATATGGAGCCTGCTTCTCCCTCTGCCTGTGTCTCTGCCTCTGTGTCTCTCATGAATAAATAAATAAAATCTAAAAACAAAACAAAGATCAGCTCCCTAGGTGCCAGTTTACCCCTTAAGGCCAGAATTGGCCAACCTGAAAACCTGGGTGCCCATCAATCCCAGGATGTGATTACCTGGAATGAAGAGTGCTGCCCTCTCTGCCATGGGATGGACTGTGACACCTGCCCATCTGTGACACCTGCCCACCTGTGCACCTCCTGGACCATGTGGCCCCTGGGGGTGCAGGGCATTCCTCATGCTCTGCTTGGAAGGCCCAGGTCATAACAAATGGTTGACACATGTGTGAGGTCACATGTGTGCCCTCTGCATGGGTGAGCATTGCATAGAACAGAGCCCTCCTCCCTCCCTTCCCGTCCCCTTCCCGTCCCCTCCCCTCCTCCTCTTTCTCTCTCCCTCCCCCTGCCGTGGGGCACTGGAGTGAGCAGGAGTTCTGAGTTCCCTTGGGTTTCACAGGCACCCTGACTGGGAGTTGAGGGGGTGCCCATTCTGAAGTCATGAAATGGCATGGTGGGCTGGGAAAGGCAGAGGTTCTGGCTTCAGATTCCACCCCACACATCACAGCAAGCTCCTTACCCACGTCCAGCCTCTACTTTCACTTCTGCAGAGAGGAATACAGTCGGCCTCCCCCTCAGAGCTGGGGGCATCTTGTGTAGAGTACAACACAGAGCACTGAGTCATTTCAGGCTCCCTGGGGTGGGGGTGGTGTACAGCCAGAAGCCAGGCCAAGGGCAGGTGGGACAGGTGAGGGTCACGGGGTCGCAGATGTGACTGGGTAGCTGTCTAAAGGACCAGGCTGAAGGTGTGTGTTCTAACATCCAGAAGCAGGTAGCTGCCGTTAGCAAATTCATTAATTAAGGTCGTGTTTACTCTGTCTTGTCAATTATAATCATCTGTTTGAACAGAGGCCTCCGGAGTTTTATTAGCGACATTACTGGCTGTTGCAGAATGGTTTTGCTCGGTTCCTAAAGTACACCTCTATGCACTGCAGTGCTCCTGCACTCCCTCTCTTGTCCAGCATCTCTCAGTAGCTCCCATTGCCTAGGGCCTGCCAGGCCTAAAATGTAAAATGAGGCCTTGCCCATCTTTCCTACTTGTGCTGTGGTAACAAACCACCAGCAATCACAAGCACCCAGGCTGTCTCCCATACCTCTGCACCTTTGCATGTGCCATTACTACTGCCCTTCTGTTCCTTTAGCTTTGAACCCTCAGCTTCCTTGTGCATTTGTCCCTTATGGCTGGATGGTGTTGGGTGCTCACACAGTAGCCCTTGTCCAGCCCATCTTGCCTTCTTCCTGTGGTTGCTCAACTCGGAGGAGTCAGGGTTGGTCCAAGCCAGTCATGGCAACCACTCTACCTGCAGCTAGCGATTGGTTGGGGAAAGGGCTCAGGACCCAGTTCCAGCCAATGAGATATTAGAGGAAGTCTATGGGGGTTTCTGTGAGAGATCTCCCTTCCTGAGAAGAGGTGGGCAGGGAAGAAGGTGCCCCTTGCTTCTGGCTTGAATGTTAACTATGCAGATGTGATGGCTGGAGTGGAGGCAGCCACTCTGCAACCATGAGGGGGTGACACCAATATTCTGTTAATGGTAGAATAGAGGTGGGTGGCATCTGAGTCACCGATGACATTGTTGGGCCACCAGGCCACCTCTAGACCTCCTGTCTCTCACATCGTCATTAAACATTGTTAGGTGCTTTTGTAGTTTAAGCCACTCTTAGAAGAGTTTCTGTCACTTCAGCCAAACATATCTAACTGATAGAGCCTTTTAATGTCAGTTAAAGCTTCTCTGTTCTTAACAAATTCCCCAGGAGACTTGGATCTCTGCCCCTGTCTCTCCACTCAGCACCCATGAGAGCAGCTCATGAACTATGGTGCGCTGCCTGGCTGGATGGCCCATCTATATTTGGTCTGTGAACATCTCTGGGAAAGGCCTCTCTGCCCTTTCTTCTCTGTGCACCCTGAACCTGCACACAGTAGGTGTTCCAGACACGTCAGGGACCTCACCACATCGCCCATCATGGCCAGAAGCCTCCAGGCCTCAGAAAGCCTTCCAATTCACTTTGGCCCAAGCACCACTTCTGGGCCCTGGAAGCTTCTACAGCCTCTTCAGGGTGAAGTGTGAGGCCTTTTCTAAATAGAGCTTTCCAGCTATCAGCTCTTGCCTCATGCGTGCCTTCAGGTGCTGAGCTGTTGATCTATTGTCACCTCAGCCTCTCCTGCAGCAGACACGGGAGGCCACCTTGCAGAGAAAGGAGTGCAGGGGCTGAGTTTTAAGGGAAATTCAGTGATAGATACATCGCGTTCCAAGATGAGTGAGAGTTTCTGCATGTTCTGGAAAAGATTTCTGGTCTGCAAGTGGGTAGTAGGATCTCCCAAGGCCCCAAAGAAGGAGGTGTTACCATGCATGGTAGAAGGGTGAAGGCTCTTGGTTTCCCCTGGAGCAGTGCCTGATACTGGCTGTGAGTTGTGGGGGGGGGGGAGGGGAAGGACTGTCCTGTGGTCACATGGGCATGACTCTGCCAAAGAAAGCAAGGCAAAGAAAGAGATTCTAGGCTTCAGGAAGCAAGGAGGTGTGTGGTGTTGGTCTTGAAAGAAGTTCCCCTTCCTACCTTCAGTGCAAATTGCTTTTGTGAGTCTTGTAACAACCACATGACAGTTGCCAAGCCTCAGGTACCCACAGTTTGCCAGGCGTAGGGGCTGGGTGCTGTAGCTCCTGTCATATGGACAAGCCACATCATGAGGCTTCCTGGGCACAAGCAGCAGAATCTGGGTTTGCAGTCTGTTTCCACACTTCCAGCTCCATAGCCCTGTCCCCTCCTTTCCATGAGCCTCAGTCACATCTTCAAAAATGCAGCCATACATTGCTACCTTAACAGGGCCAATCCCCAGAGGATTAATTTGGGCAATGTGAGTGGCCCAGCCTGTCGCAGACGTCCAACAGATATGGTTTGAATCCATTTAGATATCCAGGTTAGACTGGAGTTCTGTAGTGTTATCTGGAAATCCTTTCTTGAAGCTAGCTTAAATCCATACTGTCACAGTTCCAGGATGCTCCATTTAGCAAACTAGAAGGAGAAGTCCGATTTTTTTTTCTTTTTTGATAGCCAGTGACAGAAAACTCAAAGCAACTTAAATAAGCAATCAAACAAAGCAGCAGAAAATGACTTACATAACTGAGAAGCCTAAGGGCAGACAGCTTCAGGCAAGGCTGTACCTGGGTGCTTGATGACATAAGCAGGACTCATCTTTCTCGCCCTCTTAGCTCTGCTTTCTTTCCTCTGTGCTGGTGTTGTTCTCAAGTAGGCTTTCCCATTGGGAAAGCAAGATGGCCATCAACAGTCACAAACTGATGTATTCCTTTACCCCAACAGAAAGAGAACTCCTCATTCCCTTTAATTATAGTCTTGAGATCTGATCCATTGAGATCTGATTGGTCACATACCCAGCCCTGAGCCAATATCACTGTGGCCAGGAGGATAGAATATGCTGATGGGCCAGATTGAGGTCAGGTGACCACCCTCCCTAAGGAGACTCCTGAGCTGTTCAACCCATTTTTCTGGGTGGGAGATTGTGTGAAGCCTGAGAGAACAGAGGTTAGTGTTCAGGTGCTGTGTTCCTCTATGCTTAATGTCCTGGGTTGCACCTGCTCGAATCTTCTTCCCACACCCCCTGTCTTCATGGCAGCACTTCCAACCTTCCCCCATTCCTTCCTCCCTACCATTTCATCCCTACCAAAAAGGAACAAGACTTCCTGTTTTTCTGGTTGAATTCAGGATTCAGGGTCCAGTCCCAGCTTCAAGATGCGTTTTTTGTGTCTCATTATAATCATTTATTCAGTCAACAAATGCCCATTGAGTGCTTCCTATGTGCTACCTAATATGTGCTACTAGAACTACTATATTATTAGTTATAGCTATTATAATAGTTTAATAATGACTATTATTAGTTATGTTTTTATACATAATTTATTATTATTTATTAAATAATTATATTATTATTAATTTAATAATAACCTTAATTATTTAAAAACATAATAATTAAGTTTTCAGGACTTTATTATTCTGGGTAGTGGGCAACGGCCAGGAGCCTTCCAAGGAAGTGAGTTTCGTCTGAGCAGACATTTAGAGGCTAGCGTCCAGTCCCACAGTGCCACTGAGGGAATTCCTTCCCCTCTCTAGGCTTCTGCTTTCTTATCTGCAAGATGAAGGAGTGGGAAAATTGAGGTCTTGGAACCTCTTACCTCTGATAGACTATGGCTGGGGGTTAAAACAAGTCTCTCCAGAGGAGTCCTCCAATGAGCACCATGGACAGCGACCGCAAGGCTCCCTGTGCTGCCTGGGGGAGCGTTGTGGTCGCTGTCCATGATGAGCTAAGCTGAGTCCACAACCATACAATTCTGTGTTTGAATCTTCCTCCTCTTGGCTAACAAAAGCACCCAGGGCATAGGAGGATCTGAGGCTTTCTGTGCTTGTGTGGACCCCAAGGCTCTAAGTTCCTGGAAGGTAATCTAATGCTGCTACGGAAATTCTCTTCTGGGGTGTTTGTGAATCCCAAGCCTTCCCACTACTGAAAGTTTAAGTTTGGACCTCTGAAAAGGAAGTGTAGGAAGGCCACGCGGAGGAAAGGAGAGGATGCAATAGAAGTTCCATGGAGCCCATCCTTCATCTGCCTCCTTGTCCCTCCCTTCCTCCTCTCCTGCCCATTCCCCTTTCTCTGCTACAGCTGAAATTGGTCATGGCTCCCTGGAAGAAGAGAGATGCCTGATGTGTTGGTAGGGGAGACAGGGATCCTTTTGAGGCATGCCCAGTGGGGAGGTCTTTCTTCTTCTGGTTGAGTCTAGTTTCTCTTCACTCTTTTTTTTTTTTTTAATTTTTATTTATTCATGATAGTCACAGAGAGAGAGAGAGAGAGGCAGAGACACAGGCAGAGGGAGAAGCAGGCTCCATGCACCGGGAGCCTGACGTGGGATTCGATCCCGGGTCTCCAGGATCGCGCCCTGGGCCAAAGGCAGGCGCTAAACCACTGCGCCACCCAGGGATCCCATAGTTTCTCTTCACTCTTTGAACACTTGGAGACATGAATTAATTCCTCTGGTCACTCTGTCATTCATTTGTCAGTTCACTCGGCTGCTCATCACCTTATTAATCCATTTGTTCCCTTCTTTATTTAGCTCAGGCTTTTTTTTTTTAACCAAGAAGGGAGATTTATTAAGAGAACAATCAGAGAATAGAGTTGCTGGTCTTCCCAAAAGACAGGAGCCAGCAAATGGTAAGACATGAGAAGCCAACACTGCTACATTCTTTTGCCATCCTGGGGTCACACATTCACTCACTTACACTTCTCTTTGTACATCCCTCGACCTTCCCATCTCTAAAAATCTATTGGATTCTCTCCATCTCCACTGCCATGACCCTGGTCTAAGTAGTCTGACCCTAGTCTTTTTTTGCCTACAAAACAGAAGCAGCCTCCTAATTTTTCTCCCTAAATCCACTCTTGCCCATTTCCAATCTGTTGGTCTCACTACAGCCAGAAAGATTTGTTAGAGATGAAAAATTTATTCAACAGATTCCATTTCTCTTAGGATAAACATCAAAATCTTAAGCATGGTGTGGAACTGGATTACCATTCCCCCACATTCAGTGCCCTTTATTGTGGCACCCTTCTCAGATGGAGGATTATACAGCACCACCCACGTTGCTCTCAGGCATGGCAGAGAGCCTGGTGAACAGTGAAAGAAATGTGAGCACACACTTTAAGAACCAGTGAGCAATTTACCAGTTTTCTTTACCTTCTTCCATGACCGTTTCAATTTCCAGATAAAGACTTCTCTGTCAGCCTGAGTCCAGAGAGAAGATATGAAGGAGAGCCACATGGGCAAGTAGCATGAGACATAATTAAACCTTACTGTAGGCCACTCAGATTTTGAGAATCATTTGGTAAACAGCATAACAGCTCTCCTAACTGATATACATAATCCACGAGTTCTTGCTCATCGCCCCTTTGCTTTGCTAAAGCACCACTGTCCTTTCAGTACTTACACAGGCTGCTCCCTCCCACCTTAGAACATTTGTCTGTTATTCCTTCTCCCTGGAAAATTCTTTACTCTCATTTTTGTGCAGTTGATATTTACTCACCAATGAGATCTTGGCTTAGCTGTGAGGTACTCAGGGAAGGATTGCCTGGTCTGTGTTCAGAGTACCTTGAGTTTACCTTCTTTGTCATTAGATCTCTTTCACTGAACTATAAATTCCAGGATTACAGAGCCCGGGTATTTAAGTCATGCTTTTTTGAGGCCCTCCTCCATTCCCACAATGTGCCAGGGCCCATGCTGAGAGGCTGGTGGTAATGGGAGTACCTCAGCCATGAGCCCTATTCCCACAAACCTACCAATGACAGGGGAGACAGATGTGCAAGCAGCAGCATTTGAGCCTATTATGATCATTCTGGCAGGAAATGCATATAAGGAGGCCAGAGAAAAAGCAAGGGAACTTCCTGGAAGAGAGGGCATCAGAGATAGTTTTGAGGGGTATTTGGAGCTGTCCAGGTGGGGAGCTTCCTGGAGTAGAGAGAGATGGGGGAGTCTGATGGAGGAATTGTAGAGCAAAAAGTGGTGCCCAAAGTTTCCAAGGCTTGAAAGAGGATGAACCCAGGAGAAGTTGGAACCAGAAGTAAACATCTGGCATCTGTATTTCTGAGAACACAAGTGAGCATTCCTGTTTCAGCACGTTTGCAAGTGTGTGCTGTTTGCTTCTTGGAGTCTGTAGATGGTGTAGAAGATAATAGCAGGTTTCAGACCCTTCCACACAATGAGTGTCAGTGGCAGACTCTGATCTGAGAGTCTAGCAGGCCATGTGCAGGCATGTGCTGGCAGCTTTGTTCCAGGACAAAGCAGCAGGAGACATCTTTGTCTTCACTCTGCTCATTGGACACGTCTCGATGCCTTAAGTTCCCGTCTTTATTTTCTAAGAACTCACCAGAGTTCTTTCTAGTAAATCAAGACTTCCTGTGCACACAGCCCAGCAGTTGTTTAAAATTTGCATAAGATGAATAAAATGAAAGAGAGATGAATCACCAAAGCACCACGTTACTGAATATAATGTCTCTCAATATGATCTCATTATTAAAAGAATCTGCAGGTAGCAGGATGAAACCAGATGCTCCATGATCAGGGGCTGTGGTCACTCAGCAGTCCCCTGCTTAGTGGAGAGGAGGGGTTTCCACACAGGGCTGGGGTTTCAGGGCCCTGGTGAAATATGCTAGGAAAGCTTCCCAGCCTCCCAGAAGGTGGGAAGATGAGCAAGGGTGCTGGAAAAGTCACTTCCCTTTGTGGGACTTGATTTTCTTGTTGTGAGAATAGAGAGTGAAAGGGCACCTTGTGGCTCAGTCGGTTAAGCGTCTGCCTTCAACTCAGGTCATGATCTGGGGTCCTGGGATTGAGCCCATGTCGAGCTCCCTGCCCAGCAGGGCTTCTCCCTCTCCTTCTCCCTCTTACTCTGCCCCTTCCCCCTCACTTGCTCTTTCTCTCTTAAATAAATAAAATCTTAGAAAAAAAAGAATAAAGAGTGAAGTGCTGACCCTCACTGCCAACTTCACTGGCTGTGAGGATTATACAATAGGAGGGCAGTTCTTAAAGAAGCTCATTTATTCTGAGGATTTGTGGCTGCCCCTGATGATATTATTGTTTTCATGCCAGTTGTGAAGTGGACCTTGATGGGCTCCCCACACTGGAGGGACAGACACCCACAGAAGCTGGACCAGACCCAGCACACAAGTTCTCCTTGAGGAAGCTGACCTCTGTGTTGTGGACATCTAGAGGAGGGGATGTCAACTCTGACTGGGAAAGAAGGAGGTGGAGCAGTGCAACTAAGAAGGAGTCTCGTGAGCTGAGACCATGAGGGGAGAAGGAGGAGGGCAGGCAGAGGGAAGCAGGGGATCAAAGGCCTGCAGCCCAGATAGGCAAAGGCAGTTAAAGGGATGCCATCCTCCTGCTTCAGAGGGCTAGTTGGATTAGGCACAATGGGGCCATTTACAATACTCTCTGGATTAGAGGGTGATGATGAGCTCCTGCTTGGCACTCGGTTGGTTGAGCTGTTTTCAAGTCCAGCACAGCTCACCAGCATAGGATACACATGAGTCTTCCCACCCAATAGATGGGAGCAAGAGGCCTGGTCCTATGGTGGGTGGGCAAGGGTCAGCTGCAGCGGACTGGAGGCCACAGGAGTGAGCACCACAGAAGCTGAGGCTGCACACTGCCACAATCTGGCTAGGGCCAGCTCCAAAGCTGGTGGGCTCCTCCCTAGGGCCACTGCCTCTTAGACTAACTAGTGTCTGCTAGCAAGACTTCAAAACTTGCAGGCCAGAGACTGCCTGCGGGGCCCAGCTGAGAAGGAGTCTAATGCTATATATGTGATCCACATGAAGTAGTGCTGCAATCCATTACTAGAGTCTGCAGTGGGGGAGGAAAGGGAAACCTGTGTTATACATGCCAGCCATTTGTCATTCCTGGTACACCCCTTATTTTGCATACGGAGAAACTGAGGCCCAGAGGGAAGAATGCTGTCATCCAATTTCCAGTCATGTCACCTCCTGATCTAGCCTCTCCTCAGACCTCTTGGTACCCACTGTGACACAAAATGAAAACAGTGAACTGTGAGACAAGGAAATCATACTGGGTCTGTCTAGATCCACACAATGTTCCTCCTTTATCTCCTTTGCCTGTATCTATTTGATATTTAATGTGTTTTGTACATGATAAAAAATAGTGAAAGAACAAACATCTGTGAGTCCAGAACTCAACTCCAGAACTAGAACATTCCCAATGGCTTGCATCCATATGTTTGCATCTTATCCTACACTGGAAGTCACCTCTTATCTGCAACTTTGTGTTTGTTCATCATTCTCTTGCTCAGAGGTTTAATGAATAAGTCTAAACATTACATTGTTTGTTCTTGAGCTGTAAAAAATTGTTTACTAGAAGTAGATTTCTAAAATTTGCACTTTTTTTACTCAACATTTTACTCTTTCTAAGCTTTAGCTATGCTGTTGTTTAGCTGTAGTTTACTTTCACTAGTGTGAAAATAAACTGTGACTATTCAGCAATTTAGTTTTGCATTCTCCTGTCAATGAGTATTTGGGTCATCTCCCTCCCTTTGGCCCCCCATTATTAACAGTGCTGCTATGAAATCTTCTTGTATGTGCCTTGTGTAATACCAAGGAGTTGATTTGCAGGGTTACAAGGCATGTGAATGGTCAACCTAACAAGAAAATGCCAAAGTGATTTTCAACATAGCTGGACTAGGTGTCACATTCATCCACTACGTATTCCAGTTGACCTACATCCTCTCAAACCTTGGTACAATCAGATGTCTTACTCACTGTGAGTCTAATGGGTATGAAATATCTCATTGGGACCTTAACTTGCATTTCCCTGCATCCTAGTGAAATTCAACAGCTTTTCCCATGCTCATCTGTGCACCTGTTTTCTCCTCTAAGACATACCTGCTGTGGTCTTTTTGCTCATTGCTTCTCTTCTTCCTGTGGATTTGTAGAAGTTCTTTATGTATTCTGGATACTAATCCTTTGCCTATTGGACATATTCCAGATGTGTTCTTGTTTTTTGTGGTTTGTCTTTTCACTGGTCATTTGGTAAAAACAAATGTTTAGTTTTATTGCAGTCAGATCTACCAATATTATTATACTTAGTGAGCTTTTTATTTTTGTTTTTTATTTTTTATTTTTTTAGTGAGCTTTTTATACCTTGTTTAAGAAATTATTCCCAACCCCAAGTTTGGAAAGATATACCCATCAGAGAAAATTCCTCTTCAAGTTTTCTCTTTCCAGTATAGATTTTTTGTGTCCAGAATTGATTTGAGGATGTGGTGTGAAGTAGGGATCCAACTTCATTTTGTTGTATGGATACTCAGCTGTCCCAGCACCATTTACTAAATGGGCCTCCTTTCTCCAGTCACATAGCAAGAAACCTTTTTTAAAGATCTGAGGCCCTTAGATCTTTGATAATTTGTAGCACAAATGCCTGCAGTCATGCCTGTTTTCTGTTTATTGTCCTCTTCTTCCTCTTTTTACCATTGCAATTTCTGGTACGTGCAAGTACCCCAGTAAGCCCTGTGTAGCCATTTGTGAATGTTTTTGTGAGAATGAGGAAACAGGACCACAGAGGAGGGGCTGAGTTTGTAATGACAAAAGGGGTGACCCCAACATGGAGTCTGGGTCCAACTCTCTGAAGGTGGGTATTGTGTTCCTTCTGCCTGGTGCCTGGCTGTGCACAGTATGGCTGGTAGGTTGGGACCTGGGACCCTAGGGCTGGCAGTGGAAGGATCAGACCTGACAGCCTGTCTTTTCACTTTCATCTCATGGGGTCCACTGAGTTGGCATGAAAGGCACTTTGGCACATTTCTCAGGAAGTCCTGAGAAACTCTTGCTGCTTCTGCTTCTCACCCTGTCATTTTGATGATGAAGCACCTGAGGGTTAAGAGACTCCTTTCTCTCACTCCCTGCAAGCTCTTTGCCTGGTAAGGGGATGGAGAGCTCTGGAACAGAGTCGTGTCCTTACCAGGAAAGGAAGAGTCCTGTCCTTACCAGGAAAGCTCCTTCCTCGCTCTGGGGGGTATAGAGTCCTGGCCTCTGGTGTTGTTAATGACAACTCACTTCCACAGCACTTGTGATGTAACAGGCCTTGGTCTGAGCATTTCATGGGGTCCTCACAGCCCTGTAAGGAGACAATCTTTACACCCATCTTACAGATGAGGAAGCTTATGCACAGAGCCTTTACATGACTTGCCCAAGGTCATTCAGAAGGTCACTGAGTGAGCTGGGATTTGAACCAAGGCAGTCTGGTTCCAGACTCCATGCTCTTTACCACAGCACTACAGTCCCTTCGGACCCTGACCAGGCCCCCAGGTCTGCCCCCTGGTTACTGGTCTAAGACCCCAGTGCCCAAGGGGTCCCTCACAGAGTGTAGGAGAGCTTTGTCCTTGAGCTCTGGATACATGGTGAGTCTGAGCCTACTCTGGGCCTCCCCGGCCCTGTAGGATGCCCTCCCCAGCTTCTGATGCTAAGCTAGGCCACTTGTTGTTTCTCCCCTGCCCACTGCAGGGGAATCCCAGCTCCCAGTTAGAGAATTCTCTAGCAGTTCTGAGATGGACCCTAAATGCTAGGAGGATTGCAGACAACAGGAGCTCCCAGGTAGACTCTGCTTTGTGGAGCCTTCTATGTTTCAGGGAACACATCTCTAGGTCCACCTCAAGACAAGGTGTTTTTGACAAACATGTGTCACCTGCACAAGGCTTGTAAGCAATTATGCCATGGCCATAAATCCGGGCTTGTGCTGCTGAGTAAGATACCAGCTCCTAGAAATGGCTAAAGCATATTAACTGGCAACAGTGTCTCTGGTGGTTGGGATGGCAGGCTGCTTTGGGACACATGGGCTCCCAGCCAATGGCTTTACTGCTATGAAGTTCCCATGGCTGACCTCTTTCTCACCACCTCACCCTTTCTTCATAACTTTCACTGGTTCCCACTGAATGTCTTGTGATATGGATGCTATTGCACAAGGTCATACTAAGTGCTCTGAAAAGAAATAAAGCAGGAGGAGGGTGCAGAAAGTGTGACACATGCCATTAGCAATCTATGGGTTCTTTGACAAAGCCTGTTGGAGCAAAGGCCTAAAGGAAGTGGGGAGGGAGCTGTGTGTGCGTCGAAGAGCACAACAGTCAAGGAGCTGCATATGCAAAGGGCTGGAGGTCGGGTTGGGTCTTGTGGGTTGGAGGCAGGTGTGCCTGGAGTGCAGTTAGAGGCACGAAGCTGGGAGAGTGTTAGGAAGAGGGAGCACCCTGTGAGTTGGCAAGGAGTTTGGTTTCACCCTGAGTGTCATGGGAAGCCACTGGAGGGCTTAGAGTAGGGTCAGTAAGCAGCAGAAGAGACCAGATGGCTTGAGTACTGCCACTGCCAGACAGACTAGTTATAACTGTGCTCAGTTACACTAGCTCAGGGTCCTGCAGCTCAGGGTCCAATCTATAGAATAGACCCCATGTGACAGCAAACAGAGGGCCAGGTGAGGTCTCTGAGACCAGCCAGCCCATCTGTCTGCAGCCAGGCTTCTGCCTGTAAATCCTGCAGCCTGTGTGCTCTGAATCTCCCATGCCCAGCATTCTAGGGTACCTGTATCAGTTAGCTTCTGCTGCATAACAATCACTCCAGAAAGTAGCAGGTCTTATGGGCTCTCTCTGGGTATGTGTGGTCCATGGCAGGGGTCAGCTAATTGCCAGCTGGCTTTGGCTGGGGCAACCAGGGGTGGTGGTGACTTTGGGCTTCATGTCTCTCACTCATCCAGGAGGCTAGCGGGGCTTCTGCACCTGGTAGTGACGGGGTCCGAAGAGTGTGAGCACTGAAGGCCACAAGGCTCTTTGAGGCCGATGTGTGGAGTTGGCACAGCATCATTTCTACCACATTCTATTCACCAGGGCAAGTCATGGAGCTGGTGTAGATTCAAAGTGGTGTGGGGAGGACTAGAGCCACCTCCTGATGAGAAGAGCTGCTCAGTCACAGTGGAGAGGGTGTGGAGACGGGGAGGTGGAGAAACAGGGCTGTTTGTGGATCAACCACAGCGTCCCTGTTCTTGAAGGAGGAGCAAGGCAGGAACCAGGGCCCCAGGGACAATTGGCCTTGGCCGTGTCTCTCTAGACCCCTGACTCTCCAGGACTAGGCAGAGAGGATGCTTGGACCATTTGTTACTTTGTCACTTGATTCCACCCAGCAGCCAGTAGAGATAGACTCATTGGTCCCATGGCAGAGTCTTTCTCTGGAATGCTTATACCCAAGGACTGCAGGGATCACATGGAACATAGCACACCTTTGGCATCACCTTTTCCAGGAAGCCCTCTGGCTCTCCCAGCTTCCTCTGGGCCCCCCAAGGTTCATCTGCTGGCCCCTGTCACAGGAAGCAGTGCCCTGTGTGCCCATCATTGGTGCATGTGTGAGTCAGAAAGGTCAGGGCTTGAGGACAGAGCTGTGTCCTGCTCACCCCAAATCCCTACATCTGGGAGTGCTGCTGAGGGTTAGGCCAGCGAGGTATGGGTACTGGAGGCTGCATTCAGTGCTGACTCCTCCCAGTTAGTGTCTACAAGGGGAGGAGAGGGTCACTGGAGTTGGCAGCAGGGCTCCGACTGAGCCTGGCCAGGAGCAGGCTTGGGGGCTGGGGAACAGATGCTGGATGCAGGGCAGCAGCATGAGTACAGGAAGCAAGGGCAGTTACCACAGTCTTCTTCCAGTCAGAAATGGGTCTCAAGCTTCGGGCACAAGCACTGGGGCAGGAAGGCAACCTGCAGGAGAGCATGCAGAGAACCCACTTGGAGTGTTCAAGGGCAGCTCTGGGCAGATGGAAAGTCAGGCGGGGCCCGCCACCCCCGCAGGAAGAGAAACATCAGCCACTTTGGCAATAGTGAGTTTCCATTTACTGAAGTTTCTGTTGCCTGAGTTCCAACTTACCCAAAATAAATATTATTAGCATTAAAAAAGAAAAACAAGCCAACTGGGATGTGGCAACTCTGAGTGCAGTGCAGTTTCTGTGCCATGACAGCACAGGAGAGAAATCTTCATCACCTTCTCATGCACCCCAGAGACGAGGAGGGGAGGTGGGGAGG
This sequence comes from Canis lupus familiaris, assembly GCF_011100685.1. Lineage (NCBI taxonomy): Eukaryota > Metazoa > Chordata > Mammalia > Carnivora > Canidae > Canis > Canis lupus. Next base: position 3,481,510 of record NC_049241.1, on the reverse strand, counting down.
GAAGTGGTCTTCACGGAGGCTCAAGGGTGCACCTCCCTGGGGCCCACAGTGGGTTAAGCCAGCCAGGCCTGCTAGTGCACCAGCTCTTCCTGCCAACCTGGCATCATCACCACTGCCCCAGGCTAGGCCGGGCAGTCTCCCTTGGGGAGGGAGCTTGAAGCTTTTGCAGTTTGTAGTTGTCTGTTGTATTTAGAAACCCAAGCATCTCCGAGTCATAAATTACCTTGAACTAGTTTGCTAACCCGTGTGACTTGGTGCCGCGCCTTTCAAAGGCGGCCAGTTATATAACTGGCTGAGTGAGGCACGGCCTGGTCCCCTCAGTGAGGCGGTGCATGCTGGGTCTGGCAAGGGTGCCGGCTACCCAGAACCGCGGGGCCAATGCAGGGAGTTGCTGCAGGTCTGTGCAGGGCACTGGCATTTCCGTGGAAATGCACTCCACACAGGAGCAAGGGTTTGCAAACTCACAAAGCCAGATTCTTGCTCCCAGAGCATGGTTATGGGATCTGTGCCACATAGGAAGGGGCAGAGAGCACCAACTGGCTTAGCATCCCCTGTGATATCCCTGCTAGATGATCAGCTCCTGCTTGCACCCTTCCAGGGACAGGAGCTCATCACTGCCTGAGACATTCACACTGATAGGAAGTAAGCTTCCTGCTAATTCCAGCTCACTCTTCTGGAGATGTGTCTGAATCCATGTCTGTGACAGCCTGGACCGAGTGAGAGGCAGTGACAGGGCTCCTGGCCATGTACTAAGGCTCTCCCAGCCTTTCCTCCATGGCCATAGCCCTCGGGTCAGAACAGGTGCTAATGGGGCCAGCTGGTTAGAGTGTTACCTCTGCACTGCACGTTCAGTGGGCATGCCAACATTAACATAAATTTTGGTATCAAATTACGTAAGAAGAACGTTTCGTTTTCTCATCTCTAAACAGAGCTCCAAACCCTCTCCCCAGTTTTGTATTCAGAAAGCAGAGTTGACTCATACATTCTGGGGTCATGAGGAAGAGATTTGGGTGTAAAGGGAGTCTCTGCTTGTAATGTGGGATCAAATTCTAGGATCCCCTGGGTTTCCCTGATATTTGCTAGGTAAATAAAATCCATGTGATGTTCAAAACCAGGCTTTAGATAGAATGGAACAGCTGAAACACCCCCAAGATGGGCAAAATACATGGGACAAGTTTGAAGATTACTTATCAGGCAACAAAGGACAGTGATCCCTGAGAGGAGGGAAACAAACAAAGCGACTTCTGTGGTGCTTTGAGCATCTGCCTTGGGAGAAGGGCCTGGCCCAACTTGGCCTCCCAACTTTACCTCCCAACTTAGGCAGGTAGCATGTATGTGGCAGGGGGAGGGGAGGGCATAGCCCAGAGAGTTCTCTGAATTAAAGAGATGGAGCTGGGATCCCTGGGTGGTGCAGCGGTTTGGCACCTGCCTTTGGCCCAGGGCGCGATCCTGGAGACCCGGGATCGAATCCCACATCGGGCTCCCGGTGCATGAAGCCTGCTTCTCCCTCTGCCTGTGTCTCTGCGCCTCTCTCTGTCTCTCTCTCTGTGACTATCATAAATAAATAAAAAATTAAAAAAAAAAAAGAGATGGAGCTGAGTGTCTGGGAAGACCAAGGCAGTTAGAGTTCATGAAAACAAGTACTAGAGAGTACTTCACTGTGCAGAGGGAGATTGGGGCATTTGCAGAGGGTCCCCCTTGGGCATTCATTGGAGTACTGGCTGGGGCATATGTGAAAAAACTACCAGAGCCCAGGTAATTAACTACCCAAAAGAAGCCAGAGGCAGTGCAGTGTCTGGCACCAACCTATAGATAGGAAAATTTCCTATTCTCACCAGCCAGACTGGAAAACCTCATGATGCCTGGGACATTGGCTAGAGGATTCTCAACAGACTTGCCCCTAAACAATGAGCCTTAAACGGAGCACTGCTGGGTCCCACCTTACAACCTGAAAAACAAGACACCAAAGGATCAAACTGTTTCCACATAACCACGACCCAGAACAAAAGATGATTTAGAGGAATACAAAAATATCGAGCAAAGTAAAATTCACAATGCCTGGCATCCACTGAAAAGTTTTCTGGCATGAAAAGAGGCAAGAAAATATGACCTACATGAGAAGAAAAATTAGTCAATCAAAACCAGCCCAAAATAGATACCGATGCTAGAATTAGCAGGAAAGGCCATTAAAATAGTTATTATAGCTGCATTCCGTATATTTGACAAGTTGTGTATAACCAGGCAAGATATTTTTTTTTACTTGCAGAGATGAAAGCTCTAATGTAGTCACCAAAAATATTCAAATAATCCAAAACAAAAGGAAAAAAGAAAAAAAAGAAAAATAGAACCAGGAACCAAAGGGACGGGAAGAAAACAAATAGATTTAAGCCTAACCATTCCAACATTCATATTAAACGTAAATGATCTAAGCACCCTAACTAAAAGGCAGTGATTGTCAGATTAGACGTATTTAAGAATCAAGAACTATGTACTGCCAACAAGAAATGCCTTAAATATAAGGAAATAGATATGTTAAAAGTGAAGAGATGGAAAACATGTAATACACCAGCTACAGGAAAATTGGAATGGCTAGATTAATGTCCAAGTAGATTTCAGAGCAAAGAATATGACCAAGGACAAAGAAGTTCATTCCATAATCATTCAGGGATCAATTCATAAAGAGAAAAATGGCAATCCTAAATCATCACAACAGATGTTCAACATACACAAAGGAAAAACTAATCAGAAAACAAGGAGAAATAGACAAATCTACAGTTATGGTTGGGGAGTTCAATATTCCTCTTTTAATGCTTTATAGAACAAGTAAGCAGAAGTTCAGTAAAGATATAAAAGACTTGAGCAATGTCACCAACCAACCTGACCTGTTTGGCACTCCACCCAACAGCAGCAGATACACAGTCTTCCCAAGTACACCTGGACCAATTACCAAGATCACAAAATTCTATGCAATAAAACTCTTCAAGTCATATGCTCTACAACACAAGGAAATTAAACATCAACAAGAGAAACTTTAAATATGTCCAGTTAGTTGTATTAATAAAGCTTTTTAAACACACACACACACACACACACACACACAGATAGGCTCCTGACCTCAAATAGAAGTTTCCCTTTAATATTGAAAATACTGTTTCATTTTTTAAAAACTTAGCATTTTTACTTGTACAGCGAGGAAGGTATATTTTTCCTCTCATGATTTTGTGTGAAAATGACCAGACTGTCTTAGGGAGACAAGTAGCAGAGCCCTTCTCCAGGCGGCCAAGTACCTTCCAACAGGACATCCCAAGGGGCACAGGAAGCCTAGATCAGGATGGCATCTCTCCTTTGGCTGGCTTTGCACTCTCCACTGGCGTTACAGCTGATCCCAAGGAACACCCTTGTCCTATTGCTTTTCTTGACCAGGATACAGGAAGGAGGAAGTGTCTGGAGTTGGGGTTCCTTCTGTAACAAGAAATGCCAGCAGGTACAGAACTTTTATCCAGCATCAGTATATTTCCTGCAGGGGAGATACATTCCCTCTACTTTACAGATCTGGAAACTGGGGCCCCTGAAGGGCTATTGAGAACACATACTTCTAAGAGATTTGAGTGGGATTTGATCTGAGCCCTGCAGCTCCAGAGTCCTTGCTCTTGACCCCTGCCTATCTACACTGCCCACACCTCCATCTCCTGGCTGGGCCCTACACTGTCATCACCTCCTACTCCTGGATGGCAACATGCGGGGGCCTCCTGGGCACTTCTGACTCCATCGTCCCAAACAAAAATCACTACCATACTCACCTCTCTTCAAACCCCTGAGTTACTTCTCATTTAAGATATATCCTTTACCCACTGATGCAGCAAATACATATCAGCTACCAATGGGAACTGGGCACTGTTGTAGATGCTGGAGGTACAGCCTGGTCCGGCCATTCAGGTGGAGGAGAGATACTCATTAGTGAGCACAAAAGTATGAGATGGCTGTCATTTAAGTAGCATTGCTAGAAATGAGGGGGTTCGGGGCAGATTTCTCTGAGAAGGCAGTGATAGGATACCCCGGGGGTAAGTCAGAAGACTCTAAGGAGCCATACTCTGGGCACAAGGAATAGCAGGAGCAAAGGCCCTGAGGTAGGAGTGTTTAAGGATGTGAAAGCTGGACACTCATGAGAAGCTGGTGGCTAAGTTTGGTAAGGCTAGAGGGGGAAACAGAAACCAAAGTATAAAAGGGGTCCTAAGGGCTCAGGGAGCCACTACTGCTTTAGGAAGGGGAGTGACATGTAGATGCTCTATGGTCTTGGAGCAGGGGCAAGGAGACTCCTTAGGAGGCTTCCCTGGAGTCCAGGGAAGACTTGCTTGTCCCTCGGCTATGCAGTGGTATGATGGTGGGAAGTGGATGGATTTGAACTTGGGATCTGCCCCTGTTAGGGATGCTGAAGGAATGGTGGCGGATTCCATATGGGGCTGATGTGACGAGAGAGGAGGTGGGGCCTATGACTGAGTCAGGGAAGGCTGGGGGAGCTAGGTGCTCCCATGGGAGGCATGCCCGGGAGCTCTTCTGGCCATGGGTTAGGGGCAGGGTCATTGCCTGTGACCTTTGCCACTAGTGTCACGCCCTCTCTTGAGCTCTGTGTGTGAGCCTCATCTAGCCCATCACAGCCTGGGCATCTCTTCAGTCTGAACAATTGCAATCCAATGTGGGTATGGGTGGAGAGATGGGTGGGCGGTGCTCTCAACACCCCTGCTTTACAGAGGAGCCACTGTTCACTACCTCTCAGAGCCCCGTGGGTCCTTATTGAGATCCATAGACTGTTCTGGCAGAGCAAGGCCTCAGAAATCATTGGATATGAGGCCCCCCCCACTTACAGGCGGAGAAACTGAGGCTCAGGAATAGAGCAGAACTTCAGGGTGAACGCTCTGGAGTCCTGGAATTCCCTGCTCTAAGGACACAGTTTGATGTGCTCTGCATGACCATCATGACCCCCAAGAACCTGTCCCCCAGCAGTCACAGCTTGCTAAAGCAACCAAGTTGACCTGGTCCATAAATGGGGTCCTGATGCTCTTTGTCACCACCCTCTCCACACCCCCAGAGGTGCCCACCCTCACTGCCATGCAAAGGGGCCATGCACTCTGATGTGAGCCTCCTCAGGGCAACGAAGGGTTTGCCAGACTGGGGCGCAAGCCCACACTGAGACTGGGAGTTCTGATGGCGGCTGGGTCAGCTTAAGGGGGCAGCAGCATCCCTCGGGCTGCTGTTGTCCAAAAGCTGCCATACCCCAGTAAAGACAGAAGTGGGTATGGCTGTGTTCCAGTAAAACTTGACTTACAAAAGCAGGCAGCGGGCCAGATTTGGCTCAAGACCCGTGGCTGGCCCTTTGTTCTACATACACCAAATCCCGTGATAACCCAGATTTGTCTGTCTGACCCCAGGCCAAGCAGCAGCTCTGCCACGGGACCCGGGGCAGAGCAGGACATCAGGCTGGAGGGCACAGAGCTGGGTCTGGGCTCCCTGTCCCACCTCACAGTGTGATCCTAGCAACTGGCTCAACCTCTCTGGTCCTCAGTCTCCACACCTGAAGTCTGGATCAGAGGTACAGACTCAAGGCTGCTGGGATCATGCTACCATGTCATGGAGAAAGGCTACCCAGACTTGGGTTCATCTGAGGACTAACTGGCTTTTCCATTCCCACCAATCGTTGCTGGTAGAGACGCTAGCCCTGGCATTTCAGAAGTCACAGGTCACATTTCAATGAGAGCCCTCCTGGTTGTATGCTGGCCACCAGCTCAGGCCAGCCTGACGTGTGGGGCCAACCACGCCACAGGCCAGGTCCCTTTACAGCCTCTCAGCTCGGGCTGTCTGCTTCCTCCCATGTGGACTTGGTGATGCTTTTATTAGAGCACAGAGAAGACCGGCTTTCCCAATGGATGCTGTTTGCAGGTTCGAAATAAATTGTTTTGGGGCACAAGCATTAGAAATGATTTCTGTCCCCTCACCTGCACACCTGTGTTCATTATCACCCGGTAATGACCTTACAAGGCCTTGGGTACTGAGCTCACCTAACTCGGAATTAGCCCACATAAAGCCCTCCTGGGTGGGTTTTTCTTAACCATTTGCTCAGTGGGTGTATTGTTTGACACATAATTGTCTTCTTGGGGGAAATTAATTTTCAGGGCCTTGAATGGTCTTTATTAAAATGGAGAGAGCGCTAAATTCCAGCCCTGCCCCATGGAGCCTGCAGGAGACTCAGCTCACCTCCCCCGGAGAGCGTGCGGGAAGACGCTCCTCCCAGCGGGGCCCGGGCGCCAGCCTGTGTCCCTGCAGGATGTCCAGGCCCTCCTCTGTCATTATATGCCCTCGGGAGGGGCTCCCAGTCTGTCCCAGGAGCAAAGATGCCACCAGCCCCTTGGGAGGATGTAGATTCACATCTTGACCTCTCCGGTAATGGGGCCGTGTGGCCTCGGCAAGGTCCACCGCTCTCCGAGCTTCAGGGTCTTTGGCAGCAAGTGAAGCCACTCGTGGGCATCTTCTGGGGAGCCTGTGCTTGAGCTCCAGCTGGAAGGGCTTTGGCAGCACCCTCGAGACCCTGAGTGGTACGCAGCCCACATGCAGCCTCACCTCCGATGTCTCCTGAGTCGTAGCTCTGCTCAGCTCCTGGTTCCCCTCACCCTCTCTCTATGCATCCATTCATTGTTTCTTTGCTTCCTACCTTCAATCCCACACTCAGCCCATTGTCTGCTGGACAGCCGGAGGGATCCAAATAGTGCAAGCCACTCCTGTGCTCAACACCCTGCCATGGCTCCCTCCTTGCTCACAGAGACAGCGTCCTCCCCTAACCCCCATGGTCCTGATCAGCTGCCCTGTCATATCTCTGTCTTCGGCTCTCCCCAGGCTCCCTGTCATTCATGGGATTCCAGGCATACTCCTGCCCCAGGGCCTTTGCACTGGCAGCTCCTTCTGCCTGGTTCAGTCTTCCCCCAGACACCTGCATTGCTCCTCACCTCCAAGTCTTCGCATGGTTTCGTCTCCTGGAAGCCTTCTCTGAGCAGCCTGTATTTGACCCTTTCCCCCCCGAGATGGTATTGCCATCCACAGTGCGAGTCACTATAGACCAGGTTTGGTTTAACTGTCCTCTCCTTCACTGGAAGGTGAGCACCCTGCAGGCAGGCCTGACCCAGGGCAGGAGCGAGGATCACTTGCCTGCCCCTGGCTGACCTGGATTGTTTCTGCCCAGCCTTGAGAGACATGACCTTAATTTGGATGGAGAGCCCCTTTCAGCCTTCTGCAGCCTCCACAGCCCCCTGAGCCCAGGGGCGGTTCTGGAGGTCTGCACATGCCCAGCTCACAAGGCAGGCCCTGGTCTGTCTGCCCTTGTCAAAGCCAGGAAGCCCCTGTGAGCTCCACTGATTTAGCTCTCGTGGAGTGGAGCCCTCACTTGCTGGTGGCCGGGGACTCTGAGTCCCATTCTCTCCCTTTTGCTTTTGGGAGTTAGCACTGCTGCAAACCAGGCTCCAAGCTTGTCATCCTCCAGAGGCAAAACCAGTTGGTTTGCACCTCCCTGGCCACCCCTGGTTGTCCTCTCGGGACTGGCCTTGCTCTGTTGCGGCCTGGCTACCCTGCATCATGGGCAGGTGGCACCTCAGAGCACATCAGGTTATGGGTGCCCAGCTCTGCTCAGGGCCTTGGTCCCCAGGGCAGCAAGCACCTTGTCCCCACAGGTGCCGGGAGTGTCCCTGTGACCTCAAACTCCACGCCGAGTAGGGTTGTTCATTCATGTCATGGCCACCCACTAGCACACAGTCACCAAGCAGCTGTTTCGTGCCCTACCCTGCTGTGTGAGCTGGGGACAGGATGAAGCCCTATCCCCACGGGGCTGGCCTCCCCTCTCCCAGCCATGGTGGGGGTCCTCCTGTGAAATGAAAATAATAATATCAGCTTCCCAGGAGGCCATGAGGAGTAAAGGAGACAGATACAGGACGGCATCAACAAACACTTTCTATAAAGGACCGGATAGTAACAATCTTCGGCTTTGTGGGCCATACAGGCCATCATCGCCGCTCAGTTCTGTGGCTGCCCCAGCCAACGATGGTATGTCAGCGGTGGGTGTGGCTGTGTTCCCATGAGACCTCACTCCCCAAAACAGCCGGTGGGCTGGATGTGGCCCGCTGACCCCTGGGACAGGCACAGATGAGGAGGCAGCCACTGTATCACGAGTGGTGACGATGGTGGACAAAGGACCACAGGAGGTTCACGGGCTGGGGGTGGCAGGGCGCTGGGGGTAAGCGGGAGCGAGGTGAGCCACCTTCTGTTTCCATCTGTTGAAGCCACACTGAGGCTGGGCTTCCCTGGAGCTGTATTTAGTCCATAACATGGTGAGGTAATTCTCAGAGAGGAAGGCTAGCACGTAACTCCTGGCTGACGTCTGCCAGGAGGCCCCGCACAGGTGGCCAGTTTCACCCTCTGCATCCTGCCCGGCGCCGCCGCTTTGAAGGAAGCCTGGGCTGGGCCCCGGGGGGCAGCTGGGTGCAGGCGGGAGCCCCATGGGTCTCCTACATCCTGCTTAATTGCCGTGAGATGACTCTGCTGGCTCCGGCCTCCCTCGCTCTCTGATGCTCTGAGATCCCGCTGCTCATTGCTCTCTGCAGCCCCATCTCAGGCTGTGTCCTGAGTTTTTCTTAATTAAATGTTTGCCTCCTCCCTCTAGACCCTGCGTGGCTCCTCCTTCAGGAAGGGAAGAGGAAGAATTAGCATTAATTGAATGTGTGCCACGTGCCGGGCCGTGGGGAGGGGTGCAGGGGCCCAGAGAGGGCAGACGCCTGCCCCTGCCGAGGGCACACAGAGTAGGAGCCCTAGAGCTAGGATCTGGAGTCAGGACCCTCCCTCGCTCCTCCGCCCCACCTGCCCTGTGTCTCATCCTCACAGGAGAGGCCAGGCATGAGGAACCCAAGTTGGAGTCAGGGAGATTGGGGCTGAGATTGCTCCCTCCCACCAAGCCTCAGCTTGCTCATCTGTAAACAGGCACAGTGATGGTCGCCACCACACTGGTCCTGAGGATCCAGTGTGGTGGGGAGGGAAGGATGGAGAGACGGGGGTGGGGGGGGACAGAAAGTCCTCGCCCAGTCTCTTGGGGCCTGAAGGTCATTGGCGCTGCAGACTGCCCAGCCAGCCCCGGGTGCACCTTTCTCCTGGAGATGGAGCGGTTGGCAGCAGGCCTGTGTGCATTACGTTCTTGCCCTGTCCCTGTGCCAAAGGAATGCCTTCCAAGGAGCATGCCACCGTGGCCACAAAGAGTTCCCAAAGCCTTCCTGGAGGAGTGGAGAGCAGCTGGGGTCTGTCCTTCGCCCCCACCCGGTCCTTGGCCATTTCCCTGGCGGAGCCGCCGAGAGCCCAGGAGGTGATGCTCAGCTCAGGTGGCAGGGTGGGATAGCCCTGTGTGCTGACAGAGGCCAACGGAGATGCCATACTCTCCTGGGAAAACCAGAGCCCACTCCATCTAGTGAAATCAGGGTTCCAGTCCACTCAATCCTGGCACCCCGTCATCAGCCTCATCACTATCCAGCACAATTAGTATATCCATAGCCGCCCTCCTGCCGTGCCTGCCAGGAGCTTCTATCATGCTCTATCATGCTTCTATCATGCTCTGCATGAGGGGTCCAGTTCCCTGGGTCCAAATAATGTATTCACATGGGCTTTTCATTTTTTATTTGTATTTTTATTTACTTTTTCTATGGTGGTAAAATCCATATAACATAAAATTTACCACTGTAACCATTTGTAAGCATGAAGTTCAGGGGCATGAGTACATTCACTGAGTACATACACTGTGCGACCACCCCACCGCCCATCTCCAGAACTTTTCCATCGTCCCAGACTGAAATTCTGTCCCCGTTACACACTAACTCCCCACTCCCCTCCTCCACATCTGGCAGCCCCATGCTGCTTAGTGTCTCTGCGGTTCTGACGACTCTAGGGACCTCGTACAAGTGAAGTCATACAGTGCTTGTCCTTTTGTGACTGGTTTATTTCACTTTTATGATGTCCTCAAGATTTATCCATGCTGCAGGACATGTCAGAGTTTCTTTCTTTTTCAGGGAAGAGTAATATTCTATCGTATGGATAGACCACATTTTGTTTTATCCATTCATCCATTGTTGGACACTTGATTTGTTTCCACCTTTCAGGTATTATGAGTAATGCTGCTCTGAACATGGTGAAACCCCACTTCCAATTCTTTTGGGTATCTACCCAGCAGTGGAATAGCTGGGTCATAATATAATTCTATAGTCAGTTTTTTGAGGAACAACCCTACTGGTTCCCACAGCTGCTGCGCCATGTTACATTCCCACCTACAGTGCACAAGAGGTCCATTTCCCCCACATCTTAACCAACACTTGCTTTGGTAATAGTCATACATGGTGTGAAGTGGTATCCTGCTGTGGTTTTGATTTGCATTTCCCTAAATTGAGCATCCTTTCACATGCCTATTGATCACTGTGTACCCATTGAAGCCCTTCAACCATTTTTGAATTGGATTGTTTTCCACTGTTGAGTTTTAGCAGCTCTTTATTTATTCTTGATATCAATCCCTTATCCAATCCATGATTTGCAAATATTTCCTCTCACCCTGTGGGTTTTCTTCTCTGTTGATGTGTCCTCCCATGTACAGAAGTTTTTAATTTGATGAATTCCAGTTTAACATTTTTTTCTTTTGATGCCTGCATATGTTTGGTCTATGACTGCTTTGGTGTCCTATCCAAAAAAAAAAAAAAAAAAAATCATTGCCAAATCCAGTGTTGTGAAGCTTTCCCTATGTTTTCTTTGAAGATCTTTATAGTCTTAGCTCTTGGGTGTAGGTCTTTGATCCGTTTGAATTGACTTTTGTATATGATATGAGCTATGGGTCCGATTCTTCTGTTTGTGGAATCCTGGTTTCGAGGCACCATTCCTTGAAGACTGACCTTTCCCCGTGGAGTGGTCTTGGCCCTCCTGTCAAAGACCACTTGACTGTGTATGTGAAGGTTTATTTTTGGGGTCTCTGTTCTGTTCTGTTTTTGTAAAGTTTTATTGGAACCTGGCCACACCATTCACTTGTGTATTGTCGACAGCTGCTTTGGAGAGAAAACTGGCAAAGTCAGAGTAGTTATGACAGAGAAAATTGGGCTCTCAAAGCCAAAATTACTGTCTGGCACTATGGTCCACTCTCATCTGCCTACACAACCCCTTCGGCCCTCCCTGGGATGTGAGGTCCCTGGATGGCTTCCTCCACTGCCCCCTCACCTGGCAGGCAGGGCAAGGTCCACCACGTAATAGGTGCTCCATCCATGTTGTGGGTTTGTTGCCCTCTGTTGACTCAGGAGGTTTTTGATGGCCCCTGCTCGGTACGCCTGCTCTGAGCATCACCTGTGGCCACTCTGTCCCTCTCTGGGAATACACACCCATGTCCCCCTTTTGCCAATCCTCAGGCTTGGGCCCCCACCTAACACCCGAGCACAGGGCCCCTGTCCTGAAGAGCCACGTCCGGGAAAAACATGCTGGTTCAGTAACTTCATCCACAGCGTTCATTGTGAATAAACAACGCGTGACCACGTTCTCTGTGTGGCTGATTAAAGCTGCAAGGGGGCCCGAGTGCCTTTTGGCCAGCGTTCCCAGCCTGGCCCCTCCCACAGATACCCACTGACGCCCGTTTGCAGTGTATCCTGGTGGAAATTTTTTGTGCATTTTCAGGCACACACAAGCATTAAGTGGACAGTGCTCTGTGTGCGTCTTCCTCTCTCATAAATAGAATTACACTGCGTGCAGAATGTTCCGCAGCTGCCTTTGTGTTCCCGGAACTGTTCCCTGTGCTGTCCTGTAACCCCTCGGTGCATCTTAGCCGGTGGCCTACAGAGGGACCCCCAGCTTGCTTTCCTTTTTTGTGAGCAGCCGTTATCATGTCAGCGGGGTGGCAGGCTCCCAGAGAGACCCCCTCGCCACCGGCACCACCCCTCACTTTCCTGCAGGAGACCCCAAGCTCCCAGACAGCGGAGGTCTCGTGCCCTCGCCGCTGTACCCCCACGTTAAGGACAGTGCCCAGCTCTGTAAACAGCACTGAGAGGTGACGTTTGCAGGATCCTGATCCTGCCTTACTCTCCTCTGGGTGCTGTGCTTGCTGTTATTTCTCTAATCCTCCCCACACTCCCTGAAGTGGGCAAGCGGTACCTTTATTTTACAGATGCGCAGGCTGAAGCCCACAGAGGTCACGGAGCTGGTCACGGTCACAAGGCAGTGAGGGGCTCTGGGGTCTGTGAATTTGACTGCTGTCTCTTCAGTGTTGAAGCAGCTCGGTTGTATTGAACTCACCCACCCAGCAACCAGCTTCTGTGTTTGCCCCTGTCACGACCAGCACCTGCCTCCTGGCCTTACCCAGACCCAGGCAAAAGGGCAGAGGCCAGGATTCAAGTCCAGCTCTGCTGCTTGCTCCAGGCTCTGTGACCGCAGCTGGTTACTTGCCGTCTCTGAGCCTGTTTTGTCACTGAGAGGGGCCAGCAGCAGGCCCCTCCATTGGGAGGTTGACCTTGGGGAGTACTCCCACAGCTCCAGGTGAGCAGTAGGAGCCTCATAAGCAGGCGTCCCTCCCCCGGGGAGCGCTTTGGGGCCCAGCTGCCTGTGACCCAGTGACTGATGTTCAGCTGCTACTGCCCGAAGCTGGAGCAAGTTTATGATGCTCTAGCTGGTTTTTAATCACAGCAAGATGAAAATTTGGCAGATTCAGACACTGATTCATGTGACAACATTGTCTCATGTCTCGTTTGTCTTTCTCTGGCTTTGGCGCTGATGCAGGGGGTGGGGCCTCCACCCTCAGGAGCACCCTGAAGTCCCTCGGACCTCTTGCATCTGTCTCATGCCCACTGTGGGCCAGGTCTGGGCCTTGAGGGGGAGGGACATGGGGACAAGGGTGGAGGGACTTTCCCAACCCTCTGCCGGCAGGCTTCCTCCCTCAGACCAACCCTGCCATGGCCTGGCGCAGCCCACCTCCTTCTGCTGGAGGGAGTGCCTGGCCTGTCCTGGCTGGAATCACAGCCTAGGAAGCTCCGTATCCATGATGGCAGATGCCCAGAGGTGTCCAAGTTGCCTCCACTCAAGCATCACCTCCTCCGGGAAGCCCTCCCTGACCTCCGTAGACAGACTATTCCCTTCATGGCTCTCAGGGCGGGGGCAGAGTTTTTCCCACGTCTGTCTGCTTGTTGGTTGTTACCATCACCTGTGTAGCCCAACCTGTGCTGGGGACCTTGCCAGGCCATTTACAAGGGTTAACAGTCCCGACAGCCTCACTTTTCAGACGGGACACAGAGAAGTTCAGGAGTTGCCCCAGGTCACCCAGCTCATAAAGAGCAGGACTGGCTGGGAAACTGTACCTTCCTGGTCTATGCTGTACTTGTCACTGCGGAGCTCCGGTGGCGAGGACACTGGCGGGTGTCCGGTCAGTATTTGCTGACTCTTGCGCTAACGAATGCTGGTCCAAGTGCTGGGGGCCCGGGAGGAAGCTGCTACCTCTGTGCGTCATGGCCACCAGTAGAGATGCCAGGAAGGACACCTGAAGAACGGCAGCGCATCAGCTTTGCCTTAAGGGTGAGTAGGAGTCCAGCTGGTTGTTGGGTGGAAGGAAGGGCAGGCCGAGCAGAGGGAAGAGCATGTGCAAAGACGTGGCAAGTGCAGGGCTGCCTGTGTGTACAGTGTAACAGTTGGGGAGCATGGCAAAATCCCAAATCACACAGTGTATTAGACAGCTTGGGCTGCTGTGACAAAACACCACAGGCTTGGGGAGGCTTCTGGAGGCTGCAAGTGCAAGATGAGGGGGCCGGTGAGTTCAGAGTCTGGTGAGGGGTCTCTTTCTGGCTTGCACATGTCACTTCTTGCTGTGTCCTCACCTGCCTGAGAGAGGAGCAAGGGAGGTGGTCTCTCTTCCCCTCCCCCCCCTTTTTTTTTAGTTTTTATTTATTTATTCATGAGAGACACACAAAGAGAAGCAGAGACATAGGCAGAGGTAGAGGCAGGCTCCCTGCAGTGAGCCTGATGGGGGACTCGATCCCAGGACCCCGGGATCACGCCCTGAGCCAAAAGTAGACGCTCAAGTGCTGAACCACCCAGGTGCCCCTCTCTTCCCCTTCTTATAAGGATTCTAATCCCAGGGGGGGCTCCACCTACGTGGCCTCATCTAAACCTCTTAACCTCATCATACTGGGGGTTAGGGTTTCAGCCTATGAATTGTGGGGAACACAAACATCCAGTCCATAACACTCAGCTGTCGTAAGCAGGAAGAGCTGTCATACAGGGGATCCGGTGCTAACCACCATCACTGGAAAGTCTGGAGGCACCATCTTGCTTTTGGGCCTCCAGGAATCAGCCCTGAGCATCACTACAGAACTGGCCCATCTGGCAAACTGGCCCAGATCAGCCAGGAAGTTGGGGGATCAGGAGCCTGCCACAGCTGCCCCTGGCCACCCAGGAAGCTGGTGACTCGCCCCCAGAAGCTGGTGCAGATGCTCTCCATCTCCTGCACGTCTCCCTGGGTGGTGGGGGGACCCGGGACTGCTTTTCCCTTACCTGTGTCCTTCCCCTTCATGCAGCCCCCTTGGACTTCTCCACTTAAGGATGATAGCTGGGCAGGTAATTCCCCTGACACCTCCCCCCACCAGCCATCCTTATTGTTGACTGCAGGGCCAGGCTTGCCCCTGGTAAGCTCTTTAAGACGGGTTCATTTGCATCCTGCTTTTAATTGGTGCCCTGCCATACCCCCAGTGTAAATCTCCAAATCCACATAGAAGCAGAGCATAAATCTGCCAGGGCGCTAAGGCTGTGGCAGGGTCCCTCACTCAGCAGCCTAGGAAGTACCTGTGATGGGAGATGAAAACAGGCAGGTTTTCGTGTTCAAAAGACAGAAAAAATCTTGGCCAAAAGCATCCAAAGAGAATCAGACATGGGGTCAGGGGTGGGGGGTGGGGTGGGGAGTCGTAGTGGAAGCTAGAGCCAGGGTGAGGTGGTGGTGGTGGCAGTGGGGCTCACACGCAGGAACTGGTGAACAGGCTTGTCGCCTCTGTCGGAAGCTAGAGATGTATGGATTTTCTAAATTATGAAATATTTCAAACCTAGGGAAAATATAAACAAGAGCTTATACTTATGTAGACTTCTTCCTACATGCCCAGAATCATTCTAAATGCTTAATAAAGAAAAATTTCTCTAATCCTCCTAGAGGACCTCTTGAGGTAGGCTCAGTGTTTTTAAGTGAAGCACTGAGGCGCAGAGCAGTTCCTACGTGGCCTCCTTGGGAAGTGGCAGAGGCTGGATCTGAGCCCAGGTGGTGTGGATGGAGAGCTCCAGACACGCACCCACCATCCAGATTACCTGGCGTCAGTATTTTGCCTTAAAAAGTCAGGTGGGGGGATTCCCAGGTGGCTCAGCAGTTTAGCACCTGCCTTCGGCCCAGGCATGATCCTGGAGTCCTGGAATCGAGTCCCATGTCGGGCTCCCTGCATGGAGCCTGTTTCTCCCTCTGCCTCTCTCTCTCTCTCTCATGAATAATTAAATAAAATCTTTAAAAATAAATAAAAAATAAAAAGATAAAAAGTCAGGTGGGAGGGTGGCACCTGGGTGACTCAGTGGTTGAGCCTCTGCTTTCGGCCTAGGCTGTGATCCCAGGGTCCCGGGATTGAGTCCCGCATCGGGCTCCCCGCAGGGAGCCTGCTTCTCCTTCTGCCTGTGTCTCTGCCTCTCTCTGTGTTTCTCATGAATAAATAAATAAAATCTTTGGAAAAAGAGAAAAAAGCCAGTGGGAGGGAGTGGAGGAAGGAGGGAGAGGAAGGCAGTGCTCTCAGCTGCCTCAAGCCCTCCCAGAGTGGGCGGTCCCTCACTTACGTGTGTGTGTGTGTGTGTGTGTGTGTGTGCGCGCGCGCGCGTGTGTGTGCATTGACCATAGAGTCCCTGCGTGTCTGAGGACCGAGATAGATTTTGTTTGTACCCTGTTCCCCCACAACTCATGCTCTGAACGTGCCCTTCCCTACATCCACAGTCAGCACCCCAAAGGGACATGTTGGCTATGTGGCCCCTAAACTCAGAAGAGGCCACATCCCCCCACCCTGCATCCTGTCCCTTGTCCCTCACGTTTACCTTCAAGGCATTCACCATCTCCGGGGCTCTCACCTGCCATTCGCTACCCCATCCCTAGCAGAGGGGTACGTGGGCCGTTAGGACACCGTGTCATTCGTGAGTTTCACACAGATTCTATCGGACGGCACTTTACCTTTTTGTAGCTTGCCTGGTTGGGATCACTGGGGTTGTTTTCAAGTTTGTTTTCTGTGCTAACAGCACCTGAAAAGCAAACAAGCACATGCAAAGTTGTGTCTAGTGGCTTCTCTCCCTTGGAGCCACTCGGCTCAGGATTCTAAACCCAGAGGGATGAGTTGGTGACGGAGGTTCCCACCTAAGACTGACTCACCACGGGAGCAAGGAGATGGCCTCAGAAGGGGAGTGTTTGCCAGAGGGCGAGATGGGTGTGTGTGGCCGAAAAGTAGCAGAAGGAGCATACTCATCGCAGCCTGGGAAATGCAGGCTGGAGGGGGTGTGGGCATTCGTGTCGGGGGTCCCCCAAGCGTCCACAGTTTCGACCCATAATTCTGCCTCTCAGAATGCTCCTGAAGGAAATCCTCATAGATAGAAATGGGGAAATGCCTGGCTACATTGCTCTCCGACCACCAAATATTCGCAACAACACTGACAGCTAAAAATAGAGCCTTCACCTCCTAGTTTACTCCCATCCACACATTGGAGTAGATAGGAGTCATTAAAAAGTAGAGGTTTTTTTAAAAGATTTTGTTATCCATTTGATAGAGAGAGAGAGTGAAAGACAACACAAGCAATGAAGAGGGGCAGAGGGAAAAAGCGAAGCAGGTTCCCCAGTAAGCAGGGAGCCCCACGCTGGTCTCGATCCCAGGTCTCCAGGATCATGACTGGAGCCAAAGGCAGGTGCTTGACCGATTGAGCCATCCAGGTGCCCCCCGAAATAGGGCTTTTTAAAAATGAGGTGCCAGGATGCTCATGAATTAATGATCATGAAAAAAGTAGAAGGCAAGATGGACCTCTCCAGTAGGACATTCAATTAGGTAGAATCAAATGCCTTGAAAAAAACAACTAGTAGAAAATTCACGAAAGGTAGAGTGGTTCATTCTCGGTGGTTCATCCTAGATCGCTAGGAGCGATCACGGGTGACTTTTGTTTCTTTTGTACTCTTCTGTGATTTTCTAGGTTTTTAGATTTTAGAGGCTGTAAGACATCAGTGGCGGAGCTGGCACACAGCATGGGGAGGTGTGGGTCCCTCGCACATCTTGCCGGCCACATTCTGAGACCAGCTGGCAGCGAGGCAAGGACTCTGTCGCTGTGTTTAGGTCCACTGGGGCTTACCTGGAGCATCAGGCCTAGCAGACCCAGGTGTGGGGGAACCAGGCAGTCAGCAGCCGGGCCCCAGACCGTGAGCAGAGACCCTGGCAAGCTCATACTAACTGATAAGAAAGCAAAGATCACCATGACACCATGCCTTGGTTCCAACTCGGTGCTGAGCAAAGCTTCCTCCTGGGATGTGAGTGACGGAGCCAGCCTTGGTCCTAATCCTACGACCTCTGACACCTAACAGCTGCGTGACCTTTGGCAAGTGACTTAACCTCTCAGAGCCTGTTTAGTTTCTTCATGCCTGAAATGGAGATGATAATGCTCACTTGCATTGGGTAGATAAGAAAGCACCTCACTGCCCGCTGTCTTTACTCACCTGAATGTATGTCCCTAGAGGGCCTGGATGGCAAAAGCGGCAAGAGACAGTGAGGGGTCCGTCAGCTTTGTGACGTCTCACACACTCATTGTTGCTTTGGGCTGGCCTTTCATTAAGATATAAGCTTTCCCATAAAACCACCGGAGCCTTCCACTATTTCATTCCTGCTGCTAACTCTGCACGGCTGGTTAGCTTTACTGCTCCATGGAGCTGGCATTTGGTGTCTCTTCTCAAGCAGATCCATGATGATATATTTGGGGGTGATGTGCACACACACAGGATTGCGAGGGTGCGATCTCCACAGTACGGGACTGCCGTCAGGGCCGTCCACCAGAACGTCTGTTCCGTCACTTGTTTGATGAATGGGCTTGGAGCCTGTGCTCGGGGCTCACCGGGTGCTAATCATGGGCGTGGGAAGGGGACAGAGGGACGGAAGTCATCTGCCCAGGGCCCCTGGGTCTGCAGGAGGCACCAGGTGGTGCGGATGCATGGACTCTTCCCTCGTGATCATCCACCCCGACAGTCACTCGTCCCTCCCTCAAGGGGCTAGCCTGCAGCCCCAAGGTTAAGGGCACTTGGTTAAGGGTGAAGGCTGGATTAACTGCCCCACCTCCTGCCACCACGTGACTTGAGGCTTGTTACTTTGCACCAGTTTGCTCATCTGTGCAATGTCCTGGGGTTGTGCTCAGGATTAAATGAAATAAAGAGCTCAGAAGGCATTTAGAAAGTGCTCAGAATGGAGACCGATTGCCCCAGGCCCCACGTGGGGTTCTAGAATAGGAAGCAGAAGGAGCAGGTCCTGTCCCCTGAGGAACTGGGGTGGGGTTGGGGGCTGGGGAGGCAGAGTCACAGTGGAGCATGGGCCGTGGGAGCCCACAGAGGGGGTCGGGAGCTCCCTGAAGAGTCTGGTGGGGGCTCCCTTGTCAGAGGTGAGGGGTTCCAAGCAGTGAACAGGTGTTCATTGCCCTAAGAGCCCAAGGAGGACAGGCAGCCTGGCTGAGCCCAGGGCTCCGCTGTGAGCCCCCAGGATAGTGGCCCCCTCCCTCCTATATCCCTGCCATTCCCTTGGGGTGGAGGCTTGTTCTCCGCCCACCCCCACGGGGCAGGGGAAGGATGTGAGCAGAAGCTGGACTCGGCCTTGGCCAGAATTGGCTCCTGTGGGCCTCCTTCACATATCAGCCACATGCCCTGGTGAGCTGGGAAGGAGCAGATGGCGCCGGGCAGGCAGGGGACGGAGGGCAAGTAGAGGGAGGGGCAGCATCCGTGCAGCAGGGGGGTCGTAGAATTTGGTAACTGGGTGATGTTTTCACATGCAAAAGCAACTTGACCTTGTCTTACAGGCTCCACAATGCTCCAAAGTCTCCCTCCTCTGTGTCCTCCGCCCCTGCCTGTTGGGTTGGGAGTCTGAGGGAGGGAGTGGTGGTACCTGAGCAGTGCGTGTCTGTCGACCCTCCTTCAGGGCCTGCCCCTGGCTGTCGGTGGGGCCTGGGCAGGAGGCAGGACGGGGTAGATTCCACCTGGGGGTGGGTAGCAATCAGGGATGGCTTCCTAGAGGAGGCAGCAGCACTCTGGGCAGAGGGCTGGGGCGTGAGCCAAGGAAGCATCCTCATATCTGGAAACAGAGGGGCCAGACCGTGGGAAGCCTTGACTGCCAAGCCCAGAGTTCGCCCTGAAGGGGGCAGAAGTGAAACTAGCCACCGAAAGATGGCCTCCGGCCTGCGCAGTGTGGACTAACACTTGTTTTAAGCGTTTTATATCGTAACAGCTTTTGACATTTGAAAATCAGGAGATTTCAGGTGAAGGGTGGGTGCCTGTCTTCTCTTGGTGGCTCAGGAAGTCTGGCAGTCCTGGTGGGTTCCCTCCTTGCAACCGCAGGTCGAACCCCCAGCGGAGCCCCCCCCACACCCACACACAGAGCACGTGCCCTCCAGTTCGCCATCCCCACCCACCAACCCCCTCACCCCTTCCCACCAGGCGGCCCTGGATGCCCAGTGCCCAGCGCCCCTGCTGCCTGTGATTATCCCGTTCCGCTGAGGGGGCCCGAAGAGAGTGATGAAGGGGAGGGGGCCTGGTGGACTCTTCACCTGTGGCCAGGGAGAGCAACCGAGTCCAGGAGTCCAGAGCAGGGGCAGAAGGAAGGAGGAAGGCAGGAGGGGAGAGGCTGGGGTCAGGAGACATGGGACGCCCACTGATTGAGGTCTGGGCCCCAGCGTGAACAGGAGAGAGAGGGTGACACCCACGGTGGTTCTGCCCAGATGTTCGGTCAACAGTAATCCATTTACCTCGTTGGAAGGTTTTAAGACTCTACGTACAATGAAATCCCGGCTCTGCACCTTCTGCATAGATGACAGAGAGCCCCAACATAACAGACTGGTGAGGATGGCAGTGGGGTGAAGTCAGAGGGTCCCTAGTAATGGCCACGTTGCACTCACTGGGAGGCCTGTTACCTCTGGGTCCCCCAGGGGGATTCACTCCTTCTGTGCCCTTCATCTTCACCCAGAAACACTCCAGATTTGTGCCAGCACACTAGTTGACTATATTGTGTTTCAAAGAAAGCACTCATGTGTTCACTCAACAAACACATATATGCGATTGGCATGTCATGGAAGTTGCATGGGGTGCAGGACCCAGTTCCTGCCCTTCAGAGCTGACAGGCCGCGGGGAAGCAGGGAAGGGACAGTGGAGTGGAGTTCCTGATCAGATAGGTTCAAAATCTCTGATCTACCGCTTACTAGCTGTGTGACCTTGGGCAAGTCACTTAACCTCTCTGTGCCTCAGTTTTCCCACTTATAAGATGAAAACAGTAGTAGTGTCCACCCCAGGGAGTGCTGTGGAAATGAAATAAGATCATTTAGTGAAGCTTCTAGAGCACTGCCTGGTGCAAATGGAGTGTTCTAAGGATGGCAAGTATTACTGTTTGCTTAGCAGCAATTTACAGAGCACCCACTGTGCACCAGGTACCAGGGATAGAGCAGTGATGGAGACAGGCACAGGCCCCTGCCCTCGTGGGGTGGTCAGCACCAGAAGGGTAAACAGGTGAGCAGGGTGGAGTACTGAGGAGCCCCCAGGCGTGGGAGACAGAGCCCCCCGGGGATCATGCTCCCCCTATACTTCCCTGCTGTGAACCTGCCTCAGCTGGCCCCTCCTGGTCACCTGCCAACCAGACCCCCGTGGTCCTGCAGCGTCTGGAGAGCCTTTGCAAACAGCCTGCCTTCCAAGGCACACTTGCCCTCACTCTCTTGCCAGCTGGTGGGGTGCCTTGGCCTCTCATCTTCTGCTTTCTTTCTGTGAGGAAGGACCCCAGCCCCTTCTACGGGGGTTCTGAGAGGAGCGGGGGACAGTGGGTGGCACTGAGCCAGCGGTCAGCTCCTCCAGGGACAGGGGGAAAACCGGTCAGCTTTAAACACACCTGCAGCTCCCCTGTGTCTCATGGAGCTCTGTGGTCTGTGGTTCTGCAGAGGCAGCCCGGGGATGATGATCTATTGGTGCCTCGGCTGTGTTAGAGGGGGGTTAATTAAAAAGGTGGCAGGGAGATGGATTTCTGGAAACAGATTGGAAGCCAGTGAAGCTATTGATCTGCCTAATGGGAAGCCGATAGTATCTGAGCGCGCAGATGGCTCTGGCTTAGGGAGGTGGCAGTAATCGATGCGGCCCCTTCCCTGCACCGAGATGGGTCTTGGGTAGGTGGGGAACACGCTGTGGAGGTGCCCCCCAGCCTCCTGGTGGGGCCCCGGCATACTAATTGTGGCTCAGCTAGGGAACCAGCTGTGCTTCTGCTTGGGGTCAGAGGAGCTCCTAGCTGGACGAAGTAACAGATGTCTTGCTGCCTCAGGTGTTATTGTAAAGTTCGATGCAAAATAATAAGTGGGCACGGCCCGCGCTGTCCCGAGCGCTGGGGACACGGTAGCAAATACACTGCCCAGAGTCCCGGCCCTCTACAACTCCCATTTTAGCAGGTGAGGCACACAGCAAGCAAGTCTGTCTACTACACAGTTCCAGGGAGCACCGAATGGGTGAAGGCCTGGAAAGGGGAGCACCTGGTGGCCTGCAGGGGACAGCTGCAGCCTGTGATATGAATAGGCCATCACCATGGCAACCAACCAACACACCCCCTCCCAAATTTCAGACCCCCACCCCAGCAGAGAACCACTGACGTGCGTCTGCCCACTTCCTCCTTGCAGAGTCCCTGTGGCGTACATGTGTTTATGCCTATTTCACAGATGAGCAAATGAAAGCTGAGATGCTCGGCCAGGGCCAAGGCCACGCGGCAGGGAAATCACGCCTCCGGTGCAGCGCCTCACCCCAGCTCCTGAGTGGGCGTAGCTGTCCCCTCGGCGTCCCGCTGGCCCATGGAGGTGTGGGCAGGGTCCTCCAGGTCCGGCTGGTGCCTGAGCTCCCGTCTCACTGCACCCCCTCCTTCCCTCCCTAGACTGGGGTCATTTTGAAAGCACTTACTCGTGAAATGCTCTCCTGGGATGTGGGTGGGGACGATGGCCAGTGTTAGTCTGTTTATTGATTCCTAGACTTTATAAGGATTTATCTCTGAAACAATAAAATTGAAAGATGGCCTCCGAATTCCTGTCTCCAGCCTGTAGCGCTGCTGTCCCCTGAATTCCATTCAGGCTTGAGCATCCGTGGCTCCTCAGGCACCACCATTGCCCCCTCACCCAGGAGCCTTCTGGGTCTCCGTTTCCTTTCTAGTCTCTTAGCAGCCAGGGGGAGCTTTTAAAAGCACAAACAACATCATGGTGCCGGTTCAAAACCCTCCAATGCCTTCTCTTGCACTTTGCATAAAATCCAGGCTCCCTGTCACACGTGCCCTGCCGTCCCCTCAACCACCTCTTTCTAAAGCATTCCCCTCCAGATGCTCTGTGCCCATTGCAGTGCTTCAGGCACATGGGGTGTTCTGTGGCCTCAGGGCCTTTGCACTTGCCACTCCCTGTCTGAACCACTAGTGCCCCAGGTCTTTGCATGGCTGGTACCTTATCACTGTCCAAGTCTCAGCTCAAATGTCACCTCCCTGAGCACCCCCATGCACCTTCACAGCACTTAGCACCCTCTCAACATAACTTTACTCTGCACCTATGTGCAAGCCTACTGTCTGTCCCCTCCCCCATAGTACCGGGAACTGTCTTTCCTACTTACTACCCAATCCCAGGACCCAGACCAGGGCTCAGTAAACATTTGCATAATTAATCAATGAACAAATTATGAGGCTCTGCAAAATTGCAGCCGGAGATAGAACCTGACTTGGCCTGGAATTCTGGGCTTTGCTGGGTTCATCTGCACTTAGCGGCATCATGCCGAGTCTCTGCACCACTCTCTCCGTCTGCCCCAAACCACTGACCTGAGGATAGGTAGCCCTGTGGTCTCCCCAGCTCCCTGGCTCAGGGAGATGTCACAGAGGTGGGTCTGCACTGAAAGCCCAAGCGGTCTGTGTGGCCTTGCCCTGGGGCGCCAACCCCAGCAGAGGAAGCACCTCCACCCCAAAGGTTAGGAACTTGAGGATGAAGGTTCACCAGGCAGGTAAGGAGAGAGGGCAGAGTGTTCAGGACAGAGGAAACGGTGTTCAAAAGGCCTAGATGCAGGACAGGCAGGGTACAAACAAAGCAGAGGGAAAAGCCAGCCCCGCCTTGTTTTGGGAGGAGGGCCCTGGTGTTGGTCTGCCTTCTTTGATCCCTGTGCCCCTCTCCGGGAGGAGTCTGGTGGATCTTCACTCAAGGTCATGGGAAAGTCTTCTCCTGGGGCCACTGTACCAGCCTCCCCCTGCTCTCTCTGCTCCTGCCCTTGCCACCCCCGGGTCTCTGCGCAGAGCCAGAGTGGCCCTTCTTGTCCTCTCTCAGACCCTCCCAAGGCCACCTGAGGCCTACACCAGCCGGTCCTCTGACTCCTCTCTCCCCATACTCTCCCTGTCACTCCCTCTGCACCAGCCACACTGGCCTCCTCACTGAGCCTGGAACACACCAGGCATGCTCCTGCCTCAGGACCTTTGCACATGCTATGCCCTCTGCCAGGAACCCTGGGATACAACCACCTCCTTCACTGAACAGTTTGGCTTTAAAGGAGAGACAAGTGAGTGGGGCATGAACAGTGAACACTTTGAGGTTGCAAGGACGTTCCTGGGATCCGAAGCTGCCCCAAGGGGGACCTTTTAGGAAACACCAATACCTGTTTTCCTAAGCCTTAGGGCCAAGGAGCCCTCTGGGAGCTAGGGCCCCAGGGTGAGCTGGAAGAGTCCATTCACCTCGGTCTGGTTAATCCCTTCTGCTTCTAGAATATCGAGCTCCACCTTTGACACGAGTTAAGTGGGGGCCCCAAGGGCTATCGATGTGTGTCCGATGCTCGGGCCTGGGATCACCACTACCCGTGAGCCCTGCCGAGTGGAAGTCCGTGGTGACCTCTGTGTCCACCCAAGTGACCCAAGCCTGAAAAGTGTTTGTCCCACTAGCGTCGAGATGATGCAATTCTTAGTGATTCTAAACAGTCAGGTCCCCAGGAAATGCGGGCCTGCACACCTGAAACGTCATTGCTCACACCCCACCAAGTACCTTGCAGCAGCCCCGGGTTGGAGTCTGATCCAGCCCACATGCCTAACTCTGGCGCCAACTTCCCCAGATGGCTCGGTCGGCTCCCCCTTCCCACCCCTCCCAGGGCTGCACAGGGTGGCCCCGGCTGGCAGGCACAGGCGGGCTAGTCCAGCCGTCACCTGGGCCTGGACCCAAAACCCCGCTCAGGTCTCTGCTCAAGTGTTCCCTTCTACCCTCTGTCCCCGTCTTGTCCCAATTCCTTTTTCTTCCATGGCACTGATGACTACCCAACATATGACATGCTTAGTCTGTAACAGCCTGGTTGACGTGTCATTTACATACTATAAAGTGCACCCCTTTAAAGCATGCATTTCAGTTGATTTAGTGTATTCAGAGTTGTGTAACCATCACCACTATCTAATTTTGGAATATTTTCATCGCCTGTAAGCCTGTGCCATCAGCAGCCATTCCCCATTCCCCATTCCCCCCACCTCCCAAGTCCCTGGCAACCACTTACCCATTTTCTGTCTCTGTGGACTTGCCCATCCTGGACATTCACATAAATGGGACTATATGCTCTTTGTGACTGGCCCCTTCCTTCCTTCCTTCCTTCCTTCCTTCCTTCCTTCCTTCCTTCCTTCCTTCCTTTTTAAAGACTTTTTATTTATTTTAGAGAGAGTGTATGCTCATGAGCAGGGGAAGGGGCAGAGGGAGAGAGTCTTCAGGCAGCCTCCCTGCTGAGCGCAGAACTGGATGCCGGGGCTCAGTCTCACAACCCATAAGATCATGATCTGAACCGAAACCAAGAGTCGGACACTTAACCGACTGAGTTGCCCAGACACCCCAAGACTGACTTCTTTCATGTAGCAAAATATTATTTTTATTTTTATTTTTTTAAGATTTTATTTATTTATTCATGAGAGGCACAGAGAGAGAGAGAGGCAGAGACACAGGCAGAGGGAGAAGCAGGCTCCCTGTGGGGAGCCCCATACGGGACTTGATCCCGGGACTCTGGGATGATGCCCTGAGCCAAAGGCAGACGTTCAACCACTGAGCGAGCCTCCCAGGCGTCCCAAAATCATCCATCTCCTCCTACCTCAGGGCCTTGGCACTGCTGGTCCTTTTGCCATGAATGTTCTTCCCCGGATATCTCTGTGGCTCCCCGCCCTACCCCCGTCCTTAGCAAGGTCTGCCCCAACCCCTGTGTAAATGGGTAACTCTTGCCCTCCTCCCAGCCCTTTGGACCTTACCAACTTTGCTTTTCTTCAGTGACCCTAGCTCCCTCTGACATTCTGGCTCTTCCTATGATTCTGGTATCAGCCTCCCCAGAACTCAGGGACCTAGTCTTGCTCTCTGCTGTGCTCTCAGAATGGCTGCATGTGATGATAGTTGCTCACTCAGTGTTGGCTGAATGAAGCAATCCCGGGGGCTCCTGGCATCCCCTTCACCCTATTCAGAGCCAGCATAGGGCCTGGTGAGGCCATGGGCCACCTTGGGACAGGCAAATGTCAGGGGCACCATCCCCCTTGGGTCTCTAGAAGCCTCTACAGTGCTCAGGGCTCCAGGGGCTGAGGCCAGCAGGCCTTCACATGTCTGGGGCCTTCCGTGCCTCTGAGGAGCAGCTGGGCCACTCCTACAACACCATGGAGCTGGCCGCGAGGAGAAGGGCTGCAAACAGGGCTTGTGCTCCAGCCTTCCCCAGTGATAAATGGCTGATAATTAATGTTGGACCGGCACGTTATTAATCAATTTAAAGTTGAGTGCGCAGCCAGAAGCAATTCCAAGAAAAAAAATGTTCAGCCCCACATCCTCCTCATCCTTACTCATCAATCACCAATTTTGCAAGCAGCTTATTAAAATGTAGAGAAGAGCGTGGCTGGAGAAATTAAAGGCCCTTAAAGACCCAGAGATGGTTTATCAGGATTTTGGAGATGTGGATCTAGAGAGTGGGGGGGGGGGGGCAGGGCTGAGGGGCCCCAGCCCTGTTTCACAGAGGGAGGGGCTAAAGCTAGAGCCTCAGAGGTGAAGGGCGGTGGTGTGAAATCCAGAAGTGTCAATGCCGGCCCAGGAGCTAGAGCCCCTGGCTGCAGGAGCTGGGGTTGCCTGGCGGACCACCAAGCAGAGCCGAGAGCCCATTGGACGGCTTAGTGACCCGAGGGCCCTAATGCAGGACAGGCGAAGAGCATTGCTTTGTAGTTTGGCGGATCCGGATTCAAATCCCAGGTCTTCTCCCAACCAGTGGTATTGGAGGGCGAGTCACCTGCTCTCGTTGAGCCTCAGTGTCCTCCTGAGCTGTGAGAAAAGCAGACCCCCCTCAAAGGTTTGCAAAGGTGAAGGGAGGCCGTGTACACAAAAGCCTGGGAGGCATGAGGCACAGAGCAAATGCTCAGTAAATGGCAGCTATCTCTGCAGGCCCAGCACTGGTCACCAAGCACAGCTGGGGGTGCTTCTGTACCTCCCTAGGGCATGAAAACAATGTTCAGAGACAAGAGCCAAGCAGGTTTGCCCTTTGCCTGGGCAGTCTTTCAAAGCATCAAGAGGCTGCATGCTTTTGCTCATTCTGTTTCTTTTCTGGGAGGGTGCCTTCTTCACTTCTCACCTTCCCCCCAGGGAACTCCTATGCATCCTTCAAAACCTACCTCATAGGGCACCTCCTCTGTGCTGCCTTCCCAGTACTGAGTCAGTTTCTTTCTTGCCTTCTATGTTGCAGACATACCTGATTCTTGCTAGATTATGAATCCCTTGTGGAAAGGGTCCGTGCTTTATGCAGCCTTGTGTGTAGTGATATAATAAATTGTACCCGATGAATAACTAAAGGGATGAGTGAATAAATGAATGAACGCTTACCCCTGTCCTGATATCACTTAGAGGCCTGCCCCTCACTACCCTCTGCCTCCAAGACTGGGAACTTCCCAAGAGCCAGAGCCTGCCCGAGAGGGCTTGTCTTTGTCTCCCGCTGCCCAGGTTGGTTCTTGGCACATACTAGGTACTCAAAAGATGTCCGAGTGGCTGAGAAGGAAAAGAGGAGACAGGAAAGCCGAGCCCATGTTTAGTAAGCACCCACTAAGAGCCAGGGGTGATGCTGGTCATGTTTGCCTGTAAGATCCTTTCTTGGCCTCCTACCAAGCCCATCGCACAGATGTGGGGACTGAGGCAGAGGGCCCAAATATGTGGAGGAAGCCGAATTTAAATTGCGGAGTCTGACCGACTCTTGAGAGCTGTTGCCACTCCGTCACGATGCCTTCCAAAGGCATTCATTCGTGCACGTGAATTAATGAGTGGCCTGATAAATGAACCAACTACTGAGTCCTCAGGGGAAGCTTGCTGCTTCCCTCCTCTAACTCAGTCCAGGCCCTCTGCCTTTTG
The DNA here is from genome assembly GCF_011100685.1 of Canis lupus familiaris. NCBI lineage: Eukaryota > Metazoa > Chordata > Mammalia > Carnivora > Canidae > Canis > Canis lupus. The sequence continues at coordinate 3,453,829 of NC_049241.1, read as the reverse complement.
CCCAGGCCTTTCTCCTGTAAAGCTGGCTCAGCACTTTTATTTGGGGCTGGAGAATGAGACCCACCCCGCCCCATCCTTTGTGGGGCTCCCCCCTCCCTGCAGATTTTCCTGCAGCCCCTCCTCCTGCCCCCCTACCTTTCCCTGCTCTGCAGCTGCAGCTGCTGGCCCCTCCCGCTCCCCTGCCAATCAGCCCCCCATTGTCCTGCCACATCTGGAGTGCTCTGCAAATTGCCAGCCCCAAAAGGCTCACTCAGCATCCTCTGCAAGAAGACGGCCACGCTTCATTCACAAACACTAGTTCCTAAAAGGCTGGTGATTGTGTCCTCAGCGTCCCCACTGGGCCTACCTGGAGACTTGGAGTGGCAGAAAAAGCCCCAGATGGCTGGGGAAAGAGGGGGTGTCCATGATTCTCATTGAGCAGGAAGTGGGCTTGGCCTCAGGGAGGTGCAGGACATGCATTAAGTAGGGAACACATTTTCTAAAATACCCTTTGCTCCTCTGGCTCCCAAAGCCTGTGCTCCTGCCTCCCTGAGGGGTAGTGTCTCCCTAGTGGGGTGGCATGGATGTCACTGGGAAGGCTATTGATACCCCAAGGGCTGGGTCTGCCTCAGGTGGTGGTTCAAGAGGTGGACCTTCTATGCCTTGGTCAGGGAACCACGAGGGGCTTTAGGAGGGCGGGACCCCGCCCAGCTGGGCTCGCCTCTGGGGAAGGCAGCCTTCACACGCAGCCCGGGGCCCCGCAGGGACAGGGGTGGAGGCAGCCTCCGGCTCTCGTTCACCTGTGGAGCATCTTTATGGAGCTGCATGCAGTAAGCCAAGAGCCAGGGGAGGAGGAGGGAAGGTGCTCAGAGGAAGAGACCTGTTCCTGGTCCCAGCTTGCATGGATGACCATGGTCGCCACCATGGTAAGACGGCAGCAGTGCGCCCCTTCTGAGCCCCTGCTATGCAGCAAGCACAGAACACCTCCTCTCTTAGCATGTGATTTGACATCATTGAAGGCTTTGTTCATGAACAATCTAAATCTGTGCCCCTGCTGCCCCCTGCTTCCTGGGGACATAATCATTGAACTGAGCTCCCGCTCTTCCTGAGTTTCCAGGGGAGGCCCAGAGAGGTCAGGCGCTCTACCCCAGGTCACACAGCTTAGCAGATACAGAACTCACTGGGAGAAGGCCCTGGAGTCACTGGAGTCAGCTGGCCTGAATTCAGTCCCTGGGCCCTCTGACCAGCAGTGTGGCCAGGGGCTGGACCCTAACTTCACTGTCCTCAGTTTCCACTTCTGTCCAGTGGGCTGAGGAGAGAAGAAAGAGGCTGCTGTGACCACATGCACTCAGCTCCCCATCATGGGCCTGGGTGCTTCTCTGCTGCCACCTGGTCACGGCCAACCCGAAAGCAGGGTTGGTGCCACCCCTACACCCATGGAGCCGAAGAGGAGCCCGAGGGTCAGGGTGAGGCAGTTCCCCAGGGCCACACAGTGACCATCCCCTCCCGACACGTTGCTTTTGCTCTGGAAGCTGTCGTCAGAGGCTCCTGCTCCTTGGGGACGGTGTGCAGCTGTGCTCACCCTGAGCCTCGTGTCAGATCTGCGGTGGGTCTTCCTGAGCAGAGGAAGGGCAAGGCCCATCTCTTCGTCCCTCGCAGGGAGGTGGCAGGCAGGCCCCCAGATGCCTTGCATTAAAATACACAAGCAAAACGGACACTGGAAATTGATAAATGCTGGATGAGTGTGCTCAAGATCGGATGTGGTGGCTTACCAGGGGCTGCTCAGCACCCCTCCCCGCGCTCTCAGAGACAGACTCTGCTGAGGGATGCTGGGGGACTTAGGACCTGGCTGGGGGGTCACTGAGACATGACAGTACCTGAGTGGGGCCTTCGAGTCTGACTTAGTGCATGGGTGAGGCCACCAAAGGCTGACTCAGGACCTGGGTGGAGCCAAAATAATTCCAGGTACTGAGCCAGAGACAAGACCTTTGGGGACTGGAAAGGACATTGCCTGGGCAGTCGGGGGGTGGGGGTGGGGGGGGGCCTCAGAGCATGTGACATTGAGCCAAGAACTCAGGGATGTAAGGAGCCAGCTTTGGGACTGGGAAGCAGAGGGAGCAAGTCCAAAGGCCCTGGGGCTTAAGAAGTTTACCATTTATAGGATGGAAAGAAGAATAGCATGCCTGGAGCAGAGGGAGAGAGGGGCTGAGGGTTGGGAAGTGAGCCCAGAGGGGTAACCTGGGGCCAGAGCATGTAGGGCCGTGTTGGTGAACTGTGTTCTACACACAGGGTTGGGGAAGGGTGTGCAGACACAGCACCACTGACCCTTAGGAACGTGAGGGAGCAGAAGGAATTTGGGTTGTCAGAGAAGAGAGAAGGAGAGGGCACTGTAGCCAGGGAATAAGGCAGGGGCATGGACTTGGGGAGGGCAGTGGCCTGGTGGGCTGGCTGGGGGAGAGCCAGGTCCTTGGGGCCTCTCTGGAGCTCCTGAGTACCAAGGATTTTGCAGGCAACTCTTCCTAGGACTTTGTAGCAGCCATACACTGCCCTCTGCTGGGATATCTGAGTACTACACCCCATGACATTGGGATTAGACCAAGCCCAGAACTTGGCTGAGAACTTCATTGGAACCATCCCTGAGACCCAGGGTCCTCAGGGCTGGCAGGGCCTCCCAAGGTCTCCTCCTGGCCCTAACAGATGCTTGCTTTCTTAGCCCTAGGGACAGGGGGCTCACTCCCTTTTGTGATCTTCTCCAACCCTGTGCAGCACAGATCAGCTTGACCCCAGGAAGAGTTGCAGGTGGCTACCTCCTGGTCGCAGCTCTGCCCCCTGGCTTTCAGGGCTGCCTGCAGGGCCTAGGGTGCTGTACTGCCCGCCACCGTGCTGCCCTGCTCCAGTTCTTCCAGACCCTGCCCAACCTAGCCTCATTCCTGTCCATCTTCCATGTGGGAGCTCCCGACCAGAGACCTGTCAGGAGCTCCAAACAGCTGGGGCCCCTGTAGAGGAGGTGGCTTTCTCAGGAAGATCCCTGCAGATCTCCCAAGCGCACCTGTGATCTATTTTCTATGTCAGAGCAGTCAGTTTCCCTGGATCCAGAGGCAGGCTGACTGACGCTGGGCCAGGACTTGAGGACTGGCTGGATGTGAACAAGAGGGTGAGCGACCGACTCAGAGAGGCCGGCCAAGGTGAAGCTGGGGCTTCTCCGGAACATCAGGGGCCTGTCTCACATGGGGCTTCTGGGACCTTCCATGACCCAGCCCCTGCTTCTGCAGTAGCCACGAAGGAGGGCATTCTCAGGGGGGCCCAGAAGAAAGTAGAGGAGGGAGGGAAGTTTGCTGGCTTGGTGGTGAAGGAAGAGGACCAATCACTCAAGTAAAAAGCCCAGCGACTTCATCCGTCCTGTAAGCAGACTCATTCATTTGTTCATTTATCACATATTTTCTGAGTACAAGCATACCTCTCATTTTATTGCACTTTGCAAATACTGCTTTTTTTTTTTTAACAATTGATGGTTCGTGGCATCTGTGGGTGCAATTTCTACTACAGCACTTGCTCACTTCGTGTCTCAGTGTCACATTTTTTAAAGATTTTATTTATTCACTCATGACAGACACAGACAGAGAGGCAAAGACATAGGCAGAGGGAGAAGCAGGCTCCATGCAGGGAGCCCGATGTGGGACTTGAGCCCAGGACCCTGGGATCATGATCTGAGCCAAAGGCAGATGCTCAACCACTGAGCCACCCAGGTGTCCCTCTGTGCCACATTTTGGTAATTCCTGCAGTATTTCAAATGTTTTCATTATCATTGTATCTATAATGGTGATCTGTGATCTTTGAGGTAGCTGTTGTGGCTGTTTTTGGAGAGCCATGAACTGTGTCCATGTAACATGGGGGGAATTTAATCGATGAGTGTGTGTGTTCTGACTGCTGCACTGACGGGCCATTCCCCGCCCTCCCTTCCTCTCTCCGGGCTTCCCTGTTCCCTGACACACAATAATATAGAAAGCAAGCCAGTTAATGACCCTATAGTTTCCTCTAACTGTACAAGTGACACAAAGAGTCACATGTCTCTCACATTATATCAAAAGCTAGAAGTGACTCAGCTCATTGAGGGAGGCATGTCGAAAACTGAGATAGACAGAATGTTTGGCCTCTTACACCAAACAGTCAAGTCTTGAATGCAAAGGAAAAATTCTTGAAGGAAATTAAAAGTGCTACTCCAGTGAACACATGATAAGAAAGTGAAACAGCCTCACTGCTGATAGGAAGAAGGTTTTAGTGATCTGGAGGGAGGATCACACCAGCCACAACATTCCATTAAGCCAGAGCCTAATGGAGGCAAGGCCCTAACTCTTTAATTGCGTGAAGACTGAGACAGGTGAGCAAGCTGCAGAAGAGAAATGTGAAGCTAGCAGAGGTGGTTGCTGAGGGTTAAGGAAGAAACCGTCTCTGTAACATGAAAGTGCAAAGTGAAGCAGCAGGTGCTGATACAGAAGCTACAGCAAGTCATCCAGAAGATCTAGCTGAGATCATTAATGAAGGTGGCTTCACTAAACAGATTTTCGACGTAGATGAAACAGCCTTCTGTTGGAAGAAGATGCCATCTGGGGCTTTCATAGCTACAGAAGAGAAGTCAGTGCCTGGCTTCAAAGCTTCAAAGGACGGGCTCTCTTATTAGGGGCTAATCCAGTTGGTGACTTGAAGTTGAAGCCAGTGCTCATTTACTATTTGAAAATCCCAGGGCCCTTAAGAATTATGCTAAATCTCCTCTGCCTGTGCTCTATAAATGGAACAACAAAGCCTGAATGACAGCACTTCTCTTTGCATGGTTTATTGAAAAATTTTAAGCCCACTGTGGAGACCTACTGCTCAGAAAAGAAGATTCCTTTTTAAATATTACTGCTCATTGACAAGGTACCTAGTCACCCAAGAGCTCTGATGAAAATATATGAGATTAATGTTTACACCCCATGAATACATCCATTCTGCTTTCCATGGATCAAAGAGTCATTTAGATTTCAAGGCTTAGTGTTTAAGAAATACATTTCATAAGGTTATAATGGCCACAGACAGTGATTCCTCTGATGGATCTGGGCAATGTGAATTAAAAACCTTCTGGAGGATTTACCATTCTAGATGCCATGAAGAACATTCATGATTCATGGAAGAGGTCAAAGTATCTGTATGAATAGGAGTTTGGAAGAAGTTGATTCCAACCCTTATGGATGACTTTGAGGGGCTCAAGACTTCAGGGGAGGAAGTCACTGAAGATGTGGAGGAAATAGCAAGAGAACTAGAAGCAGAGCCTGAAGAATTGCTACAATCTCATGATAAAACCTTAACAGATGAGGAGTTGCTTTATGGATGAGCAAAGGAAGTAGCTTCTTGAGATGGAACCTACTGCTGGTGGAGATGTTGTGAAGATTGTTGAAATGACAACAGAGGATTAAGAATCTGACATAAACTGTTTGATAAAGTGATGGTGGAGTTTGAGAAGATGGACTCCAATTTTGAAAGATATTCTACTGGGGGTAAAATGCTATCAAACAGTGTCACATGCTACAGAGAGATGGTTCATAAAGGGTCAGTAGATGAGGCGAACTTCAATGTCGTCTTATTTTGAGAAACTGCCACAGCCACCCCAGCCCTCAGCAACCACCACCCCGATCAGTCCTCAGCCATCAACACCGAGGCAACACCCTCTACCAGCAAAAAGTTTTGACTAGCTGAAAGCTCAGATGATGGTTAGCATTTTCTGGCAACTACATATTTACATATTTAAATAAAGGTTTTTTCATTGTCGTTTTTTCTTTTTTTAAAAAAAGATGTTATTTATTTATTCATGAGAGAGAGGCAGAGACATAAGCAGGGGGAGAAGGGGAGCCCGATGTAGGACTGGATCCCAGGACCCTGGGATCACAACCTGAGCCAAAGGCAGATGCTCAACCACTGAGCCACCCAGGCTTCCTTGTATGTTGTTTTTTAGACACAATATTATCACACACAAGCTTGATAGACAGTAGTGTAGTTGACTCTTGAACAACACGGGTTTGAACTGTGTGGGTCCACTTACATACGGATTTTTTAAGTGCAGCACTGTAAATGTTTTTTTTTTCTTCTTTATCGTTTTCTTAATAATGTTTATTTTTTCCTCTAGCTTACTGTATTGGAAGAAGATAGTGTGTAATAGATACGACATATAACATATGTGTCAATCAACTCTTTATGTTATCGGTAAGACTTCTGGTCAACAGTAGGATATTAGTAGTTAAGTTTTAGGAGAATCAAAAATTACATGTAGATTTTCAACTGCATGGGGCTTACAGCCCCTAACCCCCCCACCCCCTCATCATTCAAGAAGAGTCAACTGTGTAGTGTAAACATAACTTTCCTATGTGCTGGGAAACCAAAAAATTCATTTGACTCACTTTGTTGCAATGTTTGCTTTATTGTCATGGTCTGGAGCCGAACCAGCAGTATCTGAGGTGTGCCTACTGTGTGCAAGGCACCATTCCAAGCCTTGATGCTATGTCAGTGAATAACTGAACAGAATCTCCTTATGGAGTCTCTATCTGAATGAGGGAAACAATCAGTAAACAAACGAAATGTTTTCAGAGACTAATAAGTGCTGTGAAGATAGTAGCTTGGAATGATGGGGTGGATGATGTCAGGGACAGGTGGGCTGGGACTCCTCTCTTAGAAAACAGACACCTGCATGATGAGAAGAGCCAGCCAGGTGAACATCCCAGGCAATGTATTATACATACAGCTGCCCTGGACCGCCCAAAATCCACGTATAGCTTCTGATTCCCCAGAAACTTCACTACACATAGCCTGGTGTTGACCAAAAGCTTTACAGATAATTTCAACATTGCATGTTATATGTATTATATACTATATTCTCACAATAAAGTAAACTAGAGGGAAAAAAACATTAGAGAAAATGAATCGGTGGCTGCCAGAGGGGACAGGGTGGGGCGTGTGAAATAGGCAAAGGGATTAAGAGGTGCAATCTTCCAGTTATAAGACAAATAAACCACAGAGGTGGGGGCAACTGGGTGGCTCAGTGATTGAGCATCTGCCTTCAGCTCAGGGTGTGATCCCAGGGTCCTGGGATCGAGTCCCATATCGGGTTCCCCGCAGGGAGCCTGCTTCTCCCTCTGCCTGTGTCTCTGCCTCTCTCTGTGTGTCTCTCATGAATAAATAAATAAAATCTTTAAGAAAAAATAAAAAGTCGCAGAGGTGAAAGTACAGCATGGGGGTAGTCAAATAACATGGAATTACCATTGCATGGTGACAGGTGGTGACCGCACTTCTCATGGTGAGCACTGTGTCATGTAGAGAATTGTCAGATCACTGTGTGGCACACCTGAAACATACACTCTAACGTTGTACATCGACTGTTTATCTCAATAATACATTTTTTAAAAGGGGGGACCCCATATCCACTAACAGTCACCCCCATGCCCACTCTCCCCTCAGCCCCTGGCAACCGCTCCTCTAATTCCTGTCTGTATGAATTTGCCTTTTCTGAACATTTCACATAAATGGAATCTTACAACCTGTGGCCTTTTGTGATGAGCTTCTTTCATTGAGCATCATGTTTTTAAGGCTCATCCGTGGTGTGATGGGTGTCAGTACTTTGTTCCTTCTGATGGCCAAGTCATGTTCCATTGTATGTATATGACACACTTTATCCACTCATCAGTCGATGGACACTTGGGTCCTTTCCACTCTGGCTATTTTGGGCAGTGCTGCTGTGGACATTCGCGTATGGTTTCTTATGGCTTCCAGATCCTATGAGCACGTACCTCGGAGCGGAGTGGCTGGGTCCTGTGGTGACTCGGTGTATAACATTTTGAGGATCCAGCAGGGTGTTTTCTGCAGTGGCTGCCACATTCACGTTGCCACCAGAGTGTGTGGAGTTCCTGCTTCTCCACATCCTCCCAACACTTGTTGCTGTGTGTTTTTTATTTTAGCCATCCTGGTGGGTAAGGAGTAGTTTCTCACCGTGGCTTGGATTTGCATTTTCCTGATGACAGGTGATACTGAGCATCTTCTCGTGTGCTCATTGGCCATTTGTATATCTTCTTTGGAGAAATATCTGTTCAGAGTCTCTGCCCATATTTGCTTGTTTTTTTAAATTTATTTTTATTATTTTTTATTCATGAGGGACACACAGAGAGAGAGGCAGAGACACAGGCAGAGGGAGAAGCAATCTCCTCATGGGGAACCTGATGCAGGACTCTATCCCAGGACCCCAGGATCATGACCTGAGCCAAAGGCAGACACTCAATCACTGAGCCACTCAGGCGTCCCTTTGCTTGTTTTTGAACACAAAAACCAATCCCTGCACAGGAAGCCTAATAGAAGCGGTCACCTTTATGAATGGAAGTCATGGAGCTAAGGGCAGAGTAGAGAGGTGGGGACCAGACTTTTCACCATTAACCTTTTGCATTTTGTACTTTGGAATCCTGCATAATGTGCTAGGCAAGGACATGTTTAAAGAGCAAATGTGAACAAAAGTAACAGCATCCAGTCATCCAAACCAGCCCTTGGCAGCCCCTGGAAGGGATATCTGAAGCTCAACTCAAGAAACCCATTTGGCTCCTGGCCAGCGTGGTCCCCCTTCCCTGCCCAAGGCCCTCATCTGGGTCACTCACTCAACCAGGAGGGAGCTCCCTGGATTTTCCTCCTGTGCAGATCGTTGTCCTGCCATGCCCCCTCGGCTGCATCTTACATTAAAAACCCCTATGGGTGACGGCAATAGGAATCAAGCACAGGAGATAGAGCAACGTGGGCCCTGAGATGGGCAAGGACAGTGTGGTCCCACATGCTGCCCTGGCCACGGGGCAGGAGGACAGTGGAGGCAGTCCCAGCCATTCTGCCTTTGGTGTCCTTGGCCAAGCATTGCTGGGTGTGAGCCTCGGGGACCCTGGGTTCCAGATCAGAGCTCTCTAATCAGCCCCTTGCCAGTCACAGGGTGTGAGGCTCCGTAGTATGTCCCCCTCACACTCAGCAGAATGCCCAGGACATTGCGGGCCAGGAAATGTGTATTGAGCAAAGGAGCCCCGGGCAGCGGTATGGGGAGGAGGTGTGGGCCAGAGGAGGACCTGTGGTCTGTGCCAGGACCTACCCTGACAGAGGCCTGTGGCATCCTCACCCTCTGCACCTCATAGACGTGTCCTGCAGGGAGGCTCGCAGCCTGCAGTGGCAGCAGATGCGGACACGGAGCCTTCTCCATAGGGCTCAGGGCTCACTGTGGAGCTCTGCTTTGAGCCCAGATTCCGTTCAGTCACTCATTCGGTGCTTTGTTGAGCACCTACAATGTCCCAAACGCTGGGAATGCAGCAGTCAACAAAACAGAGAGAAACCTTGTCTTTGGGGCACCTGGGTGGCTAAGTGGTGGAGCATCTGCCTTTGGCTCAGGTTGTGATCCCAGGGTCCTGGGATCGAGTGCTGTATCGGGCTCCTGCATGGAGCCTGCTTCTCCTTCTGCCTATGTCTCTGCCTCTCTCTCTGTGTCTCTCAGGAATAAATAAATTAAAAATCTTGAAAGAAAGAAAAGAAAAGAAAGAAAAGAAAAGAAAAGAAAAGGAAAGTGGTTTATAGTGTAATCGCTCAGTTGTAGGACCATCACCACAGTCCATTTTAGAACCTCTTTATCACCCCAAACAGAAACCCTGTACCCATGAACTCACTCCCCACACCCTCCAGATCCCAAGCTCCTGGCAACCACTGATCTCCTCTGCCCCTAGGGATGTGCTTATTCCCTACATTTCGTATGAATAGAATCATACAATCTGTGGTCTTCTGTGTCTGACGCCTTAGCACAATGATTTTTCAAGCTTCACCCACATTGTAGCCTGTGTCAGAACCTCCTTCCTTTATTATGGGCAAATAGTATCCCATTGTATGATAGACCACGTTTGTCTATCCATTTGTGTGTTGATGGGTACCTGTGTTGTTTCCACTTGGGGGGTTGCAGAGTTCTGGTGGTGACAAGCACTAAGGGGAAAAGGCATGGATGGGGCCCAGCAGTGCATACTAGGGAAGGGATCGGGCAGGGTGTCATTGAGGAGGGGACCTTGAACAAAGACTGGAAGAAGACAAAGCTGTGAGATGGCTAGGAGAGGAGATGGCCAGGCCGAGTCAGGGCTGAGGTTCAGCAGGTGTATATACCTTTGTCAAAATATTGAAATATTTTCATGCCAGTAGGTTGAAGACACTGCCTGTGCCCCAGAATGGCCCCTGGGGCTGCTGCCGCCCTGTCCAGCCCCACTCCTGGCTCCCCTCGTGTGTCCCCAGGACTTATAACAAAGGAGTGGATATTCAGTGTAGCAGGAGGTGTTTCTGAGTGGTCAGGGCTAGGGCCTGTTGTTAAATAGTTTTGATATTCCCCTTGGGGGGCAATAAACACAGCACATGCAAAAGCCCCGGGGCAGGAAAGGGCCTCTGCAGGCTGAAGCAAAGAAGAGGCCATTGTGCTTGGGCCACAGTGAGCAAGGGGCAGGGGGACAGAAGGAAAGTCAAGGGGATCATGCAGGCCCCTGTGGGTCATTGTAAGGACTTCGGCTTTTACTCTACGTGGGGCAGGAGCCCTGGAGGGTGCTGAGCAGAACAGTTTACATGCCTTGGATACTTTTAGACAAAGGATAAAACCTGGCTTCTATCTGTAGATAGGCTGCCGAGAACCAGGCCAGAATCAGGGAATAGGGAGGCTTCTGCGATCATTCAGGGCGTCGTAGAGGGTGGCCAGGACCAGGCTGGACTATGGAAGCACGGAGAAGCCAGAGCAGGTAGGTGAGGTGGGGGGTATGAGAAGAAGAGGGCAAGAGAGAGAATGAGAACAGGGGGAGCAGGCCTCACAGGAGATGGGGATGCTGATCTTACACTGTCCTAGAAGATCCTTCCTAGACCTCAGGTCCAGAGTTAGCAGAGAGGTCAAGGTTGGAAATATAAACATGGGCATGACCAGCATCTGGGTGGTTTACAAAGCCAGGAGGCTAGATAAGACCACCAGGGGGTGAGTGTGGACAGTAAGTGGCCAGGGACAAGGGGACAAGAAGGAGCCAGGAGAGGAGACTGGGAAGTAGAGAGGAGCCAAAAAGATATCGTCTCATTTACTGCTGTGTGCTGGCACCCACTAGGTGCCAGCACATAGTAGGTGCTCATACGATACACATGGAATGAACGGGCGCATGGATGGCCAGCTCCTTTCGTGCCCTCAGCTCTCCTGCTGGCGGGCACCACCATCAGTTCATTCATACTGACTTGGTGAGCACCTGCTGTGTGCTCCTGGGGGCTCAGCAGTTTAAGGACAGATAAAGGAGCTGGCGACCCACTGGGAGAGACGGACAATGAACATATAAACCCATCAATGTGTCGAAAAATCTCAGGGATGCTCTTCCACAAGATATGTTTCAGACAAAGGATCCTGGTTTTCACTTAAGGCAGGAAGGAAGTTTTCCCATTTAAATACATTCAAGAAAAAAAAAATCAGCATAAAGCAAGCCATTGCTTGGATACTGGTGCAAAGGGTGCTAGCCCATGAAGCAATGTTCACGGCAGCGGAGGTTTGAGATTGGCCCATGGACTCCTTCCCTGCAAGGTAGGTGTTATCACCCCATTTTATACATGAGGAGATGGAGACTGAGGGAGGTGAAGGGCTCGTCTTCAGGCCTCCTGCCTGCCCTTAGGGCTCTTTCTGCACCAAGAGCCTCTTCTCCTGTGAGCGGCAAGTTTGGGAGCTCCCTGAAATAGCCGGGGATCTTTCCACATGCAAATATTCCATCCGGTCCATTAACTAAAATCGCAGCAAATAAACTATAATCATAAGACCTATTATTAGTGCGGATGCGCAAGTAATTACCCTGTGCAGATTTAGACTGTGGGAAGAACGTTTGTCTGGGCTGGGATTTTTACCAAACCCACAAAGGTTGAGGCATGTGGGAATAATGAGAAGCTACAGGCTGGTATACCGCTATTCCCTCTGATCCATGGGATGAGCCAGGTAGTACAGCTTGAGATCTCCATTGATTCCAGGTGGTGGACACTTATTAGGCCCCTACTATATGCCAGGCCCCATCAGTGTACCAGGAGATGCCACGATGACCAAGACAGGTGGGCTCTGACGCTGAGGACCCAACATTCTCTTGAAAACAGACAGATGAAAAAAGAAAAAAACAACTAAACAGGATGATTTTAAATGCTCTGGGTGAAATAAAATGGGCATGGGATGGGGGGTGGGGAACATTTCAGCAAGGGCACTCAGGAAATACCTCCCAAGGGGGTGCTCTCTGAGCTGAGACCTAGAGAGTGAGCCGTGCAGAGATCTCGGGGGAAGGTGTCTTGATAAAGGGAACAATGTATGCAAAGGCTCTGGGGCAGGAGTGGGTTGGCACAGAACAGAACGGGAAAAGGAATGAATGTCAGCATGTGAATGAGAGGGGCAGAGCCGTGATGCCAGGGCAGGCGTGGAGTCTATCCTGAGGGCCGTAGGAAGCCAGAGCAGGATGGCTATGATTTGTGTTTGTGCAAGATGACGTGCTGCTCTCTGACCAGGCAGTGCCCCAACTCGGGTAGAGAAAGATCTTGCCCTCCCAGAGAAGACTCCCTCTGGCTCCTACCCCCGGGGATGGCTCTGTGTACCCAGCTTCCTCCTGACCACTCTCCCAAGGCTGAACTGCATGGAGACCGAGACCTCTCAAGGCCAAAGACGCCGATGTTTAGCATGCCCTCCCCGAGCTCAGCCTTCCCAGAGTGTGTGCTGTGGCAGGCACATCTCCTGCAGTCCTGCTTATGCTCATTCTCCACGGGAATCTGCTTTTCCCATTTTCCAGGGTAAGAAACTGACACACAAAGATGGACAGTCACTTGCCCAAGGTCGCACAGCAGGTAAGCAGGGGGCTGAGACCTGAACTGTGGCCTGAGAGCAGAGTCCATGCCTGCTGTGCCCCTGCCGGTGCCACCCAGTCTGCCCTGGGAACCCTCAGGCCAGATGGGCTGTGTCCCTCTGTGTGGGGTGACTCAGGACCCCAGCCCGCCCACACGGGTGCCCTCGGCAGTCCAGGTCAGCAGCCAGATCAGTCCCAGCTGGCCTAGAGAAGAACCCCTCCCAAATCCCCCTCTATGATCGGGACAAGCAGGTGCCTGGCAGAAGGGAACGCAGGCCCAGAGCCAGCTGGAGGTATGGGGAGAGGAGACCGCAGGCCCCGGCTCACCAGGGTCAGCCCTGCTCATGGTCCTCTCCGCAGGCCCAGCCTGGCCTCCAGGCCTCACGCACAACTGGAAGAACTTGGACCGCTGCCCCCAGCCTCTGGAGCCCAGTGGAGCCTCACTCTAAGCCTGGGTTCCCACATGCCCCTCAGGCCAGGAACTGGCTTCATAGGGAGGTTCCAGAGGTAAGCTCAGGTTTCATGTCCAGCCTCTATATCTGTCTGTAACACAGGGTGAGAGCACCCGGGGCAGAGGCTGCAAGGGGACTTACATCTACAACACAACTTGAAAACTGTATCAGGGCTCTGAAAGGGGCCCTGGTGTCTACTTCGGGTGCTGAGTTCAGTGGGAACCCAGTCAGGGCTGCAGCCAGCACCCAGCCAGTTGCACATTGTGCCCAGGGGTCACCTTTGCTGCATCCTGATTCTTTTTTAAGATTTTAAAAAAGATCTTATTTATTTATTCATGAGAGACACAGAGAGAGAGAGAGAGAGAGAGAGAGAGAGCCAGAGACACAGGCAGAGGGAGAAGCAGGATCCCTGTAGAGAGTCCAATGCAGAACTTGATCCCAGGACCCCGAAATCACACCCTGAGCTGAAGAGAGATGCTCAACCACTGAGCCACCCAGGCGTCCCAGATTTATTTATTTTAGAGACAGAGAGAGAGAGAGCATGCCAGTGAGTAAGGGGAGGGGAAGAGGGAGAGAAAGAATCCTGAAGCAGACCCCGATTGCAGAGCACTATGCAGGGCTCAATCCCAGGACCCCAATATCATGACCTGAGCCAACACCAAGAGTCGGATGCTTAATGGACTGCACCACCCAGGCGCCCCCACAGCGTCCTGATTTTGTGACCCCCAGGGATGCTGCTCATCTTTGTGTGACACCCTGTCTCAGGCACCCACTCTTCCTGGTGTGCTGCTACATCCACTCATTTAGTCCCCACACAGCCCTGCGTGAAGGGCGGGGATGGATCCTGGGAGGGAAAACCAGCCTGAGAGGAGCTAGGACGTCGTGCCAGAGCCGAGGCAGGCGAGGGGAGAGCTAGATTCAAACTCACGTCTCACTCCAAACCTGGGTGCTAGTCCCTGCAGAAAGCAATATTTTCCCCCTTATTCTAGTTAAGGATGTTGTAGAAATGATGAAAAATAAATTAAAATGAAAAGGGAAATAAAATTGGTATTTCCATCACTCAGAGGTGCTGACTCTTAAAGGTGGCATGTTGGCATGTGTCCTTCCAGGCATGTTTCTAGTTGTGTGTGACACTCACATTGCAGGGTTCATACCAAATACACACTTTGATAACCCGCTTCTTTGTTTAACTAACAACCATTAACTTCATTGTTTGTAAACATCCCTTTTAAAAAAAAAAAGATTTTATTTATTTATTTGTAAGAGACACACAGAGAGAGGCAGAGGCACAGGCAGAGGGAGAAGCAGGCTCCCTGCAAGGAGCCCAATGTGGGACTCGATCACAGATCCCAGGATCACGCTCTGGACCAAAGGCAGACGCTCAACCACTGAGCCAGCCAGACACCCTGGGATTCTTTTTTTTTTTTTTTTTTTGTTAAGAAATGCCATTGTGTTATCTCAGATCCCTGGGGCGGCAGGGGCAGGGCCTAACTGACTCACTGTGGCAAGGCAGGGCAGATGGTGGATCCCCAGGAAGGATCTGAGGCCTGGGGCTGGGAACAGAGCCCAGTCCCAGGGCTGGGGGTGAGTGCACTCACATGGGGATGTGTTATGGGAAGGTGTGGAGCTTGCACCTGTGGGCAAGGAGCGCCCCAAGTTTCTACCCACTGCTCCAGCGGCTTCTTCTCCACCTCCTGTGCTGGCTTTCACTTCTTCCCATAAAAGTCTATGTGCCCAGGTCTCTGTACAGCCCTCCCCCCTCCCTCCTTCTTCTTTCCCACCCCTCTGTCCTGGAGCTGTGCCTCCAGCCAGATTCTTACAGCTTCCTGGATGCTTCCCCTGGGTGTCCCCGAGGCACTGTGCCCCAGCATATCCACAAGGGGTAGAGGTCATCTCTCCGTCCACCGAGCACCTCCTCCTGTGCGCCTCTGGAGAAAGGGATTGGCATGTCTTGAGCCCCGTGGTAGACAGCCAGCCAGCCTTTCTCTCTGCCCCGCATACAGCATAGGGTGGGAGGGGAGAGAAGAAATGTCCCCCTGCCTCTAACCTCTCCCCTTTGAACGCATACCCCATGAAGGGATCTACTTAGTCACATGTCTCTCCTCTACCCAGAATCCTTCTGTGGCTCCCCATTACCCTCACAATGACATGCACGCCCTTAGGTAAGTTAACCCTCATTATTGTGCTTCTCACCTCCAGGCCTAGCACATGCTGTTCCATCTGCTTGTATGACAAGCTGCTAGTCATCCTTTCAGAGTCAGCATCAACATCCTACCCTTTTTTCCTTCCTGTATCCCTTTTCCTCAAAGAAACTTGGCCCTTCTTCCCTCGTATTACATTGTATTCTGTGTACGCTTCCATTGCAACAATCACTCAATATTATTATTATTATTATTATTAAAGATTTTATTTATTTATTCATGAGAGACACAGAGAGAGAGGCAGAGACACAGGCAGAGGGAGAAGCAAGCTCCCTGTGGGGATCCTGATGCAGGACTCGATCCCAGGACCCCGGGATCATGCCCTGAGCCAAAGGCAGATGCTCCACCACTGAGCCACCCAGGCGCCGCAATCACTCAGTATTATAGTGTTCACTTGGAATCATAGCTATTAGAAGGCACATGTACTACGACTCTCGGTTGTAAGTGACACGGGGCCCACTGCAAACTGGCACAAATGAAATGGAATGATCAGCTCATATAACCTCACAGTTTCAGGCATGGCTGCATCCAGAGGCTCCAGTGCCAACACTGAGTCTGTCCTTCTGCTCTGAGTCTGGCTTCTCCTGCACTGGCCTCCTTCTCAAGAGGCCCCAGGGAAAGTGCCGGCTCATAATCTTTCAGGTTGAAGTTCGAGCTCAAGTTCAGAGTTGCTCTCTCCCGAATGCCAGTGAAGTCTTGAGTGCCAGGCCTGTTCCTCGGCCCTGCCTGAGCCCCCGACACTGAGCAGGTGCAGGGGTGATTGCCAGGAGGGGAGGCGGCTGGACAGGGAGAGGGAGGTTGGCTGTCCACCACAGGCCTCCAGACATGTTCCCTTCCTCCAGGCAGGACACGTGGCTTTTTCTCACCCTACTACCCTCACTGCCTACACTGGACCTGGCCCAAAGCAAGCAGCAGTCAGCATTCTATGGGTGAAGATACAAGTGGATGGAGAATTAGTGCTGCTCTGTGGTTGGGGAATGCCCATGGCCCTAGGAGCCAGGGGCTGGACAGTGGGTGGCCACACTTACTGGTCCCCAACCACACTCACAGTGCAGCACGGCTCTGTAGATTCCCGTAAAGACCCAGGAGGAGAAGGCCCTGTAGACCAGCCTATGGCAAGGGTGTTAAGGTGACCATAGAGGGTTGCTGCCCCCTTCATACACATCAGAGACCTTTCCACTCTGTTTCTGAGGAGCGGTGCAAATCACCAAGTATGGACCCAGAGAGATAGACAGGCACACACATGCACGTACACAGAACCTTCTAGCTGAGACAGGCAGGAGGGCTTCCCGGAAGGGGAAAGAGCAGTCTCCAACCCCACAGTGACCACCAACAGCCCTGTGGCCTTCCCCCAAACACTGCCATGCAGATCCCTGGTCTGTTCTGACTCAGCTCCTGAGCAGCACCTTTCTCACTGCCAGCCCTGGCACCTGCCCTGTGCTCACCCTGCCTGGTATCCTCAGCATCAGCACGGGGTTTCCCAGCTGGGGACCCTCAGACTCCTGAGGCAAACAGAGGGCCTCAGGAGAGCAATTTTGCTTTCATAACCCTATTTCTTTGAATGTGTATTGGTGGTGTGACTAGCCCATCAAGGACACGATGCAGAAAGTTGAGCTTTTTAAATAAAAACTATTTTTAGATTTGAGAAAAAAAGTAGCCAAATTAGTCAGAAAGGTGAGAAGTGGGAGGTGCTGTCAAGTTGGTTTAGGGGCTTACCGGATGCTCTCATTTCAGCTGGGGGCAAGGGGAGGTAGGTGTTAGCCTGGTCTTCAGACTCCAGTGCCCAGAGAACTTCTAGTTCTGTGAACTTCCCAGCAGCACAGAAGGCTCGAGACCAGTAACCACACTGGCTAACACTCTGGGCACGAGCAGGCTGTAGTAGGCCATGGTCTGACTGCTTTGCACCTGTAAACGTGTTTAGTCCTCACCTGAAGGTAGAGGGAGATGCCCTGTGAGCCTCCATGCATAGATGGGTCACCTGCCCAGAGTCGCACGGCTGGAGGCAGAGGTGGCTCCCAGCCTTGACCACGAGGCTATCTTGCCTGCTGAGAAGGTGTTTGGCCTTGTGAAGGGGAGCGAGAGGGGGCATAGCACCTATTAGGAGAGAGTGGGATCCCACATGCCGGGGCATACGCAGACCCATCAGCCCTGGCCTAAGGTCTGCGGCTGCCCTGCTTCGCCCCACTCAGGCCTCAGATCAGCCAGCACTTGGCTAATGGTGCATCTTGTTCATGGTCACACCCTCCGTCCCACTTGGGGCCCCTCGCAGGCTCATGAGTGGAGGCTCAGAAGGGCAGGGGCTGTTCCCAGCACCCTCGGCTCCTGCTGGTTCTCGCCCTTGGGGAAGCAGGACACAGAGTTCCAGCTCTACAGAAGCGGGCACACCAAGCAGTATCCGACTTCCACACCCCCTCACCCCCAGCAGTACTGCCTGGGAGATGCATCGGGAGCTTCTGCAGGGAGTGTCCTCCTGGCCACAGCCCCCTCGCTCCTCACGGGCCTTGGCCAGCTCCGTGGACCAGGGCCATCCTTGGCGAGCCTGGCACAGCAGTGGGAAAGCAGACCCTGATGCCAGTCCCGGGGCTTCCAGGGCTCCATATGGCCTGGACAAGCAGCCCGTCGGGGACCCCTGCTAAAGCTGTCCTGGGGCAGGGGCTGGGCTTTTCCCCTAGGACCGGAGACAGGGCACCTCGGTGGGATTCGGTGCACTGCAGGCAGGGTGTTTGCCTAGCTTCTGGGAGTCCACGCACATTCCCAGAGAGAATTGCTGTAGCTGCCTTCCTTTGCTGCCTGCATGGGAGGAGCGGGGACAGGCGGCGGCGGGGAAGGGGGTGGGTACAGGCTCCAGGACAACTGTGCACCAGCCTACCGGGCCCCTCCCAGCTCTGAGAGCCTTGGCCCATGACTGGGATCAGAAAAGCCTGTGATTTGGCAACTCAGCAAAGAAGAGTCTGCTTTAGAGTTTCCATCTGGGGAAAGAGAATTGCAGAAAGCGACAGGCCGTGTGATCCCCATTGTGTAAAGAAGGTTTAAAAACGTGGGCCAGCATTCCTGCCCTTTGTAGGCACCTACATGGATAGGAGCATGGTGTAGGAACCATTCACTTCAGGGTGAATTCAGTGTGTATGTGAGGAGAGAAGGGCTGGGGAAGAGATAGAAGCCCCCGAGTTGGGCTTCCTTCAGATCCAGAATGTCCTAATTCTTGGGGTAGCTGCTGGGTACAACAGAGTTCACTGCAGCTATTATTGTGCCTTTGGGTGTCGTGAAACTAAAATTTAAAAAATTTTGCAATTTAATATGATCCCATTTTCTAGGGTCCAAATAATTCTTTATACTGTTTATAGGCCTATAAAGGTAACTACATGCATAGCAAAAGTTCTGGAAGGATGTGCTCCAAACAGAGGACATCAGCTACCTCTGCAGAAGTGGGCAAGGGGAGTGGTCAGGGGACTTTCTTTGGTTCACAGAGAAGAGATCTTCAGGTTAGTTGTGCCATTCAGGTTTTGTTTCTTTAAAATGTGAAGCTCAATGGGCATCTGGGTGGCTCAGTCAGTTAAGCATCTGCCTTTGGCTCGGGTTATGATCCTGGGGTCCTGAGATCGAGCCCAGGGATCAAGCCCAGAGTTGGGCTCCCTGCTCAGTGGGGAGTCTGCTTCTCCCTCTGCCCCTTCCCCTGCTCATGCTGTCTCTCTCTCTCAAATAAGTAAATAAAAATCTTAAAAGTAAATTAAAAAAATAAAATGTAAAGCTTAACCTAAAAGGAAAAACAAATCCAGGATTTGAAAGATTTGT
The DNA here is from genome assembly GCF_011100685.1 of Canis lupus familiaris. Taxonomy (NCBI): domain Eukaryota; kingdom Metazoa; phylum Chordata; class Mammalia; order Carnivora; family Canidae; genus Canis; species Canis lupus. The sequence continues at coordinate 3,434,509 of NC_049241.1, read as the reverse complement.
GAGTCTGAGCTTTGAAGAGTCAGAATGTTGATGGGTTCTGTGTTTCCATGGTTAGAACCATTGCTGGCCTGAGGACAAGTTCTGGAGTTCCATCCACTCTGCCCCCATGGGAGAGGTTCAATCCCTGGGACTCCAGGGCTGCCAGCCTGGAAGGTGCTGTGACCTGTGGACTGTGTGCTCCAGCCCTTTCTGTCCAATCTGGTCCTTGCATGCTGGGGACACATGGGGGCACGTCGGCAGCAGGGTGCAGGAGCCAGACGCTCCCTGTGTGAATGTGTCTCTTGGCCTGCAGGTCGGGGACAGGAGTCTTGGATATGGACAGTTTCCTGGACAGCTCTCTCTCAACCACTTTCTCATCCTAGTCTGGGTTGCTTCCAGGGGTCCATGGTTAAAAGGTGGTGTGGGGGCTGTGGGCATTTCCAGAGGGACCTGGAGAGTGAGTGGCTGCTGCTGTCCCAACACCAGTTCCTGCTAGGCGTCAGCTCCATGATTTCTAGAGACTCCCTGATGCCTGACCCACCACCATCAGAAATCAAAACAGCCCAGGTGTCCTGTAAACACTTGTCTACACTCTTGGCATTTGTTTCTGAATGCTGGGGTCTTCACCATTTGCCCTACTTTGAAATAACAACATAACAGAAGAAAGAGACATGTAAATTTATAAGGAGGAAGTGCCAAAGAGCAATGAATATACAGACGGATGTCATGACCCCCACCACCACCCCCTGACCCAGGAGGTTCAGTGGACCAGAAAACCCAGGAAAAAGGGATGATGATGCTGGCTCTGCAATCAGGGGCTGTGCTCTGAGCCTCAGTTTCTTCTTCTGGAAAATAGATGTGATAAAATGATCCTCACTTTGAGGATATTGTGAGGGGACTTGCTAGGGCCCAGGATTGGGAGTCACAGAGATACAGAGATGTGGCTTTTGAGTGGGCTCTGCTGCTGTGGAGAGGTGAGACCTCTCTGTGTGGGAGCGGTAATCAACTGACTTTGGAAGGTGCCTCTGAGTATTCACTAAACATCAGATCTGATAAAAGGATCCTTGTGAAGCCCTCAGGGTTGTAGTTGTTGTTAAGTTTGCATTGTCATTAAAATCTTGTGCATCTCCAGTTCGGAGAGAGGTGCTGGAGAGAGATCCCCCAGCAGGATCTGTAACATGTTAAGCTCACAGAATGTGAGTTACATTCATGACTACATTCTTCTCAGGGAGGGAAGTCCACGTGTAGAAAGATTGGTCATTCAAAGATTTGCTTCCAGAGGGTGAATCGGGAAGCATCGTGTAGTGCTGATGCCATATACCACACTCACTCAGATGCTCAGCTCTAGTACTGCTCCACACTGGACATGGAGCCAGAAGAACTGGGTTCTAGTCCCACCTCTGCCACTCAGTGCTGTGCAACTTCAGGCAAGTCACTCACCATCTCTGAGCTCCATGTTGTCCACTGTCAGGCAAGGAATAAAACTCAAGGTTGCAGCATCCCTCCTTCCCCTACATTCAGTGGGTCTGAGAGTCTAGAGAGAATAGGAAAAAGGGAATGGCCCTCTGCCAACCAGAGGCGGGGCATTCATACCTATTCCCTCATGTAATCTTCCCAACGAGGAAGTTTTGCAGGTGCTTAAGAGCCAGGATTCTGAATTTAAAAAATTTAAAAAAAAGGGGAGGGGGGGGGCAGCCTGGTGGCTCAGTGGTTTAGCGCCGCCTGCAGCCCAGGGCCTGATCCTGGAGACCTGGGATTGAGTCCCATGTCATGCTCCCTGCGTGGAGCCTGCTTCTCCCTCTGCCTGTGTCTCTGCCTCTCTCTGTGTGTCTCTCATGAATAAATAAATAAATAAAATTAAAAAACAAAAAGAGCCAGGATTCTGGAGCCAGACATCCCTGGAATACCACTCACCAGCTATGTGACTCTGGGCCAGCTGCTAAACCTCTGGCCTTAATTTTCTTCCCTTAAAATAGGATGAAAAGGAAAATAAAATAATATAAAGTGATAACTGAGGTTTTCATAAGGATTATAATGAACATAAAAATTCTAAATGTGTATATATCTGAGATAGTGAACCTGGGGGGGAGAGGATGGATGTGGACCTTCTCACTTTTACCTCCTCGCGGCTCAGCCACTCCAGCCACCCTGGCCTCAATGTTACTCAAATACACTCTGCTCATTTCTGCCTCAGGACCTTGACACTAGCTCTTCCTTCTGCCTGGAATGCTGCTTCCTTAGATTTTCCATTATTCAGGTCTCAGCCCACATGTGCCTTCTGGGAGAGGCGTTCCCTGACCACCCCCTCTGATGTAGATGGCTTCCTCCTTACCTCTCACTATCTGCCTCCTTTCCACGTCTTCTGCTTTGCTTTTTGTCCTCATCCTTACCATGTAAAAGTATATATTGGACTCCATGCTGACTTCCTATCTCCCTCTTAGGATGTAAATACTACGACAGCATTGCCTTCTTCATCCGTGAGTTGCCAGGGCACACGCAGTGCCTGGCACAGGGCAGGTGGTCAGGGGTGTTCGTTGAACGGATGAGTGAGTGAGTGAGTGAGTGAGTGGGCACCACAGCTAGACCAGAAATTCTCCCTGGCTCCAGGACATGGCCAGCACAGGTGATAACAGCTGTGCACCCCTGCAGCTGCTGTGTGTGACCAGCCCTCTTGGAACGCTGTGATCTGGCCATTATGATCCCATTTTACAGTAGCATAAATCGAGGCTCCCGGAAGGCAAGCGGCTGGCCAAGGCCCCCAGGCCCTTCGGCGGCAGCGCCAGCCTGTGCATTCCGCGCTGGCCTGCCTCTGTGCCAAGGCAGAGAAGCCACCCTGGAAAGCAGCGTCCTCGCAGGCTCCGGGCAGCGCGTGCACTTTAGCAACAGGATTTCCAGGTTTCCGGCGCCGGCCAGGACCGGGCGGGAGGCCGGGAGGCCGGGAGGCCTCGCACCGCGCCGCGCTCTCCGCGGGCGGGTGACTTTGCGGCGAGGGCCGCCGGCGGCCGCCCTGATGCTGCGGTTGCCATGGCGACGAGCGCCGCGGCGATTGGTCCAGCGCGGCCGCACTACGCTGCTCCTTGGGCGCCGGGGGAGGGCGGAGGGGGAGGCTCGCGAGCGCCCGCCCCTCCTCCCTCCTCCGGATGCTGCGAGAGCGGAGCGAGCTCAGCTGCCCAGGCCCCCTCCTCCCCGCGCTCAGCCACCCCGGATGTGCGGGAGCGAGGGAGCCCGAGGTGGTCCCCGGTAGCTGCGAGGCCGACGCCCCCGCCCCCCCCGGCGACCATGGTGACCCGACCGCTTCGCAGGCTCCCGGGCGCGGTGTGAGCCCTGCGGTGCCCGGGCCCCTCGGAGCCCGCGGCCGCCGCCCCCTGCTGCCGCCCCAGGCTGGGCGGGGGAGCCGGCCGCCCCCGGGAATGTGACTCGGCCCGCGATTTAATTTTATTCCCTTCCACTTCTCGCCTGAGCACCCTGCGCCTCCTCTCCGCACGCTGAGCCTTCCCACCTGGAGGGAGAGAGAAGGGGAGGCGGCCCCAGGCAGGATGGCTTGCAGAAGACGCTGCTTGTGAGTATAGGTGGCAGGTTGATGCCTGACAGTGGGGGCCAGAGGTCGGAGGGGGCTCGGCTGAGCCCGCAGCTGGAGGGGGGAGGGGAGGGGGAGGGGCGGGCTGCCAGGCAGTTGGCTTGCAGGGAGAGCTGGCCACTGGGCAGAGGTGTCAGCCGAGGTATTTGGTGGTGGTGACGGAGAGAAAAAGGCTGTTAGTCAGCAGGTCTCCATCGGGCCGTGAAATTCCTTTTCTCTGAGGGCAGGTAACCCCCCAAATCCATACACAGCATCTTCAACGCCACTGCTTCCATTTTGGCTTTTGGTCTAGCCCTCAGCATGTCTATTTGGAAGAAGCCTCTTGTGCCCAGCTCATTCGTGGCCAGCATTTCAGCCATGCCCGATGGAAGGCTGGCCGGAAGATTGGGGTGGGGACAGGATGCTGTGTCCTCCACGGACAGGTGAAGGCCCAGCCCGCCGTCTTGAACAGGGGCCCTGGTGTCCTCCTGGGCCACGCAGGTGTTCTGTGGGCCGGCGGCAGAGCACCTGTCTGCTGGGCCTCCAGCCAGCGGCAGAAGCTGTTAAACTCTGCACGGGGTGGTGACATCACGGGTCCGGGTATTTATGGAAACCGAAGCCCGTGCCTCATTAAGCTAGGCTTCCCAGGGGCCATTGGATTAGAATGTTGGCTTCCCTCGAAGCTCTCTGAGGCTCTGCACTGTGCTGTTACAGGGCAAGCGACCTCTGGCCCCGCAGGATCCGTCCTCTGGGACTTGAAGCTATAGGGGTGAGACCCGGCTCCACATTTCCACCTGTCATGGCCAGGCTGCCCAGGGCCTCAGCCATGCACGGCTGTTCAGAGGCCTCGGACCTTGTACAGCTAGAGAACAGAGTTGGATCCTCTTGGACTGGGCTCAGTCCCCAGAACTAGAAAGAGAGGCCTGGAACATTGTGTAAGGGGACATCTTAGGGGCCACTCGGAGGCCTCAGAACACTCTACCATAAGGACCTATGGAGCTCCTCATTAGGCAGCACCTGCGGGGGGTGACGGGGGTGGGGGGAGGTGATGAAGGTGGCCTGTGTCTATGGTTTGCTGTGTTGTTCGTTTGCTTTTTTTAGTGGAGAAGCCCACAGGTTGGTTTGTTGATGTGAGCAGAACACCCCAGCATTCTCACTCCCTGTGACAAGGCCCCAGCTGTATTTTTGGAAACAAATAGTAAATCCTTTCCCGGCATGGCACATCCGCCACTGTTGCTGGGAACAGGTCCTCCTGAGCAGTCTTCTTCTTGCCACACCTTTGCCCGTGCCCGGGAGTTCATCAAGCCTATCTGGTTGTGGTTTTGCCAGGCATGCAGTCGCTACACAGATTCCACTCATCATCTCAATACTGGTGCAGCCTCATTCGGTCTGTCCAGAGCCCTGGAATCTGCACTTTAATGCATAGACCCTGGCAGGGTTGTCCCTAGACTAAGTCTGTCCCGCCACTTGCCTGGGAGAGGGCCTGAGCCAGTGCAAAGGGAAGGCCTCCTGAGGGAGCTCCGTACCCCCGGCCTCTCATGTGTGTGGGTCTTTTTACCCTTCGCCAGCTCTCAGGCTCCCAAGGTCTGGTACCATGACATCCAGGCCGTTCCCCCACATATTGCCACCAAATCTATGGGTACGGCAGAGGCTGGGAGGGGGTGACTGGAGGGGAGCCATTGCCCCATTGTTTCTGTGTCAAGATCTGAGCCCCAGAGCAGGCCTGCCTGATTAGGCCGCACAGTGGGCCCTCAGGGTGTGTTTGCTCCCTACTTCACCCTCACCCAGAACCTCGACCCTCCTAGCCCCTGCTGATCAACCTCTGTTCCCAAGGCTTTCAATGTTTTTTGAGCAGGAGCAGGGATGGGGAGCTAAGTATCTCTAGCTCTTTAACTTTCAGGGCAGCTGGAAACTCAAACACGGTAGCATATTGCCGACATGCTGCTGCACTGTTTCGCCTCAGAGCCTCCTCTGCCTTGTTGACCCGTTGGCTCGCACCCACTGCTGTAAAATGGGGGATTGTTGATGTCATCCTACAGAAGAGGAAACTGAGGCTCGGGGAGGATAAGAGCTGGGCTGAAGTCACATGGCTGCTTCCTGCTGTACACTGAGCACCCCCACTGCCTGCCCCCCGCCCCCATACACCACATGCCAGACCTGACACACTTGCTCAGGGTCCACGTGCATGGCAGGATCAGGGTGTACCCTGGCCTCCATTCTCTTGTCCTCCACTCTCTGGGTCCCAGGGAGTGGGCCCTAAGAGAGGGTTATGGACTTCAGGCTCTGGCGGAGAGTGGATACCCACCGGCCTGGTGGCTCAGTCACGCCGTGGTGTAGTGAACAGAATAAAGGCTGACAAGGAAAACGAGAGATTTATTAGCCAAATGGGGGGAAAGCATGAGGCCTCCAAGAATCGGCTCCTTAATCAAATTTGCTAACAACTGAGGTCATTACTGTACTGACAGTTTAATTAATGGTGTCTTAATTAAAGTCAGCCCCCTTCAGACTGTAACTACACTTAGCATGGTAACTGCCGTCTTATGGGCATGTCACATCCTGCTGCTTGAACACGGGAAGTTGGACTCGGGGCAGACATTGAAGTGTGCAGAGTGCGAAATTCAGAGTTGCTGGGGGGGTGTGCTAGGGGGCTGGAATGGGGCAGTCTCCTGCTCGTTCATTCATTCTTTCATTTGCTCATTCATTCACTCACTCTGGTTGGAACTTCCGTGGCCCCTCTGTCCTTTCCTTCAAGGTTTTGCTCCAACCACCAAATCTAGCTCACAGATGCCACCTGACATTCCCCTGCCCTTTCCCTGGCCAGCACAGTCTCCATCTGCCCACTGCTCTGTTCCCTTGTTGCTTGCTTGGTTCATCTTCACCTCTAGGATGCCAGCCATGTCAGGGCAGAGAGATTGGCAGTGTGTTAGCTGCTGTTGCCTCTAGCATCTAGGAAAGCACGGGCATATAATAATTGCTCAGTAAATCTCAAATGAGTGAATGGATGATGGATTTTCGCCGGGCACTGCCCGAAGCAATAAAACACATTGCTGAGTAAGAAATAGTTTCTGCCTTCTGGGAGCCTGCTGGCCAGTGAGAAAAATAAATATGAACAAACAGTGTCCGTGCAGAGTGCCAAGGGCCTGGGTGGGAAGATAACCTGGAGACAGGGAGGGTGACCACATCCCACAGTAGGCAGATGGGATGAGTAGGAGGGGACACCCCAGGTATGCAAATATTAGGCCATGATTGCAGGCATTTTGCTGGCATTAGCTCATTTGACCTTCACAGTAACCCTGGGAGGTGGGGCTGTTATTATCCTTGCTATACTGGCAATGCCACTGAGTCACCAAATAACACCAATAACACCCACACAACACCCAGTGACAGAGTAGAGTGGGACTTGAAGCCGGACCCCAAATCCCAGCTCTAGTGCTCTGTTCTACTGAAAGTAATTTCATCTGCCCTGAGCCCCAAGTGTGAGGGAGGAGACGGTGACAGATGACATTGACAATGTGGGCAGGACCCAGGGCAAGAGTCATCCAGAGTACCAGGAGGGGGCTCTCTCTGCAGGCACTGGGTCATGGGGAGCCACAGAGAGTTCTGATCAGGGGTGGGGGCCATGGTTACGTCTCTGGACTTGGGGGGGGGGTGTTGGGGGAGAGGCTGGACAGAGCCCTCAACTGTCCTTTCCCCGTGCCCTTAGCAGGGCACACATATCCCCAGAGAACTGTGACATCACTTAGGGTGTCGGGTCCCCTCACACCTCCACACCCCATTTGGACCATCAGGAAAACTGCAAGGGGGCAGGAACTTGCTGTCTGAAGGCTGGGTGAGGAATGTGGCTTACTCCCTGTGGGTCTGCTAATAGCAGGGGGCCGCCCGGGAGCCAGGAGGGGAGCCAGAGAACGCCCCTAGGTCGTGGTCAAACAGATTTTGCTGTGGCCAATGGGGACCTAGAGGCATTGTTGTTGGGTGCTGACTAAGCACCCAGCAGGCTCATTCCAGGCCCCACTTTCCCTTGTGTGCCTCACCTCGCCTACTCATGGGCCCCTGCTGCCTCTCCCTCTGCCTCACACTCACCCCTGCCCTGACGTCTCTCCCAGGGTCTCACAGAGCAAAAGAAGGACAATCCACTCTAGCTCTGCCCCCACTTTGCTTTGTGATCCCAGGCAGGCCTCCTGTCCTTACGGGGCCAGCGATGTCCTCTGGAAGTAGAGAGACAGGGTCAGCTCTTGCTTGTTCTCAGCTATGCTGGCACAGGCTGGAGGCTGGGTGAAGAGGGGCCAGCATTTCACACATTCTGGCTCTTTCACACACACCCAGTTCTGTCCGTCGCACGTGGTCACTGTGGGGCCACTGTCCACGCACGGATTCATTCACTCAACCCAGTTTGTGTGCCAGGCCCAGTGGAGCAGTTACTATAAACAGCAGCAGTGTAGAGCAGCAAATTCCAAAGGCCACAGAGGCCTGAGCCACCGAGAGATTGAGGGAAGAGAAGAGAGGGGATGGCCCTGAGGAGCAGTGGGGTGGCTCTGCTCACCCCCCGCCTCGTCTGGCTCCATGGCCCCCCGTACCTGCTGCTTCTCCTGAGCCACCCCTGCTGCATGCCACTCCTACCCGGTGCTCTCAGGGGAGCTAACTTCACTCCTGCTGCTCCCTCCTTCGAGGAAGGCTCTCTCTCCCCCTCACCTCCGACACCAGGGTCCAGCTCCCCCAGGCAAACTGGCCCCCCCACTGCTGAGCACAGTCCTCCCCTTTGCTGCCGCACAGGTCCCTCTCTGGTCACCAACTACTGCCTCTCAGTTCCCCCCGGCAGACTGGGGGCTTCCCAGGCACGGCCCTGCCTCTGTTGCTCAGCGCGTCCCCACAGGCCCCGGCCTGACAAAGCACCAATCGATAAGCTTTTTTAAAAAGTTGTGGTAAAATACACATAACATAAAATGTACCATTTTCACCATTTTTAAGTGTGCACTTTGGTGGCATGGAATATACCACGCTGTCGTGCGACCGTCACCACCACCCATCTCCAGGGCTTTCTCACCTTCCCAAACTGAAACCCTGTCCCCATGGAACCCTAACTCCCCTCCCTCCTCACCCCAGCCCACCCTCCCTCTACTTTCCATCTCCAGGAATGTGACCTCTCCAGGGACCTCCTGTGAGTGGGATCATGAGGTGTTGGTCCTTTGGTGACTGACTCCTTTCCCTGAGCATCATGTCCTCGAGGTTCATCCCTGCTGTGACCTGTGTCAGAATTTCCTCCCTTTTTAGGGCTGAATAATATTCCACTATATGGATAGACTGCATCTTCTTTATGAATTCATCCATCAGTGGGCACTTGAGTGGTTTCCACCTTTAGCTATTGTGAGTAACACGGCCGTGAACAGGTGCGTGTTAACATCTCTCCAAGACCCTGCTTTTGATTCTCTTGGGTATATACCCAGAAATGGAAACACTGGTGTGGAAAATGAATGGTAATTCTATACTTAATTTTTTGAGGAACCATGACACCGTTTTCCACAGTGGCTGCACCATTTTACACTCCTGCCAGCAGTGCACAAGTATTCCTGTTTCTGCACATCCTCACCAATACTTGCCATTTTATGTTTTGGATTTTTTTATAATAGCCATCCTCATGGTGCAACATGGTCTCTCACTGGGGTTTCAATTCACCCTTTCTTTGATGAAGCCTGAGTGATGCAGCCTCCCCACCTCTTGACGAATCGCTTAGCCCCAGGGACCCCCGGGAGATTACGGAGCTCTAGGTACCCCCACCCAGAACCCAGTCCTCCAGGACATAGGCAGCCCAGGGGGGCTGGACCCTTTGGAAGGTGACTGGCACACAGTAAGTGCTCAAAAATGTTTAAGCACACAAGCAATATCTGCTTCAATGCACTTTTTTGTGATTATTCTTATAACTGAGAGAGAATTCATTCCTCTACATGGCACAAAGATGTCTATATATAGCGCAAAGCCAGACCCCTCCCTCCTTGTCCCTCATACCCAGAGGCCACTGCTGTGTTCACTTTCTTCAGGTCCTTCAGAGAAGTTCTGCATATTTACAGATATGTATGTGCTTTACTATTGAAGTGCCTCAGCTGCCAAGCCAGTTACACAAAGCAAGTTAGTTTTTGGTTACTGCTTGGCAGTTCTGGATTTGAGCCAATTAAAAGCTCAGTTTGGGGGACGCTTGGGTGGCTCAGTCAGTTAAGCATCCAACTCTTGGTTTCAGCTCAGGTCATGATCTCGGGGTTATGGGATCGAGCCCCACATCAGCTTGGGATGCTCTCTCTCCCTCTGTCTCTGCCCCTCCCCCAGCTCATGCTCTCTCTAAATAAATAAATAATAAAATCTCACCCCCAAAACCTCAGTTTGGGGGACATGGTGACCAACTATACCTTCTAGGTGGGAAGCCCTGACCCACCAGGCATCAAGAGGGCCAGTTTCTCATAGCTTTGCCATCGTCACCTTGGCTGACTGTCCACGTCCGCCCTTTTGAGCACACTCATTAGCACCTGTCCAGCACTGGGCCTGGGCGAGAGCATGGGGGAGCAGCAGCCCCTGCCCTTGGAGAGACAGATGCAGGTGGAGCTGCCAGCGTGGGGGTGGAGAGTCAAGGCCAGGGGCTTTCAGCAGGGCCACACTGCCTCCTTGGGGCCGTTGGAGATGCTGGCAGGCATTCTGGGGGACTCCGGGAAGGCGTCTGGTTGGCAGGGGCCGGAGGTGCTAGCGCCTGATAGTGTGTGGGGCGGGCCTACGCAGCCAAGAACCTGCGCAAATGTCTAACAGCATATTCATGGGAGTAAAAATCCATGTTAACTGAGCCTGGGCCCTCCCTCTCTTCGATATCCAAATCACAAAATGCGTTTCATATGATTTTAACATACGTCGAGTTTTCCAAGAACACAACTGCTCTTCTCACAGTCGAGGGAAGATCAGACTTCGGTATGTCCAGAGCTCTGCCAAGAGCTGTCACCTTTCAAAGGATCACTTCACTGAGGGCAGCACCCCTCGTGGCATGGGCCTGCCAGCAACCCCCTGTATCGTTCAGGGCTGGAGCCACTGCCATCTAGAGAGACAGACGACTGATGTCCTCATTTTGCCCTGTGGGACAGCCAGACCCACCACTACCATGCCTGGTCCCCTATCACTCCCTTGTGGGTTCCTGTCCTTCTTTTCTCTCTGGATTGTTACATCGAGAGCATTCTGTTGACTTTTGTTGTAAAATATGCATAGATAGATGTTATTTATAAGCTTCATCTCATAACAGAGAGGGGGTAGCCCATGGTGAAGGTTATAAAGGATGGGACGTTGGACCAGGGAGCCTTGTAATGGGACTATTGCGTGTCTTAACCATGGGGGTGGGTATATGAGCCTGTACATCTGATGGAAGTACATGGAACTAACCACACATGCACACACATGCTCACACATTATGCAGACGTTGCATGCCCACACGTGGATGTGAGTAGGAGTCGAACGAGAAATCTAGGATACGGGACGGTACCATGTCAGTATGGGTGGGGATAATGTCCTGCGCTTTTGTAAGATGTTACCATGAAGAAAATGGGGTAAAATGTAAACAGGCTCTCTCTATATTATTTTGAACAAGTGAATCTACAATGGTCTCAGAATAAAAAGTTTAATTTTAAGAAAAGGCTGAAGATACGTGTTGGAGGAGGGCTAGACCCTTGGTGACCATGGGACATGGCAACCCCCTCAGTCTCAGAAGCCTCCATGGTCACCAACCTCTGCTGCCCTCCCTGCCCTGACAGGTGAGACCCCTTAACCCCTTTCTCCCCAGGCTGAACCCAACCAGGGGCACTGGGACCAACTTCTTTCCCTCCCAGAAAGATGACATAAGCCCCTTTTGCTGCCAGCTGGGGCCTGATCAGCCCTGGCATGAAGTTTGAGACTCTGGAGCTCTCCCCAGACACTTTCACTCTTCCCTAAGGCTCCCTGATCCCGAAGCCCATGCCCAGCCCCACCTGCCGTCTCCCCTGTGCCCTCCGACCATCCACTCCCTCCCGCCCAGCCTCTGCCCAGTGCCACCTCCACGAGTCATGGTACAGCCACTTCCTCCTTCCCTGCCCCCTGTCCCTGTTCTCTGCCACCCACCCAGAAGCAGGGAGCTGGGACGGACACAGATCAAACATGGTTTCAAATACCATCTACAGACAAAAATGTAACCCAGCCAACTACAACGAGAAGGTTAAGGGAAGCAAGTGTTTTTGAGGAGTCTGTCGTCCTGCAAATTGACTTTTCAGTGAATGGGCTTTTGGCAGATTGACTCGTCACAGGTTGAGGGAGAGCCGGGCCGAGGCCGGTGAGGTGAGGCTGGGGGCGGTGGCTCCGAAGCCAGACCCACTGTGGTGTCAGCTCAGGACCCAACCCACCTGGGACCTTGGGGACCAGGCTCACCGGACAGACCTGACTGACAGACACTGGCCTCCCCTCTTTCGTTTCCCTGATCTGGTGATGAGCTGGGCATACGAGGTTACGAGGTCTGGGCTGGGGACACCCCGTGTCTCCGCCCATCAGTTCACACCTGACCTTGTTGGACGCTGGCACACTGGCCTGTCCTCGGAGGGACAGATCACCCAACTGTGACAGGGTCCCACCGGAGCAGCTTCCAAGCTCCGCGGGCGGCAAATCTGAGCATGGCTAATTGCAAGATGTTTTATTGGCTCCAACAGTTTCATTCCTCGTGAAGACAGCCCCGGCATCTGTTTGGAATGGCTAATAAGGGAAGTGATGCATTTTTAATCACCACAGCCCTCACTGCAATTCACAGCCTGCCTCTTGCAACGCTTGCTGGGCCCTGAGATAACGCAGAGAGCCCTCCTCACGTTTGCTCTCATTATAAATAAGAGCGGAGCACCCGGCTTCACCCAGATGTCACCCAGAGGGCTGTAGGCACCTTCCCGGTTCCTCGGTCTCCCAGCCTGGGTCAGCCCCAGGCCCTGACCATCTCCAGAGCTGCTGGGTGATCTGGCTGCTTTGGAGGAGCTCCCGGAGACCAGGTGGGCCCGGCAGAGCCAAGGGGCCAACATATTGGGGTTCTCAAGGCCTTTCCAATATGGCCACTGCCAGGGTTGCGGCTCCAGAGGAACCCTTCACCTGCCACCGCCTGATGGCAGTGTGACTGGGGGCAGAAAGCTTAACTTCTCTGAACCTCAGTTTCCTTTCCTGTAAAATGGAGCCAGTAATTCCAGCTTTGCAGGGTGGCCGTCAGGATTCAGCTAAGAGGTAAATAAGCTCATGGTACCTCTGTAACCTAAGATACTATTCTTGTCCCTTTCCTCCCCTGGATTCTCACCGCACAGGGATAGGCTTTGGGACACCCCAGGACTTAAGAAACATGAACATCTGGGAAGGGGAAGGAAGCCAGGCTGGAGCTGGGGAGTGCGTGAATCTAGGAGCCTTTGGGTCTCAAAGGACAAGAAGAGATGTTGGACATCTAGGGTTACTATCCGTGCAGAGCCCAGGGGGTGTGGTTCAATCTGGGGCTCCAACACTCCGGTCACCATATCCTGCTTGCCTTCCCCTGGGGTCATGTCCCCTGTGGGGGCTCTGGCCTCCCGTCTCACTGGTCAGCTCTGCAGGCTCATGGCCCTTCCTGAAACCCTCTCCACGGCCCAGGGGAGGCCCTGTGCCGACTAGCCAGCCTCTGTCCCTTGGCAGCCTCTGCAGCTGGGTGGACAGGGTCAGCCCCACCTGGACCACAGCACTGGGCGTGTGAGAGGGGGATTCACAGTTGTGTGTTTGGCGGGGAGGGGCAGTAAACTGAGGCCACAGACAGCCCACTGAGTACGTTTGGAGTCAGAGGGCAACGTAGGCCAAGCTGGCGGCCTCAGCTCAGGAGTGGGCAAATGCACAGAGCTCCTGAAGCCACAGCGAGGCACCGGGGAGGCAGGCCTTCACCCAGGCAGCTGGCTGTGGCCTCAGCGTAGAGCCTGGCGTCACTGACCTGAGTCCAGGGACTGTGCGCCTGGAAAGACAGGGTTTACAGCTGGGTGTATCTGCATGAATCTCCAGGGCCCCCCACCCCCACCCCACCCGATGCTCAGGACAAGCTGACCTTCCACCTCCCTCTTTCTTAGCCAACTGGGGCCTAGAAACAAAAACCATTTTTCTTACCATTTGGTCTTTCCTCTTTTCCCAGTAGTATATATTAAACAACAACAACAAAATTTTTAAAGCTGCCTAGGGCATTGTGTGTTTCCAAAAAAAGCATCTGTTTCAGAAGGACCTCACGTCTTTTTTACCAGCACCTCAAGCGGGGAAATCCTGTCTGTGCTTTGAGTCCCGGGGGAGGAGCAGCATAGAAGAGAGGCAGAGCAAGGGCTCTGGGGGCAGGTAGGCTGAGGCCAGGGTGAGGATTCACAGGGAGGACTACAGACAGCACACAGGGGTTCTCAGGCGACAGCAATTGTTGAGCAAGGGTGAGGGCCTCGGCTGGCCTGGGATTCAGCAACTGGAATGAACAGCACCATACGATTGTCTACAGCACTTCCCAGTTTATAGAGCACTCACTAGGAGGTTCCTGTGAGGCTCAGAACCACCCCGGAGGCAGAGCAGGGCTTGGAGGCCCTTCCTTGGAAGAGGAGCTTGAGACTCCAGGAGGCGCATAGCTCATCTCAAGGTCCTGGTGGGCTAGAGGGGTGGTCCAGGTCTGGGTCCTGGGCTCAGCTGCTGTGTTCCCTAGATCAAGCCTGGGTTCTCTGGGTGCCCTGCCTCCTGTTCTCAGGGCTACTGCTTCCTCTTGGAGCCTGGGGGTGAGGATCTGCCAACCCCAGAACCCCACGGGCAGAGCGGCTATTGCTCTGACACGCAAGGCACCCTCCCCTCCAGCAGCCTTCCCTTGCCTCCATCCTGTCCTTACTCCTCAGACATGCCCTGAGCCTGTCATCAGGCCTCAGGTGTCCCTGCCCGGCAGCCCCAGGTCTAAATGGGGACATGAGCCCCGAGAGGGCAGGGCTCTTCCCAGGGTCACTCAGCTCATCAGTGGAAAGCCAGGGTGTGACTCGGCTTGGGGACAGCAGGACTGCTCACCCCCTCTCCTAGGACCACATCTGTCTCACTGACATCGCCTGCATATCAGATCATAAGACCTCCAGTCCAGGCCCTGCTCCGTCCCTCCAGCCACACCCCGCACCTTTCTGTGCTCTGTCACTATCTCTGTACAGACTGAGGGGCCAGACACCCTGGGGTGCTGTGCCAAGGAGGTGGCCCTTGACCTAGGCCTTCGTGACAGGCCGGAGCCTGGTGCAGAGCAGCCCTGTGTTGGTCAGGTAGGGGAAGGACATCCTACACTGTCTCCCTCAGCCTGAAGTTTGTTTTCTGTTTCTCTTTCTTTCATCCAGAAAGCACTGTCCAAAGGGCATCCCCATGCCAGGCCTGGGCTGGATGGGGCGGGCATGATGAGAAAGGCCAGAGGGGGTCTAGTGGGGAGGCCAAGGGGTTGACAGAGCAGAGGGCCCACTGAGGGTCAGCCTGAAGCTGGGGGGCAGGGAGGAAGAGAGAGGCATCAAAGATGTCACAGACTACTGTCCGCAGGGGTCGGGCTTGGGGTCTGGGTGGGTGGCAGTGCTGTCACCAAGATGGGCCTCCAGTATAGGGGCTGCTGATACAGAGATGCCTGTGGGGCAGCCAGGAGGCGCCGGGGGAGCACCCAGCTGGCTATTCTGTAGGCTGGATGTGGGGGGGGGGAGTCAGGGGCTGGGACAGACTGCCACTCTCACCTGCCCCTCCATCCACCCACTCGGCTCTGCGCCCCAGGGCTCAGCCCTGCCCAGCTGGCCAAGGACAGACTCCACCTGCTGCTCCTGCAGCCACCAGCCCGCCCCGTAGGCCAAGGACACCCAAGGCTTCGGCCTCGGCTACAGCCATCTGCCCAGAGAGTGCTCTGGGTCCGGAGCAGAGACCAGACGTGTGGGGAACAGAGCATGCTGAGATGGCTTCCTGCTGCCCGCCTGGAAATAGGAAATAGGCGGAAATAGGCGCCACCACACTGTGGCCTTCCCGCTGAGCTCCTTTCCTCTCCAGCTCCTCCCTCTGGTGAATGAAGGGTAGAGGTTAGGGCTCCCCTTATATCCAGAGACCACCACTCCCTTGGATCCAAGGGCTGGGAGTGCCCAAGAGCTCTGCCTGCAGACCCAGCTCCCTAAGGCTTCAGGGCCCTCTGCAGCCCTTGAGAAACTGTCCCCCATACAGAGCTGGGGTCTGTCTCCCGCTGCTGTGGGCTGGAGCCCCTTGTCAGCTGTGCAGACCTGACCCTTTCTCTCCCTTCTACCCCACCCACTCTCCAGTCTAGTGGGCCCTGAAGTCAAGAACAGCACCCCACTGCCTATTCTTCCCGCGTGATTGGGACCAAGCCCCTTCCCCTCTCTGCACCTAGCTGGCTGTTCTGCAAGATGGGGGTGATAATAGTACCCGCCCCCGGGGCGTTTGGAAGGACAGAAGCCACATGCCCAGTGCCCGGCACTCAGAGGGCACTCAGGCACTCGACACACAGTGGCTCCATTGTTAACTGGCAACTCTGAGCCTCGGTTTCCCCATGAGTTTACAATGAAACACCTAGCCCAGGGCCTGGCTTGTGGTAGGTTCTGGAAGTGTTCTTTGTTGTTTTTAACTTTCATATAACTGAAACAAATCAACGCACCCCATTTGCAGGAAGGAGTGGCAAAGCTACATGAAAAGAGCTTGCAGGTAGAATCTGAGCTGTTCATCACCCTATGTCCTGGTTCCCTGCTTTTGTTGAAGGGAGCCTGGAGGCAGAGTTTCCAGGGCACAAAGCTGCAAGTAGCAGGGTCACATCCCAGCTGACTTGCTCGCCATGTGACCCCGTGCTTGGTGCCCTGAGACCCCCTCTGCCCAGGGTACTCCCAGCTGCTGGCTGGGAAGGTCTTCATACTTGCACATATGCAGTCGTGTGTGTGTGTGTGTGTGTGTGTGTGCACATGCACATGATTGTGTGATGGTAAGAGTGTAGGTCTGAGAGTGTGTCTGTGAACTGGGGTGCTGTTCAGTGGGCCCCATGTCAGGCAAGGAAAGGGACACAGTGCCCACTGAGATCCCTGGCTTGGGGCCTACACTGCATCCAGGAGGCGTGTGGTGTGCCCACCCCACTGCTCCAGGGCCAGGGGCATGGGTCGGGGAGGACCCCCCAGCATGCCCCTGCCACGGCGGAGTTTCACCCTTCACCCCTATACCTGGAGACCTGCCCCCTTCCCTTCGCTCAGTCTGCAGTCTGAGGTGGCTTGGGGAGGGACTCCTCAGCTCCAGAAAGTACCATCAGGGGAGGAGCAGGGGCGGTATATCCAGGATAAGACCCCTGTGTGAGGCACAAGTACACATGGAATACCCACAGCTCTGCTCGCACGTGTCTGTGCATGTTCGCATAAAGACATTCCATGAGGATGCCCGAGAAACTGACTGACGATGGGGACTCCCCGGGGGGCAAGGGGGAGCCTTGGTGGATGTGCAGCAGTGCAGTGGGGGGGGGAGACTTTAAACTTGATATCTTTTCTATTTATGTTTGAACCATGAGAATGTATTGATTATGTAAAGGTTAAATTTTTTAAATGTGTAAGTTGCTGAATTTGGGGTGAATTGGCTTATTTTCCGGATATCCAAGGTTCCTCCCCAACCTCCACAGCCCACCTCCAGCCCTGCAAGAGAAAGACACCCTCGGGGAACATGTGGCTCAGCAAATCTTCCACCCTCAGGTGGGGCGGGGCCAGAAAGTTCCTCTGGCTGGGGGTCGGCTGCCCAGGGCACTGCTGGGGACCAGAGCCCTAGTGACCCAGATCAGGGTCCGGGTGAGGTGGTGTACCAGCTGAGAGGCCTCAGGCCTCAGGCAGCTGTCAGCCCTCTTAGCCTCAGTTTCCTCATCTGTAAAATGGGCTAAGAAACTCCAGCTGCCCACAGGCTTGAGGATTCAATGAGACCTTGTTAGTACTACCTGAATCCTGATACCCGGTAGGGGTGAGGCTGAAAACCCAGGAAGAACCCTCCAGAAAGGCCAAGGGATCCCAGTGCGTTGGCTAGAGATGGGGTGGTGCCTGATGGTTCTGGCAGGGCCAGGAGTCCACATTGGGAGGGATTGCAATACACCCCTCCCCTCCTGCCCTTTGCTGGACAGAGGCGCCTCTCCGCTCCCTGCCCATCAGCAAACTGGGGCCTGGGAATGACAGGACACAGCAGCCCCAGATCAGGGTCACAGGCCCTGGGGCACAGTCTGGGCCAGGTTCCAAGGCCTGGAGGCTTCAGTCCAGTCCCCCAGCTAGGAAAGACTGGATGTGCCCGAGCCAGCTGCCTGGGCCTGTAGACACCTTCTGCTGATGTGTCTACCTTATGAAGAGAATCCCTGGGGGGACCCTTCTGGGTGCAGAAGCAGCTGGGACGCTGGAGTGGTGGTGGTGGGGTCTCAGATGGCGTCCCTCCCCTAGCCAGGCTTCCTTCCTGCAGCAGATGCCTGGCCTGGCCCCCTGTTCCACAAGAAGGACCCTCATCCTGACCGTGCTGGGCTGGCTCCCACCGCAGGCCTTTCCCTGGCTCCTCTCCTTCCATGGAGCCCTGTCCTCCTGAGCCAGCGTTCGACCTGGGCTCGGCGGTCACTGCTTCCTAGGGGCTTTTCTTGGCTGGTGTCCGAGGGTACCCCCTCCCTTGTCTCATACACCTGCTTCTACTTTCCTTACTGGACCAAGTGACTTTACGTGCACACTTACCACCCTTCTCATCTGCCCCCTCCTCCACTCGACAGTGATGTCTGTCTTACTCTGTATTGCTCTGTGCTCTGCCTCTGATTGCGTCTGGAAGCCTCTGTTTTCTCATTTTGAAATGGGAATATGAACATCTCGGGTTTCAGGCTGACTGTGAGGCTGTCATGAGTCAGCCTGGCCCAAAGTGGGGGCTGTGTGGTTAGCTGGTTGGATGAATGAATCACTGTCCCTATGCGGCCTGAGACCCCACCCCCAAAGACAAACCCTCTCATGGTGCAGATAGAGACACTGAGACCCAGAGAGGGACTAAATGCACTCCAGGTCTTACCAGGTTCCCTGCCTGGTCGCCCCAATCTCTCTCTCCACACCTCTGTCCGGGGGGGTGGGGTGTGAGGTGAGGTTGCACAGAGACATAGCCCCATGCCCGTCCCCTCCCCTCCAGGAGGGAGTTTTCCAGAATCAGGCTGAGCTCCTGGGCAAAGCTGCCTGGCAGGATAGAGGGGCATGGAGGCCAACCTGAGGAGAATCGTCTCACTGTGCCCCTGGGTGGTGGGGCCTCAGGCCGGTGGGCAGGGCTGTCTGGGGCCCAGCGCCAGGACAGGAAGGCCAAGGGGGGATGGGCAGGACCCTCTGTGGTCTTTTCAGAGGGAGGCCCGGGGAGGGGTGTGGGGGACCGGGCAGGATGGCTGGGCGTGAGCCAGCAGGGCAACACCTCACATCTGTCTGGTTTACAAGGCACCTCCAGTCTGTCAGCTCCTGGAGCCTCACTATGGCCCCAGAGGCAGAAAATCAGCCCCGTCTCATGGATGAGGAAGCAGAAGCTGAGGCAGAGTCACTTAGCTCATGAGACCAGAACTGGGAACCCCAGTGGGTCTGTGACCACCACCGTGTGACATAGGGCATAAAGCCTCAGGGATGAGGGGATGAGACGACAGGGTAGCCTGGCACAGGGAAGAGGGGCTCGCGGGGTCCAATCCCAGGCCTACCTCGCACCCTCTCTGTGTCTCTGCTTCCACACACCCAGAGAGAGGAGGCTCTGCCCCAGAGAGACTTCCGCAGCCCTGAGAATGGCCAAACTCTTGCCGTCACTGCTGCTAGGAGTGTGTTGATCCAGCCTCTTGGGTCAGCATCCGTGTGTACCCAGACACAGAAAAACATTCCCTCCCTGTGAGCCAGAAATCCCAGGAATGGGTCCTAGAGGAACACCCCAGCCCGTGCACAGAGACAGTATTGATGGGACGATCCCACAGCCTTGTTTACCAGGAGAGGAGAGGTGGACCCAGCACCCATCTGGGGCGGTGAGGAACCCACGGGGTTCCAGGCAACTCTCCAAAGGGTGATGTGAAGGAATATTTGAGACCTAAAAACACACTCGAGAGAAGTGCAGAGTGAGGTGGCGGGGGATTGGGGTGGGAGCATTTTATAGAACAGACCGTGTTTTTGTGTAACCAAAAAACATATAAACGCCCAGTCGCGGGCACACATTTAGAGAAGGGCCCAGCCAGAAACTATTCTCAAATACTAGAGAGCTGGCATTTTATTTCCTTGTTGTACTCTGCTGTTATTCCTACGGTTGAGGCAATGACCATATATTGCTTACTTAATGACCGAGAGGGAGGGACTGTGTAAAAGGGAGGGGTGCGGCCTCCCCTACCCCTATGGAGATTGACGTAAATTCCACAAATATGTCCCTTCCGGGGCCTGTGACAGTCCGAAGCTGCCTGGCCTCAAGTTTGCTCCTGGGTCATGCCCTCACCCACACATGGGCTTAGCCACCTGCTGCTTTCTGCAGACAAGCCCACTGGTAGAAGCTCCTGTGGGCTTTGAGCAGACTCCCTGGGGTGAGGGGCTCCCAGACAGGGGTCCCCGCACATGTCCTCTGTCTCTCTACTCTGTTTTCTCCCCGTTCCTTCTCAGGAACAGATAAGGCCTTCCCTCGGGCCTGAGACACAGTAGCTCAGAGCCACCTGCGGCAGCCTGGACCCTGCCATAAAGCCCTGCAAGTATCCCTTCCAGAAAGCATAGGCTGCCCAGGATTCTTACAGCAGCGACCAGGTTCTTTTTAAATTCTCCGTGTTTAGAAGGTCCTATCTGGTTGCATATTAAACCTATCTGGAGAGCTTTTAAAAAATGAAGGTGCTCGTGAACAGACATGTTAACAGAGAGGATACGCAGGTGGCAGACAAATGCATAAAACAATGGTCAACGTCATGAGCCGTCCATGAAATGCAAACTCAAACCACGAGAACTCACTACATAGCTAGGACAGTGGCTAAAATAAAAACTCGTGGCAGCAGCACGAAACGGTGGCAAGGGTGCAAAGAAACTAGATCACTCCTATATCACTGCTGGGAACCTAAGGCAGTCTGGCCACTCTGGAAGACAGTTTGGTGGTTTCCTTTCAAAGTAAGTATATGCTCACCGTGCACCCCAGCTGTTGCATTCTTGAGTGTTTATTACAGAGAACTGAAGACTTATGTTCACACAAAATCCTGTATCGTAGTGGTTCTATTCATAAGGGCCCCCAAACTGGACACGACCCAGATGCCCTTCAGTGCATGAGTGGACAAACCGGGTTGCGTCCATGCCATGGAGTACGTATCACGTCTGCAGCCATCCAAAGGAAGTAAAGAGACACTCAGCAACTGGGGTGAACCTCCAGGGAATCACACTGAGTGAGAATAGCCAGTCTTCAAAAGTTACACATTGTACGATTCCGTGTGTATAGCGTTCTTGAAACGGCAAAATTCTGGAGACGGGGAATGGACGGTGGTTGCAGCAGGGGGTCTGGGGAGGAGGCAGGCCTGGCTGTGGGGGCAGCACAGGGCCTGGTGATGGCATGGTTGTGTCGTTGAGCATGGTGGGAGTTACAGCAAGCTACGTGTGTGTTAAAATAACGTGGAGACATGCATGCGTGCACATGTGTACACACACACGGACGCGTGTGCTTGTCTCGCTGGTGAAGTCACAATAACCTTGGTGGGTGGTACTGCCCATGTCAGGCTGGACGGCATCCTGACGTCGTGTAAGATGTTCTCACCGGAGGAGGCTAGGGTAGGGAGTTCGTGGGACCTCCCAGTACATTGTATTTTACAGCTTCCTGTGACTCTCTGGTTATTTCAAAGTAAAGAATGTAACCAAACAAAACACCCGTGGTGCAGGCACGAGGCCCTGGAGGTTAGAGGCCTTAACTGGTCCGGTCCGAGACCCGGCATCAGTACGTCAGTCTTCTTAAAAGCGCCGTGCCTGGTGTAGAGCCAGGAATAGAAACACTGGCCGCTTCTTCATCCAGCCAATGGGAATGGGTTTTCCTGAGGCCACACAACTACTGTAGGGTGTGGGCAGGGCATGGCCCCTAGCTACAACCAGCCCAAGCTCTGGGTTTTTCCTGCTGCTTCAGGCTGGTGCTGAACCATACAGATTTTTAAATGTAAATTTTTATTGAAATAACAGTGTACAGCTTGTTGAATTGTCACAAACAACACACTCGTGTGTATCAGCACCAAGGCCCCAAAAGCCCATATGACCCAGCCCCCCGGGAGTCCTCTCGTGGTCCTGCCGGTTGTGGGGGGCCCCTCTCCTGACTTGTTCCAGCACAGAGCAGCTTTTCCTGTTCCGAGACTTTGTATAAATGCTTGGGTGCCGTTTAGAAGCTATGCTAGACAGGACTAGGGCAGCCAGTTTGTTCTGAAAGAAAAGGAAGTGGCCTCCCCAGGAGCCCAGTAAAGTAGGACTAGGGGCAGGGCTGTTCAGAGAAAGGACTGTTCCGGGGTAGCCACCTGGTGCTAGGTGGCCAGGACAGGGTATTTATCCCCTGTGCCCAAACTGGAGCCCTGCCTGCTCACTGAGAGCCCTGTGTCCATAAGCCTGGCCCATGACCCCAGGACAGGGGGACATAAAGCAGCCCAGTTGTGGAGTAAGACTAGTGACACTGAACAAGCTACCTCTCAGGTTCCCCACCTATAAAACGAGGCTTTTATACAGGTAAATAAAACAAATGTCTATTAATATAGAATTAGTGTTAATGTGACACATTAATATTTTACTTACTGACTGTTGGTATTATACATTAATATAGCCTAGATCACGCGTGTTATATACTTATAAGGTATATTGAGTAACATACAGATCTTTTGAATCCTGTCTATACCAGTGTTAATTGGCACTTATGGAATGCGGACTCCCGGCCTGGAGTTCTAAGTGCTTTCAATGTGTAAACCAATTGACTCTTCCCGAAACTCTATAGTTAAGGGCACTTCAATCGAGGCACATTAACTTGCCCTAGGTCCCACAGCTACCATATGGCAAAGCTAGTATTTTACCCCTGGCCCCCTTGGCTCTAGAACTCATGGTTTAATGTATAAGGCCTAACAGCTCAATATACACTATTACATGTATGATAATAACTGTGTGAGTATCTCGTATATGCAGCCACTGGCACCTTCTGGTTGACAAAGTGCTGTTGGCTTTCTCACCACTCCTCTCATTATCCATGTGAGGTGGAGCTGTTACTGCCACCTGTTGCTCCAGAAGAGGAGGCCAAGGCTTAGGGTTTCTGTTACCCCCAAGGTGGTGGGAGCTCAGGCGGCCAGTTCTGAATGCGGGCATGCTCAGCCAGGCGGCCCCTTGTGTTCTCCAAGCACCCTCACGCTGGGCCTCGCCTGGTCTGGCCTGAGCCTCTCCTGTTGGCAGCCGGGCGGAGCAGCGGCCAGTGGTGAGCAGAACGGGCCTCAGTCTGTGGCTCCGAAGATGCATGGACCCAGCAGGGTACATGGCAGAGGGGGGGTCTCCCCTTAGAACCAGTCCTAGCTGGGCCATTGGAAGGTCAGTGAGATGCCAGGAGGAGGACTGCCAAGCGGATCCTGGGGACGGGCAGAGACGTGGGTGGGGAGGAGTGGAGAGCCCAGGCAGACTGGCTGGACCACAGCATGCCAGGTCAGCCCTGTGTGACTGTGAAGGCCCCTCAGCTCCATGGGGGCAGGTCGTGTTCAACCTGCAGTCCCCATCTTCAGTGACAATACTATCTGGCTGGAAAATATTGTGGCCCCTGTGACATCTTGGACCTGTGTGTCACAGGATGGTGGCACCTGGGCTCCAGTGAGGACTACGTGAGCCGATACTTGGGAAGTGTCAACAGCAGAGCTTCCCAGCACATAGGAGCTGCTCCAGATAGACTTGCTGTTATTAGAGAAGTGGGAGAGAGAACAAGGAAGGAAGGAAGAAAGCAATCCGCTTGGGAGATCAGGGCCAGCAAAGAAGGTCCTACTGAGGGGTTGATATTAGAGCAGGTTTTGTAGGGTGAATAGGAGCTTGCTGCAGGATAAAGAGGCAGGGAACGGGTGTCCCAGGTGCAGGGGGCCCCTGAGGGTTTCCTTGTGCCTCATGAGGGTTTTGCGAGGGCTAGATGAGGAAGTACATGGGAAAAGCACCTAGCCCTAGGTGGGCTCTCTGCGGCTGGCCAGATGTTGCCGTTCATCAGATGTTCTCATGATGTAGTCAGAGCAGGACCAGAGTGAGGGAGCTGGATCCCTTTGCTTGTGTCAGGCAGCTCTGAGCCTGGGAAGAGTGGGCTCTGAGAACCTTGGCATCACTTTGCTGAGTCCCTGTCACATCATACTGGTATGTGCTCACATGCACATCTGCATCTGAGGGACCAGTTGTTGGGGGTAGAGGAGCTCAGTGCTGGCTCCCCTTGTCTAGACTAGGGGCTTCCTGAAGGCAGGAGCTCCTCACCACTCCCAGTATGGGTCCTGCCATGGTGGGGAGGTAAGGCCTGCCTTGCCACCCCCGCCCTCTGTCCACCCAGGGAAAGCCATCGCCCACCAGAGCAGGCACAGGACAGTGAACAGTCTGGGATGGTGACTGGAGGGAATCCTGATACCGCCCTTATGTCCTCTTTTCTTGTTGAGCTTTGGTGAGGCCTTGTTGACACAGGCTGCTGAGCCCACGGTGCATGGCCCTGGGGTGGGCTCTGGCTCTAGGGGAGAAGGAAGCTTGTCTGTAGCCTCTGCAGCCGGGGTTGGAGAAGAAGGGGGGGCCTGGGGCAGGGGCAGGGCTCGGTTCTGGGAAATCCAATATGCTGAGTAAAGGACCCGGCCAACCAGCAATGCTTTCGCTGGGCCAGAATTGCAGGTCAATGTGGGGATGGTGGAAGGGGATGATGTGGAAAGGGATGTGCCAAGGGCAAGTAGGTAAACTGAGGCTGAAGCTCAGATGACCCATGGCAAGTGCAGAGCGTTGGCTTAGAATGCCAAAGCCCAAATGCCAAGCACAGGCCCACGGGAAGGAGGGGCCCCAGCCTTCTGAGGCATCGGGGGAGGGGGGGTGCAGAGAAGCCTCCGTGGGGAGAGGTGGCATCCTATGAGGAAAGACAGAAGGATGTGGGAGGAGAGGTGTGGTCCAGGGACACTGCCTCCAGGTTTGTGTCCAGTGTCATAGCAGCTGCTCCCCAGGAGGGCAGGGACAGGAGGTGCTGGGGAAGCCAGGCCACGGAGTCGTGAAAGGCACACCCCAAGGCCCCAAAGGCCTGGGACCCTGGCCATGCCAGCATGTAGAACAAACAGAGGTTCGTGTTTCTCTGCAGTCCTTTCAAATCCATTATTTCCCCTCTTGAGCTATTTACTTATTCCCTTTTTACAAATGTGGAAACTGAGGCACGGAAGGGTGAAGGGACTTGTACCAAATCCATGGTGAGTGAGGGTGGAGATGGATCTGACCCCAGATTGGGCTAGTTCTGGGTCCCAGTCCAGAGCTGGGCATCAAGTCTCGGGCAGGGGCTCTGGAGTTCATGAGGCTGGCCTGGGGTCCACAAGGACTCCGAGGCGTCAGGTGCCTGTGATGGAGCATGGTGGTCCCAGGCCAGACACACCTGAGTCCCAGTCCCAGCCCAGCCTCTCAGAGTTGGTAGACGCTGCCCGTGGTGCTTCATCGCTCTGAGCCTCAGTATCCTCAGCCACAAGGAGGGTAAGAGGCTGCCTCTCAGGCCACTGTGGGACCTCAGGCAGGGCTCCCTCCCCTCCTCTGACCTCACTCACCTGCACTCACCACCTCTGACCCACCATTTATAGCAGGTGATGGGGTCGACTAGTCTCCTCTGTGGGGCCAACATGACCAGGACACACAAGGCCCTCTGAGCTGGAAAGTGGGTGTCAAATGTGGTGATGGGGGGTGAGCATCCTAGGTAAAAGAACAAGTGCAAAGGCCCTGGGGCAAGAGTGTGATGGGCGGGTTGCAGGAACAGCGAGGAGCAGGATGGTTGGAGGTGGGGGTGGGATGAGAGGAGAGTGAGGAGGTAGGGGCCAGTTTGTGCATGGGAAGGGTCTGTCAGTGGCAGGAGGGCCAGTGGGCAGAGCTGCAAGCTGGCAGGCCCAGCCCCATCTGGGTCTCTGACTATAAAGAGCCTCAGGCTGGGAGCCTCCCTGTGGGACCTGGGGCCTTGGTTTCCCCAGTGAATAGGGAGCAGCCGAACTTGATGCTGTAACTGAGCTCTCCAAGCTGGCATGTGGAGTAGAGACGGGGCAGCTTCTCATCTGACCTGTCAGAGGGAAAGAAGCACATGGTTTCTTGCATGTGGGGACCGAACACTTTTCCCAGGGCTGCTCACCTACTCCAGGACCTGTCCTGGGACCACCCAGTGTGGCCTGAGCTCGCATGGCCCCTGGGAGCCTTCATTGCGTGTGGATCGTCAGTAACCCTGTCTCACTTTTGCCACCTCAGGAGCTCCCTGGAGAGTGGAAGCAGCCTGTCCACTGACCACTACAGGTACTGTTGCTCTCTCCACTCCGGGCCCCTCACTCCCCATCGGCACCAAGGATCTGCCCAAGGGGCATCACGGGGAAGCTAGTCTCCCCGTTTAACCCGAAAACTACCCCCAGGCGCCAGAGGTACCCCTGACACATCCCCTGAGAACCAGTCCAGGGAGGAATGGTCCCCCGAGGACTAGGGCTCAGCTAATGGTTCCTCTGAGAGCCGAGGCTGGTGGTCCCTCAGAGGGCCAGCCTGCGGCCCCCAGTTCCCATGACAACGAGGCAGCAGCCCAAGGGCAAGGCTGATACTTTCTGCTGGTTTTCTGATTGTAGTTGATGGGAACCCGGGGGGCGAGGGTGGGAGGTGTCTGAGGGTCTCTGCCCTCATGTGTGTTCTGTAT
Source organism: Canis lupus familiaris (assembly GCF_011100685.1). Classification (NCBI taxonomy): domain Eukaryota; kingdom Metazoa; phylum Chordata; class Mammalia; order Carnivora; family Canidae; genus Canis; species Canis lupus. Next base: position 3,408,105 of record NC_049241.1, on the reverse strand, counting down.
CTTGACGTTTCTATAACGTGTCTTCAGAAAAAAAGACATTCTCTAGCTTTACAAGAAAGGCCTGGAGACCGAGGCACAGAAGAAGGTCCCCTGGATGGGAAGCCAGCTGATCACTGCTCACAGGCCAGGGGCACAAAAGACAAGACACAGGCCGCTGGTCCTGGAGTGCTGTTGGCATGGGGTGCTGTGTCCGGTGTAGCAGCGTGAGTCAGGGAAGAGGGGACTGGGCCTCGTTGACTAGAAATTGGCTGGTCCCTTGTGAGGAGCGGGAGATGGGCTGCTGCCAGGGAAGGCCATACTCGGTGAGGATGCGCAAGGGTGGATGCGGCCTGGCAGGCAGAGCCAAGAGAGGTGAGGCAGACGGTCGGGCCATACCGAGTCCTGCTGGGGAGCCTGAAAGGAGGCCCACGGGGCTGTGGGCCCCAGCCCCGGAGACTCTGCGGGGGCCTGGGCCCCTGCGCTGAGGGCAAGAGCTGTAGATGCTCTGCTGTGATGGGGTGGTTGTGGCCACCAGCTTTGAAACCCTAGGGCTGCCTGAGGCTCTGAGGAGGGCAGAGGGGTGGCCATCTGGAGACTGCTCCCTTGAGCCATCGTGGTGCTGGCAGCCCTGCTGGAGGCTGGAGAGCTGCTCACACACTCAGATAATGCTGTATGGGGACACTCCATGGCCACAGCCACACGTGACACTGGCAGGAGTGTGCATGTGTGACGAAAGCCGAAGTATCCCACTTCCTCACAACCGCACTAAACTAATATTAGCCCAGTGACAGAAGTCACTTGTTTAGGATTCTCAGCTGGTGAGCAGAGCTGGGATTGGAACCCAGATCCTGCTGGGAACACTACCCAATGCCACAGTACGCTCCTCGCCCCTGTGGACGCACCTCATCATACCCACAGCTCCTGGTGCAGCGCTGGCACAATCACAGACATGCTGCACCCAGAACTCCATTCTGCATGCAGTCAGACCCGAGCTCCACCCCTCCTCTGCACGGGCTCACACACATCCACGGCTACTCTGTTCACACATGCTCACAGCCGGACCTCCCTGCCTGGCTGGCCTGGGGTGCTGGGCAGGTGTGTGGGCATCTGTGCAGTGTCTCAGCAGTACAGGCTGAGCCTGGGGTGAGAGGTTCATGAGACTCCTGTAACACAGCCGAGCCCCTAGCTTCTCTGAAAGCCACCCACATCTCCGACAGCAGCGTGGCTCCACCCGCTTTATCCACTGCCAGCCCCTAGTCAGCACTCTGCTCAGGGCCAGGCAGGGAAGGCTCTAGAACGAAGGGAGGGTGATGGAGCTTTTGTCCCGGAGTATCTAGGGGTTGGGGAGGGGTTGTCACATGTCCCCTGCCCCCTCAGCTTTGACTCGGACCCAGCTCTCACCAGACCAGGCAGTGGTCATGGTCAGAGAATGGCTAGAGCAACGGCCACCCCTTAAGGCTGGTCACACTTGACCTCGAAGCCAGTGCCCCAGTGCCTTCACAGCCCTAGAGGATGAAGCCAGGGGTCAGAGCAGACAGCAGGACCCCTCAGCTGTGCCCTTTCCCCCTCCCCCACCCAGCCCTGTTTCCTGAGTACCTATGGGTGTCAGGTGCCTATGATATCACAGCGAACGCGGCTGCTGCTTTTGTTGAGCTGTTTTGTCAGGTGGGGGACAGGCAACAAACAGAGGAATCAGGTGTTAATGTACTGCGTCAGGTGGTGGTAAATGCTATGAAGAAAAATAAATCAGAGTAAAGGGGATAGAGAGGGGAGAAGGGTGGTCAGGGAAGGCCTCTGTGAGGTGGTGCCATTTAGCCAGAGACCAGAAGGAAAGTGAAGGTGAGCCAGGAGAAAGAGCGTCCAGGTGCTGGGGATGGCCAGTGCAAAGGTCCTGAGGTGGAATGTACTTGGTCCATTTGAGGACCAGAAAAGAGGCAGGTGCTGACCTGGGTCTGCCCCATCCCTGTGATCCTGACTGCTGCTTCTCACAGCAGCCTTGGGACACAGGCAGAGCCAGGCTCAATGTTCTCATTTCACAGAGGAGGAAAACTGAGATGCAGAGGCCGGAGGAACATCGGTGCCAGACCCAGGCTGGGACCGAGGGCCCCCCTGACCCTGCCTCACCAGCACCTGGCCTCCGGGCCTCTTTGTGCGGCGCAGGCAGTGTTGTGGGAGCCTCAGGGAAACCTGGCTCGCGGGCCCCAGTGGAGGAGGCGCCATTCTTCCCGGCCCCATCCCACGGGGTTTGGAGGCCCCATTCACAGCTTGGGAATTCAGAAACAAAGGTCCCAGCCAGCAATTGCCTCCTTTCAAAGGCACAGCCGGCTTCCTCGGCCACAGGCAGGCGTGAGAGGGAAGCTGATGTCCTGGGGGGGGGGGGGGCGCGGCTTTGTGGGGCCTGTGCTACCTTGGCTGACAGGCTCCTCAGCCTTGGCAGATGGCCGCTGTCCCCCTCCTTCCCCATCTGCCCCGCGGTTATCAGCCTCTTCTCATTTCACATTTTCACTTACCCAGCGGCTCGTCTCTCCCCGGTGCCGGACGGTGTAGGGCTTCCTGGGTCCATACTAATGATGCTGGCTGTGCCCTTCCCCCTCGCTGGGCCTCACACTCCCTGTTTGTACAAGAAAAGCCTGGGACTGAGCCGTTTCGGATGCCCTTGCAGTTAGAACTGTCCGTGATGGGATATTTCCGGCGGGGCGGCGGGTACTCTCCGGGACAGGGTTTCTCTGCTCCACCACTCCTAACGTTTGGGGAGGGATCATTCTTTATTGTGGGCGCCATCCTGCTGCGCATTATAGGATGTTTAGCAGCATCTAAACACCACTAGATGCCAGTAGCACACCCCTCCCCAGTGTGGCAACCCCAGACTTCTCCAGACATTGCAGCATGTTCCCCGGTGGGGAGCAGGGCGGCAGCAAAAGAGCCCCTGATTGAGAACCACTGCTCTAGAAGCATTATGTTTGCCAGTTACAGAAAATGCCCTCCTGGGGCAGGTGACTTTGTTTCTTGGCTTTGTCAGAGCACGGGGCTGGGACTGGGCCCCTGGTTCCTCACCTAGCCTTCAGGAGCCTGGCAGCCTTGTCCAGCACCAGCACCAGCTCCCATCTGAGGCTGGTGTCACCTGGATGTCACCCTTCATACATGGGCACAGAGTCTTTTCTGGCCTCTGTTCCCTCATCTTCGAGCTGGGGAGGGTCATAAGAATGCCCACCACCCTGTACGTTCCCAATTACAGGACCACCTCCCTGTAATTGATGTTCAGAGACCTGAAGTAGCAGAGGGGTGCTACTTCATGCTGTGCGTAGGAGGGCGTTTCATGGGCTAAGACCCTTCTATTCTGCTACCCAAGATCCTTCGTTCCTTCCACTAATGATGACTGGGTGCCCACGGTGGGCCCGGCATGGGGCTGAGCCGGGGGATGGGTGAGAGAGACACAGGGGCCCTGTCTGGGAGAGGCCCAGGAGATGCTCGTAAACAGAGCGGCAGTAAACAAATAAACGGGATCATTTCAGAGGATGGCACGTCCAGGGAGCAAGTCAGACAGGGTGCGGAGTGAAGGAGGCTCAGAGGAGGTGTTTGAGGTGATATCTGGTGGATGAGGAGTCACTGCCCCAGAGGAGGGGGCAGAGAGCACTGCATGTGAAGACCTGAAGGGTGATGGATTAGGGGACGTGAAGGGGGCCCAGGTGGCTGCGGGCCTCAGAGAGGTCAGCCAGTCAGCAGGAGCCAGTCTCTCAGTCAGGAGTTTGGCCTTTATTCTGAGAGCAGCGTGGGGCCACATGAGGGCGGGGGCAGGAGTGACATGTTAAGGTCCCTGTGGCAGGCGCAGGGAATGATCCCTAGAGCAGTCAGAGCAGAAGCAGGACCCACTGGCAGGGATGGGGAGAGAGGCCAGGCCCGGTGGTTCTGCTCCTGTGACCGCTGGGTCCCGGGGCCACAGAGCCACCCACTCTGCCCGTGGCCCTGCTTGTTCCTGCTCAGCAGCCCCTGGCTGGCCCCTGGCCCAGCCGCCCTCCTCCCCCCTCCCTCGCTAGCAATAGCGACAGGAGTCCCCTCCTGGCAGCCAATGAGCAGCTGTCATCGAGGTTCCATTTTAGATTTTATCAATGTGTCCCCGTTGCCGGGGCAACCGCTGGGGCCGTGTCAGTCTTTCTCCGCCTGCCTTTCTGAGCCAAGCGGCTCCCACCCACACCATGTGGCTATGTGGGGAGTTCTCGCTCACACGGGCCGGGCCGGACCGGGCTTCTGCCAAACGTAATTGATCGGGTCTCCAGGTCAGTGTTTGCCTGTCATTTCTCCCCCTCTTTGCCTCCCATCAAGGTCTTTGGGGCCGGAGCCACCCTGGGCCAGCCAGGCGGGCAGGCAACTGCCCGGCCAGGTGCGGGTGAGGCCACCGAGTGTCCAGGGGCCTGGTCGGAAGAAGGGACTCAGAGCCGCCACCAGGAGCCCCAGCATCTAGGCTCCCCAGGATGATGGGCCAGGGGCCCCTGCGACTGGGCACAGCCGGGGCTGCTTCGGTTTGCCCTGGGGACCCCCAAGGGAACCCCAAGAAGAACCAGCCATCAGAGACAGCAGCAGTCTGAGACTGCCCGGGTGAGCGCACCAACGAGTTGCTAGGCTTTTGTGCGCGCTGCTCTTTGTATTGGAGGCGTGTGCTCTAGAAGCCGGCTGGGCAGGGCCAGGCCATGTGAGTGGGAGCCGCGGCGGGACCAGGGTGGACTGGAGTGGCCAGGCCCCCGGCTCCCCACCAACCCCGTCTGAGTCTCGGTGAAGGAACGACAGGGGCCTGGCTGGAGACTGAAAGGTGAAAATGCTCAAGTTCAAGGCCTTTTGCCTGGATTACTGGCAGTTCCTGTGTCTGCAGCCGCTGCATGGAGTCTATAAAAGGTATGTGGACCCTCCAGGGAGGACCTCCACCTTAGGGCAATGAGCTGTGAGATGAAGTCCCCCCACACCCCAGCTTTCCGACTGCAGGGCCTCCTCAGGTCAGCCCATGGTCCCCGCCATCGGTGGAGAATGGCAGTGGCGTTTGCCATGGGTCACTTTGCAACTCAGCTTAATTGTACCCTCCTCTCCCTCCAGCCCTGAAACTGGTAGGCTTTCTGCAAAGAAGTGGTCACCCTGGAGTGTTCTGTGGCTCAATGCTGTGTTTCATTGTTTCTTGCTGCTGGGATCGGCCCTGGAGTGGACTGGATCCTGGGCAGAGGTGACCCCACAGGAGGGCAGCCTGGCCCTGCCACAGTACATTCCCTCCGACCTAATAGGCAACTCATGTGATTAACAGGTGTGACTGCCTGCATCCCAAGCAGGAATTATCTGATAGCTACTGGGGGAAGCTGAATGGGAGATCCCCGGTCTGGAGGTCAGGAGACCAGAGTTCAGAGTTCACGTCCCTTCCCTTGCTGTGGGACTTTGGACACGTTGCTTTCCCTCTCTGAGCCCCAGCTTACCCATCTTTTGGTATCTGGAACTGGTAATAGTGGCATTTGGGGACTGCTTCCTGAAACGGTGCAGGCGGCAGACTCCACGAGCCCGAATGTTTAACAAACCTGACCATATCACGTGTGTTGTGCCTGCACACACACCTTGGCCCACAACCGCGGGGGCCTGGGCCAGCAGAGAGGGCCTTGTGGGCCACCCCCATGGTTGCCTTCAACGGCACGTAATGAAGGATCTGGGAGGAGGGAGTTAGAATACCAGCTATTCTGAGGGAATTCGTTTTTCCCGATTTCACACTCTGTGAAGTCCACCGCTATTAATATGCAAGCAGCTCTGGGAAAGTATGGGAGCTTTTCTTTTCTCTTCCAGGGGCTTTCTCTGAAGGGGGCGGGCACTGAGGGTCTCACGGCAGCCTCAGAAAGGAGGATCCCTACTCTTGGGTGGGTGCCAGGGAAAGAGGCCCGTCCTGCATCTGATTAGCACCGCCACTTCTGAGCCCAAGGCCACACCAGGTGGGATCTCCACCCTGTTCAGGTGGCGGAGCCTTCACCCTCACCCTGGGGGGGTTGTTGTTAGAGCCTTGGGGCACCTGGCATATTCTGGTTGGTAGTGATGAGAGAGGGTGGGGCACTTCACAAGATCGTTAATCCTCACCCCTACTGCAATGGGGCACTAAGCCCCACTCCAAGCAGGTGAGCTGTCTGACTGAAGGGCAGGCAGCCAGGTCCGTGGAGCCACAGGATTTGGACCCAGGTCTCTCTCCTCAGACAATCTCTCGAGTACTCCACAGCTTGAGGCCAGGTGGCACACCGGGGCTTGGAGCCGGAGGGATGACTGAGGCACAGCTCTGCCCCCACAAGGGCTCAGGTGGAAAAGGTAGCAGTCATGGTCAGCGCATCTGTGGAGGAACAGGGTGTGGGGCCTTCACAGAGGAGGTGACAGCTGAACGGGCAGTAAAGTGTCTGGAGAAGTTGGCAGGGCTAAGAAGGAGAAGGCGGGTGTTCCAGGCAAAGGGAAAAGCATGTGGGGAAAAAAAAACCCCAGAAGCTTTAAAAGGGCAGTGTTTTCAGGTGGTAGCAAAAGACCATGGAGCTAAAATGGGGTGCCAGGGACCGGGGGCTGGGCTTTGTGCTGCACACAGTTGAGGACTCCATGAAAATGTAGGGAGGGGGTGACAAGCTGAGAGCTGCCCACCCCCCAGGGGAGCACGACCTGGTTCAGCCTCCAGGGGAGCTGGTGAAGGCCCCCTAGGCCCGACCCCCCCCCCTTCCCACCTTGGGAAGTTCATATTCACAGGTGGGGCTCTTTTTCCAAGCCAATACTGCAGCCCAGAGACAACTGGGGCATAGTCCTCAAGGAGCTCCCAGCCTCCAAGGGGAAAGAGACCCACTTACAAGTCATGAAAATTAAAGATGAGAGATAGAGGTGGCACAAAGCTTCCAGTAGCATGAGGGAGGCTGTCTGGGAGAAATCAAAGAAGTCTTCCTTCAGGAGGTAGCTTCTGAGCTGGTTGTAGGAGTGGGATTTTTCCAGACAGGGAAGGGTGGAGAGCACGGCTTAAACAAACATAAGGAAGTAGGACCAAGCCTGGCATGGTTCAGAAATGGACAGAGGTGAGGCTGAAGTGTAGGGTACATGCAAAGGGACAAGCCTAGAAAGGAAGGCAGACTAGATGACTATAATGCTGAGGCTCACTGAGCACCTGCTGCACGTGAGGTCCCACTCCAAGCCCCAATTCTGCAGCAACCCAAACACATGAAGGGTGTGGTTATCCCATTTCCCCCGCTGAGGAGACACTGAGGCACAGGAAGGAGAAGTAGTTTGCCCAAAGTCACATGGCTTGTCAGTGGGCCCCTCAGGATTTTACCAGCTGGTCTGGCCATGGAGGCCACTCACTGCCAGCTAAGGAATCCAACTGTGCATCCCAGCAAATGATATGCTCAGGGCTGGATCAGCCCTCTCTCCATCCCCAGTGAGTGACCATAAATAACAGTGACACATCTGTCAGGGAGACAAGAACCTGGCTTTCTGGTCAGACCTAATCCTGGCAGAGTGCTCAGAAACTCACTTTCCCTCCAAGCCTGCCCCTGTACAATGTGGGACGGGTGCTAGCCCATGTCTCGTGGCTCCCGTGGGGATTGACAGGGGCAACTCCAGGAGAGCACTCAACGTGCTGCACTTAGTAGGGATGTAGGGAATGGTGGCTGTCCTTGCCCAGACAGATCCACCCTCAGGAAGGCTTTGCAAACAGAACCACTTGGCTTTTTTCCTGATGCCATATTCCGTTGTTTAAAACAGCGACCCAAAACTTAAGAGTATGAAAAGGATGTTTTGCAGACAATGCATAATTAACCACTTCTAAACACAGGGTGTGCCAGGCTCCCTTGAAGCTGTTAATTATTCTTCATTAGGGATCTTAAATTAATGTAAAATAATCCTGGAGCTCTGCCAGAGGCTGAGGCTGGGGGAGGAGCAGAGCTGCTTATTTCAACGCGAGAATGAAAGAATGTTCATAGGGCACTTCTGCATTCCGCCAGGGTAGATGGTGGCCCTGGGAACCCTTCAGCTTTGGCCAGGGGGCCATCGCGGGAAGACACAGAACCCTCCCCCCAGTCGCCAGAGCCCAGCAGACCTCAGGGGACTCTCGTTCAAGAAACAGGTGCAATGAATGCAGAGTAGTATACCCATTGCCTGGCTTCACAAATAAACTCTTACAAGGCAGTGGGCGGCCCCTGTGGACCTCCCTCAAATCCTAGGCCTCCCCCAGTCCCCCAGAGCTAAACCTAAGTAGCACGCCGCCACCACCACCCCATTCCATCTGTATTTTTCTCATGCACATTTTTAGAACTTTGCTAACAAAAAGGCTGTTTTTACATGTTTTTAAGCTTCAGGTATATGATGTAATCTGCAACTTGCTTTTAAAAATCTTTTAATTGTGGTAAAGACTTAAAATCCACCGTCTTAGCCATTTTTAAGTGTCCAGTTCAGTGGCACAAAGTACATTCACATTGTTGTGCAAACATCATCACCATCCGTCTCCAGGACATCACAAAACTCTGTCCCCATTAAACACCAGCCCCCCATTCCTCCCATGCCCAGCCCCTGGCAACCCCCACACTACTTTCTGTCTCTGAATATGACTGTTCTAGGGACCCCACATAAGTGGGATCATACAGTGTTTGCCCTTTTGTGGCTGGCTTATTTCACTGGGCACCATGTCTTCAGGGGTCATCCAATGTAGCATATTGCAGAATTTCTTTCCTTTTTAAGGCTGGATAATATTCCATTGTGTATAGACCACACTTTGTTTATCCATTCATTTGTCATTGGACACTTGGGTTGTTTCCCCCTTTCGATGATTATGAATAATGCTGCTGTGAACATGGGTGCACAGCTATCTATCTCTTCAAGATGCAACTTGCTTCTTTCCTTCAACCTTTGCTGGTGAGATTTATCGTGGTTGCTATGTATAATAACATCCGTTCATGTTCACTGGTGTATAGTATTCTGTTGTACAACGATGCCATTGTGCAAATATCTGTTCTGCAGTTTTTATGAATTCAGTGGTTTCTCATTTTTTGATATTATAGACAGGGTTGCAGCAAAGAGTCTTGCACGTATCTCCTTGCTTGCTCACGTTTGCAGAGCTTCTGTAGGGTGCATACCAGGGCAGTATAAGAGCACCTTGAGCTTCACTGAGGTTTATGCACTGGCTCAGAGTGGTTGGAATGGTGTGCATCCTCACCAGCAGTGGGTGAGAATCCCCATGTTTCTATGGGCTTGGCTTTACTCAGTATTAAAAGCCAGATGCTGTTTTTAATGTCAAAAGGAGAGAGAGAGAGAAAAAGGGGAGAGAACTGTAGGTGGACTTCACCCATAGATCTATACAGCCTCAGGTGTCATGAAGTGGAGGGTGAGGCCCGCATATGCTGTTCCCTTGGCCCATGTAGTTCCAGGTCCTCGGTAGTGAGGGATTTTCAAGAGTGATTATAACTCTGCATGCTGGGATCCCTGGGTGGCACAGCGGTTTGGCGCCTGCCTTTGGCCCAGGGCGCGATCCTGGAGACCCGGGATCGAATCCCACGTCGGGCTCCCTGGTGCATGGAGCCTGCTTCTCCCTCTGCCTGTGTCTCTGCCTCTCTCTCTCTCTCTGTGACTATCATAAATAAATAAAAAAATTAAAAAAGAAAAAAACATTAACTCTGCATGCTCACATGCCCCCCAGGCTGACCTTGTAGCCTCGCCACCACCCCCCCCCAGCATACTATGGGTGTCTGGTTACAAATGGAGGATTGCTTCAGATTATACCACTTGTCAATTTATTTCCCGATGGGTGGGTCTCACTGACCGCTTCTCTTGGAAGTAACCAAGAGCAGGTGTATCCAAACCACAATGTGAAGAAACTCACTCTGGAGGAGCTCCCTCAGCCTCAGCCCCAGTGAGTGAACTTAGTGGGCTCGCAGCTCTGAGTGCACAGCCCAGGGGGCCAGCCAGGCCGACCCTCCAGGGCTGGGCACAGGGCACAGGGCACACGCAGCACACACTAACGTCCCAGGGCTCAGCTCTTGGCTGCTAAGTTCGGTCTGTTTAAAAACTTGGCAGTCAGACCCCAGATGCTCCGTGACTTGGGGAGACTGTGCAGGCTCTGAGGTCAGACTGACTGGGAATCCTACCTAGCCTTCGATAGTAATTATTACTATTATTCCCTACTTTCACTGACTGTTTATATGTGCTAAATACTTTACACCCAGCGTCTCCATTAATCCTCCCAACAGCCTCATGAAATAGGTCCTGTTACTTCCCCCATATTTCTGACAATGAAGCAGAGACTCAGAGAGGGTAAGGGACTTCCCTGAGTTAGCAGAATATGGTCCATCCAACCCAAGGGATGGACCCAACTAAGCTGCCCTGCTTCACCTATGGTCTGCACTGTTTAAAGCTTCCTGACTCCGTGTGACTGCACCACTAGCTGTGGCTGTATGACAGATGACCCCAGAATGTAATGACTTAAAACAATGACGATGTTTGCTCTTCCTGTGGATCTGCAATTTGGGCGGATCCTGTTCTACTCCCATCAGATGGGGCTTCTGGAAGACTGGCAGCTGGATTCCCTCATCTTGCAGTTGCTGCTGGCTGTCAGCTAGCACATCCACACAGGGCCCCCGCAGGTGGCCTGGGCTTCCTCACGACATGGTGGCTGTGTTCCCAGAGTTAGTTTTCCTAGAGAGAGAGAGAGCCAGATAGAAAGTGTGTCACCTTTCATGAGCAGGCCACAGAAGTCATGAGGCATCACTTCTGTGGCAGTCCATTCACTAGGGCATCACAGAATCCTTCCCATATCCAAAGGGAGGTGACTTACACCCCACCTCCTGACCGGGAGCCTCTGGGGCATCCTAGAGGTAGAATCTGCCCCCAGTGACCATCCAGAACACATCCCCATTCCAGCCCTCCTGTTCTGAGCTGAAATGGGCTTGGGAAGAGTGCCTAATAGGCATGAAACCACCTGGGACACAGTTGGCACTTGATAAATTGTAGGTCTTCTTTTTATTAATGAAATAAGTTTGAAGAAAGCATGGTTATTATCCAAGAGAGGAAGTGATCACTTCCACTGGGAAAGCAGAGAAGATTCTTGTAGAGCTGAGATAGGTCTTGTGGGATGAAGAGGGTTTTTCCATTAACATGGAGAGGTCAGTGCCCAGGGCAGAAAAGGTGTGAAAAGGATGTGAGTGGTGTGTGAGCACTGAAATCGCCTGTGGCCAGCTAGAGTGAAAGGGAATTTAGGTACTGCTCTCGGGAGTTCAGAGGATCACAGGAAACTGGAGAAGTGGGCTGAGCCCTGGGCAGGAGCACCTCCCACTCCGCCCAGTGCAGGCTCCCAGCTGTGAAGAAGGAAGGGTACCTGCACCCACGGAGCTCATAGCCATGTGCCTCCATTCAGGATGTAAAGCCTGGGGCGACAGCCTGATTGGTCCAGCTCAGGCCATTTCCTGCCCCTCGGCTGTGCTGGGAGGCCAGGGGAGGATCTTCCAGGAAGGAGCCTCCAGGAACCCCTTGGCTTCCACCACACCAGAGGCCTGTGTTGCACCACCACCCCCCATCAGTATTGCACTGTGTGTGAAGCAGCTGGTCCCTGGGCTGTATGGGAAGAGCTGTATGCTGGGTAGTGCAAAGGGCCCTCTGTTCCCCGTGAGCGTGGCCTCCTTATTCAGGCACTTCCGCTGGACCAGAACGAGGCACAGGTGAGGTAGACACCAGAGGCTCAGTTTGACCAAATTGTCAGGGGCCCAGAGAAGCATGTCTTCAGCGGAGTCAGTCAGTGAAGGTTTAAGAATTGGGGAGCCAGAGCTGAACCCAGCTCAAGTTTAGAGAGGAATTGAGCCCCTCGAGTGGGAACAAGGCTACCTGCCTCCATCCACATGTCCTTGTCAGGTGCATCTAGAGGGCGGTTAAAGCAGCCACCACAGGTGTGGGTAGCCCCCAGGGATGCAGTCCTCCGCGAATGACCTCTCCTGGCAGTCCAGTGTCTTAGCAAGATCCCTCTGGTGGCCAGAGGGTGGGAAATCACTGGGCTCTCACGGATAAGCACTTTCATCTCAGTAATTGCTGGACTTTGCACGTGAGATTATCCATACCGGGTGACTATCTGTGCCTTAGCCATGTCTTGGCAGCCATCAGATGGATGGGTCGGGCTGCCTGGGGAAGGGCATGCCAACCTGATGGGTGCCGGGTACCCAGGCAACTCCGAGAAGGAAAGAGCTGGCTAGGCCCAATGAGCTGAGTCCCTTCTGTCAGGGACTGTTTGGGGGCCATTTGTACCCCCACCCCTCCCCCTGCCATCCTGCACCAAATTCATATGTTCAAGTTCTGACCCCAGCTCCCCTGACCTCTGACTCAGAATGGGATTGTATTAGAGATAAGGTCTTTATCAGGGAAATTAAGTTAAAATGAAATCATTAAGATGGCCCTAATCCAATATGACTGATGTCCTTATAAGAAGAGATTAAGTGCAGACACAAGACACAGAGGGAAGACCATGTCTGATGATTAATTTTGCGTGTCATCTTGACAGGGCCACAGGTGTCCAGAGATTTAGCTAAACATAATTCTGAATGTATCTGTGAGGTGTTCTGGATGAGATTAACACCTGAATTGGTGCTCTGAACAAAGCAGATTGCCCTCCCTAGTGTGGGTGGGCCTCATCCAATCTGCCGAAGGCCTGAGTAGAACAAAAAAGCTGAGTGAGCTCCACCTACCTAGACTCACACTGAAACATTGGCTCCTCTCAGGTCTTAAGCCTCCCAGCATTTGGGCTGGAAGCCACCATCAGCGTTCTGGGTCTCCAGCATGCCAGCTGAAGACTTTGGGACTTGCTGGCCTTCTACATCACATACACTAATTCCTTATAATGAATAAGTACGTGTACACATACACACACATCCCCTTGCTTCTCCTCTGGAGGACCCTGACTAATACCCTATGTGAGGACACAGGGAGAAGAGGCCATCTGCATGCCTAGGAGAGGGGCCTTAGGAGAAACCAGCCCTGTAGACTCCTTGATCCAGATTTCTACCCTCCAGAACTGCACAAAAAAATTAGTTTCTGTTGCTTAAGCTCCCTAGTCTATGATACTTCGATTTAGCTAACTGCTATAGGGCCTCTCTTTCTTCATCTGTGAAGTGGGTCCAAGGGCACATTCTCAGGCTTATCGTGAGACTGTCGAGCACAAAGTATGTGTATATCATCTATGCTCTCACCAGAGCCAATGTGTCTGGTGTGTGGTGGTCAGGACTGGGATCTGGGCAAGGAAGGCATTCACTAGAGGCACAGAATTTAAGCTGGCACCAAAAAACCCCCTCAGTAATCAAGTAAATAAAATGTCAAAATCATACCTGAAAAGACAGGCTGTTGTTTGTTTTACCATATGTATTACCGTACCGCACAAATAGTCATTTCCACAGGGGCTCTGGTTTCTAGGCCCTACAGCCCAGCATGCCCTGTGGGGTGGGTTTATGAGGGTCGACAGTGATGTGCAAATGGATAGGGAACTGGGGCATTGTGTATATAGTCTTTTTAAATTTTACTTTATTTATTAACTATTTCACTTGGTTCAAAATACAGCATGCTATTTTGGCAAGTATATATAGGGGTGCACATTTTTCCTTTTGCATCGAGTTCTGATGTGGTTCTGCACCATGCTATAGCTCACCTGGAGCCAGCTGCCCACAGGCTGTGTCATTCACTTTGAAAGGTCAGGCTGGATGCTCTCCTTGGAATGCCACCCTGAGAATGCTTTTCCCTCTGGATATTTGTAAAGGAGGCTTAAGAACTAGGGATTGTTCGGGATCCCTGGGTGGCGCAGCGGTTTGGCGCCTGCCTTTGGCCCAGGGCGCGATCCTGGAGACCCGGGATCAAATCCCACATCGGGCTCCCGGTGCATGGAGCCTGCTTCTCCCTCTGCCTGTGTCTCTGCCTCTCTCTCTCTCTCTCTCTCTCTCTCTCTCTGTGACTATCATAAATAAATAAATTAATTAATTAATTAATTAAAAAAAAAGAACTAGGGATTGTTTGGGGCGCCTGGGTGGCTCAGTCGGTTAAGCATCCAGCTTTGGCTTAGGTCATAATCTCAGGGTCCTGGGATCAAGTCCCGTGTTGGGCTCCCTTGCTCTGTGGGGAGTCTCCTTGTCCCTCTCTTTCTGTCCCTCCCCCACCCCCCATGCTCTCACGCTCTCTCTCAAATAAATAAATAAAATCTTAAAAAAAAAAAAAAGAATTAGGGATTGTTTCTCCAGAGAGGACATCATTATGTCAGTTGGCAACTCTGAATAAGATCTGAGGATTAGATAGTAGTATCAAGTCAATGTTAATGTCCTGACTTTGAAAATCATACTGTGATTATGTCACAGAATGTCCTTGTTTTAGGACAGATACTCTGAAGTATTAGGGGCTTAAGGTGGCAACTTACTCTCAAATAATTCTGAAAAAAAAATGCGTGTGTGTTGGTTAGTGTGTGTGCATGTGCTTATACCTGTGTATGTGTACTTGCAGAGAGAGCAGAACAAGAAAAAAAATATGATAAAGCAAATGGGATACAGTGTTAGCACATGGGGAATCTGGGTGAAGCATACACAGGCTTCTTTGTACTCTTCCTGCAACTTTGCTGTGGTCTGAAATTAACTCAAAATACAAAGTTTAAAAAAAGTTCAAGAGTTGCTGAGAGCTAGTTTACAGTGCCGATGCTCTGGCTTCTTCTGGAGCCACCTGACCCCAGATTTCCCCTCTGCCTCCTTCCTAGTCCTTCAGGCCCCTGCTGGAATGCCACCTTCCTGATCACGTTGCCTGCCACAGCACCATCCTGTCCTAGTCATCATCTTCCACATCCCCCAGTTTTGTTTTCTTTATTGCCCTCACCAATATCAGAAATCATCTCATCATTTGCCTAGTGTTTGTCTCCTCTGGCCCTACCCCCAAATGTCAGCTCTGTGGAACTCTGTCTCGTTCATCCCTCCCCACCTCCATCCTCTGTGCCTGGCACACACTAGGTGTTCAATAAATACCCGTGAACAAGAGAAAGGTTAGATGATCCTAAGGCTGCAGGTCAGAAACCCAGAAGTCTTGTCCTTCCTGGTTTCCACCTCCCAGACTTGCCAAATGAACCTGCCAAATGCACTCTGGGCTTCCATTTCTTCATCTTGACCCCAGCTCTAAAGCTTTGGGACCATGATGCTGAAAGCCCCAGCTGAGACCCTCTCTGCCACAGGGATTGCCAGGCAGGGTGGACCTGCCTCCCCAGACTCCTCACTGCTCCCTCCCTGATGGAAGAAGAGCAGAAGAAAATGTAGACCTTACCTATAAGGCCAGTGTCCCCCATACAGTGAACTCACAATGCGAGTGTGTTCACTGCCCTCCCAGGCCTTCTTCATAACAAAGACTGGGCAGATTTTAAGTCCAGCGCCTTTGGCAGGAAACAGTATCTGCCTGAAATTGAATAACATTGTCTTGTTTTCATGGTAACCTTCTACTTACAGCAAGTGATACTAGTTTTCCATTTGGGGGAGCGATATAAAGTTTCCTTTTAAAATAAATGTCCTCAGGAGTGAAAGCCGATTAATTTGGTATTTTGTACATTGTTTTTTAACATATTATTGTTGGAAATTTGAAATCTGATTGGCAGCGGAGGGCAACTGCCCAGGGTCCCCCAGCAGGTCCCACCACAAATCACGTACCTGCACCAGATGTCATGGCTTTGCCGGGCATGTTTCATCTTTCCTCCATGCGTTCGACACCCATTGTCGTGTTCAGCTTTCCCAGATGGTCTCCAAAAATGTCTTTCTACTGTCAATTTGTTCAAATCAAATCTGCACACTGCATTGTGTCCATTGACAGTTCCCCTTCCTTTTTCAGCTTTGCCATTCATTTGTTGAAGAAACCAGGCCATTTGCCTTAGCACATCACACATTCAATTTGTGTCTGATCACTTCCCCCACTGGTGTCATTTCACCTGTTCCTCTGTCTCCCGTAGCTCCTGTTAACTAGGAATTAGATGGAAGCCCTTGATTAGAGTTGCTGTTTTAAGCCATACTAGGTATTTTAAGCCAGTTGATTTTTAAGGGAAAATATTAAATAGTGTTAAATGAAATACCATGTCCACAGGAGAGTCTGCATCATAAGGGTGGGGTGAGGATGGAGCTGGGAACAGTCTATGAGCAGAAGAACACAGTGCAGGAGACTCAGCCAGGGGGCTGATAGGGACAAGGCAAGGCTGAGCTGGGGGAGTGAAGAAAAAGAAAGGAGGCAGGAAGGCCATGGAGGAGGTGAGGTCCTGGCCCAGGGTGGTGTGCAGTCCTCACCAGTTCTCTGAATGAGCTTTGTGTGTGGGCATGATCAGTCAAGGAGAGCATTCCTATGTGGGATCCCTTGACCTGCATGCCAAGACCCGGGACTCAAGGAGCCAGGAGCCAAAGAATTTAGGCCTTTCAGCACAGGATGGGCATCCCAGGGAACAGCTCTTCTCCTTTGCCTGAGAAGGACCTGGGGAATGGATCCAGCCAGCAGCCACTGGGATTTAGGTTAGGCATAGAGAAGGACCTTCCTACCAGAGCAGGAAAGTAGGATTGCTGTGTGGCAATAATATGCATTTGAGAGCAGAATTGCTTGGGCTCAAATCCTAGCTCTGCCATTTCCTATTTGTATAACCCTGAGCATGTTTGTATACCTCTCTGTGCCTTAGTTTCCCCACTCTATAGATGAGATGGCAATGGATCCTACCTCTCAGATGGGCCTACGAATCCAGTGAGTTAATCACATGTAGGGCCCTGGCTACAGTAAGCACTCAGTAACCACTGGGTGTTATTATTATTATTATTGGACAATAATGAAACACCTCTCCCCAGAAACTTTAGTGATTGCCACACACGGCAACTTTAGAGACTAGGAGCTCAGAAGAGCATTCCTTTAAGTTCATAACCCTTCATAGGGCTTCTCAAAGCACTGGCTCCTCAGATGGGTCTGATCTTCACAAACTGCAACCCCCCACCAGGCAAATTTTGTTCTCTCCCAGTTCTGCAGATGAGGAACACTGAAATAGGGGGAGGGGGTTGTCAGGAATGGTGTATAAGAAGCCCATGGCCAGTGCAGCTCAGTGGCATAGAAAGGTCTTAGTCAGAACCTGTGCTCAGAGTCCCAGATCTTCTGCTCCCTAGCTGTGTGACCTTAAAAAAGTCATTTAATGCCTCCGTGACTCCATTTCTCCATCCCCAACGTTTTAGGGAGTGGGACCAGGGGCCTCCGCTGCTTCCACTATCTGATTTCCCTATGTGGCACATCAGGACACAAATCCTGAAGGTCCCCGGGACAGTCGGCCTTCCCCAGGGCCAAAAAGAACCAGAGTCCGAAGTCCCAAAAGAGAAGCCCGGAGGGCTGGCTGTCGGTTAGAATGATTGCCAATGTCAGACCCTGCTCTTTGGGGCTCCTCTCCCCCAGCCAGGCTGCCCTCAGCAGTGTTCAGTCCTAGGGTCTGGCTCTACCTAGTTCCTGGTTGGCAGCCACTGGAGCAGATCCTGAAGAGACATCCCAGAGCAGTCTCCCCTACCAGATACTTCAGAGCTCCCCAGGATCCTGGCTTTCCCTCCAGTGGCAAAACTTGATAGGATCTGTGCAATCATCTTTGTTCTTCCTGCCCACCCTGTCTCAGGGCCAGGTGACAAACAGGCTCAACAGTGAGCAGGCCCAGCCCCAGATCGTACCTGAGGCAGCTCACATCCCTTCTCCGGGCCTCAGCTTCTGTATATACAATATAAAAGGCAGATCAAGTGAAAGCGTTGTTCATTCATTCAGCGGATACTCATTCACTAACTCCTTCTCTGGGCCAAATTGTTTGCCAGAGTCATGAGAAACTGATGAGCAAGCTCCATATCTACCTTCAAGTCACTCCCAGTCTGGATTTTTCCCTGCTTCTAAGGGCTGTGAGGAGCCACAGGCATCTCCAAGCTGGACCATTAATGGGCAGCTTCCCGTAGGACAGGGCAGCTCAGTGAGCCTTGACAAATGAGAGGAAATGAAGAGTACAAGAGGTGACCTGTGGGCCAGACACCCACAGCTGGACTTTATCTGACCTGCATGGGATTAGCCCTGACATGGCATTTCAAGTTTGAATTTGTTGCAGACATGTAAAAATCAAGAGCTTTTAGGCAAAAATCTGGATTTCTGACTTCAAAAAAACCAGAGCCCACATTTTTATGGGGCAATGAATGATTGTCCCTTTAGACTGCATGGTCCCCATCCCTGTATCCCACCTGACCATCCCCCAAATCTCTCCCCATAGGCTGTCCTCATGTCCCCATCACCATCAATGGAACCTCCAATCCCCTAGTTGTTCAGAAACCCAGGCATCATCTCCTGCTCTTCTTTCTCTCTCACTCTGTATCCTTTCCATCCTCAATCCCTACTGGCTCTACTTTAAGAAGGTTTCTAGACTCCAGTCATTTGTCCCACCATCTGGGCCGCGTCCTGGGCCCAAGCATCAGCTGCTGTCTGGTCCTTGCTTCTATCCTTGTTGCCCCCACAGTTTCCTAGCTGCACAGCAAGCAAAGTGAGGCCCTGCATGCCCAGTCGGGAGCTTGGACACAACATGCCTCATGCTCCCCAAGACCAACATGGTAAAGCTCTTCTCTGGCATCTTCCCCAACACTAGGCCTATGTCAGTGGCCATCTCTGCCTGCACCCTGAGCCATAAATGGCCTCTTAGGCCTGAGATAAGATAGCAGAAGTCAGGTTTGCCAGATGCCATGGGGGCTTGGGAGCCCACCAGTGGCCCCACGTGACCAATGCTCTTAACCACACTGGGCCTTCCATTTTCCCATCTGGAAAATTGGGGCATCCCAGCACTCCCTCCACATAAGGCAAATACTGCTTAAGAAGCAGGAAGTGAGGCACCTGGGGTGGCTCAGTCTGTTGGGCATCTGCCTTTGGCTCAGTCATGATCCCGGGGTCCTGAGATTGAGCCTTGCATCAGGCTCCCTGCTCAGCAGACAGTCTGCTTCTCTCTCTCTCTCTCTCTGCTCATGCTCCTCTCAAAATAAATAAATACAATCTTAAAAAAGAAGAAGAAAAAGAAGAAGAAGAAAGAAGAAGAAGAAGAAGAAGAAGAAGAAGAAGAGAGGAGAGGAGAGAGGAGGAGGAGGAGGAGGAGGAGGAGGAAAGGTAAGGGTTTTAACATTCAGCCAACTTGGCATGTGTGAGTGTTTGCCTCATGCCTGGCCCTGCTCTGGGCACCATTGGAAGTCTGTAAATATAAATAATAGGTGATTCATTTTGTTTTCAGCCTGGATCAGGAAAAAGAGTTCTGGCTTTGGAGTTGGATAGGCAGAGCTGGATTTAGAGATCATTCTGGACAAGGCATCTGAACCTCAGTTTGTTAATTTAAAAAAAAAGTGGAAAAAAAAAAGTGGGGGAGTAGGTAGTAGTGAGTGCCACTACTCGGATGGCAGGGTGTAGAAAAAACTAAACTGTATGGATATTTTTTCCACTATCCATGGACTCTCAGGGCTGGAGAGAAAGGGCTGCAGACACAGGCATGTCCATGCAACATGAGGCTCAGGGACTGGAAGGGACATGGGGCAGAAAAGACGAAGCCCGGGAAAGCTTATCAGGTTCATTCATTTGGTTGGGGTTGAGGGATTACACCTCCCACCAGAACATCATCACTGCTTGGCTCCACCATCCTCTTCACCGTGGCTTCAAGTGGTATCCGGCACAAGGAAGGCAGTCAGTACGTGTTGAATGGATGAAGGAACAAACATCTGAATAATTGGCTTCCTAGAGGCGGTGGCCTTGGGGCGGGTGGTGTATTGAGTGTTCACTAGAAGTGTTTGTATCCAATGCTGGCCATCGAGGGGCCGTGTGCAGAGGAGGCGGTGGGGTTCAGAGAGAATGCAGGGGAAGGTGTAGCACCACAGGCTGCCAGCAGTGGGGAGGCCTTAGATCCCAGGGCCTGTGGGTGGGGAGAGGAGGCAGTTACATGGACCGGACTGATAAAGAGAGAGCACCGGGCACAGGGGGCCACCAGTGAGACAAAGTGGCTGCCGAGGGGCAGTGAATACCCTGACCGCTCCCTCGCTGCTCTGCCCCCTGCTCTCCTGCCAAGGATCTCCCATGGACCACAGACAACAGGGAACGGAGGGCAGGGGAGCCTGATGATTCAATCCGTGGGGCCAGAGCAGGGTAGACAGTGCATCTGCAGGGCACTTGGAGAGTAACAGGCCCAAGTATGCAGAAATCCTGTCCAGAGTGGGTAGGCTTGGAGCTAGGAGGGCTGGGGTGCTACTGGAGCCGGGGCCGTGTGTGGGTATCAGGAAGCTCCATGTGGGTGGCCGATGGCAAAGGGTCTTGCCTGCCTGCCTGTGGTTTGGCTGGGAGTAGGCAATGGCCGGCCTCAGGGAGGATGTTGGGTTTAAAACGAGGCTTATGACAGACAGTGGGAGACGGGCCCGAGGCAAGGGGAGCACAGGGCGGGCCCCACAGAGATCCAGAGAGTGGGGAGGGGGCCACCCTCTGGCCTCGTAAAGCCCACTGTTGCCTCAAGCCCACTGCCAGGGAGTGGAGTGGAGTGTGATCATTTTGTGGACAAGACTGGCAGGAAGTCAGAGGCAGAAGTTGGGGGTTTCAGAGCCCTGAGACCACAGACTCGCTCCTCACCAGGCGAGTAGAACTGACAACCCTAGCTAGATGTGGAGGCCAGATCGAGCCACATAGACCTTCCCTTGGCCTGCAGAGGAGGGCTCCCCCCCCCCCCCCCCCCCGCCGGCCCCAGTCCCCATCCCACTGCCCCTGGTGTGGTTGCGTCCTCCAGTGAGCACAGACCCTGAGCTGTGTCCTGCCCTCACGGCCCGAGTTCACCATGGCATCGGCATCTCCCAGGGAACAAATGTATCCTTTTCTTTGCCTGGGCGGCAGTGACTTCATCCCCAGTGGGCCGTGTGAGTCACTGCACTGAGGGTGGAGGGCCGGCCAGCTCTCTGCAGAGCCCCGCTCGGCTGGGAAGAAAGAAGAGCTGAGAGTGTGATTGGTTCCATGCAGACCTGCCTCACTTCTCTCTCTTCCTGCTGTGCTCCCTGTCCGTGTCCTACAGGGGAAGGCGGAGGGACGACCTCACTGGGCACCTAACACATGCCCAGCAGTGCCAGGGGCTTTTGCAGTGACAGCAGCTGCAAGCTCTGCTGTCCTGCGGAAGATGACCCCGAGAGGCTGAGTCCTGCACCGGGGTTCACACGGTTCTGAGGACTCGGTACCACTTTTTCCTCGCCATGGCCAGGAGAGTGGGGATGATTAGTCCCATTTTGCAAAGAAACAGACTGAGGCCCAGAGAGATGGGATGACTAGTGTCAGGGACCAGGGAGTCAGAGGTGAAGGAGGAGTCGGCCCCCATTCTCAGGGGCAAGACTTCATTGGTGATGAGGCTGCCCGTGAGGTAAGTCAGCATTCAGGAAACCTCAAAGAAGCTTTTCTAACCCCCTCGTCATGCCCCACCCCTGACCCCCACCCATATAGCCAAGGAGGCAGTCTTCTGAGAAGCAGGTTATGCCCTGGTAGCTGAGGAAAGCCGCACCCATCCCTTCTCATGCCTTGGTGTCCCCATCCATGAGGCAAGGGGGGAAGCCCTAGCGCAGTGCCGATGGAAGGGCAGGGCACACAGGTGGATGCAGCCAAGGGAAAGAACAAAGAGAGGTCTGGACCCTCCAGAGATGTTGGTGGCAGGCAGGGGTGTCTTCCAGGACAGGGACTTGGAAGGGGCCCGTACAAGGGTCTTGGCCTCCTGTCCTGAAAATGACACCCATCTCTGAGATGACCTCCAGAGCCAGAAGGGCCACTGTCCCCTGTCTACTAGGCACCTGCCATGACAGTTACCTCTCACAGAGCAGGCATGGAAGGTGCAGGTGACAGGTATTCCTCCCTGCTGAGGGGCCCTGGTGCTGAGCCCAGGCCCAGGGGCCTGCCCCAGAGCCTGCAGTCATAGGGCAGAGGAGTCATGGGAAACCAGAGCCCAGCAGGCAGCATGGGGGCATGGGGCAGAAAGACAGAAGGTTCAGATTTTCCCGGGATGTGATAGACCATGGATGGAACCCTGAGGGACCAGGTGAGAGGCAACGGACTGATACAAAGGCTGGGACAGGGTTCTAGAAAATGTTTCAAGAAGAGAAAGAGGTCTCTGCTATCACTTATTATAGCTCTGTACCCTATGGGAACAAGGGGCCAGCCCAGGCCAGAGCAGAGTGAGTGAGGGGATGGATGGAAGGAAGAGTAGCAGAGAGATGGATGGATGATTGGATGGGAGATGGGCATCCGTGTGAAGGCATGAGTGAGTCGGGGCATGGTGTAAGTAGATTGGTGGTGGTGGAGATCCATAAACGGGTTGCCTCTACCCACAAAACATGTTGAGAAAACTTCCACCAGTAGGACAGATGAACTCTTGAATGGAGAGGAGAGGTCTTACTCTGTGCGGTGCAAGGAAGGGAGGCTCTGCCCCAGGGAGAGTCTCCTTAGGTCAGGGGAGGCTCGGGATGGAATGGCAGCCTTGGGAGATAATGAGCTTCCCTTCACTGGGGGTGTCCACACTGAGGCTGGGCAGCCACTCCCCCAGGTGCTGTGGAGGGGCTCCTGTGACAGGGAGAGGGCCGCTATGGTGGCTTCTGATGAGGAGAGAGAACTGGGGCTCCCGCGCCCCCCAGGAGGCCCCGGCCTTTGTAGAAACCTATCTTGCTTTCAGATAAAAAGTTCTTTCCTGGCTCGGGGGACAGACAAGCATGCGACTGCTGATCTTCACTGTGGGAATCAGGCTGGAATCCTAGCTGTCCTGCCCAGCCCAGGGCAGGGGGCCTGGGGACAGAGCAAGGCTTCAACCCGGAGACCCAACTCAGGCCCAGCACTACCCTCCCTGACTCTCTGTGGGCAGATGATGCCCTCTGAGCCTCAGTTTCCTTATAGGTGAAACAGGGGGCCCCGGTGGCCACTGGAGGTGGTGACACCGGCAGCTACACGTCGCTATATCTTTATACACCCTTCATGGTGCGGGGATCTGGACCTACCTGACCCCGGGGAGCTTCCGGGGGGCTGTGGGTGGGTAGAAGTAGGTTCTGTGAACACTGACCTTGAGCTGTGAGTCATTGTCCCTGGGGGCTCTGCCTGGGAAGCCCCGGCTGCCTGCCCTGGGCCTGGCCCAGGAGCAGCTGGCGGGAGGGGGTGGGGGAGCAGGGGAGGGGCTCCAGCTGGGACCCTGTCTGGAAATGCCTCAGACCCAGCTCAGGCCCAGCCCCCAGGGCCACTCAGAGGGGCCTAAGCCCTCCAGCCCACCCCCAGCCCACCCCTCTACCTGGAAGAGCTGCTCCCAAAGCCAGACTGCCACAGCACAGAAGCCCGCCTCCCCCACTTCCTAGGGCAGCAACCCGGGGTGAGCGACTTCCCCCATCTGTGCCTCAGTGGCCTCGCATGTAAAAGGGAGCTGATGATCAAATCCGCCTCATAAAGCTGTTGGGAGAACTGGGTTCTGGCCCCATGGAGAGCTTAGCCCAGTGCCCAGGGCTCCATGAGCCCCAGGTGGTCAAGGGAGATTTAAGGTCAAAGGGGCCAGCCACACACAGCATCATCTGTCACCCGGCAAGGAAGTGACCCAGCCAGGCCTGGGAACTTGTCTCCCCCCAGATGGAGACCCTCGTGGGCCAGCCACGCTCCCAGGAAGCAGCCCTGACTTTGTCTTTCTTTTGTCTCCTGCACACCCCAGGCTCCCCCAGAAGCCAGGCAGGCAGCGTGGCCCCTTCCCTGTCCTGGCCAGCTCCTGGCCCCCGCTTGGGGTGGGCCGGGCCGCGGGGCGGGTGTTGGGTTTAGGCCTCTGGGGAGATGGGGAGGATGTGGGCCCGCCCTCGCCTCCCCGCCCACCTCCCTCCCTCTCGGGCTCAGGGCTCAGCCTCTCCCGTCCCAGTCCCAGGCCAGCCCCTGGACACAGGACCAGCGCTTTCCCTCACCGGGCAGACGCCCCTCACCCGTCCCGCCCCGAGTGACTCACTGCTCCCCTGGCCCACAGCCACTGCTGTCTCCTGGCAGGAGGCAGACGCAAGGTTGTGCCGAAGCCACGGGGTCTGGTGCGAGAGGGCCACTCGGCCCGGAGGGTCTGGAGCAGCCGGCGGGGCCAGCGCACAGAGGCCAGCCTAGGGACGGCAAGGCCGGTGGCTGGGACTTACAGTGGCCTGTGGGAGCCGGCGCCTCCCCTCTCCCCTGGCTTTTAGGCCTCTTCTTTCTTCTTCCCACCATGAAGAAGGAAGTGACCTGAGAGCCAGCAGAGCCAGCCAGCCCCTGGCCGGGAGGAGACCAGAGTCAGAGGGCCGTGGCCGGGGGTCCCTCAGCCACTGGCTCTCCCAGCTAGCCAGGCATGAAGGGTGGTGGCAGCGCCGTGTGGAGCCTAATGTGGAAATACTGCATCTCCGTGAGGACCCTCAGGTACCAGGGGACGTGTGTGGAGGAGGCTCTGGCCAGCCTCGTATGATAGGAGGGGAGGCTGGGCGGCAGGCTGGCCTCTGTGAGCCCCGGGGCAGCTCCAGCCTGGGGACAGCAGGGACCGAGGGCAGGAATGGTCATGCCTGGTGCTGCGACCTGGAGAGGCTCCTGTCTCTAGTGGGGAGGGAGGGAGGAGCGAGGAACAGGAGTCAGGGAGTGTGCGGGCATCTGGCTGGGACGCGGAGTGCCCACTGGAGGACACCAGGGCAGGTATAGTGTGGCTGGTGGCGTCCCCAGGGCACACGGGAATGGGCGCTTGTTATGTAACGCACTGGCACTGGCACAGTCGGGTGACCTTGGCCATGTCCCCTAGCCTCTCTGAGCCTGTTCCCCATCAGTGAAATGGCGCTCACCCTCATTCCTTCCTGAGTGCATCGTAGGGCGATGTGGGACTGTCAGGGCCAGTTGCCGAGGGGGCTGAGAACTCAGCCCGGGCTCAGGCACCGGGATGCCCAAGTTTAAAACTGACCAAGGCGTTATCAGTGGCACGAAGTGGCTTCATCTCTGTGGGCAGAGCTTCCCACTTGCAGACCCTTAAAGGAGTAGCATGAGGCTTAAATGAGGTGATGCACAAAGGAAAGACAAGGCCTGGCCCGCCGCCAGCGCTGGCTAGGCCTCAGGTGTGATCACCCCGGCTCTCATTCTTGCACTTCCCCTGAGCCAGATGGACAGGGAGGTGTGCCTGCCTGGAACAGAGCCACTGTGCATGG
Organism: Canis lupus familiaris; assembly: GCF_011100685.1. Lineage (NCBI taxonomy): Eukaryota > Metazoa > Chordata > Mammalia > Carnivora > Canidae > Canis > Canis lupus. The sequence goes on along the minus strand of NC_049241.1, from coordinate 3,382,936 downwards.
CAGCGCAGATGGAGGCAGAGCAGAGCTCTTTGCCCCCCGAGGAGGGGGTGCGTCCCCGGCTTGGCGCCAGCCCCTGCACCTGCTAAGGGGGTTCAGGGCAGGGAGCAGAAAGCTGGATCCCATGTGATCTCAGGCAAGGCTGGGTCTCGCCTGTTAAGGGGTATTAGGTAGGGCCAGGATCTTATATGGGAGGGGCTTAGAGGCAGCTGCTTGGAAGGGCTTGGAAGATGTCTATTTCGATACCACCCAAGGGCGGATCTGTGACTTCAAGGGGAGGTTTTACAAAGGGTAAGGGACTGGAAGATTTCCCTCTTTCTTCTCACCCCCATGGCTTATAAACTAAAGTTTCCCTTCCTTTCTTCCTTCTTTCCTTTCCAAAATATTTGTGACCACTTATAGGAAACACCTATGATAAATCAAATAAAACATCAGGATCAGGATCAGGATCAGCACAATATAGAAGAGAATGCCATGACCTAGGGGAAAAAAAAAAAAAACATAGAACGGATCAGAGATAAGCAGGATCCTGAGGTCCTTTTGTTGAGGTGAAAATTGCTGAGCTTCCTGGCAACCAAAGAGAAAGGGGAAACCTAGCCCCTCTACCCACACTCCCTGTGATAGATGACTTTCAGTACAGTGGCCACAGTCATCTTTGGTGCTGGGTAAGAGTGTCTGAGACTCTGGGCCTCTGGCCTGGATAGATGGGTGGGTGGGTGAAGGTGGAAGGCATGGCAGGGAGATGCTTTGCATCTGGCTTTAGGAAAACGGGGCAGACAGTGAGGGCTGAGGCATTCTCTTGCATGCGGATGTGGCGGCTGTGGGAATAGAGAGGGGAAAGCTCACCCCAGGAGTGAGTCAGTGGCCACCTGCCCCTCCTTAGACCTCGGAATATACCTCCTTGGGTCAGCACCTCAGCCAGGCAGGCCAAGGCAGGGGGTGAGTCCCCCGGCTATGGCGAGGGTGCCGTGTGCCTTTCCCTCCACCCTCAGCTGGATTTCCCTGTGTCTCATGCTCTCCTGTGGTTTCCGGGGGTTGGCATTATGGAAACCTCAAGGGTTGTTTACAGGACGCAGGGGGCCCAGCCCTGGGAGGCCCTGCCCAGCTCTGCCAGAGGCTCACCAGGTTCCAGGGAGGAGTAGCACAGCCTCAGAGCCCGGTAGACCACGCACTCCCCGCCAGAGTTCCCTCATCGACGGAGCGGGGGTGACAGCACAGCGGATAGTTATCAGAGGCAGGGCTGTGGGGTAGAGCCTTGCGTGGCTCGCGGCAGTGCTCAGAGAGTGTTCTTTGGCCTGGTAGGCCCGACAGTGGCGATGGGCAGGCCTGCGCCTCGGGGCTGATAGGAACGCGGGCGGGACGGCCGCCTCACCCTGGAAGACAGCTCCGGGGGGTGTGGACGCCGTAATTGGCAGCGCGTTGGCCCCAAACCCCTACTTAGCACCTGTAAGTTACAGGGCTCCGCCGTGCTTCGCTAGGGAGGATGGCCCTTGGGGGAGGTCCCAGAAGACTTGCTCTGCTCTCTGGACCCCCACCCCATTTGTGGGAAGGCCGCCCGGAGGCCCAAGGTCACTCCCCAAGCCAGACGGACAGACAGACAGACAGTTGGGCAGAGCAAGCCCTCGGCGGGATCCCAGCCCCCTTTGCAGCCAGGGAAGACCTGAGTCAGCAGGTCTGCGGCCCAAGGCGGGGCTGGCGGCAGCCACGGTGACAAATTGGAGGCTTGCGATCGGACAGCACATAGTTTTCCACTTGCGTCTTCAGATTCCCCTCCGCCGGAGTCTGTCGCCCCTGGCCCAGACCAGCTTCCATCTGGAAAAGCGAGAGGTGTGTGTGGGGAGCAGGCTGCCAGCAGGCCCGCCCTGGCCCTTTGCCCCGGGGCTCGGTGACTGCCCCCCAGAGGCTGGGGGCAGGGTCTCTGGGCCCTTGGCCCGAGTCGCCGAGAGAGGACGTGACACGGTAGGCCATAGGATGTGCGTTTTGGGGCGAGTTGCCAACCCCCCCACTGGGGCTGTTTCCTTGGGTAACGTGTAACGTGAGGAGAGCTGTGCCAGCGAGGTGGTTCTTGGGAACACCACAGCCGGGTTCTGCTGGCCAGCACCCAGTGGAGCAGCTCCCTGGGACGCCTGTCCCCCCCTTCCCTCTGAGTGTCCCCGTCAGAGTGTTGGAGTCCGGAGGCCGCTGGCTTGGCAGTCAGGCCTGCTTGAGTTCGAACCCTGGTGCAGGCCCTCTGCTTGCGTAAGTGACCCCAGGGCTGTTGAGAGGTCCAGTGAGTCGAGGCCATGGGCCTGCCTGGGCAGGCTAGGTGCTGCAGAGTGGCCGTGTCTCCCAGCTCTGATCTGCCCCAGGCCTTCGTCTGTGGTATTGGTGATAATCCTCAGTCTCTGGGGCCAGGCTGGAAAATCACTTTTGCACCTGGTGTTATTTTGGGAACGAAAGACCTTTCTGTGCCTTGAGGGCCAGTGGGGCATTTGAGCTGCCTGGTGGGCAGAGGCAGCCCACTTGGGGTGCTGGTTGGGGTGGGGCAGGGGGCTCTGCTGAGCAAAGCCTCCCCCGCCCCTCCCCTGCTGGGGTGCATCTGGGGAGGAGGGCCAGAGAGCAGCTGGCAGCCAGGCTCTCGGAGCTTCCGGGGAGCTTCCTGGACAATTAGCCATCTGATGCCCCTCTGTGGGAGGCCCAGTGCACACACCTCCCGGGACAGAGAGCTTGCTGCCTCCCAGCCTGGGGGGCAGCAAGGAAATTCTGCTGCTTTGATGCAAGGAAATTGCAAGGAAATTTCCTTGCTTTGATGCAAGGAAATTCTTTCCCACTTGGAGCTGACAACCCTCTTCCTATGATGCCCCCCCCCCCCACACACACACACAAACACACACTGGGGGGCCCGGCCCTGCTCTCTGGGCGCCCAGCCCATCTGCTTCCCTGTCCTGGGAGAGCCTATAGTGACCAGAATTCTCTGAGGCTGAGGACGGGGTCTTTCATCCCTTCCCCATTTCCTTTCCCTCTCTGGACAGGATCTGGAGCTGAGTATGAGATGGGATGGGCGCTTGTAGGCACTGAGCGACCACCTCTCCTGCGTGGACACTGCCCAAAGCATGCACATATTCTTTGGGCAGCTGCTTTACCCTTCCATACGTGGGACTTATTGCCTCAGCCCTGCAGGCCTGCCTTCCTCTGCCTCTCCTCTTTGTTCCTCGTGCCCCTCCCCATGCTGCTCTATTGCCCATCCCCGCCCCCCATCCAGTCTTTGTGTGGGGACTGGTCCTGGCACTCTGCCTGGTGCTCAGTGTCCAGCCTCACATCTAGCCCACTAATGTCCACCCTGTGAGGGCCACCATCCCACCAGACAGAGAAGGAGCCTTGGAGCCTCAAGTTAGCAGTCCCCAGACCGGGTCACTGCTGGTCACCCTTCCAGGTGAGGGCAGCAGGTGTCCTCCGAGCCCGGCAGAGAGATTGCATGAGCATCTCACTGGAAAAGTCTTCATTTAGCCAGCCAATAAATATTTGCCGGGCTTCTGCTCTGCATCAGGCCTGTGCCAGACCCTGGAGGTATGGCAAGGAGTAAAGGCAAGGGCCAGGCCTCATGGAGCCGATGATGAGGGGTGGGAGCAGAGAAGCAGTAAACAAAGCATATAGGTGGGAGTGTCTTCAGACAGAGATTACAGGCAAGAAGATAAAACTGGGAAGATGGCTAGAGGGACTGGGTTGGAGAGGGCACGTGACCTGGGGGTTCAGGAAAGGTCTCTCCTGGCTGCCCACTGGCTGCCAGCCACACAGACCAAATGGGTTCTGTTCACACGATGGAATGCTACACAACCACGAAAAAGAGTGAGGTACTGGTATTTGTGACGACACGGAGCCACTTTGGAAACATGCTGAATGAGAGAAGCGGGTCACAAAAGACCACTGAGCTTGTGGACATCCACAGTAGACAAGCCCGCATGGACAGGAGGTAGAGTAGTGTTTGCTAGTGGCTGGGTGAGGGGGGCACTGGAAGGGCTGCTTAATGCAAACGGAGTTTCTTTTGGAGGATGATGAAAATGATGAAAATCTTAGATTGTGATGTGTGCACAACTCTGAATAGATGGAAAGTGTTGTACACGCTGAATAGGTGGATTTTATAGAATATGAATTATATCTCAATAAAACTGTTTTAAGGAAAAGAAAGCAGCAAGAAAGGCCTGTCTGAAGGAGTGGCATTGAGTTGAGAGTGGCGGGAAGGAAGGAGCTTATGAAGCCTTGAGGGAGAGCATTCCAGGCAGAGGGAACAGCAGGTGCAAAGACCTGAAATGGGAGCACACCTGGTGTGTTTGGGGAGCATGGAGCAGGCCCAGCAGGGGTCCAGGAGGGAAGGACTGTGCAGTTCCCAAAGTCTGGCAGTGTTGGGTCCTTGTGGGGAGTTGAGTTTACTCAGATGGGGAGAGGCGGGGCAGGGTTTCAAGCAGGATAATGACATGATGTGATTTCTGTTTTAAAACAATCACTGGAGCTGCTGTAAGGAAATGAGACTGCGGAGAGGGAGGGGTGTGTGGGCGGGGGGGGGGGGGGACGTGACACCAATCAGGAGGTAGTGGCCACTGTCTAGGAGAGACACAATGATTGATACCCAAAGGAGGCAGGCTGGCAGATGATGGCAGTGGGAATTCAGAAGGGAACAGATCACTCCCAGATGGGGATGAGGAGGCTTCCTGGAGGAGGGGCCCAGACGGGGCCTCCGGGAATGAGGGTGGGCCAGGCAGAGAGGTGGTGGTGACAGGGTTCTGGGGAGGCAGGGTGGTGGGGAGGGCAGCAGCCTTGTGGGAGTGGGGAGCTGAGTGCATGGAGGCCATAGGGCGCTGAGGTTGGAGGTCCCGCCCCTGCCACCCCAGTCTCCAATGGGCAGGGCAGGAGCTGCTTGCAGAGTAAGTAGGGCAGCGTCTCTCCGTCTCTCCGGGGCCACCTGTCACGTGCCTTTGTCCCACCTGTTCAGGCTGGGCCTTGGTGAGACCTTTCGCGCCTGGTGGCCAGAGCCCCAGGCGGGGCAGGCATGCTGACGGCAGCCTCACCAGAAACTCCAGTGACCCTGAAACGCGATCGGCCACACGAGACTGGCCAGGGAGGGAGCTGTATTATTTATTGACCAGAGCTTCTGGGGCCTGCCTGCTGAGGCCACTGGGACTGGCCAGACCTTGAAGGCGCTTCCCTGGGCAGTGCGCCTCTGGGGCTTATTCAGAGGTGGGCGGGGGCCCCAGGGTGCCCACACCCTCTCCCCAGGGCGTGGTTTCCTTGATGCTGGCTGAGCAGGGAGGAAGTCAGACGTCAGGCCCTGCAGCGGGGAGGGCCCAGAGCTTGTCCCCAGGGGCCTTGGAGACAGGCAGGCAGGGCCCTGGGGCTCCAGAAGGACCTCCGCCCTCTCCCCTCTGACACTGTGAGTACCAACCACCTAGGCTGGGGGAGGGGGAGAGTCTCAGGCCACCTGAGAAGCCTGGGAGGGCCTTGCTGATTGTCCGGGCAGCCTGCTGTGGCAGGGTCTTGGGGCTCTCACCAGGGCATTTGAAGTTTCTCGAAACAGACTTCTCCTCATTGGCTGGATGACACAGAGACCCTCCCCGGGCCCAAAGGACCTCAGGTGTTCCCCACCCCCGCAGCTGCCTAGTAGGGCAGCTTCAGCTGTAGGAGGGAAGTTCTTTCACTCCCCTGGGCATTTAGACCAGCCCCAGGCCCTAGTGGGGGTGGAAAGTCCAGGACCCCTTGAACACCCAGGCTGGTTGGTCCTAGGCCTGGGGCCCTCACAACCACCCTGAGAATGAACAACATCCATTTTCCAGCCAAGTAAATTGAGGCCCACGGAGGTTGCACATTTGCCAAGGACCCCTGCAGTGTAGTTGGTGCAGTTTCTTTCTTTTCCCTGCTGCTACCGCCTCACCCCACAGAGCATAAATTGTGTGCACGAGGAGGCCTGGGGCAGAAGGAGCAGAAGCTTCTTTCTGAAGTGATCCAGAGTAGAATCTTGAGGATCTGCAGATCCCCAGGGCTGGGAGGGACTTCAGAGACAGCCCTCAGGTGGATGAGCAGCTCTGGACACACAGAATGAGGGGGATTCAGTGAGCCTCTTGGGTACTGTCCCTTGGGAAATCCCCTTTAGTAAGATGGGGGGCCTGGGGCCACCTGCCTGTTGGGGAGATTCCCCTACTGCGTTCTGCTTCCCCATCTAACCTCACTACAGGCCCTGGAAAGGAGAATGGCTATCACCCTTGGTTATGTAGAAAGTCAAGCATAGAGATGTTGGGATATCTGTGCGATGTCCCACAGTGGGTGTAAGTTGGGAACTGGGGCTTGAACCCAGAGGGACGCCGAGCCCCTCAGTGCATCATGGTCTCTGTGTGAGGTGGTAGCGGTGGGGAGGGGGACAGGGAAGGATGATCCCATGACTGTCCCATTACTAGGTCTCATTTTTCCCGTCTGTGGCGGGTTGGACTCCAGTGCTGAGGAGGGGGCTGTCTGCCCCACTGGCCTGCAGGAGCTGGGGTTGGGGTCAGGCCAGGCTTGGCTGCAGGACTGAGAGCTCCTAGGTTGGCCCTCTGTTCTCAGGTTGACAAAGCCTTCCTCCGACACATCGGTGGAGGCCCAGTGAGCACCCCAGTAATCCAGGGGGCCCTGGGAGGACCCCGGATGGTCAGACAGCTCAGAGCACGGGGCTCTGGCCTCCATCTTCGTGGTCTCCTGCAGCGACCTGCCCTTTGTCGGACTCCAGGGTACAAACTGGAGAGCCTGGCCAGATGGGTGCCAGCACCTGTCCTGGGGGTAGGGCGGAAAGAGCGTGACCAGGAGCCAGGACAGCTGGGCTCTGAGGCAGGCGCTTCTGCGGGCTCACCTGGGATCCAGACAAGCTCCTTCTCTCATCAGGCCGCGGGTGCTTCCCTGTGACCAGCCAGGTGGAGTCGGGAGCCCTGAAGTGATCTGTGACTCCTTGCAGAGTTTCAGGCTCATCATTCATGAATTCAATCCTTGGACAAACTTACCGAGTCCCTGCTGTGTACCAAGCCCCACCTTGTCTCTGGGGCTACAGAAGTGATAAACCAGAGCTGGAGCAGCAGGAGGGGGTAGACAGCAGGGGAGGCATACCTGGTTGGGTGTGTTTTGTTTTCATAGATACTTATCCCCTATTAGGAAACAAAGCCAGCCAGCATACCAGATTCATGATTTCATAGATACCAATGCTTGGGATGAGCAAAGCTAACAAAATTAAGAAGCCAGCGGATCCGAAGTTAAATTGGGGAGCAGGCGATGGGCAGGGAGGGCTGGAGTTGTGTGCAGGCTGCGGGCCCCTGGGGCTCTACACAGAGGCAGGGCAGGCAGGGGCTGAGCTTTGCTGTCTGCCGAAGGGCAGTCCAGGGTTTGAGGAGCGATGTGGGGCTTCCACAGATGCTCCTTCCCCAGAAACTTCTGTAAGTTCCCAGACCAGCTCCACTTACAACGTGACCCTCTTCAGCTTGGCTCTGCTCAGATGAGTCTTTTACACCTGACAGTCACACTGGGCTTCTTCCGACCCTCCGAGCATGCTGCCACTGTGTAGATGTCAGGAGTCCAGCAAGTCCTGGTTTGGGTCCTAGCTCTGTGCGCCTGCCCGGGTAAGTCAAGTCAAGTCACAGGCCTTCCCTGAGCCTCCAGCTGCTCGAGCATGAGAGATTGTTTCATGGCACCAGATAAACTCAGGTTAATGGGCCCTCTCCTCCTGTCCCTCCCCTGCCATCAGGGTTTTCCTGAGGCCTCTCCCTGGGGATTGAGTTGGGATGGGACACAGAGACCAGGAAACAAACTCGGGCTCTCCTGTCTCTCTGGGGGCCTGCCAGTCTCATCCTGTCAGAAGCCCCCTCCTCTGGGCTCCGAGTGAGCAGAGGTCGTGCAGGTCTCCTATCCCCATCATTAGAGCTAGAGCAACTTGGCCTTCAGAACCCCACACAGATGTGAGATTACTGCTAAGATGCAAAGGCCTGGCCAGGCATCGACAGGGTATGTGTGCGGCAACCCCCTCTCCCGCCCCGAGCTGGGGAAGGGGTCTGAGCACAGCATCTGCAGGCAGTCAGACAGGTGAGGGCAGGTAGGAGGGCCATACCACAGCCTCCACTCAGAGCCCTTTATGGGCCAGGCCAGTGTGAAGTCACTTGGGCCTTCCTCCTGAGTCTTTGAGGGATGGGTCATGAGCCCCCGTTTGAGGGATGAGCAAACCAATGCCCAGAAATCCACATCAGTGTGATTTCAGCTGCCTCTGGAAAAGAGGTAAGAGGAGTCTGGCCAGGCAGAGTGGGATGTCCAGGCTGTAGCCAGCATGCGGGGAGCATGTTGTCAGCTGGGACTTGGACACTAAGGCCATGAGGCAGGCTTCTGGGAAGGGTCAGGCTGCTGAAGAGCGTTTAAAGCCTAAACTTCGGTGTGAGCCTCAACTCTGCTACCTTCTTAGCTATTTGACCTCGGATTAGCCTCAGTTTAGCCTCAGTCTGTCAGTGAGGACCCTTCTATTTGCTGGTGACAAAAAATCCAAGTCAAACAGGCTTAAGCAGAAGGAGGGCTTCAATGGTTCATGAAACAGAAAAGTCTGGGGAGTAACTAGCTTCAGGAATGGCTGGATCCAGGGATTCGATGTATGTAATACATTTGTACTTGTCAACTCTCACCTCTGCCTTCCTCCCTACTGGCTTCATTTTGAAGCAGGGCTGCTCCATGTGGGTTCCCCAGCTCCATGCTTGGCATGTAGGGAATGCTCCCCAACAGCAACTGGTCAGCTTCAGGGGCCAGGCTGCCATGAGCAAACACATTGTCTCTGTCTTAGGGATGTCAACAGTGCCCTGGGGGAGGTGGGACAAGAACAGAGGAAGTTACCATAAAGGGTGAGCAGAGCTGAGACCATTGTGCGCTCTACAGCCCGTGAGAGATCAGAGGAGGAATGTCAGAATTCACATCTGGATGGGTTCCTCTGTCTGCCTAGAAGAGATGACAGCTAAACTAGATTTCGAAGGCAAAGGAGGAGTTGGCCTATGGCATGAAAAGTGAGGGAGCAGGAGCCGTGGGGTTCAGATTGCTTCAGGACCCACACACAGTGGGGCTGGCCATGCTGTAGAGATCTCAGTGGGGCTTAGAGGTCAGGATAGGTGGTGGGGGTTGGAGGTGGGGGCAACTGACGCTACATGTGGATGAAAGATGGCTCTGGCTTTGAGGCAGTGAGGACAGGAAAGAATGAGCACTTAGTGAGCACCTACCGTAGCACTTAGTGAGCCTGCAACTTTCCATAGGTTGCCTCCTTCCGGCTCCACGACAGACCCTGGAGGCACCTCATCCCCACTCGGCAGAGAATGGAACAAGCGCCAGAACAGAATGCCTTATCTAAATCAATCAAAGGTTTTTCTCCCACAAACTTCAAAATTTGGACTTATCAATGGGCCAGGCCTAGTGCCTCTGACTGGCCATTAAGAGGCTACTGGGATACCGCCCATGGCAGGGACATAGGGGGAAGTTACTGTGTTCAAAACAGCTGCGTGTTGAAATACCTTCCCAGCAGACTAACCACTAAGACTCCTATCACACAGGCAGCCGGAAGCACAGTAAATCTGAAACCTGGCATCTGCAACATGGGGGCACATCATAGCCGGGGGTCAGGCGGGAAATGTGAAGCCAAAGACTCCCCTGCTGAAGTAGGTATGGAAAGCCACCTGCTCGCGAGCAACCAGAGGAAACCAGCTTGGTTTGGGCTTTAAGCAGCGAATTTTTAAACCACTTCTGAGCTGTCCCTCACTTGTAGCTGAGATAAGCCAGGGAGAAGAATATGGGGTGGGAGCAGGAAGATGGAGGGCCAGACCCCAGCTCCCCATTTGGTTGCTGTAACCCCTCTGAGCCTCAGTACCCTCATCTGTAAAGCGAGGGCATGCCCTATGCAACGACATAGACATAGTTCAATAAACGTCAAGGGTCATTATCCCCAAGTAAAAGAAATAGTCTCAGTTTGACTATAACATTTTAAAAATTGCCATTTTCACAACCACAGATATAAGACAAATGAGAAATTGTCCGGTTCAGACTTTAAATCCCAACCCCCAACCCCAACCCCAACCCCAACCCCGAGGGCAGGCACCTGGCCACCCAGCCCTGTGTCTGCTCATCAGGCTTCAGGTTCAAGAAATGTACTTGGCACCGCCTCACACCTAAAACAAGTTTAACCATTAGCCAAAAATCAGCATCCATACTTCTGGACTCCATCTGACTAGAAAAAAAAAAGAAAGAAAGAAATGTACTTGGTAAGTTAAAACCAAAATTTGAACTTGTCAAATCTTACTTGATCCAAGGTATTCATTTCTTAAATGAGGTGGCGAGACCAAGCTTTTCGAAAAGAAAAAAGAAAAAACTAGTGAACTGTACCCCAGTGATACAGCTAGAGAGTGGAAGGAGGCCAGAGGTAGGTGCCATCGACATTTCGGAGTGGTAGAGGTATATGGAGAGGAGGTTTCTGGGGAAGGTGACCCCTGAGCCAGGCCTGGAGTGTGATAGGAACCGGCCAAGTAGAGAGTAGGGGAGAATTTGGGTGGAACCTGTAGGTTTAGCATCTGAGGTGTGTTTGGGGAAGAGCCATCAGTCTTGGGTGGCATGGAGTCTGGGAAGGATGAAGATCAGGGTTGAGGCCCAAATGGAAGGCAGCTGGGGCCAAGAGCCCAGAATGCTAACTCAGTGGTCACAGAGGAGCCCTCGGGGGGTTTTAAGCAGGGAGGCCGTATTAACCAGCACTCTTTCGGTTGCACCTGATAAAAACAACAAAAATAGATAGTCTCAAGCCAAAAGCTGAATTTATTGTCTTCTATTTGTGTCACAGTAAGGACTTCAGATACAGTGTGATTCAGCGACTCAAACTCTATCTCCAAATACTTTTTCTCCACATCTTTTTCTCTTTTTTTTTTCTCTCTCCTGACTTCTTTTTTAGGAAGCCTCTCTGCTGGTGGTGGCTCCAGCAGCCCCAGGTTTACGGTAGTCTTGTAGCTGCTGACGCCAACAGAAACAGTGTCAACAAAACTCCCAGAAGAGACTCTTCGGGGGTCCAGCTTGTGTCATGTGCCTATCCCTGGACCCGCCACTCCGGTGAGGGGGTGACATAGTATAGAGTTAGGGATGCAACTGGCTGACATGAACTAAATTCCCCAGAGAACATCAGGATGCCTCACCTGGAGTGAGGAGGAGGCTGGGCAGGCAGAAGCATCCAGCATTCACCACTGGGAGCTGAGAAGACCTGCCAGGCGCTGCACTAGGTGAACTGGTGTGTGGCATCCCTTTGTGTCGGCCCTGTAAGATAGTTTCTTATGATCCCTGTTTTGCAGATGAGAAAATCGAGGCTTAGTGATGTAGAGTGGCTTGCCCAAGGTCACACCATTAGCAAATGGCCTCAGACCCCAAATCTGCTGGACCCAAAAGCCCAGGTTCTTAAGCATCTGCTCCACTGCCTTGGAGGCACCAGATCCAAGTTCGAAGAGAGTGCCCTGGGAGCTTGAATGGAGGACAGAGTGGAGGGGAGAGACCAGAGGCAGAGGATGGGGCAGGATGCTGGTGCCACACAGAGGGGAAGGGAGGGGCCCTGAGAGATAGAGGTGCGGTGTGTCCCAATGCACTATCAGCCCTAGCTTTCGTTGTTTTCTTATGTAGATAAAGAACTTGATCTAATCAGCAATATGTATGTATGCATACACACAGGCACACACATAAGTGTGCTAATTATTTTGCTTCCTGGTTTCTGTTTCGGGCAATCTTAATAGGAGGATGCAAGGTTCGAGGGTCCTGGGCCTGGGGGCTGGACTTCTGCTCATGCTATGGGCACAGGAGCATTTCCTGGGGAATTTCCGGAGGAAGTGGTCAAAAGGTTGTAACCACCCATCTGGCTCAGGGCCATGGTGGGATGGGGAAACAGCCATTCCTCACTTCCCTTTTCAGCCCTAAGGCATCCCAGGCAAGAGTCCTGCCCCCCTGATGACATCACTCACATCAGAGATCATTCTGCCCACACTCTCTTTGCTCAAAGGGAAGACCGAGGCAGTGGGGCGCAGCACACCTTAACTTTGTCACCTCCATGTGGGGAAGTCTGGTAGCCTGAGTACCCAGCCTAGATGGGCTACTGCTTTGCTGTATGACCTGGGGCAAGTCACAGAGGTGCTCTGGACCTCAGTTTTCTATCTGTAGAATGGATCTGTAATTACCTTCCAGACTGAACAAATGAACAAAGCTTGGAAATGTACCTGGGCCAGAGCCTGGCAGGTGTCAGTCAACATTGGCTGTTAGTTACAGTTTGTCCCTTTGCAAAGCGAGCTCTCCTTTGTGCAGCTGTAGATCTTAAGAAAGCTGGGCCCAAGGCCCAGGTTTCTTTCTTTCTTTTTTTTTTTTCCTCTAAAGATTTATTTATTTGAGAGAGAGAGAGCCTGATCACACAAGCACGAGCGTGAGGGAGGGAGGCTCGCAGAGGGAGAGCTGGGGAGAGAATCTCAAGCAGACTCCCCACTGAGCTCTGATCCCAGGACCCTGAGCTCATGACCTGAGCCAAAACCAAGAGTCAGATGTTCAACCGACTGAGCCACCCAGGTGCCCCAAGACCCAGCTTCCTATGTATCAGCTGTGCAGCCCTGGGCAGTCACTTTACTTCTCTGGGCCTCTGTTGCCTTATCTAGAAAATGGCTTACTAATCACCACCTCAGGGATCTCTGAGAAGATTAATAGAATGCCCAGCCCCCAGGATGGGAGTTTCTGATGTGTCTCCTTCCCACTGGACAGTCAGACATCTTTCCTCCCCCATGGCTCCTCTTCCTGCCCTGGGAGTGTACCAAGCGAGTTATTCTATGAGTAAATCTTTCTGCTAGTGTCTACTGAGCACCCACTATCTGCCAAGCACTGCTGAAAGCGGTGAGGAAGTCAAACCAAGATCCCCCCCCCTGGAGCTACCTGGGGCAGAGAGACAGGAAATAAGTAAGCAAACAACTGAAGAAGATACTTGCAGACATGGCAGTGGAGAAGATAAATGGGTTGGTGTGGGGGAGAAAGACTTGGTGGAGGCCACTTCAGTTGGATGGTCAGGTACCAGAGGGCATTAGAGGAGGAGGGCACCAGAGGACGAGGAGGCGGCCAATAGAGATGGGGGATGGGCCTGCTGGTAGAGGGAGATGCAGAGTCGACAGCCACCAGGGAATCCAGACTCAAAGGAGAGAGGGGCTGGGGCTTTGAGCACCCCCTCCCAGGGAAGGGGGTCTCAGTGGGCCTGTGCGAGAGCCTGCGGGTTGCTGTTGGGGAATATTCCACATCACTCGTTAAGCGTTTGCTGGAGGCAGGGCCAGCTGAGACCCACCTGTGAATGATGATGGGGGGATGAGGATGGGGGAGGGAGGACGTGTCCAGCAGCCTGGTGGTCACACACCACCTCTCCCGCTTGGCCTTGGAGCCTCAGACGGAGGGTGCAGGTGGTAATGGTAGTGAGGATCCACAGGGACAGGCAGCTGGGTTCAGCCCCAAGCTTCAGAACCTCTAAGACGCATATAAGTAACCATATTTCACCTTCAAGTACAGACACAACCCCAGCCCAGACTTCTCTGTGCCCAAGACAGGCCATTGCCCCTCACTGCAGCCCTGGCCTCTCTGGAGAGACAGAAACACAGAAAAGCACATCAGCTGTTGTTCAAGGAGCATGGGCATGCACCGGGCACCGTCGGGCTCTTTCCACAGATCTTGTCGTCATCTGGTGTGTCGTGTTGTCATGGCGGGCTTTTCAGCGCTGGGAGGGTCTATGGGATGTGAATGAGAGGTGGTATGGGAAGACTTTGTAGCTGGATTCTATGATGACTTTGCATAGGAAACATGGACTTCTTTCCGTCAAAAAAAAAAAAAAGAAAAAGAAAAAATCTAGTGCTGAAATCCTAAAGATGTCTGTCCCTAAAACATCCTGCCCCGGTTTGGGTGCTGTCGAAGCTGGCTCATTCGTGGGTATAAGAAGCAGGTGGTGGCCATGGCACACTGAAGTCCCCCGGCTGAAGGGGAGACACACCCACGAACCCAAAGGGGGGGTCTATTTTTCTGCAGCACTCGTAACAGCCCCACTTCATGGAGGGAGAAACTGATAGTGAGGTCAAGTCCCTTGGCTGAGTTCATTCAGTCATGTCACAGGTGGGGATCTGAACCCAGGCTGGCAGGACCCAGAGCTCGCAAGAGTTCCACAACATGCATTCCCGTTCTGTCCACCTCAGCAGTGAGAGCAGAGGTGCTCATGGAGGGATCAGCACCTTCCTGGGCCACCGGAAAGGGCTGGATGTGTTATAGAAGTGTGGTGTCCCTGCTCTCTCCCATGGCTTCCCAGCGGTGGCAGCATAGAAAGCCAGAGCCAAAAGGCCTCTAAGAAACCAGCAAGCCATTGTCCCAGGGGCCAGGGGATTCTGTGAGTTCGGCCGGGCTGGGGGTGTCAAGGTAGATCCCATGGCAAGCTTAACACACCAGGAGGGACACCTGGGTGGCTCAGTCGGTTAAGCATCTGCCTTTGGCTCAGGTCATGATCCCGGGAGTCCCGGGATGGAGCCACACATCGTGCTCCCTGCTCAGCGGGGAGCCTGCTTTTCCCTCCCTCTGCCACTCCACCTGCTTGTGCTCTTGCTCTCTCTTTGTCAAATAAATAAAATCTTTAAAAAACAAAAGCGAGGGCAGCCCCGGTGGTGCAGCGGTTTAGCGCCGCCTGCAGCCCAGGGCGTGATCTGGAGACCCTGGATCGAGTCCCAGGTTGGGCTCTCTGCATGGAGCCTGCTTCTCCCTCTGCCTGTGTCTCTGCCTCTCTCTTTCTCTCTCTTTCTCTCTCTCTCTGCATCTCTATGAATAACTAAATAAAATCTTAAAAAAAAATAAAACAAAAGCGAAACACACTGGAGGCTCCTGACCAAGGGTGATGGGGTAAGTGGTAGTGCCCCAGAAACAGGGAGAGATGTCTGGTCTCAGCCCCAAACTTTAGTCAAGAACTACATACCAGGGGCAGCCCAGGTGGCTCAGCGGTTTAGCGCCGCCTGCAGCCCGGGGTGTGATCCTGGAGACCCAGGATTGAGTCCCACGTCGGGCTCCCTGCATGGAGCCTGCTTCTCCCTCTGCCTGTGTCTCTGCCTCTCTCTCTCTCGCTCTGTGTCTCTCTCTCTCTCTGTATGTGTCTCTCATTAATAAATAAATAAAATATTTTTTAAAAAAAGAAGAAGAAGAGAAGAAGAACTACATAGCAGGCCAGATTTCATCTGCTTGCAGATACTCCAGATAAGCAGGCCACAGTGAGCACCTTGAGACTGCAACACGGCATCCTGACACACCCTGCTGGGTGACACAGGAGTACAAAAAAGGAGCCATGTGACCTTGAGCAGGCTTCTCAGCAGCAACCATAAGGACATGCCATTCTCTGAATGCTGAATGTGTGTCGAGCCCTACTCTGTACTCATTTAATTCTCGCAGCAGCCCTGTTAAGTAGGAATATTCACCTTGTTTTGCAGATGGGGAAACTGAGGCAAGCCAAATCACTTGTCCACATTCCTTGCTGGCTGGAACGTGGGCTGCATCAGAACTGGAACCCAGAATTGAGCTTTCCTTTGGGAATTGGAGAGTTGACCAGTGTAGTGGGTCAGATAAGTGGAGAGGTGTTCACATGCTTCCCATGCTGGCATCTGTTGTCCTCCACGGGGGGCAGCTGGTCCCCAGCTGGTGCCCCCACTACTCCATCATCCAGAGGGTGGATATGGCTGCTGGGCCAGTTATGGGAGAAGAGCCCCATCTGGTGCCTCTGGACAATATGTCTACTGAAGGTACAGTCCTTTGCTGACAGTTCTTGGACCCCTGTCCCCCACCCCCATCCTCATTGCATGAAGATATGTGATCCCTGTTTTGTGGCAGCTTCTTGCCGGCTTCCCCTTGAGTTGGGAGTTGGAGGAGTGTCTGTGGGATGTCTGTTGCCCTCAGGGTGGGGAGCCAGATAGCAGGGAAGACCAAGAAACTGGATCTGGGAGAGGACAGGGCCTGGCAAGGGTGACTTTGGCCAAGTGTCTTCATAAATGCGCCAGGAGTGAGATGTGGCTGATCTAGATAGAAACCTTCTGCACCTGGGCTCATGCAGTCTTGCCTGTGACTAGCTGGAGCTTGCCTGACCCACAGTGCAAACCTCGAGGCATCTCCCCAAGGTTGCCCCCCTCCGGCCCCACTCGTCTCCATTCTGTTTAAAGGGCAGAGAAGTCCCCTGGGGGCCTCAGAGATTGCTCTTGGACCCTTGGGCCCCCTGCCCAGGGTCCAGGGAGTGCTTCGGGGCCGTGGTTCTGCTCTTGGGGCCATGGGCTGGCCCTGAGCAGACACCCCCAGACAGTCTTCACTGATGAGTGTAGTGCACCTGTTTCACTTAGCTGTGTAACAGAGCACTCAAAATGTAGTGACTTACAACAGCAAAGATTTCTTACATGCATGAGGGTGTGGGTTGGGAAATCTGGGTGGCTCAGCCGGTGTCCCAGGGCTCACTCCTTTGCTGCACTCAGCTAGAGGGCCCGCTGGGCCTGGAGGGCCCAAGGTGGCCCCACTCACATGTCTGTAGTTGGTGCTGGGGGGCCTCAGTTCCACACTACATGGCCCCTGACCCGAGTGGGCAGCCAGTTTCTGCACAGATGGGGTCCCATCTGCTCCCCTCCATGTGGCCCTCCAGGGGGCAGCCAGCCTTCCCTCCACTGAGGTCCAAGGGCAGCGTTCCCCGAAGATGACTACGGAGCTGCAGGCCTCTTAGGGCACAGCCTTGGAACCGGCCCAACCTTCACTTCTGCCACGTTCGATTATACAAAGAAATCATGTGGCCAAGGGGAAGGGAAATAAACTCTGCTCTGGGTGAGGATGGAGGGGACAAGCCCCACAGGAGAGGGGCCTGGGCCATATTTTGTAATCAGAGTGTATGTATCGTTAGGCTTTTGCTGGGTTCTTCTCTCCCAAACGTTAGGGTGAGCAAAGCAAATTCTGAAGTCGTTGTATACAAAGCCCCAAACCAACCTGGAGAAATCACCCTCGAAGACCTGTCGGTTGCTCATAACCTAGTTTGTATACCTGGCTTATACACCCTGCCCCACAGGGAGCTCTGTGCCCACCGGAACTGTGTGGCTCCCGAGCCAGACCAGGCGAGAGAACCCAGGCTTGCCCCAGCATGCCAGCCTTTGTGGTGAGCAGGGGCCCCCAGAGCCCTGCAGGGCGTGCAGGGAGTCCAAACCACTGCTCGCCTTTGGTGGCTCCATCCCCTGTTACTCTTAAGCCCGTAGAGCTGCACTGCCCCAGACAGGGACCCACTAGCCATGTGGGGCTATTTTAATTTTGTAACGAGTTACTAACATTTTTAAGACCTCAGTCCCCCATCCACCCTAGCCCTGTTCCACGTGCTCAGTGGCCACACAGCTAGCAGGTGGAGAGCCAGGAGTCAGCCGGCCTGAGCGCGGCTCTGCCCCCTTTGCTTAGCTGTCCTCCTCCCGGTCCACCTCCGTGGTCACGCAGGCCCTGTGCTGGCTGCTTGGGACCCCAAGGGATTTGACCGTATCCCAGTTGCCGCTCTTGATGGGGGCTCCTAGTCAGCTGGGGGCGGGAGGACTGCTAACACAGGGTGCCAGGGTGTGAGCAGGCCGGCCCAGCTGAGCATCCCTGTGGCCCCTGGCTCTGGCCCACCTTGTCCTCAGGACAGTCAGGACCCAACGTGTGCTGAGCGGGAAGCCCTGGGGCCACTCCCTCTGGCACAAGCCCCTTGCTCCCACCCTGTCCTCCTCACCATGAAGTAAGGGGGGGCTCCAGGTGCACTCCCCAGGCTTTTCCAGTAAAAGCAGGGTGCCTTTACATCACCAAAATGCCTGAGAAACCTCCCATCCCCATGGTTAGTATCCATGGCTGAAAAATTACAATAAGCCACCGAGAACCCATTTCAGATGAATTTGAAGTCTATGAATTTTATTCGCAACAGCTTCTATTTTGGCTGAAAGATGTTAATGTGTGAAACAGTATTTGTTTGGTCTACCAGCAGTCTTGAGTGTGCATATGGGATGTAAGATCCCCTAAAATAATTCAGGGGCTCTCGGCTTGGGAATCCCCGAAACTTCGAAAGATCAGAAGGGGGGGCACCGTATGGTATCGGCATGGCCAGCACTTTGGCTAGCACCATGCTGGTTTTTGTGGTGTAGGGGAGTAATTTTCTCCCTCGACACCTCGTGCCCCCATTCCTACTCCCCTCCAGACTCACAGCCTGCAGCTACCCTCCCTACCAGCCGTTCTTCAGGTTCTGTTCTGAGCTCTACCGATCTGAAGTTAACCCAGCATTTTTTCCTGGTCCCTTTGGGCTGTGGGCCCCAGTGTCCAAAGGCTGTGACCATATTTTCTATGGGGACAGAATTTGACTTCCTTATAATCCAGGGGAACAGAAATGATTCAGACACTAATCCCTGCCTTCCAGACTGGGGCAGAGCTGAGGGGTTTCCACACCCCCTTCCTCCTCCTATGGGACCCTCCCCTGATGCTAGCTGAACATCAGGGCCACAAGGGCAGGGACATTTGTGTGCGTCTGGCTTCCCAGCTGATCCCTGGCAAACAGTAAGCAGTTATTTGTTGGGTGAGTGAATTAATGAATTAATGCAATCTGAGGGGCATGTGGGCATGTGTCCCAACCCTGCCCTCTGGCTTCTTGCTGTCTTTTTTTGTGGGGTGGTGGGGCAGGGGGCGGGGTGTTCCAGAGACATGTGATGAGCAAGGGGCCACCCCTGATGGGAGTTGTGTTCGCAACTAAATTGGTGCTTTTTCTCCCTTTAGCGTCCATGGATTTATTCTCAGGGGTCTTCAGGTTCCATGTAATATTTTTTTTATGTGTGGATTCTTTATAATTTCAGTTTTCAGGAAGACTCACAAGAATAATACCAAAAAATAAAATAAAATAAACGTTCTCCCCTGTACCCTTCACCCAAACTCATTATTACTAACATTTCACCAAATTTTGCTCTTTCACAATATTTTCCCTCCAGAACTATTTGAGAGGTCACTGCAGACATGCAACATGATGACTTTTACTCCTGAATAATACTTAAGCGTCTGTTTCCTAAGAACAAGAACATTCTGTTACGTAAACATGGTTCAGTAACTCAATTCAAGAAGTACAACATTGACACAATACTGGGATCTAATATACAACTTAGAGTCACCTGTACCAGTTATCTCAGGAATGTCCTTTGTGTCAAGTTTTCTCCTAATCCAGATCTTACATTGCATTTGGTCACCACTCATTCTTTAAAGCTTTATAAAGATGTAATTGACATTCCACAAAAGTCCCTTGTTTTAAGCATACAGTTTTGTGATTATTGGAGATATTTACAGAGTTGGTATAAACGTCACAATTTTATTCTAAATTATTTCCATCACCCTGAAAAGAAGCCTCATCCCTAGTTTCCATCAAGGCTTTGTCCTGCTTCTGACAACCACAAATCGGCCTCTTATCTCTGTAGATAGGCCTTTCTGACATTTCATTATAAATGGAATCATCCAATATTCATCCTCTTGTGTCTGGCTTCTTTCATGTTGGCATAATGTTTTCCAGGTTCATCCATGTTGTGGAATATAGCAGTACTTCATCCCTTTTTATGGCTGAATAATAGTCCATTGTATGGATAGACCCAGTTGATGGACATTTGGGCTATTAACATTCTGGGAGGCTATTATGAATAATTCTACTATGAATATTTGCATACAAGTTTTTTTATGTGGACATATGTTTTCATTTCTCTTGGGTAGATATCTAGGAGCAGAATGGAGAGGTCATAGGGTAACCCTGCATTTAACTTAAGAAACACCCAGCTGTTTCCCCAAAGTGACAGCACCGTTTTACATTCCCACCACCAGTGTCAGAGGATTCTGATTTCTCTGCATCCTCACCAACACTCGTTATTGTCTGTCCTTTTGATGATATGCCATCTGAGTGGGTGTGAGGTGCTATCTCACTATGGTTTTGATTTGCATTTCTCTGATGGCTGGTGATGTTCAGCATCTTTTCATGTGCTTGTTGGCCATTCCTGTACCTTCTTTGGTGAAGTACCTAATTCAAACCTTTTGCCCATTTTTTTTTGTTGTGTTATTATTGAGTCACAATTCTTTTTTATATTCTAAATACAAGTCTTTGTGGGGTGTTTTGCTTTGTTTTGTTTTTTGGTTATATGATTTGCAAACATTTTCTCCCAGTCTATGGTTTAATTTTTTGCTTTCTTGATGATGTCTTTTGAAATGTAACAGTTTTTAATTTTGATAAAGTCCAATCTATTAAGTTTTTCTTGTATTGCTTATGTGTTTGGTATCTAAGAAAAAAATCTAAGATATGTTTATTTTTATTTTAAAGATTTTATTTAGGGATCCCTGGGTGGCGCAGCGGTTTGGCGCCTGCCTTTGGCCCAGGGCATGATCCTGGAGACCCAGGATCAAATCCCACGTCGGGCTCCCGGTGCATGGAGCCTGCTTCTCCCTCTGCCTGTGTCTCTGCCTCTCTCTCTCTCTCTCTCTCTGTGGGTGACTATCATAAAAAAACATAAAAATAAAAATAAAGATTTTATTTATTTATTCATGAGAGGCACAGAAAGAGAGAAAGAAAGAGGCAGAGACACAGGCAGAGGGAGAAGCAGGCTCCATCCATGCAGGGAGCCTCATATGGGACTTGGTCCCGGGACTCCAGGATCACACCCTGGGCTGAAGGCAGGTGCTAAACTGCTGAGCCACCCAGGGATCCCCAAATCTAAGATATTTTTATATCTAAGAAATCATTTCATATCTAATAAATTAGACCTTGCCTAACCCTAGGTCATAGTGATTTACTCCTATGCTTTCTTTTAAGAGCTTTATAGTTTTAACTCTTACATGTAGATTGTTGATCATTTTGAGTTAGCTTTTGTGTATGATAGGAAGAGTCCAAATGCAATGCATCCTTTGCATGTAGATAGACAACTGTCCCAGTGCTATTTGTTGAAGAGACTGTTCCAATAAGTTCTCCTCATATCTTTGTAAAAAAATCATTTGACCATGATACAATTTTTTAAAATGTCACTTATATGAAGATGACGGCTTCTTTCCATTTTAACAAAAGTATGTTCCCAACCATCTGGATGACTTTTTCTCTGAACTAACTAGATACATCAATTGTTTTTGTTTTTGTTTTTGTTTTTTTTTTACTGATTCATGATTTTTTTCTTATTTATTTGTAAGAACTCTTTATATATTGAGGAACCAAGGGAATACTATGTGCAAATAATGTCGTGAAATAGCACAGTGTGCTCAAAAGACATTAAGTATAGCTTGGCTCTGGGAGAAGCCACTGAAGATGGAGTGAGGCAGGAAGGCAGAAAGAAACCAGTTCTGATGCTAACCTGGGAAGCTTATGTAACCGAACCAAAGTGAGCTCGTTCCTTGGTGAGTCAGAAACTGCGCCAGGTTGAGTTGTCTCACAAAGAAAACTTTTCATTTGCAGCAAATACGGAGATCACAGGAAATGGTTTCCAAAGCCCTGACTTTCTGAGAGACGGTGAATGGGTTCCTTCAGTGTTCGGATGACTATTTAGATAGGGAAGCCCTGTTATCCTATGTAAAGGCAGGCATAAGGTGGTGCATGTGCCTTAAGGAAACATGCCTCTATTTATGTTGTGTGTTATGTAAATGAGGCTGGAGCTCCTCCTTGGGCAGAGATTTTAGTATTATAATGAGGTGAAGGTAATGGTATGTCATACCAGAGGCCACTCCTCAGTCCCTGTGTGGGTGTGAGTTGGGGTTTTAGCTCAAAAGGTTTGAGTTGTCTGAGCCATGGATGTCTTATGAGGACAGTCGCCATCACCTAAGGAGTGGTTTTGGGTTTCATTTGCCTGAGTTAAGAGGTAAACCGAAAAGAAGAGCTTAAGGGAAAATGTAAGACAAAGGTTAGTGGGTACAAGCACGGGAGTAAAAAATGTTAGGTCTTGGGGTCTAGCTGGTGACACTTAGACTTTATTCTACAGGTCACTGGGAGCCATAGAAGAGTTTCAAGCAAGGGAGGGATGTAATTAAATCTGTATCGTTGAAAACTGCTTTAAAGAAGAGATATAATGGGGACGCCTGGGTGGCTCAGTGGTTGAGCATCTGCGGGGTCCGGGATCAAGTCCCACATTGGGCTCCCTGTGAGGAGCCTGACTCTCCCTCTGCCTATGTCTCTGCCTCTCTGTGTGTGTGTCTCTCATAAATAAATAAATAAATAAATAAATAAATAAATAAATAAATAAATAAAATATTTAAGAGAGAGAGAGACATAATGGATGGAGGGAAGGGTTACAAGGGTAAATTGAGGTCAGAGAGTGCAAACCCTTGAATGTCCAGCTGAAGAATGTCAGGTTGGCTTGGTGGGCATTAGGGAGCCACAAAACATTCTGGGTGATGACCAGGGGTGAATCAGAGAGGAGGGGGGATGGAGAGCTGCCTATGAAGGTGAAAGGAGCAGGACTGAAGCCAGGGCTGATCTCTGGGTAGGGCAAGAGGTTCAGTTTCCCAGCCCACAGCTTTGCCCCACGACATCTCAACCCCACATGGGTGCCTGGTGCTGTGTCATCTGTCCCTGCTCCCCAGAGTTGACCTCTAACCTAGACAGATGGGATGTTGCCAGGGGTAACCTGGAGAAGAAATATGAACCAAGAGTTTCCGGGCAGGGCACTGTGAATGGGAGAAGGAAGAAAGAACAGCATATTGGCATGCCAGGAGGGGTCTTAGAAGTCATGCAAGCTGCCATCCCCAGGGTAACTGACCCTTGGCCTCTGCTGCCATAGGTCCAAGGGTGGGGAGCCCCCTACCTCCCCAAGCAGCCATTCCATAGCTGGTTGGCTTATCTGGGGAGAAGGTCCTGGGGCTGGCATGGCATCAGTGCCGTAAGGAGCCTTGGAACTCTTATCTCGCACTTCCAATCCACTAGATAGAGAGGACCTTGAGGCTTAGAGGGACACCATCCTGCTCCAAGGTCACGTCGGGAGTTATCCCCAGCTTATGTCAGAGCAGGCCCCAGAAACTCCCTGCCCAGCTTCACAAACGATTATTTTTTTCAACCTACTTTTCAAAAACCAGTACTACATGCATATAGTGAAAAAGAAAAAAAACACACACATTTAAACAGAACATTTCAGTGAAAAGCCTGTCTCCTTTCCACCCTGGCCCCAATTCTCCATGCCATTCCTCAAGGCACCGCTGTTCCAGTTTCTTAAGCGTCTTTGTCAGAGAGAATACATGCATGTGCCAGCAGGTATATGTCTTTTTTATGTGGAAGGTAACACACCATACCCTGAACCACATCTTGCGTTTCCCACTTATCAGGATTACCTCTGAGGGTGATCATTATCAATGCGTCCCAGGACACAGTCCCAGCTTACGTGTCTTCATGCCATTTCTTCATCCCCTGCTGTTGGACATCAGAGGTGCTTCTCTGTTTGCTTACGCAGAATACTACTGGCTATCCTTGTATTTTTATACTCCCAGGCTGCTTAGCTTTGCCAGATCACCCTTCAAAAAAGTGGCACCTACCTTGCACCTCACCAGACAGTGTTTGTGAGTGTGTGCATATCCCCCCACCTTCAACAACAAACGTATTACCAAATTTGTTCATTTTGGCCAACTTGATAGGTCACAAAAAATGATGAGCTTGTTATATTCTGATTTGTATTTCTTTAATATGCATTTAATTACAAGTGAGATTGAATATCTTTTCATGAACTGCTTGTTCATATCCTTTGCTCTTTTTTTTTTTTTTTCTAATTGGTTAGTCATCTTTTCCTATCGATTTGAAAGAGCTCTTTCTGCATGAGGAAAATTAATGTTCATCTCATTTTCTTCAATTAACTTCAGGCATATGGGCTGCAGATCATTTTTTTAAGTTTACCATTTGCCTTTTTTAACTTTGTGGTATTTTTTATTCTATTCAGAAGCTTTAATTTTTACATAGTTAAATTTATCAATATTTCTTCCTTCATTTCTGGAAATAAGAATATTTATACAGTGCACTTTACACAACCTTTTTATGCAATATCGTGGTTGATCCACACAGCAGCCTTTGAAGGGAGGCAGGGTGGGGGTTTTTTATCATTAGTTTTCATTTTATAGATGAATTCAAGTGAGGCTCAGAGAGGTGATGAGACTTGCCCTGGCTGAACAGTTTCAGGAACACCTGATGTTCTCAGTTCCCTCACCTGCCTTCCAGTCAGCCAGATAACTCACTCTTGGCACTGATGACAAAAGGAGGTGGCTTTTCCAGTAGAACATTTTCAGTTATCAAAACTACAAGCATCTTTTCTTCCTTTAAAAATATTTTTGAAAAAAATTTTTTGAAATTATAAAATTAATTCATAGTTCTTAAAACACACACACACACACACACACACACACACACACACAACCTCCAACATACAGAAGAATGTAATGGGAGGTTCAGGGAGGAGACTCATGCTTTGCCCCAAAAGACCACCCTCCTAGTGAACACTGGTTTGCTGTGAGGGTGAGGAAAAGCCACCAGGAGCTGGACTGTTCCTTATTCCTCTGTCACCAGTGCCTCGTATACTCTCAGAATGCCCTAGGTGCTCAATAAATGCTGCAAGACTGAGGTGGTCAGGTCCCCCATCTCGACCGCAGCTTTGTAGGCCTGTGTTCAAAGCTCAGTTCAGACGCTTCACAGTTGTGTGAGCCTGGAAAGGTGACTTACCCTCTCTGTGCTACAGTGACCTTGTCTGTGAACTTGGGATAGTAGTTTCTGCCACAAGTAAATGAAATAAGTCTCAGAGTGCTGAACAAAATGTCCAGCTCTCAGCTCTGCTCTGTCCCTTCCTGGATCTACTGTCTGCTATTGCCACCTGGCCCCAGTATCCAGGGCCACGAGATATCAGAGCTGAAAATCAGGCTCTTTCCCTCCCAGAAGCCCAGAGAGGGCAAGTGCCTTGCCCAAGGGCACACAGCGCGTGGGTGGTGGGGCGGACCGAGACTCATTACATCACTAAGCCGGCTCCTCTCCGCCCGGCCACTGCAGACGCGTCCCTCCGGCCTGCTGTCTCGCCCCTTTCGGCCACCAGGGGGCGCCTCCTAAAACGCGGCCCGGACCGCGGACCGCCTTGCTCCAAGCTGGTCGGGGGCTCCCCGCTGCCTAGGGAGGAAGACGCTGGTGTCGGTGTCGGTGTCGGTGTCGGTGTCGGTGTTGTGCTTGTTTTGTTTTGTTTTGATTGGGTGTTCCCGGTGCTCAGAGCCCGCCTTCCCTCCCCTACACCCGGGGCCGCGCGCACCCGGAGCCTCTGCCCGCGTCCTGCCTCTCCCAGGCCCGGCCTCCCCTGCGCGCCGCTCCTTCCCGCGGACTGGGGCCCCCGCGCGGACCGTGCCCCCCGGTCTCCGTGGCCGTTGCCGCACCCCCGAGGCCCGTCCCAGGCCAGCATTCAGCGGGGGCCGAGTCCGTCTGCTGTGGCTGAGGCGCCGCGCGGCCGCGGGGGGCCTGGGGCGTGGCGGCCCGTGGGTGGGAGCAGCCCCCGCCCGCGCAGCCCTGGCCCGGCCGCCCCTCTCCGGGCCCGGTTTTCGCACCCGCGGCGGGGAGGCGAGCGGGGAGGGCCGCGTGGGAGGGGCGCGGACTCGGGCGGCGCGGCGCTCGCTGGCGGTTGGCGCGGGGCCGGGGGCCGGGGGCGCGGGGGTGCGGGGCCGGGGGCGCGGGGTGCGGGGGTGCGGGGGCGGCGCCCACGCCGCAGGCCCCTCCCGCCCCGGCCCGGCGGCTGCAGAGGCCCCACGGACCCGGCGCCGCCGCTCGTCTGGGCCGGGTGACGTCGGCGGCCGGGGCTGCAGCCGCCCTCCCTCCGCCCCGCGCGCACCTTTCCAAGGGGGGAAACTGAGGCCGGGCGCCGCGAGGCCGCAGCCAAGGTCACGGCGCGCGGTGGCGGCGCGGGTGGGAGGGCGGGCGGCGCTCGGGCTCGGGCTCGGGCTCGGCTCCGGCTCCGGCTCCGGCTCCGGCTCCCGCTGCCGGCGCCCCCGGCCCCCCGGCCCCCCCGGCCCGACGCGCTGGGGCCGCGCCCGCGCTCCACTCCCGCCGCGGGGACGGCGCGCGCTCGGGCTGCAGCGGACCCGGAGGTAGGAGGCGGACCCGCGGGGTAGGAGGCGGGCGCGGGGCGGCGCGGGGGTCCCTCCGCCCCGGGGGCTGGGCCGCGGCTCTGCGGACCGGCGGGCCGCTCCCGGGGCCCGGGGCCCGGGGCCCGGGGCAGGGAGGGGGACCGCGGGCGGCTCTGCGGGGCCGGGGCCGGGGTTCCCAGGCCGCCGGGCTCCGGGGCTTGGGGGCCGGGGTTACGCGGGCGCTGCGCCAGCGCAAGGCTCCGGAGCCGGGCTCTGCGGGCGTCGCTCTCCGGGCGCCTGCGGGGCGGACGCAGGAGACTCGGCCTCCGCGGCTCTGCGGAGCGCTGGTCCGACACCTTGTGCTGCTGACCGCGCTCTTGGGGGAGGGGAGCTCAGGGTGCCCCATTTCCGCGTCTATGCAGTTGGCTGCCTCCCGGGGCAGGGGGACGTGAACCCAGGCTCCGAGGGTCGCGGGGCGCAGCTTGCCTCCCCCGCCGGCCCCCTGCGGCGCTCCCCCTTCCTCCCCTCCGCGCCCCTCCCTGCCCTGCCTCCGGGCGGAGTAATCCCGCCGCCGGGTCCTGCAGGGCGGGAGGTTGAGGCATCCCAGGAATTCGCCGGGAGCAGATAGACGCGTCCAGCGAGGGAGTGAGGAGCTGGGGCTGGACTGGGTCCACATCCAGCCCTGCCCCTGACCCCCTGTGTGACCTTGGGCAACCCCTCCTCCTGCCACCACGTGGGCAAGAGGCTGGTTTTTATTCCAGGGGCCGCTGGGGTCAGACCCCAGGGGCCAGCAGTCTGTGTAGGCGGCAGAGCTGGAGGGCTGCAACAGCCTGGGCGCTCTTTGGACCCAGCCCCAAATAGGACAGGAGGCAGCGGGGATCTGAGAACAGATGCGGTCGTTTCAGGTGTCAGGATACCCTGCCCCACCTGCCAGCCTGAGATGGGTCCCTGCTGGGCCAGGGGGCTCCGGATGTGGGACCCCCTGCCCTGTCCCGAGGGGCTGCTCTTGGGCACTGTAGGGGCAGGGACACTTGGCATAGGGGAGTCAAGGCTGTCCCCACCCCCACCCCAGTGATGGGGAAACCCCCCTCCCATGTTTCTGCCAGGCAGTTGCCACTTTAAATTGGCAACCTCCCAACTGTCACAGCTGATCTGTTCCTGGAGCAAAGGGAGCAGAAAGATGACAGTGGGTGTCCCCTCCCCTGGGCCTGTCCACGAGATTAGGCTCACGGGGACAGCAGTCTGCTCTGCTTGGTCAGCTTTGTACATTCCACTCTGAGCATGCTCTATAATTGGGGCGAGGGGGCGGGGAGAGGAGCCCTTGTTCTGCTCTAGGAGCCCAGGGTCTGCTTGTGCACTTGGACAAGCCACGCTGGTCAGTCCCCAGCAGACAACACACATGCTGGCCTGTGCAGCTCCCTCAGAGCAACGCTGAACTAGGTGACATAGGAATGTACCTCTGGTCCTCTCCTCTGCTGCCAGATTATGCCTGGCTCCTCCCTTGGGCTGATGAGGTGGCCGAGCTTCTGAACCCACATATGGCCAGAGCCCAGCAATTGTGTTTGAAAGGAGAGAAGAGAAACAGCCTCACCCCCTTCCTGTCCCCCTACTCCATACCCCCAGGCAGAAAAGATGAGCCTAAGAGGTGCCCCTGTGCCACAATGCCCACAGTCCAGCCACTGAGCATCAGAGCTGGAAGGAGCATCCTAGGGCCAATCCTTTGTTAGAGCTGGAGAAACTGAGGCCAGAGAGAGGCAGAAACATGTTCAAGGTCACACAGCATCCCCCTGTCCCCAACTCTCCGGCAAACCAGCCATCCTTGGGGAGCTGCTGTCTAGGGAACACTCAGAGGACTCGGTGTTCCCATAGAGATGCCTGCAGTGGAGGGACAAGGAAGGGGACTGGTGCCTTCCTCTGCAGGGGACTCTGGCTCCTGCAGTTTGCAAACATTAAGTAATCTTGGGTCTCATGACCAGAGTTGCCATCCTCTCTCAAGGCTGCCTAAAAGGGCCCCATGGCTGCCTGCCCTTCCAGCTGTCACTCTAACCAGCCGCCCTGCCCTGCCCACCTCATACCTGCTAGGCCCACAGCTGCACCTTCCCCATTGTGAGGAGGGAAGTGCCAAGGCCAGGCTAGAACCTGGGACCCTTTGTGCCTCCAGCTTTCTTCCAAACCAGTGCTCGGAGGACTGGGGTGGGGGGTGAGCTAGCCTAAAAGAGCCCAGCCAGCCACTGTTCTTACGAGGGTATGGTCTTGGGCACCAGGGTATGGTCTCATCACTCCTGGCTGGTGTTTCAGAATCAGGAGATAAGGAATGGGGTTGTGCATTCCTACGAGGAATGGTTTTTTGCGTACGAGAGGCTGGGCAAAGCCCCATCATCTTGGTGAGGTCCGTGTGGACTGGGGTGTCCCGTACTCAGATCTGGTGGTTGCTGTGGTGAAGTATAACTCAAACCTGCTTTTGGGAGTAACATCTTCCCTAGAAACCTCTGTTCATACTTACGGTCTCATCGATGTCACCACTTTGGCAAAGCCTACCCTGAGTCCTGTGTCCTCCCCTCAGGGGTACTGTTGTTACCCTGAGTAGAACAACAGCCCATAGAGGCGTAGGTGAGACACCAGCCTTCAGGAATCCCCTCCTGCTCTCCGGGCCATTCAGTAGGGCTGCCCCAGCACGTGCCAGCTTGAGAAGGCAGGGTACAGGCAGCCAAGGTCTCAGTACTCTTCGAAGAACTATGTGTAGACGGCCTTCTGATCCAGCATGGTTGCAATTCAAACCCAGCGAACATTCTGTAAGCATCTGCTCCTTGCCAGACCCTGTCACGGTGGCTCTCACATATATTATCCCATCTCATCTGCAAAACCACAGACCCATCCACTAATGTGTATGAAGGTTCTGGAAGCATAATATTAAAACAATGATGTCACCCCCACAGGCCAGCAAGAATGATTTGGAATGCTGCACCCTCCCACCTACCACCTGTGACAATTGCTTCAGTTCCTTGGGACCCAGGGCCTCACAGTTTGCCAGTTTTCATGCCCAGATGCTCCTAGGGAGGCATCCCTCTGGGAAGGGTTCTCAAGTAAGCAGAGTCCAGGCTGACCCACATAAATCCACGTGCCATATGTGGTGGGGATATAATGGCTTGGGCCTCTCACATGCTGCCTCTCTAGAAGGTAATCCTAGCCTGTGCTGTGTCCCATCCTTTTGGGATAACACAATCAAAACTGAATGCCCCAAGGCCAGAATGGTGGCTGAGGCCTCTCATAGTCTGTAGTGCGGGGGGCTAATACAAGTTTTTGTTGTGCTCAACTGAGCTCGATCCAAACAAGAAACCAGCTGCCTTGGGAGGTGGTGAGTTCCCTTCACCGGAGGTAGGCAAATTGAGGCAGTAGAGAGGATTTGAATCAGTTGGTTTAGGCGCCCAAGAGCCAATGATTTTTTTTTTTTTTTAATTATTATCTGAGGGCTTGGTGAAAGCTATCAGGATGGTAATATAGGTTTGTAAAGTGCTACATGCCAGGGTGTTTTAATAAAGCCAGTTACCTGAGGGTATTCTGGGAATGTTACATTATTCAGCTCATCCAGATGCAGAGCTAGGACCAGCTTTTGGACTTAGCGGGCGGGTGGGGGCGGGGGTGGGCACTGAGGATTTGGTATGAAGTGGAGCAATATGGAATTTTTTTTTTTTTTTGCAATATGGAAATTGAACGTCTTATGGCAAGTCCATGGGCAGCGCAGGGTCACTGTTGGTCACACTACCTTGGGAAGTTTGAGGGCAGAGAGCTGGACTCCCTGTTACTTTGAACAAGTCCCTTCCCCTTCCTGGGCCAAAGGAGTTTGGAAGAGACCAGAATACACTTTGGAAGTTGTAACTGGCACCTGAAAGGGGTAGGGGTGGGAGTGCGGGGCAGGAGGGGCTGAAGCATGCAGATCCTGATACGGGGATCCTTTGGGTGGACTGGCTGAGGACCGGCCTGCCTCTAGGGCTGGGTTCAAACACCAGCTCTCAACTTCCCAGCTTCATGACCTGGGACATGCCACTAGACCTCCCTAAGTTTTAGCTTCCTACTCCTGAAGATGGGGGTGACAGTGCCAGCCACCTAAGACAGTATGAAAGTGATTCTGAGAAAATGTCAATGTCATATGGTTATTTTTCATTTTCTCCTTTGGGGGATATCACAGGAGCCACTAAGTATTTCTAGGGCCTCCAAGTCCAAATAGAATTGTCAGCCCCATTCATTTATTCATTCAGCAAATATTTAGGGAGCATGTACTGTGATACCACAGGAGCCAAACAGACAAAAAAGCCCTTCCCTCCAGAAGCTTTTGTTCTAGTGTCCTGAGACCCGCAATGAATAAGTAAGCAAATAAAGACAATTTTAGAGAGTGCTAAGTGCCAAACAGAATGAGTCTGACCCTATTGGTGTTAAAGGTGATTGGCAATGGGAAAATTCTCTCAGTAGGAAGAGGAGAGAACTGTAGTTTGAGACCTAGATTCCAGTCCTGGCCCCAACTTGCTGTGCAGCCTTGGACCAGTTCTTTTCTGTCTCTGATCCTCAGCGCTTATCTCCACAATGAGAAGGTAGGATGAGTCCTTTCAGCTCAGATGTCCCATGTGGCTGCAGTGGCCATTGTGTCGAGGTGTGGCAGGTTGTGGCAGGTGGCTCTGCGGTCACAGCTATCCCCGACCCATACCACATAACTGTGCCTATTTAAATGTGAAATGTAATCTGTCACACAGGAAAGTGAAAAGACATACATGCGGCAGCCTAAAGAAAAATTAGAGAAACATACACGCGCCTACCACCTGGGTCAAGAGGCTGAGCGTTGCCAGAAGCACCCTCCTCCTGACCCCGCTTTCTGCTCATCCCCAACCATGACGCCTCCAAGATTCTCACCATTTTGACTTTTGTGATAATAATGCTCCTGTTCTTGCTCTTACCACCTAGCTGAACGACTCTTTACAGGGTTATTCTATTTTCCTTATCTCCGAGCTGTCTGTAAATAGACTCAGGCTGTAGGTATTTATTTGGGTCTGGCTTCTTTAGCTTGAAGTCACGGCCGTGGGGGCTCATCAGCCATAAGTAGCCGCGGTGAGTCTTTATTGCTGCTGTGGAGTATTCCCTCATAGAACTGGGGCTGCAGCTTATGTGTCCAGTCCACTGTGATGGACACGTGGGTGACTTCTAGTTTGGGTCTGTCGTCCTTGAACCTGTGTCCTACTGCACATGGCATTCACTTCTCTAGCACATTACCTCTAACTGGGGCATAAAGGAGGATGTGTGGTCATTTCCTCCTGCTCCGCTCCCTTCTCCCTGGCACCCTGTATGATCAGTCTTTGCCATTGTTGCTCACCAGGCCGGCGTGGAATGGTTTCTCGCGGTGGTGTTAATTTGCAGTTCCCTGATTGCCAGTGAGGTTGGGCCATTTTTGTCTGTGTATTGGCCATTTGGACCTCTTCTTCGGTGAAGTGCCTGGTCCAGTCTTTTGTCCATCTTGGGCTCTCTTTTTATTTTCCTCTTGATCTGGGGGGATTCTTTAGGCATTTGAGACTTGAATCTTTGATCATTTGTATACATTATAAGTATCTTGCCTTTTTTACTTTTTCTGGGGTCTTGGGGTGAACATCTTCATTTCAGAATTTTTAATTTAAGCGGTCAAATTTTTCTTTTGCTTTATTTTTTTTTAAGGTTTTATTTATTCGAGAGAGAGCACCAGTGGGGGGAGGGGCAGAGGGAGCCGCAGACTCCCCCTGCTGAGCAGGGGGCCCAACACAGGGCTGGATCCCAGGACCTTGGGATCATGACCTGAGCCAAAGGCAGACGCTTGCCTGACTGAGCCACCTAGGCGCTCCTATCTTTCGCTTTATTATCAATGTTTTGTGTTTTAAGAAATCCTTTCGTCCTCTGTCGTCATGAATATTCTTCTGTATGTTTTACATCAGATCAGATCTTTAATCTACCTGAAGCTTAATCTACATCATATATGGTGTGAAATGAGGATCCCCTTCTGAGTGCGTGCGTGCATGCCCATACCCAGCACCGTTTGGTGACAGGCGTGCCCCCCCACCTCCCGCGTACCCATATCTTTCTCGGGAAGGTGGAAGGCTGGGAGGGAGGAGCCCTGGACTGGAAGAGCCAGCAGGAGTGTGGCGATCCAGGACAGCCCCCCAGGGCAAGGTGGCTGGGCCGGCAGCCCTCCCCCACCAGAGCAGTTGCCACTCCTGCCAAACAGGTCTGTGGGGCTGTAAGTGTCACGTGTCCCACTGGCGCTGACTAGGGCTCTGGCGGATTAAGCAGGGGCTGAAGGCTTATGACCCACGCTGGCCACTGCACAGGCCAGGGAGGGGCCGAGGGAGCTCACCTACGTGGGCCGCAGAGGAGGCCCCGGAGGCCAGCGAGGCTGTGCTGTCTGCGGCAGGAGGCCCCCTCCCAGGGCGCTGGACCAAGGTAAGGGAGGGCCAGGGTGATCCTGGCCGTGTCTTCCCCGCACAGCTCTGGCTTCCTCCATCTAGGAAATAAACATCCCCTCCTAAGCCCTGTGGATCTGGGTCTGTTTGAGGCAGCGAGAGGTAGAGGTGGAGGACCTGCCAAATCTCAGGCCACCACACAGACCCACTCCGGCCCACACACGCTCAGGCACCCTGCCCACCTGTCTCCCAAGGGACTCTGCAGCCTCTTCAGTGTCCAGGGTGCACCCACTAGATGGGAGGGGTCGCTGCCAACCTCCAGTGGACCCTCTGGACCCCGCTGCCTTTCCCTGGGCGGTGGCCAGAACCTGGCCTGGCAGGGCACAGCCTTATTGCTCGTGGAGTTACCAGGGCAGGGAAGGAGGGAGGAAGTGGGTACAGAACCAGCACCTTCTCTGCACCGCACAACTCCCCTTGGATATGCTTTCCTCCTCCCAAGCAAAACACAGAAGACTCACCTGTGAGGTGAGTCTTTAATAGATGAGGAAACTGAGGCCCAGAGAGGGGCTGTGGTTCAGCAGGGGCTGGGGCTGAGAGTGGCCCTGCCCATATCTCAGCAGCCTCCCTCTGTGACCCTGGAAGTCACAGGCTCTGCTCCTGCCGCTGCCACTGCCACCCATGGACTCCCCTCGGATGCCTGACCAGGTGCATTCCCTCTGGAGCAGTGTCTCTGCTCCCCGGGGCTCTCTGAGAACTGTGGGTCCCTGGGAGGAAGTGGAGGCCAGGAGCAAGAACCAGCCCAAGCTAGTGGCTAGGACTTGGGCAGTGTCTCCTACTTTGTGTAGTGGGGGTGACAGTGATAGGGCCTGCCTCTTCAGGTCACTCTGAGGCCAAAATGGAACCGTGTTCCAATGGGCCATAAACATGGCCCAGCTCCCAGCAAGCACAGGTCATCTCAGCTTTTGTTTTATTTTACCGGGAAGGTCAATATCCAAGCTTCCTCTGTCCTCTGAAATTCTGAGCTCCTGGATGTTTCCTTTCTTCTGGGGCCTTTTATTTTTGGTTCATTTCTATGGGTTTAATATTTGCTTAGGAAAACAGACATCTGGAAAAATGTTCAACGTTGTAAGAATATATAATGAAAACTACATATGCCCCCACAGCCCCCCCCCCATTCAGAGCAAACATGAAGAGCATTTGGGGGTATCTGGTCAGAAACATTCAGGAGATGGATATGTGTGTGTATATTTATTCCCTGCACCGTATTTCATTTCACTGTATTTTAAAGAAAACGTCCGGTAGCTTGCTCTGCCCCCATCTTGTGACTTCCCTCTGGGCCTTTAAATCCACCCACTCGGCTAGAGAGCCTGACTGCCTCCTCCCTCTGGAAGGCACACATATTTGTGGACGCTGGCACCAGATTTTTCTCGTCAGCAGGACTCGAGGGAGGCAGTAGCCTGGCACAGGGCAAACAGGGGGATTGTTGAGCTGCAAAGAACGGTCCCTTGTGCCCAGTGAAGGCCCAAGTTGGAGACCAGTTCCCCCTCCTCCCCACTCCAGCAGAGCTGGGTCTGGAGCAAGGGTGGAGCCTGGGGACCTGGCGTGGGCCCAGCCCGACTGCCAGCTGGCTATTGGGTGACCTTGAGCCAGCCCTGACCTCCTCAGAGCTCCTGACTCAGTACAGAAAGCCCAGGATGTGCCGCAGCCTCTCCGAGAGGACTGGGGTCCATCTCCTCGAAGACCCAAGCAAGCCACATATCACTCATCCCACCTGGGCTAACGCTCCTGATGCACTACCTTCCCATTAAGCTTTGATGGTACTCCATGAGGCAGCTTGAGTCCGTGCTAAATTTTGCTGATGTTTTCTCTGTGGGCCTTGTGATTTCTGGACCTGCCAGTGTCTTATCTCTGCCATGTAAATCTCCCAGAGGGCTTTTACTGGAGCTTTCCCTCTCCCAGGGTCTGAGAAAGGAAGGCAGCTGGTGGCTAACATGTGGCCACATGTCCTGCATGCATGACTATAAAGCCTTACCAGAAGACTCCCTGCCCTCTCGAAGGAAGAGCAGGATCCACTGCTAGTGTCAGGAGGGCAGACAGGGACCTTGGGTCATAGTCACCCAGTGGGGCGGAGCTCCAGGCACTTCTAGTGTACAGATGTTCAGGTTGTGCACGGGTAAGAGCACTTGGCAAAGAAAGAATGCAGTCTTCCCAAGTGTGGGCCTAAGAGGCTGAGTCCACCAGAAGAGGGCGCCTTTTCTAGATTCTCACACACTCAGGAGCCGGGCATGCTGATGGTAGAACCAGCCTTGAGCCTGCTCACTAGCAAAGGAGAGATGCCTAGGTGTGGGTTCTCCTCCCCCCTTGCGCAGACCCAGCCGCATGAAACCTCAGAGAGAGCTGGGCCATATGTCTGTGGCCTCAAGGGCCACAGAATGGCTTGACTCAAAACAGACCTGGGTTCACATGTCAGCTCTGGCTTTTCCTGGCTTTCTACTCCTGGTCAGGACATCTGTGCACAGACCCCCTACTTTATTGTCTACTAATATCCTCCACCCTGAGCTCAAGTATAAAACACCTTTATCTCTGTGTCTGGTCCCTTGAGAAATGAATGCTTTGTCTATGAAGGCATGTTAATTTTGGACAGGGACTCACGTGAACTAGACATAATTGATTTCATCCACAAATATTTCTCAAGCATCTAGTAGGTGCCAGGCACTGCACTGGAGCTGAAATAAGTGGTGAGTCCAGCAGGCGTGTTCCTTATCCTCACACAGCTGTCCAGCGTAGGAGAGGGAAATGCTCCCATGAGCAACACCAACCAGGTGCTAGGAGGAATTTCCCAGGGGGGCCTGGGAGAAGGCCAGGCAAGGCCTCCCCAAAGGAGCTGAGGCATGAAGGTGGAATCAAGTTAAGCAGGTGAAAAGAGAGACGTGTGCTGGACAGAGGGACTAGCATTTGCAAAGGCCCAGGGGCAGGAGGCAGAGTAGGGAGGGCAGAGGCCAAATCTGCAGGGCCTTGCGGGCATAGCAAGGAGTTTGGTCCCTATTTCTTAAGCAGTGAAGAGCCAGGGTTTGAATCAGGGCAATGATTTGTTGTTAGATTGAAATGTCAGTGAAAATGGGTTTGAGTCTTGCTCTGCTTCCTAACCCAGCTGCCCTCCTTCTGTACAGCAAAGGAGTGTTGGGGACAAGGGTGTCTTAGGTTGTTCAGGCAGGATGGAGGAGATTTGAATGAGGAAGCTTAGGTTGGAGTCCTGAAGCTGGCTCAAGCTGCCCCTCTCTATACCTGTCCCAGAGCCGGGGTACCTGGCCCGGGAGCTTTGTCCCCGCGCTAGCAAGGCCAGGCTGCAGTGCTCCAGAAGGGCGACAGGTGGCGCCAGCCCTCCAGCGGTGGCAGGTGGACTAGCCCAGTCAGGACCAGCCTAGTGAGAGGTGGGGTTGAGGCCACTCTGGTCAGCGACACTTCCCCCCTGCTCCTCACCTGCACCACACTCTGACACCCAGACTGCCAGTTTGGTGACTCCAGCCCACAGCTGTCACCACCTCATCTTAGACAGCTGTGCCCTGAACTGTCTTTTTAAGCTGATCTTAATTTGCCACCAAACCCAGTCTGGGGGCCACTAGGTGAGCCCCTACTTTGCAGAGGAGTGCTGGGGTCCAGGTCTCTGCTCTGCAGCCTTGGCTAGTGAAATGCCAGTGATGAAGGATAAAGTCCCAGCTTCACAAGGTGGGCAAGGGCGTCCACAAGTCATGTGTGTAAAGCACAGGACAAGTGCCCAACAGTTAGCGTAGCCAGGGCTGGACACCCAGGAGGCCTTCAGAGCCACTTACCCACCAACCGCTCTCCTCTCCCCAATGCCATACCTTGCACTGGAGTTAAAGCACAAGAGGAGCCAATATGGGTTGAATGAAGAAGTGCCCTTTCCACCAGAGGCTGCATCCCAGAGTGGGGACCCTCATGTCCTGGGCCATCCATTGGTATAAAGTCCCAGCTCCCCGTGTTCTGACGCGTGATCTTGCATCTTGTGCAAGTGCTTTGGTACTTCTGGGCCTCTGTACCCTTCTGTAAGATGTCAACTCTGCTCCCTATGGCTGGGAAGTTTGCCGAGACCCTGTGTGAGCCCCATGGAGCACCAGGCGCGGACTTGGGCACAGAATCGGTGCTCGGGGACATGACAGCTGCAGCTACTGCTAGTGCACCTGACTGTCCCAACCGCAGAACCTCACGTAGTCACTAAGGGAAGTCAAGGGGCAGGAGCTGGAGCCTTCATCACAAGGTAGTATTATCCAGACTGTCCAGTATTGTCCCAGACTGTCAGGGACAAATGGGAAGCAAGCCTGAGGGCCCTCCTGAGGGTGGGAGGTAGGATCCACTAGGGATGCCTCCCAAGAAGGAATGCCTGGTCCTTACTTGGGTGCCTGCAGGCAGGGCGGAGCCCATGAGAAGCCCACGATTGGGGGGGGGGCAGCCGCCACAAGATGCAGCCCACTGTGGGAGGGAATAGGAGGGATCTTGGGAATAGAAGTGGTCTCAAGGAAGACAACCGGGGGTGATGGGGGGGCCAAGCTCAGCACCCCCATTCCTGGCTTCCCGTCCCTATGCACGACGGAAATTACCCTTAACCAGGGTAATAATTACTGCGGACAGAGCTGACACATTGAACAAATTGTTGTGTGCTTATAATTACAAATTGCATTTCTAACACTCCAGGGGTTTCCAAACCTTGATATCTTTGCTATTAACACATAAATTATACTCATTTATGGAAATTGCGAGAGAGACCAAAATTGTCTGGGGGCTGTGTTGCATGAGCGATGCTCATTATGGATCCACTCCAGGAGTCTGGGGCGGCCCCATCTGGGTCTCAGGGTTTACCCTTATTTCATGGAGTCACGTTCCCTTGTCAGCCCAAGGCCCCCTTGGCTCAGAGGCTCCTGGGCTTTTCCTGCGTGACCTACTGGTTGGAATCCCCGCTCTGCCACTCTCGGAGCGACCTCTAGGTGTACCATTTAACCTCTCTGTGTCACGGTTTTCTTGTGGGCTGCATAACTCTCCACAGGATAGTGTGTGTCAAATTGCAGGCACCGGTCTAGCATGCAGGTGGTGCTCCCTGGTGGCCTGACCTTCTCTCTTCACAGGGCAAGAGGTACACAGTGGGATGGCGGCTGAGTCTTGTTCCCAAGAGTATAGGAAGACAGCCTTGACCTCCCCTCCACCTGCTACTGCCCGCCTGATCCCTCCCCAGCCTCAGGTGGCAGTGAAGTCACTACATGCTTAAGGATATTTCTTGCTGAAAGAAGTATATTCTCAGATCCCTGTTACCCACTAAGCAGGTGGAAGTGTGAAACCCCAGCCGTATGAAATGATTCCAGGTGAGCCCCAGACTCAGCATTCGGTGACAAGGACCTAAATCACATGGGGCCCAGAGGGTTGTGATTCTCCCCTCAGTGCTTTCAGCCTTTCCAATTACTTTAAGACCAAAATGTTGGTCGGTGCTGATAGGACTTTAGCACCTCTTTAGCACTCAAAAAAAAGGCTTAACGGTATCTTATTTCTATAGGCATTATATAGTCACACAGTTCAACAGTTAAAGATATAAATATATACCCAAAGGTAACCACTGTCCAGAGATGTATTATGCATATGTCAGTATGTGTGTGTGTTTACTCCTCCCCCTTCCTTTTTTACCCAAATATAGCATTCATCACTTGACTTGTTTCACCTAGCAATGTATCTTACATCTCATTCCTTATCAGGATATAAAAAGCATCCTTCTGTTTTATGGCTGCGTTCTATATAACATGGATTCTCTGTGCTTGCTAATCTGTGTGTTAAACAAACCCAGAGTAGGCCTCTAGCACAGGCCTTCTGCTGATAATACAGGATCCAAGCAGGATTTTTTTTTTAGAATTTTATTTATTCACTTAATAGAGAACACACAAGCAGGGGGGGGAGCAGCAGAGGGAGAGGGAGAAGCAGGCTCCCCACTGAGCAGGGAACCTGATGTGGGGCTCGATCCCAAGACCCTGGGATCATGACTTGAGCCGAAGGCAGACCCTTCACCGACTGAGCCACCCAGGCGCCCTCCCTCCCAAAGCAGGATTTCATAACAGTGTTTTAGTTTGGGTGATTTGTTTTTATGGGAAAATTTAATTTATTCTCAATGAGACTTTATTATGGTGAAGATTACTATTAGTGGAGAAGATATAGTTTCCCTGACGGAAAGAACAGTGTTAAGTAATTGGCACACATGTGCTATGTGGTCACTGGGAAGACCAACCTGAGGATAAATCCCGCCAGCAGAATTCTACCCCCTTCATCCTCTGGCCGATTCCCCACACTTCATACTCCATACATATGCTGAACCACGATTACATATTCCCAAGCTCATCAAGCCTTTGCCTATGCTGTTCCCTATACTTGGAGTGCCCTTCTCTTACTGGGCCACCCCGTGAATCTCCCAAGATAGGCATCACCTCCTCCAGGAAGCCTTCCCTCAATGGCCATCCAGCCCCAGCTCATGGTCCAGACCCTAGGCAGGTGGCTCCCATACTGCCCTGATTGCCCTGACCAGCTGCAAGACTTCCAAACCATGGCAGGCATCAGAACCACCCAGAGTGTGGGAATTTGCATTTGCAATGATACCCACCTGTGACCGTGACTGTTGCTGTCCCTGGGACCACCCTTTGAGAACCACTGGTGGAGAAGAAAGAACACAGGCTGAGTGTCAGCATGGGTAGCTGCTAACCCCAGCTCCATCATTTAGAGGTTGTGCATCTTTAGACAAATTACTTAGACTCTCTGGGCTTCAGGGCCTCCCTGATAAAATGGGATGCAGACCCATGTCGTAGCACTGCTGTCGGGATTACATGAACTCGTGTGGGAACAGAGCTGGCACCGGTGGTTGTTTGTTTTGTTTTAAGATTTTATTTATTTATTCATGAGAGACAGAGAGAGAGAGAAGCAGAGACACAGGCAGAGGGAGAGGGAGATGAAGCAGGCTCCATGCAGGGAGCCTGACATGGGACTCGATCCCGGGTCTCCAGGATCACACCCCAGGCTGGAGGCAGCGCCAAACCGCTGGGCCACCCAGGCTGCCCTGGCACTGGTGGTTGTGATTTGCCTGCATTCCCCTTACCCATCAGCTTCTGAAGGCAGGGCCCACATCCCTTTGCTTCTGCGTCCTCTGAGATACCCCAGCTAGTGCCCAGCACATAATGGGTGGTAGTAAATGTTGGGGACAGTTGTGGAACACTCGGGAATGCACATGGTCTCAGTTAACAGGTTTGTTCAAACAGTGAATCAGACATCACATATATCCCGCGTCCATTAATTTGGAATCAATGGAGTCAAGTCAAGCTGGTTGCCGTCTTCCTCCCACTGGGATAAGAGAAGAGAAGGTGTTGTTTAAATCAATAACATAAAAAAATAAATAAAATAAATAAAATAAATCAATAACATAAAGAAGATTGTGGAGGGCAATTTTTAACCCACTTAAGAGAGGCCGTTGTTATAGGAGAGGCATCCGTTTGCAAAACAGGTGTCCCTGGCACTTGTTATAAATGAACGTATCTATTCTTTAAGGGAGAGGGCCGCTGGGGCCTTGGCTTGGCACCCCTTCGGTAGCTGTTCTGTTGTGTGAACACACTGCTCAAGAGTAAGCAAGCTACTTCCCCAATGGCCCCCTGGAATGCCACTCGTCTGAATCAGTGGGGACCAGATGGGATGTTCCGTAACAGAACGAGGCCTTGCAGATTTCCGTATTTCTTTCTCAGTTCCCTCACTTTACCTCACTTTACCGTCCCTTTAAGATAGATGGGCCCCAGTTGAAGCAAAGCTACTGGGAAAGAAACCCAAATATGTCAAGGATGGTCAGTTGCTTTGCCAAAGGGATGCATCTTTTTGATAAAATCTTTAGCTGCTGACTCCTTTTTAGTACGGGGCACACACAGTGGGGGTGAAAATTGGTGTTCTCGAAAGATGGTTTCCCCCAGCCCCTCCATAACCTATCTATGGTGTGAGTAGGGGCAGGGCATTGGCTCAAGTCAAATAAGACAGGGGTGAGAGGGGCGCCTGGGTGGCTCAATGGTTGAGCATCTGCCTTTGGCTCAGGTCATGATCCCGGGGTCTTAGGATGGAGTCCCATATTGGGCTCCCTGCAGGGAGTCTGTTTCTCCCTCTGCCTGTGTGTGTGTGTGTGTGTGTCTCATGAATAAATTTTTAAAATCTTAAAAAAAAATTAAAAAGACAAGGGGAGACGGAGGGGGGCCTGCTGTTCCCTTCTGGCTCACAGGTCTTGCCCATCTGGATGCATGGTTGTCCCTGAATGAGAATGGCTCAGGTTCGACGTGACTCACTCATTTATTGAGCATGTACTGCAGACCATACTGGGGGATGCAGTGGTAAAAAAGCCCCCCCCCCTTCACAGAGCTTCATTGCGGTGGAGGAGACAGAAGGTAAATGAGTACACAAGCACTTAAGCAAGATAAATACAGGCCGTGAGGCTTGGAAGGGGATGTGCTTTACCTGGGAGTGTCCCAGAAGGCCCCTCAGAGGAGGTGACAGCAAGTGGGCCACCGTCCATTGGAAACTGCATGTGCTGGGGGGTCTGGCTCTTTCCCAGACAGTAGGCCTGGGGGTGAGTCTTGGAACCGCAGAACTCAATTTGTCCCTGGTCTCCAGCTAGTTCAAGGGACCCTCTGAGTGTGAGCTCACCGCCCCTCCGGGGTGGGGGGACTTGTTGCTGGAGGAAGGGAGAGGCCCAAGCCAGGGCCTGGTGCTGGGTATCTCACTAAGGTCTTTACAACAACCTCAGTGATATGAGTTGTTATTCATTCCCATTTTACAGAGAAGGAGACTGAGACTCAGAATGGCGATGCCCAAGATCACACTGCCAATAAGGGGACTGAGCTAGGAGTCTGACTCCATGACCAATGGGGCAGCGGGCGGGGTGGGGTTGGAGCTGGATTTGCTTTTATTATTTCTATTTTATCAGTAGAGAAGGGAAACAGTCTTCTGCAGGGGACTTCTTGGAACTGGACTTTGAAGACCAAAGGGAACAGTGTTATAAGCATAGACTTAGGAATCAGACAGTTCTGGGTTCCAATCCTCACTTACTGGCTGTTTGCCTTTAAATTCCTTAGCCTTTCTGAGCCTCAGTTTCTTTTTCTGGATGATCAGATGAGGATATAATAGTTCCTGAGAAGGCTTAAGTGAATGCTACATGTAAAGCATTTAGCACAGAGCCTGCATTCAGTAAGCACTTTGTGTAGCGGGGAGACAGTGTAGGTCTGGCTTCGTGGTTTCATTCATGGCCTGGGGGCCAAATGGACCTGGGCTCAAATCCCTATCATCCAGGCTCTAGGTGTGTGGCCTTAAGTAAGTTACTTGACCTCTCCGAGCCACAGTATATCTGTAAAAGGAAGGTTGTTGAGAATTAAATGCAACCTCTTCTGTAAAGCGGCTGATCCAGAGTATGTGCCCTTGAGGGGTGACCGTGGCTGTCTAGAGAGGTAACAGCCTCCAAACTTAAGGAAGAGGTGATAGAGGCAGGGAGTTGGGAAAGGAGGCTCAGGAAGACCTATCTACTTGTCCGAGATCGCAAGATCGAACATCGGATATGAGGGAGCTAGGATATGACACCAATAGATGCCCCACGCTGTGAGCATGCCCGCCCTGTCAGGGCAATGGTGGAGCAGAGAGAGGGACTCTAAGTTCCGAAGGCCTCCTGGGTGCCCTGCCCTGGCGAGGCCATTGCAAGTGTTCTTGCCAAGCCCCACACCACTCCTGCAAGGAAGCTTTACAGGTGAACACATTGAGGCCCCAGGAAGCTGAGTGACTCACCCAAGGGCACACAGAGCAGGGGGTGGAGGGGCGCTGGGATGTGTGTCCAGGCCCCTGGCCACAGGGCTGCCTCTTCTACTTGGGGGAGATAGGGGCTCTGTCTCAGGTATAGACGCGCACAGAAGGTCAGACCTAAGGATCTGGCAGTGGCTTTCTTGTGCTACCAGCCAGGGAAAGGGGGGTTGACTTTGAGGGGTGAAGTGGGGTCACTTTTGATTGTATCCTAGGGCCACCTGATGGGAAGTGTGATGCACTGTGTGATTTCAAGGGCAAGTGGGGCAGGGAGGGCGGGGGGAGTCAGGGAAGAGCCTTTCATTGATTGAAGGTAGCAGCTCAGATACTTGGTTCCAAATGTCTTCCTGATGTCATCATGCCTCTTGGATCCTGCAAGAAGACCGGCAAATGGCCATTTCCCATCCACTTGAATAGATACACATAACTCAAGTAGTGGCACTTAGAAGTCACAGGTCTGTTCTCCACCAGGCCTGCCCCCTAAGCCCCAGGGTGAGCAGCTCAGCTTACCTGGCTGGGCCCAGCAGAGGGACCAGGATGTGTTGGAGGGTGCCCACAAATGGTCCAGACTGAGGAGGGATTGCCATAAGCACCTTCTGACCCATGGCTACGACCACCACCTTCCTCCATTTTTACAACAAACTATCATCCACTATGTGGCAGGGATTGCAAGTGGACACTGGGGACCTAGAAACATGGGGTGCTCTGGGGATCCAGGCTAGGAGAGCTTCTTGGAGGAGGTGATCATTCCTGACCATTTTGTTGACATTGTCAGTCACTGAGCACCAGTCATGTGCTAGGCTTTTCGAGCTCCTATAGAGCCACCTTGTGTTGGTAAGGGGTTTTGTTTCTCCTTGCATCTGACCCTGTGTCCTGACTATGTGGTTCTGTTACTGCAAACCGTCCCTCGGGATCCTTCCCATGCCCTCACAGCCTGTTTAATCCTCTTGTCAACTCTTGGCACAGTAGCAACTACATCTAATTTTTATTGTTCATTTAAAGACCACAGGAAAATAGCCTCCTTACACCTCAGACCACAATGGTTCCCTGACTCCGTGGTTTGCTTTGTCAGAGCAGTAGAGAAGGAGCTGCGGAAAGGAAGTCAGATGACTAGTTCTTGGCGGTGCCCCAGATTTCCCAGATTTGGGAAAGCACTCCCCTCTCTGTGGGCCTCAGGCTCCTCACCCAATGGGCAGGTGGCACTGGGTCATGGTGACTCCTTCCAGCCCTAAAGTTTAGGATATGCTGACATTAAAGGCACTTTGATCTCACTCTCATGGTCTAGGTCTTGGCCAACACAAGTACCACTGAGTTTTCACAGTTGGGACTCAACTCTGCAGATGGCTAGTCACACGGAGCAGTGGCAGTGTCTGAGCCCCACCACCAGGAGAGTGGATAGAGAGACATTGTCCCCACCTTTGAAGTGTCCACAGTCTAGGTGAGGGTTTCCCTTCTCACCTGGGGACAGAGCCCTGGAAGGGGCTTCAAAGAGAAGGTGACATTTGGGCTGAGTCTTAAAGGTTGAGTAGGAGGTTCCCTAGCAGATGAAGTAGGTAGCCCAAGAAGCAGGCACAAGCAAAGGGACTGGGGCAGAAAAGTGCACAGTGCATTCTGGGAGGAGCTATATCATAGGGATGGGAGCTGAGAGTGAGGTTGGAAAGGGTCAGGGACTGAATGACAACCAAAGTAGTGCCTGAGCAGGGAAATGACCATAGAGTCAAGTTCACAGTAAACAAACCTACACCACCTCTGGGCCACCCCCAGCCTCCCAAAGTAAGTGATCCCAAGGTCATTTACTTTACTTTGTTTAGTACAATTAGAGAAGTCTGTGATTTGCAAGCAGATTATGTGAAAAAGTAGTTGAAATTTTAAAAGTAACTTGGCACTTAAGAGCAGCTTGATTTAGCTGGAAAAATTTCTCTTTGGGGGGACTGACTGGCTTCTCTGAGAGATCACTCTATACAAGTCTGCATTCTGCACAGCTGTCTCTGGTTTTTCACAGCATCCAACACTCACATGAGGAAGTTCTATCCTGTAGGGAACCGACACCTCACCCACATCCAGGCTGTATGCTGGCCTGTAGGTACTGTGGCCTGGGAGGCGGGATGCGTGGGCCAGTGTCACCATTTCTAGTACACACCCCAGGGCACATCCCTTTATCACTCTGGGCCTCAGTTTCCCTGTCTGTAAAATGAG
The DNA here is from genome assembly GCF_011100685.1 of Canis lupus familiaris. Lineage (NCBI taxonomy): Eukaryota > Metazoa > Chordata > Mammalia > Carnivora > Canidae > Canis > Canis lupus. The sequence continues at coordinate 3,338,363 of NC_049241.1, read as the reverse complement.
GGCTTGGACTATAGGGATGATCACAGAGCTCCCTCCTATGTCCAGCGTCCTGGCCATGCTGTAGGGCTGGTTGTTCAGTGTTATGAAGAGTGACAGATAAACGATCAACAGGCACTGAGGGGAGAGCCAAATGGGCTCCAGTTGATTTTCACGGCTGTCAGTAAGACACAGCCTACTCAAAGGAAAAGGAACCCAGAGTGCCCCGAGAGGTGGCTTAAGTACCATCTGGAATTTGGGGCCTTTGGGGACTGGCTCTGGGGGGCCTTGGAGTCTCTTGCAAGATGCTAGAAGACCTCTGGTCCTGTGGGTTGCCATGATTTTATTGATTTCTTTATTGCACTGGCTTTGTTGTTGTTTTCTTAAGGGAATAGTCATTTAAAATTTTGAAAATTATAAAAGGGCATACAGTGAAAAGTCCTTTCTCCTTTCCAGCCGTGTCCCAATAAGACTTCAGGTTTAGAGGACAGAGGCCTATCTTCAGGAATCTCTGGAAACCCCGCTTCCCTTCCCAGAGGCAGCCATTGACATGTTTCTTGGATCTTCTTTAGGAAATAGTCTATGATCATATGATGCTCAATAAGTGCACTAGTGTTCTCTATGTTTTATTGTAAATATGTATCACAATTATCAGACTTTTGATCACAGTGTCACATCTCAGATCATTTTCTGTAAGTTATGTATGGTGCTGCCGCCATCTTGTTAACATAGGACACCACTGATGGGTGTATCGTCGTTTACTTAACCAGTCCCCACCGAAGGACATTGTATGCCTCCTCCTCCTTGTTGTGCTGTTACAAACAACTAATATCCTTGGACCTAAGTCTTTGCATACATGGACCAAGAGCTCCATAGGAGTCATTCCTAGCAGTGTGTTGTCCCATCATGTGGCCATCTTGTCTGAAGGTCACCTGGCCTAGACCTGTAGTTCTAATCACCACCTTCCCCAATGACGTTTGAATTCTGCTCTTCCAGGTCTTGTCCACAGTGGGCCTGTGCCAGGGCGCTGGAGGTCTGGCTGAACAGGCAGGGTAGCTGCTGCCAACATGAAACTTCTCAGACGAGCGTCATTTATTTTAGGCTAGATGAACTTTTCTATGGAGGGCTAGATATAAATATTTTAGGCTTTGTAAGCCATCTATCTCCATTGTAACTATTCAGCTTTGTTGTTGCAGCACAAAAGTATCTGTAGATGACACATAAGTGAATGAGTGTGACTCTGTTCCAATAAAACTTAGTTTTAAAAAAGCAGGCAGTGGGCCAGATTTGACTCTCAGGCCAGATTTATTCAACTGCTGAGCACCTCTGTGTCCCAGGCACCATAGGAAGTGTGGGGGATGCTGTGTAGAAGGTTGCAGGCCTAACTCTGCCTTGGCAATAGCAGTACAGCTCCTTGGTGGGATGAGAGAGCAGGTGCAGAATAAACCCAAGAGTGTGTAAGAGGAGTTTCTGACTTGGACTAGAGGCTGCTCAGGGGTGACTTTCTGAGAAAGCTTAAGTTGAAAGCTTAAGTCCAAAGTCTTAGCCATGAGCCAGGCACAACAGGACATTGGGGCTTTGGAAGTTTTGTATTGCCAGAGGTGTGGCATGTGTGGAGGGGGCACGATGAGTGGCAAGGGCTGGAGAGGTAAACGTCAGTCAGGGCACATAGGCCTGGAGGCCAGCTGTGTGGAGGGGCTGGCCTTCATCATGACAGCTCTAGGAGAAGACCTATGAACGTCGGCCTTGGTGGGTGAGGCAGGGTTCATCCACCTTCTTCTTGGTGGAAGACAGGAGGCTATCAGAAACGAGAGTGGGGATGAAGTTGGGTTATGACATGTGAAACAGGCCAAGACAAGCAACTCAGGACTGAAAACCAGGACACACGGTGGAACTAAACATTTCCATGTCTTTCTCAAATCCCATACACCTATATGCGGGCTCCTACTCATCTGCCAAGTCCCAGCCCAAAAGTCCCTTCATCTTTGGAACCTCTTAGGGTACAGAGTCACAGGCTTCTTCCTGAAGATCATCATAACATCATGCTGAGGGACACTGGTCACATCGGTGTCTCCCATGGAGGCCTCAGGCGATGGCTCGGAGTGAGCACTAATGAATGCTTGCAAATTAAACAGCAAATTGAATTCTCCAGGGCAGATGTGGCCCACGAGCCGCACTTTACAGTTGGCAAAACTGAGACTCAGGAGGCTCAGCAATCTGCCCAAATGGAACATGTAAGAATTCTGCTCCGTTTAGTCATTTAAGCAGAAAAATTGGCTTCTCTGTCTCTCCAGGCTGGAACTTTTTTGTTCGCCTCACGACTCCCTAAATTATTAATCTGCGAGGCAGTTAACTGAGCAGAAGCTAGAGGCACACTTTGAGGAGATAAAACAACAGAATTAAGAGGCGTTGGGTTTCCAGGGACTCCATCCTCTGGTATTCCAAACGCTAACAGGGAAATTCAACCCCCTTCTTCTAAATCCTCGCCAGAACAATGTCGCCAAGACCATCCTGGCAGGCGGCTAAGCTGCGGGCCTGGACAAGTGCCTGGAATTCTTGGAGAATCCAGGTCGTGAGGCTGTCGGCGGGAGTGTGTGTCTGGAGTGCTCCAGCAGCTGGGCTGGGGGAATTCTCTTGGCTCCCTTTATTGCAGCCTATTTTTAGAGGGCTGTTCAGGCTGGGGTGGACAATTTCAACCCGATCCCCTCCTACTCCCACCCCCCTTCCAACCAGAATGCAGGTCATGGTAGCATAGCCCTCTGAGCAGTATGTGTCAGAAGTCTTCTTCTGGAACCCTTGTGTGGAGGAGCTTTTGTCCATCCTCCTGATTCTTGCCTTCCTAGTGAGTATGAGGTGCTATCTCATTGTAGTTTTGATGTGCATTTCCCAGCTGACGAGTGACGATCCGCATCTTCTCATGCATTTATTGGCTGTTCATGTATCTTCTCTGGAGAAGTGTCTGTTCAGATCCTTTGCCCACCTTTTTAATTGGGTTATTTGCCTTTTTGTTGTTGAGTTGGAAGAGTTCTTTACATAGCATGGATTGTAGACCCTTATCAGATATGTGATTTGCAAATATTTTCTCCTATTCTGAGTCTTTATTTTTAATGTAGCAAAGACAACGTCAGAAGCAAAGAGGAGAAATGTGGAGATGAGCAGTGAAGGGGCAGTGGATTCCTGCTAGCCCGTTGCCTGGGAACCCTGGTACACTAAACTGGATCTAGGGACAGCCTCTTCCTGTGCTGCAAGCTGGACTAGCCCAGCCCTCTTCCTTCACCATCCCCCACCCAACCCCAGTTTCCATCTGGGAAAGCACTCTTCTTTAGGCTCTTTGCACCACCCCCTCCAAATGAAAGACTCGAAAAGGCACAAGACAATGTCCCTGCATTAGTGGTTTCCTACTTCTTCCTGACTCCTGCAGATGTGCCAGCTGCCTGGCCCTCCAGAAGATGGACCTGTAGGTGGGGCAGGTGGGGTTTTGATTGTGTCTATGTCCGTCCACTTGATGTCTTCCAAACACATCTGGGCATTCCACAAGTGTGGGTGCTGGGCTCTGTGCCTGCCTTCATGAAGCCCAAGGACAGATAACAAATAAATATGCAGATTGAAAACAGCAAGCTGTGATCGCTTATAGTAGAAAGAGATGAGCAGCCTAGAAGAGGAGAAGGTGAAGGAAAACCTCTTAAAAGTTAACCCGGTTAGGGTGAGCCTCAGTTTCCTCTTCTGGAAAATGGAGCCACTAATAGCTCCACCTATATCACAATGTTGTCTGGAGGACCAGATGTGGGTAAAGAGTTCTAATAGTGAATCAGGACTACTGTAAGCCAGCCATGGGGGTCTGAAAGTTGGCTCTGGGTGAAGGAAGGACAGGGGGTTGGGTGGGCTTAGGGAAAAAGGAGCTGCTTTCCTCACATCCTCACCCAAAAGTCTCCAAATGGGTGTCCCCAGCCTCAGGATGAAACCCAGTTTTTCCCCCCGGGGCAGGAGCATCAGAGCCCCCGAGCCACACCATCCTGGGAGCAGAGGCCTCATTTTATAAACTGAGGCCAAAGTCGGGATTGGCAAATATTGGGACCACCAGCACAGTAGGCTATAGTTGGCAGGTGTGGGGTTTGTATTTGCCGTGCTTACACGTTGGGGAGGAAGATAGGTATATATGGGGACTCTGTTTTGGAGGGAAGCCCTCCCGGAAAAGAGTCTGGCGGGCAGGTACCTGGGATGCTGCATCCGGAGAAGCTCCCGCCTCGGCTCTCCTGGCCCCGCCCCCGCGGGCAGCCCCGCCCCGCCCCGTCTGTGCCCCGCCCCGCCCCGTCTGTGCCCGGCCCCGCCCCCGCGCTTCCCCACGAGGCTCCGCTCAGCCCCGCCCGCCGGGCACAGTCCGGCCCCGCCCCCGCCCGCCGCCCGGCCCCGCCCCCGCCCGGGCCACATTCCTCCGGCCGGGCCTCGCTCTGCGCCAGGCGGGCGCGCGGGCGGCGGCGGGGGGCGCTTGACGGTGCCGGGGCTCGGGGCTCGGGCCGGGAGCGGCGGGAGCCGGCGGGCGGCGGCCGGAGACCCGAGGTGGTCGCGTGGCGGGGGCGGGTCTCGGCGGTCGGGTGTCTCCCCGGGGTCCGCCGCCCCGGCGGGAGTCGGCAGCGCTTGGCGGGGCCTGGGTCCCGGGCGCGGGGCCCCGTCAGCTCCCGCCGCGGCCGCCATGTGGTGCCTGCACTGCAACTCGGAGCGGACCCAGTCCCTGCTGGAGCTGGAGCTTGACAGCGGGTAAGGGCCGGGGGGGGGGGGGGGGGGGGGACGAGGCCGGGGGGCGCTCCTCAGGGCTCGGGCGAGAGGGCCTCGAGGGGGCAGGGCGGGCGCCCGCGGATCCCCGCGGATCCCCGCCGTTGCACTTGCGTGCAGTGTGTTGCGGGTTTGCGGGAGAGCGGGCGCCGCGTTGTCCTGCGTTGAAGCCTGCGGGGGCTGTGAGCCTAAGTGTGTGCCAGAGAGGCTGCGAGGATGGGTGTGCCGGAGTGCGAGAGACTGTCAGGATGTGTGTGCAAGAGGGTGGAGTGTGGCTGTAACAGTATGTGTGCAACCAGACCTGGGACCTGAGTCTGTGGGTGAGGAAGAGATGCTGTCAGGACAGGAGTGCGTGTGTGCATGTGCATGTGCATGTGCGTGCTCACTCCAGAGTGACTGTCGGGATGGGAGCTCATGTGTGACTGAGTTTCCGCGGGAGGCACTGCTGGGACTGGGTATCCGGTACCAGGCTGGTGCCAGTGGACCGGAGTTGGTGAGCTGCAGTGTGGCCGGCGGCCTCTGTGCTTGCGTCTGGTGGCAGGCGGGCTGAGGCTGCCAGTCTTCCTGTGGGCCTAGTTATGCGAGCCCCTAGGCCTGTATCCAGGCTTACATGTCAGCTCTGTCAGGGAGACCCTGGGCAAGTGTGTGTGGGGACCAGGGATTGGTTCCAGGGCTGTGCACAGGTGGTCCAAGTGTGGTTGGGGGGAGGGGGGTCACCCAGGAGTGCACTGGGGATCCTGGAGCCTGAGGAGGCTGAGATCTGTGTGGCTGCTGCTGTTGTGTTGAGTGCCGCTGTGAGGGGTCTGCTGGTGGGATTGGATGTGTGTGGGTGTGCTTGTGTGGGCCTGGTGTGGTCAGGGATGGAGTCTTCAGTGGGGGGAATGAACTCGGGTCCCAGAGACCGACCCTTTTCTGCTTTGGGGCCTGTGGGTAGCTGCCTGAGTGTCCAAGGACCCGTATTTATGGACAGAGAGGGAGAGGGAGAGAGTGTGTATGTGCTGGGAATATCGATTTCCTTGCTCCGCTCGCCAGCACAGCTGCCCCCCGATCTGTCTGCAGGCCCCTTGGAGGAGCCAGGCTGTGGGGCGGACAGGATTTGTTGACAAGCTGACTTGGCTTGTGTCGGGGCCCCCTGAGGGTTGGGGGGAAGCCCACCTGCAGCCGTTTGATCTCTGAGTTCAAAAATTCTGCAGCGTGTGTCTGGCAGTTGCACTGAGAACACACATCTGTTCCCTTCTGCCCCCTCCTCGCCCCAGGGGTCTGGGACTCCGGGCCTGAGGCTCCGTGTGTGGTTGTGGGGGTGTGGTTCCCAAGAACCCATCGCTTCTTGTGTCTGGGGTGGAGGCTGGGCAAAGCTGCAGCTGCGGAGCCAGCTGTCTGGATTCAGTGGCATCAGTCCGAGAATGGGGGTCACGATATTCATATTGCACACATGCTACTGTCTTAGGCAGCTCTCTCACCCAGTATCGTATTTGCATTCCTGTCCTTGCGGTTCGGCATCCCCGTGTCGCAGGAGAGCAAACTGAGGTTGAGTGTAAAGTCTGGTCAGCACCAAAGCTCTGTGGTTTACTGAGTACCTGCTGTGAGCATTCCCTCTCTGGGCACTGGGGTCATAGCAGTGAGCAAAACTCAGTGTTTATCCTCCTGGGGCTGGCACGCCCTGCAGGCTACATCTCTTCCCCCACTCCCAGCTGAGAGGTTTCCCTGGTGCCCCTCCATTAGGACCTCTCCAGTATCACCCTTCCACCTGGGATGTCCATAAGTCATCACTTTCACATATTTCTCAGTCCTGCATCCCTTCTTATTGGAAGTCCTTCTTTGTATCCCATCTAAATCTTCTAGCGGCAGGGAACCCTGCTTGAGTCTTTTGTTGTCGGGGTTGGTGATAAACAGCTGCTCCCCCAGTCTCAGAGCACAGACCAAGTGTCCTAGAGATCCAGAAGCCCCGCTCCAGCACAGGCCAAAGTTCATCCTTCAGCCTCAGAGCAGGTGGATTATGTTTGCTCCAGAGTGCCTGGTGTGCAGCTCCGAAGGAAGTGGGTTGGGGGGCAGAGACTCACCCAGCTCCTGGGCCGTGGAAGCTTAGCCAGCAGCTCCTTGAGCTGGCTAGCTTGCCTTCCACCCAGACTCCTTCCAGCTGGCCCTCTCTCCCTCTCTAAACCCAGGAAGGACCCAGCATGCTCCAAAGATCTCAGGTGACCCCCAGTCTGTAACAGGTGCAGGACAGCCCCTCCAGGCACAGCCATGGCACCTAGTATTGGCAGCACCTTAATGCTTTGCTGTTGGAGACTCACAGCAGCCTGGGGCTCTCCCTACCATCCCGTTCTAAACGGGCATGTTAAGATAGGGAGTCCAGTGACCTGACCAGGATCTTACAAGGGGAGCCTGGAGTAGAACCCAGATGTTCTGCTGGAGGGCCTCTGGAGGGCCCCTGCCAGCCCTGCCAGGATTTTCAGGCTTTCTTCACTCAAGGAAGTCGGACTATGAACTAGCTGTGCTAATATTTACACAGCTTCAGTTCAAAAACATGGACAGGACTGACAGCTGCACAGTCAAACAGTGTGATGACTGGGCAAATAGGTGTTTCGGGAAGGGATTGAGTAGGGCTGCCCAGGCTCTGGGAGCTCTGGATATATGCGTGTGAGCACACCGGTATTATCTGGCCGGACTCTGCAACGAGGGGTCTTGGTTTGCCAGGAGAATTGTGAGGCTAGAGGAGCTCAGAGCATCAGCAGAGAAGGGCTCAGGGAGGCAAACAGACTTCATTTCAAATCCCAGCTCAGCTTTGTGACATTATGCAAGTTACTACCTCCCTCTGAGCCTCGCTTCCCCCTGCATGGAAGTGAATGGTACCCTGCTTCACAGAGATGCTTGAGGATGTGTCTGACAGCCTCCGGTCCCAGCTGCGATTGTCCAGGTCAGCACTCTGCTCTTCCCACCGCCAGTGACCCATGCGATTTTCTTCCTTCCCCTTTTGTAAATTTCCTCTGAATTGTGATGATGCAGGGAATGTTTGCCCAGTGGGCTTGCAGCAGGCCAGGGACCAGGGCCTGGGGAGAGCTCCGCAGAGGTGGCCCAGGTCCCCTGTGGAAGTGTGTTTGTGTGATGGGGGAGGATGCTCAGACGCTGGTGAATGTGATTCATCATTTGTCCTCAAAAGCAACATCATGACTTTAAAGGCCATTAAGGCTCTTGAAGAATTAATTGGTACAGCCTTAGAGAATCTGACTGCCCCCACTGCTCGAGCCACTGCCGAGGAGCAATGGACAGTGATTATGGTGGAAAACATGGCATGGTGCCACCTGGACCTGCCACTCTGCTGGCTGCTGTGGCTGTACCCCTAGATGAGCAAGTGCCCCTGTAAGCCCTGGCCTGTGTGCTCCATTGCCGGCCCCGCACAATGCCTGGCCATGTGGTAGGCACAGCCAGGCATCAGTGAGTGAATGCACCCATGAATGAATGCATGCTCTCCTGGGCTCGGGGGTGCTTTGTCCTCAGGGGAGATGTGTATGACCCAAAGGGCACCCGCTGTTGCACTTTCCTGTGTTCCTTTACTCACTCACTAGATACTGAGCACCTGCTTTGTGCCAGGCCCTGGGCTAGATGTAGAGGAACCAAGATTAATATTGTGAAACCGTGTATCACAGAACCCAGATAGGCCTTGGGGTCGCACAAAACCAACTCCGCCTCTTCCCAGCTATGTGGCTTTGGTGATATGGCCTCCCCTGTCTGAGCCTTGATTTTTCTCATCCATGAAATGGGGCCAAGAAATACCTCCCTGGAGGGCATATGCAGCTTTCTCCCGTGACTCACACCTATTAGATGCCCAACACATGGTAGCCGGTAACACCAGCATCATCGCCACCTCTTCTCTTGAGAAGTGACTAATTAAAGTGGTTCCTCATGGTTTTCTTTTTGCTGGTTTCTGGAGCTACATGGTTTTTTGGGAAATCTCTGTCCTGGAGGAGCCAAGGCATGGTCCTAGCTGCTCTGACTTGAATATCCCTTTATGGTTTATTTGAATGTAGCTGTGGCTTCCCTGCTTCTTGATGGAGAGGGTCATTCTTTCATTCTACTTCCTTGCTTTGTGCCTTCCTAACATGGTGACAGTTTAATATGAAACGAAGGCCCAGATGTAGAACCATAGCAAGAGTCCCCTCCTTGTTTGTCTGGATGGGGAAACTATGACCACATTTGTTTTTTCCTCTTTGTTCAAAGGTCAGTGTAATAATAGTGATTGCAGTGGTTGCCATTCAGCTCTGTGCGAAGTACTTAATTCTCAAAGCAATCTGTGAGTGAGGGCTTCTGTCCTCATTTGGGGAACAGTTGGGGGGAAGCTTATGTGACTTGCCTAGGGTCTCTGGCCATTAAGTCTTGGAGCTAAGGGTTGAACTCAGTGGTCTGCCTTCTTCATAGCCAGGCTGTGCTTCCTCTGGGATTAAATAATCTTGAGCAAAATCTGTCACCATCATAAATGGAGCCTTTTGTATCTTTCCTAAGCCATGGAACAGGTATCTGGTATCTCTTGGTATCAGCATCTCCAAAATGTTGCCAAACGTCCAAGACTCAGGCTGCTTTAAGGACCACCCTCTGGGCTCTCCTGGTGTCTTGCCAGACCCCAAGAGCTGCTAACCCAAACACTCTGGCTGGACTTGGAGACAGTTCCCTTGGTCCAGAGCACTTTGCACATTCTGAGTACACTTGCCCAAGGCCAGCCTTGGCATTGAACAGGGTCCTGGGGACCAAAACCACCTCTCCCCAGACTCCCTGCAGGACCAGTGCAAATACCACCAGCATCCACGTGGGGAAGGAAACCCAAGGCCAGAGCCTTTCACGTCATGAGGGGACACACATGAGTATGGGCTGCTGAACTTGCTCCCACAAGAGAGAGAAGAACGGTTAGTGCGCTGGAAAATTTGGAAGAGTCCCCAGCGAGGAGACAGCCTCCTCATCCAGGTTCCCCAAAATGGCCTCTTTGCCTATGCCAGTCCAGGTCTGTCCACCAACAGGAATGCTTTCTCTCCAGTGACCGTTTTAAAAGACAGAAGCAAATGGTGTTTGCTTTTCTATTTCTGGCTGAGAGGCTGGGCTAGGTGGTGCAAGAATTAAATGCATTAGTACACGTGAGACATTTAAAACGGTGCCTTACTGTATTATAGTAAGTTCTCAATAAATGTTAATTATAATCACTGTAGTTATTACTGTTCATTCTGATTATTCCTCAGCCTGGAAGGGTCTCTCCCTCCAGAGGCCTGGGCAGAGCTGGCTCTGATTTGCTGTTGGCACTCAGCCTCCCTAGAAGCCCTGGCATTGTCACTCCTCCTACCCCCTTTCTGGGCCTCAGTTCCCCATCTGTGATGGGGGCAAGCTTCTTGATGCTTATGGTCATTTGCTGAGGGAGGCCGTTTGACCCAGGGTTAGAGAGTGAACAGACTCTGTGGCCAGCCTAGCCTGCCCATAGCCCTAACCTCAGCTCAGCTTCTCACACTCTCTGTGATCTTGGGCATATTTCTTGGGCTTTCTGTGCTTCAGTTTCCCCATTTGTAAACTGTGGGTGACAGTAGGAGCTCCTGGAGTTGTTATTAATCCACATAAAATGCTTAAAGGGCACACAGTTACGACCTGAGAGGTGGTAGCTTTTAGCTGTGACATCAGGGCTGCCAAGTTGAACTATGCTAAAACAGGACCATGGCGCTTGTTCAGGGGAGATGTGTTGCTAGACAGGAATGCATCGTCTCTCCTTGGCCACAGACGAGACCAGGGGTAAGAGTGAGAAGGAAGAAGAGAGGCGGTAATTGGGGGGAGCCATGCGAGGATATAGTGCTACTCACGTGCCGGTGGTGGTGCCTGGGAGGGAGACCGGTCATAGCCTTGGCAACAAGTGACTAAAGCCCGTAATCTTGTGCGTGTGCTTGTGGCCCACTAAGAGAGGATGATCCAAAGTGTTTTTGGAAATCACTTTGCCCATGGATTGGAAAAATTGCAAAGTAAGGGGATTTAGCTCTCAGCCAGAGTGAAGACTTCTAAGGACGGGCAAATGGCCTGCTGCCTGTAGGTGATGGTGAGGCCCCCTGGGGACACTGCAGGAGTGGGGACATTGTGGCTGATGGCCCAGCCCTGTGGGCCCGAGATGGGGCAGAGTGGCAGTGCCTCTGGAGTTCTCGGCTCTGTTCTCAGCTTGGCCTCTCCTGAGCTCTGGTACTTGGGCAGCTCTGGCATCCTGGTCCTACCAGGGGCTGCTTCTGGTGCCTGATGGGGCTGAGAGTTCCAGCGCCTGGCCTCAGGACCCTCACTGCACAGTCCGGCCACCAGGCAGAGAGGCAGCTGGCTGTAGTGGAAAGACGGTGGCATCTGGGCCAGAGAAACTCAACCTGAGCCCAGTCCTGCCCTCCCTGAATGAGCGGCCTGGGCGAAGTGGCCACCTCTGTGAGCCTTCTCTGTCGAGTGGGGATCGTGGAGGGAGAGGCGGTTGTGGGTAGCATACACAACAGGTGCCTCATCCATGCTGGCAGAAGAGGGGAAAAGGGTTTAGCTGGCTTTGGGCAAAGCCACAGCTGCTTTTGAGGAGTCCAGAGTAGGCACAGGTTTGATGCTGGAGCTGGAGCTGGAGCAGGCTACAGAACAAAGATGACGATATCAGACATGTGGGTGGCCTCTGAATTTTACACACACTTACCTTATTTGAACCTCCCCCAGAAACTTAGGACGTGGCTGGTATTATTCCCACTTTACAGACAAGGAGACTGAGGTAAAAATGAAAATAACGTCCGAGCTTTGCAGAAAGTTGATTGGGTGTTCTAGTTAATCTACCTTTCCTGCTCCCTGACACTGCTGAGGGGTAGGCTTGGGCCTTAGAACGGAGGGTGACGTAGAGGCAGAAAAGTGGAGGAGTGTGAGAAAAGCTGCAGGACCCCACCGGGCCCCAGAGGTGCACTGTCGTTCGGCAGAATGGATGGAGGACCCTTGGAAGCCCTGCCAGTGGACCTTGAGCCCTGGCAGGCGTATTTGCCAGCCCCCGGAGGTCATCTGGGATGCTTCTCCACAGAGATGACGAGAAAGAAAGGGCTAGAACAGGGCCGGGCCTGTAAGTAAATGTCATAATGCCAATTATCCCTATGGTTCTTATTAAGTGGTAGTGACTACAGTTGTCATTCCTGCTGTGACTTCCCTGTGTAGGCCCTGGACGGGCCGCGAAGTGCACTTAGTCCCGTGTGGCAGGGGGGTTGGAGAGGAAGCGTTTGGGGAAGCGGCTCTTTCCTCTGCTCTTACCAGAGGAGGAAGAGGAGGGGGAGGTGCAGCCATTGCAAACTCCAATTCTCTGTTCCTTTGGGGCCACTGACTTTCCTAAGAGCCATAATTTAAATGAGCAGGGACTGAGATTTGGGTTTTGTTTTCCTACCTAGTTTAAAAAAAAAAAAAGGCCAAATGACCCGGGAAGGCCTTGATGTGGATAACAGATTCTTAGCACTATTTTGAACTTTTCGTTATGGAATCTTTTAAACATAGACAGAAGTAGAGAGAATGGTATGATGACACTCACCCCCCTACCCCTCCATGGGCAATTGTATTTCATTGCCCCAAGATTACTTCAAAGCACATACCAGATATTTTGATGTTTTTAGTTAGGGACCCGTCATGTGGAGATAGAGATGTCCAGTTGCCGGGGTGGGTTCCTGGGACAGAGCCGTAGAGTTCCTTAAACAGCTCTTGGCTGTGTTGGCCCAACTGAGGAAGCTGGAGCTGGTCCAGTTTCCCAGCCATGAAGACCAAACAATGCCCACTCCACCCAGGGAAGTGTCTACAGGTGGCCAGGGAAGACCAGGCCTGTGCATCCCCATCAGACAGGGCTTTTCTGGGGAAAGGGCTCACATCAGGTCAGGAGTGCTCAAGGTGCTTGCCTTCTTCATGCCTTGACTCCCTGGCAGGACTGGTGTTCTCTGCTGAGTGTCCCCACAGGCCCTCCTCTGCTCTCATTGCCCCTTGCCTGGTGGTATAGTCAGGCAGTGGCACCTGCCTTTGCCCCAAGGCAGGTTGGCTCCTCACCTCGCTTGACCTCTGGATGTACTCTGAGTGTTCTTCTCTTGGCTTAAGAGACCAGGCCCCCCAACATTCCTCCCATCGCTGGGTCAGCACTGGGGTTCCCTAGGACTCTGCCAAGGCACTCTTTCCTTCCCTCCATGCGATCTCTTCCATCCTACAGCTTCTAGTGGTGCTGCTTTTAGGGCCTGGCACATAACAGGTGCTCAGTAAATTTTAGTTACAATAGCTATATTAGTCACTCTAATACCCTAATATATTCTTAGGAATATATTACTATGCCTCGTGTCTTACACAGTGCTTGGCACACAGAGGGCCCTAAACCAAATTTAGGTGAAAAACAGGCGGTGGGGGATCCCTGGGTGGCACAGCGGTTTGGTGCCTGCCTTTGGCCCAGGGCGTGATCCTGAAGGCCCGGGATCGAATCCCACGTCGGGCTCCCGGTACATGGAGCCTGCTTCTCCCTCTGCCTGTGTCTCTGCCTCTCTCTCCCCCTCTCTCTCTGTGTGACTATCACAAATAATTTCAAAAAAGATATATATATAAAAAAAAGAAAAAAAAAAGAAAAACAGGCAGTGGGCCTGAGTCCCACCCCAGTCCTGCTCTGAGCAGTGACCACGCACAGTCTGCTCATCCCTCGCCTTCCTCAGGTACGGATACTGGGGTTTGGGTCAGATGGGTCAGTGCCTGCTGTCTGAACAAAGGGTACCCTTTAAGGCTTCTTCCCTTCCCACTGTTGCATGCTCACAGCCATCTAGCCCCTCCTTTAATCCCCAGGGCCCCCACGCACTGTGGGGGGGCAGCAGTCCTGTATTGTGATAGTAACAACAGCTCCCTCAAGCACTTCTGGGTGGCAGGCCCCAGGCTGAAGATGCGTGTCTGTGTTATCATTTGACTGCGAGGTAGACAATACCCCCATTTTAGGGCTGTGAAACGGAAGCACAGAGAGGCCAAGTGGCTTACCCAAGGTTACACAGCCTCTCTCCGCCACATGCCAGACAGGCAGTCTACAGAGGAGGGCTGTGTGCCCAAGCTGCAGGTGCCAGAGGTTGATAGGGCTGGCGGTCCCTACTCTGGGCCTTCATCCTTCCCCCAGGCCCTTTCTGCAGGCCTGCTCCGGCACAGTGTGCAAAGAGTAGACGATCAGGTGAAGGCGGCAGTGCTGCAGGTCCAGGTCTGGAGAGCGAAGAAGGAGTGGGGCAGGCAGACGGGGTGGGTGGGCTTTCCCTGCAGAGGGCAGAGCATGTGGAAGGTGGATGGGGGGTGAATTGCTTGGCCCCGTGCCTCAGTCAACCTGACCTCCTTACCTTGTGTGGGTGTTGTGTGGGCCTCCAGAAGTTACCAGCTCCCTCTGTGTGTCAGCTTCTCCATCTGTGGAATGGGGAGAGGATCCCGCATCTGTCTCACATGCTTTGGTTATCTGGGACACCAAGAGTGAACCCTAATGTAAACTCTGGACTTGGGGTGATGCTGTGTCAGCATAAGTCTGTGGATTAACAAATGCACTGTGGCGTTGAGATTTGGAGAAGTTATAGGTGCGGAGGGAGCAGGGCACAGACAATATGCTAAATCTCTACTTTCCCCTTGGTTTTCCTGGGAACCTAAAACTGCTTTACAAAAAAACAATTTGTTTTAAAAAGTTGTTATAGGATGCTGGGAGTTCGTTCTGGGTGAAGTGTTCAGGGCATCTGTTGTCGTTACAGTATTCTTTGCACCATCATCAGTGCATTCAGTAACTCATTCATTCACTTCATACATGGTCTTTAACTCCTGAGGACACAGACACTAGAATGTGCCCCCCTGCTGGGGTGAGCTCACAGTTGGGCAGAAGTCCTGTGGGCTCTTGTGGGCTCTGCTCCCTCTGCCACGGGGTACCAGGTGTTTCAAGGAAGGGAGCAGTGCGAGAGAGCCAGTGCAGCGCAGACTGCCACCAGCCAGGAGTCACAGCACCATCCAGTTGCAGCATGGGAGTGGATGGGGTCAACAGGATGGACAGCAGGCTGGGAGGTGGGCAGGGAGCCTGTGGGTGGGGAGCGTCGGCGCCATGCTCAGAGGTTTGGACCGCGACAAAGATTTGATGCCATAAAAGACTCAAACAATTTGCATTTTAGAAAGTGCTTTCTGGCAGTTGAGGATGAGTGAGTGCAGGGGGGCCCCCCCTTGAAGTGCGGGTCTGGGGTGGGACTTGGAGAGCTGGCCAAGGGTTATCTCAGGCCCTGAGAGGCCTGCACGCCTGACCCTGGCCAGCAGGGTGGCCTGGAGGCAATGAGACCGGCACGACGGGCATCTTCCTCCTCTCTGCCCACACTCTGTCCCAGAGCCAGCCTCCCCAGCCTGTGCCTCCCGCCCGGCACTCCTGGGGTGTCCCTGGGGCCCGGCCCAGCCCTGTCTGCTGGAGCCTGCCACAGAGAACTGCTTTATTTGAGTCCATTTTGCGCGTATGGAAATAACTAGAGGCCTCTGTATTTAATTTGGCTCAGCCAGGAAGATTTTTGGCTCTGTGTGTGTGTGTGTGTGTGTGTGTGTGTGTGTGTTCTGAAAAATGTTTCCAAGTGAGCCCCAGGGTGGAAGCTCTGGTCGTCTTTATGCAGTCAAAAGCACCAAGGACTGCCCTGGCTTAGCTGGGGGTGAGGGTCTGGCAGAGAGTGGGCTATAGGTAATGGCAAAAAACAAAAACAAAACAAAAACAAAAACAAAAAAACAGAAAGGGAAGAGGGTGATGCTATACACAGATGAGATCATGGCCGGGGAAGCTGTTTTGTAAACTTTGTTGCTTGAGGCCAGGTAAACAATGGGTAGGATGAAGGGGAAGGGGCTCCTGAAAGTAGATCCACAAGAGACATTTCTGGTTTGCCAAGCAGGAAGTGCCTAGTCTGGTGTTGGGCTACAGAACACCCATCCTGAGCCCCTCTTTTTGGCCTCAGCAATCTCAGCAAAGTCTCTCCATTGAGCCCTTCTCTGATCCACAGTGTGTGGTCCACAGTAGAGACGGCCCCATGCGTCTACACTGGTGTTTGCAGTTGGCAAAGTGTGTCCCCTCCCCCACTTGAGTCCCACATTTCTGTTGTGCAAGTGGGGCAGGAATGACACCTACTGCAAAGATGAGAGCCAGAATCCGAGAGAGGTGAGGTCACTTGCCCCAGGTCACTCAGCCCAGAAGTGGGGACCTGGTCTTTTTGTTTGTTTGTTTGGTTGGTTGGTTTTTTGGGAGGACCTGATCTTGACCTGGTCTCAACCTGGTCTGATCTCCACCCAGAGCTTCCCTCGCTCCCTTGGGGGCTTCTGGAAGCCACAGGGGCATTGCTCCAGGTACAGAGACGGGCAGAGGGGGCTGCCGAGGGTGGGCAGGGCTGGGCTTCCAACCCCAGGAGACCACCTACAAGTCCAATTTGAGAATCAACACCAAGTATCAGATTCAGATTCCATCTTGACCATATAGAACTGAGGAATGAGGACATCTGGGAAATCGGAGCTTGGTGGCTGCGATGGCTGTGTGCTTTTGGATCATGACCATTGCAGTGGCATTACTGCTGTTGGGTCTTGTAAAAGTGAAACAGAGGACGCCGCAGAGCGGAAGGCCTTGGTGTTCCCACTAGTTATTCAAAGCTGTGGGAAGTCTTGGATCCTACCCCTCGGGACTTGGTGTTCTAAATCAGGTTTCTTGGGAATGACTGAGCTCAGAGCTGCGGATCAGACTGCCGCTCTTTGCAAAGGGGCCTTGGTGAGTATCGCAAGCAAGTGCAAACGCCTTTGACAGGCAGGAAGTGCAGGAAGACGACATATGGGGGAGTGCGCATGCAATAGGGAGTGGTGAGGACTGGGGCAGTGAAAGAGCCTGTGCCATCCAGGTGTGGCTATTCCCAGCTCTGTCATCCGGCCCATTATGGCCAGATCCTCAACTGTGCCTGTCCCCAAGAGAAGTTGAAAAGTCTGGATTTTTATTATTAAAAAAAAAAAAAACTCTAGATGTTAACTCTTGGTGAGTTGTTGCAGTTTGGCAGGGGAAGGGGTTTGTTTGTTTTTTTAAATACTCCTTGGGCCTGGGGCTGCTGATCTGGAGCTCTGCACTGAGACCTTGTGAGCCCCTTGCACAGAGGCCCTCTGTCTTCCAGATAGCTCTATGAAGTCTACGGTGTCCATATGAAGAGTGGCAGTGTGGGCACTGGGCCTCCCATCCAGTTGTCAGGGACAAGGCTCAAGGTCCCAGATGGGTGGGCCGCACCCCTGCCTTGGCCCTGGCCCGGATAGCACTGGCAAGAATAAAGGCCTTTTACATGGTCTGTCTGTGCGTTTGACTGCAGGACTGGCTTTCCTCTTAGTTTGGGCCTACCCTGGTTTGGTGCTCCAATCCCCAGAGATAGGGTAAGATCCCAGACAGCTTGAGGACATCCCTGGGACTAATGGTGATGCCACTATGAGCAGCCCTTCACCAAGCAGAGGCCCTGGCGGGCCCGATGGCAGGATGCTCACATCAGTCCCAGGCCCCTGCCCTCATGCAGAGCTTCATGGCTCCCCTCTGCCAGCTGGCATTCAGCCTAAGTAAAAGTGCACATTTGCCAACCTTTGGAGTGAGACTCTGCCCCTGCTTCCTGTCTGAGGCCCTGTCAGGGCTGGCCCGGCCCAACATGTCTCCCAGGGTTGTGGGAGGTGGGCCCAGGGGAGCTGAGCCGGGGTCCCCAAGGGGTGAGACTACGTGAGGCCCCCTGTTCCTTTGTACTCAGGGCCTGGAGAGCAGTATTCTGGGCACAGGCAACATATCTGTGTCGTGAAGAAACTTGCTGGCTTCTGCAGCCGCTTAAGATTTCCAAGGCCCAGCTGCCAGGCGAGGGAGTTAGTGTGGACACAGATCCCTGTCGCGGCTGGGCTGGGCCATGTGTCAGTGACCCAGCCAGGCCTCTCTCCGCTCGGGCCCTCGGTGCTCCTGCTTGCACATGACAGAGGCGTGAGCTCTGCCCTTGAGGGGAGTGTAGAAGGGGGCCCAGGTGAAATGCCAGGGACAGTGGGATAAGGGGGGGCGCTTCCCAGGGGATCTGAGAGGAAATCCACAGGGGTTCGGTCCTATGGCTCCTGATCCAGGGGAGAAGGTAAGACAGCCATGGCTGTCTGGCACAGAGTTCCCTGTATTTGTTGAATGCATGAACAACTGAGAGATGCTGCTTCCCAGGTGTGTGTAGGCTCCTTAGTCACTGGCTGCATCACTCATTCATTCCTTTGTTCATTCATTTATTCACCCAACAAATACTGGTATCTGCTTGCACCAAGCCCTGTTTGAGGCACTGGGGATGCCTGATAAGACACAGAAGCAGCACAAGCAGCCACACCCCCACCCTTCCAGAGCCTACTTTCACCCGGTCAGAGACGGACTTATCACAACGAATGGAAATCAAGGCGGTCAGCAAGATGTGCTGTGAAGAGAACCAAGAGTTCAACATGACAGGCAGTGCTGGTGGCACCTGTAGATCTAGAACACCTCTTTTCCTTCCCTCCTGCTAGGGTGACTCCTGCCCAACCCACCCCCCATTTGCCATGCTCTGAGCTCCAGGGGACACCTGCACAGGCACCCACATACCACGAGGGGCCCCCCCTGGCCCTGCACAGGGCACCGTGTTTATGCACAGCCAGGCCCCCAGAGTCATGATCATTCCCGAGTGATCTGCTCGCAGATTCACGGGGCAGCCCTCCAACCCCTCCCTGTCTCCAGGACCCTGAACTGTAATCTCCAAAGCCCATTCTGGTCCTCGAGGCTATTTTGATGGGAGTGACTCACTAGCAGAGCAGTGGGACAGTACAGCCCATCTCCAGCAGGCAGGCAGGCAGACAGATGTTCTTTATGTTCAGGAGTGAGGTCTGGGCTGGGAGACTGGAGCCATCACCTCCCCGGGGCTTGGAAAACATGTTGACAGGACAGGCCAAGGGCTTGGCTGCATGTGCTGGCTTCACGGGACAGCGGACTTTTCTCTCTCCCTCTGACTGTGCGCTGATGAGAACGAGCCCCAAGAATGCAGCCGAGGCCCTTCCCGGATAATTCTAATTAGGCAGGGCATCGGCCGTCCGCAGGGTTCCTTGCCGGACACCGTCTCAACTCTGCCATGCCGCCTCAAAGCAATGGCTTTCCCCTGACCCCAGGCAGGGGAGAAATTGAGGCTCAGGGAAGCTGGGACGGGAGATCCTCCCCGTCACTCACACCATCACAGCTTTGGGATGGAAGGTGCCCGGCAGTGCTGTGCAGGGTGCTCGGGACCAGAGGGCAGGGAGCAGGGCCTCGTGAAACGGCCCCCTTCCTTCCTGCTGTGCTCGAGCAGCCTAAGAAGACCCCACCGTGCCTGCCTTTCCTCGTGCCGCCTGCCCACCCCGCCAGGAGCCGCTGACAAGCTGGGGGAATGCTGGATGTTGGTTCAGTTAGCATAGCTCTAAAAATAGCCTCCTGCTTTGAGAAATTCATTGTTCAGAGTCCTATATTTTTGTACGTATATAAAGGCCACTTCTGGAGGTCTCGGTGCTGGCTAATTAGAGATAATGCTGTGGCTGGGAGGGGCTTCTGGGCCAGATTTGGCGGCCTCAGCAAGGCAGGCCTCGGCAGGGCAGGCCTCGGGGTGGCAAGTTAGCAGGAGGGGGTTTGGCCAGGGCCCTCCCCGTGGATGTCAGAGGGCAGTCAGCAGAGAGGCAGCTGGGCACCCACGGCAGGGTTTCTCTGGGAGCAGCTGTTCTAGACTCAGGGGCCACTTGAGATGTCTGAGGGTCACAGAAGCCAAGAGACTTGGGGATGGAGAGCAGGGCTCAGTAGTAAGGGCTGTGGGTTCCTGAAATTGGCCCTGCCTAAGCCCCAGCTTACTGGTGGGAGGGGTCAGGCAAGCCCCTACCCCCTGGCCGCCCACTGACCCTCAGGGAACAGTGAGGCCCCAGAGGAGGGGCCCCAGCTGGCCACATCCTCTCCTGCCAGCCTGAATCTCAATGACCCCAGCCCGTGCCCAGTGCTCTTTCCTTCTAGTAGCTCCTCCCATGGTGCCCCTCTTCTGTCACCATTCGGATGTGCCCAGGTCTGTCCCAGCTTTAAAACCAGTGTTCCTTGCAGCCCCCAACCCCCTTCAGCTCCCATCCCAATCCTGCTGTCTTCTCGGCCACCATCCTTGAAGGCTTCTTCCGTGCCAGGCCCTTTCCTCAACCTGCCACAGCCTGACTTCTGGCCCCATCTTGCGCCAGCCTTGTGTCGTCGTGTCCCTCCTCTCTGCTGCTTCAGCTTCTCGGTGGTTCTGGCCTCCCCAACTTGGCATCAGGACCCTGAGGACTCCTGCCCTTCCCCTCATCCCTCCCCCAGGCGTCTTCACCTAGCTGCAGACCCTGCCCCAGGCACCACCACCAGGATGCTCCTTCTGTCCTCCCCACTCACTCTGCCTGCAAGTGCTGGTCCTGCCTGCTCCCTCCCCCCGCCCCCACCCCACACATGCCAGGCTGAGCTGCTCCATCCCTTGTGTACACTGTGGACACCCACCACCACCCGCTCCGCTCCACCCCTTACTGCCACACGGCGCTCCTCCTTGGGTCCTGGCTGAGGGCGCAGGCCTCCCAGGAAGCCTCCCCACCCCTGGCAGCAGGACACGGGCTCTGCTCACCATCCTGCAGCACCAGACCCTTCCTCCGTTGCTGCCCTGAACACAAGCCATCATTAATCACCTGTATCCCGCAGTGTGCGCACGAGGACAGGGCTATGTCTGTTTGTTCACTGCCACACTCACAGTGCCCAGCAGGGGCCTGGCCCCTGGTTTGCATTCAGTACATGTTCACTGAGTGAAGTAACAGCGTCTTATGTTTTAACAGAACCTAGTTCCCTATTCCAGTGGGGAAGCCCCTGTTCTCAGGCCTGACATCCAGACAGTGACCAACCCATGTACAGGGGTGTGGTGGTGCCGTGGAGCGCTACAGAGAGAAATGAAGCAGGGAAGCATAAGGGAGGGCCAGGATCAGGGTGTGGCTTTTAAATGAGGCAAAGATGTAAAAGGTGAGGGAGGAAACCAGGTAGACATTTGAGAAAAGAGACACAGGCGAAGGGAAAGGCATGTGCAAATGTCCTGAGGTAGGAGTGTGCCAGGAGGAAAGAGTAACAGTGGGGCTGGGGTGTGGTGCCCAAGGGAGCATGGAGGAGGGGGTAGCAGGAAGAATAGGCTTCTGGGTCACTCTGAGGATTTGGGCTCTAAATCCCAGTGAGGGAGGAGCAGAGGACAGACTTGATCAGAGTTGTGTTTTAATAGGATCCCAGCTGCTGCATGGAAAAGGGCGGAATGGTGCAGTGGGGAGGCCAGGAGAGCCCCAGAGAGAGACTGTGGCAGCGACACGGGGAACAGGTGAGGGCAATGCAAACTAGGCTGTGGCAGGGGGCAGGCCAACTGGTCAGATGCTGCCTCTGTTTTGAAGGTGGAGTGGCTAGATTTGCTGACAGATGGGAAGTAGGGACTTGCCAGGAGCTACTCTCAGAGTTTTGGCCCCAGCAGCTGGAAGGATAGAGTTGCTCTCAGCTGAGGTTGGGGGAGCACAGGAGCTCCGTTTTGAGCCTGCCTTTGAGAGGTCTACTAGTCATCGAAGGGGTAGTGCTGGGCAGTTGGACGTTGGGTTTATTTGGTGCTCTTGTGACTACCGTATATCCTCATTAAAGCAAATTTGGTAACTAGTTAAAGCAAGAACCCACTTGACTCCCCTCCCCACTCCCACCCAGCCCTTCTGGGGTGCTTCTTGGGTTGTCCAGAAAGCCCATCACCTCCCTCAATTTAGATATGGTGCTCCTGGTTAACCTGCCAGAAGTCATGTTGAGCATGTGTGCCTCATGTGGACTCGCACCCTGAATCTTTTCAGTTCCTGCAAGGGCTCCAGCCTTCCCCAGCCCCTCCATCCCAGGCTTTGGCAGTGTCTGAAGGCTCTGAGCATGGGGCTCAACATCTGTGCCTGCATGCGTGCCTCCCCGGACTCATTCTCATGGCCTCTCCTAGAACTTCCACTGGCTCTGCAGGCTAGGAGCACATCCCTTCCCAGTCACCGCTCCTCCTGAGGACCCTTTCTTCTGGATCCCGTTTGTCCCAAACCTGCCCCCCAGGGGAGACACCCCGCATTGCCAGGCCTCGGTCTAGGTGGTGCCCAGCAACTCACCCCAGGAGGGACAGAACTTTGGAGTGTTCCTGGGAGTTCATAAGCCTCCTCGGTCACTAGGCAGGCATCCGTCTTCCCAAGAACCACTTACCAGGTGTGGTCCAGCCTGTAAGGCTTTAGGCATCTGGGGAGCTGCTGCCTTTCCTGACGAGGGAAGAGGGTGTGGATAGCCTGCTTATTTAGGAACAGCATCCCTAATTTCCCTCTAGAGGTCTTCTCTATCCCCTTCTTGCTGGGCCATACCGGCTGTGTGTCCCTTTATACATCCACTCTTCCCTTGCAGTGCACCCTTCTGTGTCTTTGTACTCTGCTCCTTGCAGCCAGGCCAGCCCTTGGGCTACCTCCTGGCCCGGGGACTCTGGTGGGAAGGACTAGGGGAAGGTCACACAGCTGAGTCGGGCTCTGCCCCAAGCTCTGCAATCTTGGGCAAGCCACAAATCCTGAGTCTCCTCAATGGGATCATTGCAGGGATTAAATACGTGGATGTGGTTTGTGCAAGGGCTCCCATGTGGCACAGTGGCTGAGTATACTTGAGTGGTGACGCACCCTGAGCCACAGCAGTCCCAGAAGGCTGGTTTTCTAGACCCCACTGAAATACCTGCACTACCCCCTAAAATAGCCCCTTCCCCAGTAGCTGAACTGCTAAAAACCTCTACTTCCCTAAAGCTCCCAGGCTGCCTTCACCCTGCCTCTGGTTCCACAGACCTGCCTGCCTCCATTGCCCTAGGATGAGGCCCTGCGGAGGCAGCCCCCGAGGCTGCGTTTCTCCAGCTGAACCTTCCCTCCTCTTGCTCAGAGGACATTGACTCCTTTTCCTTCCCACCCTTACCTCCTCCCCAGACCCTGCCCTAGTCTGTCTGCATCCCTACCTGAGGACCTGGAACAGAGCAAAACTGTCCCCTTCCCTGGCCCGGGTGATAGACATCAGTTAATATGGCCTGCAGCAAAGAACTGTAGAAGCCCCACAGCTGTGCATATGAGAGCTGGGAATTAATTGTCCCTGCTCTGTCTAGACTCCCTTTCTGGAAATCAGAAACCCTGAAAGCGGAGTGTAGGGGAGGCCACAGGGCCTGGAGGCATGAGGGGTGTCCATATTTCAGAGGCTATTTGGCTCTGGCCCATGCAGACTGCCAGCAATCAGTGTGGATCAAGGCTCTGGACCCCCAGTGTGTCAACTGCATGCTTTTCCTCTAGGCAGCTGGGTAGCCGAGACATCCACTTGGGGTCAAGTCCCAGCCCTGCTTTCCTGCACAGGTGACCTTGGACCAATAACTTCACTGAGCCCCAAGCTCTGAGGGCACAGCTCCCTCCTAGCTCCCAGAGATGGTAGTTGGGCTATAGGCCACGTTTAAGCACTCAACACAGCACCTGTACCCAACAGATTTACAAAGGAGGGTTACTGCTGCTAACCTACCTGGTGTGTGTGACTAAGTCGCATAAACACAGTGAGTAAATGTGCAGGCTCAAGCCACGATGCCTGAGTTCTAGCCCTAGAACCTTGGGGTTAAGTAACCTCCTCTCGGAGCCTGTAGGGTGGTTTAGAGGACTCAGGGAGTTATGTATGACACTTAGAAGACTGCTGAGCTCTATAGACATTAGCTGGTACCACCATCGGCCTCATTGATGTTAGGGTGAACAGCCAGCCTCCTAACAGAGGGTCCCTGCTTCCCCCGTGCCCCCTTGTCTCTTCCTCTTTTTTCTTGAGGTCATTCATGACTTCATAGGCCATAATTAGAGACATCCGTGGCCCGAGTGGCTGAGGTCCCCCTGGCCCTAACTCACTCCCCAGCTAGAGTCAGGACGTGGCATCTGGGCCATGGGGCCCAGGGCCCTTTCTGGGACTCTCCTACCCTCCCCAGGGCGTCATCACCAGTGACTATGGCCCATGGCCGGAGGCGGCCATCCTCACAGAGAGAGGCCCTGTAGCAGACAGGCGGGTGACCCTGGCTTGCACACTGGGCCTGTCTGCCCCCAACCTCTAGCTGCCTGGACTTGTGGGTTGGGCCCTGTCAGTCAAGGAATAACCGGAGACAGCAATTAGAAAGTGCCTTTTATGAGCCAAGCAGTCTTTTAAGGACTTCATCTGTGTCCTTAAAATCTGGGGAGCTGCTGCCCTTCCACTATAAGAGTTGTGTGAACTCTCATAGTGGTCGCATGAAGTCAGGGACTCTGCCTCCATTTTACAGGAAGGGAAACTGAGGCACAGAAGTGTTCCTGCCCCTGGTCACACAGCTGGTGAGCAGCAGAACCCAGGCTGCAGCAGGGAGCCCATCCAGCCCTTCAACTTGGCAGAAAGGCACAGGGGTGTTGCCGGGGAAGAGGGGAACTTTTCAAAATGTATTCTCTCCCTTCTTAAATGCTTCTCATTGTCCTCGGGCAGTCAGGCACTCTGGGGGCCGTTCTGCAGTGATCCAGCCATTTCCCCACATAAAAATCACACCCGCCAGCCTCCCCTAGGGAAAGGCATGTTGGGAAAACCAGAGAAGGGGAGGAGGAGAAGGCTGGAGTCACTTTCCAGAGACTCAGGGCTCTGTGTCCCTGGGCCAGCAGGGGAGGGCAGGGGACACATCCACGTGTAGTTCCAGCTATCACCTGGATAGCCACGCTGGGCCAGGCCCACCTTTGGAGCCCCGTTGGGCGCATGGGGTGCTTCCTCTCGGGAAGGAGCCAGTCTCGGGTCCTTGTGTGTGCTGGAGGCCAGGGCTTTCAGGGAGCAAGCCCTCATGGAGCAGGACTCCCGGTGGGCTGGGGAGACCCCACACTCTTCCTCTAGATAATTACACTGTGACAGCATGGGAATGGGGGCTGCACGGCACTGGGGCTGGCCATGTGCAGGAAGCAGGATTTGAGCTGGGACCAGAGTGTGGTCCCCCAGAGGTGGAGAAATACAAGTGAAGGGCAGTGGGGAGGCCCAGGGTGGAGGTACAGATCCAGACGGTCCATAGCGGCTTCTAGACAGTGTAGGAGTCCTTTTGCTGTATTTCAGACAGGTGTCTGACTTGCTACAGCTTGCACACCTCCAGTGACAGAGACCTCAGCACCTCCTTAGCAGCCCTCACCACGTGAGAGCA
Source organism: Canis lupus familiaris (assembly GCF_011100685.1). Lineage (NCBI taxonomy): Eukaryota > Metazoa > Chordata > Mammalia > Carnivora > Canidae > Canis > Canis lupus. The sequence continues at coordinate 3,313,374 of NC_049241.1, read as the reverse complement.
CGCTTTCTCTCGTTGGGTGACCTTGGTCATAGTTCTGTCCAGGGAGATCTGCTCCATCCTCCTCTTTTCAGCCTGCCAGAGGCTTGATGATAGGCATCATCTCTCCCTTCTGGCTGCTTTTCTCCTAGCCAACCAGTCCAAGCTTTTGGTGAGAGGTGGTTTCCAGACCTGGACGTTTATTTCTGGCATACTGTAATTTGGGGTTGGCAAGTAGAGTTCATGTCAGGCGCCTGCTGGGGTCAGTCACGTGGAGCACTGTGTTGGAAGATCTTCAGGAGGGAGTCTGTGATCAATTAGCAATGTCTACCATAGGCAGACGAAAGTGGGGCAATCCAAGTGGCCCAGGTTTGTGATCTGCACTCTGAGGCTCTAGACTGTCAGGGCAGCACCCAGACGTGGTCCTCTGTGATCTGACACCTGTAGCAGACCGCAGGGCTGTGTTCACTTCTGGCTTTGTATTAATTCATGTCAGTGACTGGCTTCCCAGCTGCATCACAGCATCAGCTCATGTTAAACTTATGGTCAGCCAAAAAAATCTTGTCTTTTTTGAAAGAACAGTCATCAAACCGATCTTCCCCCAAGCTTGACATTGTTTCCATTATATGGCTATATAAGTAATTTAAGTCAATCCCTGTTGACGGGCATTTAGATTATTTCCAAATGTTTATAATTAGAAACAATACTGCAGTGAAATTCCTCGTATTTACCTCTCTGCAGATTGGCTCGTTTCCTTAGCGTGAATATCCAGAAGAGGGATTACTAGACCAGGAGCATCTTCTGAGAGTGCTGGGCAGTAGCCACCTAACTGTCGTAGAATGTTCCAGAGACTCTAAACTGTCAGAGCCTGTCAGGCACTTGGAACAGGTGTCTATCCCACTCCCTGATTTGCATATGGCCCAGGCGGCTGTGAGAGATCACGAATGCCATTGTCTAGTGTAGGACCCACCACAGAGTCTTCGGGCCTGGCTGATGGACACAGGTTGTGGAGGAAGCTTCCCCAAGGGAGCTGACCCAGGTGATGAGACATTGAGCTCCGGTTGGGAAATCACTGTGGTGAAGACACAGCATTAAGGTGGGCTGCTGGTTGCGGGAAGCTCGGGTAGGCAGCATGGGGGATGGGAAAGACCTGGGCTGGGCCTGCTGGTTCCCTGACCCCCAAATCCCTGCTGGGTCAGGCATTGGACATCATATAAAGCAGAGGCCTATGGGGTGTGTGATCTACTGTGAGGAGGGGGAAGAGGACTGTCCCGTTCACACTCCGCCAGGAGGGAACTAGGTGCAGAGTTGAGTACTAACTGGGACGGAGGGGCCTTGGGTTTCTGGCTGTTTCTGCAAGTGTAGCATCATTATGGGCTCTCCTGGAGCACCTTCCAAATCAAGTGGATTTGATAACTGTTTCTGGCTAGTACTCTGAAAAAGTTGAACCAACTTAGACTATCACTCCCCATACTTATCAACACTGGGCATTTTCACTTGAAAAAAATGATCTTTCTGCTAACCAGTTTGGCTCAAATGAAGAAAATATTTTCTTTTCATGTCTCATAGTATGTAGTTTCTGATTATTCTCTGGCTCAAGGTGGGTTCCTAAGCACCATACAAACATTCATGCTGTGCTTTCTTTTGTCCACTCGTGTATTACAGGGCAGTGTTCATTGTGGGGCAGTAGGATGGCCTGGCCACTTCTTCTCTGATCAGGGTGGTCTGAGGTTGGTTGTGATTTGGTGGGGCACAAGGGCAGCCTCATTGTACACATCAAGGGGATACCATTCACGTAGATTCCTCATTGTACACATCAAGGGGATACCGTTCACGTAGATTCAATGGGACTTGGTGACAGATTACATGGGGCAGGGGTGCGAGTTGGCTGCAGGGGAGGTACTGAAGTGCTGACACTCAGGATCTTGGCTTTGGTCACTGCGTGACGATGGAGAAAGATCATGAGTTTGGTTTGGGGTACCTAGGAGGTCTGGCAAGGATGATGTAAAAAAACAAAACAAACCAAAACAAAACTGTTCCAGGACCCAGCACACAGCAGGAATGAGGGGATGCCTTTACTTATTTGGCAAGTATTTACTTAGCACTGTTAGCTGGGCACAGGTGGTGGCCCTTGGGGAACATCAGTAAGAGAAGTTACCTCCACCCTGGTAAAGCTTATCTACTGATATGGGAGATAGACAACAAAGCAAAAAACACACTATGTACGTTATGTGTTTTGAAGTGGTGATCATCATCAAAGATTTAAAAAAAAAAAAGCAAAGAAAGAGACAGGAATCCTGGTGGGGAGGGAGCTGTGATTTTAAATCTGGTGATAGCAGAGATCTGGGGAAGAGTGTTCCAGACAGAAAGAACAGCCAGTGCAAAGGCCCTGAGGCAGGAGCATGGCTGATTACTTTGAGCAGAGAGAAAGGAAGCCAGTGAGTCAGGAAGTCAGAATGAGCCAAGGGGGTAAGGAGCCAAGATGGGAGCAGCTGAGGTCAGGCATTCAAGGACATTGCAAGGACAGCTCCTTCTAAGCATGAAGGGACCAGGGATGGCACTTGATCTTATGTTTTATCTGAGTCACCGCAGCAGCCGTGGGGAAGAGTAGGGGGACCACTGCTATTGTGAGGCTGTTGTGATAATCCAGGAAGCAATGATGGTGACCTGGACCATCTGCTGAGAAGTGGGCAGAGCCTAGGTGTGTGTGGAAGGTAGGGCTGATGGGGGAGAGGAGGTGGGAGTTGGAATTATGGTGAGTACAAAGGCTGCAGGTGACTGTCAGACCCCTACCCTTAGCTATAAGATAAGGCTTGGCCCTCACTCCCTAGCATGTTCTAGAACCTGCTGGCTTAAGACAGCTGGGAGTCAGGTAATGCCCAGAGCAAGAATCCTGGACTGGCACAGCCCTAGAAAGTGCTTGCCTCCCATCAGCCACCTACATCCCTGTCATGTCACAACCCACACTGACATACTGCCTGTGAGTGACCCCAACCTTCGGGGCAGCTGGGCGCTTCTCCACTACCAAGCAACATACTGCCCTTGAGTCCAGTAGTTTGTCACCTTCTTCTCTTTCCTCAGTCCCTTCTGTCCCAAACCACAGCTCCCAGAGAATGATGACAGCCTCTCCAGTTCACAGAATGACCCCTGCCCCATCTCCACCGCTGTCAGAAAGAAAGTTCCTTTGCCTGATCATGGTAGCTTTGAGGCCCAGTGAGCGAGGCCTAGGTGTAAAGGGCTGAATCTTCCAGACATGAGAGGTGGATGCTGCTTCTTTACCCTGGGGCATGTCAGGGCAGCATGGTGACCTGCCCACCACTCCCTGACAAAGCCACCACAAGGCATGGAAGGGCTTTCTGTTCCGTGCCGTGCAGGCATGGAGACTGCCCCTTGGGCTCCCTGTGTGTCTGTAAACCGGGCTTATGAAACTATTTAAAAACCTTCTGAGCAGAGCCCCAGCTGCTTGTCTTCAAGGATGAGATTTTGTTTCCTGTCAGCCTCTTGCTTAGAAAAACAGACTCTGCCCCTGACTAAAGCATTTCCAGTATGGGGGATGTGTGTGTGGAAATACCTCCTTGTGAGATGCTCACAGACCACACAGAAAAGGTGAGGCAAGGAGGCATGTGGAGCCAGAGCAAAGGCAAAGGCCTTGGGTTCCCCTGTCCATAGATGGGGCTCGCTCCTCCCTAAGTTTGGGATCAACCGCCTACAGGTCTGACAGGGGGATTCCCTCTCTCTTCCGTACAACTACTGAGTAAGCCACCAAGTGTTTATTGTGAAATGCTGTTCAAAGGTTTATCAAAAGAATGGGAAAATGTTAAGTTCTGCTGGTGTTCCCCTCCCACCACCCTATCACATAGACCCAGGGCCCAAAGGATAACTGCTCCTGGGTAACCGTGATGTCAGAAGAGTCTTGAAGGGTGGTCTTCCTCTGATACCTTAAAAGCATCTAGTCCATCCCATGTGGATAATGGACAGAGAGACAGGCCTTTAAATGGGTGGCCTACCCTGATTCACAACCAAATCAAGGCAAAGCACCCAGAGCTCTTCCCCAAGGAAAGACCTTTGTCATACTTTAGCGTCTGGAGAGCAGGATGGGATGGCCTTTGTCACAGGACACCCACTGCATGTCCTTGGAGGCCAGATCCAGTTGGTGGTGCGGAAGTCCTGTACTATTCTTGAACTACAAGTTGGAAAGCAAGTGCAGGGATTTGCAGCCTATCCCTGGCTCGGGGCAGAATTGGAACTAAAGGGCAGGCTACTTCCCTCTGCCCCCACTGTGAGTCTGTCTCCCCCAGGAGTCAGTGAACAGTCACATTTTATACTCAACAGAGCAGCCCTGCCAGGCCTCAGGACGTGACAGTGGAAGCCAAGCTGAGCAGGGGGTAGACCAGTTGGCCCCACAGCTGTCATATGCAGGGTATTCCCACTGGCCTGAAGACAGGACCATTGAGGAAGGACCGCAGCCTGGGAAGGGATGCTGTGTTCCCTTCTCTCTGCTGGGGCGCTTCCAGAGAGACCCCTGCCCTGGCCCCAGAAATCAGAGTCTGTGAAGTTGAGTGATATCCTGCAGGGGCAGGGAAATGGTAAGGCTTGACCAGAGAGGCTACTAGAAGCCACGTGATAAACTACCTTGCCTCACTGCCCTGTACTAAAAAGCAGTCTGCAGCAGGAACCAGTGTTTGTTCTCTGAGTTCCCGAGTTGGGATGAGTAAGCCAGCCAATCCCTCTCTGTCCCCCCAGTCTGGCTGTTGGGACGTTGAGAGGGACGTAGCTGCATCTTGGGAACAAGGGGCAGCAAGGTAGAGGGGTGTGGGTGCACCCACCACCCCCAGCCTCCGGCCTGGAGTCCCACCAAGTTGGGCTTTGATCTTGCCTCACCTGCTCCCTACCTGTGGGACCACAGGTCCCTGTACTTCTATAGGCCTTAGCTTCCCCACCTGGAAAAGGGGAATTACTTCTTTCTCTGCAGACTGGCTTTAAGTTTTAGAAAAAATGTATGTATAACTCCGTTCATTCCCAAGCCTGCCATAACAAGGACCACAGTCCGGGTGGCCTCAGTAACAGACAGTTGTCTTCTCACTGTTCTGGAGGCTCAAAGTCTGGTATCAAACCTTCTCACGTAAGAGACGGACAGTAGGCAAAATCAACCAGCAAAGTGTGTCGAATGCCAGGGGGCAGTGGTGGGGACACTGTGGGGCTGCCTCTTGTCCCTGGCTCCCTGTCGGACTCTGGGGTCTGGGCTCACACTCAAAGGAGACCTCTGTCGTCTCTCTGTCCCCTGCAGTGTGGAGGGCGAGGCCCCCAGCAGCGAGACTGGCACGTCGCTGGACAGTCCATCGGCCTACCACCAGGGCCCCCTGGCACCGGCCTCCAGCCTGAGCCCCGACCGCTACGACCACACATCGGTGGGCGCCTATGGGCTGTACTCGGGGCCACCAGGGCAGCAGCAGCGCACGCGGAGACCCAAACTGCAGCACTCAACCTCCATCCTGCGCAAGCAGGCCGAGGAGGAGGCCATCAAGCGCTCGCGGTCCCTCTCTGAGAGCTATGAGCTCTCCTCCGACCTGCAGGACAAGCAGGTAGGCAGGGCCCACCACATGGGGACGGGGACAGGAATAGGTTCCCCGGCCGCTCTGGCTGGAGACCAGTGCCCGGCCCTTTGCTGGGGTTGCCATCAGTCCTTGTGGCCATGCATGAGGGCTAGGTAACCAAAAAATGAAGTGTCTGAGGTCCCAGGAGAGGCCTGAGCCTTTAGGTAGTCCTCAGGAGAGAGAAGGGCAGGAGATCAGTTTACAACATAAATAGCACATGCTCCGAAAAGAACACCCAAGCCCATCCACAGCCAGCGGGGCAAGGTTGCTTATTATATCCCCTTTGGTTTACAGTTCTGTGTTCTCGTGGGAAACAGCCTCACTGAAAGCTCGCTTCCTCCTGCAGGGGCCTTGGCCCAGACCCACCATGGGGTTGGCACCTGTGTGCAGAGCAAGGAGGGTGCACAGCCTGCCCGCTTGGTCGGGCTCCAGGGAGGACTATAGATAGCCTCTTGGGGTTGAGAGGAGAGGCCTGTCCCAGCTGCATGGTTGGCAGAAGGCGGAGGGAATGGGTGATCACTGGGCAGGGGGTAGAGAGCTCTCACCTCACAAGTGCAGGCACAGAGTAGGCACTTTAATAATTCTAGTGTGAAACTGGTGGCAAGGTTCAGGCTTCGGGAGAACCGTGGGCCATGGCCAGCAGCTGTGCACATATGTAGGGCCAGGTTTATCTGTCCAGCTTCCCCCAGCTCCTGGGCCCTGGCTGAGCTTTGGGCCATCTCCTCATGAGTCCTGGGTGGTCACATCCACCCCTTGCCTTGCTGCCCTCTGTTTGCTCCACAGTCTTCCTTTTTGTCTTTTGTGGAGCAGCAGAGGTCTGAGCCTGGAGTGGCACCTGACTTCTAGGAGCAGTGCTTACTGCCCAGGGCGGATCTCCCCACCCCCCTGCCTCACCCCAACAGGGTCCCCTTCCCCCCCCTCCTCTCTCTGCTACCCATCTCAGCCCTGATTCTCTCCATCCTTCCGCAGGTGGCCCCTTGTCAGGCTGTGGGAGCAAATACCCACCCCCTGCCCCCTGTGGCACCACCCCATTGCCAGGCCCATAGCAGGGGAAGACTACCCTCTGTGCCATTGATGACTAACACCCAGATCCAAAGTGGATCAGAAGCAGTTGATAGTAAAAGATCTCCAGCAGAACCACTGAAACAGAAGTGAGGAAGTTTAAGCCTTAGCAGAGGCCTGTGGAGATAATCATCTGCTTCATGTGGCCTTACCGTGGCCACAGCTGTTCGTTTTCAGCTGGCGCATATTAACCAATTGCCCACTGTGTGCCAGACACAGTGCTGGGTTCTGGGGAGTCAGCAGGGGACAGGGTGAGGCCACAGCTCTTGAGCTGACACTTTGGCCCAGGAGGTGGACCTACCAACAAGTTAGCAATAAAGACCGTTTAATTCCTGAGTGTGATACAAACTCCGGAGATGATAAAATAGGGGCAAGAAGTGGTGAGACTGCAGGAAGTGACAGCACTGGATAAGGACGCTGGGGAAGGCCTCCTTGAGGTGCCATTAGAACTGAGTATTTAGGGAAGGGGCCTTCCAGGAGGCAGTAGCCCCAGGTGCAAGAGTAGGACTAGGACAGAGTACGTGGGAACTGCCAGATGAAAGTGAGGTGCCCAGTTCCACGAGGTGGTAATGCCAAGTCCCGTTGAGTGAGGGGAGGAGCCCTTCTGCACCTTCTGGCAGCTTCCTATCAATGGGCCCAGGAGTCCTGAGTCATCGGAAGGTGGCAGTGTGCTCTGTGCAAGGGTGTTCCTCTCTGTTCCCTATCCCTCCCCCGTTGTTGAGAAGTCTCCTTTTAAGAGAGAGTGAGGGCTCAGGGTCAGCCCCACATCACCTCATTTCCCAGACCCTCTGTCTTCTGAGACGTGGGGATCCTAGAGCCCCTCTGCAGACCGGATGTCTTGTGAGTACTGGGTGGGGGGTGACATGCAGCAGGTGAGCACATGCTCACCTGGATTGGATTCCCTCCCCTGCACCCGAGTAAACTTTCAGATGGTGTTTTGGGTCAGTTGTGGCCCAGAAGGAAGAATGACCATGGTGAGTCTGCGGGGATGCCTCAGGGCAGGCCTGGGGCAGCTTGTGTCCTCCAGGGAAGCCCAAAAAGGAGGGACTGAGAAGGGCTTTGATGACAACACAGAGCCCATTCCTGCCTTTCCAGAGTCCCCCCTCTCCCCTCCTCACCCCTCCCCCAGATCTGGGGAGCCAGACTCAGGCAAACAGAGGATTGCTTTTTGGTTTTCTAGGTCCAAAGTCAGTAGAAGAGAAAGAGGCCTGAAGTGAGCCCTGGGCCTAAGCCAGTGGCCCTGGTGCCACGACCCCACCGCCAAAGGTGACATGAGGGGACCAGGCTACTGGCAGAGAAGGGCAGAGAAGAGATGGCTTCCCAGAGCTCAGCCTTGGGCCCTTTATCAGCCCCGTTGGCTTCCAGAGCTCCACTCAAAACCCCAAAAAAACAAAGTCTGCTTACAGATGTGGAAGTGAGGTCATCTCTTTGGATGGTGTTCAGTAACTTCAGGGCAAGAGAAAAAACAGACCCACCCTGGCTGACTCTGGGCCCAGAAAGTGGTTTTGATCCACCCCACCCCCTCACACACACTAGCTGCTCTTCCCATGAGTGGAGCCACTCTGGCCAGCCTGCTGCTCCCTCTCCTGCAGGCCCCAGAGAGTTGACACGTTCAGCGCCTGGGGGGACCTGGCCTCCCAGAGCCGGGAAGCGAGTGGCCTCCCAGAGCCGGGAAGCGAGGGGACCAGAATCTGTACTGGGATGTGTGGGGCTCCAAGCTGTGTACCCGTCACCCCGTGGCGCCCCTGAGCGACTCTCTCACCCTTGACTCGGGCTGGAGCTTGGATTTGCTCAGCGTCTTTTTGGTTTTATTTCAGTTTAGGTATATGTGTCTGTTCTGGACAAACTCTTTGCTCCTTGAGGGCATGGACCTTATCCCTCTCTGCTACCAGCTCTTGGGTGCTCCCTGGCTCAGACTATGTAGGTAAGATCTAGACAAGCAGGGTGTGGTGCTCTGCCTCCCTGGCACAAGTGTGCCTTACTCCTGAGGACCTTAGACTTCTCTTGACCCCACACTAGGTGCCCCCTCTGCCCAATACCCCAGAGCCCTAGATCAGTGGAGAAGCCAGCTCCTTATCTTGAATTTTCTTTGATTCCTACCTTATGGGCATGTTTTCACTCAGGAGCGAGGCTTGGGGAGCACCCCATGGGGTTGTCCTAGATCACTGAGGGCAGGCATGAGCCTCAGGGTCTCAGGAGGCTTGTGTGTCACACAGGGGAGTCCCAGGCCATGCCACCTGCCTGCAGCCCTGCCCCATCTCTGCCTCATCAGGACCTGTGGTTCCAGAGTGAGTGCTTGCTCTGGAGTCTGGAAGCCTCCAGCTGTGTGCTGGGGGTCTCTTCCTGGGCCTCAATTTCCTTATCTGTCCAGTGCAGGTAGCTGGGGACCCCATAAACTAAACACCTTCCAGGAATGCAGCTGAGGGTCTTTTAGCCCCAGCTGGCCCTGTGCTCAGCATGTGCTAATAAGCTTTTGCATCTGTCTCATCAGAGGCTCACCATGGTCCGACAAGGTAGGTCTGATGAGGAAACAGGAAGTGTACGGCTCCAAGGCTTGCTCAGAGTAGCATAGCTAATGAGGGGTAGGCCCTGGATGAGAGCCCAGGCATCTGGCCTTGAAGCTGCTCCCCCCAGTAAGGTGATTCTCTCAGGCCTCCCCAAAACTCAGCAACATACCACACCCCCACACCCCGCCCAGCTGACAAGAGGCTATGGTCAATGCTGTGAAGAAGAAATGAGTCCAGAAGCCTGCAGCAATGCTCAGCACCCAGGATCTCCCTGAAATCTTTGGCAGGCTTCTTAACCTGCTCGGGTGTCAGGTACCTCCTCTCTGGAGGGGCTGCCTCCACCTCTTCCAGCATCTCCCATGTTTCATTAAACCACAGGCCACAAGATGCACTAGAACCAAAGGCTTCTGTGGCCAGAGAAGTTTGGGAGGGGGGTCTGGGAAGTCCTGCAGATAACATTCTTACTTTTACCTCAACATGGAGCTTCTCCATCTTATTTGACCCGGGAAACCCCTATTTTGCACAACCTTGCAAGGTTGTCATGGCCAGCTTTGGGATGTGCTGAGGCCTTCCCAAACAGGGCCACTGTGGGGCTGGGCAGTGGGCACGCGTGTAGGTGGGCATGGTGCTGCACCAGCACGTTGGCTGCGCTCACTGTCCTGTCCCTCCCACCAGGTGGAGATGCTAGAACGCAAGTATGGGGGCCGCCTCGTGACCCGCCATGCGGCCCGCACCATCCAGACGGCCTTCCGCCAGTACCAGATGAACAAGAACTTCGAGCGCCTGCGCAGCTCCATGTCAGAGAACCGCATGTCGCGCCGCATCGTGCTGTCCAACATGAGGATGCAGTTCTCCTTCGAGGGGCCAGAGAAGGTGCACAGCTCCTACTTCGAAGGGAAGCAGGTGTCTGTGACCGATGACGGCTCTCAGCTGGGGGCCCTGGTGCCAGCGGAGTGCGGCGACCTGGGCGAGCCACCCACCCTCAAGTCCCCTGCCCCGTCCAGCGACTTCGCGGACGCCATCACGGAGCTGGAGGATGCCTTCTCGCGGCAGGTGAAGTCGCTGGCTGAGTCCATCGATGACGCCCTCAACTGCCGCAGCCTGCACACCGAGGAGGCGCCAGCCCCCGACGCGGGGCGGGCCCGGGATGCCGAGCCCAAGCCAGCCCTGCACGGTGTGGACCACAACAAGCTGGACGAGATGACAGCCTCGTACAGCGATGTCACCCTGTACATCGACGAGGAGGAGCTTTCGCCGCCCCTGCCCCTCGCGCAGGCGGGGCACCGGCCACCCAGCACCGAGTCAGAGCTGCGGCTGCGGACCGGGGGCGCTGTGCAGGACTACTGGGCACTGGCTCACAAGGACAACAAGGGGGACACGGACACGAGCTGCCGGAGCACACCGTCGCTCGAGCGGCAGGACCAGCGGCTGCGGGTGGAGCACCTCCCGCTGCTCACCATTGAGCCGCCCAGCGACAGCTCCGTGGACCTCAGTGACCGCTCGGACCGCGGCTCGCTCAAGAGGCAGGGCGCCTATGAACGCAGCCTGGGTGGGCCGCAGGGCAGCCCCAAGCACGGCCCCCTGGGCGGGCCCCCCAAAGGCCTTCCCCGGGAGGAGCCCGAGCTGCGGCCCCGGCCCCCCCGGCCCCTGGACAGCCACCTGGCCATCAACGGCTCAGCCAATAGGCAGAGCAAGTCCGAGTCTGACTACTCAGATGGCGACAATGACAGCATCAACAGCACGTCCAATTCCAACGACACCATCAACTGCAGCTCCGAGTCGTCGTCCCGCGACAGCCTACGGGAGCAGACGCTCAGCAAGCAGACCTACCACAAGGAGACTCGCAACAGCTGGGACTCACCCGCCTTCAGCAACGATGTCATCCGCAAGAGGCACTACCGCATCGGCCTCAACCTCTTCAACAAGTGAGTGCCTGCTGGCCCCACGGGAAAGAGCAGGGCAGGCCTTGCTCTCATGCTCCAGGGCCTTTGCATGCACCAAGGGTTTAAAAGAGTGTGTGTGAGGGTGTGACACTGCGCCAACAGGGCCCCTAGCAGTAGCTGGCACACCGATGCCATCATAGCAGAGACTGGAGCCTGGTGAGTGGTGTGCCTGGCCCCCTGCCAAGGGCCCTTGCAGGGAGAACAGAGGCTTATGAGCTGGGCAGCAGCCAAGTGAAGTATTTCTCTGTGACAAAGCAGGAATAGGAGTTCAGGGCCCTGTCAGCACCTAGACCCGTACCCAGCACACAGTAGCTTCTCAGGAAACATGAATGTGAAGGCTGCCGTGCTGTGTAACGTGCCTGGCCATGAACACCAGGCTCAGGGTTTTGGACTGGATTTGGTGGATGATGAGCGGCATGAAGGCCTTTGGGAAGGAGGTAATGGGGCCTACATGTGAGCAAGATCTCTCAGGGCAGGTGCAGGCTAGGCTCAGAGGCACACATGGGGGAAGCAGGACACAGATAAACCTGGTGCTAACAGAAATCTCAGCAAGGTCCTTCGGGAGGTGTGTGAATTGGGTCTTGTTGAGTGGCCACTACCCACCAGGAGTTCTAGAAAGGTGCTGTGGGGGCAGTCCTGACAGCAGATTTAAGGAGGGAGACTGGTATTTAAAGCAGGCTATTCTTAGCACTGCCAAAAATAGCAAGGGAAGGGGAGGAGAGCTGAGCACTCCCTTGGAAGGGACGCTGGAAGGCTCTGGTTATTAAACCTTATATTTCACATCATTTCCATTGACGGGGCCTCTGGGATTAGGGGTTCATCAGACGTCAGCCTGGCGCTGACTCCTCCAAGGTTGGGGGCATGGCCAGACTGCCTGGTGGTCACTGACACATCTGCTACCCTTCCCTGCTCCCTGCTTCCTCTTCTAGATGGAGGGAGACTTGGGGGCACTTTTGAGCCATCCCTGGTACAAATGGAAGTGCTGTGCTGTCTCAGGGATTCAGAGAGGCCTGTCCCAGAGGATGGGTATAGGGAACAGGACATTTACCTGGGAGCAGCGAGGGGACTCTGGGTCACGAGCCTCCTCACTTAGCTAAGAACTAAGAGTCTCAAACACCTCGCATCTGCCCAGGTGCTCTCTCCTGAGACTCCCATCAGCCCATGGTTCATGGCAGGATGGACAGCCTCACCACTGCAGGAGCTGTGGCCAGAGCAGCATGCTAGCAGGAAGGGTCATCTCCTGCTGAGCCCATCCTGAGCTCTGTCCCAAAAGTCTGTTGCCTTCACCTGCTTCTGGGCACAGCCAGCTCCCAGGTCATCTGAGAGCCAGGGCAATGCTCTCCTGGGGCGGGGGCTGAAATGACCCAGGAGCTCCCATAGTGTCCAGGCCTACCTTGTCCCTTTCAGTCTCCAGGGACATCCTGATGTGGGGGTCCCAGCTGTGTCAACGGGGAGGCCAGAAAAAACAGTCCCTGAGCCAACCAGTGTTGGTCCGTGTAGATTCTCTCTAGCTCTGTTTTTAGTTATGTGCACCGTGCCTGCATACGTTCCCATGGAAGATGAAAGCCTTCCAGTTAGGATAACACTCCCCATTTGGCTCTTGTCATTTTGGAACCTCTCCTCCCGGATCTTTATTCTGAGCATGTGTGCACTTTTAGGAACTGCAGACAGCTGTGGTTCTGAGCACGACCCCAGGGCCAGACTGCCCGGGCTCACACCCTGGCCTTTGGTCTGTGCAGTGGGGCTGAGCCCAATAGTGTCCACCCCACAGGGTGTGAGATGTAAGTAAGTGCGTATATGAAGTGCTGGGAGCAGCACCTGGCACCAAATAAGTCCTTCCCAAGTGTTGGCTGCTGGTGCTGGGGCCTGGGGTTATGGACATCATCTTGCTGGGATGTCACCGCCTGGCTTGCTGTTGGAGATCTATCTCCCACATCGCTGTGCACGAGTCACTCCCTCCCGCCTGCTGCTGTGTAGTGGTCGCTGGTGTGGCTATCCATGGTATTGATCTGGCCACTTGCTTCCAAACCTCTTCAGAATTACCACAGATGACAAGGAGTGTGGATCTCTCCTTTACATACACTCCCAAGAGAGTCCATTAGGGAAACTGGCTGAAAGTGGAATCATGAAGGCTTAGGTAGGCACGTTTTTCATGGAAAACTTAGTCTTTAAACGGGGGCTCTACCCATTTCCCCTCCATGCAGCTGGATCTGAGAGGTCTTTCTCCCATGTGCTTGGCCATACTCGGTGTTATCTCCCCATTCCCCATCAAAGAGTAGAAATAGTTGTCTCTTGGTCATTTTAGTTTGTTTCCCAACGTCTAAAATGGAGCGATGGAGCACCTACATGAGTCTTTTTTTTCTTTTTTTTCTTTTTTAAGTAATCTCTCCACCCAACATGGGGCTAGAACTTGTAACCTTTAAATCAGGAGTCACAGGCTTTACTGACTGAGCAAGCTCAGTGCCCTCAGTTCATTTTCTTTACTCATTTTTCTCTTGGGTTATTTGTCATGTTGATTTGCTAGTAGTACTTTGTCTTAGATACCGATCCTTTGTAATTGCAAACATTTTCTTTCTCTTTTTAAAAATTTTTTCGTTCCAGATATAATTCACAATACATACCATAAAATTCACCCTCATGAAGTGTACAATTCAGCAGTTCTCAGATATACATCTTTTAACTTTGTGCTCTTTCACCTAACAAAAGTTTTTTCTAACTTTTGGTGTTTTCTAAATTGGGATAATTGCCATATAACATCAGTTTCAGATGTATAGTGTAATGATCCCATTTTTATGCATATCGCAAAGTAATCACAATAAGTTGTTACCATCCCTCACCACACATAGTTACAAATATTTTTTTCTCTTGTGATGAGAACTTTTAAGGTCTACTGTCTTGGCAACTTTCAAGTATATAATCTGGTACCATTAAGCACAGTCATCATGCCGTTACAGGAAGCTTTTAATTTTAATCAGCTAAATTAATCAGTATTTTCTTGTTTAGTTTCTTTGGCTTTTCATGTTTTGTCTTAAGGGGCTCTGCCCATGGGGCCACCTGGGTGGCTCAGTCAGTTAAGCATCCAACTCTTGATCTCAGCTCAGGCCTTGATCTCAGGGTCATGAGTTCAAGCCCTGCATTGGGCTCCACGCTGGGCATGGAGGCTACTTAAAAACAATAATGATAAATAGTAATGGTAATAATTAAAAGGGGCTCTGCCTCAAATCATAATAATAAAAATTAAAAGAAGTTCTGCCCCGATCACTTAGATAGTTTTAAAATATTTTCTTTAGTATATTTGCATGCTCTTTAGGACTTTAAGCTGAAATTTGTTTTGGAGAACCATACAAGGTGAGGGATCCAACTTTTATCATTCTGTAGAGATTAGCCAGTTATTTCCAGTTTATTCACCAGCCTGTCCTTTCTTCGTTGACTAGAGGTTCCATCTAATTCCTACATGAATTGGATGTTTTCATTCATTCAGCAGATATTTATTGCTGAATAAAACTGCCATGCACCAGGCAGTGTTTAGGGGCCTGGGACAGGTCAGTGAACAGAACGAAGACCCTTGAGAAGCTCCACGTTAACGGTTAGAGGGCCCATTCCTCCATGAGCATCAGACTTGGGGTTTCATGGGTTTTCTTATTAGGGCAAAACTTCTCTTTTGTTCTCTTAAAAAAACCGTCTCAGCTGTTTTTGATGGGTTTTCTTCACATGAATTTTGGAATAAGCTCATTAAGACCCATGAGCAATCCTGGCGGGCTTTTCTCGGCTGTTGCCTTCAGCTCAGAGAATAAGTTAGGGTCACCTGTGCCATTAGGGCGTTGTGGTCCAGCCACAGGTGGTGCCTGAAATTAAAGCTAACTAACACTAATCCCGGTCCTCTGGCATACTAGCCATGGTGCAGGTGCTCGCTGGCCACATGCAGCCTCCATGCCAATAGCACAGATCAAGAACAGTCGGGTCGCCATAGAACATGCTCGTGGATAACGCTGGTCTAGAGTATGGAGGGACAGTCAGCAGCAAGTCTGGCTCCCTGTGGGGTGTGGGGCAGAGCGGTTGTGGCTGGCCCCCAGTGGCAGGAGCCAGTGGACTCTGTGTGAAACCTGCCCCTGCCCGCCAGGGAGGCGCCAGGGCTGTAAGAATGTGTTACAGAGCACCAGGCTTCCTCCCTCCTGGCTCAGCCTTCACCACCTCCCTCCCCAGCCCCCTACCCTTGCCCACATCCTCCGCCCCCCAACACCTGCCTCTTGGGCCCACCCAGCCTCGAAGAGAGGGCTCAGTTCCCAGCCCCTCCCAGTAGTAAGCTTTCCCTGACACAGACCTCAGCCCCCCTCAGAAGGATACATGGAGGATCTGAATGATGCACCCAAAGTGGGCAAGGGAGTCCGTGAGTGGGAAGGAAAAACAAAACAAGAGACCTGAGAACGGAGGCAGGTCGGCAGGGAGGGGCATCCCTGGGGCCACCTGCCATTCACAAGCCCCGGAGGCAGCATGGGGGTCCAGGAGCTAGAGGCAGGAGGGTTTCAGCCCCAGTCCTGCCACACATCAGCTGCAGCGACATGGCGACTCCTTGCACTCTCTGAGCCTCACCGGCTACACCTGGAAGATGGAGACGAGGTTCCTGTCTCCTGGGGCTTGACAAGGATTAGAGGTAGTGGGACCAAGAGCCTTGCCTGGAGCCCACCATCAAGGAGGTGCTTATGGGTGGCAGCTGGGCCTGCTGTGCCCAGAGCAAAGGGGGAAGCGGCTTCCAGGAGCTCAGGCTGTAGGAGGACCCCGCAGGTAGTTTGGTGCAGAGCAGTCAGTGGCTCATGCGCTTAGTGTGTGCTGGGCACTGCCCTATAAGCCTGTCATGCTGTAAATCCTGTCTACCTCCTGGGGGTAGGGACTCTTACCCCCCTGTATGGATGGGTGGGCTGAGGTCCCAAGAGGGTCACCTGTCTGAGGTCACACAGCCAGTGGGTGGGCAGGCTGGAACTAACACCACCCCACCCAGCTTCTGAACACAGCCACTTAAAATCTGGCATGGGACCCGCCACTACACATGCACCCCATCGGCTCACTAGGCTGCAGATGTGAACTGAGACCCCGATGGGGTCTCGTGTACCTGTGTTCCCACAGACGTGCTCAGGGATACAGGCCTTGCTGTGTCAGCCTCCTCTCTTTCATGCCCCTCTCACTCTGGCAAGAGCCCAGGTGACTAGAGCCCAGGCAAGTTTTGTCCCAAGTGGATGTGGCCAGAGCTCCCTCACCTCTGGAAGAATATTCTAATCCCCAGAGCTGCCCTGTGATGAAATGGGTACCTGAGTGATTACCTCGAATCTGAGGAGCATGTAAGTTAGGGCCTCAGCAACCACTTGGCATGATAGTGTGCTAGGACTCTTCCTTGGGCTAGGAGCTGTTCAAAGGGGAGCATCTGAGGTCCCTTCCAGCCCAGGGAAGCACTCCTCCCCTCCACTCAGTGCCCAGCTGCTGGGGCCTGCCAGGTGCCACCCTGCCTGTTCCTTTCTGTAAGCCCACTGCCCACTGGAGCTGCTGCAGGAGGAAGGCGGAGAGCCCTGGTGTGAGCCCTGGTGTGAGCCTGGAGTGCTCTGAGATTTCACCTTCCTGCATTCCTGGGCGGTCAGCTGCTTTCTACCTGAGTGGGAAGCAGGCTCAGAGGCTGCAGAGCTGGGCCAGCCTCTCTCAGTGAGCAGTAGAGCTGGGCTGGTGGTGGTGGTGGTGGTCTCCAGATCTGCTAGCCCCAACTCCATGCTCCTCACGTGTGGCATATTTCTTGTGATTAGTGAAAATGCCAACGACAACAGCCAGCCCATATAAACATATCAGGTCTCAGGCACTGTACGGAATGCTTCATGTGTGTCACCTCACTGAATCCTCACAGTGACCCTGTGACACTTGACTCTAGGGGCCAGGGCTCGGAGAGGTCAGGTGCTAGTTCGAGGCCACAGAGCCAGACATGCTGGCTCCAGGGTTCCGGGGAGCTGTTCACCGTTGCTGGGAGTGCTGACACTTTAAAGATCGGCTCTCTTAGGAGCACTTTGAGTTACTAAGAAGGAGGCTGGGTTCTCATTCCCCTGGACATGAGCTACCCAGCCAGCCTGTGGCCCTCACTGCCCTCAGCCATGGGGGTCCCTAGCCATGTCCTGGGTCTGGGGTGGCTGGTGCTGAGTCTCTCAGGGAAGAAGACAGTGCCAAGGCAGGCCCCGCAGGGCATACAGCCATGATGGAAGGTGATTCCTCCGCCTTCTCTCTGTAGTAAGGGTAAGCCCTGTTCAGCTTGGGCTGCCGGCATCAGGAAGAGCTTTGTAAAAATCAGAGCTACATGAAATACAGTCTGTAGAGGTGGTGAGTTCGCTGGCCCTGGAAGTATGTGAGCAGATGGAAGGTGACCACTTATTTGTAGGATGCTGGGAGCACTTGAGCCTGGATTGCCGAATTGAAGGGGGCTTCCAGGCATGCAGGGGTTGTCCAAGTACCGAAGATGGTGAGTCCCTCCCCCTGTGGTCAGCTGAGACCAGTTACGAGGACGGCTCAGCCTCCTGACCACAGAGGCTCCTCGGGCACCGGAGGTAAGCAGACCCTGTGTCGGTCTCTGTTAACCAGGGCCTTCTCCGTTGCAAGTGACAGGAACCCGGTCAGACTGGTTTAAGCAGAGGCCTTATTGGTCTTGGACCTGAAAAGCCACTGGGTGCCTCCAGGCCCTTCTGCATGGAGTCCTGGCCTGCCGGTGCCGCACCAGAGCAGGAGGTCTGCCAGCTGTCCCAGGCTCATGGTCCAGCCTCGCGGCAGCCCCAGCAGGAACAGAGTCTCCCCTCTCATCCGCCCCCAGTGCTTGCTCCACAGTGCTCATTGTGGTCAGCAGGATTCGGGGCTCCAACTGGCCAGGCTGGGAGTAAGGTCAGCCCATGGGGTCAGAGGGACAGAACGGGTGGCGTAGGAAATCCGGAGGCCAGCTAGATGCGGGGTAGGGAGGTACGGACAGCCGCCCACTTGCATGTCTCTTCGGCTGCTCAGGCAGCTAGAAAGGACAGGAGAAGCCCATGGCTGGCCCTGTAGACCTCTGCTGGGAAAAGCATTCAAGTTTGGGTGATCTGTAAGCATGGTGCCTGCCTTGTAACCGCCACTCTGCAAGCTCGGCGTCAATACTGACTGCTCACAGCCCGGAGACAGGAGACACATGTGAGACATGCCACTGGTGTGGTGTGCGTGTGCTCGCCTGTCACGGCCAAGTCTGATTCAGCAGCTGACGTGGAAGAAAGCCGGGCCCACCTTGCGATGGACAGCAGACCCAAGCCGTGGATTCTTCTGCTCCAGCCTGTCCTGCTGACACCTCTTGAGGACCCTTGAAGGGGGTGGGGGAGCACAGAATACAGGAGCAGGTCAGGTGTGGGTGCCACAGGTGTCCCCCTTGGTACCTGCTGACACTGGGCCCTTAGAGAAGTAAGCTGGTCAGGCTGGATGTTTGGCCGCGGTGATGGTGAGGGCAGAGTGAAATTCTGGGGGGCTTCTTGAAGCAGAAGAGTGGGTTGGAACTACCAGCGTGCTTTCTCTCGCCTGGCAACCCAGAGCCAAGGTATCTGGCCGTTCTGTGCCCTCTTTCAGTCATGAGTCAGATATGGCTTTTGTGTTGATCATTCTCTCTAGCAGGGTCCCTCTTCCTGGCTCCTGGTTCAATGCCACTTCCCCAGGGAGGCCTTCCTTGATCATCCCTCCCGCCCTTTCCAGCCCAAGTCCACACCTTCTCCGGGTCACCATGGCACCACTTTGGTTTTGTTCTGCTTGTTGCTGGGCCTCCTCTTACATCATACACCAACAGTATTTTTGGAGGGCTTAGAGGCATTAACCCATTTAACCTTCACAGTTCCTCTGCTGTGTGCACCGTGGCTGTGTCCATTATATGAACGGGGAAGCTGAGGCACAGAGATATTAAGTATCTTGCCCCAGGTCACCCAGCTAGTAAGAGTCTGGGTTTGAGGGAAGTCTGGTGGGGAGGTGGGGGGCTCCAGTGTGCTGACACAGCACAGGTTAATTTCTGTCATACTGCCATCCGTTACTGGTTAGCCAGGGACTGCTCATCAAGTCTCTCAGGTACAAGACAGCAGGGGCATCCTTTCGATGTGGACTCCCTGGTCCTATGGCAGAGGAAGGTGCCAGAAGGGATCACGCAGTTCCCATAGGAAGTGCCACACATCACTTCTCTCACAGTGCATTGGCCACAGTATACCACATGGCCCCCTAAAGGCCACAAGGAGAGGTGGGCAGCACTGATAACTCATCCCATTGCGTCCCATCACCCTGCAGGTCACCATGTGGGACACTTAGCAGGATATATGGGCACAAGCCCCTTTGGTCAGCATGGAGCTCTGTAAAGGAACAGGTGAATCTAGGACCACTGCTTGGCAGAGCCCCCAGGAGCACACTTGGGGTTTCACTGCATTGTCGAGGTGGCCGGGACCAGCAAGGACCTGACAGGCAGGGAACTCACGTTATCGGTGTCCAGTGCACTGGCTGTGTGCTGCCAGGAGGTCCCTGAAGGCCAGGCCATCCAGACACTTCTTTGACCATTGTGCTCATCCTGACCCTGGAGCTCCCTGCCTGGCCCACACCGCCGACCCCAGCTCCTTACCTGTGCCTCCTGCCACCACACCTTTCCTCTCAGTTGCTCAATGAGCTCCTGGTCACTGGTCAAGGCCCAGTGAGTTCAGATTCCTTTCTCCTGGGACATCGCTGTGAAACTTGCCGGGTGGAACCAGTCCCTCCCACATTTGGTTCAGACTAGGAGCTGGAGCCATCAGGTTCAAACTCGGATCCACCAGCAAATACTATCATCTCTACCCTCAAGCTGTGTTCCAAAACCAGCTGCTGCTCCCCACCTCCTGCCCTTTAGCATGGAATGCTTGTAGGGAAGTCCTAGCTGGGCTCCCGCTTCAGATCTAGCCTTGTTCTTCACAGAGCAGCCAGCGGGAGCTTCTTCAGCCTGGACATCGGGTCCCATCACTGCCCTGATCATTAACACACTGGGGCTTCTCGTCCCACTCAGGGGAAAACCAGATTCCCCCTGTGGCCTGCAGAACTCTGTGGGTTCCAGCCTGCCCACCCTGCTGCCATGCTATCCTGTCCCAGGGCTCCTACTCTCAGCCACCCTGGAGCAGCTTTCTGGCCCTGGATCCTGCAAAACCCTTTGTCACCTCAGGGCCTTTGCATTTACTTTTGCCTCCATCTAGGAAGCTCCCTAATGACTTAGGTCACTGCCCAGTGTCACCTGCTCAGAGAAGGCCCTGAAGGCACCTGCAGGAACCCCTCCCTGTGCCCTCCAGCCATCATTTAGTCCCTTTGTCCTTTAGACCAAGGATTAGAGCCTACCATTGTGGGGTGTTCTTGACCAGCCTCGCTCACTGCTGTCATCCTGAGCAGTACCTAGCAAAAAGTAGGCTCTGGGTACTTAATCTGTGAAGAATCCGCATTCTCATGACCTCTTGTAAGACTCTCCTTCCTGCACTGTGTTCCACTCTCCTGCTGCCTTCTCCTCCCAGGTGGAGGAGCCCATATCCTAGAAGCCTGAGATGCTGTGCAACATTGGTGTATCAACACAGAAGGGGGCAGAGTGGGGAGGTCAGCCAGCCCCACCAGGGAAGCAAGCCAGGCCTGGATCGGGGCCCCATATTTGGGCCTCAAGGGACCAGGGAGGCCCAGGTTGTGGGTGGCTGACGCAGGATGCCTGAGCAGGGAGGTCCAGCCCAGCTCTCCAGTCATTGCCGCACAAGAGCACAGGCCCAGGAGGGTCAGATGGCCTGATTTTCCAAGAGAAGCCAGAAATCCGGATTCTGGATTGAGCTCTCCCAACTTCTACATGTTGACAACTCACTAGAATTCCTTCCGCTAATGTTGTGTAGGCTAAAAAAAAGACGTCTGCAGGTTGGCTGTGGTGACCCCTGACCTAGAAGTTGAAGAGGAGAGTGGGCATGGGCCCTGTGGGGGTTGGCATGGAGCAGGGCAGTGAGGGAGCATGAGCAGCCGAGTGGCTGGAGAGGCTGGGGCAGGAGCAGTTCTTGGGGTGTGTGGCAAGGGTCGGGGAGCAGTGCTCTGTCCCCACATCCATGTCAGGGCCCAGCTGGCCGGCCACCACTCCCTGCCAAACTCCTGAAGGTGATGTTAGGGTGTGTGGTCATCCTGGGGTAAAAATAGTAAGGTCACCTTGCAGCAGGAAGTCTGCTTTTGCTTGCAGGTAGGAATACAGCATGTGCTGGACGCTGCTGTCAGGAGCCCCATACTTTGTGGGGCGGGTGGATCTGCTCTTGCCCCTAGGCTTTCTAGGGAATAGCAGAACACTGATCTCTACATGCTGGGGCAAGTGGTAGGGCCCAGCTCCCAGTTAGTGGGTGACCTCGCTCACCCCCACCCCCTACACCCCTGTGCAGGCCCGGCTGAGGCTCTGGGGTCGTTGGACACCCACGTTCCAAGGGTCACACATACGGCCCCCTCACACCACGCTGTGAGGTCAGCCAAGCCTGTGTTGTACCACATGGATCAGCAGGAGGACAGAGGCCCAGAGGGAGGAAGAGGCCAGAGGGAGGAAGAGGCCAGCCTGGGCCCCCTGCTGGGCCTCTGAGGGGGCCTCCCTCCACCACAGCTCCCTCTCCCCTGGGGCCCCATGGCTCCCAGTGCAGGTGGACTTACTAAGCCCTGCAGGGCCAGCCCAGCCCTTCCTAGAAACCCTGTTTGCCCAGGAAGGATCAATGGAGCACTTTCACTTCCTCTCCTAGAAATTGGAGCTAGTCGTAAGAACCTTCCGTGGTGCTTACTGCATGCAGCATACCAGGCACCTGACTGTCAGGAAGTATAACAAAGGCTTGAGGCTGCTGGCAAGGTTACGTGGCTGTCAGGCTTCTCAACGGCCCAGGTAACAGGAGTGCTGACCCCAGGAGGAGTGTGAGAAGATATGCATATAGGGTGCTTAGACAGTGTGCTCAGAGTCAGCACTCAGCATGTGTTAGAGGCCATTTACTGTTGGGGGGCAGGGGACAGGCCAGGACGTGCAGGGCAAGGTGTTCCCATCTGCCTGGCAGTGACTTCTACAAAGAGGGGCTTTTGGGGCACTGCAGAGCAGTAGGGGGAGCAGGTCCCTGCTCCAGCAACGTGGCCACGCTCCTGTGGATGGCCCAGTCCTAGGCACTATGCCTGGAGCTGGATCTGGGCAGTTCTGGGTTCCCTGTATTACGGGCTCCAGCAGAACAGAGCGGGGTACCCTGAGTACCCAGGGAGGAGGGCAAGCTGGGAGGGGGTGGGGCAGCCAGGGCTGAGCCTGTCTCTCGTCCCACCCCTAGGAAGCCTGAGAAGGGCGTCCAGTACCTCATCGAGCGCGGCTTTGTGCCTGACACTCCAGTGGGGGTGGCCCACTTCTTGCTGCAGCGCAAAGGCCTCAGCAGGCAGATGATCGGCGAGTTCCTGGGCAACCGGCAGAAACAATTCAACCGAGATGTGCTTGAGTGAGTTCTGGGGCTGGGGTTTGGGGACGTGGACCTGCACACAAGCAGTGTCAGGCTCACCCCGCCTGCTGGAACATAGACCAAGTCCTCACTGTCTGCAGAAAACCAGGTTTCCAGCTCCCTGGGAACTGTTGACAGTTTGGAGAAGCCCTGCCTGTACCCCAAATCTCTCCATCCCTTCTTGAGACTGCCCTAAGTAGAAAGGACCCCATGCTTGGATCTTTGAGTTTATAAAGCAGTTGCTGTGTATGGGCCCTGCATTGTCCTCAAATACATGGAGTGAGTGTCACATCTTACTAAGTCCCTTTCACAGATGAGCCAAAGCTGCAGGACAGGACCAAATAGGGTGGCTCAAGACTTGGGGGAAGCATCTCCAGGCCCGTTGTTGAGGATTTTTCTGACCAGGCAGCTACACACTAAGACGTATGCTGGGAGCAGAAATCAGAGTGGGGTAAAGAGCAAACCACTAGTAACAAGAGCAGTGCCTTGCATCCGTCCAGCCCTGCCTCCTGGGATGAATGAAAAAAGCCAAGGGGGTGGGCAGCGGGCCTCCTGGGGCCAGGGGTCTCTGCCATAAGGAAGAGCCTAGCCACGTGTGTGCTCACCACATCTGCTTCCCTGGGAGGAGGCAGGCAGCTGCCTGGGCCTCTTTTACAGGTGAGGAAACCCGGGCTCAGGAATGGGCTGGCCTGGGTGCTCCCCACCCCCACACATGGGGGCTCATATACACACGTATGTACCATTCAGTTACACACCCACCTGCACACACAGGCACAGGCGCAGACACACAGGACACAGGGAGCCGGGGCCTTTGGCAGCAGCTGGCTGTAGCTAGCACCCAGCAGGATGGCTAGCTACACCCACCAGGCACACCCACCGGGTGGCCAGGCACACCCACCCGGACTGCTTTCTCCCTGCTTGCCATTTCTGTTCCAGCCCTCATTGGGAAAAGCCTGCTGCATTGTTAGCATGGTTAGTGCCCCTCTCCGCCTTAGAAACCAGCCTCAGGAAACAGTTCAGGGGAAAGTAGATGAGGTCTTTTATGAATTGGGCCTAAGACCATCTTGGGCCAGCCCCCCACCCCCTGCAGCCATTCCTGCACTTCCCCCCCCACCCCAGATTCCCCACCCTACCCCCCAAACTAACTGCTATAGGAAATCCGTGCTTTGTTCTCCCCTATCAGAAAATAGCAGCCTCAGGAAGTAGCAGTCCTAACCCCACCCCCAACCCCCAGCCCCGACCCTCTACACCAGGCATCCAGCTCAGATGCTAGTCAGCAAAATACCCTGTGTGGCCCCGGCCCTCCCCCACCTGCTCTGCAGCAGCCTCAAAGGATGGTGCCCCCAGGGCCATGAGCACTCAGAGAAGGCCAAGGGCACACTACAGCCTGTTTATGCCGAAGCCCATCACACCCAGCAGAAGGAGGGCCCTGACAGGATTAGGCCCCCCATGGCTGAGGCCTCTGCAACCCCCACCAGGGGTGGCCATGGCTTTGTTACAAATAGATAAAATAGATACACTGGACACCATGGCCCTCTGAGTGGTCCTTGGTGCAGACCCCACCTTCTTTGTTCAAGGGTCAGGATCAGAGAGGACGGAGCATGTTATGCTGGAGGGTAGTGCTAGGACAAGTGGCACCAAACAAAACCCAGTTACCAGCCACTCCTGCGAGCTCCGCTCCCCTTGGCAGATTAGCAGATGAGGCTGGCACAGGTCCTCCAAGGTGCCCCTGGAAGGACACCCGGCAAAACTCAGGCACCTCTCCCCAGACCCATGACGTGGGAAAATGGGCTCAGTGCACAGTCACTGGCTGGCAAGTTAGCGGCCAGCCTCCCCATCCTCCTGGAGAAGATGGGAGTGTGCTCCTGGCATCCCTCACAAATGAGGGATGTCTGAGAAGCCTGAGAAGACTCAGCAGTAACGTCCTGTTGTGTGCTCTGTGTAACGTGCACACTGAGCGCCATCTATTTCTGCTCCGAGGGCCTTTCTCAGGAGCAGCCATATACTCTGGCCCCTCTGTAGATAATTACACAAGCACCAATGTTTTCCTATAGTTTCAGGGGGTCTGTGGATCCCCCAGAAGCACAGGGGTCTTTGGGCTGTAATCTGGAGTGTTGACTGGTTGGAGGAAGCCAGGCAGAGGGCCCTTCTGGATCCCCTGGCTCTGGGCAGCTCACAGCCTGCCCTGCACTGACTGCCTGTATGCTCTGCCCTCGACAGGAAGGGCGGCAGAGGCTGTGCAGGCAGCAGACCCTGATGCAGCCTTGGTGTCTCGTTTCAGCTGCGTGGTGGATGAGATGGATTTCTCCGCCATGGAATTAGATGAAGCTCTCAGGAAGTTCCAGGCACACATCCGGGTCCAAGGGGAGGCTCAGAAGGTGGAGCGGCTCATCGAGGCTTTCAGGTTGGGGTCAGGGCAGGGCATGGGTGGGTGTCGGGAAGAGGATGGTTCCTGGCTCTGAGGCCCATGGCTTGGGGCCCAAACACCCCATTTACCCCTGTCTCCTAAGCAGGGTCAGGTGGCCCTGAACGTGCCTGGGGAATGAGGCAGTAGCCCCTTCTGTGTGCCAGGTGCTGTGCTGGTTATCTCTAGAACCACACTTTTGGACAGTCTGTGTTCCTGCAGGTCCTCGTGAGCATCACTCATTCATGAGTCTGTGTCGTCATTGTCTGCCCGTCTCACATAGTGACTCAGCACAAGCTACACAGCCAGATGGCCTGGCTCTAACACCCACTCCACCACTTCCTAGCTGTGTGACTTTTCCCTGGTTACTTAACCTCTCTGTGCCTCATGTCCTTGCCTATAGAGTGGGGAAAAACAGAAGCCCCTACCTTAGACAGAGTGGAAGGACTGAACCACTTTGAACGTCTGGGTACACTTAGCCCAGCACCTGGTACAGCAGAGAGCCCACAGTCAAGGCCGACTGCCACCCCACACTCATTCATCCCAGGAGTGTGTGCACAGTGTCTGGGTAGGATCCTCTGTGCCCATGCTAGGTGGGGGAGACACGAGTCAGCCACTGACCCAGCCTTCGGGGCCCAGTGCCAGTGGTAGGACAAAGGTGGGGAAGGAGAACACAACAGGAGGATGACTCTGGGGCCCTAGGAGGGGGTTGCTCAGGCAGTTGCAGGAGGGCTTCCTGGAGGTGGCGGCACTAATGGAGAAGACAGGATTGAAGCCCATGTTTTCTGAGCTCCGACGCTACTGCCTTAGTCATGGGCCTGCACAGTTCCTCTTCTCTGGTCTGTGCCCCTCATCCACCCCACTCCCTGAGCCAGGCTCCTTTCATCTCAGGGTCCCTGGTAGCGGGTCCAACACCTACCATCACATCCCTGTTCCAGGCAGGTGAGGAGAGTATAGCCTTAGAGCTGCCTACATCCTACCTGCCCATATCCCAATGGCCAGAATTTAGC
Source organism: Canis lupus familiaris (assembly GCF_011100685.1). Lineage (NCBI taxonomy): Eukaryota > Metazoa > Chordata > Mammalia > Carnivora > Canidae > Canis > Canis lupus. The sequence continues at coordinate 3,287,389 of NC_049241.1, read as the reverse complement.
CACCTCCTGGGCTGCATCCAGTTCCCAGGGAGATGGAGAAACATGGTCGTCTCCCTCAGCAGCCATCGCCAGCCAGAGTACAGGTTGTTGAGGTATAACCAGTGTAAGGAGGAGCAGGTGTCACCCCCATTTACCAGATGTGCAAACTGAGGCTCCTGCCCAACTGACATGGTCCTGACCCTGCTCCCTCTCCCGGCCTACAGCCAGCGCTACTGCATCTGCAACCCCGGGGTGGTTCGACAGTTCCGGAACCCAGACACCATTTTCATCCTGGCGTTTGCCATCATCCTGCTCAACACAGACATGTACAGCCCCAACGTCAAACCAGAGCGGAAGATGAAGCTGGAGGACTTCGTCAAGAACCTGCGAGGTGAGCTGGCCCAGGCCCTGGGCTCTGGCGTACAGCTGTCCCTCGGACGCTATCTCAGCACGCACCCAGCCAAGCACGGGGCAGAGCCAAGGGGCCAGGCTCTGGCGCACCCAGTCCTTGCCACAGGGGCACGGGGTGAGCCTTGGTTCCATGGACACCGCATCAATTACCCTAAAGGGTGCTGACCGCTGTCACAGGCAGTGACACACACACCTGGATCTCATGGTGCCAGGAACCTCACACGTGGCAGAGGTGACCTTTTCAGCATGTTCTGGAAGGCTATGTGGGGGTTCGATAGATGGAGGTGGGGGGCAGGGGGCCAGGCCCGAGAAAGCTTAGGCCAGCACAGGAGGGCCCGGTACGGTCCACAGAGGCTGGATCGGGGGAGGTGAGGGAGCACAGTCTGGAGCCCAGGCACTGGGCGTCCCTGGCAGGCAGAGCCAGGCCAAGGGGCTGGCACACACCCTCCCTGTCACTGGGTTGCCCCTCCCTACCCTCGATACTCCTCGCGAAGCTGACTTGCCTTCGTATGTATGTGTTTTAGAGAAACTTTATATCACACTATAAACAGGAAGCCCGTATCATTTGCCACACTTAGGCAGTCACTCTAGAACTCAGCGGATGAAAGCACCGGAGCTAGTTCTGGCTGGGCCCCAAGGCTGAGGCGCGTGGCCCGTGTTTGACGGGCGCTAAGGTGGACAGTGAGACAGGAGGCTTCCTGGGGTCATTATGGAGAAAAGGAGTTGAAAAGGGGACAGCTGTCTCCCAGGTGACCTGAAGTCCCTGGGAGGAAGAGGAGGACTGTGTCCCTCTCTTTGGGGGAAGATCAGCTACAGCAGGCTGAGGTCCCCTTAGAAAGGGTGTGGGGTACAGGTATACATATATAAATATATGTAAATATACATGTACACACATATGTGAGGAAGAAGGTGGGGAGGGGCAGAGGAAGAGAGAGAGAGAGAACCTCAGCCAGGCTCTGCGCCCAGCACAGAACCCGAAGTGGGGCCCCATCTCAACAACCCTGAGATCATGACCTGAGCCAAAATCCAGAGCCCAATGCTGAACCCACTGAGCCACTGAGGCGCCCCAAGGGTGTCATATTTTTAAAAAAAGAAAAAACCTGGTTTGAATCAGGTCCACCTTTGTGAACTTGCTGAGCCATTTAAATGTACTCTTCTTGTCCTTTTTACCCCCCCGTAAAAGCCCCTGTTCCGTCATCCCGTCTCCTGGGACAGGATGAGCACCCCCCCCCCAAACCCCTGCCCAGGCTTGAACTGTCTTAGCACGCCCCCTGGCGGTGGGCACCCCTGCACCAAGCCGGCTAATGGGATGCCCACCCAGAGGTGGCTGGGCTGCCCCCGTTTCCCAGCTGGGCTCCAGGACCTGAGCCATCAGGGAAGCCGAGGGGCCAGGGCTTGGTTCAGACCACTCAGACGATGGCCATTCCCTGCACTGAGCACTCATGGTGTGTGGCCCTCTGCTAGATCTGAGGGGCGCTGTGGGCTACAAGGAATTTAGGTCTTAGCTAGAGTTTCTAAGAAGCTAAGGAGTCTGGGAACTTCCTTAATGGAAGTCAGCACCAGAGCACGAGAGCACAACCAGCAGATGCTTTGGTGGGGCAAGGATGTGCACTCCTCTGTCAGCCCTATACTTCTTTCCTTGCAGGGCTGAGCCTGACTCTGGTTTTCCCAGAGTCCTGTGTGGGCCTAGCGTACAGAAAGCAGGCTATGTAGTACATGCTGTTGACGACCCCAGGGGAGTTTAAAGGTCTCTGTGACTTGACTGTGATTTTTTTTCTGCCTGTAAACCTCACCCCCATAATTGGGACCCTTCCTGTATGGGGAGCAACAGGAGGAGCCAGAGTGATTAGCCCAGAGGGAAGAAGGCTCCGGGAAGGATGGGGTTGCTGGGCCAGGTCCTGCCAGTCAGCTACCCTCATATCCCCGCGGTCTGCAGGGCATTCTCATCCCACTTCTCAGGGGAGCGAGCTGCTGGTTCCATCTCCCAAGCCTGGGCCATTCCCACCAAATCCCATCTTTTCCAACCAGGAACCGGGGAGCGTTCTGTTCCATCTTCCTTGTGTCTGGAAAGGTAACCAAGGCAGAGAGGGAGGGGATTCGCCCAAGATCACACAGCAAGTGCATGTCAGAGGGGGCAGGACTCTGGTCTCCCAAAGCCCACCTGGTGCTCTGCCCTGGGAAGACATCCAGCTTGTTCTTTGTAGAGGAAACCTTCCCCCCAACACACACTGGACACATTTTCTCTGGAATTGTTCACTTTGGTTCTCCTGGTAGGTCCAGCACCAGGAGTATCTCTGGGGGTTGGAAGGCAGGTGGGAGGGGAATTGCTCACCAGCACGAAAGTCAGATGACCAATGCTTTTATTTTATTGACAATCTGTTTTTAAATTCTTTATTTTTTAAAGATTTTATTTATTCATTCATGAGTGACACAGAAAGAGAGAGAGAGAGGCAGAGAGAGAAGCAGGCTCCATGCAGGAAGCCTAATGTGGGACTCGATCCTGGGACTCCAGGACCATGCCCTGGGCCAAAGGCAGGCGCTAAATCGCTGAGCCACCCAGGGATCCCCTGTTTTTAAATTCTTTAGATTGATTTTTGAATGGGTATTATCCTCACATAGTTTAAAAAAAAAAAAGTAATACACCCAAGCAATCAGATTCCGTGGTATTTACCCAAAGGAGTTGAAAACGTATGTCCACACAAAAACCTGCACATGGATATTTTATAGCAGCTTTTTTCATAGTTGCCAAAACTTGGAAGCAACCAAGGTGTCCTTCGGTAGATGAATGGATACATAAACTGTCTCATCCAGACAACGGAATATTATTCAGTGTTAAAAAGAAATGAGCTACCAAGCCGTGAGAAGACTGAAGGAAACTTAAATGCATATTACTCAGTAAAAGAAGCCAGATTGAAGAGACCACATGCTGTATGATTCCAACTATATGACATTCCAGAAAAGGCAAAACTATGGAGATATCAAAGATCAGTAGTTGCGGGGGTGGTAGGGTTGGTGGAGGGATGAGTTAGGTAGAGCCCAGAGGGGTTTTGGGGCAGTGACTCCATCTGACTCCACCATGGTGGACATGTGCCATTAATCATTTATTATCGAATATACAACACCAAGAGTGAATCCAGTGTCAGCTATGGACTTTGAGTGAATGGCATGTCAGTGTAGTTTTTTACTGATTATAACAAGTCTTGGTGCAGGAGGTTAGTGGGGGTGGAGGGGCAGGTGTCATGGGGAAATCTCTGTACTTTTCCCTCAATTTTGCTGTGAACTTAACTGCTCTAAGCAACAGCTGTAGAAAATAGTCTGTTTAAAAAAAAAAAAAGTAGTCAAGGTGTGTAGCAGAGGCCTCCCATCCGTCCCCGTGTGCCCAGGCTGTTCAGTCCCTGGCACCTCCCACAGCTCCTCTGCTCACACAAGTACAAACGTGCATGACTGCTTTTACTCCCTGTTTTGCACCTCGCTTTTCTCATTTAACAAATCTAAGAGAGGGCAGCCCCAGTGGCACAGCAGTTTAGCGCTGCCTGCAGCCCAGGATGTGATCCTGGAGTCCTGGGATCGAGTCCCGTGTCGGGCTCCCTGCATGGAGCCTGCTTCTCCCCCTGCCTGTGTCTCTGCCTCTCTCTCTGTGTATCTCTCATGAAAAAATAAAATCTTTATTAAAAAAAAAAATCCAAGAGAAAGTTCTCGTGTCAGTTCCCTGTGGCCTTGCTCATTTTCTGGGCAGGTGTGTAGTATTCCATTGCACTCCTATGGGGCAATGGGTTAACCAGTCCCCTACTGACGGGTAAATGGGTGAGTTCCAGCCTTCCGCTATTTGGAAACCATGCTGCAATGAGTCACCTCATTTGCATACCATGTCCCGTGGGACAAATTCCCCCAAATGCAGTCCGTGGCCCAGAGGGGATTTGAGTTTATAATTGTGCCAGGCGGTGGCAAGTGGCCCAGTGCAAGGGCTGAACCATGTCCGTGTCCCACCAGCAGTGTGTGAGAGGCCCCTTCCCACAGCCTTGCCAGTTCCCAAACCCCAGGATTTTTCCCTGCCTGCAGTCTGAGGGCTGTGGTGGGTTTGCATTTCTCTCATGAGTAGGACTGGGTTTTCCTCAGCAGTTTTTTCAAGGCATAGCAGAAAGGATACGTGCCTGCTGTCAGAGCAGCCTGAGTTCAAGGCTGGGCTTCTGGGCCCCTGGCTTCCACGCATGTGATGTGGGCCAACGGCTGGCAGCACTGCTCAGGTGCGTCGAATTCTTACTTTCTGGGATACACCAGGGCTGCTCTGGCTTCCTCACAAGATCTCTGGGAAGTCACCTCTGCTCTTGGTGGCCTGCTTCAGAGAGGACCTCCAGCTAGGAGACTTGGTCACAGAGCTAGTAAGGGGCGAAGCAAGAACTCAGCCAAGGTCTTTTAGCAAGCTGATGTTTATAAAGCCCTCGGAGCACGGCCAGAAGGAGGTACAGCCCCCTGCATGCTAGTCTGGGTGGCTGTGCTAGCCTGGTCCCCTTGGAAGGATTCTGAGACATTTTGTAATCAACTGAAGACTTTCCATGGCTGTGGGTCCAGAAGTCTTTGGTTCCACCGAGGACTGGGGAAAGGCATCAATACTCTGACTGGGCTTAGAAACTGGCAAATGGGGGGCGAGCCTGGGGCCCAAAGCTGAGTGGTGCCACAGCCACCCAGATCCTGGGCCACCCTGACACCTAGCTGCTGTCCCCTGCCCAGGTGTGGACGATGGCGAGGACATCCCCCGGGAGATGCTGATTGGCATCTACGAGCGCATTCGCAAGCGGGAGCTGAAGACCAATGAGGACCACGTGTCCCAGGTGCAGAAGGTGGAGAAGCTCATTGTGGGGAAGAAGCCGGTATGTGGTGCCCCCGCATCCTTGGCTCCCTCACTCCCACCCGCCCCTGCTCCATGTAACACCAGGCCTACTTCAGTGGCTTCAGCTCCGGGCAGTGGCCCTGATGCCATTTGGAACTCAGCTCCTTAGGGGTGGGGGGGTTACTTTAGGTTTCAGGTGGCTCCAGCTATTTGGGATAACAATTATTGGCTCTGGATTGTATTTTAAGAGAGCCTGAGGCTCTTAAGAAACCAATGGCCAGAGTCATGCAGGGTTTCCCTGGTGGACCACCTTCATTGTGCCCTGAGGGCTCTGGCCGCCAGAAGGTCTCCCCAGCTATGTGTGTGGTGTGTCTGGACAGAGGATATGGAACATGCCCCAGGGCAAGTGCTCACCTACTTGGATATCATCCCATTAGCTCTCTCCAGGCCCAGGCAGTTTTTGGATTAATATCTTTTTTTGTTTAATGTTTCCTGCATAGATCGGATCCCTGCACCATGGGCTGGGCTGTGTGAGTATCCTTCTGCTTTTACATTCTGGCTGATATCCACCCCACCCCACCCCCGGAGCAGGGTGAGGGACGGGGGCGGGGCGGGGGGTCCTTTGTTCACATCTCTGCATCCCCTAGCTCCCAGATCCACCGTCCTAACTGTTTGAATTAATTTCTGGAGCGATGGGAAATTTGATTTTCATAATTATCCCAGCCTCAGATCTCTGCAGGCCCAGAGACGGCGGCCACATGGGGAGGGTTGTGCTGTCAGGCCAGAGCAGTCTTCTCTCTCATCTGAATCCAGCTGAACGCTGAGGCCAACGCTTGTCCTCAGACCCCAAGGCCCCGTGCCTGAAACAGACCATCCCTCCCACCTCGCCCATGCTCTGCCCACCCCCGTCCCCCGACACTTCACTGCCATGGCCTCGAGCAAGTTTTCCTGCTCACCCCAGGAGTGCCTGGACCCAGGGCTAGCCTGCCAGTCACCTGGCATGTTCATGTGTCTGTCTTTACCTCTCCCCAGGCAGCCGTGTGCTGTGAGAGTCAGCGTCACAAACCTGTCTGCTCCCCTCTCTTCCCATCTTTCCCTAAGGAGAGACCGCTGGATACCACTGTGACATCCTCACCCACCTCTCTGGCCCCACCTCCCACCGTCCTCTCCCCTTCACGCTTTTGCTCTGAACAGTGCCTTTCCCCGAGCATACTAGCCTGGGCCCAGTGCTCCCTCCCCTCTTGTCTTCCTGATGTGCTAAGCCAGGGCATCCCTCCACCAGGACACCTGTTGTAGAGTAAACCCTCCCTGCCATCACACGACCCGGCACATCCTGGCCCTTTACTAACTTGCTGTCTCTTGTGTGATCCTGGGTGCTCTCACAGCCACAGCTGGGCCTCCCTAATGGCTTGTCACCACAAGCCCTTAGACACCATACAGGTTGCACCTGGCCTTGAGAGTGGCTTGGGCTTCGGCAGGGTTGGGGCTCACATGAACCCATGCCTCCCATGGGTTCGGGGTCTCAGACGGGGTTTTTCAGACATCAGAACCATTGAGATTCTCTAGGAACAGCCCGGAATCCGCTCCTAGCTCTGCACCTTCCCACTTGTGTGGCTGAGACATGCTCAACTCAACCACTCTGTGCCTCAATTTCCTCGTCTAGAGTAGACACATTCTTGGAGAAACCTTTGCAGAGACTACCAGGCTAACATCTGTGACGGACACTTGGTGGGGACCCAGAGATCATGAATTTCTCAGTGAGGGTGGAGGAGCTCCCATATGAGTGTGATACTCTGAGAAGTCTGGACCTGTCTGCAGGAAAGGAAAGGAAGCATCATAAGAAGCAGGGGCATGTTCCACGGCCTGTCAGGAGAGCTCCTGAACAAGAGTGGGGGAAGATTGCTGAGTCCAAACATGTCTGCTCTGCTGTGCACAGTTGGCAGGAGAGGGTGTTTTCAAATGCCAGGCCCACAGGCTGGGGGTTGAGTCTGCAGGCTGGACTCGCGTGCGACCCAGGCTCTAGCAGAGGGGCAGGGGGCTGACGGCAGTGCTTCCCACCCCACACAGGTGCTCTCTCTGCCCCACCGGAGACTGGTCTGCTACTGCCGGCTCTTCGAGGTTCCAGACCCAAATAAGCCCCAGAAACTTGGACTGCACCAGCGAGAAATCTTCCTCTTTAACGACCTGCTGGTGGTATGTGGTTCCCCACAGCGTGCCGTGGCTGGGAGCGTGGCTCAGGGCAGCCTTGACCTGCAGCTCTGCTCCCCGTGGGTCGTGTCTGCCTGCACTCGGGGAGAGGCACATGCGTGGGTGGGGTGCAGGCGATGGGGGTGGAGTGAGCCCTGTGGTCTTTGGGTTAGAGGAGGGAGAGTCAAACTCACAGTGCTGCCAATGGAAATAGGGCTTCAATGGCTTATGTAAAAGTCCAGAAGGGGATCTGGGCCTTCAGCCCCGACTCTTTCTAGAGGCTTAAACTGAGTCAGCAGGACTCCTTATGAGGCTGTCTCTAGGCTGTGTGGGCCCCCTTCTCTTGGCAGCCTCTGTCCAAGAAGGGAATGTCAGCCTTGGCAGCTGCAGGCTGACTCCTGCCCCCCTCCCTTGCATCCCCGGCCTCCAGTGGGATTCTCCTCATAGGAGTCTGAGCACAGGTCTCACTGCTTCCCAGGGCTGTGCCTAAGCCACTCAGGGGGTCCAGGCAGGTGCGGTGCTGTCTCATTGGCTAAACATGGGTCACCACTCACTTCACAAGACTTCTGAAGATGGCAGACAGGCAGTTCCCCAAAGGGAAACTGAGGAAATCTTGCCCAGAAAAAGGTGGCATGGATACCTAGCAACTCGGGCTAACGGTGCCCCTGCAGACAGCAGGGAGAACCTATTCTGTGGGTGTCTGTCCCCCACGCCACACGTGTCTTGCTAGAGGTCTTTGTCCCTCATCCCTACCTGCTTGAGGACTAGCTGCTCCTCTCTGATTACTGAAGTTGGAATCTGGACCTATGGTTTTCTTTGTTAAGAGTCCCTGACCTCAAGCAAGTTACTTCAAACTCCTGAGCCTCTGTTTCCTCCTCCAGAACTAATCTTTCTGGCAGTTCCAGGGCTTGGGTGGGTCCTGTGCTTGTCACGTCTTTGCTAGTTTGAGGCTTCACTGCCAGCCAGGATAACACCTAGGACTTGTAGAAACAGAAGTCAGCATCCATGTCAGGATATGCATGGGCATGCAGCCCTTTCCAGCTGCCCCAGAGGCCTCCTGACCTGCATCCCCGGCCTCTGGATTGCTGAAAGTGTTCTGACACTGGGCCCATTTAGAACCCAGAACTCCCAGAGCTGCCCCTGGGCAGTGCAGACAATGTGACTCAGCCTCTGTCTCTGGCTACCCCCAGGTTACCAAGATCTTCCAGAAAAAGAAGAACTCCGTGACATACAGCTTCCGACAGTCCTTCTCCCTGTACGGCATGCAGGTCCTGCTCTTTGAGAACCAGTGTAAGTCTGTGCTGGGGGCCTGCCACGGCCTGGCCACGAGCATGTGCACTGGAGCACTCGTCCACACATGGCCGTGTGCCAGGTGACAGGAGCCAGTGTGGCAGCTCTCACCTTGTAGTCAGGAAGCGCTGCACTCCCCAGTGACCTCCCCTTCTGCCTGGTTCCCTTAGGACATCATCCCGGGGTGGCTCTCCCTCACATGCTCTTATTCCCAGCCTATCAGTTGAGAGCAGCAATAACTGGGGAGAATTTAATAACATGTACATGATGTACATAATGGTTATCACATTTACTTTTTCTGCTCCCTCTTACAGGTGGTAAGATTTCTTAATTTAGGGCAGAATGAATTTATGTCAATAAAATGTTGCCAGGAAAGTGTTGAGTAAATGTTGTAGGTGAAAAAAGAAAAATGTTGTAGGTGATATGCACACCTAAGCAAGCAAACAGGTGAAGGTTATGCCTTTGGGGCTGCAGAGGACACGATCTCAGCCCTGGGTGGAGAGCCTGGGCTCAGATGCTGCTCTGGCTCCTAATAGCTGTGTGACGTGGCTATGTAGTGTCTCCAGGCTGCACTCTCTTTGTCTTGAAGTTGGGATGATGGCAGTGCCCACCTTGTAGACTTGGGTGAGTCCGTGCACATGAAGTGCTTAGAACAGCTCCTGAAATAGGAAGCACTCAGCCAAGATTTATTCTGAGGTGCTGTTGGAAAGTTCCTTTGGGTATGAGTGGGCCAGGGAGCCTGGGGATGTCGGGGGTGGGGAGCTGACACCCCCCCGACTTTTTCTTTTGACCGGATTCTTCTCCAAAACCTTTCCCCTTTCCTCTCTCTCTCTCTCCCTGTCACATCCGTGTTGGAGGCCCCTGCGTTGCAGGCTGAGCCAGGCTCCTGAGATGGGGATAGGGATTGGGTCCTGCTGCCCTGTGGTTCTGAACTGCTCTGGGGAAGGCCTGCCCCAGTGGAGTGTCATGGTGTCTCCCACAGTGGGGAAGCCCTTGTCCTCTCCCACAGGTACCATCTGATCAGCTTTCCATCGACAGATTGAGCAAGTAGCAGGGACCTGTGGCTGGGCCATCCCAAACCATGGGTCCTGAAGGCTTGGGGCTCCTTGCCACGAGGAGCCCAGGATGCCAACCCCATCGTCTCCCCGTCTCCTGCTGCTCTGTCTGCTACCCCTCAGGCCAGAAAGTTTCCACCAGGTGGCCCTAGGGAGGGTGGTGGCACCCCACATCATCCTGACCAGTAGGTCCCCTCTGGAAGAGGCTGTGGTAGTGATGCTCACAGCAGTGGACCCCACCAGGCTGAATCCTCAGGCACAAGCTGTGCCATCATCATTTTTAGATTTCCAGGGCTTAGCCCTCAGTCCTGGACACAAGGGGCTGGCAAGAGCCCCAGAACTGACACTGACATTTCTGTGGGACCTGCCCTCATACCAGGGATCTCAAAGTGGTAGCTGTGGGCCAGTCCCAGCTCAGTTATGTTATATTCATTCCATTTATAGATTTGTTTTAACTCATCAAGCTGATACTTAAATCTTCCTATCAAAATTTTAATTATTTATAACTTATCTTAAAAACTGAGGTTTGGCATTGCCAGGCCCACATTCCCATGTGGTGGTCTCGGACTGCACGCCCCTCTCCCCACTCACTTGGTTGCTTGGTCTCATGTGGTTTGCTTCCTGCATTTAAGGAACATGTTCAAGCTTCCAAGTATTTGAGTTCCCAGCCTTGACTGAGGTCTGAGCCAAAGTGGGATTGGTGTCTGAGCCAAGAACCTGCAAACCACCAGTGGCTGATGCTTAATTCCCACTGAGGAGAGAGGTACTCCAGGGGACCAAAGCCACAGAGACCCTATAAGCTTAGAAGTGACACCAGGCAGGTCTGTGCAGAATGACGCTGCCCTCAGCATAGAGTGCATTGGGCACGGTGCGCCCCTGACATGTCCAAGGGAACTGAGGGTCTGGAGGCCATTTGGCAGAGAGCAGAGCTCAGTATACCTTCGGAATTGTCCAAGATGACCAGATAAAACTCCCCACCCAGCACAGCACACCATTTCCGACTCCTCCTGGACTCCACCCCTGGCTACTCTCCAACCTTCAGGCAGTGACCAAGGACCTTGAATGGAACGATCCAGGCTCCATGACCTCCAGGTCAAGGAAAAATGGGGTCCTTGGCCTCCACTCAGATCAGCCACATCTGTCTCCGACTTATAGGCAGGACAACACAGACCCAAGTTGGGAGATGAGGATTTCCCAGCAGTTCCGTGGTCTGCTCTGAGGATGCTTTGCCTTCCTGGCTAGACACGTCTGCTAAGAGCCTGGTTCCCAGACTTCTTAATATTTTCTTGACCAGAAGAGAGATTGCAGAGATCACACAGGGACCCATGGATTCTTCTCTTCTCCTTCGCAGACTACCCCAATGGCATCCGGCTCACATCTGCTGTCCCCGGAGCCGACATCAAAGTGTTAATAAACTTTAATGCTCCCAATCCTCAAGATCCGAAAGAAGTTCACCGATGACCTGCGGGAATCCATTGCGGAAGTGCAGGAGATGGAGAAGCACAGGATAGAGTGTAAGTGGCAGGCCCTGTGTACCAGAAGAGCCAGCAGCCCCAGCCTCTGTGGGTCCAGAGAGATGAGGTGCCCTGGCCTTGCCTGTCCTTCCCACAACCCTGTGACAGGACAGCCCACCTGCCTGAGCCAGAGGAGGTGGCCTCCCTGTGAGAGCCAGGGCTTCCAGCAGCCCAGGCCCATCCTGCTATGGGACCACATGGCATACCCTGCAAAGGCCCTGGTTTCTCAGCTGTCCCAGATAGAAGAGTTCCCAGGTTCTGGAGCTGAGCTCTTTGCGTTTGGGTGTGGTTATTATTTGTTTGTGTTCCATATCAGGGCCCAACTGACTGAGAAGGTCACAGCCGAGCTCTTCCCCTGGGTTCCATCCAAGCTGGTTATAATCCTTTCCTCTCCTGGTTCCAGGCCTCGCTTCCTGGAGACAGTGGCTATGCCCACCTCTGGCCCCCATCCAGGGCAAGGCCAGGTTACCCCTTGCTCATCTCAGACACAGACCAGTCTCCCTTGTCAGCCCTCGAGCCTACAAAGCGACGGTGTTTCCTGCAGACCCAAGGCCCGCGCCTCTCCAGCCTCCCTTCCAGGGTTTCCTCCTGACTCCCTTTTGTGAAAGACAGCATTGATACCCCCTCTTTCCTAAGGTAGACCATGCCAGGCAGATGGCAGCTGGGTGTGATGCCAAGCCTGCACGCAGGGCCCTGGTCCCTTGCCCACCCTGGGCTGTGCTCCACTCACCGGCCCTTCACTCCATCTGTTTCAGCTGAGCTCGAGAAGCAGAAGGGTGTCGTGCGGCCCAGCATGTCCCAGTGCTCCAGCCTCAAAAAGGAGTCGGGCAACGGGACACTGAGCCGGGCCTGCCTGGACGACAGCTATGCAGGCAGTGAGGGCCTCAAGCGCAGCGCCCTCAGCAGCTCCTTAAGGGACCTCTCAGAAGCGGGTAAGAGCCGGGCCGGGCCTCCCTTTCTAGCCCAGCGCATGCAGGACTCAGACCGGGCAGCGGGGCACACGTCGTGCGCCAGGAAGGCACGGTGGTGGCGGCCGGCGGGGGCCATCCCCAAACCGTAGTGACATCTGACCACACAGAGCGGGTGTCCCCTGAAGGCCTAAGGAAGCAGGACCCACTCATTAAGACAGAGCAGCCAGGAGGTTGCCCCCACTCTCCCTTTCTTCTTCTAGGGGTTCCATTTATTCTTTTATTTATTTTCTGGAAACTGCTCTCACACAGAGCGAGCCAGGCCCCGCTGATGGATGTGTCCCTTGTCCTCTGTGCTGCCGCGTCCCTGTGTTTTATGCTGATGAATGAAATAGAGTGAAGCCCTCTAAACTGTGTCTGGAAACCCCCTGTCCCGCTGTCCCTGGTCTTGCTTCCCTCATAGAGGTCTCCCTTCCCGGGGAACCCAGGCCCCCCCATCCAGCCCGGAGGCAGTGGCCACAGCTGCCCTGGGGTGTCAGGGGAAACCCCCAGCAGAACTGTGATTTTTGTTGCTGTTTCTTTGTTTCTGTGTGTGTTTATTTGCTGCCAGCCTCTTAACCCCCAAGCAAGCAGCATCTTTCAAGCCTCCCAGATTTCCCAGGGCAGGGGGTGCACCTAGAGCATCAGGGAGCTTCTACGGGCAGCCCTCACCCAGCCAGGTCCTCTGATCTGGGGCCAGCCGCCCCTGAGTGTTGCTCCAGCCTGCTTTGCCTGCAGTGCTGTCAGAGGAGCTGTGGAGTGACGTCTGCCTGCCCCCCACATCACATCCAACCAGGCAGCTTCTCCAGGGAGCAGGCTTGGGTTACAGTGGAACAGAGGTTGCAGGATGTTGGCACACAGAGGCACACAGCTATGCCAGCCCTGTAGGCCCTACCTGCCATTGAGGCCCTGGGTATCCCAGCTTTAGGAGCCTGATGAGAGGCCCTGGTTTGTTGGAGAAGACCCTCTCAGGCCGACACCAGCACCCTCCCCTCCCAGGAGCTCACCCACCCTACCCCACCCCAGACATCACCACGTGTGGCCACCTCTGGGCCCCACTACGAGAGCCTGCTCAGGACTCCATCCCATACCTGCCCTCCAGCAGTGCTGCCTCCCTTTGGCTTATTCATTTCCCAGATGAATTTTTTCTCATTTTTTTCGTTCTTTTTCTTCTTTTTTTTTAAGTTAGATTTTTTCCTTTGCTTTTTTGTCTTGTCATTTTTTTTTTCCATAATAAAAATCAGAAATCCATTGCCCGCATGAGGGTTAATCCAGAGTTTCTCAACCCCAGCACTATTGACATCGAGTGCTGTGGGGAGCTGTTCTGCCCCCTGCAGTTTGTTTAGCAGCATCCCTGGCCTCTACCAATGACATGCCAGGAATACTTCCCCCGGTCAGTGATGTCTCCAGAAATTTCCAGTTGTCCTCGGGGGATGGGGCAAGGGGGACAGAAAAAAAAAAAAAAAAAAATCACCCTTTGTTGGCAAAACTGACCCTGGTTGAGAACCACTGGTTTTCCCTATAGCTTGTTAAACCCAGCTAAACATGACTGGACTGCTCTGGGCCTCTGCAGGCTGGGTGCTGGGGTCTCTGTTTGAGTTTGTGCAGTGAGACAAGCGTTGGCCTCTCTGTTCCTTGATGTAGCACCTAGAGGGCTGAGGGGTCTTGTGCAGCCGCTCAGATAACAGTGGCTCTGTCAAAACTGAGGCTCCCAACATGGCCTCGATGGCCTTCATGGCCGAGCTCCTGGGAGTCAGATAGAGCCACATGCCCAGGCCCATGGCCACAGGAGAGACAGAGCTCTGAGGTTTGGCTGCTTTCCATTTATTGTTACTGTTGCCATCATCATTTGGGCATTCTGAGCTCAGAAAAACTCTAGGGATGGAGTCTTCCTGGGAGACAATGAAAAGAATCCCCAGGGAAGAAAGCCCCCTCTACCCAGGAAGCTTGGTGGCCAAGGCAAGGGGTGTTTGAGAAAGCTGCCACGGCCCCAGAATAGGAATGGGCCACCTGTGATCTCCAGAGGGAGACTGGCCAGGGTCGGCATCCATCCTGGAAGATGCTGGGCTCAGCGGCTGGAGATGGAATTCTATGCTCTGGACTGGGTCAGGGTACAGCTTTCCAGAGGCAGCGTCACTCCACCCGGTGTGGCCCTCACCAAGATAAGCTTGTGGAGAAGAGACCAGGCCTCAGGGCACCTTCTTTCCTCAGAAAAGCTAGCACTCAGTGGTTGGCATGTCACCATTCCAAGAGCAGCTACCCTGGATCTGTGATCACACATCATTCCAGGAGACCACACATCTCAGACACTGACCTTGGAGACCCAAGAGACAGCTACTGTTTGGCGCACTAGGAGGCCTCCAGGAACCCTCCCCTGCCCCCCGCCAGGATCCCCTGCTGTTCTGAGAGGTAGAGGGAGGAGTCCAAGCTGTGAGGCCTCTCCCAACACTCTCCATGTGATCTTCCTTTGCCTGGGAACTGTGTTCGTTTCAGTGGCACCAAGCGCCCTGCTGACCTGATATCAAGGACCTGTAAGGACCAGGGACACAGGTGTGACTGGGCCTTATCCCCTGGCGCAGATCAGTCAAGTCATGGTGGATGCTATCTCTAAGCGCCCCACCTCCTCCTGCCCTTCCCGATCAAACTACTCTACACCAGTCTCCGGAGAGAGGATGTCTCCCAGAAGCCAATAGGACCCACCTGCCTCTGTCATTGCTCCAGGTCTTAGCCAGAGATCTGCCATGTCCTGTACCAAGGCAGCCCTCTCAGGGGAGAGTTGGCAGCTCCTGCTCGGCCCCCAGCACTGTTAAGGGCCACAGAGTGAGACCCTGGGTCAAGAGAGCCCTTGCTGCTTCCTGTGCTGACACTGAGAAGCAGGGGAAGGCTGTGAAGAGCTGTGCTGGAAGCCCTTTCCAGACATGGTTCCTGATCCTGCCCCTGGTTGGCCTGGCAGGGCCTGATCTGGTTCTGGGAGAGGCACTGGATGGGGGCTCACCTGTGGCTAGTGCAAGATCCCCAGAGGGAGTGTACCTGGAGACAGAGCGCAGGTGAGGGATAGCCTGGGTGCACGGGCAAGAGCCACCATTCTGGCGTGCTTCACCTCCATTAGTACGTGGGGTGTGCCTGCATGTGCACACCCAGACACGGGTCTGCAGTCAGCAGGTGCCTGTGAGAAGGGGCTCTGGGACTGGACTGCAGAGCGCTCCTATAGGGATACCCCACATCTCCTGCTGATTTGAGAAGTTGAAAAGATGAATCCTAAGAGACTTAACATCACTCAAAGACATCCAAGATAAAGCTGTCCTAAGTCGTGCCCACATGGGGCAGAGAGAGGAGCAAGAGGAGGGGAGTTTTGCTCCACTGGGAGAAGCAGGCCAGCCAGACAACACTGCTGGGCACTGGCAGGGGGTGGGGGCTGGAAGGATGGGGTGGGCGACTGGCCTTCCTCTGTCTCTGGCTTTCAATCAAGGGAGTCCTCTAAACTGACTTTAAAACCCCAGAGACAGCAGAGACCTGACTATCAGCATTTCTGCATGGTGCCACGATCTCCTGAGTGTCTGATGCTCATGTCCAGCCCACTTGGAGGAAGGGGCATGCCCATTTTACAGATATTGAAACTGAGGTAAAGAATCGAAGGAGCACCAGGTGGGGCCACCTCTCCAGCCAAAGAGCCTCCTCCTGCTCCATGAGACAAAAAGCAGGAAGGAAGGTCAGCCCCTCTTCTCACACCAGCTGAAAGATATGTGACCTTCATTTTTCTTCCAGCTGGGAATAAGGGCCGGGTCCTATTTGATTCTCCCTGGAACTCAGTAATTGGTGGAAAACTGTCTTACCCTAATCTATGTAGCCCTGTCCTGAGCGAGCACTGAGGCCCTCTTACACGTGCCAGAGTCAAGCAAAGCTCCCAGCTGGACTCAGGTTCGGAGGTTGACAGGCAAAGCAAAGGGACTGGATGTTCCCGCACATCTGCTGTGGTATGTCCAGGATCATGGCTCTGTCCCAGGCACAGTCCAGTACATTCAGATGCCAGATGAGGCCTGAAGGACCCACAGACGATGCTCTCCACCCAGCACAGGGCTAGGGTGTAGGCCTCAGAGAGGCAGGTAGCAGGCTGCTAGGCTCGGCCCGGGTTCAGCTCAGAAGGCAGTGCGGCCAAGCTTCCGAGCCCCAGAGGTGAACAGGCAGACCTGGGTGTGAATCCTGCTTGCTGTGGGAACTGGGCCAGTCAGCCCACCAAGCAGAGCATGTGTCTCTTCCTTGGCATGGACGCCTGTCCTGCACTGCTACAGGCATGATACAGAGAACGACCGTGCTCGGCTCATGGCCAGGGCTGCCTGGATGGAAGCTTATAGGACGTCAAGTGGGAGGCCCCTTCTCTGTTCTCTCTTCCCATCTGCTTTCCTGAGAGCTGGTCAGAGACTGGCCCCCGAAGCTTGGGCACCCACCATTCCGGCCATCCTCGATGTCCTGCAGAAATCCATGGAGATGGCTTCTTGAGGGACTGTGGAGGCCAGCACTCACCCTGGCATCCAGAACCTAGAAGAAGACACAGCTGTCCTCTCACATAGTCAATGTATATTGAGTGCCTACTGTGTGCCATGTGCTGGGGATATTAAAAAGCCATTGGTAGGGAGCACACACAGCCGAGGGAATGCCTATAGCATCCCGGGGGGGTGGTGCCCACAGAAGGGAAGCAGGACCCTGGGCCCTCTGACCCTGACCCTGGCCAGGGTACTGCACAAACCAAACAACAGTCTCCAGAGGCACCAGCACATTTGAGCTACCCAGGAGGAAAAGACAGGACGCCAAGTTGAGTCTCCTCCTAACCATCAACCCCACCCTGCCTGCGAGGGGGGAGATGTATATGTATGAATATGCATATACATACGTATATGAAATCCACGGACAGTCAGGGCTGTGCAGGACCACATTTTGTTTGTTTTGAGCCATCAGAGAAGCTGCCCCTGTCCCGTCGTCCCCCGTTGGCAGGTGGCTGGGCTAGCCCTACCTGTGCGCACGCCTCAGCACACCTGGAGGCACCCCCCCCCCCCCCCCCCACAACAGACTGCTAGTCTAGAAGAGGTATAAAGCCGGGGCTTGTTGAAGGAGATTTTTTTTTTTCTTTCTTTAAACCCCCACCCTCCCTTTTTTTTTTTTTTTTTTTTTTTTAATACTTGTTACTGCCCTGCCACCGGCTTCCCTGCGGAGCCCGCCCTCCGACCCTCACCTGGGTCCGCGGTGGCACCGCGGCGGCGGCGGCTCAGGGCCAGGCAGGCGGCGGCCCGGCCTCGTGTCCGTGTCTAACCTCTGGTATTGCATGTTCTGGGCAGGGAAGCGAGGGCGTCGCAGCAGTGCGGGATCGCTAGAGAGCAATGTGGAAGTAAGTAGGAAGCGCCTACGTCCAGCTGGCTGTCGTGTGTCGCCTCCCCAATCCTCGGTTTATATCTGTTGTCTTTCCCCCCGTTTTTGTTCTGTTTTGCTCTCCCCCCCTCGCCGCACAGAGGCGCGGACACGCGGGCCCCCATGCCTGCCTCAGCCCGGTGCATGCCAGCTTCTCCCGCCTACATCGCCTGTGCCTCTCACCGCTTGTTGGGGCGGGGTCCGGGGGGGGTGGTTCTGGATGGATTCTGTGTTTTAGTTTCCGCTTAACCCTGCTCCCCCCACCATGGCCCCGAGCATGGTTAACATCCGGCTTCCCGGCACCCCCCACCCCCGCCGCCCCGGGGTCCCTACCTGCCGGCGCTGCTCCTGGGCGGGAGGCACCGCTGCCAGGAGCCCATGCACCCTCCACCTGTGCTGTCCGGGGTGGTTTTGCCGATCTCTTGACTTCCATGCTCCGCCATCCCCATCGCTTCCTTCCTGGAGTTTCGATTGCTGTGTGTCTGCAGTCAGGGCACCATGGACTTGCTTAGCTAGCTCGGGGGAGGAGAGCCGTGAGAGAAAGAAAACTTCAGTGTGGATTTCATGAGATTTCATTCATCTTCCAACCATCTCTATATATTACTGTTCACATCTTAACCTCAGCTTGCAGACCTTTTTGTTTCCTTCTTTTTCCTTGTTTGGTTTGCAGTAGGTAGCTGCAGTGAAATGCCTAGGCACCCCCCACCCACCCACCCAGGATGAGGTTCCCCAAGCCCCTCCTGTCCCTACCAGCAGCTTCCCGAAAGACCTCAGAGCCCACACAGAGCAGATGCCCTCGCACCCGCAGAGAGGATCCAGGAGAGCGTAGGGTGCAGTTTCAGCAGGAACGGGGTTGTTCTTCATGCTCACCAGCCCACCCCACTCCACTCAGCACATGCCGCGCACAGGCACCCCCAGGCCAATCGTTCTGATCCGAAAGTTCAGACCGCCTTCCGTGTCAGGACGAGAGCAGAAGTCACACTTGTGCTGCTGCTGCTGCTGCTGCTGCTGCGACCAGACAGGAGGGTCCCTCATCCTGTGCCCCACCTCCCACTTCTCTCAGTGGAAAGCCACTTCTGGGTCCCGGCGGCCCCCCCAGTAGCATGAGCAGAGGTGATGCTGACTCAGCCTCACCCAGTCCCGCCCTCTGCAGCCAGTGAGTTGAACTAAGGCTTAGCAGTCAGTGGGTGAACTTTTTACATTAAAAAAAAAAAAAAGAATCATTCTGACATAAGTACTTTAAGATCTTTTAATTTTGATTTCTATGAATTTCCTTTTTAGGGGTCCATCATTAGCAGTCCTCACATGCGCCGGAGAGCTACATCAACACGAGAGTGTCCATCTCGCCCACACCAGACTATGCCTAATTCATCCTCCCTCCTGGGCTCCTTATTTGGGAGTAAGAGAGGGAAGCCCCCTCCCCAGGCCCACCCGCCCTCAGCCGCTCCCCAGCTGCCCCCCCACCCACCAGGCCTGCCCCACCCACAGCACTCCATGGCCAGCCACCACCAGGGGCCTGTGGAGGGCCTGCCGCAGGTGCATGGGCACCACACCCAGTACTGCCACATGCAGCAGAACCCGCCCCCCTACCACCACCACCACCACTACCACCCCCCCCAGCACATCCAGCATGCACACCAGTACCACCACGGTCCCCACGGGGGGCATCCACCCTACGGGGCCCACATGCACAGCCACCCACCGCTGCCCTCGGCCCATGCCGGCCACCCAGGCCACCCAGGCCACGCAGCGCACCACCACGGGCAGCCCCCCGCCCCGCCGCCCCCCACCAGCAGCAAGGCCAAACCCAGCGGCATCAGCACAATTGTGTAGACAGCCCGGGTGGGGTCCCAGACTCCCTGGACAACTGCACACCACACAGAGTCCTGCCCAGGGGCGGCCAGCCTCAGACCAGACCCAGGGCACTTCTGTTTCCATCTCTCCCCTCCGCTCCCCACAGCCTGGATGGAGCCCCCTGAGCCCACGGGGCTTGTGTTGTAGGGAACAGAGCTCCTGCTCTCACTTAGCATGGGCGTCCCAGGTTCCATCCACTTCAACCCCAGGGGTGGGCCTCGGCCACCATCAGCCTTGAAAACGGTGCCACTGGCCACGTAGATGTTGAACTGCCCCACCCCCACTCCAAAGTAGCCCTCAGCTCTGCTCCCTAAATGTACACGCAGATGAAAACCCAGCCTAGGAAAAGAAGAAACGAGACACAAAAACCAGAGACAGAACAAAACAAAACAAAAACCCAAAACTTGCTGCATTTATTGCTCTTTTATTGACAATGGGCAAAAAATTAAGTAGACCTGATATGGTTGATGAAAATAACGTAAGTAAACTTTATATAATATAAATATATAAATATATAAATATATATATATATATACTGTATAGGTAGTATTTGTGTGTGAAAGGAGACGTCTCAGTCCGCAAAATTAGCAATATAGACTTTACAAGGAGCTCCACTTACCTGATAGGAAGACAGTACCTTACATGAATGTGTGAGAGAGTAAACCAAAAACGTAAATGCTAGGAACAAATTCAGATACTTCCATATTTTCATAAAAAGAAGAGAAGTCCCTCCAGGACTGGCTAAGATCTTTACACGATCATTACTAACTGTGCCAAGTAGCATAGCATCTAACTGTTTAAAAAGTCCAATATTGCTTTGTATAAATCCTTATTTTATTAACAGAAAACTATCATAAGTAATCAGTATTATAACTGCTCTGTTATTTCAGGTAAGCAAATAGATAAAAATGCAGTAAACTCTACAGTAGCAACTCGGGACAACTAGTTAGGAACTGGTTGTCTGAGGATATTGGTTACACAGATTCTTAGACACTTTAATGGCTGCGATAACTGTGAATTTCCATGATCCATATTTCTTTTATATGCATATGATTTAATGCACACTCATTCTGAGCCCCTCCGAGGGGGGCACCCATCCACGGCAGAAGCGTTCATCTCCAACATGAAAACGGCCAGCTCCCATCCTCGTCTCCCCAACACCATAACTTACTCATCCTGTCTCCAACCGCAACAGGCACAAGCCCCTGAGCGAGTTCCCACCAGGAACTGCTCCGAACCCCAAGGCTGGTTCTAGCATGTAGCAACCCAGGGCGGTGTGTGTGTTTTCCATTTTGTTTTCTGAGCGGTAGCCGTGATCATCGTGATTCCATGTGGCCATGTGCTAGCACAACCCCCCGTGTCATCAGCGTGGCCCCCGTGACCCCGGCTGACAAGTGCCGGCCCTCGCCAGCGAAGCACCCCCCCCGCCCCCCCGCTGCCTTCTCATGGTCCAGTTAGCTGCCAGGGCATCACATGACTCTCAGCTGTGCTCTTGTCGCTTCCGTGTTGTGGTGACACCATCCGCTGCCCCGGGGCCGGGCGCCTCACGCGTCCGGTTCTGTGACTGAGTCACCCACGGGCCGTACTTTGTAGTTTCAGCCTTTCGAGCCACTGCAGCCGCCTGTGCTGTGCTCCTAAGCCGTGGGACCCGAGGACTGCCCCACGGCCCCTGCCCCGGCGGAGAGCCCTTTCAGAAAGGGCGAAGCTAGTTGCAGGACTCTGCAGGCCCGGGGCTCCGCGCTCCGTGGACGGCGTGGCGCGCCGTGGCCAGATGGCGGCGAGAGACCGAGGGGAACCCACCTGGCGGGCCGGCGGGGGTGGGGGCGGGGGGCCTGCCCGGTTCCCTCCCCACCCACCCCGTTGTCACATCATCCAGGCCACCATACCAGCAAATCTGCAAACCGAGCACTTTGTTAACCTCCACAGAGAGCAAATACAGCGATCTAGAGTTTAGCCTTTTTTTTTTTTTTTTTGAAAGAAGTGTGACTTTAACCTGCCCACCTTTATCTTCCCATCGGTGTCGTGTTTCTCTCCCGGGCACCTGCCCGGCAGGAGAGAAGTGAAAAAGCACGGGTGTGTCTGATGTGGTCCAAGCCAGGCTGGTGGGAGGCTCCCCGGCTTCCGCCAGCCGGTAAATTTCTTTGGTTTTCCCGGCAGAGTCAGGCTCCCCGAGGCATTCTCTGTCTTGCAGTTTAAAGGATGTTGTTGTTACCAGGATAAGCCAAATTGTACTGCATGCCATCTGGCGTCAGTCGTGCAAGGGCACACTCTATGTCTTGTGTATTTGCAAACTATATCAGTGTTACTGTTGACAAATAGTTGAAGTAAAGTGATAACATATGAAATATGTCGGCTTTTCTTCACCCTCTGTACCAATAGTAGAGTCTCACTGTAAACTCAAGGTTGTTCCAGAAAAGATAGGCTGTTTGGCACCAGATTGCCCTTTCCGAAGGGACAACTGCTCATGCAAAAGAACAGACGGCAAAGCCGATGGCAGGCAGTGGGGCTCTGTTCCCTGCCGTCCTTCGTGCCCCACAGACCACTTAGAACCCCCATCTCCAGAGCTGCCATCTGTGTGTCCTGAAGCTTTGTCCCGCCGTCACGGGGCTGGGTCTAGCGAAAGGAGGTTTCTTGAACGAATTCTGTTTCTCCCCATGTTTCCAGTTTCACTGAGTGTGTTGGGCTCAGGTCAGTGAGGTTTCCTCATACTTTGTGTTAAATTTACAAACATCATGGGAGGGGTTTCCAGAAGGTACATTGTTCCATTAAGGGAGCTGGAGCCACATCTCATGTTTTGGGCACCAAAAGCTTCAAACCAATTGCTGTACCCCTACCCCCCAACCCCTGTGTTGCTTTCATGGGACTGTTCTTTCTAAACCCGAGGCTGCCACAGTGTCACAGCTGTGGGGGCCCATCGTCACCCCCCAACCCCACCCCACCTCCCCTGACCCCTCCAGCCCCCTATAGGCGGCAGTAGGCTGAGCACCACAGGATGTCTGTGTCAGCCCTCACCACTGTCAGGACACACTTGGGACGCTTTTCTTGAGTCGCACAAATTGTGCCTAACAGTAATTTCTGACAGGAGTAGGAGACCCGTGAGGAAGCGGCTGATAGCATCACAGAAATCTTTTCTGGGACAACAATTAAATCATGTATTTGTAATTTTTTTTTAAGTTTACAAATGAATTGTACAACAATGTAAAAATAAAGTTCATCCTAATATGATGTGCACATCTTGCTTAAAAATGTCTTCAGTCACCCAGTATAGAGCGATTTTTCCATCACGCGCTGCATGCAGCAGAAGCCTCTTGTTTTTTCTTCACAATGATCTGAAAAGACAGCAGATACTTAAACATGACCCTAGGTGTTGACTCAGCATTCCCTATAAAGCTGTGTCTCTACAGGTAAGCATGCATCTTACAGTTTCGTTGTAAACAATCATCACCCTTCCTGCCTGAAAACTGAGTAATTTTGTAAAGTGTCTTCAATAACAACAATAACCAAGGAAGAAGCTGGCGAAACCAATCGGTGTGAAGTGGGGGTGGGGGAGAGGGCCAGGCGGGAGGAGCTGTGTACCTCTTACCCCTGCCGCACACACGTTAGTGTAACTGTGGCCACATCGAGGTCTCGCGCCAGGACCCTTCTCCTGGGAACTGTCATTCACCTTCTAGTTGTTTTAAACAATTAGCATCAGGTCTTGAATGCAGACCGTGCAAAGACTTCCAAGAGATACCTCGCTCACGAGAGGCCCGGCACCCGCTGTGTAACTTTGGGCAGAAAAGGAGTGCTTTTGTTTTAATATGCATTCTGTTTGTGAGTAGTAACAGACTCTATTGATGTAAAACCATAGCTGTGATCATGTGGAGAAATCAAATAAATCCTTTAAAACTCTCGGGTTTTTACTTTCTCTGAAAAGTCCAGCTGTTTCCCTATTGAGGGGACACAGAGAGCGCTCCAGCTAACCACTTTGGCCTGTCCTTGTCATGACTGCTGGGGCCAGTAGCTCTCCTGGAAGACACGGGACTCGTTTTAATCGAGGGTGCTGATATTAGACTCAAAACTATATATCCCAGTGTCAGCTTAGATGGAAGGTTTCAAAGATATAATTTCTAGCAGCTTTCAATACATTTGAATGGTTCCATTGAGTTAGGAGCTGGCTCCTTTGGAGTGTTGAGGTGAACTGGGAATGCCAAGGGGGGAGCAAGTCCCCAAATGATAGAGGAGAGATTATTTTATGAGGTCCAGGCAGACCATTTTCCCACCTGATGGTTAATGCGATGTGCAAAATCCAGGAAGGTGACTTCTGCTTCACCTGCGAGAACAGGATTGGCTTGTGTGATTTCTCCTTTCCTGGAACCAAATTCAGCTCCAGAGAATACGGCCTTGAAATTTCCACTTCATACCTTAAAATGAAGTATAACTGGTAGATCTAATTTGTGGAAAACAAGGTTAACTTTACTGACCACAGTTAGCTGTGGCCCACACCTCATAGAGAAGTGACTTGTGATCAAAAGATATTCTCAACTTTATTTATTCTGCAACTGGATGGCCATCCCTTTTCCCGGCTACCCCAAGGCTCTTCGGGAGGTGAAGCCGGTTATTGAAATTCCCTGAAACACTTAGCTGCAGTTTTTTGTCTGATGCCACGATGCACACACAGGGCTGCACTCGCCAGCCACTTGGTGCAATGAGCTGCTAAGCCGATGCTTGGAAGTGATGATTCTCCGGGGTTTGCATTTGTCTCCTGCACCAGACTATGAGCGCCTTGGGGATGAGGGCTGCACTTGATCCACTTCTCTGTGTCTGGAGACCAACACAGGACCGGTCTCATCAAAATGCAAAATGAGCTGATGGTTGGAAGGGGGAATGGGAGGGCACAGCCAAGCTGCTGGCTGATCTTAGCGTGTGTCAATCACCACCACCATCAAAACTTTATGGAAGCCTGTTTGCTCAGCCCTTCGCCACCCTGACGTGGAGAAGTCTAGCTGGAGACACACATGACACTGTCAGACTTCTGCAAGAGTGGTTCACACCGGCCGTTTCCAACCCTCATTTTATTGAGCCTTGGGCAGCTTTCGGTACTGTTCACACACTCCTTGAATGACTGTTTCCTTCGTATCTTCCATCCCACTCTTCCTCTCCATGGACACCCTCACATCCTCTTCACAGGCTAATGCTCCTCTGTAGAGCTGTGCAATGTTGGTTTGAGGACCAGACCAAGTCTCTTCCTTTACTTCTGTCTCCAGGCCTACTGACAGCCAACCTTCTGTGTACCCACAGCTTCCAAATTTGAGTGACCAGCCCAGACCTCTCTTGTGAGCACTGTGTTCCCTTGGATCTTTCAATCATGCCCCCAAGTCTTGACGTCCGCCACCAGCTTCGTGGTCTCAGACACACCTGAAACCAGGGGCCCTGCTGTGTTCCCTTTTTGGGCAGATGGCACCACCATTGAGTCACACAAACTGGAACTTAACTGTTCTTTTTTTTTTTTTTTTTTTAAGTATTTATTCATGAGAGACACCGAGAGAGAGGCAGAGACATAGGCAGAGGGAGAAGCAGGCTCCCTACAGGGAGCCCGACATGGGACTCCATACGCAACCACAGGATCCTAACCTGAGCCATATGCAGATGCGCAACCGCTGAGCCTCCCAGGTATCCCCAGAACTTAACTGTTCTTTACATCTGTCCTTTCCCTTGACTTTCCAAGTCCATTCTGTCACCAAGCCCTTTAGATTTTGGCCTCCGACATGTGGAGTCCATCCCTTTCTGCACATCTCTCCCCTGGCCTAGAGCTCCCTGACTGGTCTCCCAGCTGCCATAACAGGCTCCCCCAAAACCCATTCTCCATGTGGCATCAGAGGAATCTTCTTATGGGGCAACCCACTTAAAGCCAAGTCAGTGGCTTCCTATTGTCCTTAGGATTAAAAAAATAAGAAGATCCTTAACGTGGCCTTCATGATCTGACCCCATAACCCTCACTTTCACCTTGCTCTCCAACCTTTCAGGTGCCCAGGCAAGCTGTGTTTCCTCCTGCCACTGGGCCTCCCCAACGGTGGAATGCTTTTCGTCCCATCTTTGTGTAGTTAGTTCCTACTTCATACAACAAACTGTAGTTGAGCCATTAGTCTCTCTGAGATGCATCCCTTGTAGCTGTATAGTCAATGGTGTGATCATTTTTGCGACAGCAGAAGTCACCAGGTCAGGACAGTGGTGGCTCTTGCACCCCGCTGTCATCTCCACACGCCGCACAAGCAGAACTGCCATGAATGTTTTTAAATAAATAAACACCCTAGGACCAAAGATGGAACTTAGCGCTAAAATGCACAATGCAATTTAATGGCTCAATATGAGAGCAGAGATCTTAGGGAAGCTGCATGGGGCCAGGGTACTGGGGAGAGGCCAACCAGTACTACTGGCATTCCTCACTACTTCCAGGAGCACTTGGGACAGTATTGGAGGCTTTTATTTTGTGTTTTAGCTTTCACCAAATGTGTTTTAACATTTAGAGCATTTGGAGTGAATAGACTCGTACAAAGGGAAAATCCTCACCTTTAATCCCACCACCCAAAAACAGTTATAACTATTAGGTCTACTTGCTTTCTCTCTTCTCTTCACACGTGTTCTTAGTTACCTGCTTCAGATCTTCTGTATGTGTCCCAAAGTGTCTATAAGTGTTCTTTGGTGCCCATCGTGAACAAATAGTTCACAAGCAACAACTTGTAGGAAATGCCAGATTAGACAAAGCTAAACTGGTTTTTTTACCACAGGACTTCTCAGAGCCCTTTGAAAGGATGATGTGCATTGGGACTCTCTGAAATCTGTGCCGTGTTTCCCAAACTTACCTGAGCTGTGGAACTCTTGCACTCTACAGCATACGGTTTAGTAACCAGTCTGTATGTAAATTTTATTCTTTATTTCCCCTTAGTACAAAAGACTCAATGGTTTATAATGTCTGCGTAATGGCCCATCAGATGGATGTTCCATGATGTACTTGACACATAGAGAGTGTTATTTTAGTGAGCAAGGAACAGCCAGAAGGACATCATAAGAGTTCTGAGTGGATTTGGTGGTTCTGGTAAGGAGGTGAGCCCTGGAGAAGTTGGACACCCCTGAATCTAACTTTAGTGCCGTGTTCCTGGGATGAACATCAGCACCAGTTTGGTAACTCTGGGTAGCCTCGCATCAGCTGAGATGCCACTCCAGTCAGCGTATTCAAGTCAGTGCTCGCTTCCCAAGGGAGCCCATCCCACGTCTCCACACAGAGTGGGCTGTAATAAAGATTTATTGGCTGGCTCGTGGCAGGGATGTCATGGGGGCTAATTTCCCTCATTTCTAATGTGCAGCTTCATGCCTGTTGAGGCATTTCTAGGGGAATCTTTTCTTTGCTTCCTGTTATTTGTAACCATGTTCCACCCCCACCTCCGGTGTGCCCAGTGTCACTTCTCATCTCCCACGGGGTCAGTAGGAAAGAAACCATTCTAAAATAAAAAATGCCTGTGGGTCATCACGGCCACCTCAATTGGACTCTCTCCCCACATCCTTTAAGAACTGCGCAGGAAAAGAAAAACTCACTCGTGGCTCAGACCAACGGTTTCCCAGGAATGAGCAAAAACCACGCATTCCAATGGAAGGTCAGTGGGAAACTAAGCATCTTCGACTAGCAGAACTGACATCAAGTCGCAGACCAGAACATGGGTCCAGGTGGAGTGCACGGAAAAGAGAGAATGATATGGTCCTAAGGGCAGTAGAAACCAGGAACATTGGGCCCTGGGTGGCTCAGTTGATTAAGCGTCTACCTGCGGCTCAGGTCATGATCTCAGGGTCCTGGGATCAAGCCCCCAGATGGGCTCCCTGACGGCGGGGAGTCTGCTCCCTCTCCTCTGCTGTTCCCACACTTGTGCTCATTCTCTCTCTCTCTCTCTCTCTCTCACTCTCTCTCTCTCAAATAAATGAATAAAAATCTTGAAAGAGAAAAACAGGTAACACCTAGGACTCATGCCATAAGGAGAGAGACCCACCTTACATGGACAAATGCTGAGAGGACAACTGAGACCTGGTGGGATCAAAAGGACAAGATATGGAAAGGCTTGGGGCCATAGGTGGCAGAAGGCACTGCTGGAGAAGAGGGGGCACCTTGGCCCTAGACTTCCCGTGGAGGCTTGGTGGTAAAGGGAAAGAAGGAGCTAAGACAAATAAGACGCTATCAAAAAATCCAATCCGGGGGCGCCTGGGTGGCTCAGTGGTTGAGTGTCTGTCTGCCTTTGGCTCAGGTCATGATCCCCGGATCCGGGGTGCTGGGATCGAGTCTCACATCAGGTTCTCCCTCTGCCTATATGAATAAATAAATAAAATATTTTAAAAATAATAATAATGCAATCCAAAGACAGACCTTAAAAAAAAAAGTATCTTATTAAAGGAAATGCAATTCAAACACAAAGTACCCATATAAAGTACTTTAAGAAGAAAAATGAGAAAACTTTTTAGCAAATAGAAATACACGATCTGGGCAAACAGGAGTAAAAGCCAAGAATTGTAACAACACTCCCATCATTAATTAGATACACTTAAGCAGTATCACATGAAGGAGGACAACAAATCGTAGCCTCACAAGCTCAGAATAAAAATGGACAAATAATATGTGCTATGGGAGCTCAAGGAACTCAAGGAAAAGGTTAAAGAAAAATACCAACTTATCCCGGTGCTCAAAGGAAAATAGTTATAACTGGAAGTATGGAAAAGAGACACAGGATGGAAATAACAGGACCTGAGAAAATGAAACTGCAGGAGGTGTTAGAAATCAAAGAGGAAGTATTAATGTAGCAGATGGAAAACGAGTAGTTAACACTCGTGTAATTGAAGTCCTTGAAGAAGAGAAACAAAACAATGAAACAGAACTAAGATTTAAAAAGAAAATGTTCTATAATAAAAGCTGAGCCTTCATCCTGGAAGATGCCATTGTGTCCCTGGGGAAAAAAGCAAACCCAGAGTTTTCAACACTAAGATACCTATCCTGGTAAAATTGGTGAACTTTGAAGATAAAGAAGAAATTTGCTGGACCTGCAGGCAATAAAGTCAGGTCAGATACAAAGAAAGGAAAAAAAAAAGATACAAAGAAAGGAAAATCATATTGGTCTCAGGTTCCTCAAAATAACATGTAAATCAAGGTAACAGAGGAGCAGCATTTCTAAGAGACTTTGAGGAAAGGCATGAAGCAAGGAATTTGTATCTAGCCAAGCTGACTTCCAGCTTTCCAGACAAGTACCTTCAAACTGGTTTTGAACATACAAGAGTGAATATACTACTTATGAGTCCTTTCTGAGGAATGTTTTAGGATAA
Organism: Canis lupus familiaris; assembly: GCF_011100685.1. NCBI lineage: Eukaryota > Metazoa > Chordata > Mammalia > Carnivora > Canidae > Canis > Canis lupus. Next base: position 3,258,588 of record NC_049241.1, on the reverse strand, counting down.
ACCATCCCCCCAATAGATCTGACTGGTTTGGGCAAAAGGACTGATGATGAGCACTGGATTTACTTAAATATAGATGGAAGACTAACATATAATGGATAAGAATGGAAGGGTCCTGGGATCAAGCCCCATATCACTCTCCTTGCTCAGCAGGGAGTCTGCTTCTTCTTCTCCCTCTGCCACTCCCTCCTGCTTGTGCTAAATAAATAAATAAATAAACAAACAAACAAATAAATAAATAATTTTTTTAATAAAAGAATCAAAAGAAATATCAAACTCAGAAAGAGAACAAAGTAAACTAAGCAGAAAAAAGTAAATAATAGAAAAGTATTAGAAAATTAATAGAAAAATTAGTGAGTTAGAAAATAGAGAGATAAAAAGAAGAAAATAGAGAAAAAGTAACACAGATTAGAAAGTTGGTTCTTACAGAATAAGCGAAGTTGGGACTCCCGGGTGGCTCAGTCGGTTAGGCATCTACCTTTGGCTCAGATCATGATCCCAGGGTCCTGGGATTGAGCCCCTCATTGGGCTCCCTGCTCAGGGGCAACCTTCTTCTCCCTCTCCCTCATTTGTGTTGTCTTTTGCTCTCTCTCTCAAATAAATAAAAATTTTTAAAAAAGACTAAGCAAAGTAGACAAATTGATAGTTGGCCAAGTCAAGATGGAAAGAAAGCACAAACACACAAAAGAAGAGGGAAGCAACTATTGAAGGAAATTTTTTGAAATTTGAATTCCAGTTTATTAATATATAGTGTAATTAGTTCAGGTGCACAATATAGTGATTCAACAGTTTCATATGTCACCCGCTCCTTACCACAAGTGCCCTCTTTAATCCCCATCACCTATTTAACCCATCCCCCCACCCACCTCCCCTCTGGTGACCATCAATTTGTTCTCTGTAGTTAGAGTCTGTTTCTTGGCATATGAGTGAGATCATATGGTATTTGTCTTTTGCTGATTGACTTATTTCACTTAGTATCATACTCTCTAGTTCATCTACATTGTTGCAAATGGCAAGATTTCATTCTTTTATGGCTGAGTAATATTCCATTGTGTATATGTGTGTGTGTGTGTGTGTATCATATATTCTTATTAATTCATCTACTGATGGATACTTGGACTGCTTCCATAATTTGGCTATTGTAAATAATGCTGCTCTAAATTTTTTTAATTTTTATTTATTTATGATAGTCACACAGAGAGAGAGAGAGAGAGGCAGAGACACAGGCAGAGGGAGAAGCAGGCTCCATGCACCGAGAGCCCGATGTGGGATTCGATCCCGGGTGTCCAGGATCGCGCCCTGGGCCAAAGGCAGGCACCAAACCGCTGCGCCACCCAGGGATCCCAATAATGCTGCTCTAAACAGAGGTGTGCATGTATCCCTTCAAATTAGTGTTTTCATATTCTTTGGATAAATACCCAGTAGTGTGATTACCGGATGACAGGGTAGCTCTATTAATTTTTTGAGAAACCTCCATACTGCCTTCTCCAGTGGCTGCACCAGTTTGCATTCCCATCAACAGTACATACACAAGGGTTCCTTTATCCCACACCTTTGCCAACACTTGTTTCTTGAGTTTTTTATTTTAGCCATTCTGACAAGTGTGAGATAATATCTCATTGTGATTTTGACTTACATTTCCCTGATGATGAGTGTTGTTGAGCATCTTTTCATGTGTCTGTTGGCCATCTGGATGTCTCCTTTGGAGAAATGTCTGTTCATGTCTTCTGCCCATTTTTAAGTTAGATTATTTGTTTTTTCCAGTAAGTTCTTCATGTATTTTGAATACTAACCCTTCATCGGATATGGCATTTGAAAATATCTTCTCCTACCCAGTAGGTTTTCTTTTAGGTTTTTTTTTTTTTTTTTTGGTTGTTACATTTGCTGTGCAGAGGATTTTTATTTTGATGAAGTCCCAATAGTTCATTTTTGCTTTTTGCTTTCATTTCCCTTGCTTCAGGAGATATATCTAGAAAGATGTTATTATGGCCAATGTCAGAGACATTACTGCCTGTTCTTTCTTCTAGGATTTTTGTGGTTTCAGGTCTGACATTTAGGTCCATAATCCATTTTGAGTTTATTTTTGTGTATGGTATTTAAAAAATGGTCCAGTTTCCCTCTTTTGCATGTAGCTGTCCAGTCTTCCCAGCACCATTTGTTGAAGAGACTATCTTTTTCCCATTCACATTGTTGCCTCCTTTGTCGAAGATTGACCATATAACTGTGGTTTTATTTCTGGGCTCTCTAATCTATTCCATTTATCTATGTGTCTGTTTTTGTACCAGTACCATACTGTTTTGATTACTGAAGCTTTGAAATATAACTTGAGGTCTGAAATTGTGATACCTCCAGTTTTGTTCTCCTTTTTCAAGGTGGCTTTAGCTATTTGGGGTCTTTAGTGGCTCCATACACATTTTAGGATTGTCTGTTCTATGAATACATGCTGTTGGTATTTTTATGGGGATTGCATTAAATGCAATATTTGGGTAGAATGGACACTCTAATAATATTCATTCTTCTAATCCATGAGCATGGAATGTCTCTCCATTTGTTTGTGCCATCTTCAGTTGCTTTCATCAGTGTTTATAGTTTTCAGAGTACAGATCTTTCATCTCTTTGGTTACATTTATTTTTAGGCATTTGTTATTTTTGGTGCTGTTGTAAATTGGATTGTTTTCTTAATTTCTTTTTCTGTTGCTTCATTATTAGTGTATAGAAATGCAATGGATTTCTGTGAATTGTTTTTTTGTTTTGTTTTGTTTTGTTTTTTTGTGAATTGGTTTTGTATCCTGGAACCTTAACTGAATTAATTTATCAGTTCTAGTTGTTTTTTGGTGGAGTCTTTAGGGTTTTCTATGTATAGTATCTTGTCATCTACAAACAGTAAAAGTTTTACTTCTTCCTTACCAATTTGGATGCCATTTATTCGTTTTTTGTTGTTGTTGTTGTTGTTGTTGTTTGTCTAATTGCTGTTGTTGTTGTTTGTCTAATTGCTGTGGCTAGGACTTCCAATACTGTGTTGAATAAAAATGGTGAGAGTGGACGTATTTGTCTTGTTCCTGACATACTTATAGAGCTTTTCCCTTATGGTCATATAAGGCCTTTATTATGTTGAGGTATGTCCCCTCTTTGTTGAAGGCTTTTATCAAAAATGAATGTTATACTTTCTCAAATGTTTTTTACAGCTATTGAAATGGTTTTTATAAAATGAAGGTAATGTTTAATATGATGCTACTTTGAACAGATTTATCAAATACATCTGGAAAATTCAGATAAAATTGATAATTAGCCAAAACTGACCTCAAGAGAGAGAGAAATCTTTTTTTTTTAATTTTTATTTATTTATGATAGTCACAGAGAGAGAGAGAGAGAGAGAGAGAGGCAGAGACACAGGCAGAGGAAGAAGCAGGCTCCATGCACCGGGAGCCCGACATGGGACTCGATCCCGGGTCTCCAGGATCGCACCCTGGGCCAAAGGCAGGCGCCAAACCCCTGCACCACCCAGGGATCCCCGAGAGAGAGAGATCTTAAGCAGACAAATTCCCATGAGAAAAATGAAAAAGTAATAACCTGCCAGGCCCATCAGGCTTCATAGGAGAATCCGTCCAAAACTTCAAATATCAGATGATCTCAATGCAAGTTAAACTATTTCAGATTACAGTGGGAAAACTTCCAAATTCTTTCAAGAAGTTACTATAGCAATGCTTTCTAAACCTGATAAAGTTTGCACAAATATAAGACCATCAATGCAGAATTGTAACTAATATAACAGCAAATCTCTAATGGTACATACACTAAATGTAAACTAATATACTTCATGACCAAGTAGGGTCTATTTCAGGAATGCAAGAATGGTTCGGTATTAGGAACTCCACTAAGATAATGTATCATCTTAATTGAAATGAGAAAAAAAATCGTATCAACTCCAGGGTTGCCAAAAAGCCTTCACCAAAATCCAGACCCATTCCTGCTATGTAGGTACTTACTAAATGGATACTTTGTTAGCTTGATAAAATGTATGCACCTCTATCCAAAAGCTAGCACTGTTATATAATTCAAGAAACAGTGAATGCATTCCATGAAAACCAGGGGGGAAATGTGGGTAACTACTGTCTTCATTTAATGTTGCAGTGAAGGTTCTAGTTAGCACAATCAAATACAGTTAGAGGCATGAGAATTGGAAAGGGAGAGGTAAATGATTTCTGTTTATAGGAAAAAACTATGAATAAGGAAACTTAGCAAGATGATTGGATATGAATTTAATATACAGAATAAAGAGCCACATATATATTTTAAAAATCAGAACAAGGGGCACCTGGCTGGCTCAGTCAAGGGGGAGCCTGCAGCTCTTCATCTCAGGGTCATGAGTTCGAGCCCCATGTTGGGCATAGAGTTTACGTAATGAAAAAAAAATTAAAAACCAGAACAAAAAAAATGGGGAAAATACCACATTTTGAGAGTAATTTTTTAAATGCCTGAGAGTAACCTAAAAAAATAACCAAAATATATGTGAGGAAAAGTCACACAATATAGGCAACTAAAATGCTCAAAAACAAAAAACTGGAATCAAACAAATTGAAAACATTCCCCATGCTTTTTTTTTAGGATTTAATTTTTTTGAGAGAGAGCAAGAACACAAAAGCAAGGTCAGGGAGGAAGGACCAAGGGAGAGACAGAGGATCTCAAGCAGACTGTGCTGAGCTTAGAGCCTGATGTGGAGCTCACTTCCATAACCCTAAGATCAATACCTGAGCCAAAACCAAGAATCAAATGCTTTATTGACTGAGCCACCCAGGTGCTCCCATTCCACATTCTTTAATAACACAGTTTAATATAGGAATGTCAATACTCCTTTAAAAAAAGGTGGAGCTAGAAAATTTAAAGCTCATATTTTTAAAAGACAAGAATATTCAGCATAATCTTCATTATTCTTTTGTTTTTTAGGGTTAGTGGTATGACCAGGTTTTAAAGCCTATGGTAACATGTCCATAATTAAGTATATGGTATTGATATATGAACAATCAGACCAGTTGAACAGAATGGAAAGTCCAGAAGTAGACCCAATTGTGTGGAAATTTAGTATATAATAAAGATGGCATCACAAATCGCTGGGGAAATGACTTTAAAATTTAATGGTGGGTAAGTTAGCTTTTGCTGCAAAACACCGGCAAAATTTAGTGGTTTGAAATAACAGCAACAATTTTTCTCTTGAGGCTAAGGGTTGGCTGGGCAATTCTTCTGATCCCAATGCTCAGTCTCATTGGAGAAGTGGTTGCAACTCATTCAGTGAAGTGTGCTGAGCTGCTCCAGGCCAGAGTTGGCCCAGTCACCACTGGGCTGAGGCTGGCGGGTAGGTGACCCCCTGCCAGGGTGCTGGCCTGTGATGAGGAGCTAGAGGTCTGGCACACACACCCAAGGGATCCACCCCTGCCAGGGCTCAGGCAGGCCAAGGCAGCTGCGGTGCAAAAACAGCGATGGACGCATAGTGTAACCAGGAGGGTACACCTCTTCCTTCTGCAGCACCCCACCCCGATGCCATCTACTGCTAACTGGCAAAGGAGAACAGTTACAAAGTCAAACTCCATGATCACAGAATAAGGAATGAAGAGTAGATTTGGAACTGACAGACGAGAAATCAGTATCTACCATGGTCCACCCCTTGGGCTACTCAGCTTCCCTATGCACCTTCCTACACGCATCTGGCCTTCTGTACAACAAAACAACTGTGTCTCCACCTGCCAAGTATATGACCATGCTGCAGAGAAGGGAAGCAGTTTGTCACTTTCTCCCCAGAATGAGGAGCCATACGGTCCAAGCAGTCCCTGTACCCATCTGGGCCATTAAAGACCCTCAAATTGTCAAAGCTCCAGGGAATATCTGTTACCTAAAGACAAAATTGCAAAGCTAAAACTCCCCACTACTTGCATGACAATGAAAAAAAATGGGAAGGAGGAGGGGGAGACAGAAACAGCATATGCAAAGAAACACCTACACATGAGAAGAGACTTCTTCTTTTTTAATTGATCGTGAGGCTGCAGTTGGTATGGATGGCTTCCTTCTTCTGTTGCCCATTCCATGTTTCCCCTGCCCTCAGGCTAAATTTCAGATGGTCAGAGTGGACTAACAAGCCATCCTTCCCATATGGCCTGAGTCTTCAAGTATCTTACCTGCTTTGGTTGCTGTAGTTTCCCATTAAACGTTGCTGGCAGGTGCCCCAGAGAACCCTTGGGTTGCACACATAATCCTTCCCACCCTGTATAGCAGCTCAACCTTCCCCCGCTTGGTAATTGGCAATGATCCCTCTAAGCCAATAGAATAAACCCTTTGTCTTCCTTTTGGTTCAGTGGCCATATGGAGCCCCAAAATGGCCAGGTGGAAGTCTCGTCTTGCTATTTAGCAGAATCTGCTCTTTCCTTTGGTGGAAGCATTTCCTCCTTGGGAATGAAGACCTCCAAATCAGCAGAGCTCAAAGTTGCTGGGACAGAAAGTCACATTTCTGTGCAAGGGTCCTAGGTGTAACAGTGAGAGAGGCTGCCCCTGCTTCTGCCCCTACATTTTGGCACCTGTGTGTTCTGAGCATGGGGGAGACACCAGCATGCAGTGGAGTCTGGTTCAAAGTATGTCCTGCATCCTGTAGCACAGAACTGTCCTTCCACGGCAGTGTCCCCCCAGCTGGCTCTGTAACTTTCAGGAAGCCATTCCTCCTCTAATGTAGGCAAGCTGCTCCTTGGTGATGATGGATATATGGTGAAACCAGTTAGGGTTTGCTCTTTTTTTTTTAAACTTTTTCTGTTTAATTCTACTTTTGGACATACAAAATACGTGGTTCAAAAAGTCAAAACCACGTACATTTTCAGAAAATCCCGCTTCCAGAACCATTCCCCCATCCTTACTTCACTCCTAGCTGCTCCATTGGCAACCATTTTCACTAGTTTCTAGGTGTATCATTCCAGTGTTTTGTTGTGCAAAATTAAGCAAAGATACAATTCCCCAGCCTTTCCTCCACAAAAGATAGCACACGGGCACACTGTTCTGCATCTTGCGTTTTCACTTACAATCCCTCCGTTATCACCAACGTGCTGACTCAGCTCCAAATCCACCGACCTTGCCTTGCTTGCTCGGAGTCTATTCGCCACCTGGCACGATGCTAACCTTTGTAGATAGAGGGCGCTGGAGGGGCAGGTTCTGGTGAGTTTCTGTCTTATTTGCTTGGCAGGTGACTCTTTTTCCTGCTTAGGAGTTGTAGCAGGCAATGCCCTGCGTACACTCTTTTGTACATCTCCACCCAAGAGTTTCTTGCTTGCAATTCGTGGCCCGAAGTTCAAAACCCATCAGGTTCTGCCCACCTGCGCCTTGATGGGAGGTGTCCTGTTGCCCCTGCCAGCCCCTGGTTCCCCAGGTTGGTAACTGCGGTCGGGCACTGGTCCAGGGCAACCCGGTGGCCTGCACCCGGACCTTCTCCATGCCAGCCTCCCGTGCAGTGCAACGGCCCGTTCCTACCCACAGGTTTGTTTCTTCGGCGGGCATCTCTTTCAGCCCCCTGGTATTTGTTGAGAGTATGTTTTCTTTCCCTTCTTTTTATTTATTTATTTTTTATTTATTCCTGAGAGACACAGAGAGAGGCAGAGACACAGGCAGAGGGAGAAGCAGGCTCCCTTCAAGGAGTCCAGTGTGGCACTTGATCCCTGGATTCAGGATTATGCCCTGAACCGAAGGCAGACGTTCAACTACTGAGGCACCCAGGCATCCCACTTCTTTCATTTCTTAATATTTAATCCCCTCTAGTTACAAATCCTTTACATTAAAATTTCCCTGGCCAAATTACTCTGGTTTCTGCTCCTCTGGACTCTGAGGATACCAAGTTGGTGGTGCCTTAAGTAGTAGCAGGAGGTAGACCCATAGTGATGGGATTTGGAAACAGGTTGTATGTAGCACAGGCTTGGGTGTGGTGCTGAGCACCTCGCCAGTGGGAAGCAGGTGCTAGCAATCGGTGGCTCGCATTGCCATCACAGTTAGTGAAGCTGTGGTCTGTGGTGGATTGTGATGGAATGCCAACTGAAGCAAGTGCCTTGGGAACCGTCCTGAGGGGTATGGCAGTAACGATCAGCACAAGGGTGGGTTTTCCTACGTACAGCACTGGATCGCCCAGAGAGAAAATGGCATTGCTGAAAAGCAAGTGCAAATGTAACTGTGTGTGTTGCTGGGTTTCCGGCAACAGTTGAATCCAGTCTTGCGATTTCTCATGTGAAGGTTAGGGCACTCATCAGGAAAGGATAGGATCCTGAAACTTAGAATAGGGACATCTGGTTGGATCTAAATGAAACTGAGACTCTTGAATCCTCATGTCACTCTGAGCCTCTCGTGCCAGCAGAAGTATATTCCCTAGCTCCCATATCTGAAGGGACTATCCTTCCTTTGCCTGAGAGCCCTTGGATACCCACCGGGGCACACTAAAGAGATGCTCATGTCCCCCCAAACCCATGACAACTATCACCTGTTACCATAAGACCCATAAGTAGGGCCGTATCTCAGTCTGTTCCTGGGGGACAGCACACATTATGACCCAAGAGGACGTTGCTTACACATCAAAAGAATTACAAGATAAACCACATTTTGTTTATCCATTCATCTGTGGGTGGCCACTTGGGTTCTTTCCATCTTCTAGCTATTGTGAATACCGTGAATATTAATGTATCACTATTTGAGTTTCTATTTTTGTTGCTTTTGGATATACACCTGAGAGTGGAATTGTTGGGTCACATGGCAATTTTTTTAAAAGATTTTATTTATTTATTCATGAGAGACACCGAGAGGCAGAGGCATAGGCAGAGGGAGAAGCAGGCTCCCTGGGTGGTGGGGGAGCTGATGCAGGCAGGACTCAATCCCGGGATTCCAGGATCATGCCCTGAGTCGAAGGCAGTTCAACCACTGAGCCACCCACATGGCAATTTCTAGTGATTTTTGAACCCATTATTGACTGTATATGCTCAGTGGGATATAGTCCAAGGACAAAGGGAACTGCAAATAAACCTTAAACTTCATTCAGTTTTATTATAATTGGTTAATATTGTTACTTTAAGTTGAAACTATGTACATTGTTAAATAAAGCAAATATATCAATCTTAATAAAACTGATATTTTGGGCAGCCTGGGTGGCTCAGTGGTTTAGCGCCCCCGGGGCGTGAACCTGGAGACTCCGGATCGAGTCCCACATCGGGCTCCCTGCATGGAGCCTGCTTCTCCCTCTGCCTGTGTCTGTGCCCCTCTCTCTGTGTCTCTCATGAGTAAATAAATAAAATCTTTAAAAAAATAAAATAAAACTGATATTTTAATATAAGTAGAAAGATATGAATATATCAAAGAAATTCAGAAAAATTCTATAATGTAAATTTGATTTGGAATTATTAATCATTCCTGATTTTGAAAAATAGACTTTTTTAGATCTGTCCATTGCAGGAACCTAGAAATAAGAACGCTCCCCTCAACCACCACCAGGAGCAATGAACATTTTTAGCACCCAGATTTTAGTTTTACTGCTCCTCTTTAGGAAGGATAAAGGACCCCATCAGACAGATGGCTTATTCTAGGTCCTCAGTAGAGAGGAGGAGCCTGAGACATTCTATTTTGCTAAAAAGGTAAGGAAACATTGAGACTAAAAGGAGTATGTTGACAGAACACAAGAATTAGCTTGAATGAGTTCTAAGTGGCCACCTCTGGACAATTTGAGCATAAAATAGTAATAAATGTAATTGAGTATAACTCTTCAAACAAATTAAAATCCATGGGTCCATAAGGATACACAAAAACTAGAGAAACTCACTTTCTCCCAATAAACATAATGACACCAATTTCTTATTCTGAAAATTGATAATTGAAAGAATTATTGAGATGCCTGGGTGGCTCAGTCAATTAAGCGCCGAACTCTTGATTTTTTTTTTAAGATGTATTTATTTATTCATGAAAGACACAGGCAGAGGGAGAAGCAGGTTCCATGCAGGGAGCCCAATGCAGGACTCAATCCCAGATCCTGGGATCACGACCCGAGCCGAAGGCAGGTTCCCAACCACTGAGCCACCCAGGTGTCCTTGTTTTGTGTGTGTGTGTGTGTGTGTGTGTGTGTGTTTTAAGATTTTATTAATTTGAAAGAGAAAAAGCATGAGCAAGAGAGCATGAACAAGGGTGAGCAGCAGAGGGGGAGGGAGCAACAAACTCCCCACTGAGCAGAGAGTCTGATGTGGAGCTTGATCCCAGGACCCTGAGATCATGACCCGAGCCAAAGGCAGATGCTTAACCGACTGAGCCACCTAGGTGCCCCCAACTCGTGATTTTGGTTCAGGTCATGAGCTCAGGGTCATAGGATTGACCCTGGCATCAGGCTCCATGCTTGGTGTGGAGTCTGCTTAAGATTAGCTCTACCTCGCCCACTGCCCCACCCCCACTCTCACTCACTCCCTTTCTCTAAAATAAATCAATAAAATCTTTTTTTAAAAATCCTAAAAAAAAAAAAAAATCCTAGTGATAGGGGCACCTGGGGGACTCAGCAGTTGAGCCTTTGGCTCAGGTCATGATCCTAGGGTCCTGGGAATGAATCCCACAATCGGACTCCCCTCAGGGAGCCTGCTTCTTCCTCTGCCTGTGTCTCTGCCTCTCTCTGTCTCTCATGAATAAATAAACAAATCTTTTAAAAAATCCTAGTGATATTGAATCTGAAAATTAAAAAAAAAAAGGAAAGAATTACTTACCCTATCTCATTTGGAGGAACTATAATTCATCCCTAATTAAGAAAGCCTGGGTTCTTTAGTTTTATTTTTTTTTTAACAGAAGAATCCCAACTAGTAAATGTAAATGAATTGATTGATTCAGGTGAGAATCATCAATGCATGCTAAGACCAGCAGTGAAAGGTGGTTGGGGAACAAGATAATTTGTACAGTGCCAAAATATCACCACATAGATAACTTGCTAACTAGTAAAGGGGAAAAACATAGTTTTACAGGAGTGATCTGGTTGTCACCACATTAACAAAGTGATCAGGAATGGGACAACTAGATATTGAAGCATTTCGTTATGTGATTTGGTTTTTTTTTTTTTTTAAGATTTTATTTATTTATTCATGAGAGACACAGAGAAAGGCAGAGACACAGGACGAGGGAGAAGCAGGCTCCATGCAGGAAGCCAGACATGGGACTTGAGCCCAGGGCTCGATCCTGGGGCTGCAGGATCACGCCCTAGGCCAAAAGGCAGACGCCAAACCGCTGAGCCACCCGGGAATTCCCCTCGTAATGTGATTTGATATGAAGTACACAGCATCACCTTTTGCCAAATGGTTTAACCTGAATCTTGCCAAACATTTAGACTTAACTTCTAATACAGCAATTAAAGGGAATAGGAAGGTTAGATGTAATCATGACGGAAACAGAATTAGATCTAAAATGTGAGACCACTGGTCTAGAGTCTTCAAAAAGTCCATTTGCCTTATCCTTCCTTCTTCCCCCTTCATGGGCAATACAGTCCAAAGGTCATTAGAAGGGGCCAAGCAAGACAGGTATCCAGCCAAGGTTGGGGAAGGAGTCCTGCAGGCCGGAGCAGGGTTGAAAAGGACATCTACGTGTAGAACAGGAGGCATGCAGCAACCTTATCAGGGTCTTAACAGGTGAAGAGGATGAAAACAGGGAAGAATAAAGTGGCAACAGCAATGGAGATTGGTTATGTGGAGGGGAGTTGACAAATAAGTTGCTGTCTTAAGGAAAAAGGGAGCCAGGCTTCTCATCGTCAGAGAAGGGGGTTACAAACATAGGAAGAGAGAAATTAAGAATGAACCCCATAGTGATGGACTGAAATTGGGTATATTGCAGTGTATTCAGGGGTATTTTTAGTTTTATTTATTAATACCATCTTTACACCCACCATAGGACTCACACTCATGACCCTGAGATCAAGAGTCACATGCTCTTCTGACTCAGCCAGCCAGGCACCCCTGTATTAGCTATTAATTGTTGCATAAAAGTTACTCCCAAATTTAGAAGCTTCCAACAATCCATATTTATTATCTCATAGTTCCTGTGGGTCAGACATGCAGGGACTTCTTAGCTGGTGGTTCTGACCTAGGGTTCTCACCAGGTTGCAGTCATGGTGTCAGCCAGGGTCACAGTCCTCCCAAGGCTTGACTGGGGCTTTCAAGCTCTCTTACATGGCTGTTGGCTGGGGGATTCTGCTCTTCACCATGTGGCCCTCTCCATAGCACTGCTCCCAGTGTGGCAGCTGGCTTCCCCCTACTATGGGTGATATAAGAACCAAAGTAGTGCCACATTGTCTTCTATGATCTAGTCTCAGTGACACAGGGTCACTGCTGACTTCTGTTCATTAGAAGCCAGTCACTAGGGGATCCCTGGGTGGCGCAGCGGTTTGGCGCCTGCCTTTGGCCCAGGGCACGATCCTGGAGACCCGGGATCGAATCCCACATCAGGCTCCCGGTGCATGGAGCCTGCTTCTCCCTCTGCCTGTGTCTCTGCCTCTCTCTCTCTCTCTCTGTGACTATCATAAATAAATTTAAAAAAAAAAAAAAAAAAAAAAAAAGCCAGTCACTAAGTGCAGCCCACATGCACTTAGGTGGGAATTACGCTAGGGTAAGAATGGGGACCATCCTGGGGGCTGCCTGTCATTATCTACATCTACCCTTTAATCTCCAATGATTCCTATCCATCCCACATGCAAAATATGCTCACCCCTCTTCCCCAAATATCATCCTATCTTCATGATCTTGTCATTCAGGTTCAGATAAGACTCTTCAAACACAATTCCTTTGTCTCCTGAACTGAAGAGGTAAGTTACCAGCTCCCCCACCCTCCCACAGCACACATGCCAATGCACAATTGTGAGATACACATAGGAAAGCCACTGTAGACCTATTCATAAAGGGGGAAAACGAGAGGCACACAGCAGTCAGTGGTTCACTTTGAAAGAAAATGTTGGAAGCTCATTGGCTGGGACTTGGTCCTATTTCTGCCCTAGAGTGACAATGGAGAGTGACTCTCCATTGCTCTTGGCTCTTCCCTCTGGGTATCCTTCCTTCTTCATGACAGGTAGTATGTGTTTGCAGCTGTATGATTTTCTCAGCCTGTTTCCTGCCAGTAGAATTTTGGATGTCCAAAGGCCTCTTTTCATTTCTTACAGTCTCTGTGCCTTTCAGACAAGGGCATGGATCCCAGGAGGCAGGGTCATGGAGGATCATCTTGGATGCTGGCTACCACTTGGTGTAAATTCAAGGTTTTCAATATAGAAAGATAAATAAATAAATATAGAAGTAAATATTTCAGAAATACATGTATTCTCTGTGTTTGCTGAGAGGAATTGAGAGCATTGAAGACTTCGTAGTCAGGAGTGTACCTAGTGCCCAGATCTTGGCTTCTGAACACTGTTCTCCATGAACAGGAACCAGGGCTCCAGGGCATAATGGCTGATTCCAGGGCAAGGACAGAGAAAATACTAGATGAGTCTAGAGCACTTTGTTGTACCAGAAAGTAAGGACATGCTCAAAATGGCATAGGAGCCAGCCTGAAAGGGCTCCTACTTTAAAAATATGGGATAATTTGAGTTTTAAAAATGAGTAATTATAGAAGTGATTATACTAAACATTGAATAAAATAGGAATCCATATTATCAAGGTAAAATGCATTAATTAAACATCTCATAAGGACTGGGATATTTACATAGTTCAAAGTACTCAGAGCACCTAACTGGCTCAGTCAGCGGAGCATGTGATTCTTTTTTTTTTTTTTTTTTTTTAAGATTTTATTTATTTATTTGACAGAGAGAGAGAGCACACGAGCAAACAGGGGAGTGGCAGGATGGCATTGGGAGAGGGAGAAGCAGGCCTCCCTCCAAGCAGAGGGCTGGGGAGGGTCTTGACTCTGGGCTCATGACCCAAGCCAAAGGCAGACGCTTAACCAACTGAGCCATCCAGGTGCCCCAGAGAATGAGACCTGATAACAGGATTGTGAGTTCAAGCTGCACGTTGGGTTAGAGCCAACTTTACAGAAATGTACCTTCCTACCACCCTTATGTTTATTACAGCATTATTTACAGTAGCCAGGATAAGGAAGCAATCCAAGTGTCCATCCATAGATGAATGGATAAAGAAGATGTGGTGTGTGTGTGTGTGTATAGACAAAAAATATATATACATCAGTATTACTCAGCCATAAAAAGAATGACGTCTTGCTGTTTGCAACAACCTGACTGGATCTTAGAGGGCACCAGATGAAACAAAGTACTTTCTCACAACAGACTTATCAATTGCAATGGGAAGAAGACCAATCTTTCAGTAAAGGAGCTGGGCAGATACCACCTAGGTCATGCACCACCCAGGAAAATGCAGTGAGGAGATCATAGCATTGTTTCTGTGATATTCTTGCCAAAGATACTTGTTCTGGATCTAATGACGAAGCATCAGATGAACCCACACTCTAGGATGTTGTATAAAATAACCAGCCCATAGGCTTCAAAAATATGAAAGTAAAACAATCAAAGTGATGAAAGTAAAGGAATGGCCAAGGCACGTTTCTAGACTGAAAGAACTAAATGCAACACATGGTTTGGGGGCTTCCTTCTTTTTGTTGGAAAGATCTTGCCGGGATGATTGGGAAAAAACGGAAGTTCTGAGGATTAACTTGTGGTAAGGCATCAAAGTTAGCTTCCTTATTTTGGAGATTTTATTGTGGCTCAGTACTTCTTGGGAGCCTGCAGACAGGATGTCAGCAGGAGCTGCAGCTCAAGTGGGACTGGGGGACCTGCCCCTGAGCTCACTCGTGGCTGTTGGCCAGAGGAGGCTTCTCTCCCTCACTCACCAGGCGAGATCTTTCTATAGGGCCAAGTGTCATGACACAGCTTCCCCCAGAGTGTGTGATATAATACAGGGAGAGAGAGAGACCCCAAGTTAGAAGCTGAAGTGCCTCCAGCCTAATCTCAGAGGTAGCATCCCAGCACTGTTGGTCACAGAGACCAAGAGTGGTACCTTCAGGAGGGGTACTTCACGCACTACTGTGAAGTTGGGGATTATTGGGGGCCATCCTCAGAGGCTCCCGCCACACTCCCATTCACCCTGTTTTCCCTTTAGGGGCGAACATATATCAATTAAAGATGAACCGTAAGTTGGGTGGAGCTATTGTTATTTCTGCCGTAGTAGAAAAGCTTATTAGATTGCCAGGGAAATTCCTTGGGCATGGGGAAGAATCCTATTTTCCAAATTTTCCAAGTTAAAGGAAAGAATGGCAAAGAGAAAGAGCACGGCACCTGTCAAAATTACTTCTTCGGATCTTCCTAAGGCTTTAAAAGGGTCTCTTCCCTCCCTCTCCCCCTCCCTGGCACTCTGCTGGCTGCTTTTATCTGCCTCATAGCTTTATATTCTCCAGTCGCTCTTATCTTAGAGGAAGAAAGTGGCTCAGAGAGCTGGTCTCTTGTGCAAGGTTACAGCATTAGGAAGCAGAGGAGCAGGAATGGAACCCTTCTTCTGTTTGGATCCTAGTCATGTGCCCTTCCTTTCCTCCAGAACCTTCAGATTCACAGATTTCCCTATGGGCAGAACCAGCAGCAAGAAATGCTTTTTAGGGATGCCTGGGTGGCTCAGCAGTTGAGCATCTGCCTTTGGCTTGGGTCGGGAACCTGTGGTCGTGGGACTGAGTCCCACATTGGGCTCCCTGCCTCCCCAGCCTGCCAAATCTCTCCTCCAAGACACTATTGTTACCAGCTTCTTGGGATTCCTTCCAGAGATATTTTTGCATAGAACGCATGTGTGAAGGATGCCTGGCGGGGGCTCAGCGGTTGAGCGTAGGGTCCTGGGATTAAGTCCCACATCAGGCTTTCTGCATGGAGCCTGCTTCTCCCTCTGCCTGTGTCTGCCTCTCTCATGAATAGATAAATAAAATCTTTTTTTTTTTTAAGCATGCATGTGTGATTGAGAATTCTTCTTGTTCAGGCAGATTTATATTTTATTTCGATATAACATCTATGAAAATCAGAAAGTTCTTGCCAAAATATTGAGAGCTGCAAGGCTTCAATACAAGCATCCACATTGTGTACATCTTCGTCATGATTTATTATGTCATGATTCATTCTCAGTCATATTTCACCATCTTTGTGGATCTTATCAATAGAACTTAGCTCCTAGTTATTCTCATAGATGGATACAGATACAGAGCCCAACACTTTCCTTAGTTACAAATGTTTGAATCTTAAATATCAAGTGCTTGCCCTCTAGGACCCCTTTCTGTACTGGATCCCTTGTTTCCTGGGTGTCATGGCCTTTTTCTCAGTCTGTTCCTTTGCTTTGATGGAGCATATCCTCCAGTGGCTTCCTGGAAAAGGATGCATCATGGGAGATAAATTATTTGAGCCTCTGCATGTCTGAAAATGCCTCTTTGCCTCACTTTACTGAGAAATTAACTGTCACATGACTGCCCAGCAGACTTGGAAAAAGACCCATTTAACTCTTCTCAAACCCCTTTTACCTAATCCTCTGTATTTTAGACATTCCTTACCCACATTTCAGAAGAGACTAGCCTTTCCAGTTCTTAACCTTTTGAGAAATCTGTGTTATAGAGATTGCTTCCCAGCTTTTTCCACTGGCAGCTCAAGGTTGGGCTGTGTACTAAGTCACTTACAACTTGTCCATCTGCTTTCCAACTTCCAGATTTTTACTATGTTGTCTTCTCTCCTGTTCTCTTCAACTTTAAGGATTTATCTTTTGTGCTGTTCTTGTAAAAACCCTTATTCCAGGAGTACCTGGGTGGCTGAGTAGTTGAGCATCTGCCTTCGTCTCAGGTCGTGATCCCTGGGTCTTTGGGATCGAGTCTTGAGTCTCACATCAGGCTCCCTGCAAGGAGCCTGCTTCTCCTTCTGCCTATGTCTCTTCCTCTCTCTGTGTCCCTCATTAAGAAATAAATAAAATTTTTAAAAAATCCATCCTTTACCCCGTAGTCCTCCTTCTCACTTTTTGAGTTAAAACCCATTTCACATATTTAAATTCAAACTAAATTCTTTATCCTTAACACACATAAGGAAATAATGTATTTTACAACAACCTATAATATGTAATATGTATATTTACAGTTTTTATTCCCTTAAAAACCAGTTTGGTAGGGGTGCCTGTCTGGCTCAGTCAGTGGAGCATGCAACTGTTGGTCATGGGTTTGATACCCTCATTGGGGGTAGAGTTTACATAATAAAAGTTTTAAGAAAACACTTTGGTATCCATGGTAAAAAATGTTGGTGCCTGAATATACTCCTTTATCTCACTGGCTGAATCCATATACTTAACTGGATTTTGTGTTCAATTCAAGGAGGTACTTACTCATTCACATGTGGCAAGAACTAAGAAGAAATAAGCCTTCATGCTAGGGAAATATTTCTTACTATATGGCACCCCAAATGACACTTTCACTGTGACCTGGAATCCCAACTGAGATGTCTGACACCTTTGGCTGGACATACAGAAACCTCATTGTTGTATACCATTTGTAGGGCAGTGCTGGGCACCTAAGAGTTTCCAGACTACAGCCTGGCCAGCAATAGAATATTGGATCTTCAGGGGAAAAAGGAGAAAAAACCCTATTAATTACAATGTATTGCAGAGGAAAGTATAAAATTAGTTCCTCAGATGAGTTTCACTGTGTTCTCTCTCCTATAAATTACAGCTGAAAGAAAAATGAATCCAAGTAAATGCCAAGTTCTATTAAGTGATTAAAAGGAGTAATCGTCTTTAAAAGGGAACAGACCCAGTAATTATCAATAATTTTTGACTTAATGCCAAATCTCCACGGTCCCATAATCTGCATTTAGAACCTCCAGGAACAACCCAGAGGAGTTTTTCATGCACTTCATTTCTTTGATCGCGTGTGAATATACACTCCAGATCCTTCGTGGAGGCAGGCAGGGTAGAAATGATAAATGAATGAACGTGGAGAACAGAGCTGATTATCAGTCTGCATAGGAAATCACATTGTCATCTCCTAGGTATTTTATTGAGCTCTAGTGTCGAGCAAACTGTATTCTTCATCAACTAACTGCTGCGTGAGCACTGAAAGTTTTTTGAAATGCAGGCACTGACTTGGGACACTGAGCTGTTTCTACCTTCTGTGCTCAGTGGGTGAACCATTAAAATGAATTCCCCACATCGTGCTTGATTATCTGGTTTGCAGTCCCACTAGGCACTGGCTCAGAGGATTACAAAAAATATTGTTATTAGTTTCAAAGAAATGTTAGCGCTGAGTGCTAAATGCCATTGCTATAGCCCTAAGAGTCTTCTGAGAAGAGGCTGGCTGCAACACTTCCTGACGATGACCCGCTGTGTGTCAGGATTCCACTCCTGCAAGCGCCAGGGTAATGAGCTACACTTTCCCAAATATGTCTCCCAGTATTTATTTGTTTGAGTTGAAGAGGTATACAGCAGTCCTCCCTTATCCACGGCATGGATGCATCCCAAGACCCTTAGTGGATGCCTGAAACCGCAGACTGTACCAAATCCTATATACAGAGATTTTTCCTATACCTACATGTCCATGATAAAGCTTAATTTATAAATTAGGTACACAGAGAGATTAACAATAACTGGAACAATTGTAACTATATACTGCAATAAAAGTTACATGAATGTTGTCTCAAAATATCTCATTGTACTGTACTCACCCATGTGATGATGTGAAATGATAAAATGCCCACATGAGATATTTTACGGGAATGGTGTAGGCACTATGCCCTAGCATTGACTATCAACCTTCTGAAAGTACATCAGGAGGAGGACCATCCTCTTCTGGATTACAGTTGACCACAGGTACTGAAGCCACAGGAAGTGAAACTGAGGATGGAGGGTGCTAGGGACTGCTATACTCCAAAATGGGCCCTATTAGCAAGGACTGGCATTGCATCTTCTTGATGCGCAGTCTCCCATAAGTTAAGGCTTTCCCGTATTGGCGCTGCCACTTTGCCATCTTGAAATAAGATTTCACTCTCCTGGCTTTCCTGCAGGTACAGAAGACCCCAGTAAGTTAACGCGATTACCTGGCTCTTACTTGTACCAACTGCTTTGGGAATTCTAAGAGTTTCAATACAGCATTTGTTATTATTTCATACACTTTTCATACTGGAATGATGGGGGCTACGTGCTCTAGAACTTGGATCTTTGGCTATTTTGGCTTTTGAAACATAAGAGAAAAAGTATTTTTTAAAAGATTTTATTTATTCATGAGAGACGGGGGGGGGGGGTAGAGACACAGGCAGAGGGAAAAGCAGGCTCCACGCAGGGAGCCCGACACGGGACTCGATCCCAGGACTCCAGAACCACGCCCTGGGTCAAAGGCAGACGCTAAACCACTGAGCCACTGAGGAATCCCCAAGTATTTTGTTTTTATTGTTGTTAATGCTTTTAATATTTTCAGCTCTCTTGAGATTTTGAAAGACCGTCATCATGAGGACCAAATCTGAACTTAAAAGTGTCTATTTTTAAGCTTTTTTTCTTCCTTTTTAACTGAATCATTAGACTCTGAAATCTATGGTGGGTGAAATGAGAGAAGTCAATATTAGTCCATTGAGTCCTATTTAAAAATACATACTGTGTATTGATTTCATCATTTTAGGGTTGAGGAAACTGAGACTGTGGGATGAGTCACGTCTTGCCCATGGCATGGTGGCAGTGAGGGAGTGGGAAGAACAGGACAATGTGTCTTGTCTGAAAATACACTGTTAGGCAGAAAGACTCGTTAGATGAGTCCAAAATATTTACACTGATGATTATACCCAAGAAGGAACAGAACACACATACAATGAGCAACTGTATACTGGGTGCTGTGCTTGCCCCTTAGCGCAATCTTGCCTTAAAGGTACTATTACCCTCAATGACTTGGTGGAGGTGAAGAGTAAAAGACCTGATGGGACTCCTGACCTTATCCATTAGACTAGTTTGGCCATATTTCAGGTCATCCAATAATGGGGAAAAAGAGAGGAGGGCTGAGCACCTGGTGTATGGATTCTTGTTTTGTTTTGTTTTTTTCCTTGGGTGACCTTTTTTTTTTAAATAATAAATTTATTTTTTATTGGTGTTCAATTTGCCATCATACAGAGTAACACCCAGTGCTCATCCCATCAAGTGCCCCCCTCAGTGCCCGTCACCCATTCACCCCCACCCCCACCCTCCTCCCCTTCCACCACCCCTAGTTCGTTTCCCAGAGTTAGGAGTCTTCATGTTCTGTCTCCCTTTCTGATATTTCCTACCCATTTCTTCTCCCTTCCCTTCTATTCCCTTTTACTATTATTTATATTCCCCAAATGAATGAGACCATATAACGTTTGTCCTTCTCCGACTGACTTATTTCACTCAGCATAATACCCTCCAGTTCCATCCACGTTGAAGCAAATGGTGGGTATTTGTCATTTCTAATGGCTGAGGAATATTCCATTGTATACATAAACCACATCTTCTTTATCCATTCATCTTTCGATGGACACTGAGGCTCCTTCCACAGTTTGGCTATTGTGGACACTGCTGCTATAAACATCGGGGTGCAGGTGTCCCGGCCTTTCACTGCATCTGTATCTTTGGGGTAAATCCCCAGCAGTGCAATTGCTGGGTCGTAGGGCAGATCTATTTTTAACTCTGAGGAACCTCCACACAGTTTTCCAGAGTGGCTGCACCAGTTCACATTCCCACCAACAGTGCAAGAGGGTTCCCTTTTCTCTGCATCCTCTCCAACATTTGTGGTTTCCTGCCTTGTTAATAAGATACTTAGGAATAAACCTAACGAAAGAGGTAAAGGATCTATACCCTAAAAACTATAGAACACTTCTGAAAGAAATTGAGGAAGACACAAAGAGATGGAAAAATATTCCATGCTCATGGATTGGCAGAATTAACATTGTGAAAATGTCAATGTTACCCAGGGCAATTTACACGTTCAATGCAATCCCTATCAAAATACCATGGACTTTCTTCAGAGAGTTAGTACAAATTATTTTAAGATTTGTGTGGAATCAGAAAAGACCCCGAATAGCCAGGGGAATTTTAAAAAAGAAAACCATAGCTGGGGGCATCACAATGCCAGATTTCAGGTTGTACTACAAAGCTGTGGTCATCAAGACAGTGTGGTACTGGCACAAAAACAGACACAGAGATCAATGGAACAGAATAGAGAACCCAGAAGTGGACCCTGAACTTTATGGTCAACTAATATTCAATAAAGGAGGAAAGACTATCCATTGGAAGAAAGACAGTCTCTTCAATAAATGGTGCTGGGAAAATTGGACATCCACATGCAGAAGAATGAAACTAGACCACTCTCTTTCACCATACACAAAGATAAACTCAAAATGGATGAAAGATCTAAATGTGAGACAAGAGTCCATCAAAATCCTAGAGGAGAACACAGGCAACACCCTTTTTGAACTTGGCCACAGTAACTTCTTGCAAGGTACATCCACGAAGGCAAAAGAAACAAAAGCAAAACTGAACTATTGGGACTTCATCAAGATAAGAAGCTTTTGCACAGCAAAGGATACAGTCAACAAAACTAAAAGACAACCTACAGAATGGGAGAAGAGATTTGCAAATGACGTGTCAGATAAAGGGCTAGTGTCCAAGATCTATAAAGAACTTGTTAAACTCAACACCAAAGAAACAAACAATCCAATCATGAAATGGGCATAAGACATGAACAGAAATCTCACAGCAGAAGACAGACATGGCCAACATGCACATGAGAAAATGCTCTGCATCACTTACCATCAGGGAAATACAAATCAAAACCACAATGAGATACCACCTCACACCAGTGAGAATGGGGAAAATTGTTTTGTTTTTTTAAGATTTATTTATTTGAGAGAGAGCGAGGGGAGGGGCAGAGGGAGAGAAATTCAAGCAGACTCCAGGCGGAGCATGGACCCCGACATGGGGCTCAATCCCACCACCTGACATCATGACCCAAGCTGAAACCAAGAGTCATATGCTCAACCACCTGAGCCACCCAGACACCCCTGGGTGTATAGGTCCTAAGACATAGCCTCAGTTCTGCAGTCACTATTAGGTCTTATTTATTTCCAAAAACACTGTGCCAAGAATCACACTTCTTGTATTACTCTGCTAGGGCTGCTCTGATAAAAACCAGAGGGGCCTCAAGTGTCAGCTCCTACTTGAGTTCCCAGCGTGCTGGCATGCCTACAGATTTCAGACTCGCCAGTGTCTATAATTATGTAAGTCAAATTTTTAAAGAAACCTCTCAATCTATATTTTATTTTTTTAAAAGGTTTGATTTTATTTATTTCATAGAAAGTGCAAGAGAGTGCACAAGCAGGGGGAGCAGCAGGCAGAGGGAGAAGCAGACTCCCCACTGAGCAGGGGGCCTGATGTGGGCTTTATCCCAGGACCCTGGGATCATGACCTGAGCCCAAGGTAGATGTTTAACCCACTGAGCCACGCAGGTGCCCTTTTCAATCTGTATTTTTAAAAAGAGAAAGAAAAGAGCCACAGAATGAGTGACTTAACTCCTTGTTCTGGTGACTAGAAATCCAAGATCAAGATGTTGGCACAATTGATTCCTTCTGAAGGCTGAGAAGATAGCTGCTCCAGGCTTGTTTCCTAACTTCTTACAGTTTTCTGGAAATCTCTGGTGTTTTGTGCCTTATAGAAGTTTCACATGATGTTTCCATCCTCTCACATGGCATTCTCCCTGTGCATATTTGTGTCTAAATCTCCCTTCCTATAAGGGCGCTTCCTAAAAAGGTACCAGTTCATATCAGATTAGGAGCTCATACTACTGTAATATGACTTCTCCTTAGCTAATTACATCAGCAACAGGATGGAATAAGGTCATATTTGGAGGTACTATGAATAGGACTTCCACAAATGAATTTTGGGGGTACAAAATTTAGCCCATAATATCCCATTATCTTTGTGGCTTTCAACAAGCCAGTGACTTCCATGTTTCTCTAATAACTAATGTACCCCAAACGGGAATGAATATGCATCAAAAAAGAAGTAGTAAAAGGACAAAATTTAGCATAGAAAAGTATTCCCTGAGGGACATGTATCTACGTAGAGAAGTTAGATCTCTGAACAGTAAGGTGTTAGCAACTTCTCAGCAGGAAATAAACTGGTGATAAAATTTGCACAACTTATTTGTGAGCCCTTTCCTTAGGATATTGATGGCTATGAGGCAGGAACCTTGGCTAGACTAACTCATTTTTCATAGAACTGATCATTGATCTTGTAGTCTTGGAACAGGAGACAACTCCACCCCTTCTCCCTGATTTGTGTAAGTAAATCTCTCCATTAGCTTTGCAGCTTTGTTTTTTTTAAGATTTTACTTGTTTATTCATGAGAGACACACAGAGAGAGAGGCAGAGACACAGGCAGAGGGAAAAGCAGGCTCCACACAAGGGACCCCGGGATGATGCCCCGGACCGAAGGCAGGTGCTAAACTGCTGAGCCACCCAGGTGTCCCAAGCTTTAACACTGAGGAATCTAGAAATAGTTTCCTACTCAATGTGCCTGAGACCTAAAGCCAAGCATCTTGATATACTAACACTAACATTAGAGCCATGGAAGAGTGTCAACTTATTTGCTGGTTAAATTACATATGGAAATCAGTTGTGTTGATGTGACGGTACAGGAAGGACATTCAGAGATACTCAGAGTATTTCAAACACTGAATGTAGGAAATTCTATGTCTCAAGCAAACTGTTTAAAAATAGCATCCTATTTCTTAGAGGCTGATCAAGTGTACGATGAGAATTACACAGTGCAACCATTGATCATTTGTTGTGCGAGATGCTTTCATACTATTTTAATCCCTACAAGTCCTATGAGATAAGCGGCATTATCTTCATTTTTACAGAAGAGAAAACCAAACTTACAAACTGGCAAAGTAGGAGAACTTCAAAACTCTTCTTCCACTGCACATGCTACTAGAGTACTTACGCCTTAAACTTTTCCCAATTTTTGTTTTGGAAACTGTGTGCCACTAAATTTCTCACTTGCTTAAATATAGGGAGACCTCTGTTCACTAACAGGACCTGAGAGACTATCAGATTGAATGACAGGACATGTTTTGGCAAAAACTTACACCACCTCAACCTTGAAACCCAGTTTTTGTAATCTCACTTTTTGTTTTCCTGTGGGGTTAACTCAAAGGCAGTTGTTTGCAAAGGCCTTCTTGTGAAGCCAAGTGCTAAAATAAGCACCTACTGAACACTGATGAAAAGCAAGCTATCAAACCTTTCAAAGCTACAGAATAACTCGGATTGCAGAAGATGCTTGCAAGTATTATGCAGCCAAACAAGTTTTTGAGCTCTTTCCTCATGATGTTGCGCCATCAACTCCACCTTTTATTGGGCGGGCAGGCAAAGCACGGTAAGATTACTGAGACTTCCCCGGTTTCCCAGGGGTTCACAGGAATCCACCCAGGAGCTCTGAGGCCTTGCTACTGTCCGACCTGGGCAGCTCTTCCCTCTAGCAAGGCTTTAAGACAGGAGGGACACGATACTCTGCCTCAAGCATCTGCCGACGGCTGCGGGTTAACTTTACCCACATTTTCTCCTGGGATTTAGGTTATTGGTAAGAATGCTTTTCTTCCTGTAAATCACGGAGACATTTGTAAACCGAGGGAGGCTCGTGTCTTCCAAGGCTGTAACCTCCATGCATCCCCCGAGCCTTGGGGCAGCCTGGGGGGCTGAGGAGGGCGACAGCTCCCCCACCTGCGGGGAGGATCCGGGGCAACCTGTGGGGTGCGCAGGAGTCAGCTGGTGCTCTGTCCTTAGCTCGCCTTCTGCTCCCTCACCATGTCCCAAGGCCGGCTGTGACTCACTATCACATCCATACCTCTTTCTGGCAGAACAAGCCTTTTATTTTCCTCTTCCAACCTAAGTAAATGTAACTTACGCAAAAGCTATGCATCAAAAGGAATCATCAGGAATCCATCACTCACTTAAAACATGCAACCTTGGGACCCCGGGAGGCTCAGTGGCCGGGCATCTGCCTCTGGCTCAGGTCGTGACCCCGGGGTCCCAGGACCGAGGCCCGCATCGGGGCCCCGGGATCCCCGCGGGGAGCCTGCTTCTCCCTCTGCCCGTGTCTCTGCCTGGCTCTCATGAACAAATCTTTAAAAATAATAATAATAAAAGTTAAAATAAAAACCGCAAGGTTACCGGTACTGGGTTCCCCTCCAGAAAGAATACCGTGAACCACCGCCGACCCCACCCCCGCGTTTCCTTCAGCGTTGCCAAGTCCCCGTCGCGCCAACTGCCAAGAGGGCTCCCACGCACCCACAAGCCTCCCCCGTGGGGACCCGGGCCGCCACCCACTTCCGGCGGCCACCGACAGCTCAGCAGGAAGACGCCAACGCGGCGCCGGCCCCGCCCCCTCGGCCTCGCCCCGCCCCCCACCGCCGGCACGTGGGAGGCCACGCATGCGCAACGGCGGCGGGCGGGGAGCGGCGGCCCAGGGGCGTGGCTCAGGCCGGTGGCGTCATCCGGCCGCGCCAGCCAGGCGCACGTGACTGAGGCGTTAAGAAAGACTGGTCGCGGCGGGCTCGGCGTGCAGCACGTCGGGCAGCATGGGCGTCGGGGTCCTCTTCCTGCGGCGGGCGCTGGCCGCGCGTCCCTCCCGGGCTCCCGTGGCCTTCGCCACGAGCCGGCGCCTGCTGCGCACCAGTCCGCCCAGCCGAGCTTTCGCCAAGCAGCTCTTCCTCGGCAAAATCGAGAAGGTAACGCCGAGCCCTGGCCGAGCCTCGCTCGCTGGCCTCCCGCCTTGCGCCCTTTAGCAGGAAGGAGGGGTCCAGGTGAGAGTCCGCACACCTGGCTGGCAGATAGGCCCGCCAGGCGGGGGTGCTGAAACCCCCAAGCCCCTGTGCCCCACTGGAACCCCTCCAGGGAAAGGGAAGAAGGCCGCGGGGCTCTGGGCGTCAGTCTACGGCTCTGACAGCGACTTCTTGTCAGGTCAGTTGGGGAAACCCTAGGCAGGGTGGGCCTAAGCGCCCGTGCACTCAGCGCTCCGGCCCCAAGTGCGCGGGCCTTGCCCTCTGATTCCTGAACAGCCGGACCTGGCGGGCCCCTTAGCTTTCAGAGCCTGAGTTCCGGCGCCTCACCCGCTGCCCATTCGGCCCCTTGGCAGGCTGGCTCCAAGGTGCCTTCCCCGCGCCGTCCCATCCCTGCCACCCAGTAGTCACCTCGCTGTTACTCCATAGTGAACAGCTGCATTATGAAGCACTCACCATCCTCTTAGTGGCGTTGACCTTGGCTCTGTGACTTTCAGCCTTAAAATAGAGCTAGTTATATGTACTGCCTCACACATGTGTTGTATAGTGAGATTTGTAGCTCGCGGACATGCTATTTAAACGGCCAGGTACTGTGCAGATGCAAGAGGCGACAGAGTAGGTAATGATTGCCCGCTTCACCACTTACTCGTCTTGTGACCTTGGCTTAGTCACTTCACCTTCCTGTGCCGGAGTGTGCTAATCTACACAATGGTAAAACTGGTACTTGCTCTCTCCTAAAGGTGCTGTGCAAAGCAAAGAAAAAAAAAAATCTGTGTAAAATGCTTTGACGTAGGCGGAAGTTTTGGCTGGCACTGTATTACTTCAGGAGTTATTCCCTGATTTTTCTTTAGACTGTTCCTCCAATCAGGCATTACAGGTGCAGAAGCTGAAACTCAAGAGTGGTTTGCCCTGCTGGGAAGTGCAAAGCTAGTTTTTAACATCTGAGAAACCATTTTCCCCCAGAACCTGAGGCTCTTGGGGCACTCCATCTTGGGACGTCTGTCACGCCTTCCAGCACATTGGTGAAAAAAACCCAAATCTTTCATGCTTTTCTTTCTCCAAGCCTGTGTGCCCATAGGATCTACAGTCTGTTACTATGGATGAACTCTCTACTCTTAGCAAAGACCCGCCTCATTCACTAGACCCCATGCCATCTCACCTGCTCAAGGCCATTGATCCAGTAATTCTCTCCTTTCTCATCTACATCAGAGATTCTTCCCTCTCTACTGTATCTTGAACTAAGGCCATCAGGCTTTTGTCCTTAACAATCTGCTAAAACTGCTCTCATGAAAGGTCAGTTAGTGACCTCCATGTGGTCAAACCTAGAGGTCTATTCTCTTCCTTGACACGCGGTTCATCACTCCTGGCTTTTTTTTTATTTTTTATTATTTTTTATTTTTTAAAATTTATTCATGAGAGAGACAGACAGAGACAGAGGGAGAAGCAGGCTCCTTGCGGGAACTCGATGCAGGACTCGATGCCAGGACTCTGGGATCACAACCTGAGCCCAAGGCAGATGCTCAACCACTGAGCCCCACCCAGGTGCCCCTTACTCTCCTGGCTTCTAAAAAACCATTCTCTCCTGGCTTTTCTGTTTACTTCATTGGTTCCCTTTACTTCATTGGTTCATCCTTCTCAGTCTCCTATGCTGGTTCTTTGTTGACTCCTTAATCTCTAAATTTTGACCAGTCTTTCTGACTAGCCCAGTCAGAATTGAGAATTTTCTTTTAATTGTTTCTAATTCCAATGTTGTTAATATATAGTGTTATGTTAGTTTCAGATGTACAATATAGTGTTTCAACAATTCTAATCATTATTCAGTGCTCATCATGGCATATTCTTAATCCCCTGGCACCTATTTCATCCATCCTTCCACCCACCTACCCTCTGGCAACCACCTTGTTTGTTCACTTTAGTTAAGTCTTTTTCTTTCTTTCTTTTTCTTTTTTTTTCTTTTTTTAAGATTTTATTTATTTATTCATGAGAGGCACACACAGAGAGAGGCAGAGACACAAGCAGAGGGCGAAGCAGGCTCCGTGCAGGGAGGCCGATGTGGGACTCGATCCTGGAACTCCAGATTCACGCCCTGGGCCGAAGGCAGGCACTAAACCGCTGAGCCACCCAGGTGTCCCTAGTTAAGATTTTTTCTTAGTTCGTCTCTTTTTTTTTTTCCCCTTTGCTAATTTTTTTTGTTTCTTAAATTCCACATTATGAGTGAAATCATACGGTATTTGTCTTTTGGCTTATTTCACTTAGCATCATATGCTCCAGCTCCATCCATGTTGCAGATGGCGAGATTCATTTTCTTATGGCTGAATAATATTCCATTGTATATATTACCACATCTGCTTTATCCATTCATCTATGAGTGGATACTGAGGCTGCTTCCATAATTTGGCTATAATAAATAATGCTGCAGTAAACACAGGGGTGCATGTATCCCTTTGAATTCATGTTTTTGTATTTTGGGGGCAAATAGCCAGTAATGCAATTACTGGGTCATGGGTCCCTCCCCCCCCCCCCTTTTTTTTGAGTAATCTCTATACCCAACATGGGGCTCGAGCTCATGGCCCCAAGTTCAAGAGTCAGATGCTCTATCCCCAAGTTCAAGAGTCAGATGCTGAGGCAGCCAGGTGCCCCTGCCTTTTTTTTTTTTTTTTTTTTCTTAATTCCAGTATAAAGTATTGTATTAGTTTCAGGTATATCTTTATTTTAACTGAAGTATAGTTGACACAATGTTACATTAGTTGCAGGTATACAATATAGTGATTTGACAAGTCTGTAGTGGCTCTCATCACAAGCATAGCCGCTCTCTGTCACCATACAACACTATTACAGTACCATTGATTGTATTCCCTATGCTGTACCTCTCTCCCTGGAAGCCTGTATCTCCCACTCGTCTTCACCCATTTTTCCTATCCTTCTACTTTTTCTTCTGGCACCCATTAGTTTGTTCTCTGTATTTCTGGGTCTTTTTAAAAGTTGAGGTTTTCTGAGGCTCAATCTATAGACTTCTCTTTTTATCCACAACTCTTCCTTTAATATTATATGGTATTGTGGTTTTAAATATCATCAACATTCTGATGACTCAAATATATTTCTCCAGCTCCTATTTCTCCCTTGAACCCCAGGCTTTTCATGTGTACCTTTCTACCCAGAAGCTCCACTCAGATGTTTAATAGACACCTCAGATTTAGCATATCTGAAACTGAGTTTCTGATGTTGCCACTCAATCTTGCTTCTCCCACCAGTCATTTTTATAGCAGATGCAGGTGGCTCTGTTGTTCAATTTGTTCAGGCCAGACACTTAGGAGTCCCCTTTGATGCCTCTTGTTCTCATAATCCACATCTAAGCCAACAGCAAATCCTGTTTTCTCTACCTTCAGGATATATTTAGAATCTGACTACTTTTAAGCCCTTCCAGTGCTACTGCCCTGATTCAAGCCAACATCATTTCTCAAAGCATTACTGGGGTTTGAGCTGGAACATAGACTCTGAGGTGCATAGAATCTCTGAATAAAGAGAAACCTTCAAGATCCTGTAGGGATGTAGCTGTCACATTGCCCTGGGTTGGACCCTTGCTATTCATAGAAATTCAGGGGCTACTGCAGGGACCAGTAAGGAGTTGAATGGTTGAATGGGAGGCATTTGGGTGACCTCCCTGTCTGCAGCCTCAACCTAAGCAGCTCAGCTTTTATCTATTTTACATATTTGGTTTCTGTAATAGGTTTATTTGAAAAACAGGTTCCACTGCTTCAAAAAATTTAAAACCTGCTGATAGAAATCAAACCCACACCCATGAAGCACCCCATTGGGTTCTTGAACATTGCTATCAGAGATTTGTTCTTATATGCACTTCAAAATCCCTTTCTTTGGTCGTAGGTGAGGGCCACCTAGCTGCCAGGCCGTTCACTTTTCTCACCTAGTGTGCTTACTGGTATCAGAACAGAATAATCTTCCTCTGACACCACCTGTTGCACAAGGCCCACAGGAACAATGAGGCCATGAAGGGCCTGGATTGAACCTCCGTATGTTTGGCTAAGCAGGTGGCTTTGTTCTAAGAGGCTGCAGAATGATGAAAGTCTCAGCATATTTTCCATCTAGACCCTTTGAGGGCAGGGTCAGGGATGGCTTGGGGGACAGGAATGCCTTTAAGTCTGCTGTCACTTTTGGGTAGGGACCCACCACAAACCTGTAGTTACGGGTCCTGAGGAGAAAACAGACTTGGGAGCATGTTAGCAGAATGGACAGCCTTCAGTGGTTGATTAAATACATAAGGGGCTAGAGGAGGAAGATTGAGGACTCCGCTGCTTTAGAGACCTTTCTTGAACACTTGGTGGGAGGTGCTGTGAGGAGAGGCAGGACTCCTGGGGGCTGGCAATCTGTGCCATGGGACATCACTTCTACGCGATTGCGAGACCAAATCTAAGTACTCATCCAAGTACTCGTGCTGTGCTGGCAGCTGAAGGAGTAGTAGAAATCCAGAAAGCCAGAGAGGCTAAGGACACAGCAGGAGGATTTAGGCACTATATAGTGATGATCCAGGGAGGAATCATAGGCCAGCTAGGAACACTGGCCTTTTAATAGTTTGAGATGGACTTGAAGCTCAGCTGTTTTCCGCACTGTGAGGTGGAAATAGAGCAGAGCCAGTATCTTTTACAAGTAATTTACTCATATTCCAGGACATACCTTCTGTCTTTTGAGCCTCACCTTCTGAGGGTCAGCTGTGACAGAAGAGAAGCTGACCCTGAGGCCAAAAGTCACACACGTAAGTGGTAGAGCCAGAGTTGAACTCAGGTTGATCTGACTCCACAGCTAGGTCTCCTGCAGTGATCCTCTTCTGCAAGTAATGGATGTCTTGGGAACAGGAGGGACAGAGGCTGGAGTGCACAGTTGGGTGAGAACCTGAGATATGAGGCTTTGTTACCACGGTGTATTTTCTTTTCTTTTTTTTTTTTTCTTTAAGATTTTATTTATTAGAGAGAGAGCGGTAGCACAAGCGGGGAGGAGACGGAGAAACAGACTCCCTGCTGGGCAAGGAGCTTGATGGGGGACTTCGATTCTAAGACCACGAGCGGAAGGCAGATAGATACTTAACCAACTGAGTCACCCAGGCATGCCACCACCATATATTCTTGTTAGTGCAGCATCTTTGAACCCCTGGAATAACCAGTGTAGAATTTTACATTTCAGTAGAGAGATTTCCCATCCTGTTGCCTTTCATGATCCTCACAACACTCTTGAGTAACTATTTACCTGTGTGTTACAGGTGAGACAGTAGAAGCACAGAGAGGGGAAGGGGTTTGGCTGAGGCCACCAAGCTAGGAGGCTTGCAAATCAGGGAACAAAACCAAGGGCTTTGAAATGTTAGGGCTCTTTGTTTCAGGGGACACTCAGTGTAACTTGTTACTGATAGGGAATGCTGACCAGAAGAATAAACCTGCTTGAGTTGGGCAGAAGAGCTGTCTAGGTGGTGGAGTCTACTGCACAGTTCCTATTGTAGGATTTGTATTGTGTTTCCTTCAGTGAGTAATGCCCTGCCTACCAGATACAGAATCTAGCAACTCTGTTTTCTCCCCTCTTGATTGCTATTACCACTGTGGGAGGTTGCTAAAAATTAAATTTTTAGTAAATGTTCATCATTTTAGAAAGAAGTTTTCCCGTTTCCAGAAGTTAGCCAAGATGAACTTAATGAAATCAATCAGTTTGTGGGACCTCTAGAAAAATTCTTCACTGAAGAGGGTATGTATGATCTTCTTTATCATTACTAATTTCCATATTAAGAATGGTTACTTTGATACTTGCATTAAAAGCAATACACATGGGGGAAGCTCTCTTGAATGTCATTAATCATATAGAAATATCTATTTATAATATTTTGCTCCAAGAATTATCCCAATTGCTTTGGAATTTAAGAAACAAAACATGAATATTGGGGAAGGGAAGGAAGAATAAAATCAGACAAAATTA
Source organism: Canis lupus familiaris (assembly GCF_011100685.1). Lineage (NCBI taxonomy): Eukaryota > Metazoa > Chordata > Mammalia > Carnivora > Canidae > Canis > Canis lupus. Next base: position 3,226,830 of record NC_049241.1, on the reverse strand, counting down.
GAGAGAGAGGCAAACCATAAAAGATTCTTAACTAGAGGGAACAAACTGACAGTTGCTGGAGGGGAAGAGGTAGGGGGGGATACAGTACCTGGGTGATGGGTGATATAATGAATGCTGGGTATCACGTGTAACTGATGAATCACTAAATTCTACCTCTGAAACTAATAATACACTATATGTTAATTAAACTGAATTTAAATTAAAAACTAGAAAAAAAAAGAATCATCCCAATTGTGATTTTATTAGATGTCTAGTGCTTCTCGTTGTATGTGTGGTGAATGATTGCTTTTTAAATATTTCTAGACTTGCAAAACAACACTTTTGTACAATATAATAAAATGAACGACTAGAAAAATGAAAGAAAAAAAAAAAACAACCAAAGACCTACAAAATATAAATCCATTGATCATGTGCTTGGTTGTGTGGCAATGTAAAACTGCTATAAATGTTTTCAAATGTTTACTCTCTATTAACTTGTTGTGAACCAGGAATAGTCTAGCAGATGGCACACCACAGGTTGAGGGTACCAGTGTAGTCTGCAAGATCTCTCCCTTAGACCCATTGTCCAGCCCTTTGACAGCATTGCCTTTGGCAGGAGCTTTCTGGGGACTTCTGTGATGATTAATTGACAGTTGTATTTCTCTAGCACTGAGAATCCCAAAAAGTTCTTCTATAAATATGTGCCCTGCTAGGAGATTAAAACTGAGAAATTTAAAAAATCCTGTGTTCATTTATTAAAAATAATGAAAAGCTCATTACATATTAACAGAAACTATTTTAAGAAATTCTATTTATTTACAAATGAAAAAATACAGTGAGGAGTATGGTTTTACAGTTTTGTAGATCTTTTTAATATTCAGCTTATTGTTACTTGCAACAACAGATATCAGAATCTTGCTAGAACCAAGTAGAATCCAGCTAGATTCTTATAACTGTTTCTGAATTTAATCTACGATATATTTCTTTTAGTCCCTGGAAAACCCCACTGTACACTCATGACAGAATTAATAGTAAAATATTCTTTCCTTTTTAATTCTATTAAAATAGCTTTGGTCCTGTGGTCCCCGCCTCCACCCCAGCACACTTAGAGAAAATTCTACATTACTAACTCTTGTTCTGTTGCTGTTTTAAAAGTTGCTTTTAAATATCTTTTATTAGATATAATATAAATATAAAATATATATATATATATAAATATAAAAGTGTATAAATATCTTTTATTAGAAATATTTTTGTTCTCATAGTTATCTTCTTGTAACTTTTCTTAGTTCCTTGTTCTTTTACTTAAGCTTTTACTATCTTATTTGTCAGGATTTTCATAAGCTTTATGGAGGTATAATTGATTTTTAATAAGTTGCACATATTTAAAGTATAGGATTTGATACATTTTGATATATATGTACCCCCAAGGGTACCCTTAGCACAATTAAGTTAACATATTCATTACCCCTAAACATTTTCTCATGCCCTTATTATCTCCTCCTCATCCCCTCCTGTTTCCAGACAACCACTGATCTGCTGTAAATTAGTTTGCATTTCCTGGAATTCTATTTAATAGGGTTCTGCATTACATATGTGTTTGGCTGGTTGCTTCTGATATAATTTTGAGTTTCATCCATGTTGCATGCACTAATAGTTCATTCCTTTTTTTTTTTTTTTTTTTTAAGGGGGTGGAGGGGCAGAGGGAGAATCTTAAGCAGGCTCCATGCCCAGCACAGAGCCCAGCACTGGGCTCAGTCTTAACAACCCTGAGATCATTATCTAAACCAAAATCTAGAGTCAGATGCCTAACCAACCGAGCCACCCAGGTGTCCCTACTTCATTCCTTTTTAACACTGAGTAGTATTTCTTGGTGTGGATATGCCACAATTTGTTTATTCATTCATCTATTAATTGACATTCAGTATGTGTCCAGATTTAGCTATTGCAAAAGATGGGAGCTTTTTTCTATGAGTCTGGGTGTAGACATATACTCATATTTCTTTTGGGGAAATAGGAAGGAATGGAATATCTGGTTTATAAGAGGTTCATGCTTAACTTTTTTTTTTTTTTTTTTTTTTAAGATTTTATTCATGAGAGACATTGGCAGAGGGAGAAGCAGGCTCCCCAGAGGGAGCCTGATGTGGAACTCGTTTCCGGGACTCTAGGATCACGCCCTGAGCTGAAGGCAGACACTCAATCGCTGAGCCACCCAGGCATCTGCATGTTTAACTTTTTAAATAACCACCAAACTGTTTTCTAAAGTGGTTAACACTTTACATTCCCACTAGTGTGTTAAAGTTCTAGTTGTTTCACATTTTCACTAACACTTGGTATGGTCAGTCTTTAATTTTAGCCATTCTGTGTGTTATGGTGTATCATTGTGGTTATAATTTTCACTTCCCTAATAAGTAATGTTAGGCATCATATCAAGTGTTTATTTGCCATCCATATATCCTCTTTGGTAAAATGTCTTTAAAATATTTTATGTATTAAAATATGGGATTGTCTTATTGTCGAGTTATAAGAAGTCTTTATTTTAGATACAAGTCTTCTACTATGTGTTTAGCAAAAATTTTCTCCTAGTCTGTGGCTTGACTTTTCATTTTATTAGGGAAAGTTTTAATGTTAAGAGTCATCTTTTCTTTTGTAGTTAAGCTTTTTTTTTTTTTTTGTATTTTATGTAAAAAATTTGCCAAATCCAAGGTTAGAGTGGTTTTTGTTTATATTTTTAACTCTCAACATTCAGATTTATGATCCCTTTCCAGTTAATTTTATATATGATGTGAGGTAAAATCTGAGGATTTTTTTGCATGTAACTGACCGGTTGCTTCAGCAACATTTGTTGAAAAGCTTATCCTTTCCCCATTAATTCACTTGGTACCTTTGCCAGATATCAGTTGACTGAAAGATTCTGGGACAGTAGCAGTAGACATGCACTAGGAATCTGTCTCCCACCTGGATAACAACCACAGTGGCATCTGTGTGACATAACTGTCTTGGGAACTCCAGCGTCTATGGAAGGCTACAGTTCCAGGGGAGCATGGATAGTACCTAGCTAATTTTGGTCAGTGAGCTCTGAGCACAGTAGCAGCTACCCATCTTCCACCTCCAGCCCCAAAGCTGCCAGATGTGCCCTTGTTCCTGGGGCAACTTGTGTACGGCTTCTGGGAGCCAGAGTAGGGGGGAAAAAAAAGACCTTCCCCATCAGATATTAAGGATCTGTGCTCTCATTGCTGCTTCTCATCACTGAAGTACAGACCAAGAGGCAGAGGCCATTTTTCTGCCTTCTCTTATTGTTGCAAGCCCTTACCCCTATGGCCAAAGTGACTTCAGGGGATTTAAGATGCCTGTGCCTTTTTTTTGTCTCTCTCCCTTCCCCCATCATTTTTCTTTTTCCTCTTTTGGGAGCTGGATTGAAGACTAGGATATTCAAAAGCAATCACATATACAGGGGGAATTATAAAGTCACTACACATGCCCAGGGAAAGGCATAGACTCAGGAAAGACCTAGGAAGACCTTAGGTACATACCTAGGGCTGAATGTTGGCACAGACAGAACCAGCAGTAATTTAGAATATTTTTGATTTTTTTTTTAAACAAAATAAAAAATCAACCTGTGGGACTACAGCAAACTCAGACTTCTGCACAGCAAAGGAAAACTAAGGAATGGGAGAAAATATTTGTAAACCGTTTATCAGATAAGGAGTTAATATCTAAAATATATAAAGAACTGCAACTCAGTAGCAAAAACAAAAACCCTCAGATAATCCAATTTAAAAAATGGGCAGAGGAACTAAATAGACATTTTCCAGAGAAGACCTACAGAAGGCCAATAGGTACATGAAAATGTGCTCAATGCCCCTAATCACCAGGGAAATGGCAAATTAAAACCACAGTAAGATACCACCTCACACCTATTAGAATGGCTGTCAAGAAGAGAAGAGCTAAAAGTGTTGACCAGCATGTAGAGAGGAAAATCCTTTTACACTGTTGGTGGTGATGTAAATGGTTGAACCACTGTGAAAAACAGTGTGGTGGTTCCTTGTAAACAGAATTAAGAGCACCTGTGTGGCTCAGTCAGCTAGGCATCCAACTCGGTCTCAGCTCAGGTCTTGATCTCAGGGTCTTGAGTTAGGGCTCTACACTGGGTGTGGAGCCTACTTTAAATAAGAAAGGAAAACAGAATTACCTTAGGATTCAGCAGTCCACTCCTGGGTATGTATCCAAAGAAAATGAAAATAGGATATCAGAGAGATATGCGCATTCCCCTTTTTATTGCAGCTTTAATCACAATAGCCAAGCTATGGAAACAGCCTGAGTGTCTATCAACTGATGAATAGATAAAGAAAAGAAGTGTGTATGTGTGTATATTGTGTACACACAATGGAATTTATGGGAAGGAAAGAAATCTTGCCATTTGTAACAATGTGGGTAGATCTTGAGAGCATAATGCTAAGTGAGATAAGTAGGAGAAAAACAAATACTATATGATATCATTTTTATGTGGAATCTAAAAAAGCCAAATTCCTAAAAATAGAATGGTAGTTACCAGCAGATGAGAGATGTTTAAGGATCCAAACTTACAACTAGAAGATAAATAAATCTTGAACAGTATAGTGATTATAGACAACAAAACCATATTATAAACACCAAATGTGCTAAGACATTAGGCCTTATTCCCACCAAAAAAAAACAAAAACAAAAACAAAAACAAACAACCCAGTAATGTGATGTGACAAAAGTGTTAGCCACAGCTACAATGGCAGTCCTATTGTGGTACATAAATGTATTCAACATGTTGTACACCTTAAACGTACACAATGCTACATATCCAGGATATCTCAATTTTTTAAAAAATGCAAAACCAGCAAACTCTGGAAAAGAGGGAAGATTTGATTTCCAGAATTAACGTATTATTAGAATCGAAATGTCTGGTTAAAAAAAAATATATATATATATATAAAGAAGTAGAAAAGTAAGGCCTGTGCGTGGGGGGGAAAAAAAAGATTTGATGAGAGAATCTAGTAGACAAAGACTTTAAAACCCCTGTATTCAAGATGTTCATAAAACCAGTGGAAGACATGAAGAAAGTCAAGAATGTATGAACAAAATGGAAATGTCAATAAAGAGAAAACAGAAAGAAACCCCTTATTAAACTCCTTTATTAGTGCTAGGAGTTTTGGGGTAGGTTCCAGAAGGTTTTCTACATAGACAGTGGTGGTATTGGTGGTATTGGTGAAGGACGGTTTTTTTCCTTATTTTCCAGTCTGGTTTCCCATTCGTTTGTTTTATCATGGTAGTTAAAACCTCCAGTGCGGTGTTGAATAGGAGTAGAAAGAGCAGACTTCCTTGCCTTTTTCCTGACTTTAGGGAGAAAAAGTCTTTTACCATTAACTGTGATGTTAATCCCTCTATTAGGTTAGGGGAGCTTCCTTTTATTTCTAGTTTGCTGAGGATTGAATCATAAAGTGTATCAAATTTCATAGAGTGCTTTTTCTATATGCTTGAGATCGTTTTTTGTTTGTTTGTTTTGTTTTTTTTTTTTGTTTTTTTTTTACTTTAATCTGTTGATGTGGTAAATTACATGGATTGCTGATCCAGTCTTACCTTTCCAGGATAATGCATACTTGGTCATGGTGTATTATGTTTTTTTATATTGTTGGGTCCAGTTTGCTAAAATTTTAAGAATTTTTACATCTGTGTTCTTGGCCATATTGGTCCATAGTTTCATTTTCTGTGACATTTTTGTCCCTTTTTGTTTTTAAATTAGAATAATGCTCGCCTCATAGACTAAGTCAGGAAGTGTTTCCTCCTCTTCCAGTTTCTATAAGATTTTGTGTAAAAGTTGGTATTATTTCTTCCTTAAATATTTGGTAGAATTCATCAATGAAACCTTCTGAGCCTTGAGTTTTCTTAATGGGAAAATTTTAACAAATTGAATTTTTTTTTAAAAGATTTTATTAGCAGGGAGCACAAGCAAGGGGAGGAGCAGAAGGAGAGGGAGAGGGACAAGCAGGTTCCCCGCTGAGCACAGAGCCAATGCTCACATTATTCAATCCCAGGACCCTAAGATCATGACCTGAGCTGAGATCAGATGCTTAAAAGACTGAGTCACCCAGGCACCTCTAATTCGGTTTCTTTTTTCTTTTCTTTAAGATTTTTATTTATTTATTCATGAGAGACACAGAGAGTGAGAGGCAGAGACACAGGCAGAGGGAGAAGCAGGCTCCATGCAGGGAGCCCCACGTGGGACTCCCAGGTCTCCAGGATCACGCCCTGGGCCAAAGGCAGGCGCTAAACCGCTGAGCCCCCCAGGGATCACTGTAATTCGGTTTCTTTAAGAGATATAAGGCTATTGTTGGACTTACTGCCTAAAATTTATAGTCTTACCTCTTTATCCTCTTAAAGTCTGGAGGATTTGTAGTGATATTCCCATTGTTGATTTCTGAAAAGTAGTCTGTTGTGGTCAGAACATACTTTGTATAAATTTGAGCCTCTTAGTTTATTGAGATCATGGTCTGCTTTGTAGGTGTTCTCTGTGCACTGGAAAACAGTATTCTCCAGTTGTTTAGCTGAGGACTCTATAAATGTCAATTGGGACAAATTGGCTGTTAATGTTCAAATCTAAGATATCCTTACAAATTTTTTATCCACTTTTTCTATCAGTTAATGAGAAAGCTAGGGTGTGGTTTTTCCTTTTGATTTCTATCAGTTTTTCCTTTGTTGTTTTACTCATTCATGAGAGAGACAGAGAGAGGCAGAGACAAAGGCAGAGGAAGAAACAGGCTCCCTGAGGGGAGCCCAATGTGGGACTGGATCCCAAGACCTGGGATCATGACATGAGCCAAAGGCAGACGCTCAACCACTGAGCCACCTAGGCGTCCCTCATACGTTTTATTTCTATATTTATTATGAACCCCACAATACTTTGCTGTTTTCTTTCTTTCTTTTTTTGGCAGTAAAATATACATAACAAAATTTACCATTTCAATCCTTGTTAAGTATACAATTCAGTGGCATTAAGTATTTCACATTGTTGTACAATGATCACTATTTTCAGAACTTTTTCATGATGCTGTTATGATTGTAATTGTTTATTCTTAAAGGCTTTATTTTTTTAAGTTTTATTATTATTTTTAAAGATTTTATTCATTTGACAGAAAGAGCATGTGCCCACAAGAAGAGGGAGAGGGAGAAGCAGGCCTTCTGGGCTCCATCCCAGAACCCTGGGATCATGACCTGAGCGGAAGGCAGATGTTTAACCACCTGAGCCACCCCAGCTTGTAGATTTCTGAAAAGTCTGTTTCATCAGAAAAGATTTCCCTGTTGACAATACTTTTCTTTAAGCCCTTATAGGAGTTGTTCCATGTCTTCTGACTTAACATTGTTTCCAGCGAGATGTCTGCTACCATCTTATCATTTTTACATAGTGTTTCTTTTTTTTTTTTTTTTTCTGGTTGGTTGCTTTTGAGGGGGTCTAGGGAAATTGATTATAATGTGTGTTGGTGTCGTTTTCTTCCTATTTCTTTTGCTTGGGATTCTTTGAACTTCTTTGGTCTGTATGTTGATAGTATTGATCAACTTTGATTAGCTTTTGGCCATTTCTTTAAATATATACCACATTCCCCACTCTGTCCTCCTCTGCCCTCCTTTGGGGACTCCCAATTTTGTGTGTACGTCTGCTCAGAGTTGTCCCAAGGCTCACTAAGGCTGTTATTTTGTCTCCTATTTTGTGTAGTTGTTATTACATCTTTATGTACCCTAACCTTTTCTATAGCATTTCATCTGCTGGTGATCTTACCTCTGCTGGTAGCTTTCATCTCTAGAAGTCAACTTGTATCTTTTTATTTCTTCCACATCTACTTAACATGCTTGTATTTTCTTCTACTTTCTCAAGCATTTGGAATATAGTTATAATCGCTCCTTTAATGTCTTTGCTATCTGTATTATTTATGAGTCGTGTTCAACTGATTACTTTTTCTTTTCACTGTCAATTATATTTCCCTGCTTGTTCATGTGCCTGGTAGTTTTCTCCTGGGTGCCACTCATTGTGGATTCTACATCATTGATGCCAAGTGTGCATGTGTGTGGTTTTGATATGTTATTAAGCTTTGTCCTAGGGTACAGTAAATTAGGGAACAGTTTGATCCTTTGAAGGTTTGCTTTCTCCCCCACTACCCAAAGAACAAGTTAAAGTTTTTTTATTGATCATATGTTGTCTGAAACTATTGTTTTATGTGGAAATGAGAGCATAGTAGGAAATGTGGGCATTTTATATACCAGTTAACAAGACATGAAATATGAAATATATTTACATGCCAAAATTATGCAAATAAAACCTGTCCCAGGACACAATTGATAAAATGCCTGTTAAAGTTCAATTATTTTGAATATAAGATAGAGTCTTCATAACAGTACAGGTAAATTGTGTTATTTAATACTGAGGACCAGTTTATCCTTTACTTTTCTTGAAGAGAAATGAACATTTTATTTTTGTATTTCAAATTGAAGTTTAATTGGCATGCACTATTAGTTTTAGGTGTATAGCATAGTGATACAACATTTAGATGCATTACAAAGTGATCACCGGTATAAATCTAGCTACCTACCATGGGTGCCCTTATAAAGTTGTTACATGTTATTAACTGTATTCCTTATGTTATACATTGTATCCCCATGGTCTTATTTATTTCATAACTGGAAGTTTGTATCTTTTAATTTCCTTCTCCTATTTTGCCTATCCCTCCACCTCCACTCCCCTCCCCTCTGGCAACCACCATATTGATCTCTGTGTCTGTGAGTCTGTTTCTGTTTTGGTGGTTTTGCTTTTTAGATTCCACGTACAAGTGAAATTGTATGGTAATTTTCTGTCTTACTCATTTCACTTCATTGTATCCTCTAGATCTATTCATGTTGTTGCAAATGACATGATTTCATCTTTAATGGCTGAATAGTATTCTATTATTTATGTGTACTACATCTTTATCCATTCATCTATCAAGCGACACTGAGGTTGTTTCTGTATTTTAGCTATTGTTAATGTTACAGTAAAGATAGAGATGTATGTATTTTTTCAGATTAGTGTTTCCCTTTCTTCATACAGATAACCAGAAGTGGAATTACTGGATTATATAGTAGGTCTGTTTTTAATTTTTTGAAGAACTTCCATACTCCCTTTCCATAGTGGGCTGCATGATTTTGCATTCCCACTAACAGTGCATGAGGGTTCCTTTTACTCCACATCCTCACCAACACATGTTGTTTCTTTTTGATACTAACCATTCTGACATGTCTAAGGTGATATTTCATTGTGGTTTTGAATTGCTTTTCTCTGATAAATAGTGATGTTCAGTGTCTTATGTCTATTGGTCATCTGTATGTTGTCTTTGGAAAAATGTTTATTGACATCCTCTACCCATTTTTTAATTGGCTTGCTTGGTTTTTGACATGGAATTGTGAGTTCTTTATGTATTTTGGGTATTAACCCCTTATTGGTTATATAATTTACAATGCCTTCTTCCATTCAATGGGTTACCCTTTCATTTTGTTGAGGTTCTCTTAGCTGTGCAAAAGCTTTTTAATTTGATGTAGTTCTATTTATTTTTGCTTTTTGTTGCCCTTGCCTGAGGAGACAGATCCAAAAAATTATTGCTCAGACCAATGGCCAAGAGCTTACTGCCTATGTTTTCTTTTAGATTTATGGTTTCTGGTCTTCTATTTCAATCTTTAATAAATTTTGAGTTTATTTTTGTATATGGGGTAAGAAAATGGTTCAGTTTCATTGTTTTGAATGTAGCTGTCCAGTTTTCCCAGCACCTTTTATTGAGAGTGTCTTTTCCCTCCATTCCTGCCTCCTTTGTAAAAGACTAGTTGACCTTAAAAGTGTGGGTATATTTCTGGACTCTCTTCTCAGTGATCTCTTTGTCTGTTCTTATATTAGTAGCATACTGTTTTCATTACTATAGTTTTGTGGTATAGTTTGAAATCAGGGACTGTGGGGACACCTGGGTGGCTCAGTGGTTGAATGTGTCTCCCTTTGGCTTGGGACGTGATCCCGGGGTCCTGGGATCGATTCCCACATTGGGCTCCCTGCAGGGAGCCTGCTTCTCCCTCTGCCTGTGTCTCTGCCTGTCTCTGCCTCTCATGAATAAATGAATAAAATCTTTAAGAAAAAAAGAAAGAAAGAAATCAGGGACTCTGATACCTACAGCTTTTATTCTTTCTCAAGGTTGCTTTGACTATTTAGGGTCTTTCGTGGTTCCATACAAATTTTAGGATTATTTATTTTAGTTCTGTGAAAAATGCCATTGTTATTTTGATACATATTGCATTGAATCTGCAGATTTTGTTTGGATAGTGTTGACATCTTAACACTATTCTTCCAGTCTGTCAGCATGGTATAGGCATACCTTAGAGATATTGCAGGTTTGGTTCCATACTATCTCAATAAAGCAAATATCACAATAAAACAAATGAATTTTTTGTTTTCTCAGTGCATATAAAATTATGCTTGCACTTTTATGTTATGGAGACGGCTTCTTTTCTTAAGCTGCATGAACTGTCTCTGCTAGCTTCAGACTTCTGATGCTTCCTTGCATCTCTCAGCCTTCACAGAATTGAGGAGACTTAGGGCCTTGCTCTGGATTAGGCTTTGGCTTAAGGGAACGTTGTGGCTGGTTTGATCTTCTCTCTAGACCACTCAGACCTTCCCCATGTCAGCAGTAAGGCTGTTTCACTTATCTTGTGCGTTCACTGGAGTAGTACTTTTAATTTCCTTCGAAAGCTTTTCCTCTGCATCGACAACTTAGCTCTTAGGCCATTGTAGGGTTACTAATTCACCTATTTTTAGTATTGTGTCTTGGGGAATAGGGAACCCAGAAGAGAGGGAGAGAGACTGGGATTGGCTGGGCAGTAAAGCAGTCAGAACATGTACATTGATCATTAAAGTTCAGTGTCTCACATGGGTAGAGTTCATGGCACCTCAAACAATTATAGTAGTAACATTAAAGATCACTGAACACAGATCATCACAACAAATACAATAATAGTGGAAAAGTTTGAAATATTGTGAGAATTACCAGAATGTGAGAGAGACATGAAATGAGCAAATGACAGTAGACTTGCTTGTCATAGGGTTGCCCCAAACCTTCAGACTTGTAAAAAAAAAAAGATGCAGTATCTGTGAAGTGCAATTAAAACAAGGTATGTTTTGTCATCTTTAGTTTCTTTCTTTGCTCACTGTTTTTTGTTTTGTTTTTTTGCTGTTTTAATAGTTTCCAGAATACAGGTCTTTTACCTTCTTAGTTAAATTTATTCCTAGGTATTTTATTGTTTTTGATGCAGCTGTAAATGGGATTGTTTTCTTAATTTCTCTTTCTGATAACTCATTATTAGTGTATAAAATGCAACATTTTTTTTTTTACAGATTTGATTTATTTATTCATGAGAGACACAGAAGGAGAAAGAGAGGCAGAGACACAGGCAGAGGGAGAAGCAGGCTCCATGCAGGGAGCCCGACATGGGACTCAATCCCAGGTCTCCAGGATCACACCCTGGGCTGAAGGTGGCACTAAACCGCTGAGCCACCCGGGCTGCCCAAAATGCAACATTTTCTTTTTTTTTTTTTTTTTTTTTTTTTTTTTTTTTTTTTTTTTTTAAATGCAACATTTTCAATGTAAATTTTATATCCTTCAACTTTACTGAATTCATTTTTTTTCTAATAGGTTTTTGGAGGAGTCTTTAGGATTTTCTATGTATTGTATCATGTAGTCTGCAAATAGTGGCAGTTTTAGTTCTTTCTTACCAATTTTCATGCCTTCTATATATTTCTCTTATCTGATTGCTGTGGCTAGGACCTCTAGTACTATGTTGAATAAAAGTGCCAAGTGTGGGCACCCTTGTGTTGTGCCTGATCCTGGGGAAAAGCTCTCAGCTTTTCACAGTTGAGTATGATGTTTCCTAAGAGTTTGTCATATGTGGCCTTTATTTATGTTGAGTTAAATTCCTTCTATACCTACTTTGTTGAGTTTTTATCAGAAATGAATGTTGAATTTTATTAAGTGCTTTTTTTTTTTTTTTGCATCAGTTGAGGTGATCATGATTTTTAACCTTCTTTTTGTTAATGTCATGAATCACATTGATTTTCAGATGTTGAACTATCTTTGCATCCCCAAATAGATCCCATTTGATTATGATGAATGATCCAGTTAATGTATTATTAAATTCAGTTTGTTGATATTTAATTGAAGATTTTTACATCATTTTTCCCTCAAGAACATCTAATTTTGGTGGTGTCTTTGGTTTTAGTCAAGGCTTCTTAAGTGGGAGTAGAGCATCCTATAGAGCAGTGTTTCTCAACCTGTTTTTCATTATTGTCCCTCCCCACCCCTTTTTTAGATATTTTCCCCTATTTACATCTCATTCATGAAATTTTAATCCCACAGTTATACTATATATCTGTATTATTTGTATATTTATATTTCTCTTCTCTGTACATTAAAAAATATATTTTTTGTGGCCCCACTCCAGAATCAGTTTTTATTACTTTTGACGGTGGTGTTGCCCTTGTTGAGAATTCATAGCCTAGGGGCTAATTCTTCTTTACTAGCAATAGGTTGCTCGTTGCTTTTCTGCATGCCGTGCCCATTGCCCTCTGTGTTTAGTATGTTGAGGCAAGGACATGATTCCGGTCTCTCTTACTCCATCTTGGAAGCAGGGGTCTCCCCAGATCCTGACCGTTTCTTATTATACATACTTTGCTGTACAGGCCAACCATTCCATTCCAAAGTAGTGACCCAAGAGAAATTAAAACAGCTGTGTAAAAAAAAAAATAAAAATAAAAATAAAAAAATAAAACAGCTGTGTAAAAACTTGAATGTGAATGCTCATAGACCATCTCAATGTCCATCAAAAGGTGAATGGATAAACTGTTTTATACCCATACAGCAGAATACTGAACAATAAAAGTATTATGATAAAGTATTGATACATGCAGTAATATGGATGAATCTCAGAATCCTACTGAATCAGAGAGCCAAGATCAAAAAAATACCTGCTGTGTGTTTTAAAATTCAAAAATGCAAACTAATCTGTAGACAAAAAGGAGATGATTAGTGGTTGCCTGGAGATAAAAATGGATTGAGGGATTAATCGCAGGGAGCCTGAGGAAAGTTTTTGTGGAAAAGGAAGTTTTTATTATTTGGTGGGAGTAGTTTCATGGGCAAACATGTAAGAACTCAAGAAATTATATATCATAAATATGTGGTTTATTATATGCCATTTGTATATGTCAATAAAGTTGTAAAAGGCAAATAAAAAAATGAGAAGTTTGGACTCTTGGGGAATGCATATTTCTCATTAGTGACCCACGTGCATAAAAATTCCCAAGCATAGGTTACAGTGGTTTTTAAAATTTATAATAGTAGTGAAGTATAATATGCTGACAGTTTGAAAGAAGACTTTAATTAACTTGATTCAGGCAAAGTGTGTACATACAAGGTATATAGTTACAGACCTGATGCTAGTGATTGCTCCGTTCTGCTCTGATGGATGTGAGTTAGGTGTTAAGCAGATTAAATTGTCCTCAGAATCTGTGGGCTAGGGTGGAATAGTCCTAGTTTCTGAAAACTAGGAAGATGTTATACCTACCTGGCAGGTATTACCACAGTTTGGCTATTTAGGCTGACATTTTAGGACAGTTCTGAAAGTTGCATTCTTATTTTCTAATTTTCTAGAAGGTAATGGTAAGTTAAAAATTCAGATATAGTATGCCTTCAGAAAAGTTTATATTGTATAATCTACTGCAATATTACACAACAAATACACTCATGTGAATAGCACCCAGGTCAAAAAACAGAGCACTATCTGGTATTGGCCGTTTTTTGAAATATAATGCTGACTAGGCTGTTTAGGAGAAATTGAATACATGCTGAATAACTGACTAGACATGTCAGTTTTGAACCTTCTGTTCCTGGGATTGTATGCTATATAAAAATTGTTTACTTTTATTTTTGTAGACATAGCTTATATTTTATTTAATCAAAAGATTTCCTCTTGGCAGTGGACTCTGAAAGAATTGACCGGGAGGGAAAAATCCCAAATGAAACATTAGAGAAGTTGAAGAACCTGGGGCTTTTTGGGATGCAAGTCCCAGAAGAATACGGTAAGTAAAGGAAAACACCACCCTGCTGATTTGGCTCTTAAGAAAGCACTCCATATTTATCCAGGAAAGGGTTCTGTTAGGAAAGGTGGTCTTTAAATGGAGTATATCCAGGATCAAAGTATAAAACCACTGGAATTAATAAAAACACACATGGACCAAATCGAGGGTAGTATGGACTAAGGGACAAATGAACGGGAAGAACTGTTGGCCTGCATTTTGTTCATTTGGCATGGATAGACCACCGCAGGATGTCTGTGCTCTCCAGGTCCCCGGGGGTGGTGGAAAAGGGGGTGTGTATAACCTCAAAGCCATGTCAGGCAATTGCAGTGTCCTCTGCACTGTGAGGCCCTCTGGTCTCTCCACAAAGGAATTGCTCCAGAGATGCAAGCCCTTTTTGTTGGAGGGATGACTGTGGGCTGAGAGCTCAGGTGTCAGGGTCTACCAGTCTGCTTCCTCCTGGTGCAGAGGAATAAGGCACATGGCTGTAGGACACATGTATTGAGGTGGGAGATTGGATCTCTGAGAACATTGGAGCAGGGCCCGTTGTGCTCTTACCTCGTAATCCCAACATCACTGTAGTGATGTTTTTACACCCAGATGAAAGACCTGGCCTTTCTCCCCAGGATCCCAGTGTGCTTCTGCCTTCTTAGACCTGGCCAATCACTACCACTCATTGTCTCGCTTCTGCCTAACCTGGAGTTGGTCATCTAAATTCTGTGGAACTACGGGGATGCAAGAAGTAGGGCTGGGGCTAGGGAGAACAGGGGCAGAGAATGTGGCACAGGAGCCGAATGTAGTCACACATGGATCCACGTGCACACACACACACACACACACCATTTAATTTTACTCTCCGTCTCCTTTGACATAAAAGTGTGGCTCTGGTTTCCTAAGCCCATACGCCCACACGCTGCACCACCCATTGCTCTATGAGCCCTCTGCTGGAGGTGTCTCTGGAGCCCTCTCACCAGCTACAAGTCAGGTTTGCGGGAAAGAACTATTGATGGTGCTTTAAGGGGTTGGGCCTATTTCATACCTTTGAGCTGGTCATTTGGACATTTAATATTTTGGGTGTTTTTCCAACCAGGTTGTGAGTTAAGTTTTGCAAAGCAAGACAAAGAAGTCAGGAGCTCTTGACATTCTGTCTCCCTGCTTGGTTTATCTTCAGAGACTAAAGTTAGGTCTGTGTTGTTCCTCCCCCACTTTTGCAGCCAGGGTTGGGAAACCCTCAATGTCTGTAGAATAAGTTCCCACTGATATGCTGCCTGGAGCTGATCCAGTCTGAGACTGAATGTGAACATTTAGGACCAATTAGTACATGCCTGACTTGATTCTGAGTCATATTTTGATTAGGTTACATCTTAGTTCATTTGGATGTTTATTGCAGCATTTTAAGCTTTTAAACAATGTACCTTACTTGCATTTATGATCTACCTCTCCTCACATTTCTAAATGTGTAAAAGCAACACTGCCCCATCTGCAAGAAGACAAGAAACTGTCAGTGCTGCTGCCTCCCCTCCTGGTGGAACACAGTGGCGTGAGCCCCCATAGAGGAAGCTACACGTCTTGTGTTTCCTTGCCCAAAGCTGCATCCTCTGTGTGCAGCATGGAGACTGAGCTCTGCCCAAATAGCCGAGGCTCGTCCATGTCCTTGCTCACGGGGGACAGGGAATTGTCTGCCCTACTGTGTAGTCCACAGTGAACGTTAGAACAGAATGAAGGTGGGGGCAGAGCCAGAGAGCCATGGTGGGTCTGTCATCAGCTTAAAACAAAAAACAAGTGCTTGGAGCAAACAGAAGTGACCCAAGAAAGCCTCTAGGACACAGCCAGGTTAGCAATAATATATATTTCCCCTTCGGAAGCATTTTTAAATTACCTCTTCATTGGTGAAAAATACTTAATTTTTCCTGCAAACACTTTGTGTCAGTTTGGGCTACATCTTTCTCCATCTGCATGTGTTTTGTCCCAATGTGTGGGTGGTGTGTGTTTGTTGGCATGAGATGATACAACTCTGCACCCCTTATTCTTGTTTTCTGTCCTACTATCTTCTGTGAAAGTGTTCTTTCTTTCCTGAGATAAGTTTGGGGCTTTTTCACCTTCCTTTTCTTTTCCTTTATCTTTTCTTGAGAAAAGAGGACAACAGCAACCTTTTGTTTGTGCCCCAAAATTTGGGGGGAAATGTTCCCAGTCTGGAGCATTCTAAAGGTCCCGGAAACCACCATCCTGGGAAATGGAGGCCCTTTTGGCAACCAAGCCTGGATTTTCTCCCCAGGTTCCCTGCGTGCGGCTCAGTGTGTAGTTCCCCTCAGCTCCTCCCAAGCTTGCAGTCTCCACCTGCTTGTCATCTGTCCTCATGTGATTGCTATTCCTCCATGATTCTGGTGATACTTCCATTAGTGGAGAAGCATCAGAAAGTTTTTGGTTTCTTTTTTTTAAACAGTACTGCCTCCCTCAGGATACAAAATAAGTAAGAACAAAAGTGTTTCGTTTTACACTTTCGTGTAAAGGCAGGGGTGGGACAGGGGGAGAAATGGGACGCTAAACCCAGGGGACTACACATCAAGCAAGGCCATCCTTCCCTTTATGTGTGAGTGGAACCCCCTGCAGTTGGGCTGTGCAGTGGCTCCAGGGACCCCACTTGAATTTATGGCGCAGTTCTGCTGCTTGTTGGCCATATGACCCTAGACCCTACTTTATCATTTTTAAGATGTGCAGAGTCCACTCAGCTGCCTCTAGAAGTTGAAGATTAAATGCAAAATATGGGGCACCCCGGTGGCTCAGCAGTTTAGTGCTGCCTTTGGCCAGGGTGTGATCCTGGAGACCTGGGATCGAGTCCGTTGGGCTCCCTGCACAGGGCCTGCTTCTTCCTCTGCCTCTCTCTCTCTCTCTCTCTCTCTCTCTGTCTCTCATGAATAAATAAAATCTTTAAGAAAAAAAAATTTTTAATGCCAAATACATAAGCCCTGTGTTTTTTTTAATCTTTGTTGTCTTCCTAGAAAAGTGATTTCATTTTTTCTTCTTTTTTTTTTTTTAAGATTTTATTTACTTAAGAGAGACAAAGAGCAGTGTGGAGGGGCAGAGGGAGAGAGGAAGAGAGAAGCAGACCCTGCACAGAGCAGGGAGCCTGATGTAGGACTCAATCCCCAAACCACCTGAGCTGAATCACACTTAACCGACTGAGCCACCCAGGCACCCCTAGAAGAGTGATTTCTCTCCAGGTTGATTTACCTCCCCAGAGAATGTTTGGCAATGTCTAGAGACCTTTATGGTTATCAAAACTAGGGGAGAGGGAACTACTGGCATATCGTGGGTAGAGGCCAAGGATGCTGCCAAATGTCCTACAGTGCATTGGACAGTTCCTCACAGCAAAGAATAATCCATCCCAAAATGTCAGTAGTGCTGAGTCCAAGAAAACCTGTCCTAGAGCCCACTGGATACCAGGAATGGTATGCCAGACAGCTGTCAGGTTTATAAAGATTTATATCCATGACAGAAGATATTCACAACATTTTAAATGATTTAATATGTGTGAAGGTACTCTTTTTGTATTAAATATTATATTTTTATGATAACATGCTTATATGCCTAGAAAAAAATCTAAAAGGGTATGCACAATGCTCTGATAAATTTACAGATAATTTTTGTTTTCTTTATACTTTTCTGTACTATGGTTTCTTAAAATGGTGATGTGGTGTTAACTTTATAACAGTCAAGCCCTTCGCCTTTAATTGGAGGAACTTGGGTCTGGACCATAAGTAAAGCTGATCTGTTTCTTCCCTAGGTGGCCTGGGCCTCTCCAACACCATGTATGCACGTCTAGGAGAGATCATTGGCCTGGATGGGTCGATTGCTGTGACCCTGGCGGCGCATCAGGCTATTGGCCTCAAGGTCAAGTGTCTAGGGTTTCCATCTGATGCTTTCTGAAGGTCTGGAGTCATGTGGTGGTATGGGGGCAGGAGGCTTGCTCACTTTTACCAGAACGTGAATTGGGCTTGCTGTCTCAGGGTCTTAGAGGGGGGCCCCGCAGCACTCCCCTATGCACCTCCTCTCCCCAGCCACACCTGGAGATACATGGCCCCCACACAAGCAGTATCGCTTTGATCACACTGTCCCTTCCCTTGGAATCATCCTCCTGTCCCCATTGCCTTTTACCCATCTTTCAAGGTTCACATCAGATGCTACTGCCTCCAAGGAGCCTGTCTTCACCTTACCGCTGGAAGCAAGCCTCCCCTGCTGAGCTCTTGAGTCATGAGGGGCCTGAGTGTCCTTCCTGCTGTTTGTGTGCATGTCTTCCTTACCCTTGGGCTTGGAGCATTTTAGGGCAGGTCCATGGTCACACAGCTTTCAGTGACCATCTCATTACTCAAGGCTGGCTCTGCTCACGCTAGAAAGTGAACAGTATGCCTGTCTTCTTCCCCCTCCCCCCCCCCCCCCACCACCCACCCATCCCCGAGCACTTGCTCCCCACAGTCATCCAGTGAAAGAGCAGACTTCTCCTCATGGCACTGACTGAGAAGGGGTGGGACAGTTCTGACACTGCCTGTGCACTTTTATCCTAGGTGTGGCTCTAGCATTCCTGTGTCTTCATGTATTGTCATCTAAACACCCCTCCCGTGGGTAGGATTATCCCATGTGGAGTTGATAGGATGGAGGCTCAGAGGAGGGACATCCTGGCCCCAGTTTACCCAGCCCGGAAGCGGAGGAACAGTGATGACAATCCTTGAGTCAGACCCAAAGCCATGCTGGTGCTCCAGGCCCAGGCCCCACTGGAGCGTGCACTTCGGGGTGGTTCCTTAGCAGCCTGACTCCTCAGACCTGTCAGCAGCTCTCCATTTCCCACTTGGGGCTGCTGGCTCTGCGCTTGGGGTATCCCTCTCCTGCATGAGATGTTTGCTCCAGGAGGGGTTGTGTTCTGTAAGCACCTTTCACACATTCTTTTCTCCCCACAGCTGATAGTGGCCTGTGTGTGTTTTGTTTAGGGGATCATCTTGGCAGGCAACAAGGAGCAGAAGGCCAAATACCTGCCCAGACTGGCATCGGGGGAGCACATCGCCGCCTTCTGTCTGACGGAGCCAACCAGGTCTGCCCCTTGGCAAGAGGTGCCACATGGCAGCCTCCAGGGCATCTTCCAGGGCGCCCTAGGATGAGGGTTGTGGGTTTTGGTGAATAGGTGGTCTTTTCTCTCTTCTCTCCTTGAATCTGCTAGAGAGTTGACTCAGCAACTTTTCTTATCAATTCTCTTTACCTTATTTCTCTGTCTCAGACTTGAAATGAGATATGAACCCAACAGCACCCATCAAATAATTGCTTTGTGGTCTGAGTACACCTTATATAGGATAATGCATTCAGGCTTCCAAGCAACTTTGCAGATGTATAGGGCTGGCAGTATTGTCCATGAGCAGGTTAGGAACTGAGGTTCAAGGAGGTCATATCATCAGCCCGAGGTCACACAGCCCGCTTAGGACTTAGGACTTTTGACAGATCCATTACTTGGACCGTGCTCCATCCTACTTCCCCTCACTTGGGAACCGAGGTTGCCCCACACTCCTCCTCGCAGGAGCTCAGATGAGCCCATTCTGCATGCACATTCCCAGGTTTCAGCCTAAGGCCAGGTTGTTTACACTGCCGCTCTTTCGTGTGATGAAGCAGGGACCCTCAGATCCAGCCTCCTGCTTGTCTTCATAAATAAGGTCTTACTAGAGCACACTATTTGTTCACAGGGTGTTTGGCCCCCTATCCACAGTGGCAGGGTTGAGCAGGCAGGCAGACATCCCATAGCCTGCAAAGCTGAATACATTTATTATCTGGCCCTTTATTTTTAAAAGTTTGCCAACCCCTGTGTTAAAGTACCAAACCCTCCATTTTTAGCCCCAGAACTGTTCTCCATCCCTGGCATCGCTCTCCTCAACTGCGTGTTTCTGTTCCCACAGTGGCAGTGATGCGGCCTCCATCAAGACCAGGGCCACGCTGAGTGAGGATAAGAAGCACTACATCCTCAATGGCTCCAAGGTAGTTGTCTGTGGCCTGCCGAGCATCTTAGCTATGGCCTGCACTGCGTATTGACCACTCCACACGCCTTGGGCCCTAAAGCACATGCACATCATCTCTTGTATGCTGTTGAGGCAGCTCTCAGATGGATGTTACTCTCTCTCTCTTTTTTTATAGATTTTATTTATTTATTTGAGAGAGTGCACAAGCTGTGGGGGAAGGACCGAGGGAGAAGTAGACTCCCCACTGAGTAGGGAGCCTGATGCAGGAGCTCGATCCCAGAATCCTGGGATCATGACCTGAGCCCAAGGCAGATTCTTCACCAACTGAGCTATCCAGGCACCCAGATGCTATTCTCTTTTTTTGGAAGAAGATACTGGCTCAGAGAAGTAAAGTGTCTTGTCTTGCAAGCATCCTATGTCTGCTCAGTGGCAGAACCAGGATTGGAAGCAAGTTGGAAGCAAGGCATTCTGGCTCCAGAGTCTACATGCTGATGCAGAATCAGCTACCTCCCTGAGCTACTGTTGTGTGTTCTTTTAATTTATTACACAAACTTTCAAATACATAGAAAAGGTTAGTGTAATGAACTTGCACGCAGCTGGCACCAGCTTCAGCAGTTAACTAGCTCCTAACCCACCTTGTTTCCTTGCTCAGCATCCCTGCATCACATCCCTGAGAGTTTCAACACATCTCTACAGGATAAGACTTAAAAAAACAAAGTCAAAATGCCATTAACACATTTAAAAATTTATCATTTCTTTGTGTAGTCAGCATTCCAGTTTCCCTGGTGTCTCATACCTTTGTATTTTCCAACAATTTGCTTGAATCAAGAGCCAAATAAGTTTCATACATCCCAGTTTGTTGAAAAATCCCTTTATCTCCCCCCCACCCCCCCACCCTTCCTGTCTCCTTATTCCTGCCTGCCTGCTTTGCTTTCTTGAGGACACGTGACTCCTTGATTCTAAGAGCGTGGACTGTCTCCGTACCATTGGTTTCACGTCTGTGCACACACACACACATTGTGCCTCTTGGGGAAATCCTTGATCTGGGGAGACTGGGTGAGCCCCTGTCTTCTGTCCACACAGGCTTGGCTTTTCCAGCACCAAGAGCTTTACGCTTCTGGCCTGAGGTTTGACAAGCAGCTGGGGTGTCTCTTGGGAAAGGGTGGAGCTGAGAGGTGGTGTATGACAGTCCAGTTTTCTCCAAACCCCTTTTTCTTTCTTTGCTCAGATCTGGATCACCAATGGAGGAATCGCCAATGTTTTTACTGTGTTTGCAAAGACACAGGTGGTGGATTCTGACGGCTCCGTAAAAGACAAAATCACAGCACTCATAGTAGAGAGAGACTTTGGTGGAGTCACTAATGGGAAACCCGAGGATAAATTAGGCATACGTGGCTCCAACAGTAAGTAGCGGGGGGAGGGGGCACCCGGGGGGGCACCCCTCAGCCCAATCCAAATTCAAGATAAAATGAGATGTAAATAGTTTTGGTTCCACATAAGCATGTCAGCAAAATCACATTAAGAATGCTATGGTGACTCCATGGCAGTGTGGAGGAGCTCATTGAAGCTAATTTACTCTATCAACACATGTTGCTTGTATCCCCCTCCATGCAGCAGGCATACTAATCTCCATGTGAGCTCATTGCAGCCTTGTGGAGCACTTTGTCCCATGGGGGAGGCAATAGTGGACACCAAGGAGGCAGAGGGTATCCGAGGTAAACACTTCACTGCAGGACACCGTATCTTTCCTACCTAGAACCTCCTGCCTTTTGCTCTCCCTCATACCCCCCCCCCCCCCCCCCCCCCCCCAGGCCCACCTGCAGCTCCTGGACAGCACTTGGTCCCCTTGAGGCTGGTGTCCTGTAAGTGGCTCTTGTCCTGACCAGCACTGTCACAGAGTCCTCACAAGACTCTGCCTCTTGGGGCTCCTAGTTCAGATCGTGGAGTATCTGTGCTGCAGGGGACTGTCTGCTGCCCTTGGTGCCTCCAGACCCGCTTCTGTTTGCCATCCCGTCTTGAGATCCTGGGTTCTGTATGGCAATATTTGCTACCTCGGCCTGGTTCGATGGGGTCAGAGGACCCTGAGCACTGACTTGGCTCCAAGAAACTCCGTGACTTCAGACAAGCTAGTTTACTTTCCTGTGCTTCCTTTTCCTCACCTATTGCAAAGAGGTGATAACGCACATAGCGATGTGACCTGGGAAAGGAGTGTTTGGATGCCTGTACAGTGCTTTCATGCACATGGAAGCAGGTTGTACCACCAGACTGTTCTGCTTATTCATACGTAGAACATTCCAGCAGAGGAAAGAGTGTTCTCAAAGGCCCAAGATAAAGAGCCTGGTGTGCTGGTGAGAAGATGGTCAGTGTGACCCAGGTGAGGGGGAGAGCAGGGTGGTAGCCCTGCACCACTGCCAGGGCAGTGTCCATAGTGAAGTCAGGGTAGGTGCTGCCCCTGGGATGCAGCAGCCCCACAAAGAGTGGATCGAGTGGCCCAGGTGAGGTCAATGAGGAGGGTCCTCCCCACACAAAGTAGCCTGTGAAAGAATGAGAGCCACTAGGACAAGGGCCTGGCCCTGTAGCCCATGTGTCATAAAAAAGGAGCCAGCAGCCACCGAAATGATTTCATTATATTTCACAACCAAGCTATTGGAATAGAATAGTCAGCAGACCTGGTTGCTCACACCTAGCTTGCTTGCTGTTTGGCTCCTTTTGAGCCATGACCTTTGTCCTGAGTCTCCCTTTACTCCAGTGTTAAGTTGCCAGGAGTTGCAGTCTTGATGTGACAGCATGTGAAGACATGTTGCTACAGAAAACATGGTGCAAAAGTCCCCATTGCCTCCTGCCTCTGTCCTTGCCACTGGCACCTTTCCCCTCTCTGCCTGCCTCTGCACACTAAGCGCTTCCTTACTTCAAGGTCTGCCACTGTCACCCTGTCTGAGGATCCACCCCAGCGCTTATCTGAGAGGGTGAGCCTTTGTCACCCTCAGTCTGCAGGTGCTGGGTGGCCTGCTCCGGGCTGTGGTTGGATCCCGATCTGCTGCATTTGTGTACCGTGCTAGGGCTTGTTCTCATAGCAAATCACAGGAGCGTCTGGGGGCCTGAGCCAGACCACCCAGCACTGGGAAGGCCACGGCTCGTGTCAGGTGGGTTCTGTGTCCCTGGTGACAGCTGGAGGGACAAGGCAGGGAAAGGCAGTTTGCTTCCACAGAGGCATAGTGCAGGGTGTGACTACATCTGAGTTAAGTGGGATCCATCCTCCTGTTGAGTCCAGGGACCTCAGAAAGTCTGTGCCATCCACTTTCATGGTTCTTCCTCTGGCTTGTGCTCCTCCTTCAAACTTCTGCTGAGTGTCCTCTTAGAAAAGCCTGATGGAAGCCCTTAACAAAAATACTATTTACTCTCTCTCTGACCTCTGTCCCCACTCTATTTCTATTTGTAGTATTAGAACATCCATCATGTCCCTAGCAAAATATGAGCTCCATGTGGACAGGACCTTTGTCTTTCAGTAGCTGGAGAATGAGTTGAATGAATGAATGAATTACATTTCATGCCTATTGATCAAGTGCAAGTAGTCTGTACTCATTACATAAGGCTTTCAATTTCATCTTTTTCAGCTTGCGAGGTCCATTTTGAAAACACCAAGGTGCCCATCGAAAATGTCCTTGGAGAAGTCGGAGGCGGGTTTAAGGTGCGTTTTGAAAGCAGCCCCTGTGAGGACAGCGTGTGGATTCATGGTACAGCTTGTGGGCCCCAACTTCCTGTCCCATCCCTGCCTGTAGCTGACCAGTGCGTGCTTGCCAGATGACTGTGCAGAGTTCTTCGATGGGAAATTAACAGAATGGAAAAGTTGGCTCCCAGAAGAGGGAGTGTGTCATCTGTGAGGCTTCCTTTGCCTTGAGCAGGGAAAGGATTCCTCTTCCCGATGAGTGAAAGAAAGCAGACCAGTGGGCACTGAAGCAGCTCAGGTTCTCTGAATGCACAACCCTGGGTCCTGAAGCCCTTCCCTAATTTTTTTCTTGGAGTTAGATTATTATTTTGTTTAATTGACCTATAACTCCCATCACATAAATACACAATTTTTAAATGTACTCAGCATTATTTAGTTTATTCACTATGTTGTACAACTATCACTGTGGCCTAATTCTGGAACATTTTCATCCCCCGAAAGAAATCTTCTCATTTCCCAGTCTTTGGCAATTGCTACTTTACTTTGTTTCTGTGGATTTGCCTATTTTGAACATTTCATGTAAATGGAATCTATATGCAATCTTCTGTGTCTGGCTTCTTTCTCTTAGCATAATGTTTTCAAGGTTAATCCACGTTGTAGCACTTGCCATTCCTTTCTGTAGCTGAATAATATTCCATTGTAGGGACACACCATATTTGTCTGTTCATGAGCTCATGGACGTTTGGACTGTTGACACATGGGGACTATTATCAGTAATGCTACTGTGAATATTCATATACAAGTCCTTGTGTGAACTGTATGTTTTCAGGTCTTTTGGGTATATACAGCTAGAAGCAGCATTGCTGGATCATATGGTAACTGTATGTTTAATTTTTTGAGGAACTGCCGGACTGTTTCCCACAGTGGCTGCACCATGTTTCATTGCCCATGGCGGAGTAGAAGGAAGGGTCCAATTCCTCCACGTCCTCTCACCAGTGCTTGTTATTGTGCATTTTTAAAATTATAGCCATCCCAGGGAGTGTGAAGTGGTATCTCATTATGGTTTGGCTTACATTTACCTAGTGACTGACCAGGTTGAGCATCTTTCCATGTGCCTACTGGCCATTTATACATCTTCTTTGGAGAAATGTATTTTGAAATCCTTTGGCCTATTTTTTTTATAAAGCCTTTTTTTTTTTTTTTTTTTTTTTTTGTAATCTCTACACCTCTCGTGTGGCTCCAACTCATGACTGAGATCAAGAGTGGCAACACTCCCCCTGACTGAGCCAGCTGGGTACCCCCTCCTTTGCCCATTTTTAAACTGGCTATTTGTCATTTTTTTTCCTTCTTTTTTTTAAAGATTTTTTTTTTTTAGAGGCACCTGGGTGGCTCAGTTGGTTGGGTGTCTGCCTTCAGCTCAGATCATTAGCTCTGGGTCCTGGGATTGAGCCCCTTGTCATCATTGGTCGTCATTGTTTCATCGAGCTCCCTGCTTAGGAGTCTGCTTCTCCGTCTCCCTCTGCCTGCCTCTCCCCCTGCTCGTGGACTCACTTTCTCTCTCTCTCTCTCTCTCTCTCTCTCTCTCTTTCAAATAAATAAAATCTTTTTAAAGATTTTTTTTTTTTTTTTTAAAGAGAATTCAAGCGAGGGTAACTGACAGGGAGTGGCAGATGTTGGATCCCTGCTGAGCAGGGAGCCTAACACAGGACCTGATCCTAGGACCTTGGCATCATGATCTGAGCTGAAGGCAGATGCCCAACTGACTGAGCCAGCCAGGCGCCCCTGATTATTTTTCTTTGTTGTTGCCTTACCTTAATTTATCAGGTGACCTGGGCAAGTTATCCTCACTCTGGGGAGCCCCATCCACCTTGGCTGTGAAGCAGGAATCACAGCAGGTACCTTTCTCCCTTCCTGGTATGAGAATCTGATCATGCATTTAGCCAAAACTGACTTGAGGCTGCTTGGTGAGTGTTGACCAAAGGGCTTGAGAGGTGAAAGGACAAAAAGGGAGCAGTGTGTGCATAGTGGTATGTTTGTTATTTGCTTAACCCAGATATTATATGCAGATGAGAGAATATAGGTGGAAAAAATGAAATTACCTGAAGCTTAGCACCAGCAGAGTTGCTATTCATCATTCAATTTAGATGCTTATCTTTCTAGACCTTTTTATTTACTTAAAGTAGACTCCATGCTGGGCTCCAAGCCCAGCATGCAGCTTGAACTTATGACCCTGAGATCAAGACCTGAGCTGAGATCAGGAGTCAAACACTTAGCCAACTGAGCCACACAGGTGCCCCTCTCTAGACCTTTTTAAAGAGTATACATCTCTAAACATTTGGTAATACCATTTGTGTAATATAGCCTGAGTTTTTGTTTTTGTTTTTGTTTTTCATATACCAAGCGATCCTAACACTCTTCATGCCAGTAAATGTATACTGCTGATATTTAATGCTGCGGGGTATTTCTTTGTGTGATGATGGCACATTTACTGTTCCTAGGATTGGGCATTTAACACTTTTCTCTTTCTACTCAGAACCTTATTGTGTGGTATATCTCCTTGTTTGCATCTGTGTACACTTGTGTGATTATTTCCACAGTTTCAACACCCAGCAGTAGGCTTTCCAGGTCTGAGGGCAGTTTTAGTTGTTGGCCCACTGCCAGGTCACTTATGGGGAGTTGGGCTGGCTACTTTGTGGGAATGCCCCTTGCCCTAGTCTTTTCCACATGAATTAAAACATTTTCCCACTGTGTTAGATGAAAAAAAAATTGTTTTAAAGATTTTATTTATTCATGAGACACCGAGAGAGGCAGAGACATAGGCAGAGGGAACTTGATGTGGGACTCGATCCCGGATCCTGGGATCACGCCCTGAGCTGAAGGCAGACCTCAACTGCTGAGCCACCCAGGCGTCCCTGGAAATCTATTTTCTTTCGCCTATTAAAACTATTGTTTTTGGGTCCCCCACAGGGAGTCTGCTTCTCCCTCTACCTATGTCTCTGCCTCTCTGTCTCATGAATAAATAAATAAAATCTTAAAAAAAAAATAGATTTCCAGAGTCCTTTCTTTGTCATTAGTAGGATCACTTGTCATTTGGCCTAAATGCTAAACCATGAGTGATTCTGGAGACTGCAAAATGATCAAAGGCCAGGTGAAAATCACCTGGCTGAAGTGAGAAAAAAGGAAGAGCCAGCAGTCAGGTCTTTCAGATAGACCTTCGAGGCAGGGAAGCAGTTGGTGTCAGGCAGGGGCTGTTGGGAACATGGATAGTGTCTGGCTTCTGGCAAGCTGCAGTGTAGAATGTAGTTGTACAAATGACAGGAGACATCAGCAGGAAAGCTAAAAGTGTGCAGGTGCCATCCAGGCAGGAGGGGAGGCCCCAGGGTTGAGTAGGAGGATTGATAATTGAGCTCAGGAGCCCTTCCTGAGAAAGGGTGAAATCTATTACATCTTTGATGTCTAGGGAATAAGACCTAGTCCCTAATCTTTTTTTTTTTTTTTTTTTTTTTTTAATGAGGGTAAGAATAAATTCTGAAGGGGCCATGAAATGGACTTTGCTCATAAAGCATGAGCCAGCTTTTGCATGCCCGTGTGGGCAGAGGGAATGAGGTAGGAGAATTCACTTCCTCCTCATAGTCCCAGCAGGTCCGGAGACCAGTGCCCACACACCGCCTGAGGCACAGGAAATCTGAGGTCAGAGGCATGGCCCCAGGAGGAGGCAGGGCAGGATCTGGGTGTCACACCGTGGTAGGACGTAACCTCACCCTCTCCCCCTTGTTTCCACATTCCCCAGCCCCTAGGACTGAGCAGGTACAGGCAGTACCCCCCCACCCTGTCATTGGAACCGTTGTTTCCTACCTCACAGTGTCTGCTTTGAGATTCTCCCATTCAGAATAGCAAGTGATCATAAATTCAGAATCCATTACATGATTTATTCAACCAAGTCACAAATACGCATGGAGTGAATAACAGTAATATGTTTGAAGTTGAGCTTTTAGGAAAAACAGTGATGTTCACAGACTCCTTTCTGCCCTCAGCCCCAGCTGGTCCTTGAAGTCTCCGATTTGGGCACCACAGGTGTGGTAGGGGCTTGACGGGTCACTGCTGTCCTTCAGGAGGCTCATGCTGGTGGGAAAGTCCAGGTAGTTTGCAGGGTGTACCCACCAGGTCTTAGTTTCTGCTCTCCTCTGAGGACTAAGAGGTGGCCTGTTCTGTGATAACATCGTCCCATTCCTTTATCGGGGTGACTCCAAGAATGTTTGTGACTGAGTTATTACCTCCTTGTGTGTTGGGACTATACTGTCCTCCAGCCTGGTGGGGATTCACAGGACGATTAACTTTCCCAGGTGCTGGCACAGATTTCTCTAGAGACTTGCCTTTTGTCCTCAAGAAACCTGGTAAAAGTAGACAAGCAGCACTGTGGTCTGTCACCTGTGGTCCTCCCGGACACTAAGAGTGCAGTCCCGGTGAGCCGCACCCTCTCTCTCTCCAGGTGGCCATGAACATCCTCAACAGTGGGCGGTTCAGCATGGGCAGCCTTGTGGCCGGGATGCTCAAGAAATTGATAGGTAAGTCGGGGACAGGAGCCATTTGTGGCACAGGCTTGGCCTGCGGCCCCCTCCATCCTGGAGGCCCTGCCGTGTCCTCCTAGCAGGCTAGTGCAGAGCCAGGCCTTTGGAAAAAGCCCAGCTGCAGTCTGAGATTCGGACTTCAGTTTAGACCAAAAAATGTGGTCAGTCTGCCCCCAAGTGGTTACTGTTCCTTTTTCATACTTCTATGTCTTACCTACTCACAAAGGATCCAGGGAGTGAGGAAGTAGACGGTCCATCAGAGTCAGGAGGGGTTGCTGCTCTGACAACTAAGGACAGAGCTACTTAAACATCCAGATGTGAGCAAGACACTGGTGCTTTCACAAGACCCCCAATTTGTAGGAGGCTCTGTGGGTGAGGAGTGGAACTCCTACTCACTCCGTCTCAGGATCTTCCCTTTTTTTTCTGTTAGCATACCTGAAAGTAAGAGTCTTTGGTCTGTGAATTTAGAACAGCCCTATGGGGTTTTTTTGGGCACAGATGTCATTATCATTTCAGCTAAGTGGAAGTGACTGCTGGGAAAGGCACAGGGCCCTGCCGGTGAGGGGTGAGGGCTACCTGGGGCTGATAGTGCTGATGAAGTTCCTCAGAGTTCAGGGCCAGGTGGGGACAGGAAAGCTTTGTTTAGGTTCTTACCTCCATTTAGATGAGGCTCAGAGAGGGTAAGCAATTAGCCCAAGGCCACTCATCTGCCTATAAGTCAATACTGTGAGACTCTAGACTCGGGGCTTGTCTCACTTTGCTGAGCTGCCCCCCAACACCCTGAAGCCCCCGGGCCTCTTGCTTCGCCATCACGGAAACTCTTCCATGCAAGAGGTTTGTGGAGGCTCTCATCACCTGTCCCCAAAGGATGTAGACCCTTGATGAGACTAACTGCAGGGGGAGGGGCTGGCGTTTGCTGCTGGCCACTGGGAGGCCGCCACGTTCTCTCGGGTGCCTCCAGCGCTGGGTGCCTGTTCACAGCTCTACACATGACCCTCCTCTGGTGATGGACAGCTGTGACAGGCGTGGGCCTGCACCTCATGTCGGATGTTTCTAGGGCCCTGGCTCCATGTTAGGTGCCTTTCTTCCTTCT
The DNA here is from genome assembly GCF_011100685.1 of Canis lupus familiaris. NCBI lineage: Eukaryota > Metazoa > Chordata > Mammalia > Carnivora > Canidae > Canis > Canis lupus. The sequence continues at coordinate 3,197,369 of NC_049241.1, read as the reverse complement.
GCATCTCTGGTAACCTTGGCAGCAGTGCTGTGAGGTTGGTAGTGTTGTTCAGGGTTGATAGTTGCTTGGCCCAGCCTACTACCTAGTAAGAGAAAGTGCCAGGTTCAGGCCTGACTCTAAATTCTGGGCTTTTGTTGCTGTCTACTGCCATAGGCACTGTTGAGCATGAGCAGGCTTTCCTCTGACCAGATAATGCTAGGAAGGGGCAGCGCTGTCTTGCAGTGTGTTTGGTCTCAGCAGACCTGTTTCTCATAGTTCTGTCCTGAGTGTTCACAGGCTAGTGATGATAGCCTTCGGAAATCATTTTAGGACAGCCGAAAATGGTTCTTTTTAATGACTCTGCTTTTCTTCAGAAATGACTGCTGCATATGCCTGCACCAGGAAACAGTTCAATAAGAACCTCAGTGAATTTGGACTTATTCAGGTACCAAAGGTTCTGGGTGCTGCATGTGTTTGTTTCACAGGTGGGCATTAAAAGTGTGTGGTCTGTACTTGTGACGCCCACACAGCGATTCAGAAGACGAGTATAAAGCTATATTTAGTGTGGCTCCCTGTTATGAGGGCTTGGTTCTCTCGGGCATGGAAGCTTTGGGCTCTTACCTTCTCTGCTGGCTGGCAGAGGATCTGGGTCTTAGCACATGCAAATTGTTTCTTGGTTATGTTTTTTTTCTGAACACCCCAGGAAAAGTTTGCCCTGATGGCTCAGAAGACTTATGTAATGGAAAGTATGGCCTACCTCACTGCGGGGATGCTGGACCAACCAGGGTTTCCCGACTGCTCCATCGAGGCTGCCATGGTGAAGGTAATCCCTGCACAGCCTCAGAGACCTTAGCTGCGGCCTTTCAGCCCTGTGTCGCCTGCCACCTTCCTCTTCTCCTTAGCTTATAGGTCAACTTATCATTGATCCAGTATTTATGACGACCCCACCATGTGACAGACATGGCCCCAAGATGCAGCTGGAGAGGCCCACATGACATGGGAGAAACAACAAAGAGCAGTGCCCACTTGAGTACATTTATAGGACAGGTCAGTGGCTCCATAGGAGCCAAGTCGTCACCAGTCTATAGCAGATGGAGAAAATACAGGCCACATATTATAATTTCCCATCAGTATGAAAGCACCCAGGCTTTCTTGGGAAGGACTTCTGTTGTAGGTGTACAGCTTTCCACTTTTATTTATTTTTTTTTAATTTATTTTTTATTGGTGTTCAATTTACTAACATACAGAATAACCCCCAGTGCCCGTCACCCATTCACTCCCACCCCCCGCCCTTCTCCCCTTCCACCACCCCTAGTTCGTTTCCCAGAGTTAGCAGTCTTTACGTTGTCTCCCTTTCTGATATTTCCCACACATTTCTTCTCCCTTCCCTTATATTCCCTTTCACTATTATTTATATTCCCCAAATGAATGAGAACATATAATGTTTGTCCTTCTCCAACTGACTTCACCCAGCATAATACCCTCCAGTTCCATCCACGTTGAAGCAAATGGTGGGTATTTGTCATTTCTAATGGCTGAGTAATATTCCATTGTATACATAAACCACATCTTCTTTATCCATTCATCTTTCGTTGGACACCGAGGCTCCTTCCACAGTTTGGCTATCCTGGCCATTGCTGCTATAAACATCGGGGTGCAGGTGTCCCGGCGTTTCATTGCATTTGAATCTTTGGGGTAAATCCCCAACAGTGCAATTACTGGGTCGTAGGGCAGGTCTATTTTTAACTCTTTGAGGAACCTCCACACAGTTTTCCAGAGTGGCTGCACCAGTTCACATTCCCACCAACCGTGTAAGAGGGTTCCCTTTTCTCCGCATCCTCTCCAACATTTGTTGTTTCCTGCCTTGTTAATTTGCCCCATTCTCACTGGTGTGAGGTGGTATCTCATTGTGGTTTTGATTTGTATTTCCCTGATGGCAAGTGATGCAGAGCATTTTCTCATATGCATGTTGGCCATGTCTATGTCTTCCTCTGTGAGATTTCTCTTCATGTCTTTTGCCCATTTCATGATTGGATTGTTTGTTTCTTTGGTGTTGAGTTTAATAAGTTCTTTATAGATCTTGGAAACTAGCCCTTTCTCTGATATGTCATTTGCAAATATCTTCTCCCATTCTGTAGGTTGTCTTTTAGTTCTGTTGACTGTATCTTTGCTGTGCAAAAGCTGCTTATCTTGATGAAGTCCCAGTAGTTCATTTTTGCTTTTGTTTCTTTTGCCTTCGTGGATGTATCTTGCAAGAAGTTACTGTGGCCGAGTTCAAAAAGGGTGTTGCCTGTGTTCTTCTCTAGGATTTTGATGGAATCTTGTCTCACATTTAGATCTTTCATCCATTTTGAGTTTATCTTTGTGTATGGTGAAAGAGAGTGGTCTAGTTTCATTCTTCTGCATGTGGATGTCCAATTTTCCCAGCACCATTTATTGAAGAGACTTTCTTCCAATGGATAGTCTTTCCTCCTTTATCGAATATTAGTTGACCATAAAGTTCAGGGTCCACTTCTGGGTTCTCTATTCTGTTCCACTGATCTAGGTGTCTGTTTTTGTGCCAGTACCACACTGTCTTGATGACCACAGCTTTGTAGTACAACCTGAAATCTGACATTGTGATGCCCCCAGATATGGTTTTCTTTTTTAAAATTCCCCTGGCTATTCGGGGTCTTTTCTGATTCCACACAAATCTTAAAATAATTTGTTCTAACTCTCTGAAGAAAGTCCATGGTATTTTGATAGGGATTGCATTAAATGTGTATATTGCCCTGGGTAACATTGACATTTTCACAATATTAATTCTGCCAATCCATGAGCATGGAATATTTTTCCATCTCTTTGTGTCTTCCTCAATTTCTTTCAGAAGTGTTCTAGAGTTTTGAGGGTATAGATCTTTTACATCTTTGGTTAGGTTTATTCCTAGGTATCTTATGCTTTTGGGTGCAATTGTAAATGGGATTGACTCCTTAATTTCTCTTTCTTCAGTCTCATTGTTAGTGTATAGAAATGCCACTGATTTCTGGGCATTGATTTTGTATCCTGCCACGCTACCGAATTGCTGTATGAGTTCTAGCAATCTTGGGGTGGAGACTTTTGGGTTTTCTATGTAGAGTATCATGTCATCGGTGAAGAGGGAGAGTTTGACTTCTTCTTTGCCAATTTGAATGCCTTTAATGTCTTTTTGTTGTCTGATTGCTGAGGCTAGGACTTCCAGTACTATGTTGAATAGCAGTGGTGAGAGTGGACATCCCTGTCTTGTTCCTGATCTTAGGGGAAAGGCTCCCAGTGCTTCGCCATTGAGAATGATATTTGCTGTGGGCTTTTCATAGATGGCTTTTAAGATGTCGAGGAATGTTCCCTCTATCCCTACACTCTGAAGAGTTTTGATCAGAAATGGATGCTGTATTTTGTCAAATGCTTTCTCTGCATCTAATGAGAGGATCCTATGGTTCTTGGTTTTTCTCTTGCTGATATGATGAATCACATTGATTGTTTTACGGGTGTTGAACCAGCCTTGTGTCCCAGGGATAAATCCTACTTGGTCATGGTGAATAATTTTTTTAATGTACTGTTGGATTCTATTGGCTAGTATCTTGTTGAGAATTTTTGCATCCATGTTCATCAGGTATATTGGTCTGTAATTCTCCTTTTTGGTGGGGTCTTTGTCTGGTTTTGGAATTAAGGTGATGCTGGCCTCATAGAACGAATTTGGAAGTACTCCATCTCTTTCTATCTTTCCAAACAGCTTTAGGAGAATAGGTATGGTTTCTTCTTTAAACGTTTGATAAAATTCCCCTGGGAAGCCATCTGGCCCTGGACTCTTGTGTCTTGGGAGGTTTTTGATGACTGCTTCAATTTCCTCCCTGGTTATTGGCCTGTTAAGGTTTTCTATTTCTTCCTGTTCCAGTTTTGGTAGTTTGTGGCTTTCCAGGAATGCGTCCATTTCTTCTAGATTGCCTAATTTATTGGCATATAGCTGTTCATAATATGTTTTTAAAATCGTTTGTATTTCCTTGGTGTTGGTAGTGATCTCTCCTTTCTCATTCATGATTTTATTAATTTGAGTCTTCTCTCTCTTCTTTTTAATAAGGCTGGCTAATGGTTTATCTATCTTATTAATTCTTTCAAAGAACCAACTCCTGGTTCTGTTGATCTGTTCCACAGTTCTTCTGGTCTCGATTTCATTGAGTTCTGCTCGAATCTTTATTAACTCCCTTCTTCTCTTGGGTGTAGGATCTATTTGCTGTTTTTTCTCTAGCTCCTTTATGTGTAAGGTTAGCTTTTGTATTTGAGTTCTTTCCAGTTTTTGAATGGATGCTTGTATTGCGATGTATTTCCCCCTTAGGACTGCTTTTGCTGCATCCCAAAGATTTTGAACGGTTGTATCTTCATTCTCATTAGTTTCCATGAATCTTTTTAATTCTTCCTTAATTTCCTGGTTGACCCTTTCATCTTTTAGCAGGATGGTCCTTAACCTCCACGTGTTTGAGGTCCTTCCAAACTTCTTGTTGTGATTTAGTTCTAATTTCAAGGCATTATGGTCTGAGAATATGCAGGGGACGATGCCAATCTTTTGGTATCGGTTCAGACCCAATTTGTGACCCAATATGTGGTCTATTCTGGAGAAAGTTCCATGTGCGCTTGAGAAGAATGTGTATTCAGTTGAGTTTGGACGTAAAGTTCTGTAGATATTTGTGAAATCCATCTGGTCCAGTGTATCATTTAAAGCTCTCGTTTCTTTGGAGATGTTGTGCTTAGAAGACCTATCGAGTATAGAAAGAGCTAGATTGAAGTCACCAACTATAAGTGTATTATTATCTAAGTATTTCTTCACTTTGGTTAATAATTGATTTATATATTTGGCAGCTCCCACATTCGGGGCATATATATTGAGGATTGTTAAGTCCTCTTGTTGAAAAGATCCTTTAAGTATGATATAGTGTCCCTCTTCATCTCTCACTACAGTCTTCGGGGTAAATTTTAGTTTATCTGATATAAGGATGGCTACCCCTGCTTTCTTTTGAGGACCATTCGAATGGTAAATGGTTCTCCAACCTTTTATTTTCAGGCTGTAGGTGTCCTTCTATCTAAAATGAGTCTCTTGTAGACAGCAAATAGATGGGTCCTGCTTTTTTATCCAGTCTGAAACCCTGCGCCTTTTGATGGGGTCATTAAGCCCGTTCACATTCAGAGTTACTATTGAGAGATATGAGTTTAGTGTCATCATGATATCTATTCAGTCCTTGTTTTTGTGGAATGTTCCACTGAACTTCTTCTTAAAGGGGAATTTTAAGAGTTCCCCTTAAAATTTCTTGCAGAGCTGTTTGGAGGTCACATATTCTTTCAGTTCCTGCCTGTCTTGGAAGCTCTTTATCTCTCCTTCCATTTTGAATGAGAGCCTTGCTGGATAAAGTATTCTTGGTTGCATGTTCTTCTCATTTAGGACCCTGAATATATCCTGCCAGCCCTTTCTGGCCTGCCAGGTCTCTGTGGAGAGGTCTGCTGTTACCCTATTACTCCTCCCCATAAAAGTCAGGGATTTCTTGTCTCTTGCTGCTTTAAGGATCTTCTCTTTATCTTTGGAATTTGCAAGCTTCACTATTAAATGTCGAGGTGTTGAACGGTTTTTATTGATTTTAGGGGGGGATCTCTCTATTTCCTGGATCTGAATGCCTGTTTCCCTTCCCAGATTAGGAAAGTTTTCAGCTAGAATTTGTTCAAATACATATTCTGGCCCTCTGGCCCTTTTGGCGCCCTCGGGAACACCAATTAAACGTAAGTTTTTCTTCCTCAGGCTGTCGTTTATTTCCCTTAATCTATCTTCATGGTCTTTTAATTGTTTGTCTCTTTTTTCCTCAGTTTCCCTCTTTGCTATCAACTTGTCTTCTATGTCACTCACTCGTTCTTCCACCTCGTTAACCCTGGTCGTTAGGACTTCTAGTTTGGATTGCATCTCATTCAATTGATTTTTAATTTCTGCCTGATGAGATCTAAATTCTGCAGTCATGAAGTCTCTTGAGTCCTTTATGCTTTTTTCTAGAGCCACCAGTAGCTGTATAATAGTGCTTCTGAATTGGCTTTCTGACAGTGAATTGTAATCCAGATTTTGTAACTCTGTGGGAGAGAGGACTGTTTCTGATTCTTTCTTTTGAGGTGAGGTTTTCCTTCTAGTCATTTTGCTCAGTGCAGAGTGGCCAAAAGCAAGTTTTATTGGGAAAAGGAGAAAAAGAGAGGACAGAAAGAAGGAAAGAAAAGAGAAAGAGAAAAAAAAGGAAGAAAAAAACGAAAAAAAAAGAAGAAAAAGAGAAAGAAAAAGAAAGAAAGGAGAAAAAAGGGGGGTGGGGGAAGGAAAGAAATCAAAAAGCAAAACAAAACAAAACAAAAAAAGAACCACGGGGGAGTATCTTCTGATTCTGTGTACTTTAAGTCCCTTGGCTTCTCCTGGAAGTTGTCTGTCTAGCTGGTCTTCTGGGGGAGGGGCCTGTTGTGCTGATTTTCAGGTGTTAGCAGTTGGGGGAGCTGCTGTGCCCCTGCCTGGTGCAGGGCTCAGTGGGGGGTTGTTTACCCCGTGAGGCCCCAGGAGCAACAGCCCTAGTGGCGGGGCCAGCTCTGCAGCCTTGGATTCAGCTCCGGCAAGAACTCCAGAGCTCTCCGTCTGCAGGGCCTGGAGGCTCCGGGGCGGGGCCGCTGCTCTGCTCAGCTCGGGCCAGGAGCGTCCTTGCGGTCCTGGGCCCTCCCGGCCTCTGCCTGTCCCGGGGGAGGCCGGATCCTGGGCTGTGTCCCGGCGCCCTGTGCTCCAGGGCCTGCGCTGTTGGATTCGCGCTCCCGGGCCGCACAGCCCCCTCTGCGGAGCTGCCGCCCGAGCCCCCCCAGCTGCTCCTGGAACCGCGCAGCCCCCTCCGCACGGAGCCTCTTCCTCTGCCCGAGCCCCTCCGAGCTGCTCCTGGGGCCGCGCAGCCCCCTCCGCGGAGCCGCCGCCCGAGCCCCTCCGCGCTGCTCCGGGTCCCGCCGGGTCCCACCATGCGCGCTGCAGCCCTTAGGGAGCTCGGCGCACTCTCCTGGGTGCGCAGTTGCTCTGTTACTGTCCCAGGGAAGCCGAGGGCATCCTCGCCCTTCTGGGTCCTGCTCCAACTCCCCGCGATACCCTTTCCGCCCGGGAAGGTCGGTGTAGCTCCTGCTTCTCCGGGACGGGGCTCTCCTGTCCTGGGGACACTCGCCCCGGTCTCAGCCCGGCTCCTCGCGGGGCCTCTCCCCCTTGGAGGCCTTTGTTTCTTTATTTCTTTTTTCCCGTCTTCCTACCTTGATAGAAGCGCAAACTCTTCTCACTCTAGCATTCCAGGTGTTCTCTCTTTAATTCTTAGGCCAAATTCATAGATTTTCAGGATAATTTGAAGGTTTTCTAGGTAATTTGGTGGAGACAGGTGATTTGGAGACCCTGCTCTTCCGCCATCTTGCCCCTCCCTCCAGCTTTCCACTTTTATGTGTCACCTGCAGGCACATGTTGGGCCAAGCAGCTCACTTACATGTGGAGAAGCAAGCTGCAGGTGAACGGGGCTAGGTGGACAGGGTCAGGCCTCCTGGAGAGGGAATCTGAAGTGGGTTTCAAAAGGACAGGAGTTTCCTCAGTGTAGAAGGTGTGGAGTGGGATCTTGCATCCCAGGGAAGCCTCAGAGATAGGAGGAGTCACGGTGGGTGGGGAGCCACAGCTGGTCAGTTAGGTCCAGAGAGAAAAGGACTTGTCCGAGGCCACCCAGTGAGACTGGCTGGGCTGGTCTTATCCTAGAGCCAGGTTCTCCATGTCAAGCTGCCTGTTCCATCCCCAGCCACTCTGCCCTGGCTGAGGCCCCCTCCCCCTCGTGGAAGGGACTTGGCCCTGTCACCCCTGTGCTTACCGTGTCCTGGCTCCATGGCAGGTGTTCAGCTCGGAGGGTGCCTGGCAGTGCGTGAGTGAGGCACTGCAGGTCCTCGGGGGCTCAGGCTACATGAGGGATTACCCATATGAGCGCTTGCTACGTGACAGCCGCATCCTGCTCATCTTCGAGGTGAGTGCCCGCCGCCCTGCCAACCCCCACACCCCCCCCCCCAAGTAGTCTCATTTGTCCCTCCTCATGCCTCTGCGTGGCCCCATTCTCCAGGGGTGGAGGTGAGGCTGAGGGGCCAAGCGAGCGCCCTTTTTGCTGAGCCTGTCCCTTCAGTTGTCTGTGGTGGGACAAACAGAGATCTCACGGGAGGCCCAGTTGTGCCTCCAGGGCTCACTCTGGGTTTGCCTTTCCTCCCCAGAGTACAGGCACCTCAGCAGGGTCCTCTCCATGGACTTTCCCAGCCCTGACACCTCCCTAATTGCTGCCCCCTCCATGGGCTCACAAGCCAAAAGAGGGAATTCTGTGAGTGGGGAGACCCCAGGTGGGATAACAAAGGGGGATGAGGAGCTCGTGGCCTGACTGACCAGGGTAGACTACGGAACACCAGTGCAGGGAGGGCCTGAGCTGCATCTCTCCCTCAGTGGGCTAGTGTCTCAGGAAGCCAGTGCACTTGGCCTTTGAGGACAGAAATGACTTTGGCCTGGCCAAGGGGAAGGTGGTTTGAGCCAAGGATAGGGAGATGGAACATGCTACCCCCAGATAGGGCATGCACTGAGTAGGATAAGCATATCTTTGTGGGAGCAGTGGATGGTCCTGGTAGGGGCGGAGCTGGGGCAGGTGGTAGAAAAGTTGGTGGGGTGGGGGCAGAGGGTAGATGAGAAGGGGAGCCAAGTAGCTAGGCTCGGGGGGCCCTTGGCCAGTAGGCAGAAGAGTTTGGATCTTACTGTGCAGGCACTGGAGGCCATTAGAGGTTTCTTTTTTTTTTTTTTTCATTAGAGGTTTCTGAGTAGGAAAGGACTTGAATGCATTCCCATTCTGGGAATTTCCCTGGGGCTGACGTGGGAGTTGCAGATGTGAGACCAGAGGCCAGGTGCACACAGTAGGAGAGAGGGCCGTGCAGAGAGAGGGATGGAATTAGGATGGCTGTAGGGTGTGCAGGAGGCAAGCCCAGAGATGAGACTTGGAGCCTGAGCATCCTGTGTGGTTTCTCAAGGGCGCTTTTGGATGCCCGGCTCCCAGGCTCCCCAACCCAGGGAAAGGCCTCATAGCTGCTAGTTCTCGCCATGCCCCCCACATGCCAGCCCTATGGTCTCCTTCCTTGGAGGACAGACAGGATGTGGCCAGCCTGAGGGTCCAGGGGCACTTTCCCAAGGGCTGCCCCCAGGACTGCTGCTTCCAAGGCCCCTTCCCCTTGACCTGGTTGAATTTGCTCCTATGTGACTAGATGGGGCAGCAGCTTTGAGGGCTGCAGAGTCCTCAGAGTGAGGCAGATGGTCCCATCTGGAGACTATGCAGGACTGGGCACACCTTGACTTGCAGTCCTCCCAGGGGTGTCTTCCTGTCCGTGGCCAGGCTGGCTGCAGGGCTCAGTGTCCAGTACTGGCTTTGTGACCCATGGCCCACCTCCCTGAAATAATCCCAAGGAGATTGGGAGGGGAACAGTGTGCACAGCAGCAGGGAAGAGGTGGCCCTCTGGGTACTGATACCCCGTACTGGGGGCAGCCAGCTCTCGTCCTTAGAGATCAGTGGCTCCCCTGAGGAACCTGGGAGCACTTGCTGCGTCCTGGGCATCGGCATCCCTCCCCTCAGGGAAAGGAGTTTCTCCCATTAATTATAAAGAAACCAAATTGGAGGCTTGGAAAAAGTGACTCCGTTATGTTTGGTCCTAGAAAGGTGGTAGATCCTGAGGGAGTCCCCGGTTGTCTGGTCGGCAACCTGCTCATCCCTGTGAAGGTGGGGCTAGCGTGTTGCCCTCACCCTCAGGTCACAGCCCTGCTCCCTTGCGAGGCTACTTCCAAAGCGGCAGCCTCCGTGGCACTGGCAAGCGGGCAGTGGGGTGGCCTACCCAGTTACACGCACAGCACAAACCAGCGCCATCCTAGTGGAGCCAACTTTAACCTCCATACTCCTGGCCACAGGGAACCAACGAGATTCTCCGGATGTACATTGCCCTGACAGGTCTGCAGCATGCTGGCCGCATCCTGACCACAAGGATCAAGTAGGTGCCAGCCCCACTGTCTGCTCCTCGGGCCCCATCCTGGGATAGACATCAGAATGGGGGTCATGGAGCCGTGCAGTGCTCAGCTCAGTCATAGGCTGGCTAGAGGGAAAGAAGGGGACAGGAGCCCTGAAAGCCAGACTGCAGAGCTTGGCCTTCACCTACAAGTGATAGGAGGTGCCAGCTGCCTCAGGAAGCCCTCATTGCCCTCCTCCCCTGGCAGTTTCTATCTCCCATGCTGCAGGGAGCTTTGTTTTCAGAGCCTAGGGATTGAGAGCTATCCCTCAGACAGGCACTGGGCTCCCAGACTAACATGAGACCACTTTCTTCACTCTTTCTCTTGCTCCTCTTAACCCCCATCATGGGGCTAGAACAACTAGAAATCACTGCTGGAGTCTGGTGTGAGTTGCTGAGAGCATCTTGCAGACTCCTTTACCCCAGAGCACCACCTGGGGGCTAGTTGTGACTGCTTCTTGTAGAGAGGCTCTGTGTGCTCTGCCTCAGAGACTGGCTGGGAGGTCTCAGGCATCCAGCAGGCCCAGGCTAGGGTAGAGCAGCATGTAGGGCCTGAGTTGTCCCTTTATTGTCTTGGATCACCAGAGGGAACCAGGTACCTGTAGCTCTGGGGTGCCAAGGGGGACCCTATTGCTCAACAGTGGGAACCAGCAGTGAGGCCTGAGTTCACGGGGCTGTGGGCTTTCTGCAGTGAGCTTAAACGGGGCAATGTGACCACTGTCATCGAGACTGTCAGCCAGAGGCTTCGAGACTCCCTGAGCCGAACCGTGGACCTGGGGTTGACAGGGAAGCTGGGAGCTGTGCACCCCAGTGTCGCAGTGAGTGGGCACACCTGGCATACCCCCCATGTGGGTGCCCTCCTGGTGGGTATCCTCGTCCAGAGGGCTGTGACCAGGGCATCTGGGAGGATGGCCCAGCCTGGTGGGCAGAGCCTGGGCCCCAGAGCCCTGGGCTGGGTGAGATGGGTACCGTGGGGAGTGGCACCAAGCAGTCTCTCCTCTGGCATACTAGGACAGCGCCAACAAGCTCGAGGAGAATGTGTATTACTTTGGCCGCACCGTGGAGACGTTGCTTCTCCGCTTTGGCAAGGTACCTGGGCCCCTGCCAGATCTGGGGATGGCAGGCCCTCCAGCTTGGGAGCCAGGGAGAATGGGGCATTTTATCTTTGGGACCAAGCCTAGAAAGAAAGCTTGGTCACCATGGATGGGTGGGGCTCTCTGTCCCAGGGGGCACTTGGGTAGATGTCCTTGGAGTAGGGAGGGGAGCCCAAATCTAGGGCCCTGATCTGTGAGGCTGCTGCTGCTCAGGCTGACATGAAGCACAGTAACCAGCAGCATGTGGTCTCAGCCAGGTTTCTGGGACCTGGTCTTGGCCTGATCCATGCCCAAATCTAGATAGAAGGGAAAACAAGGCGGCCAGTGAGCCAGCCTCCCACAACCCAAAGGGAGAGGCAGTGTTAACCCCCTTCTACTGAGGCATGAAGTGAGTCTTGGAGATGGCTGAAGATGGGCCCGGGGAGGGAGGTTCCTGGGTTGCATGTCTCCACCCTGGGCTCTGTGTTGGCAGACCATCGTGGAGGAGCAGATGGTCCTGAAGCGGGTAGCCAACATCCTTATCAACCTGTATGGCATGACAGCCGTGCTGTCGCGGGCCAGCCGTTCCATCCGAGTGGGGCTTCGAAACCACGACCATGAGGTAATAAGCCCTTGCCAGCTTTATCCTCTGCACTTTAATGAGGCCTGTGGTTGGGGAAGGGGGTCAGTGGATGGCAACGCTCAGTCAGGAGCAAGGGACTGGGCAAGTCAGGGCTTTGGTCCAGTGGTGGTCCCAGGAGGCTGGCAAGTTTGCTGAGCTGTGGCCAGTACCGGTGGTCAGCTCCAATGCGAAGATCTGTGCTGCTCAGGACATGGGGCCACTCCCTTTTGTTTTTCTATCTGAGGAAAAAAGAGTAAGTGATGGGGTCCCAAACCTTGTGCCTTCACCGCATCTGCCTTCCTTACCCTGCCTGAGGGGCCAGATGCAGTCACTAAGCACCTGCTGTGTGCTGGGTCTTTATTGTCCCTCAGTAGCCTCTGGGCACTAGCATTATGATGGCCTTCCTGCCATAGAGGAGACTGAGGCCCAGAGGTGTTGAGTAATTTGCTCTTGGGGACAGAGCTATTTGGGTCAGAGCTGGAATTAGAACCTAAGACTGACCCCCAAGCCAGGCCTTTTGACCCGAGCCAAGCTGCTTAGTTTGGCTGAGTTCTTGAAACACACACACCAGGGAAGGGATGCCCTATGTCATCCTCTTCAATCTTGGTTCTGACAGGTTCTGCTGGCCAACATCTTCTGTGCAGAAGCTTATTACCAGAATCTCTTCACCCTGTCCCAGCTGGACAAATGTAAGTAGGGTGGCCTTGGGAGGGAAGGTGGGCCTGAGTCCAGGTGACTGTTGATGGCCAGGCTCCCAGGGTCTGCTGGCTACTCACAAACCTCTCCCTTGAGTGAGGGCTGCTAAGGTCAGGTTCACCTGCAGCAGGGCCTGCCAGCTAGGAGCATATACCTGCAGGTGAAGACTGTCAGAGCCTCCCAGGGTGTGGCCCAGCATGCCTGGCCACCTAGCAGCCACCCAGTGATGTTCCACAAAGAAGGGAAGCATTTTATCTGCCTCTTTACCCCCTGCACTCCAGCTAAAATAAACCTGCCCTTCTAGCAGGTGTCTCAGGCTTTGGCCCTACCCTGTGCAGGGGCTTGGCACATAGGGCTGTTTGTCTAGAATGCTCCTCTACCGTAGCCACATGGCTATGTCTGAGAGGACCTGGCTCAGATTCCTCTGACCCTTACAGTCATTTCAGCCTCAAGGCTCCATGTTCTGTGTCCCCTGCTGTAGAGCCCAGCCCTGTTGCCAAGAGATGGAGGAGAGGCCATCATGGCACCTGCTGAGAAGAGGAGTACATGATTGTGTGCAGCTTCTGGCTCTGGGTGCTGGCATCTGTGTTCCATTCTGTGGTGGGAGACATGGTTTCTCTTGTAAAGGCTTGACTGGCAGAGGATCCTTCTCCAGCCCCTGTTCCCACAAGATCCAGAGTTCTGAGGGATCAACAAGATGAGCCCTTTGTTTTTCAGGATGAAGCCCCATCCCTCTTTTTCCCTACAGCCAGAATCACACTTCCTGAGGGTTTGGAGGAGGAAAGTTAGCTTCAGGGCTCCTTCACAGTGGGTGGGCTACTTTGTTTATTTAAAAAAAAAAAAAAAAAAAAGCCACACCCCAGCAGTATTTCTTTTCTCACAAACCTATTAATATTTTTTGCTTTCAGATTCTCCAGAAAATCTAGATGAGCAGATTAAGAAAGTGTCCCAGCAGGTCCTAGAAAAGCAAGCCTACATCTGTGCCCACCCTCTGGACAGGACGTCCTGAAGCAAATGGACAGTGTTCCCTACTGCCCCGAGGCCACAACCCATCGCTGGTCAGCTCTTTCTCCGGGAGGTGGAGCACTTGGAATTTTTACAAGTGGAAATGTTTTTTCCCAGTATAGACCAGAAGGACTTTCTCCTGGCCTGGGGGCGGAGCTTCTTTAGGCTTTGCCCTGCTGGCACTGCCACTTGACCTGATCCCAGGTGCTGAAGAGACAGGAGAGAGAATGCAGTTGGTGACACCTGGGAGCTGAGGGGCTTCTGCTAGTTTAGGAGACATACAGTGGCAACGGGCTTGTGCTGCTGCCTTTGCGTCAGGAGGTTGGTGGGGACCTGTTGCAGGCATGGATAGCTACTTCTGCAAGACCAGCTGTGTTCATAGAACAAATGCACTTAACCTGTGTACTGGGAACCATCTGACAACAAATATAAAATGCTTTACCCTTTTAGCCCTCACGCTGTATACTGAGCATGTTTTTCCTCAGAGCCGAGTTTCCCCCTTTGGTGATGGTGAGGGGTGGGTGCCCAGCCCAGACCACAGTACCCTAGGGATTTTTAAGGCCCTGTCTCTGGTCTTTTTTATGGTCTGATACATGATAACACATGTTTTTTCCTGCCTGGGGCCTTTCTCTCTGCTGTCTGTAGAGAGGTTGGCCTCTACTCCTGAAGAGGGGGGCAAAAAGGAATCTTAAGGCATGACTAGACCTTTGCATTAGTCTAGGCTCCTTTCTGCTGCTGTTTCCCCACACTGGGTCACAGCATGCTCACACTGGCAAGCTTTGAGGTTTCTTCTGGTTCTAGGTGGTTTGGGGCTCCAGAAAACCACACTACAGATGTCACCCTGAGGTGGGAAGAGAAGACAAGGCTCCTCTTTCCTTTCTTTTTTTTTTTTTTTTTTTTTTTTAAGATTTATTTATTCATGAGAGACACAGAGAGAGAGGCAGAGACATAGACAGAGGGAGAAGCAGGCTCCATGCAGGGAGCCTGATGCGGGACTCGATCCTGGATCCCAGGATCACGACCTGGGCCGAAGGCAGGTGCCCAACTGCTGAGCCACCCAGGCGTCCCTCCTTTCTTTTCAAGTACAAGTCAGTCTGCTATGCAAACACTGGGCTGGCCTGAGCCCTCTGCCAGGGATTGGATAACTAATCTTCAAAAGGTAAAACTTGACAAATCTTACGGCACTGGAGCTAAGTTACCAGTGAAACCTTAAAGGTCTTCGGGTGTTTTGTTGGCAAGGGGAGTACTAATCTGGTTCAATGCCAGCGACCAGAGGCTGCACAGAAGGTCTTTGCCAGGGAAGCTTGGGAAGCAGCTGTCCAGACCCCGTGCCCCCGGGACCTCCATTCAGGAAAGGGGGCTTCACTGTAGTCCCTGCAGTATGGACGCCCCTGTCGGCGGCTGGTTCTGTCTTCACTCGGCTGAGTTTCAAAGGCTGGGACCCCTGGTTCAAATCTCCCTTTCCCCCCTACCATTTCCAAGTTTTCTTTAAACATGGTGGGGAGGAGAGGCCTCAGTGTGCATCTGTGCCCAGGGAATGTGTGCTGGGAAGGCCTGCAGTGGAGTTCAGTGGCAGCAGTCGGGCCAAGGAGGTAAGCCTGGCATTGCTGGTCTGGTCTGTACCAACAGGACTGACCACGCAGCCCCAGAGCCTGGAGCTTGTTCTGAAGGGAAGGCAGCAGGGGCCAGACAGAAGGGAGACAAATTTCAGCAGCTTGTTGGCACTTCCTCTTGTTTCATGGAGCAGTTACCAGCTGCCTTCGAGGGTTAGAGAAGGAAAGAAATCCATTTTGTTTATCTGGTCTAGCTTTCTGAGAAAGGTTTCTCTGGCAAACCTTGTCACTAGGTAAACTTTCTCCCTGAACCAAGGTTCTGGCAACCAACAGATTTTGGTTCTCTGAGAACGTACAAATGATCTGGAGGCCCATCTTTATAAACAGAAGGATGAGAGGGACTCATGCTTCTAAACTCCCTCCTTCCCACACACAGTGGGAGATGGCAACATCTTGGAGCAGGAATGGAGTCAGAAGGTCCCAGAGGTGGCCAGAGCCTCTGCCCCCAGCTGCTGGCCGGGCATCTAGACCTGGGTAATGCGTGTTGGGGTGCAGACAGCCCTTAGACCTGTCTCCCAACTTACAAGTTTGATAGCTAAGAAACCGGGCCTAGCGGGGCCACCTAAGTGGCTCAATTGGTTAAGCAGCCAGCTCTTGATTTTTGGCTTAGGTCAGGATCTCAGGGTCTTAGGATCAAGCCCTGCAGGTTATGCTCCTCACTCAGCAAGGAGTCTACTTGAGGATTCTCTTCCTCTCCCACTGCCCATCTCCAAACTCGTGCATACTATAAGATAAGCTGGTACGGAGCAGGGACCAGGAACAGTGAAGGGACTTGTCCAACATCACCCACAGCGAATTAGTATCACAGCTGGAGCTAGAATCCAGGGCTCTTGAGTTCCAGCCTAGCACATTAATGCCAGACCCATTCTGACTCTGGACTTCCTAGCTTAGAAAGTTAGGACAGCTAAAACAAAAAGGGTACTGCCAAAGATGCAAAGCAGCAGAGGTCCTGACTGCCCACATCAGGAGGCTGAGCCTTGCAGAGGTCTTACCTGTTACAGGCTTAGGTGCTGGAGGACGGGGCAGCTCAAGGAAAAGTGGTGGCTGCTTATACAGGTCAAAGTCCTGGTGGCGCTGGTCCCAGCTCCACCTCTCTCGATCCAGCACACTAGCAGGCTGTGCATTTTCCCTCCGCTCCTACGTCGAGAACAACACAGTAAGTTAGGATGGAGGGCCCTGTAGACACCCCACTGGAGGCCCCTCTCCACCCTGTGGACCTCATTCAGCTCTGGATCAGTGCCAATGGGCGGCAGCCTGAGGTGATGGTCGCATTCAGTGGTTCTGTGAAGACCAGTCAGTTGGAATCCATTGGCTGTGAGCCAGGCCTGGCGGGATTTCTTCCTGGCTTTCTTCTCCTCTTCCTCTGAGTCCTGAGGCTCCACCATGGCTGAGAGGTAATTCTGGGAGTATGTGAATCTCTTCCTTGGCTCCTGGAAACAAGGGGCAGACACGAGGATAGAAGGGCTGGTAGCAGATGTGGAAGGGGCTGACTAGCCCTCCCATCTCCAGGCAAGCATTAGAAATGGTGGCACCGTTCCTGACAATGTAAAGGACCATTCAGAATAACAACTGTGAGGGTCACGTTCACATTCTCTTTGACAGAGCAACCCTTTTCTAAAGCTACCATGTTGGAAGCCTAAGCCAGGGCTTTTCCTTCATGGTGACAACAGAATGCTTTCTAAGGGGGTTTGCAGCCAGGCACACATGAGCATATGTTGAGGATCTGTTGGCTCACCCTTATGTGTGGAGGATCCCTACATAGTGCGGGAACAGAACATGTCTCCCCCAGCACCTGATGCCTGTCTATTTCCTCCCATTGGTTGGCTTTCTTATGCACACCAGAGATCCCTTGCTGATCTCTAGGCAGTATAGTCAAAAAAGGAGAGAGCTCACTGGATTAGCCAATTACTATTTTTCTGTCTGGAGTTACAAGCATTGACGGCCCGCCTCCCTCTCTGGGCCTCCCATTCACCTTGGCCATCTCTCGATACAGCTCCTTCTTAGCAAGCTCTGTGGAATTCAGGGACTGGATACTGTAGTTATAAACCGCATCTTTGGTAGGGGCTGAAATTCTGATCACCTTCACCACAGATTTTGGAGGCTTCTTACTAACCTGGTAGGCTCTAGTAATATTTTTCTGTGGAAAGAGACACCAATCATTATAGTCCCCTCAATACCAGCTTCCAGCGTGTAGTGAGCAAGATGATCTGTGGGACCAGGCCACAGCGCACATACCAAGTCCTGAATACTAGAGCTGCCATTCAATCACAGAACGCTACCAGAGGGCCACCTGCTCTAACCCCTCGCTGTCCATGGTGGAACTCAGGACCATGATGCGATTTGCCTAAGGTTAAAGTAACTGGAACACAAGAGCCAGCCACAGATAGAATTTGAGGCTCAGGTGGTCAGAAGTGGGAGAAGCTTGAAGCTTTCATGCATATACAGGGTAGATTATGACCTAAAGCAGCAAGGACTACCATCCTTGCCCATGGTCACCTTTAAGTGCTGACTACATAGGGAGTGTCAACCTTCTCTCCAGAGCCCCCAAGATGGTCTGACAGCTAGCTTCTTTGTGGATGAAAGCTGCGGTGTTGCAGGGAGAAGTGGCTGGGACCCCGAAAAGAAAGTTGCACTCTATTGCGGTGTAGCTTGCCCACCACTTGTCTATTAACTTTCAGCAAAATCACCATCTTCTGTTTTGAAACAAAAAGTTTTATTTTTTTTAAAGATTTTATTTATTTATACATGAGAGACACAGAGAGGCAGAGACACAAGCAGAGGGAGAACAGGCTCCATGCAGGGAGCCCAACGTGGGACTCGATCCCAGGTCCCCAGGATCACGCCCTGGCCACCTGGGCTGCCCAAAACAAAAATTTTTAAAGCTGAAGATAGTGACCTTGACTCACATTAACCACTTATTTAGGCCAAGCCCCAGTGTCTTGGCTTTGGAGTCTGAGGGATTTCTGTAAGAGAGAATGCAAAATAATCAAGGGAAAGTTAAATCTGTGATTCACACAAAAGTGTGAAAAATCAAGGCAACAAGATCCCCATGGCTTGAAGCAACAGGGACTTAAGACAAAGGCTGGTCACATTCATTGCATGAGGGACAAAACACCTGTCTTTGAGCACCTTCAAGATGACTGTGCCAGAGGGGCCATCTAAGCGCGACTGACGTCCAAG
Organism: Canis lupus familiaris; assembly: GCF_011100685.1. Lineage (NCBI taxonomy): Eukaryota > Metazoa > Chordata > Mammalia > Carnivora > Canidae > Canis > Canis lupus. The sequence continues at coordinate 3,179,103 of NC_049241.1, read as the reverse complement.
TGGTGCACACCTAGCTTCAATCAGAGCACTGGGTATTCTCTCCAGTTTTTCTGGTGGTTCTCAGTGGGAGGGTTGGTCGGAATGAGTCAGTCTCCTTCACAAAAGTGCAAGTTCCCTGCTCCTTCTAAACCTTACTAGTGGATTACAGCCTTGGGAAAAAAGTGGAAGTTCTGCCCAAAAGACATCACATGGTGAGGTGAGAACAGTGGTCAACAGTTGTTCAGGACATCTGGGGTTCTCTGCCCTGGGGCTGAAGGCTGCAGGGAACTCTGGACTGACAGCCAAAGTAACTAGGTGCCTGAGACATAGAACCAGTTACAAAAGACCCCAGACACAAACAGAACTGAAGCCAAGCTATTGGAAGGGATGGGGTAGAAATTTAAGGCAAATGTAATCATTCTTAAAAGACTAAAGAAACAAATATTGAGTGTAAAACATTAGAGTTTTACATAATAAAACAAATATTTACATAATACTTATTTACATAAATAAAGGGCGCAAGTGAGCGAGACACCCTGCGGAAGTGGAGCAGATGGAGAACAAATCAGTAAACTGGAAACCAGCTTGAGATAAAATTAGCCTGAGTTTAAAGACTGGGAACCAAAATGAAAATATCCAAATAACAAGCCCCAAAAGGACAGGGAAAGCAGGAGTAGGACATTTTAAGTAGAATTCCAAGCCCGGGCACACTATCTGCGACATGTAAGACCACAAAGGCAGAGACAAATCCTGAAAACCTCCAGAAAAAGAGCAGCCCCCCCCTGTGACGGGAGAAGTGCCACACTGGCCTCTGATTCCGCAGCAACCATACCATAGACAAGGTGAAGAGCTTCGACCCAAGACTGGACACCCAGGCAGACTGCCAGTCCACTGATGGCAGTGTGTCAGGGGCACACGTCCCACACAGAGGCTTGGGAAGCTTACCCAGACACTTTCCTTTGAAAACACACTTGGGAAAAAATACAAAAGGGAGGATGAAAACCCAAGAGTGTTTGGACAAAGGTAGCAAGTGATGGTGTCGGTATCCTAATAGTTTTCTTGTCTACAAGGAAACTACAAGGAAAGTGTAGTAACCTAGAACTGAAATTCTGGAGACTGGATCTATAAAAGGGATGGTAGAGTGGGAGTAGGAAAAGACAAAAAGGGGCATATGTGTGCTATTTGTCTTTTAAAGGAAATGCAATATAAAAAGTCTCAGAATTCAGTAGGAATATCTAAAAATGAATGTAGTCTTCAGGACAACCACCTTAGAAACAAAGAATGTAAACTTTTAAATCAGAAAAAAAAAACAACAAAAAAAACGTGGTCTACCAAAAGAAAGCAGAATAGGAGGAATTTAAAAGAAAAGGAGGTGGTCCCTCAAAAGCCTAATCTAACAATATTTTCAGTAAGTGGATTGTTTGCCAATTAATTAATCTCAAATTGGATTTTTTTAACCTAACAGTATGCTGTCTATAAAAACTGCTTTAGCGGCACTTAGTAGAACATGCAACTCTGAGTTTAAGCCCCACATTGGGTATAGAAATTGCTTAAAAAAGTAAATCCCTTAAAAACTGCTTTAGACAAAAAGTGTTGAAATTAAAGCAAGAATATAAATTAGGCAAAAAGAATCACAAAGCCAAGACAAAAACTAGAGTGGCATCTTTAACATCTGACCACATAATTCAAGATAAAAATGTTCGAGAGGCACAGATAGACATTGTATATTGAGAAAAACAGCAAGAAGTTATAACCATCATGAAGGTTGTGCACTTCACAATGTAGTCTCAAAATACATTAAGTAACAACTGACAGGATTGCAAAGAAAAATGAATATCTGCTTGACATCACTGGAGAGCAAGCAAAGAACTAAGAATCTGAGGGGCTAAGAATCTAGAGAGAAGGGAAGTACACTGAATCCTTTTTCCTCTCCTACGCAATTTGTTCACAAGGTATTTGCTGATTCCTAAATTGCACATGAATGAGATGAATGCAGCAGATAGTTTGGAAAATGTCACCATGCTAGGGAAACAAAAAATGAGTTTCAGAGTGTGCCAAGGAGGAAGGCACCAGGTTATACCCTAAGCTTACAATTCAGAATTCAGAATATCTATGCTTTAGAAATAAGGCCAAACAAGGGATAAGCCTGTTTAAGAGATTTGTCCTTTATTTGCCTGCTAGAAGAAAAGTAAATCCTCTTTGGAGGAAGGTATCAAGAGCCTCTACAGTTTTTCCTATGCAGCATTCACCATTTAATAGAAACACACTGAGGCAATCTTCTGATCCAATACAATCCCTATCAAAATTTCAATGGTATTTTTCACAGAAATAGAACAATTCTAAAATTTTTATGGAACCACAAAAGACATCGAATAGCCAAAGCAATCTTGAGAAAGAGCAAAGTTGGAGGCTACATTTCCTGATTCAACTATATAGTACAAAGCTATAGTAACCAAAACAGTGTGATACTGCCTTTAACAACAGACACATAGGTCAATGGGAGAGAACAGAGAGCCCAGAAATAAACCCACGTGTATAGTCAATTTATAACAAAGGAGCCAGTAATATACAATATAGAAGGTATAGTCTTTTCAATAAATAGTGCTGGGAAAATAGGATGGCCACATACCAAAAAAAATTGGACCTCTATCTTAGGCCATACACAAAAATTAATTCAAAACGTATTAAAGACTTGAACCTAAGACCTGAAACCGTAAAGTTCCTAGAAGAAAAAAATAGGTAGTTAGCTCCTTGACATCAGTCTTAGCAATGATTTTTTTTTGGATTTGACAACAAGAGCAAAAATAAGTGGGACTACTTGGAACTAAAAAGCTACACAGCAAAGGAAACAAATCATCCGCAAAATGAAAAGGCAACTTACTGAATGGGAGAAGGCATTTGTAAGTGATACAACCAATAAGGAGTTAATATCCAAAATGAATAACTCCTGTAACTCAATAACAAAAAACAAACAACAAAACACACCTGATTAAAAAATGGGCAGAGGATCTGAATAGACATTTTTCCAGAGAAGATAAACAAACGGTCAACAGGTAAGTGAAAAAGTGCTTAACATTACTAATCATTAGGGAAATGGAAATCAAAACCACAATGAGATTTCATCTCACACTTGTTAGAATGACTATTAGAAAAACAAATAGGGGATCCCTGGGTGGCTCAGCGGTTTAGCGCCTGCTTTGGGCCAGGGCATGATCCTGGAGACCCAGGATTGAGTCCCACGTCAGGCTCCCTGCATGGAGCCTGCTTCTCCCTCTGCCTGCCTGCCTCTCTCTCTCTCATGAATAAACAAATATCTTTTTTTTTTTAAAAAAAGAGAACAGTTGGAGATGTGGGGGAAAAAACGGTATACTTGTGCACTCTTGGTAGGAACGTAAATTGGTGCAGCCACTATGGAAAATAGTATGAAGATTCCTCAAAAAATTAAATGGAACTACCATATGATTCAGCAATTCCACTTGTATTTATCTGAAGAAAACAAAAACACTAACTCAAGAAGATAGATACATCCCCATGTTCATCGCAGTGTTCTTTACAATAGCCAAGACATGGAAGAAACCTATCAGTGGGTGATTGGACAAAGAAGATGGGGCGTCTGTGTGTGTTGTGAACACAATGCAATATTAGCCATAAAACAGAAGGAAATCCTGCCTTCTGTGATGACATGGATGGGTCTTGAGGGCATTACGCTAAATCAAATAAGACAGAAAAAACACAGCTATTGACTGATCTCACTTATTTGTGGAATCTAAAAAATAGGAACTCATAAGTACACAACAGATTGGTGGTTGCTAGAATTGGGGGGGTGGGTGAAATAGATACATGTGGTCAAAAGGTACAAACTCAGTTATACAATAAGTAAATCATGGGGATGTCACATATAGCGTGGTATAGTTAATAGTACTATATTGTATGTTTGAAAGTTGCTAAGAAAGTAAACCTCAAGATAGTAGTTAATTGGGAAGAAAAATGGTACTTTCTGGGGTGATAGAATCAACTACACCCTGATCTGTGTGATGGCTTCACAGGTATCTATATAGATAAAAGTGAATGAGGCTGAACGCCTCAGATTTATGCATTTTACTATATTTAATATATATCTAAAAAGTATTATCAGAGACAAAGAGACCTATCATATTTATGAAAGAAATCAATAGGATAAAGCAGTCCAAAATTTGTATGTATCTAAAACATCACTTGACATATATAAAGCAAAAACAGAGGATAAAGAAATCTATAATCATATTCGGAGATTTTAACAGACTTCCCCTACTAACTGGGAAAAGAAACAGAATTTAAAAATAAAGATATGTATTTGGGGAAAAAACACTAAAAAACAAAGTTGATGTATTTGGAACACTATCTACAGCTACAGGATACTTTTTTTCCCCAAGTATTATGGAACATTTTCCAGAACTAGCCTATTTTGGACCATAAATCAAATAGCAACAAAGGATAGAAATTTACAGAATATATTCTCTGATAACAATGCAGTCAAAGTGTAAAACTGAGTAACAAAAATTCTAAAGTATTTGGAAATTACACAATTCACTAACCCACAGATCAAGGAACAAATTGAAAATGGGAAATAGATAATATTTTTAACTGAATCATCATGAAAATATGATGTATAAAAACTTGGGGATGCACTTAATGGTCATAGGAAGTTTTTAGTAAAATGAATACATTATAATGATTCATGTCTGAAAATTATCTAAACATCCATCTGAAGACATTAGAAAAAGTGGAGCAAATTCAAGCTGAAGTAGGAAGGAATGAGTTGAAATCAGGGGCAGCCCTGGTGGCGCAGTGGTTTAGCACCGCCTGCAGCCCAGGGTGTGATCCTGGAGACCCTGGATCAAGTCCCACCTCAGGCTCTCTGCATGGTGCCTGCTTCTCCCTCTGCCTGTGTCTCTGCCTTTCTCTCTGTCTCTATGAATAAATAAATGAAATCTTTAAAAGAAAAAAAAGAGTTGAAATCAGTGAAATAGAAAATAAGTGTATAATATGTAAATAAAGCAACAGAGATATTGATTCTTTGAAGGAAATAATGCATTTGTAAATGCAATTTCAATAAAAATCTCAAATATCCATAAACTCATGTGTAAATAGCAACTTGATCTGACACAACTGGCAGTATATATCATTGAGGAGGGATAGGCTAGAAATGAAATTAGATTCCTACCCTCATATGGAAAATAAATTACAGATAAGTTCAAAATTTAAGTATGATAAAAATTTAAATCTTACTAGAAGAAAACACAGACTAGTTTTATAACTTTAGGGTGGGAAAGGTTTTAAGTAAGGCAAAAAATGTAAGTCCTAAAGGAAATGTAAATTTTACAAAATAACTTTTTTATCCATTAAAAGACACCAGTAAGAGAGTAAAAAGAAGTCAAGTACCAAAAGAGATTTGCAGTGTTTATAAAATGCAGTTGTTAGCACTGGGAACATTAAACCAAAACCACCTAAAGTTCAAAAGGACACATTTGTAAAAGAAATTACCAAATTTATGAAAATATATTCAACTACACTAATAAACAATGAAATGCAAATTAAAACCTTCATGAGATACTATTATGCATTAGATTAGCAGTAATTTAAGTCTTACTGTAACAGATGTGAGCATGGAAGTAGGAAAACAAAGTCAACGCATCGCTGGCTGGTTTATAATAGTATAAACATTTTGGAAGGGGATCCCTGGGTGGCGCAGCGGTTTGGCACCTGCCTTTGGCCCTGGGCGCAATCCTGGAGACCCGGGATCGAATCCCACGTCGGGCTCCCGGTGCATGGAGCCTGCTTCTCCCTCTGCCTATGTCTCTGCCTGTCTCTCTCTCTCTCTCTCTGTGACTATCATAAATAAATAAAAATTTAAAAAAATAGAAAATTAAAAAAATTAAAAAAAAAACATTTTGGAAGATAAAGTGTTACCCAAGAAAGCGGAAGTACAATTTAACAATTCAAATCCTAAGTATACATCTCAAAAAATCTTGCATATCATTTTAGAAGATATGTTAAAAATATGTAATTGCTTAAATAGCAAAACATATGAATACAAATGCCCACTAATTATGGTATATTCCTACACTTAGACACATAAATATGGTTGAATCTCATTAATACTGAGTAAAAATTAAAATTGCATAAGATTATATACAGTATCAGGGTACCTGGGTGGCTCAGCGGTTGAGCGCCTGCCTTCGGCCCAGGGCATGATCCCAGGATCCCAGGATCGGCCCAGGGCATGATCCCAGGATCGAGTTCCACATTGGGCTCCCTGCAGGGAGCCTGCTTCTCCCTCTGCCTGTGTCCCTGCCTCTCTCTGTCTCTCATGAATAAATAAAATCTTTAAAGAAAATTATATACAGTATTATTCCATTTTATAGCATTCAAAGATATGCAAATGTAAAAAATGTCTATGAATATATATGCATGTAGTATCAACAACAGTGCAATAAAATAAAATTAGAAGCACACAAAAACACAAATATAGACAGTAAGCCTTAAGAGAAAAGCAAGTAATAGATAAAATTTAGGATAGTGGTAACTTCTGGGTAAGGGGTAAGAGGTGGAAAACAGCACACAAAAAACTATAGAAGTATTGATAATGTTTGATTTTCTTAAGCTGGCTAGTGGGTATAGGATATTGGCTTTATTTTTAACAGTACACACATTTATGTTCTTATATGTATATTTAATAAAAGTTAACAAAACAACTTATTCATAAAAATAAAAGAGGAACTTGTGAGAATTCCTATAAAAACACGACTGAAGCAGAGACGCCTGGGTGGCTCAGTGAGTGGGCACCTGCCTTTGGCTCAGGGCGTGATCCCCTCAGGGCATGATCCCCCATCCCACATCTGGCTCCCTGCAGGGAGCCTGCTTCTCCCTCTGCCTGTGTCTCTGCCTCTCTCTGTCTCTCATGAATAAATAAAATCTTTAAAAAACAAAACAAAACATGATTGAAGCAATTTAAAACTATAAATTAACATAGATGTCACAGGGAAAGATCAATTTAAAGAAGTGGAAGATAAGCAGAACACAATGTAAAATATCAGTAAGTACAAATTAAGAGGGAAAACAAAATGCAGGAAAGTTCTTTCAAGTTCCAATGAAAAACGAGATCCTACCTGGACACCTAGACTGAACATTAAGGATTAAAGGAAAGTTTTTAAAAAAGACTCCAGAGGAAGTAACGTTTAGTTAAAAAGGAAAAAGGATCAGATGGGCATCAGACTTACCTACAATTCTTGATTTTGGAAAGCAGTAGATTTGGTGGGGTTGTGGGGAGGGTTGTGTACAGAGATTTGAAAGTATAATCTTACAAATAGCTCAGCTGCTATTCAAGAGCAAAGACAATGATAACCATGGACCTACAAGCACCTTGAAAGTTTATTATCCACAAAGACTTTCTGAAAGAAAAAAAATAGTAAAGCAAAGGATAAAGTAGACACAACCTCTGCCCCCCCACCCCTGCAAACACATATGCACACATTGTAGCAAACAAGTAAAATTGTAGTTGGCAAGGAGGAAGATAGGACTTCTAGTATGGTGGAGTAAGGAGCTCAATCCTTTCCTCAAAAAACAATAAAACTGGACAAAATTGTCAAAAGCAACCATTGGAAATTGTGCAAAGACATACAAAAAACTTAGAAGTGTTTACTCATAAAAATGTGAACTTAAGAACAGTAGGAGTTGGTGTCACTCCTGCCACCCCTGGGCACTTAGAGCAGTGGTTCTGTTAGGGTGTGCAAGTCATGAAAATCCGTGGCTGTACTGCTTAAATGCAGACTTACTTGATTTGAACTGCAGCTTGAAAAACCCCATGTGCATGGCTAATTATAAGCAACAATAGCAATGTCAGCTGCAAACAAACAGAACAGGCCAGCTGTTCAGCAGGCCTGAGGTTGCAATCCTATGTGAGGCAAGCAACAGGCAAGCAATTAATCAAAATTTAACAGGGAGATACAGGAAATGAGATGGTCACAAAGGACCTTGATATGCTCTTCATACATGCTTGGTTACTGCCTGCCTGCACATGCAGAGGAGACATGAGAGGACCCAGTGAAAAGTCAAAGCCAGAGAAACTGAATGCATGCCCCTACCCACACACAGATCCATTGATAAAGATTGAAAACCTGGCTGCCTAGAGGCGGGCAACTTCTGACCATTTGTTGGCTGATGACTGATTGATGCAGACACAGTGGTGACCTCAAGGAAGACAGGCTTAAAATAAAAACAATTTAAAAACAAAGAGGGGCACCTAGGTGGCTCAGTCACTTAAGGGGTGGACTCTTGATTTCAGTTCAGGTCATGAACTCAGAATTGTGAGATCCATGGCATGGAGCCTACTTAAGATTCTCTTTCTGCCCCTCCCCCGACACTCGTGTGCACACACACTCTCTCTAAAAAACAAAAAATCAGCAAAGATTGCTATCTGCAAGCTTTCTATCTGCAGCTTGCTACAGACCACTGAGGAGACACTCCACAGATTTTGTGCAAGCAAGTTATTAAATGACAGATACCACCACCCTTAGGGATAAAAAGCAGAATCCAGAGTTGCTGCAATGCATATTAGATGTCCAGTTTCCAATCAAAAATTAGGAGACGTGCAAAGAAATAGTAAAGCATAAACATTATTCAGGAAAATAAAATAAAGCAGTCAATAGAAACTGTCCAGTGGGTTCAGCTGGTTGACCTCAATGCAGCTGTTATTTAACAAACTAAAGAAAATTATTTTAAAAATTTAATTTTTTAAAAAATTTTTATTTATTTATGATAGTCACAGAGAGAGAGAGAGAGAGAGAGGCAGAGACACAGGCAGAGGGAGAAGCAGGCTCCATGCACCGGGAGCCCGACGTGGGATTCGATCCCAGGTCTCCAGGATCGCGCCCTGGGCCAAAGGCAGGTGCCAAACCGCTGCGCCACCCAGGGATCCCAAATTATTTTAAAAATTTAAAGAAAGTATATGATCAAGAAATAGATCATCTAATAAAGATATTTTCAAAAAAAAGCTAAATGAAGACTCTGCAGTTGTAAAGTACAGTAACTGAAACGAAAAATTCATTAGAGGGAAACAACAGGTATAAGGTGACAAAGGAATATGAACCCTAAAGATAGAGATTATCCAGTCTGAGGAATAGAAATAAAAGAATCTTTTATATTAATAGTGCCTCAAGATCTGTGGGACATTGTTAAGTGAACCAACATGGACATAATGGGAGTCTGACAAAGGGGATGGGGAGAGAGGAAGAACAGAAAAAAGTATTGAAGAAATTAAGACCTGCAACATTAATCTACTGATCTAGGGAAGCTCAATGAATCCCACGGAGGGTAAATATAGAGAAATCCACACCTGTACATATTAGAGTCCAACAGCTAAAAGAAAAAGACAATGAGAAAATCTTGGAAACAGCAAGAAAAAAATGACTCATCATGTACAAGAAAACAATATGATTAATGGCTTAATGTCCATCAGAAAGAATAGAGACACGGTGTAATAATATTTTCAAAGTGCTGAAAAAATTTTCAGTAAATACCAAGTATTCTATGTCTAGCAAAAGTCATTTTCAAAAATTATAGTGAAATAAAAATATTCTCTGATAAAGGTAGAATTTGTTGGTAGTACCTGCTTTCTCGGATATACTAAAGGAGGTCTTTTAAAGCTGAGAATAAATGACACCAGATGATAACTAAGAACTACATTAACAAAATCACTGGAAAAGATAAATATATGATAAATATAAAATACATAAATGCATTTTCCTTCTCTCAACTTTTAAAAGACATGATTGCATAAAACAATAATACTATATTTGGAGATTGTTATATGTCTATATAACATATTATATATATATGTAACATAACAATAACAGTATAAAGGAAGGGAGGAAATGGAACTATATTATAGAATAGTTTCTACATTTTACCCTAATAAAGCTAGTTATAAGTTGTAGTAGATTGTGAAGATGCATATTATAGAAGAATCCTAGAGAAACCCCTAAGAAATAACTTTTTTTAAAAAGATTTTATTTATTTATTCATGAGAGACACAGAGAGAGAGAGGCAGAGACACAGGCAGAGGGAGAAGCAGGCTCCACGCAGGGAGCCCGACATGGGACTCCATCCGCGGTCTCCAGGATCACACCCTGGACTGAAGGGTGCGCTAAACCGCTGAGCCACCCGGTCTGCCCCCTAAGAAATAACTTTTTAAGGAAAACAATCAATGAGGGAATTAAAATGATGCACTAAAAATATCTGCTCAACACAAAAAGGAGGCAGTAAAGAAACAACAGAGGATCAAAATCAATACTTAATACATTTTTTAATACTTAATACATTAAACAAAAGACATCAATTAAAACATCAATTAAAATTAATTAAAACATCAATAATTATATTATGCATAAATGGACAATCAAACAAAGATTGTCAGACTGGATTTTTTTGATAAAAGATCCAGCCACTTGTTGTTTAAAGTGGACGTATATTGGATGCAAAGGCATAAATAGTTTGAAAGTCAAAGCGGGTGGAGGGCAGCCCAGGTGGCTCAGCGGTTTAGCGCCACCTTCAGCCCAGGGCCTGATCCTGGAGACCCGGGATGGAGTCCCATGTCGGGCTCCCTGCATGGAGCCTGCTTCTCCCTCTGCCTGTTTCTCTCTCTCTGTATCTCTAATAAATAAATAAAATCTTAAAAAAAAAAAGAAAGAAAGAAAGTCAAAGGGGTGGAAAAAATATGTAGTATGCAAACCAGAAGAGAGCCAGTGTGAGTAAATTAACATAATACAAAGTGTTTTTTTTGAGACAAGAAATGTTATTAGGAACAAAAAGGGATATTTTATAGTGATTAAAATGGCAGTTCACCAGGAAGATATAGTTATAAACACAAACATATCTAACAACAGAGCCCCAAAATACAATAAGCAAAAATCAACAGAATTGAAAGGAGAAACAGATGATTCAACCACGAATAGAGACTTTAATACCTCAATCCCAACAACTGATAGAACAACTAGAAGGAAAATCAATACCACAGGAGACCTGAAAAACACTATTATCAGCTCCTGTCATTTATATAACATTCCTCCCAATGTCAGGAGAATATATATTCATTTCAAGCCTAAAGATGGATCTAGGCCATAAGAGAAATTGTAATAAATTTCATAGGATAGAAACCATACAAAGTATGTTCTCCAGTCACAACAAAATTAAATTCTAAATTTCTAAAAACTACAATGGAAATTATAAAATATTTTGTGATGAATGAAATAAAAATACAACATACCAAGTTTATGGGATGCAACTAAAGTAGTGTTTAGGCAGAAATTTGTAGCTGTAAATACATGTATAAAAAAAGGTCCAAATCAGAAACTTAACTTTACTCTTTAGCAAACTAGAGTCGCAAATTGAATCCAAATAAGCAGAAAGAAGAAATTGTAATACAGTTTAGGATAGAAAAACATGAAATAGAAAAATAGAGAAAATGAACAAACTCCAAAAGTAGTTCTTCAAAAAGACCACCAACATTGGCATATCCTTAGCTAGACTGCTCAAGAAAGAAAAAGATACAAATTAGTACAATCAGGAATGAAAGAGGAGACATTCTACTGACTTTACAGAAATTAAAAGGATTATAAGAGAATCCCATGAACAACTGTATGTGAACAAACGAGGTGATTTACATGACATGGACAAATTCCTGGAAAGACACAAATTATCAAACCTGTTTTAAGAAAGAGACAATCTGAACAGACTTATAACAAGTAAAGAGATAAAACTAGTCATTTAAAATTTACCCAAGAAAAGCTCAGGCTTAGATGGCTTCACTGGTTAGTTCTACCAAAATACTGAGAGAATGAATGCCAACATGTCACGTTATTTCCAGAAAATAGAAGGAGAGGAAACACCAACTCATTACAGGACCAATATTACACAGGTACCAGTGTTGGACAAAGCTATCACAAGAAAAATACAAAATATTAGCAAACTAAATTCAGAAACACATAGATAAAAGATCATGTGCCATTACCAAGTGAGAAATATCCCAGGAATGCAAAATCATATTAACATCCAAATATCAAGTAACGTAATCCACTGTATAAATAAAAGAGAGAACCACAATATATACAGGGAAAAAAAGCATTTGACAAAATCCAACATTTATTCATGATAAAAACAACAAACTAAGACTACAAGAAAACTTCCTCAACTGAAAAAGTGTACCCCAAACCTGCAGTTAATATCCAACTTAATGGCCAAAAGTTGCTTCCCCCTCAAGATCAGAAAGAAAACAAGCATGTCTGCTCTTACCACTCCTATTTGACTCTGTACTTTATACTCTCAGTTGTTCGACTTTTTTATAGGCTTATACCTCAGTCTTGTTTTATAATTTGTATGGAATCTAAGGCAAATAACAATCGGAACACACAATACGTGTAACACTTCACAAAATTTGGCCAAGGATGTATACAGAGAAAAATGTGTAGCCTTTCTTATTAAATAAGAAAGAATAAAAATGAATGAAGTAGTCAACTCAAGAAGCTAAAAAGGTAAGGATGCTTAGGTGGCTCAGTCAGTTAAGCTTCTGCCTTAGGCTCAGGTCATGACTCTAGGGTCCTGGGGTCGAGCCCTGCATCAGGCTCCCTGCATCTCCCTCTCCTTCTGACCCTCCTGGCCTGCTTGTGTGCTCACTCTGTCTCAAATAAATAAACAAAAGCTTTTAAAAAGCCAACAATATACACTTTCAAAGCTTATAAACTTCTAAGAGACTTTCTTTTTACTAGAGGTTGGGGTGAGGGTGCTTCACAGAGACCCTAAGTGGACAGCCTCAAGTCACACCTTTTTGGTTGGCGTGAAGTGAGGGAGGTTCTCCTTGGCCATTTGGGCCATATAAAAGCATTCCTAGTCACTTTCAGGAAGGATAGGGACCTGAGGGCTGGAATGCACGCCTCTGACCTGGTTCAGTCCCACAGCCAGTACTCCTTGCCCACCCTGCCCGGGATCCCAGGAGAGCAGATACAGAACTGGTCATCTACCCTGTATCTCCCCACCAGTGACTGGACAGCCCCAGTTGAGGCGAAGGCCTGGGGCCCCTGACTCGGGGAGGAGAGAGTGCCCACCTGGACCAGGCTGGACCCCTGGCCCTTGTTCTTTAGCACCATGGTGTTCCGCCACTGCAGATACTTCTCCTGGTGGGCCTGGATCTCGTAAGCAAGGGTGGATTTCTGACTTAGGAAGTGCTCAAGACTGAGGGTGTGCTGAGATGGCAAGGCCAACAGTTTTCCTTCTGTGAGATCTTCTTGAGAAATGGGCAGCCCCAACTCCTGGCTCAAGTCTTTGACCATGGCGGAGGATGGCAGCAGGTCTCTCGTGATCACCTCTCTGAGCTTGGTGCTGTGATGGCAGATGCAGTAGATCCTGCAAGGCAGAAGGCCACCCGCATGGCCTTACCTATCTCTCAAGATCATCAAACCAGCCCCGTTTTACAAGAGAAAATGAAGCTCAGAAGTTGTTTAGCTGGTCCCAGATCACAGAACTCGTATGCCAAGCCGAGAGTGCACCTGAACCAGCCCACAAAAGAGAATGCTTCCTTTTCGCTCCCCTCCCAGCCCCCAGAAGGTAAGGATTTCCACAATCCACTCTGATTACTTTTCTGCTACTGTGGCCTTATTCCATGCCTGTCACCTCCCCACATCCCACCTGGGAGCAGCCCCAACCAGCCAGCCACCAGGGGTGTGGATCTCAGAGCTCCTGCCACACAGAGGGCACCACACACACAGCCTCGGATCTCAGCAAAGCTCAAGGACTGAGCAACCACCCTCCCAGGCCCTGCCCTGAGAGTCCTCCCTGCTCTCCTCTCCCGGGGGCCTGGTGTACTATGGGCACTGGTTCACGCTGACACTCTGTAGCCTCATGCCAGGGCCTGTCACTTGCTGCTGCTCACTGTCTCTGATACTTCTGAGGTCCAGCGTTAAGGGGCAGGCCTGGAGACACGGTCTCTGCCTCTTACCAGCTGAGGCCCCTGGCCTGCCCCTGGACTTTTCAGATTGGAATAAAGCCCTGATGAACGCAGCTACGTGGGATGCAGCAAGCACTTACTAGCAGTTTTATTGCCCTTCCCTAACACCCCCGACCCCCAGCCATCTCCTAGCAGGGCAGAGCAAGGCCCAGCCTCCCCTCACTGACGGCCAAAGCTCTAGACACCCAGATGCTCCAGCACTTCCCCAGCATGAGCCTGCTGAGGCCCACTGGACCGCCCACCCCTCCTGGCTTGCAGCTTCAGCCTGCTGTCGTGGGGTGCCCAGCCGTAGCCCGCTTGTGCCTGAGGTGACCAGGTGGGGGATAATAGGACTAAGTCCCTTTCCTCCACGTCCCTGGGCTCTCTCCCTTTCTCTCCTCCTGCTTCCACCGTCTCCTTTATTAACACATTTGGTAAGCTGGGAGCCAACTCTCAGCCAGGGCTGTTACTGGCTTTAAAGTGTAAAGAGGGATCCCTGGGTGGCGCAGCGGTTTGGAGCCTGCCTTTGGCCCAGGGCACGATCCTGGAGACTCGGGATCGAATCCCACATCGGGCTCCTGGTGCATGGAGCCTGCTTCTCCCTCTGCCTGTGTCTCTGCCTCTCTTTCTCTCTGTGTGACTATCATAAATAAATAAAAAATTAAAAAAATAAAAATAAAAAAAAATAAATAAAATAAAGTGTAAAGAGATGGTGTGCACCTCCTGCCCCAGACTACAGTGAGGAGACTGTCCACCCAAGGAAGGCCTGCCACGGATGCACTAGGTCAGGCCCTGCTGACTTCCTGAAAGAACCGGCCACTGCCCTTTGCTGTCCCCACAAAGCCCAGTGCGGCTGGCCATGCACAGTCCCAGGGACCCCACTGCACCACGCTCAGTCAGTCTCCACTGCCAAACTGGGTGTGTCTCGCCCGGCCCTCCTGCTCCCTACGTGAAAGGAGTAGGCCCTCCCAGGGCACGAGCCACGCTCAGTCCAGCGGGAGAAGCACACGGTTCCCCAGGGTCACCAGCGCTGGAGCAGAGGGAACAGCACAGGTAAAGGCACGCACGTAGTGTAAGACTGAGATCTTGGAGGATGCCTTTCTGGAGAGGAGGTGAGGGAAGAAGCAAACAAAGGCAAGCATTCAGGTAGAGAAAACTGTTGCAGTTCCGGTGGATCTGCTTCTGGTCCTCATTACTCACTGCTCAGGCTATTCTAGGCTATTCCTCAAGAACAGCAGATAGCTTTGTGTGACCTGTGTTCCCTTGTTTCCAAAACCCCCTTGGGAGAGCACGTGCACCAGTCCCTGGGAATGACACAGGTTCTGGGCCCCTCGGAACTGTACTCCACTCCAGGCCTGGCTCCTTTGGGCATAAGAATAATAAAAACTGGGGTACCTGGATGGCTCAGTGGGTTAAGTGTCTGCCTTGGGCTCAGGTCATGATCTCAGGGTCCTAGGATGGAGTCCCACGTGGGGCTCCCTGCTCAGCGGGGAGTCTGCTTCTCCCTCTCCCTCTGCCCCTCCTCCCTGCTTGTGCTCTCGCTCTCCTTCCAATAAATAAAACCTTAAAAAATATGAATAGAAACTGCACCTGGAGGGTGCCCCGCGGCCTGTCCCCAGGGAGGCAGCCCTACCCCGAGGCCGCCTGGCCCACCTGCTCAGGGCCTGGAAGGCCTTCTGGGAAACGGTGTCACGGATGTACAGCGCTGAGTGCTTCATGAGCTGTGACAGGGGCCTGAAGAGGTGCACCTGGTACAGGACGGTCTCCAGGTCCGCGTAGAGGCGGCGGCGGAACAGCAGCGCCGAGTTGTAGAGCGCTTTGCATTTGCCCAGTTCGGCTCCGGCTCCGGGGGCCCTGCGAGGAGGCCGCGGGGCAGGGCGGGGCTTCAGCTCTGCCCCGCGGCCTCCTGGAATGCTGTGCAGTTTTGCCCTTTTGGCAGAACTTTTTTCATCTTTTTACTTGTTTAAAAACACACAAACAAAAGGAATGCATTAATAATAAATCATCTGAAAAAAAAATAGAACATCTATCTTTCCAAACTGTGGCAGTGAAAATGCTGAAACCTGCCTCAGTTTCCTCTTGTCCTGCCCCTAGCCCCTGTCCCCATCCCCCGTCCCTGCTCACACTCGACTCCCTGGCACTCACAGCCAGGCAGAGGGTCTAAACACACTCCCCCCTGGTGCACGCGTTGCTCCTACACCCTGTGCAACCTGAGGAAAGTCAGCTTATGCCCTTGGCGAATCTGTGTTTGGTCACAGGGTTTCCTCTTCTGTGAAGTACCTGTTCAAGCCCTCTGCCCACTCTCCCTTGGCTTTATTTTCTTATTGATTCATGGGTGTTTTTACATATTCGGGAGACTAGCTTCACACATTGCAAAAAATTTCTCAATTTGTCTTTTCACAATTTTTATGGGATCTTTGGATAAACAAGTTATTCACTCTAACGTAGCCGAATGCAGCATTTCTTTCCTTTGTTCTGTGTACTTCTGTCTTGTTCAAGAAATCTTTATCCTAATCATAGAAAAGCTTTATAATTTTGCTTTTCAAAAACGGATTTTTCTTTTCTGGTGAACTCTGAAAAAGACCAGGTAACTGTGGTCTAGTTGACCGCACTGTGTCTGTCCATCAATAAGGCATTCTATTTATGTCAGACGTCACTGTTGGAGGAAATTAGGTACTGGGTGCACGGAACCACTCTATATTATTTTTGCGACTTATTGTGATCTGTAAGTATTCCAAATGGGTTTCAATCCACCTGGAATTGATTTTTGTGAATTGTGTGAAACAGCGAATTAGGGAAGTCTCAGTGAATCAGGAACAGAGTGGAACTTCCTCCAAGTGATAAAAGACATCTACAAAAAACCCACACCTAACATCATATTTGAATGTCTTCCACCAAAGATCAGAAACAAGGCAAGGATGTCACCACTCTTTACATATATAATAGTACCACAAGTCCTCACTACCACACAAAGGAAATACAGATTGGAAAGGAAGAAACTGAAGATGACACAAGGAAATAGAAAGACATTCCATACTCATGAATTAGAAGAATATTGTTAAAATGTCTATGCTACCCAGAGCAATCCACATACTTAATGCAATCCCTATCAAAATACCAATAGCATTTTCCACATAGCTAGAACAAATGATCCTAAAATGTGTGTGGACCCTGAATAGCCAAAGCAATCTTGAAACAGAAAAACAAAACTGGAGGTATTACAACTCCAGGCTTCAAGTTATACTACAAAGCTGTAGTCATCAAAACAGTATGGTACTGGCACAAAAATAGACACAGATCAATGGAACACAATGAAGAGCCCAGAAGTAAACCTAGGATTACATGTCAATTACTGCACAACAAAGGAGGCATGAATATTCAATGGGAATACAGTCGCTTCAACAAATGATGTTGGAAAACTGGACAGCTACCTACAAAAGAACAAAACTGGATCACATTCTTACACAACACACCAACTCAAGTGGATTAAAGGCCTAAATAAAACCATAAAACTAAAAAATAAAAATAAACCATAAAACTCCCAGAAGAAAACATAGGCAATAAGCTCTTTGACATTGGTCTAAGTATTTTTTTTTTTTTTGTCTCCTCGGGCAATGGCAACAAGCAAAAAACAAACAAATGGAACTACATGGAACTATATCAAACCAAAAGATTTTGCATTGTGAATTAAACCAACAAAAAGAAAAGGTAATCCATTGAATGGGAGAAGCTACTTGCAAAAACACATATCCAATAAAGGATCAATATCCAAAGTATATAAAGAACTCATATGACCTAATATCAACAAAATAAGCCCAAATAAAAAATGGGCAGAGAAGGTGAATAGAAGACAATGTAGATCTTAATGAAAAGATCTCAAACATTCCTGATCATCAGGGAAATGCAAATCACAATCATAATGGGATACCACCTCACATCTGTCAGATGACTATTATCAGAAACACAAGAAATAACAAGTGTTGGTGTTGGAGGATGTGGAGAGAGGGGAACCCTTGTGGACTGTTGGTGGGAATGCAAACTGGTACAGCCACTGTGGAAAACAGTATGGAGATTTCTCAAATTTTTAAAATATCATCCAGCAATTCCACTCCTGGGTATTCAGCCAAAAGAAAATGAAAACACTAATTCAAAAAAGTATATGCACCACTATGTTCACTGCAGCATTATTTGCAAGAGCCAGGATACAGAAGCATTCTAAGTGTCCATTAATAGGTGAATGGATAAAGATGTGTGTGTGTGTGTGTGTGTGTGTGTAATGGAATATTACTCAGCCATATAAAAGAATAAGATCTTGCCATTGCAGTAACATGAATGAACCTAAAAAGTATTATGCTCAGTGAAATAAGTCAGAGAAAGACAAATACTGTATTATTTCACTTATATGTTAACTCTAAAAACCAGAACAAATGAGCAAACAAAACAAAACATTCCATAGGTACAGAGATCAAAGTGGTAGCTGCTGGGGTTGGGACTGGGGTAGGAATGAGTGAAACAGGTAATGGGGATTAAGAGGTACAAATTTCTAGTTATAAATAAGTCACGAGGATATGATGTGCAACCTAGGGAATAGAATGATATTATAACTTTGTATGGTGACAGATGGTAACTGGATCTACGGTAGTGATCATTTTGCAATGTAGAAAAATATCAAACCACTGTCCTGTACATCTGGAACTGATATCATATTGTAAGTCAATTAAAAAGAAAAGAAAACATGTTCACCCAAAAACCTGTACATTGTTGTTCACAGCAGCTTCATTTGTAATATCAAGAACTGGAAATAACCAAAATGCCCCTCAACAGATGGATGGTGAAACTGTGGCACATGCATTCCATGAAATACTATCCAGCAACAAAGAGGAATAAACCATTGATTCATGCAAAAATATGGATGGATCTCTAGCACTTTATGCTGAGTAGGAAGAAAAACAATCTTCTAAAGTCATATACTGCATGATTCCATTAATATGTAAGATTACATACAGATGAAAAATTAAGGAGATGGAAAACAGGATAAAGAGGGTGGCAGTGACTATAAACACAGTGATCTCTGTCGTGGCACACCAGTTCAAGATCTTCATCATACTAGTGGTCACACAAATTTGTATGTGATAAACTGGCACAGAGAACACATACATTGTACTGGTGTTGGTGTCCTGGTTTAGATATCGTACTATAGTTAAGTAAGATGTAACCACTGTGGGGGAAAGAGTATGTGGGATCTCTGTAATATTCTTTAAACTTCCTGTGAATCTATAATTATTCCAAAAGAAAAAGCTGAAAATGTACATAGATCTTTAATCCAGGTGGAATGGATTTTTGTGAATGATTTGAACAGGAAATTATTTTCCCTTTTCTTATGGATAAATAATTATCCCAACACCGTTTTTTGGTAAAGGTTCTCCTTTCCTCACTGATTTTTTTTTTAATCCACTAGAGGTATTTTTCAACTAAGATTTAATTCAGACACCATACAATTCATCCATTTAATATGTATAATTCAATCATTTTTAGTCTAGTCACAGATATGTGCAATCATCATCACAATCCATTTTTGAGCTTCCTCATCACCTAAAAAAGAAGCTTGTACCCACTCCCTATCACCCCATACTCTCACCCCTGGCCCACAGCCCTAAATATTGGCTAATCTGTCTCTATAGATTTGCCTATTTTGAACATTTCATATAAATGACTCATACAAAGCTGAGTGTAACAGCTTTCAATGAATTATGTGAGTTCTTGTACCAAATCGATGAGCCTGAGGGTGGTATGAGAAACTTCTTGGACTTCAGTTGGTACCAGAAGTCAGGGCAGGTCTTTGTGACTGGCTTCTTTGACTTCGCTTAGTATTTTCAAGGTTCATCCATGTTGTAGCATGAGTCTGTGTTTCATTCCTTTTCATGTCCAAGGAACAATTCGTTATTGTATTTACATATCACATTTGTTTAGCTATTAGTCAATTAATGGACATTTGGACTGTTTATACCTCATGGGTTTTATAATACTGTTCTAAATAGTTATATAGTTTTTAGTGTGGACATATGTTCTCATATATCTTGGGCATTTACCTAGGAGTAGTACTCTTAGGTCAAATAGTAACTCTTCACTCATCTGAGGAACTGCCAGACTGTTTACTAAAGTGACTCTACCATCTAATTCATCTACTTCTTACCAGCAGTGAATGATAATTCTAATTTCTCCACGTCCTTGTCAACACTTGCTATTATCTGACATGCTTAATTCTAGCCAAACTAGTGGGTATGAAGAGGTATATTATGTAAATGCACCCTTTTAATGTGTACAATTCAATGGTTTTAGTATATTCATTTCCCACTGATTTTGCAATGTCACATGTCATAGTCATGTGACTGCTTACATGTAGGTCTTTGGATTTTCTATTATATTCCATATGTCCGTTTGTTTATCTGTGAACCAATAAACTGTCTTAATCACCATAGATTTATAATGAGCCTTGATACCTCGTAGAGCAAGTGCTCCATCTTACATTTCTTATTCAAGAGTGTATCTTGAGGGATCCCTGGGTGGCGTAGCAGTTTGGCGCCTGCCTTTGGCCCAGGGCGCGATCCTGGAGACCTGGGATTGAATCCCACGTCGGGCTCCCGGTGCATGGAGCCTGCTTCTCCCTCTGCCTGTGTCTCTGCCTCTCTCTCTCTCTCTCTGTGTGACTATCATAAATAAATAAAAATTTAAAAAAAAAAGAGTGTATCTTGAATGATGATGTGCATTTTTAAATCAGATTTTCAAGTACCATACTTCTTTAAAAGTTGGTATTAGAATTCTTTTTTTGGTATTAGTATTTTTAAATTGGGATTGCCTTGAATCTATATATCCAGTTTGCACATAACTGACACCTCTACAATATTGAGTGTTCCAATCCATGAACATGACAGGTCCTCCTTCACTTATTTAGGTTTTCTTTAATGTGTCAAAGTTTTTTTAAAAAAAATATTTTATTCATTTATTTGAGAGAACACATGTGAGAGGGAGGGGCAGAGGTAGAGGGAAGGGCAGATTCCCTGCTGAGCAGGGAGCCTGACTCGGGGCTCAATCAGGGCTCAATCCCAGAACTTGGGATCATGACCTGGACCAAAGGCAGGCACTTAACCAACTGAGCCACCCAGGCGATCCTAAAAGTTCTATTATATTCATGATGGAGATCTTGTACTCCTTTTTGTTGAATTTATTAATGCGAAATTCGTATTTTTATACTTTAAAAGTGCTTTTCTTAAAAAATGATTTTTTGTATGTAGATATTATTCAGAAATTCAATAGATTTTTACATTAATGTTTGTATCCAGAGACCTGATTAAACTATCTCATCTGAAAATATTTTTGATATTACTTTTGGAATTTCTTATACATATTTAAATTTATTGACCTGGTTTAAAACATTTATTTTGATGTCTGCAACATCTATCATTTTCAGCCTTTATTTTTTTCTAATATAAACATTTAAGTCTATAAAGTTTCCTCTTAATAACACTTTAACATCGTCCCACAAATTTACATATTATTCTATTTTCATTATTGTTCAATTCAGTAATGTCTAATTTCTATTACAATTTCTCTTTTGATCCATGGGTTGTTTGGAAGTATTTGCTAATTTCCAAGCATGTGAATTTTTTGTCTGGTTCACAACTTTTTACTTGTAGATTAACTGAACTGGGGTCAGTGAACATATATTATTTCTTCTACTGGGGAAAAAACTACTCATTGAGATATAATTCATATATCATACCATCTGACTTAGCCAAACTGCAAAATTTGAGGTCACAATCCCCCAAACTGCCCTGACTTCTGGTACCAACTGAAGTCCAAGAGGTTTCTAATACCACCCTCAGGCTCATCAATTTGGTACAAGAACTCACATAATTCATTGAAAGCTGTTACACTCAGAGCTTATTACAGGGAAAGGATACAGATTAAAATCGGCTAGAGGGAGAGACACAAAAGGGTGTGTGGTCACTATCAGGTGAGGTGGTCCCATCCTAACCTAAGTTCTGGTGTGGTCATCCCCCAACCTAAGCAAAGGCACCCCTAATAGCTATGACAGATATCACTTCCCAGAAGCAAAAGGCAAAGGCCAGACCTTTTGGGTAAGGCCAGATTCTTTACTGCACACCTAATTAATTTCACAATCCAGTGGTTTTTAATATATTAACAATGTTGTGCAATCATAAACACCAATTCTAGAAAATTTTCATCACACCAAGAAGAATCTGTACCCAGTAACAGTCACTTCCCACTTCTCCTTCATCCCTCCCCTGAGACCTTGGGAACCACTAATCTACTATCTTTATGGATTTGACTGTTCTAGACATTTCACATAAACGGAATCATACAACACGTGGCCTTTTATGTCTGTCTTCTTTTATTCAGTAGGTTTTCAAGGTTCACCCATAGCGAAGTATGTGTATCAGTACTTCATTCCTTTTTCATGGCTGACTATTATTCTATTATGTGGATGTATCACATTTTGTTCATTGGTTAGTGGACATTCAAGTTGTTTCCACTTTTTTGACTATAATAAATGATGCTGCTGTGAACATTCACATACAAGTTTTTGTGTGGACCCACGTTTTCAGTTCTGTTGGGCAGATAACTAGACACAAGTCCAGCTTCTCCACAGCACAACTTGGCTTACCAACACATCGAGACAGGTCCCCACAGGGCTGCTCCCCTCTCACGGATGGATGGACTCAACCTCAGGACTACCTGCTGTTGTCAGCATCTGGTCCTGGGGTATGAACTCTGAAGACAGAGACGGGGAGTTCCCAGACTAAAAGTGGGACATCCTGGGGCACCTGGGTGGCTCAGTTGGCTGAGTGTCTGACTTCGGCTCAGGTCACAATCTCAGGGTCCTGGAATCGACCCCATGTTGGGCTCCCTCTCAGCGGGAAGTCTGCTTCTCCCTCTGCCACCCTGCCACCCCACCACCACCACTCATGCTCTCTTTTTTAAATAAATAAAATCTAAAAAATAAAAATAAAGGAAAGAGGGATCCCTGGGTGGCGTAGCGGTTTGGTGCCTGCCTTTGGCCCAGGGCGCGATCCTGGAGACCCGGGATCGAATACCACGTAGGGCTCCCGGTGCATGGAGCCTGCTTCTCCCTCTGCCTATGTCTCTGCCTCTCTCTCTCTCTCTCTCTCTCTCTCTCTCTCTGTGTGACTATCATAAATAAATAAAAATTAAAAAAAAAACTGTTGAAAATGGTTTAAAAAAATAAAGGAAAGAGGTTCTTGTAACCCCAACTAGGATACCTGCAAATAATGAAAGGAAAAGAGAACTGTCACAAAACCAAAACTAAAGGATGGAAGGACCATATGGGGCCACCTGCTCCAGCCCAGAATCTGAACTTTGCCTCTACAGGATCCCTGCTGAGCAGCCATCAGGTGCTCCTGGAGGCCATCAGGGAAGAGGAACTTTCTGCAGCCTAGGCAGCTTCTCCAGCCTCACAATAATCAGGCCTTCCTTAGACTGCATGGAAATCTATTTCCCTGTGGTATCCATCTTCAGGCCATACAGAGCTTTCTTCTCCCTGTTAGCCAAGCAGGCCCCTCAGAAGTCTGAAGGGAGCACCCACCTTCCTGAACCACCCTGTCTTCCATGGGGTCCTAAAGTCTTCCCTTCACCCAAAGGCAAGCAATGCCTCCTGGGATCAAGGCAAATAATGGAGCCATGTGAAGCGCTCTGTGATAAATCCCAAGAGGAACTGAGTCAACAGGGCCTTCTGGCAGATGAGGACTCTAAACCCGAGCCTGGCTTCAAAAGATCCCCCCACTGACTCAGCATCCAGACACCATGACTTTTACACGAAACACAGACAAACCATCCACCCACCGGCTCTGATGGCTGTCCCACAGCCGCTTCAAGCCTTGGTCAGCCAAACCCTCCAGAATGAGAAGGTGGATCTTCCCGTCCAGCAGGTGGAAGCCAGTGAGCACATCCAGGTCCTGCCTCTCCTGGATCTTCACCCGCACCTTAAAGGCTGACAGGATCTGCTGGACAGTCCTGACAGGGTAGGACTCCAGATCAAGGGCCTTGGCATTGATCATGGTGATGTCTCGCAGGAGGCTGGAGAGGAGGGAGATCTTCCTGGAGTCAAACACGAAAATGACACGGCCAAACTGGCTATGTGTGAGCTCTGGGTCCGGGGCTTCTGCTCTGGCGCGCAGGGGCACAGCAATGTCCACCCGCAGCTTGAGCAGGGAGTTGGCCTCGATGTAGTTGCCCATGGGCAGTGGCTTGTGCTGGAAGCCATCTGTGGGCACTCGGAATCCCACAACCTTCCTGCTCCTGCCATCCCGTCCACACCGTGTGGGCTTGGGCTCACAGCTGTGGATGGGGACGACCAAGTTCAAGTACTTGTGGCCGAGGAGAAGGTCGGCAAAACTGACCTGAGCAACCCCGTAAGGGTCCCATCTCTTATTGTGGGATTCAAAGGGGTTGCTCTCTGTCTCTTCTGGAGAGATGAGGGCCTGGAGGTTGAGGTATGAGTCCAGGGGGTCATCCCCAAACAGGGTGGGCTTCCGGGAATACTCCTCTAATTTGCGGTCCCTGTCATGCACTTCCACCACCATGGGGGGGCCCTCCAGGTATTCTCTCAGATCACTGGGCTGCATCGCCCCCAGAAAGATGACATTGATGTCCTGGAAATGGATGTGGACGCCATGGGGCTGCCCCTCTGTTCTATGAACTGGAGTCTTAAAGAACTGGTACTTGCAGTACACAGGGGTGCACAGCCTCTAGGAAAGAATAAGGTGACAGGAGATCAGTAGGCTGCAGTGGCAGTCACTCTGCCTCCCCTCTAAAGGAAGGTTCTCACAGGGACCTCAAATCCTAGTGTCACATTCACCACCCGCAGCTCCTGTGGCCTGGGTTTCCTCATCCACAAAAATATCAATGAGAGAGCCTGTTCTGCAAGGTCATCCCCAGGATTAAGTGACATATATGAAGGCACCAAAATGGTGGCTGAACAAGACAGGGGCCTAATAAGTATTAGCCATACTTCCTCTGAGTCCCACAAAGACAGGCCACATGCATTTTGCACATCTGTATTTTTACTTCCAAGCCCAAGGTTAGGTGTAAAAAAGGTAGAGATAACTGGTTTTTAGAAAAGGTAATCCATATCTCCCAGACATCCATCTGGAGGGTTGGCATGGGCTCACCTTTGGCATACTAATAGGTATCCAAGCAGAAAGCTACAACAAGGTGAAGAAGAGCTCAGAGCCCTGGGGCTTAACAGGGCATGGAGAGTGAGATGGAAAGGAGAGACAGAAAACAGTTTATCTTGCATGTTTTAACCTTATGTTAAGATCTTATAATCAAAAGTTAACCCTTATGCAAGTCTGTGATCTGAATTCACATTCCAAGTGTACTATTTATTTTATACTGAAACTGAAAATTTATTTTTAAATAATCCTGGGTTGGTATGCTCCTAGGTACTTGGTAGGAGTAATCAATAAACCTTCTAGAGACATCCACTTTCAACCTAAGCCTCAAAGAATCCCCACAGAGAAGGTTCAACTAAATGTGAAATCATAGTAAAAATCACAAAATATCTAAAGGTAAAAGATTCTACTAGCAAAGGTGGTTGCACAAAGGCATAAAATATTAGAATGACAAGATACATAAACAAAATATATTTGTTTGGTTATGTGTATAAAAAGAAATATCATCAAGGTCAAATCTATTGTATTTCTATTTACTAGCAATGAATAATTTTAAAATATCACATTTGACAGCATAAAAACATAAAATGTTTAAAAAGAAATGCAGTGAAAGATGTGTTAAGACTTGTACCTGAAAAGAACAAAATATTGCAGAGAGAAATTAGAGAAAATCTAGAGAAATGTACAATTTTCATGGATAGGAAAATGCAATTAATTCTAGATGAATCATAGACCTAAATATAAAGGCTAAAATTATACATCTTCTAGAAGAAGACATAGGAGAGAATCTTCATTAACATGGGAAAAGATTTCTTTGACAGAACACAAAAAGTACTAATTATAACAGCCAAAAGTTGATAAAATGAATTTTATCAAATAAACCCTAGACTGGCATAAAATATGTACAATACATATACATCTTACAGAGGACTTATATACAGAATATTAAAAGAACATCTATAAAACAATAATAAAAAAGAAAAAAAATAGTAAAAGATGAACAGTGAATGCAACCAGAGCAGCCATCAGAGGCCTCTGTAAAGTAAAAGGTAATGTGTAAATTGGGAATGGAAACCAAACTCAAAGTACAAACAATGTAGCTATGAGTTTCCTGGGTTTTATTTTCCTCCTATATGTCATAAACTGGTCTCAAAAGGAAACGTGAATCCCAGAATCATGCACCAGGTGTGGACAGAGCTCTAAGAGAAGCCCTCTCTTTCTACTCTAAGGAATGGAAGGAGGGATCCTCATAGGATAGAAAGAGTGGTTTGAAGGGATCTCCTGCTATTTTTCTCTCCTGGCCCTGCCCCCATGCAAGTTCAAGTTCCAAAGCTGCAATCTGATGGCAGTGGCAGCAGCTGGGCAGGCACCTAAAAACCTGAAGAGGGAAATAACTTGAGCAGAGGAATTATGATACAAAAACTATATGGCAAACCCTCAATATTGTTTTTAGTCTACATATCTTCCCACCACCTGTCCTCAGAGGTAGACTGAGTCCCAGAAAGGGCATGTCAGAGTGGAAACACTAAAGGTACACCTTTCAAGCCAGCAGACCAGGAAGAGGACTCTTTAGGACCTGGAGAGGGTAGAAAGGAGAGGAAATCAAGAAAGGGATTCCATAAACTTATAGGTAAACTTGGGCTTATCCCTGAACTGTGCATGTGTGTGGATCTGGCCTTAAGCAGCATACCAGGGGTTTTAAAAACTGAACAGAGACCACAACACAGGTCTCAGACTGGCCCCTGAGTACCACACATGCAGGAAAGACCTGACTATCACTACAAAATCTTAGAAAACTGAACAGGCCTTAAAACCACAGCCATAGAAGGTAAACTAGAAATTACAGCTTGACCCTAAGTAAGGTTATTATCTAATAAAACAAAAAAGCCAACATTCTCCATAGGATTTTTTTTTACTTTTTATTTATTTATGATAGTCACACAAGGAGAGAGAGAGGCAGAGACACAGGCAGAGGGTGAAGCAGGCTCCATGCACCGGGAGCCTGACGTGGGATTCGATCTTGGGTCTCCAGGATCATGCCCTGGGCCAAAGGCAGGCGCCAAACCGCTGCGCCACCCAGGGATCCCTCCATAGGATTTTTTAAAAAGATTGTATCTATTTATTCATGAGAGACTCAGAGAGAGAGGCAGAGATGTAGGAATAGGGAGAAACAGGCTTCCTGTGGGGAGCCTGATGTGCGACTTGATCCCAGGACCCCAAAGGCAGACACTCAACCACTAAGCCACCCAGGTGTCTCTCTCCATAGGATTTAAATAAGACTCAGGGTCTCATAACATAATATTTAAAATGTCTAAGATATATCAATCCAAAATTGCTTGATATACACAGAATTAGGAATGCTGACTGACCAATGCTCAAGGGGAGAAACAACCAACAGATGCCAGCTCTGAGATAACTTGAATATTGGAATTATCTGATAAAAACTTTAAGACCACAATTATAACCATTTTCCAACAAGTAACTGCAAACATTCTTGAAACAAATGGGGGGTAGCCAGTCTCAGAAAATGGAAACTATAATGAAGAACCAAAGGGAAATTTAGAACTGAAAAATATAATAAATGAAATTAAAAATTGGCTGGATGGCCCAAAGAACAAAATGCAGATGGCAGAAGAATGAATAAGTGAACTTGACTACAGGTCAACAGAAAGTATGCAATCTGAGAGGTACCCGGGTGGCACAGTCAGTTAACCAACTCTTGGTTTCAGCTCAGGTCATTATCTCAGGGTTGTAGGTCAAACCCCATGTCAAGCTCTGTTCTCAGCAAGAAGTCTGCTTAAGATTCCCTCTCCCAGGGCAGCCCCAGTGGCTTAGCAGTTTGGCACCACCTTCAGTCCAGGGCGTGATCCTGGAGACCCCGGATCGAGTCTCACGTCGGGCTCCCTGCATGGAGCCTGCTTTTCCCTCTGCCTGTGTCTCTGCCTCTCTCTCTTTCTCTCTCTCTCTGTCTCTCATTAATAAATAAATAAAATCTTTTTTTAAAAAAGATTCCCTCTCCCCCGCTAAAGACTCTAAGCACACGTCTCTTCCCATGTATACAACTAGATAATACTCACTTCAGTGAGTCAACCCAGGAAAACAATCTGAAGACAGTAGAAGAATCTCTACAACTAAAGGCAGAGAAGAAGCCACATCAAAGAAGGCAGGAAGGGGAAAGACATGGTTGGGGAACAAGATGGACTGTGGCCATCTGTGGTGGGGATGGAGCCAGTGGTGGAGAGAAAAGCAAAAAAACAGACTTGCACACTAGGGAACCCACAAGGGGAAGACAAATCCCCATAACATTTGGCACTAAAAGCAAGAGAGGCCAAATTTCATGAGCTCTTACAACCAGTGGGACCTAAAGCCTGGAATTTTAAGTAAGTAAGGGGGTGGAGAAATATCTATCATGCAAATGGATGTCAAAAAAAGCTGAAGTAGCAAAGAAGGGCACTATACATGATCATAAGGGGGAACAATCCAACAAGAAGACCTAACAATTGTAAATATTTATGCACCTAATATAAGAACAGCCAAACACAAAAACTAGCTAATAACAAACATAAAGAAACTAATTGATAATAATGCATTAAAAGTGAGGGACTTTAATACCCCCACAAACATCAATGCACAGATAATCTAAACAAAATCAACAAGGAAACAACAGCTTTGAATGATATACTAGAAGAGCTAGATCTAACAGATACATTTAGAACATTCCATCCTAGGGGTACCTGGGTGGCTTAGTCAGCTAAGCATCTATCTTTGGCTCAGGACATGATCTTAGGATTCTGGACTTGAGCCCCATGTCAGCCTCTCTGCTCAACAGGGAGCCTGCTTCTCCCTCTCCCTCCATCACTCAGTTCCCACTAGTGCTTGCTCTCTCTCTCTCTCTCATGGGTAAATAAAACCTTAAAAAAAAGAACATTCCATCCTAAAACAGCAGAATACACATTCTTTTCAAGTGCACATGAAACATTCTCCAGAATAGATCACACATTAGGCCACAAAACAAGCCTCAACAAATTCAAGAACATGGAAGTCATACCATGCATCTTTTCTCACCACAATACTATGAAACTGGAAGTCAATCACAAGAAAAAACAAAAAACAAAAACAGAAAGACCACAAACACTTGGAGGTGAAATAACATGCTACTAAACATGAATGGGTCAACTGGGAAATAAAAGAAGAAATTAAAAATACATGGAAACAAATGAAAACAAAAATGCAAAGTTCAAAGCCTTTGTGACACAGCAAAAGTGATTTTTGGGAGGATGTTTAGAGCATGTGGCCTAAAATCCTCCCTAAAATACAGACCAACCTCAAGAAGTGAGAAAAATCTCAATAAACAACCTAACTTTACAACTAAAGGAGCTAGAAAAAGAACAAAACCTAAAGCCAGCAGAAAGAAAGGTATAATAAAGATTAAAGCAGAGAAAAAATGACATAGAAACTAAAAAAACAATAGAACAGATTGACGAAACCAGGAACTGATTCTTCAAAAATAATCAATAAAATTGATAAACCCCTAGCCAGACTTATCAACAACAAAGAGAGAGAGAGAGAGAGAGAACCCAAATAAATGAAGTCACACATAAAAGAGGGGAGATAACAACCAACACCACAGAAGTATAAACAATTATGGGAATATTATGAAAACTATATGCCAACAAATTGGACAACCTAGAAGAAATAGATAAATTCCTAGAAACATATAACCTACCAAAACTGAATCAGGAAGAAATAGAAAATTTGAACAGACCAATTACCAGCAAAGAAATTATAAGTCAGTAATCACAAAACTCCTAACAAACAAAAAGTCCAGGACCATTTGCTTCAAGTGTAATTCTACCAGACATTGAAAGCAGAATTTTTTTAAATTTTTTTTTATGATAGTCACAGAGAGAGAGAGAGAGAGAGGCAGAGACATAGGCAGAGGGAGAAGCAGGCTCCATGCACCGGGAGCCCGACGTGGGATTCGATCCCAGGTCCCCAGGATCGCGCCCTGGGCCAAAGGCAGGCATTAAACCGCTGCGCCACCCAGGGATCCCCTTAAAGCAGAATTAATATCTATTCTTCTCAAACTATTTCAAAAAATAGAAAAGAAAGGAAAACTTCCAAATTAGTTCTATCAGGACATTATCCTGATACCAAAACCAAATAAAGATACTGCAGAAAAAAAGAACTATAGGCCAATATCTCTGATGAATATAGAATGCAAAAACCCTCAACAAAATAATAGCAAATCAAATCCAACAATACATTTAAAAAAAATCATTCACACACAAAAAAAATCATTCACCACAATTAAGTAGAATTTATTCCTGGTTACAAGGATGGTTCAATATTTGTAAATCATCAACATGATGCATCACATCAATAAGAGAAATGATAAGAATCATACGATCATTTCAATAGATACAGAAAAATCATTTAATAAAGTACATTTATTCATGATAAAAACCCTCCACAAAGTAGGTTTACATGAGATGTACCTCAACATAACAAAGGCCTTATATGAAAAACCCACAACTAATATCATTCTCAGGTGAAAAACTAAGAGTCTTTCCCCTAAGGTCAGGAACAAGACAAGTATGTCCACTTTCACCACTTTTATTCAACATGGTACTGGAAGTACTAGCCACAGCAAACAGACAACAAAAAAGAAATAAAAAGCACCCAAGAAAGTAAGGAAGAAGTAAAGTAAGGAAGAAGTAAAACTTACACTATTTACAGGTGACATGATACTATATATAGAAAACCTGAAAGACCCCACCAAAAAAACTGCCAGAATAAATGAATTTAGTAAAGTTGTAGGATACAAAATTAATGTAAAGAAATCCATTGCATTTCTATACACTAATAATGAAGCAACAGAATGTAAAATTAAGAAAACAATTCCATTCACAATTACACCAAAAACAATAAAATATCTAAGAACAAACTTAACCAAAGAGATGAAAGACTTGTATTCCTAAAACTATAAAAACATTGATGAAAGAAATCCAAGATGACTCAAATACATGGCAAGGCATTCCGTGCTCATGGATTGGAAGAACAAATACTGTTAAAATGTTTATACTATCCAAAGCAATCCATACACTTAATGCAATGTCTATCAAGATACCAAGAGCATTTTTCACATAACTAGAACAATCCTAAAATTTGTATGGAATCACAAAAGACCCCAAGTAGCCAAAGCAGTCCTGAAAAAGAAAAGCAAAGGTGGAGGCATCAAACTCCAGACTTCAAGTTCTATTACAAAGCTGCAGTAATCAAACCAGTATGGTATATGTCCCCAGGGCATGGCTGCTGAGTGGGGAACCCAGATGGCCACCTCTGCCTAATGGGAATAAGACAGTGTTCCCCTTCTTCCACTGGCAGATTTAAAATGGAAGATTTAAATAGGATCCAGAGGCTCATAACTTAATATCTAATATGTCCAATACATAATTCAAAAATCACTTATCATACCAAGAACCTGGGAAATCCCATCTAAAGTGAGAAATGACAATCAACAGATGCTAACACCAAAGTGACATATCTTGGAATTATCTGACAAGAATTTTAAAGCAAGTGTGAACATGATTGAATCAAATGAAAAAATTTTTAAGTTTCATCAAAGAAACAGAAGATATAAAGAAGAACCAAATGGAAATTTTAGAATTGAAAAATACAGTGACTGAAATTTTAAAACTCAGTGGATGGGTTCATTAACAGAAGATAAAACAATATAAGGTAACCAATCTGAAGAACATAGAGTAAAAACAAATGAACAGAACTTTAGGGACCTGTGGGACTATAAAAAATGAACTAACATTCATGACATTGGAGTCCCAGGAGCAGAGAAGAAAAAGGAAAATGCTAAAAGGTATTTAAAGAAATAATAGCTGGGGCATCTGAGTGGCTCAGTTGGTTAAGCATCAGACTCTTGAGTTCCACTCAGGTCATGATCTCAGGGTCCTGGGATCAAGTCCCACATGGGGCTCTGTACTCAGCACAGAGTCTGCTTTTCTCCCTCTCTCTCTCTCTCCCTCTGCCCCTCCCTCCCCACTTGCACATACATGTGCTCTCTCTCTCAAATAAAGAAAATCTTTTTTTAAAAAAAAATAGGGGATCCCTGGGTGGCTCAGCGGTTTGGCGTCTGCCTTGGCCCGGGGTGCAATCCTGGAGTCCCAGGGTCGAGTCCGGCGTTGGGCTCCCGGCATGGAGCCTGCTTCTCCCTCTGCCTGTGTCTCTGCCTCTCTCTCCATGTCTATCATAAATAAATAAATAAATAAACAAACAAACAAACAAATAAATGTAAATATAAATATAAATAAATAATGGCTGAAATCTCCCAAAATTGACAAAAAGACATAGCCTTAAGTTTCAGAAAACTGAGTGAACCCAACAGGATAAACCCAGAGATATAGAGCCAAACTTCTGAAAACCAGAGACAAAACAAACTTCTATTGGGAAAGAACAATTCAAATGACAGTTTATTTCTCATCAAAAAACCATAAAGGTCAAAAGGAAGTGGCATGACTTTTTTCAAATGCTGAAGAAAAAGAAATGTGAACCCCAAATTCTAAATCAAATGAAGCTAGCCTTCAGGAATAGAGGAGAAATGAAGACAACCTTAGACAAAGAAAAACTAAGAGAATTTGTTGTCAGCACATCTACCCTAAAGAGTGACTAAAGGAAGTTCTTGAAACAAATAATTTTAAAAGAAAAAGAAATCTTGGAACATCAGAAAAGAAAAAAAGAACATTAGAAAGAGCAAATCTATAGGTAAATACAATACACTTTCTTTTTCATCTTGAGTTTTCTAAATTGCATTTGACAGTTGAAGCAAAAAGTATAACATCATCTGGTGTGAGTCTCAGTCTATGTAGAGGAAATATTTAAGACAATTATAAGTGAGATTTGAAAGGTAAACAGATTTGAAGGAAGGTAAGGTTTCTAAACTTCACTCTGACTGGAAAGATGTTGACACCTGTAGACTGTGATAAGTTATGTATGCATAATGTAATTTCTGGAGCAACCACTTAAAACCTGTACAAAGAGATACATTCAGAAATACTGTAGATAAATCAAAATAGAATTCTAAAAAGTTTTCAAACAACCCAGAGGAAGGCAAGAAAAAAAACCCCAAAGAAACAACAACAACAACAAAACAGAGAAAACAGAAAATGAATATTAAGATGGCAGACTTGGGTGCCTGGGTGGCTCAGTCAATTAAGTGTCTGCCTTCAGCTCAGGTCATAATCCTGAGGTCCTGGGATCAAGTCCCAAGTCAGGCTCCCTGCTCAGTGGGGAGTCTGCTTTTCCCTCTCTCTCTGCCCCTCCCCCTGCTCATGTTCTCTTTGTTTTCTTTTAAAATGACAGACTTAAGCTATAAAATATCAATAATTACATTAAAAGTAAATGGCCTAAAAAAACAATTGAAAGTGAATTAAAATGGGCAGCCCCAGTGGTGCAGCGGTTTAGTGCCACCTGCAGCCCGGGGTGTGATCCTGGAGACCCAGGATCGAGTCCCACGTCAGGCTCCCTGCATGGAATCTGCTTCTCCCTCTGCCTGTGTCTCTGCCTCTCTCTCTCTCTCTGAATAAATAAATAAATAAATCTTTTTTTTTTTTAAAGTGAATAAAAATGACTCAGCTAAATGCAAGAGCATTATGCTGAATGGAGCAGTGGAGCCAATCTCACAAGGTCACATGCTGGGTGTTTCCATTTATATAACTGTCCATTTTCTGGGACTGCCATAGTAAATTACCAGAAACTGAGCAGCTTAGCACAACAGAAATTCATTGTTCTGAATGCTAAAAGTGCAAAATCATGGTGTCAGCAAAGCCATGTTTCCTCTGAGGGTGCTAAGGAAAGATCCTTCCTTGCCTCTTCCAGCTTCTGGTAGGCCCAGACATTTCCTGCCTTAAGACAGCATAATTCTTCATTACATGGCATTCTCTCTACATCTTTTCATATAGTCTTCATTCTGTCTACGTCTCTACATCTGAATTTCCCTTTTTCATAAGGACATCAGTCATATTGGTTTAGGGCCCATCCTGATGACCACATTTTAACTTGATTACCTCTGTAAAAACTTAATTTCTAAATAAAGTCACATTCTGAGTTACTGGCAGTTAAGTGTTCAATATGCCTTTTTGAGGGAACACAGTTCAACCCACAACAATAACATTCTCAAACTGACAAAATTATGGAGATGGAAAACACAGTGGTTAAGGATGGTGCTAGGTTTGGAAGTAGTTGTGACAACAAAGGGGTAGGATGAGAGATCTTTATGGTGATGGAAGAGTTCTGTGTCTTTTTTTTTTTTTTTTAGATTTTAATTATTTATTCATGAGAGATGTAGAGAGAAAGAGAGAGGCAGAGACACAGGCAGAGGGAGAAGTAGGCTCCATGCAGGGAACCTGACGTGGGACTCGATCCTTGGGTCTCCAGGATCACACCCTGGGCTGAAGGCGGCGCCAAACAACTGAGCTACCCAGGCTGCCTGAGTTCTGTGTCTTGAGTACAGTGACAGTTACATGGGGGATCCCTGGGTGGCTCAGCTTAACTGTTTCTCAGGAAGCCACAGGAAGATGTGGTCCAGCAAAACCAGATAGCAAACCAAGCACGAGGAGCACAGAATCCAGGAGACAAGGATCCCACCAGAAGAGGAAAAAGGAAACTCCCAGGATAAACATCAGTGCTGAACCCGGTTGGTTCAAAATAGTGAGCTCCTATGTGAGCACTGTTGCTGTGTTCATGAAGCATGGGGGCTCCTTCTGAAGAGAGGATTACTACCTACATTTGAAGGACACCTTCAGTGTAGTGAGGAGGCATCAAGAATTAGTAGCTCCTGGGCACCTGGGTGGCTCAGTGGTTGAGCATCTGCTTTTGGTTCAGGGCATGATCTCAGGGTCCTGGGTTTAAGCCCCACCTGGGGGATCCCTGGGTGGCGCAGCGGTTTGGCGCCTGCCTTTGGCCCAGGGCGCAATCCTGGAGACCCGGGATCGAATCCCACATCGGGCTCCCGGTGCATGGAGCCTGCTTCTCCCTCTGCCTGTGTCTCTGCCTCTCTCTCTCTCTCTCTGTGACTATCATAAATAAAAAAAAAAAAAAAAAAAAAGCCCCACCTGGGGCTCCCTGCTCAGCGGGGAGCCTGCTTCTCCCTCTGCCAATGTCTCTGCCTCTCTCTGTGTGTCTCTCATGAATAAATAAATAAAATCTTAAAAAAAAAAGAATTCGTAGCTCCTAAACCTAGGAACCTAATCTGTCATGTCTCACTGTGAGATCCTACATGGTGAAATGGAGATGACGATACATCTCACATAAGGCCATTGGAGGGAATTAGAGATGACATGTAATGGGCAACTGGATGGGGAAAAGAGCTCTCAAGTCAGTTCTTCTGGCTCATTCTTACCTCTAGTTCATGGTGGGGAACAGGTTGTGATGGAAGACAGGAAACACACTTGATCTTTATGGTCAGGGGGTTTAAGTCCTGCTTTTGCTCCTCGGTCATGATAGGAACTTCTGTTTTTAAAGTCAGAAAACAATCTAAAATGCTGGCAGACTTCCCTCTGCCACGACTCACAACAGTTTGCCATCCTGGGGGGTGGGGAGGAAAACACACACAGCATTAGACTGTTACTCATGACAGCCCCAAGACAAGCACAGAGGGATCAGACAACCTGCGAAGAGCCAACGATAAATTATAACCAAAAGAAGAAAACGTAAAAAAAAAAAAAAAAAATTAATAGAATTGCAAACACCTACTGGCAACATTATATATATGCCAGTTTCTCAAACTGAGGTCCTGTTAAGTTACCTAAGAGAATTCAATTGTTGTGATTTAATTTTGATGATCATCTTGTAATATAAGCATTTCCTGAACACCGATGCTTGGATGGTACCCTCAAGCAGTCTGATTTACTTAGTCTGGCACATAGCCTCCACACAAGGGTTTTTTAAAAGCTCCCCAGGCAGTTTAGAACCACCATTCTAGTACAGTAACTACTGGCCATGTGTGGCTACTTAATTTTAAGGGGATCCTTGGGTGGCGCAGCAGTTTGGCGCCTGCCTTTGGCCCAGGGCGCGATCCTGGAGACCCGGGATCGAATCCCACGTAGGGCTCCCAGTGCATGGAGCCTGCTTCTCCCTCTGCCTATGTCTCTGCCTCTCTCTCTCTCTCTCTCTCTCTCTCTCTGTGACTATCATAAATAAATTTTTAAAAAATAAATTAATAAATTAAAATGAAGTACAACTCAAAATGCAGTTCCTTTATCACATGAGTCATATTTCAAATGCTCAGTAGCCATTTGTAGCTATGAGCTACTGGACCAGACAGCACAGAGCTAGAACAGTCCCATCACCGCAGAAAGCTCTATTGGAGAGTGCTGCTCTAGGCAATTATTTTAGAACAGAACACATTCAAAAACACATAATGCCAGTGTCTCTGCTACGGTGGCCAGTGGTGCTACTTTAACTGGTGTGGTCCAATGAGAAAAGCATAGGTACTGATGTAGAATGGAACTGGGACATTGGAGCCAAATCAAGCACGGTCACCTCCTGCTATGACAGTTTTGCTATATAGCACAACTAGGGAAAGGGGTGGGTAAATGGAGCCACTGCATGGCACACAGGTAGCTGTGAGAATATTTTTCTCATGAAAGGGGTCCATGCATTTTACCAGGTAGAGACCTATTGATGTGGGACAGGATGGGGGTAGGTAAAACCCTCCAGCTGTTCAAGCAGAGAGGCCTGGGCTCACATCCTGAACCTCTTAGAAGCTCTCTGAGGCTTAATTTCCTCATGTGCAAAATGGGCAGAGATCCTGCCATTCTAAGGGTGAAGAGGATTAAGAGGGTTGATGTTTGCAAAGGTGCTGGGAACACCATCCAGCACATAGTGCATGTTCAAAAAGACCAGTTCTATTCCCTTCACGATGCTTGTGAACATATTTCTAAAGCACACAAAAGCCCAGTCACTCACGCTCAGAATGAAGAGTCCCTTCCAAAACAAGTCATGGGCCAGTGGTGTGCAGCTATGTGCACAGGCCGTGAGCATGGGGCCATGTGCAGCTCCTGGGGACAGCCCTCAGTGCTCCCATGTCTTTCTCTCCAACAAAGCTAACTCATTAAGGCCATAACCAACCATGATTTGTATTCTAGAATGTTGTAAATATTTTCATGGGAAAGGCTGCCCAGTTTAGAAGAAATTTCAAGGGCAAACATGCACTCAATCATCATTCAGGGGTCACCTGGGTGGCTCAGTGGGTTAAGCACCTGCCTTTGGCTCAGGTCATGATCCCGGGGTCCTGAGACCGAACCCCTCCCCCATGTCAGGCTCCCTGCTCAGTGGGGAGTCTGCTTCTCCCTCTCCCTCTGCCGCTCCCCCTGCTTGGGCTTGCTCTCTCTCACTCTCTCTCAAATAAATAAATATTATTTTTCCTAAGATTTTATTCATCTATTTGTCTGAGAGAGAGAACGCAAGAGTACAAGCAGAGGGAATGGCAGGCAGAGAGAGAAGCAGGCTCCCTGCCAAGCAAGGAGCCTGATGGGAGAATTGATCTCAGGACCCTGGGATCACATCTGAGCCGAAGATAGACACCCAACTGACTGATCCACTCAGGTGTCCCATATAAAGAAAATCTTTAAAAAAAAAAAAATCACCATTCAGAAACTTAGGGAAGCTGAGATCCAGAGATGTTAAGAAATTGTCCAAGGTCTCCTGGCCAATAAGCCATGGAATCCGTGTCCAAACCAGCCCTGCCCACCTATACCTGGCCTCTCCACTAAGCAGTAAAAACAAGAGTTCATTCCAAACACAGAATCTTTCTGGAATCTTAATGGGTTCCTGGCCAATCAGTACACACCACTAAGGGATACAACGCCAAGGGCCTAATTTGAAATTGAAGATGATTACCAAAAATGATCATGCTGGTTTTGGAATAATCTTACGCTATTATTTTATGGCAAAAACAAATATACAGTTAGCCTGCCAAGCCAAGGTCCTTCTTTGCTTTTGACCATAAACCATGATATCAGTACAAGGGAGGAGGTTTATCTTTCTATCTTCCTTGCTGGAGGCCCAGCGCCCTGTATCCAGCCCACCCAAATGTTCTGACAGAGGCAGCTACCACCTCCACACCAGTGACCTCTCTGAGTCCTGCTGTGTGCAAGAGTCCCTGCTAAGCAGTTCATACACACCATCTCCTGTGACCCTTCCTGCAGCCCTCTAGGGTGGAAATTCTCACCCCTCTTCTACAGATGAGAACTCGAGTTGAAGGACTCAGAGAAAGTGGGCAACTTGTTCAAAGTCTGTTTGTCACTGGTGCTCTAGGAATAACTGTCAGGGCCAGAACGGCACAAGTTGGAGAGAAGGGAGACCCAGACAACTCTTGGCTTCACCCTGCTGGAAATGGTCATACCAAACTGGTTGAGACCATCTGAACTGCTCCTTCCTCTCACAACAAAATTAAGAAGCAAAGTCACCCTAATGCAAAGTTAGCAGGTCATCTGAAGCTCATCCACCCAAAGGCAGGGGTTTCTTTTTTTTTTTTTTTTTTAATTTTTATTTATTTATGATAGTCACACAGAGAGAGAGAGAGAGAGAGGCAGAGACACAGGCAGAGTGAGAAGCAGGCTCCATGCACCGGGAGCCCGACGTGGGATTCGATCCCGGGTCTCCAGGATCGCGCCCTGGGCCAAAGACAGGCGCCAAACTGCTGCGCCACCCAGGGATCCCAAGGCAGGGGTTTCTCTTGGCGATTCAGCCCACAAAGCATTCCCCGGAGATGTCTGCTCCCAGCAGGAGCATGCAACCACTGTTGCAGACGCTGAGTCCTCCTGGAGCACAGCCTGAGAGTGGGCAAGAGCCTCTGAAAATTCACTTCTCCAGAAAAGACCCCTGTGCCAGTGAAAAGCTAAGACAGCCTCGAAGGCCCAACTTTAGGTAAAAACTGATTTTCAAAAATCCATTTAAAAGTGAAAACTAGAGGGATGCCTGGGTGGCTCTGCCAGCTGAGCATCTGCCTTGGGCTCAGGTCATGACCTCAGGGTCCTAGGATGGAGTCCAGCATCAGGCTCCCCGCTCAGTGCAGAGCCTGCTTCTCCCTCTGCCTCTGCCCTGACCCTGGTAGTGTTTCCTCTCTCTCTAGCTCGCGCTCTCTCTCAAATGAATAAATAAGATCTGAAAAAAAAGTGAAAACTAAAAAGATAATAGTATTTATCAAAACGTATCAACATCAGCACAAGAACTTGTGAAAATTGTGATTTTCCCAGCACCTGCGGGACAACTTCTACGGGGTAAAATCACAAGTGGCCGCAGGGGTTGCTAACATCTCAACAGCAGCCTAAATTTCTGCAGGTTGGCCAGCAGAGGGCACACATCCACCCTGATGGCCCAAGCAAACTCACCTACAAGGAAGCAGGCAGGCAATTATTTTCTCTGAAAAGAAAAAAAGGGTCTCCCCCCATATTACTATTTTTAAGATGAAGTCACATAATTTTACCCAAAACATATTCTGAGCTTTCCATTATCCAAACGTACAGATACAACATGCAAACCTACTTATTATTTGTCACACCATAGAAAATCTAGTTTCTAAATTGTGATAGATCTTACAAAGCAAAAGAATGAAACTCCTGTTCTGTCCCAGAGCTATGTGACCTCAGGTGAGTTGCTCTGCCTTCTGGGACTTGAGTCCACACAGAGCAAGGGACAGGCACCCCAACAGCACCCCTATGAGTTCGCTGTCAGATTCCAAGTTTGTCGTGAGCAGTAAATGACATGATGGCAGAAATACTGGCTCCTTTCCCCATTTCCTCCACTCGATGTTTGCATAACAATCTGCAGGAAGGTGTTTATAAGAAGCGGCATCTTATTTTAGCAAACAGGATCAGGACAGTTATTCTCACAGGTTTCTTTGGAATCAGTCCTGAGTTCAAATCCTGGCCTCACCCTTACTTGCTGTGTGATTTTGAGCAATACACATGACCTCTCTGTGCCTCCCTTTTCTCCTCTGTACAGTGGAGACGCTTACCTCCACTTTGCTGAAGTGACTGTGAGCGTGAAACTAGGTGGCGGAACAGAGCTTGGTCAATGCAAGCATCCTGTTTATGGACATCCTGGCCATATGTGACAAGATGACCAAAACCTGTTGGGACCAGGGGTAACCACCTGCGAGGAGTGGCATCACCACCAGCTCAGTGGAGAAGGCACCATGCTTCCAATGTCCTTCCACCTTGAGGTCAACTTCCTCCTCCTGAGATCTTTTCCTTCTCTTCTGGCTCTTCTTTCTCCCCTCAGACTCCTTCCGTTTAACTGTGCAATCAAAGGAAGGAAATAAGCGTTCAAAGGAGCTCATATACAAGCTACCATATGTGAATGCACACATGCTGCAGAGATTCAGAAAGGTGCCTTTGTGCTGCTGCCCTGCCCCAGCACCCAGAAGAGGTCTAAATATGGACAGCTGACTGGTTGTCAGTTAACAGGCAGAGGAGGCCGAGGTTGGATGATGATCACAACACCACCAGATGCCAAATTTCTCCCTCAAGTCAGCTCTTAACCACAGTGTAGGGCTGAGGTTCAGGCTTTGGAGTTGAATCACAAGGTTCCAGAACCACATCTCCCCCCTGACCCATTCTGAGCCTCAATCACCTTATCTGGAGAATGGAGGCAATAGCACTTTTTAGGGTGTGAGAGAAGTAAATGAGCAAAGGTACATAAATACTCAGCTTAGATCCAGAAAAAAAAAAAAAAGAGAGACAATAAGATCTATATGTCTATGGTAATTAAAGCCATGAGCTAGTTGTTCCATGATATAAAGACCAATGGAACAGACTATCAAAAGCCCAGAAATATACTGCATGCATAAGGGGGACTCAGTAAATGCCAGAGGTGGTGTTTCAGATCAGAGGGAAGGATGGACTAGTCCGTTAATTGTACTGCTATCCATTTGGAGGCAAAGGAAATTACTTGGCACCTCATGCCATATGCAAAATGAATGGCAGACTAACGGTGGAAAACAAAAAAACTTCAAAATCATTAGAAGAATACATCAGCTCTACTGATGTCCGGATGAGGAAGGATTTCTTAAACTCTATCAAAATGACAAAATAGGAATAATGACTGGTGTGAAAAACAAGACAGCGTACATAAGTAAAAGGGTAAGTTACCCAGGCCTATGATGTTTACAGGCATCTAAGTGGCAATGCGCAATTATCCAGAAGATGTAAAAAATAAAGCTTATGGATCAGCGAGAAAAAATGTAAACCCAGGGGCCCCTGGGTTGCTCAGTCCATTAAGCGTCTGCCTGCAGCTCACGTCATGATCTTGGGGTCCTGGGATTGAGCTCAGTCGGGCTCCCTACGCAGCAGGGCCTCTGCTTCTCCCTCTCCCTCTACTCCTCCTCCCCTACCCCACTTGTGCACTTGCTCTGTATAAATAAATAAATAAATAAATAAATAAATAAATAAATAAATAAATAAATAAATAAATAACAATCTTTTTTAAAAAGTGTAAAACCCAACAGAAAAATAAGCAAAGAAACAGGACAGGCAAATCACATAGGATTGTGACCAAATAAGTGTATGAGATGCTATCAACCCCACGAGGAATCAGGAAGTAAGCCCCTGACCATGCCAAGCATGGCTGATAACGTGAAAAAGCTGGAATTCTCAGGACTTCTGTCAGGAAGGCAAATAGGTACAACCAGAGAGTAAACCAGCAGTATCTCCTGAAGGGTCAAGGTGCATTTCCCAGGCCGTGATCCCACTGGAGAAATGCCCTAGACTCTCTGGAACATGCAAATAGAGACCTGCACAAGGACGCTCACTATCACAATGTTGGTGACAGTGGGAAATTGGAGACAACCCAAATGTCCCTCAGTGGAGAGTCCACGGGTGATGGATGGCACATCCATCTAATGGGGCATCTACAGAAGTTACAAAGAAGGAGCTGGTCTTACATATATGAACACAAATAAATCTCAAAAATCAAACTTAAAGCAAAGAGTAAGTTGCAGGAAGGTACGTACAGTATGAAATCATCTCTGTAACTCATAAAAACAAAAATCAATACAATGTTGTATGCATGTGTCAGAAAGAAAAGGGTGGCAGCGAAGGGTCA
This sequence comes from Canis lupus familiaris, assembly GCF_011100685.1. Taxonomy (NCBI): domain Eukaryota; kingdom Metazoa; phylum Chordata; class Mammalia; order Carnivora; family Canidae; genus Canis; species Canis lupus. Next base: position 3,136,779 of record NC_049241.1, on the reverse strand, counting down.
CACCAATTTCTATGCAGGATAGGATATGCTTTAAAAAGGATCCCTCGGGGCTTCAGGGGCTGGCCCGGGTGGGTGGTTTGGTGCCGCCTTCGCCCAGGGCGTGACCCCGGAGTCCTGGGATCGTCCTGCGACCCGCCACGGGCTCCTGCATGGAGCCTGATTCTCCCTCTGCTTATCTCTCTGCCTCTCTGTCTCTCTGTGTCTCTCATGAATAAATAAATAAAATCCTTAAAAAAAAAAAAAAGGATATGCTTTTTAAAAAAAGACTATTTAATAGAAAGAGAAGGAGAGCATAAGTAGAGGGAAGGGCAGAGGGAAAGGAAGACCCCTCACTGAGCAGGGAGCCCTACACAGGCTAGATCATAGGACCTTGGGATCAGGCCCTGAGCCAAAGGCAGATGTTTAACCAACTGAGCCACTCAGGCACCCTAGGGTATGCTCCTTAAAAGCACAGGGTACAAAGGAAACAAACTGTATCTGTAAACTTTTCTTTCTCAAAAAGAAGGAAGGAAGAAAGGAAGGAAGGAAGAGAGGGAGGGAGGAGGGAGGTGGAGGGAGGGGAGGGGAGGGAAGGGTAAGGAGAAAAGATGAGGAAAGAGCAAGGAAAAAAAAGAAAAGAGCAAGAAAGAAATTAAGAAAATATGGCAAAATATTAACACCTAAATTGTAATACATTGTTGTATTTTCTGTGTATTCTATTTTTTTCAAAATAAAAAGGATGGTTTGAATAGCTCATTAAAATGCTTATGGAACTTTTTTGAAAAGCAAGGCTGTTTAATCTGGAAAAGAGAAAACTCAGAAAGGGTTGAAGGTGTGCAGATATGAAAGTATGAACTAGTCTTTTAGGGCCTTAAGAATAGGAATGTGAGCAACTGTGTTTGCGATGCCTGGCAGAGAGCCCGCCTCAAGCAGTCACTTCTCTCTGCAGTTTCACAATGTTCAACTCGAACCAGGAAAAGCAGATTAATTGATAGAGAGTTAAGGAAATTATTTGTAGCAGTTACAGCTGTACAAACAGGAAGTGGGCCATCCCAGGAGGCAGCAAGTGCACCAGCTCTAGAATATTCCACCTCATACTGGAAACCTAATTGCTTGCTAAAAAACTGGTGAGGAGAACAAGGTCAAGAATGAAGACATCAATGTAGTGGTTTATGAGGACCATTGCCCCTCGGTCTGTTGCTATGACTGTAAGCTTCTGCGTGAGTGACTCCCGCAAACTGGGATGCCATTTCCCTCATTCCACCATAAGAAGCAAATAACTTGGGGCACCTGGGTGACTCAGTGGTTGAGTGTCTGCCTTTGGTCAGGTCATGATCCTGGGATCCTGAGTCCCACATCAGGCTCCCAACGGGGAGCCTGCTTCTCCCTCTGCCTGTGTCTTTGCCTCTCTCTGTGTCCCTCATGAATAAATAAACTTTTTTTAAAGAAAGCAACTTATCTTCCAAGATTCTTTCCATAAACCTGACTCTTTAGTGCTCCCCCAACATTAGTATCTGTCAAATAAGACAGTAGTTATTTATTTGAAAGTCTACAGCCAACATTAGAGATTTTCATGCTCCCCGTGTTCATGACACCATGAGTCAGGAGCACAGAAACATTGATGGAGTGAGGAGGGATGTAGTGTGGTTGGGTGGGATGAAGTGGGTAAGTGAATGGGATGAAATGGATGGATGGGTGGGTGGTGGGGATGGCTGGATGAGATGAGATGGAGTGGGTAAATTGAAAGTGTATGGAGTGTTCTTTCAATTTCGAGTATCATTGGGTCAGATATCAAAGAATCTTTCTAAAGTATTCTGAATTTGAAATATTTCATAATTCTTCCAAGTCTAGTTATATTACAAAATTCCAAAATCCCATCCTAACTTACTTTGAAATTTTTGCTTTTCTAACATGTTTGTTAAGCTGCTAAATGATGGTCTTTCAGTTAATTCCTTCACCTCCGTCCCAGCTACTGCTCCCAAAGAAACAGCTGTTTCTCTTGATATACTCCATCTAGAAAATTCCCAAAGAGAAAAATAAATGAAGGTAAAAAAAAAAAAAATCAGAGATCAGATCTAAGAATGTATTCACTGGACTAAATTTTTTTTTAATGACATTGCATTCCTCGAGACAATTCTTCTTAAATTGCAATGTGCATATGAATCACCGTTAAATATGCCATTAAATAAAATTCAGGTTATGGCTCAGTAAGCCTGGGGTGGACCTGACATTCCACATTTTTAACAAGTTCCCAGTAATACTAATGCTGTTGCTCTGCAGACCACACTTGTACTATCAATTTCTAGCCAACTAGAAATATTATGGAAAATAATATATATTTTATAAAAGCAGTCAAAATTCAATCCAACATCTATTGAAAGAAAAAAAATAACTATTAAAATCATAGAGGCAAAGCTGAATTAGGTGAAATGATATACCATAATCATGGATAGGAAAACTTCACAATGTAAGAAGGTCAATTCTTCTCAAATCAACACAAAAACTATTTTTTAAAAGTCAAGATTTTTTAATGACATAGCCTCTTTGTTCTCCACATCCCATTCTCCCAAGCCACCAGCTGGGCTTCCATTCTACCTCTGGTCCCCACAGCATCCAAGGAATCTCTTTCTCCGGGTCCTTCTTAGGCTCCAAAAGCAAATGCATTCAGCAGGAAAGGCTGTGGACTTGGTGATCCAAAGATATGGGTTGGAGTCCTGGCTTTACCTACACTCCCAAGATTCCCAAGAATTCCAGTTTTAAAACCTTGAGCAAATTGCTAACCACTCTGTTATGTTGTGAAGAAAACGGAAATAGTAACACCACTTCACAGAGTGTCCATGATGAGGATTAAGTGAGATAAACCAACACGTGCAAAAGCATGGTGCATGTTTGCCTTCATAAACACAAGCATTCCTTTCTCTCTTCCTTTAATTTCACCTGGATTGCATGAGCTCAGACTTAAGTTACTAAAAATCCACATGATTCTTGGTGAGAGTCTGTACAGCTTGTACAAGAAGGGGTTCTGCTCCCACTCCCCAAAATAACATGGGTCCATCCTTACCGAACTGTAGTAAGATCTTCCATTCTGAGTATCTTTTCATATTCCTCGGAGATCTTGGAAAAAGTTTCAGACTCTGCTGGGTGAGAATCTGATAATATTTATTAGCAAATGGACTTCTTGTTCCATTCTAGTTCATTGAAAAATGAGGGCCCTTTACCCATTTTGTAATGCCAGTCACCAGACAGAGGGATGGGTGTATGGTAAGCATAAAAAAATTGGTTAATTTTTAATGAGTAAATAAATATACAGACTTTATGATTATTTGGACAAATGGAGGCAAGAGGAGGCCTCTAGTTTCTTATAGAACACTCCACATAAGGGGGAAAAGAAAGAAAAAAGTCTATTATTTATCCAGTGTCCAATTCATCACCGTTTATATTAGAGAGTACTGAAAACACTCCCAAGAGCCCTACATTCCCACCTATAAGGAATGTTACAGTGCTACCAGCAGATGAAAAATTATGTAGTCACCACAAATGGAGTTTATGCCAAGTTCTTAAGTAAATAGGAAACTGTACATGGTGACATATTAATCTCAGAAAACAAAATTATGTATCCAGGACAACCTCATCTGTGTAAAAAAAAAAAAAAAAAAGAACCTTACAACAAAGGAATTGGCCAAAAAGTATATAATAACTACTCAAATATTACAATGCTTGTTCCTGGTGATGGACCTATAGATTGTTTTTCCTGCTTGTCTTATACCTTTCTATATTCACTAATTTTTCTTACTCTTTTTTTTTTTTTTAGTTTTATTTATTCACTCAGGAGAGACACAGAGAGAGAGAGAGAGAGAGAGGCAGAGAGACACAGGCAGAGGGAGAAGCAGGCTCCATGCAGGGAGCCTGACGTGGGACTCAATCCTGGGTCTCCAGGATCACACCCTGGGCTGAAGGTGGCGCTAAACCGCTGAGCCACCCAGGCTGTCCTTCACTAATTTTTCTAAAAATACCCCACATATATAGAAAAGTCTTGTAAGTCATAAAATAAAAATTAAGCAAAGAAAAAGGTTCAATGACAAAAAGTGATTGCATTGAGAGCAGCTCTGGTTTCCCAGAGTGAGCTAGCACCAGCCGGAGATGCTGATACACACGAGGGACAGCAGTATACATGCACGGCACCAGCAACACCAATCCAACCCTGTCCCTGCCCCAGATTCACACCTAACTTGTCCTCAGGGGCCATCTCCACTCACCATGCAAAGACTTTGTGTGCTTTCCTGCTTTCTCTGTTTTCTCTCGTGCATCCTCCTGGTTCCACTTCCCTCTGATGTGTAGACCCTGTGCAGACAATCTTCTCTGACTTAAAACCAAATTTTTCACTTCTTCTAGAATGCAGGAGAAGAATCATTGACTAGGTTAATCAGAAATGCTTACAGAACACCTTCCATGTGTACGGCACTCTCCTGGTGCCGGAGATGGAGCATGTGGGTAAGACAGGCAGGGCCACTGCCCACCAGAAGTAGTTGCACAGGAGGCTGCTTCAAAATACCAACTGGCAATGGCTTCTTCCAAACAAGACCACTAAGTACTTGACCTGTGTGGTTCCATTTAAGCACCACACTCACTTGAAGGAAGGCACTTCCACTTGCCCTATTTTACAGATGGGGAGTATGACACTTCTATAACTTTCCTGTGGTCAGAGAGCTGGTACTTATTAAGTCAAAACTACTCCCAGGGCTCCTTGCAGTCAGCTAGGGAGATGAGCCCTCTATCTTTCATTTCTATCAATACAGGACTCTGCATGTTTGTAGCAGCAACCACTAGATGAGGAATAATGAACGCGCCGAGGGAGCGAATGAATGAATGTAGATAATAGAAGATGCAGGAAAGAGGTGAAAAAAAGGAGGTGCAATTAGATTCAGTGTTGAAGGACAGATACCAATATAAAAAGGTGCAGAGCAATGAAGTGCCAAGGTCAAAGCTGTGATATAGACAAGTCAATGGTAGGAGAGAGGAGATAGGGAAGAAACCTGGATGCAGAGGGAGGAGCCAGCTGAGGGGGTAGAAAGTCCCAAAAAACACAACACAGGCAGGGCACCAACCAAGTGTTGGAGAGAGAGACAGCCAAGAGCTGAGGGCATAGCAGATGCCACACATGACTTCAAGGCTTCACAAATGATAGTCTTTGTCCAGGACTGAGAAACCAAGAAGTTGAGCAGATTTAATAGAGGAGACAGGCTAATACTTGATGGGATGTTCCATTCAAGACCAGCAAGCCAAAAATTGACAAGTTGTGGCATGGGACCTATGGTTCACCCAAATATGTTTCCTATCCTCTTTGTAACATGAGCCAACCTCTCATGCCATTTCTGCCTTCCCGAGAGACAGGAGTATCAAGAAAATAGCTTTAAAAGTGAAAAAAGGCAGGACTTAAGACAACACGTGCACCAGATGCATTTTCATCAAAATGTTCTCCTGGGGCACCTGGTGGCTCAGTAGTTGAGCATCTCCTTTTGGCTCAGATTATGATCCCGGGGTCCTGGGATCAAGTCCCACATCGGGGTCCCCACAGGGAGCCTGCTTCTCCCTCTGCCTATGTCTCTGCCTCACTCTCTGTGTCTCTCATGAATAAATAAAATCTTTTTAAAAATGTTCTCCTTACATATAAAACACACAGGGAAATGTTAACAATGACCACCTCTGGTCAGGCATCATGGGATCTTATTTCTTTCTCTCTTGTCCTAGTCAATTTCTCTCTCTCTCTTTTTTTTTTTTTTAACATTGATTTATTTGACAGAGAGGAAAAAAAAAAGGCATGGGGGAGGGGCAGTGGGAGAGTGAGAAGCAGACTCCACACTGAGCACAGAGACTGTCATCCCACAACCCCGAGATCATGACTTGAGCTGAAATCAAGAGTCAGACACCCAGCCACTGAGACACCCAGGCGCCCCTGTGCTAGTCATTTCTAAATTGTTTTTCAAAGTGAACATTCACAGCTTATGGAAAAATGATTTAACATAAGAGGCAGTGATGCCAGGCTTGAGATGGGGTTTGAGGAAGAACAAGTGCTGTCATTTCAAGAATACTCACAAAGGCCCATGGCCCTCCCTGCAGGGCCTCCTTCCTTTTCTGGCCAGCTGATTCCATTTACCCTTCCAGACTCGGCTCCTCTGGCCCCTTCTCAGGGAAGCCTTCCTGATAGACCCGCCCCAACACCCCTGCTCCAATGTGAGCTCACTTCAGGGCAGATGTTTACCAGAAATTCTGGCTCAGCAACTCTGGGGTAGGCCCTGGATCCTACATCTAGGCACACTCCAAATACATCTAAGAGAGGTGATTTTGAATCCCACACTTTGAAGATGCAGGTCTTTCCTTTGGTCCAAAAAGAAAAGTCACCTTGAATGCCATTTTCTCACACAGAAACCCTACAATGAGTAGTGTAGATATAAACAAGTGATTCTCAGCCAGGGGTGAGTCTGCTTTTCTCCCCAGGAGACATTTGGCAACGTCTGAAGAAAATTTTGGTTGTCACAACTGGGAGGCTACTCCTGGCATCTAGCAGGTGGAGGCCAGGAGTGCTGCTAAGCACAGGGAGCCCCCACAACAAGGAATGGTCTGACCCAAAATGCCAACAGCACCAGGAAACCTCAGGTATAAGTGAAAGATGAACAGTCAGAAGCAGCAAGCCCCCAGGGCCAGAAAGGCTCCTCGAGAAGGCAGGCTGGAAAGCCCAAGAAAGCAGAGGGTTTCTAGTCACACAAAAAACGGGTTCCGATTCACGCCCTTCAGGCAGGTGTCAGTGTTCTTTGCTCACTGTAAATTGGGGGGTAACTATACTTGTCTGGAGCCACCAACAATAGTGATAATAGCACCATACTCCATCCATTCTCGGATGCACCTCGCCATGACCTTTTCACATCTCTAAAAACTGGATGCATCTTAAAATTAATGCCACGGCCTAGTTCAATTGATAGCATTTTAGTATAGCTTCTAAATTCTTTAGCGACAACACACACCCTCTTTATTGCTGGAGGTGTGGGGACATTCCCATCCCTGTGCCCTGGGTGCATATAACCAGAGGAAGTGGAAGGGTGCCCAAGGCCACTGGCTAGTTCAAGATGGGAGACAGGTTTGATTAAGCTGGCGGACTTCAAAGCCTGGATTTTTCCACTCCTCCTAGCTCTCTCCTTGGAAGTGAGCTCAAGAGGAGACTTTCTGGTATTGATAAAATATTTACCCAAATAAGAATTAGAAGGTCTAATACGGTTGTCTCAGGATCATGGGATTTTAAAGTTTTCTCTTGTTTCTTGGTGTCTTTTTTTTTTTGGATAGTAGCTAACACCCATGTCAGGAGACATGTGAGTGCTTCCTGGGAACAGAAGTCCAGAAATGTGGTGGAGGCAGAGGTGGTGACCAATGTGCATGCACAGACACTGCCCACCCTCAGACACAACTCCATGAGGCGCTACTTCCTGATGCTCAAGCTTGTCCTGGACGGATGGGGCACCACGGACACACAAATCAACATGTGCCCTGGGGAAAATGAGATGAAGTAAACGAGGGGACACTGGCTCTGCTCCTGTTACTGGTGAGAAGTCACGCACCTCTAGCAATGTTTCAAATAAAACACAAATACTCGACTCACCACAACATCCTGTATCTTCTGAATACCCAGTTGTCTTTAACCGGTAATACTTGACTTTTCTTGAAACCTTGTCCTTGGTGTCCCAGACCCTCATGGTTATTTTGTGAAAATTTATTTTCTTTAGTAATTCCTTCGTCATGTTGATGTTAAAAGTCTGCGTCCATGACACCCAGACTTTGTCCCCTTCTTGCCAAGGCCTCACTGTCTGTGTCAAAGAACACCGAGAGGCCTTAAGTGTGCAAGACTGGAAGGCTCAGCAGCCTGAGATTCCTCACCCCCGCCAGCCTCAGCCTTCTGAGCCCTGCTCTCCACCTGCCTGCCTTTTGTACCCAGCGCTCCTCCCAACCCCGCTCCCAGCTCCCACCTCATTCAGGAAACAAGTGTCCCAGCTAGAGCCCATCACACTTCTGGGTTCATCAGAAAAGACAAAGCAGTTACCTGCAAACCGTGCCCTTTCTGATGACTTCCAAACACTGACCCAGAGCCAGACCACAGGCAGGAGGGTGGGAGTGTGTGCGCACATGGATATACACAGGTACTCATACAGAGAAGGAAATCACAAAAGGAGCAAAAACTTTGAACCACCAAAGAAATTTCTAGATAAAGATATGTAAATAGAAAGCTCAGTAATTGGTATTTTTAGGTCAGTGTGGATTCTCATTCAGTAGGTCTGGCAGGGGGGATCCCAATATTCTGCATTTCTAGCAAGCTCCAGGGGAAGCAAGCACACCTTATGCAGTATTAGACTATATACAAGGTACACACACACCTTAATTCCTGAATCCAGGAACACTTTGGCCACCATTGGAAATACCACCATGTCAACTTTTTTAGGCTCCCCATCATCTGGCAGAAGGAAATACTCAATGTGGTAGTAACGGCGATACTTTGCAGTTGGTTTGTCCATTTTAGGGTGTTTCCTATATTTTTCTATCAAAATTGTATATTTTCCTTTATAACCTAGAAGACATGAATTTAATGAGTCTTGTTTGAACCTCACATGGGAAAGTACACCCATCTCCACAGTTCTCTGGAACCAAGAAAGAGCCTGATGCTGTGGAAGGACACCCACTCCCATGCTGCTTGCCCTGCTTGGGGGCTGAGATGCAGGTCCAGTCTGTCTAGCCAGTAGAGTTAACAGGGTCTGCACTGGACATCAGGGCACAAAAATTCAGTGCATGACTCTGAGAGGGAGTGTCTCTTTAAATTTTTCACCTGAGGTGCTTCACCTGCCTTCCCCGGTCTTGGCAGTAAAAAAGTTCAAGTTCCCCAGAAGATAGGTCAATTCGAAAGAACTCTAAAAGAGTTCTTTACTCTGCCCCTAATCTTGGCGTTCAATCATGTGATTCACTTTGGCCCAAAAAATGTTAGCAGGTGGGGGAGGTGCCCAAAGACCTGAAGAGTTCTTGGATGTTTGGGCTTGCCCTCTTGTTAAGGAAAAGCAGAGACACACAGAATGTGTCTGGCTGACCCACATGTCCAGCAGAAGGATGAGAGGCACACATGAAGCAGAGCAGAGCCCACCACAGGGAGCCTAGCCTGGATCCCCCCACCTGCCCATCCAGGAGAACAAGGGATTTGCATTTGGAGCCCCGGGCTTGGGGAGTTGTTCAAATTTGTTACACAGGATTTGGGGGGCAAAAGGTAACTGATATGCCTATATACTCAGAGATTTTAATTCAGCACATCTGAGAATTTAAACACGGAACCTGATGATGGATAGCCAGTTTATGGGAACCAATGCCCTAACCTGTTTCTCATTCATTCATCCACAAATAGAATAATTAGGGTTGTTGACAGTTGCTAGGCCCAATAAATTAAGCACATGGAGTGTGTTTAATCACTCACTTGCCTAGCCCACAGTGAACCCCCTAAAATTGCAGTTTCTTTCCTGAGCTCTGCTGCTGGCATTGGGCACCCCACTTGGGGAAGACAGTAGACAGAGCCTAGGTGCCCCAAACCTCTGGGAGAAGGTCATCTGTGCACTCCCTTTTTGAGAGGGTGTTGGGATTCAGCTCTAGTACTTACCAGTGTTGACTGGGAGGGCCAGTGAGATGATGAATTTGCAGGGAACCACCTGGGGCACATCAGAGTTGAAGGTGCTGGCGGGCCCATATGAGGACTCGCTGCTGAATGGGTGCTCAGAGTCTGACTCCTGGGCTTGGGCTTTGACCTTCAGGTACTCCTCCATATCACACTCACTCCCAGACTGGTAAAAGCTGCCCATGGAGGACATGGGCCCCATGCTCACCCTGTCCTCATCCTCCCACTCCCAGGCGTGCAGCGACATTCTGAAGAGCACCCACAGGCGCGGCACTCCTGGCTGCAAGAAAATAAAGGCACTGCTGTCACCTCCCTCTATTCCCAGGAGGTAAGCTTCACCTCCTTCAGGATGACTCACTTTTCCCCTCCTTCCCTTCCCTGTCCTGGGTTGAAGGGTCAAGGCCTGGGACACTGCCTGGCACACGGTAGGCACTCAACAATGAACCACAGAGAATGATGGCTGGCAGTAATCATAAGTATCCCCAGTTTCTCCAACTTGAGTCTATCCTCCCCGCCCCAGCCGCTCCTCCTTTCACAAATCAATCACTGGCCCTCTGGAACGCCAGCTCCAGGTAAGTGCACTTACCGAGAACCGCAAAGCTGGGAGAGAAGCAGGTGCTTCCCCTCGAGAAGCCTTGGGCGAGAGCACAGGATGGGTTTGCAATGTGGGGACCTGCGAACCAGGCAAGGGGGACAGCACGTGCAAGAGCCTGGAGAGGTCGAAGAGGGCGAGAACCCCCGAGGCGAGACACGAATGGGCCTCCTCCCACTCCCACGTGTGCTCTAAAAGGCCTCCTCCGGGAGGAGGAACCCGGGCTAAGGTTTTGTTTAGAAAGGGGTGCCCAGGTGGAGCAGCAGATAGAGGGGGACCTTCCGTACCTGCAAGGGGATGCGCTGGGCAGCAACCTGGGGTCAGACCGGGGCGTCAGTCCGCTCGCACACCGCCGCAGGGAGGCCCGCGGGACGCCGCCGCGCAATTGTGTTTGACAGTTGCTAGGAGACGGGCGCGGCCCGGGCTTCGGGGGCGGGGCTCCGGGGCGGGGCTCCGGGGGTTGGGGCTTCCCGCCTCCCACCAGGTGCACAGACAAGGTCTGGCAAAAAAGGTGTTGCCTCCTTTCATCCACTCATTCATTCAGTCTTTAAGGAATTCCTGCTCTGAACGTGAGCACCTATTATATGCCTCGCCCTTCCCTACAGTACAGGGGACAGGGGTTTTGCCTCCCCCTTATACCGCCAGCAGCCCCTGCGTCCCATTCTTTGATAAAGGCAGCAGAAGCCATGGGCTCTGAAAACTCTGATAACCCTACCCTACCCCGAACCTCTTTCACATAGACTCTCTGCTTCTGTCGCTGACGTCCTTAAAGAGATGAGGAAACTGAGTCTCAGACTAGTGGCACGACTTGCCTGAGGCCACACGGGTGAGTGTGTCCTGGCAGCGCTGGACTGAAGTCCAGACTGACTCCAAAGTCTGCAAATACCCGCCCACCCAAACCCCCAGGTGAGAGAGGCTGGCTGCTGCTCCCTACGTAGACTATGTAATGACCAAGGCGTTGGCGTGCAGGGACACACCACAAGGTGACTGGCAAGAGGGGGCAGGAGCCAGGGACAGGTTTCATGGAGGAGGTGACAAAAGCCAAACTTCGGGGCTTGCCAAGCAGTGAAAGCAAGAGAAAGTATTCCAAGCAGAGGGAACAGCATACCACATGACCACTCATGGCAGCAACCAACCTCCGCAGCATCTCCCGTGGGGACAGCTCTGAGCTCAGAATTGAGGGGCCACAGGTCTTAGACAAAGCACCATTACCTGGTCCTGGATATGCATCAGAATCACCAGGGAGTATGTCAGAACTTCAATCCTGAGGCTTCGCTCCAGACCTGCAGTATTGATTCTCCAGCGGTGGGGCTTAGGAACCAGTAAACACAGGGTATTTTCTGAAGAGAGTCACTTCAATAGATTCCTTCCCACACATTCTTCTTCTAGAGTGATGTTGGCACTCCTCCCATCCAGTGGTGGGCCTAGTCCCTTCCCCTTTGAACCCAGATAGACCTTTGTGATCATCTCAGCCAAAGTGACACTCTGACTTCTGAGGCCAGCTTATACAAACTCCATCCACTTCTGTTTTGTCCATTTGGGGAGCTCATTCTAAGAACTCAGTCACTATGTTGTGAAGAAGCACAAGCAGCCACATGGCAAGTCCACATGGAGATGTGCTGGCCATAGCACCAGCAGAGCTCCCAGCTGACTCCCAGCCCCAAGCACCAAACATGCAAGAGTGCCAGGTTTCCAAAGATTCCAGCTCCCAGCCTTTAAGCCACCCCCAACTGACACTATGTGTAGCAAAAATCAGCTGTTATCACCAAGTTCACCCCAAATTGCAGATTTATGACCAACATAAATTATTCTCGTCTTAAGCCACTAAGGTTTAGGGGCACCTGGGTGGCTCAGTGGTTGAGCATCTGCCTTCGGCTCATGGTGTGATCCTGGGGTCTGCGGATGGAGTCCCACATCGGGCTCCCTGTGAGGAGCCTGCTTCTCTTTCTGCCTTTCTCTCTGTGTCTTTCATGAATACATAAACAAAATCTTAAAAAAAAAAAAAAAAGGCTCTAAGGAAAAAAAAAAGGCACTAAGGTTTAAGATGATTTGTTGCATGATAATAAACAACTGGAACAGACCCCCATATTTTTCAAAATTACCTCCACCAAGACTCTATTCCACAGTCAAGGATTAGAACCACTACCCTGAGAGAAATGGTGTCGAGGTCAAGATCCAGCGTGTCATGGGATGGAGTGAGGGCAAAGGTGTGCTACCTGGCACTCAGCTGTGAAAGGTGGATCCAAAATCGCACCTCCATCAGCAAAGATGGCTTCAGGACAGGCAAAGTCCACGTAAAGAAGAAAGGGCATGTGTTCCAGTTGTCTGTTGCTGCATAGCAAAACATCCCAAAACTTAACAGCATTAAAACAACAGCCACTTATTATTTTTTTACAGTTCTGTGGATCAGCTGGGCAACCACTGGTGGGGGTCAGACTCACTCACTGGGCTGCATCATCTGTATCAACAGGGCTGGAAGCTCCAAAATGGCAGTTGGGGTACCTTAATCCTCCCTCCCCACCATATGACCCTTCATGCTCCACCTGGCTGGACTAGCTTCCTCCAATGGCATTCTCAGGGCAGGGGTGCACGCTACAAGGCCCTTTGTCACCTAGGCCTGAAAATGGCACAGCATCACTTCCACCATATCCATTGACCAGAGCAAGTCACAAGGGCCAGCCAAGACCCAAGGGGATGAAGAACAGACTCCACATCCGGATAGGAGGAAGGGCAAAGCCACGGTGCAGAGCAATCTGAAGGGATTCAATCACTGTGTCCTTCTTCCTCGCAGGGTAGGGGAGCGCCAAAGCTTCCATGGGCACCTGAGGCTTTCTGAAGTTCTCCCAAGCCTCTGGCAGCTGGATGCATATTTGGGGAACAGCTATATCCGTCTTCTCCTCACCATCTCTAACCCCCCCTTTTTTTTTTAAGTTTATTTATTTATTTATTTATTTATTTATTTTTATTTATTTATGATAGTCACACACAGAGAGAGAGATAGAGGCGGAGACACAGGCAGAGGGAGAAGCAGGCTCCATGCACCAGGAGCCCGATGTGGGATTTGATCCCGGGTCTCCAGGATCGCGCCCCGGGCCAAAGGCAGGCGCCAAACCGCTGCGCCACCCAGGGATCCCTCTAACCCCCCTTTTTAATCGCTGTACTGAGGTATATTTTATATCACAAAATTCATCCATTTCAAGTATAGAATTTAATGATTTTTAGTGACTTTACCAAGTGACAAAACCATCACCATAAATAAGTTTTAGAACATTTTTATCTTCCTAATAAGACCCTTCATACACATTTACGATTAATCTCTGTTCTGAGCCCCAGCCCCAGGTCACCACTAATCTACTTCCTATCCCTTTTCTGGACATTTCACATAGATGGAGTCATGTGATACATGGCTTTGCTTCGTGACTGACTTCTTTCGCTTAGCATAATGTTTCTGAAGTTCATTCATGCTGTAGTATTAATCAATACTCCATTACTTTTCATGGCTGAATAATGCTTCATTGTGTGATGCACATTTTGCCTATCTGTTCATCAGTTAATGGACATTGAGGTTGAACATTTAGATATTTATCAAAAATGCTGTCATGAACATGCCCACAAAAAGTCTCTGCGTGGACAAATGTGTTCATTCTCTTGGGTAGACACTCAGAGTTAAATAGCTGGGTCATGCGGTAATGATGTGGTAGTGATGCAGAGAACAAAGGCAAAAGAAAAAGATTTAAATTTCCTTACTACTTACAGCCCATTGACAAGTCCTTGAGACATGCAGAGTGATCTTCCTCTAGGACTCAGCTGCCTCTAGATACTTTGCTAGAGGCAGAAAGCAATCCTGGCTTAATATTAGTCCGAACTTCCAGGACCCTGAAAGTCTCCTTTAACATATAAAAATCCTTTTGGAAACTTCCTTTACCATCCCCTCCACCCCCAAGATACACGTTGGCAATCATCCTGCAAGCATGTGCTGCACTGATATACATCCGAAGGGTCTCACCACTAAGGTTTTACTAGATAGTAATAAACCACCTTTTCTTTATAAAAGCTAACTCCCACCCCCCCCCCCCACCCTGCAAGGTCCTAGAAATTTTGTTTCCAAAACCCTTAGAGACTTATGCTATCCCTAACCCCTCTCCCAACTTGAAAGTATATAATCAGTCACCCATCACAACTCAAATGCAGCTCTTTCTGTCCCCGGGGGCCGGGGCGGGGGGGGGGGGGGGTCCTGTCCCCGTGCTTTAATAAAACCACCTTTTTGCACCAAAGACGTCTTTCTTGGCCATTCACTCCTAAACTCCAATATTTCCACATCAGCAGTTTCACACTTGCTCTTTTTGAGAATTTGTCAAACTGTTTTCCAAAGCAGCTGCACCATTTCACATTCCCACCATCATAGTATGAGGGTTCCTGTCTCCATGTCGTCCAGAAACCATTTATTGTGGGTCTAACTTATTACGAATCCTCATGAGTATGAAACAGCATCCCATTGCAGTTTTATTTTGTATTTCCCTAATGACTAATGATACTGAGATCTTTTCATGGACTTATCGGCAATTCATATATCCTCTTTGGTAAACCATCTGTTCCTCTCTTTTGCCCCCTTTTTGATTGGGTTGTTTTTCTTCTGAGCTATAGGAGTTATCTGTAAAGTCTGAATACAAGTCCTTTACTGGACCTATGTTTTACAAACATTTTCTGGTCTCCTCTGGGTCCTTTCCCTTTCTTAAGGGTGTCTTTACCACTGCTGTTTGAAGTGCAAAAGTTTCAAATTGACTGATTTTTTTCCTTTTTGGACCATTCATTTTGTGCTATGACTAAGAAAGCTTTGCCTAGTTCAGTCCGATTTTTATTAGAAGTAAAATTGGTGTCTGAACACTAAGCAAATCTACTAACCAAGTCTCCTGAAAATATAAAAGCTCTGTCACTAAAAATGAGGACTCACAGACATTCCCAGACACTCCAGGGACTGCATAGAATGACGAAAGCTTTCTGAAAAACAGTTTGACAGTATCAAGAGCGAATAAAATGTTCAAACTCCCTGGCACAATAGTAAATCACTTGGGATACAGAGTCAACAGTTCACGGTGTTGTTTTAATGGAGAAAAACTGCAAACTACCTTGATGTGCGTCCCTGGAGGACAATGAAGCACCTTAGAGCTCAGTCGTAGGAGGGAACACGAGTGGTGCTCAAGAACATTTGCAAAGGCATATTAATGATGGCAAGCTGTTTAGGAAGTATGGTTGATGTGCAAAGAAAGATCCTGGCAACAGCATTTCAACCGTGTTTCTTTATGTTAAGTTTAATGAGCTACAATTCACATCCTGTAAAACTCGTCCTTTTTAAGTGCTTTGACAGATGTATAGTCATGTAACAGCCACCCCAGGGAAGTCCTTTCATGCCCAAATGCATGGAAAACGCCTGGAAACAAATACATCAGAAGTATCTGTAGACCCCCCCTCTCTGCCCCCTAGTCCCCCGCCCTCTTCTGGGGGTGATTTTTGCTTTTTAGCATTTTTTTCTGGGCTGTTTAAAGACAATGTTAAACAATATACTTTTTGAAATGGCTCAAACAATAGTGAACTGACTTTAGAAAATCATCTCTTTGCTGGGGCCTCAGCTCTCCCCCACGCAGACACATACCCATCCCCCCAGCTCCGAACAAAAGAGCACAGGAGACCTCTGAGTTTGCTCACTTCGAACCTTCAACAAAAACCTTGTGGGTCCAACCGGAATGATTTCAGAGGCGCCTGGTAACACCGCCCAGCAGACAGACAGGCCTGACAGCGCCCCATTATCAACCCTGACTTCCCCGGGCCCCTGCTGAGCTGCGGGGGGGGGGGGGGGGGGGCGGAGGCCCAGGCAACGCTCCATGGCAAGATATTTCAAGGCTTTCTTTTCAATGTTGACTGGCCCAGGAACACTACTGTTCAAAGGATTCCGTCACCCAAAGCAGCCCCCAGCTGCAGCGACAGGGGTAGGGGCGAGGCCCAGGCGAGCTGCGCGGCCGGCTCTCAGCACTAACGTGAAGTCCAATCCAATTCAGCTGCATAGATGCAACTGGGACATCCAGAGCCGAATTCCAGGGTGCCGTTCGAAATGTACCCAGCAAACCCACAGCCATGGGCCCCAGGCCTAGAAGCTTCTACAGTCCAGCCTGGGGGGCAGCGGGGGGCAATCAACAGCCAAGGTTGGGAGTCTCACTGACTCCTAACATCGCTAGATCCAAGGACACTGAATCCCACCAATGCCACCTGGAGGCAGGCTTCCCGTTTGCTGCAGTGAGTTCACATCTACAAATGTGTGTTCCTACGAACCAACGTTATTAGCGCCTGTGCAGTACCAGGCCCCTGCTGGGACTGAGGGGCATCAGGTTCCTGGCCTCACAAAGCTCAGACCCCACAGATGAACAGCAACGTGGCGGAAGAGCCAAAATACAAACAAAAAGTCTACATACCACTGACAGGCAAAGAAGATATGTGGAAGGCAACACACTACACCATTCCCAGGGGCAACCAGGGAGGCATCTGAGAAGAAAGCTGGAGACTGTCTCCCTCCGGTGTGCCAGACACTGTGCCAGGGGAACAGACAAGTATCGCTGCCCTCATGGTTGAGTGACAGTTTAATACAGGGAGACTACACACACAGGGAAGACAGAGCCGGCAGAGGGGCAGAGGGCTTCCGGTGTCCCCAAAAGCCTCGCTTAGGACGTGATGTTGGAGCAAAGGCATTGGAGGTGAGGGGGCTGTGAACGTCTGGGAGAGGCAGCTCCAAATAGCCTGAGGTGAGCTAGAAGGAACAGGGAGGAGGTCAGGGGAGAAGGCAGCAGGAGAGGAGGTCTGACGCTGGGGGCCGGCTGGGAGTGGGGTGACCTGACCTTGGAGGCATGGTGAGGACTTGGCCCTGAGTCCCTGTGAGAGGGAAAGAATTGGGGGTTCCTGAGCAGAGGAGGGGATCCTCTGGCTGTGGAGAACACACTGTAGGAGTCCAAAGGCAGTCTTTGGGGGAGCCTGCTGGAAGCATACAGGTGACAGCCGCTGGGGGCTTGGCTCAGGGCAGTACGTGTGGCATGGGGCCACTGAGTGGGATGCAGGATGTGCTGTGAGGGCAGAGCCCTGGACAGCCTGACAGACTGGACACGGGGTGTGAAGAGAGCCAAGGATGGGGACCTGCTGAGCAAGGATGGGGCCCCGGGAGCTGAGATGGAGGATGGAGGACATCCGTGTTACTTCCCCTGTCAAGAAACAAATGAGAACACCGCCGCTAGAAGGGCAAATGGGGCAGCCATGGTGAAAAAAAACAGTTCAAAAATTAAACATAAAACCACCATCCAAGCAGCGGTCCCACTCCTGGGTCAACACACAAGACAAATGAAAACATGTGCACACAAAAACTTGCACATGAGGGGTACCTGGGTGGCTCAGCGGGTGAGCGTCTGTCTGCCTTTGGCTCCTGGGGTCCTGGGATCCAGTCCCACATCGGGCTCCCTGCAGGGACCCTGCTTTTCCCTCGGCCTGTGTCTCTGCCTCTCTCTCTCTCTCTCTCTCTCTCTCTGTGACTCTCATGAATAAATAAATAAATCTTAAAAAAAAAAAAAACCTTGCACATGAATATTCACAACAGTGCTATTTGGAACAGCCAAAACGTGGGAACAACCCAAATGTCCATCAGCTGATAAACAAATAACTGATGAACAGAACAGATCGAGCCGCATGATGGAATATCACCCTGTGGTAAAAAGGAAGAAAGTACTGATACACAGGCTACAGAGTCGGTGAGCCTTGCAAACATCACTGTTAACGTTTTCCAAAAGGAGCCAGTCACATACTGTAGAATTCTACTTATACAAAAGGTCCAGAATTGACAAATCTGTAGAAATAGAAAGTGGTGGTTGCCTAGCGAGGGAGGTTAGGGGTGCAGGGTGAAGTCGAAAATGAGCTAAGGAGTACAAGGGTTTTTGGGAAATGGATGATGAGAATTTTCTGAAGTTAGATTGTGATGGGTCTAGATTCTACAAACGTACTAAAAGCATTTACTTAACACCCTTCAGTGGGTGAATTTTATGCTATGTAAATGGTAAATAAAGTGTGTCTTCCCTCAAAAGAAGGAAAAAAAGTGATTGCCTTGTCAAAAAGGGAAATGTTACAGCAAAGGCTAAACATCTTTGATCCTCCGAAATAACCACTACATCGGTTTTGAATCCTTCCGTCTTTTTTCAAGATGGTGGAGGCAGAGGGAGAAGCAGGCTCCCCACTGAGCAGGGAACCTGATGCGGGGCTCGATCCCAGGACCCTGAGACTATGACCTGAGCCAAAGGCAGACATTTATCCAACTGAGCCCTCCAGGCACCCCCGTTCCAATTTTATTCTACACAGTTATATACACATGTCATTATAAAAATATTTAATACTGTTTGGTGTGGTTTTGTTGTTATTGCTACTGAAGTCATAATATTGTACATACTACACTGCAACTTGCTTTTTTCACTCATCCTTTTATGGTGATTCATCCTGGCTGAAGCACTGATGAGTACCAGGTTGTCTCTAGTTTCTCAATATCATAAACAATGATGCAGTGAATATCCTGTGCACGTGTCTAAGGTAGGAGCCAAGAAGTAGAATTGATGTAAAACTTTTGGTCAAGATGCTATTACTTTTGTAATTAAAAAAAAAAAAAAGTCCAAAATGGCTGGGGAGAAGCATCTAACTCCTTCCCTTGGGCAAAATCTTCAAGAATGAGGAGAAATTTGCAAACAAAGTGCTGATTCTGGGATACTGCAGCACAGGAAACAGATTTTTACTGCCTTTTCAAACATTTAGATTTCTAGAATCATAGAGAAGGCTGGATTCTGGCTCTGACTTGACAGCCAAGGACAGTTGAATAGTCTGCCTCTTGCTCCAACACGGCCAGATAACGGGTCCCAGAGCGGGTAACAGGTGCATGACATCTCTCTTGTGAAAGAGAAAGGAAAAACAGCCTAGGTCTCCCTTGAGAAGGTGGTTTTTTTCTGTCACCTTTCAGAAATGTGTTGTAAGGCACCAGAGAAAATGTTGGCCAAACAACCTGTTAGCATAGCCCCAGCTCTGGGAGGAACCCAGGTCACGTGGCCAACTCACGGCCACAGGCACACCTGTAAGGGCTGTAAAACCATCACTTTTTTATCCCTGCCTCCCCCACCCCCCACGCCTCACCAAACACACACAGAACTTAGGGAGCAAGGGTCTGTTTCAGATCGACTTCTTACCAGCGAGAGTCCCTCAAGCAGCCCTCTGACTTCTCCAACCCTGTGTCTCTGCTCTGGTCACCGCGTGAGCCTCTGCACTATCTACGGTGCAGCGACCTGTGAGCTTGGGAGCTCGGTGTCCGACCTGAGGGGAGAGGCGCTTCCCCGCACCTGCACGAGGAGGGGGCGGCGAGAGCCAGCCCGCGGGGCTCCCCCGGAAAGGCGCTGGGGGGGGGGTGACACGTGGGCTTGGGACACGCCCCCAGCAACAGGACCCGGCAGCCACCGTCCCGTCCCTCCCCGGCTGCCCTCCTGCGCCCACGCCTCGCGCGTCCCCGGGCCAACTCCCAGCGCTAGGCGGGTGGACAGAAGCTGCGGGAGTCGGGAGTCGAAAGCCGACAGAGCCTGGAGGGGGAAGGAGATGGAGACGCCAGGAAGGCCCCGGGAGTGATGAGGGGCGAAGAGCGCGGGGCGGGGGGCACCCGGAGAAACGCGCCGAGAGGCACCTGGCCCCCCACCCCGACTCCCTCCTAACTAACCCGCGCAAACAGCGGCTGGACGCGGCCCTCTGCGCCGCCCCAACCCGACCGCGACCGCTAAGCCCCTCCTTTCGGGAACTCTGGGGCCGCCCCTGGAAGTGGCGGGGCGGAGGGACCCGAGCGGCGGCGCGCGGCGATGGAGCCCAGCGGCCCGGGCCGGGAGGCCGGCGGGGAGGGCGCGGCGGGCGACCCGTACCGCCGGCCCGCGCGGCGCACGCAGTGGCTGCTGAGCGCCCTGGCGCACCACTACGGGCTGGACCGCGGCGTGGAGAACGAGATCGTGGTGCTGGCCACCGGCCTGGACCAGTACCTGCAGGAGGTCTTCCACCACCTGGACTGCCGCGGCGCCGGCCGCCTGCCCCGCGCCGACTTCCGCGCTCTCTGCGCCGTGCTGGGGCTGCGCGCCGACGGGGCCGCCGCCGCCGGGGAGGCCTCCGGGGATGCGGCCGCCCGAGACGCGAGCCACGGGGACGCGGCCGCCGGGGCAGCCGCCGCCGGGGACGAGGACGCCGCAGAGGAGGCGCGCCTGGCGCTGCGCGCGGAGCCGCCCGAGCTCACCTTCCGCCAGTTCCACGCGCGCCTCTGCGGCTACTTCGGGACCCGCGAGGGCCCCCGGCTGCCCCGCGGCGCGCTCAGCGAGCACATCGAGACGCAGATCCGCCTGCGCCGCCCGCGCCGCCGCCGCCGGCCGCCCCGCTCGCCCGGCCCGGACGGCGGCCCGGACGGCGGCCCCGACGGCGGCCCCGACGGCGGCCCCGACGGCGGGCGGGGCGGCGAGCGCTTGGCGCGGTTGGAGGAGGAGAACAGCAGCCTGCGCGAGCTGGTGGAGGACCTGCGAGCCGCGCTGCAGAGCAGTGACGCGCGCTGCCTAGCGCTGCAGGTGCGCGCCCGCGCCGAGGGGGGGCGGCGGGACTGGAAGCGGCGGCGGGGCGGCCGTGGGAGCAGCCCCGACTGGGCCGAGCAGTGGAAGCGGGAGGCAGGGCAGCGCCAGCCCGCTTCAGCTCACTTGCGCCCTGCCTCATCCCACCCCACTGCATTCAGCCCGCCCCAGACCCCCTCCCTCTCCTCACCGTTCCACCTCCGGTCCCACCCGGTCCCACCCGGATCGCCATCCCACGCCATGCCCCCGCCCTCACTAGCTCCTCCGGCCTCCTCTAACCCAGTACTTGAACTCTCCCAGGAAACCTGGGCCGCCTCGCGCATTCAGTCATTCAGCAGGCATCTGGAGCTCTCTGTGGTGCCAGGCTGGGGGGGGGGGGGGGTGGAGTGTGGGTTAGAAGGTCAGGGGTGACATAGGCCCTGTCCCTACTCTTAAAGAGCCTCCTGCCTGCCTAATGGGGTAGACTGGCAACTCATTGGGTCATTTTAGCAAATATTTATAGGCCTCCGTCAGGGCCAGGGCCAGGTGCTAAACAGATAGTGTTACTGTTCATCAGGCAGTCGCTGGCCACCGAACACCAGTGGGGGCCACACCTCTGGGATGTTGAGAAGAAAGCGCTGTGTGAGATATGGACCCAGCTCAAGCGTCTGGGATTCCCTCAACAAACACTTCGGCACTGTGCTGGGCCGCGTGCCAAGGGTGATGAGGCTGGGAGGAGGAAAAGAACGGCTACTGCCCCAAGGGACCGTAGGCCAGGAGGGAGCTGACTTGTCTTCGTGGGGCTCTGCACATTACCCAGTCACCAGCCCTGAGTGGCAGAGGGAAGGCTGCCGAGTGCGCAAGGGTGGCAAGGGGCTGCTGTCAGGGGCCATGGCTATGGACAGACAAGGGCCGGCGGCCTAGGAACACGGGGAAGCAAAGGGTGGGAGTGGGAACTGACTCCCACGGTGCGGAGTAAGACGGGCCAGGATCATTCATTCTCCAGGTGTTTACTGAGCACCTACTGTGTGCCAGACCTGGTTTAGGCGTCGGGGACACAGCAGTAAAGGAGAGAAACACCCCACCCTTGAGAACAGTCTATTGACTAGGCCCTGGGGAGGCCCAAAGACGCCTTTTTGAGACACTTAGATTGATCCTCGAGTCTAGGGATCCGAGGAGCCCAGAAGGTTGAGTGCTACCAATGCAGGAGACAGCAGAGAAGAGTCGTGAAGTCCCGGAATTTCTGGTACCACGCAGAGTTGAGAATATAGGCCCTGTGGCTCAGTTTCCCTCACCTAGGAAAAAGGGGGTGTAAGTAATCAGAGCTCCCGCCTCACCTGGCCTGGCGCGAGGATTGAAGGAGTTGGGACAAGCCTGGGAGCCAGTGCGCGCAGTAGACGTGCACCGTGGTGGTCCGGGGGCGCGGGCCCGGGGGCGTGCCGGCGCTCACCGCGGCCCCTGCGGCACTGTCCCCGCAGGTCGGCCTCTGGAAGAGCCAGGCGGGCGCGCTGGAGGCGGGGCGCGGCGGGCCCGAGGCGGCGGCGCGGGAGCTGCGGCAGGCGCGGGGCGCCCTGGCGGTGGCCGAGGCCCGCGCGCAAAGGCTGCGGCAGGGCCAGGCCGAGGTGCGGCGGCGCGCGGAGGAGGCCCGGGAGGCGGTGCGGCGCAGCTTGGGCCGCGTGCGCGAGCTCGAGGTGCTGGCGCGACAGGTGCCGGGCCTGCAGCGCTGGGTGCGGCGGCTGGAGGGCGAGCTGCGGCGGTACAGGTGAGCGGGGGCGGCGGCGGGGGGCGGCGGGGGCGGGGGGTGCAGGGCCGCAAGTCGGCTCCGGGTCTCCCAGACCTCAGGTGTGCGTCCCCCAGCACACGCGCTCGCTCTCGTGTTCCCCACTCACTCCGCGCTTCCTGATTCTTCAGCCATGCACCCTCTCATTCACTTGCTCTCCACCCACCCATCCGTTCATGTGCCTGTTCCCCCACAAGGGCTTTCCACTTGCCCCTTCGTGGGTCGCAAGAAGATATATTTATTCTTTGACCGACACAGTGATGATGATGATGATAGCTAACAGTTGCTGAGCATTTAACAGTTGCTGTGCCAGGCTCTGAGCTAAGCCCTTGAGTGGCCTACTGAGTCCTCGCTGTGGGGTGGGTACCGCCTCATCCCCATTCTACAGATGGGGAAGCAGATGTACACTGATCCCTGGTGATAGCGCCAACGGGGCAGGAAGCAGGGCGTGGGACCGTCTCGAGTCCTAGCAGGGCCTCTACCAGATGTGTGACCTTGGGGGCAAGTCACGGCCCCTCTTGGAGCTCCTATTTCCCCTTTTGTAGAGCACAGACTGGAGTCCCTGCCTGCCAGAACGGTTGTGAAGAGGCAGCGAGGTCCTGTCTGGCACACAGTAGGTGCTCTGTAAACAGCTCCCTCTCTATTTGGAAGCACAAGGCATGCCTGCATGCCTGTCTCCTACATTTACTGGGCACCACCTCCATCCAGAGGCTATGCCAGGTAGCAGGGATGGGACTGGGAACCAGGCAACCTGAAATCTCTGCCGGGAGTAGCCACTACTAAGCTATATGAGATCATCCTGGGACCAGCTGTATGGCAGCAGGCTGGATGAATGCAGGACCTTTGTCGTGCTTGCTTCAGCCAGCACCTGAAGTGATATTGAGCTGAGAGCTGAGAATAGGATATATTACTTGGCAAGATGGGACAGGGAGAAGAGGAAAGGAAAAGGTGAGAGTGTTCTAGAAAAATGGGAACACTAGGGGCAAAGCCTTGAGACAGAAGGCACCTCAGCATGTTCCAGAAACTAAAGAAGGCCGGACTGGCTGGAGGAGGAGAACTAGAGAGGCAAGCAGAGGCCAGGCCATCCAGGGCCTGGAAGGTTGTGTCAGGGACTTCAATCTTCCCCTCAAAGAGAGCATGGAGGGCAACCCCGGTGGCGCAGCGGTTTAACGCTGCCTGCAGCCCGGGTGTGATCCTGGAGTCCCAGGATGGAGTCCCACATCGGGCTCCCTGCATGGAGCCTGCTTCTCCCTCTGCCCGTGTCTCTGCCTTTCTCTCTCGCTCTCGCTCTCGCTCTCTCTGTGTCTCTCATGAATAAATAAATAAAGTCTTAAAAAAAAAAAAAGAGCATGGAAGCCTTCAGCCAGAGGGTGACAGGAACAGATTTGCATTTCAAAGAACCTTACCCTGGCTACAGTTGTGACAAAAAGATGGGAGGAGGGGGAAGAGCAAGAGACAGTGGAGGGGCTGTAGTCATCCTCCAGCCAGGAAGGAACGTGGTCTGGCCCAGACTGGTGGGCAGGGCAATCAGAAGGGGAGGCTTTGAGTCTAGCCCCTTAGAGGAGGGACTTCCTCCTTAATTCTGAGGTGCTCACAGCTGGGGGATAAGAAGGGACAATGTGGAGAGAGACCTCCATGAGGAGACCCACTCTGGGCCAGCCTCCTGCAGCTCCAAATGTTTGGATAGGCACTTCCTGTTTGCATAGCTGATCGGCTCAAAAGTAGGGCTGGTTGGCTTGGGGCCCGTGTCCAACCTTGGAACTTTCTCCAAGAGGAGAAATAAAGGGTCTCTCTTCTTTTGTTTTACCCTAAAGTAACTGTCCTCTACAGCATGATGTAAGAGCCACCATGAACATCAGGGTAGCCCTTTACAGTAGAAAAGGTGGATTGCACCATGGCACTATTTAATCCTCACAAGAATTGTGCAGGGTAAAGGTGTTATCACCATTTTACAGGCTGTGGGGAGTGAGGCTCTGAAAACTGAAGTGACATACCCAAAGCCACCCAGTCAAAAAGTGGAAAAAAGGTTGTCCTGCCCCTACAGCTTGTGTTCTTTCTTTCTTTGCATTTTACCTTTTTTTGTTGACACACAGTTACAGGATGGCTGCCCCACCTCCAGGCCTCATGTCTGCTGTTCAGGCATAAGGACAGGCAAGGTTGAGGGTGGAGAGGATTTTTTTCAAGTGAGCCTTGCCTTCGTGTTCAGGGAGAGATACCCTCACCCTACCAGAACTTGCACCTCCATCTTCTGGGCCAGAACCATGTCATGTGGCTGCTCCTATCTACAGGAGAAGCTGGCCATATTGATGCCCCAAACAAAATTGGGTTCTCTTGGTGAGGAAAAGAGGAGCAGACACCTGGGTGGCTCAGCGGTTGAGCGTCTGCCTTTGGCTCGGGCATGATCCCGGAGTCCTGGGATCGAGCCCCACATCGGGCCCTGCTTCTTCCTCTGCCTGCGTCTCTGCCTCTCTCTGTGTGTCCTTCATGAATAAATAAATAAAATTAAAAAAAAAAAAAAAAAAAGAGGAGCAGATGTTGCAGAGGTTCCAAGAAGATGCCCAGGGAATGAGGAAACTGAGGGCCAGGGAATGAGTGACATCGTGTGAAGGTCACAGTGATTAGGAAATGGCTCTGTCACTTGTTACCCTGCCCCTATAAAAATATGCCCCCTTGGGATCCCTGTGTGGCTCAGCAGTTTGGCGCCTGCCTTCGGCCCAGGGTGTGATCCTGGAGTCCCGGGATCGAGTCCCACATCAGGTTCCCTGCATGGAGCCTGCTTCTCCCTCTGCCTGTGTCTCTGCCTCTCTCTGTGTGTCTCTCATGAATAAATAAATAAAATCTTTAAAAAAAGATATGCCCCCTAAACCGTGCCCAGCCCCAGGAGGCAGACCTCCTCTGCATGTTTTCTATGGGCAGAATTTGTGAGCTGACTTGCTACAAAGCTCTCCTTTGAAGAAAGGAAAGGGGAGAGCATAGAACAGCCAAGGTGATACTGAGCATCACCTGTGTACCAGGCATGATGCCAGACACTCTCCCCACATTTGCTCAAATGAGCCCTGTAACTGGCCCAAGAGAAAGGAATTATTATCTGCACTTCATAAATGAGAAAACCAAGGCTGGAGAGGAAGCAACTTGCTGGTGTGGCACAGCAAGTGACAAGCCAGGATTCAGACGCCAGCCCCCAAACAGGCCAAAGCCACATGCCCCAGGCCAGCCTGGCAATACCCACAAGTCCTGCTGGACTCTCCCACCCCAGAAACACCTGCAGGACACTTCATGGCCTGGAGAGGGGCTGTGGGCTACAATGTTACCTCTGCTTTTGTGTGATAAGCGTCAGGAAGTTAGATGTCCCCTTGTTGAGCTGAACCACCTCCCTCTGTGGTCAGACCCATTGGACCCGCAGTCTAGAGGAGCAGGTACCTCTAGGTGGAAGAGGCACCACACCCCAAAGGCTAGAGCCCCATCAGCCCTGTTAAGTGACATCACTCTGGAATCCCTCCAGGTACTCTGCAGATGTTTCTTGGGGGCGGGGAAGAGTGCAATGGCTGAAATCCCTCCTGGGACTGACAGCTTGAAGCCATCTGGTTAGAATGAATGACCCGACCCACACTTTTCCGGCAGTGTCAGAAACGGACCCACTCTGATCTTCTCATAACGTGTGGAGGTTGGTATTATGCTGCCGGTTTTCAAATGAGGATATAGAGCCTTGGGGGGTGGTCTCCTAACCAAAACGTGGCTGTTTGAGCATTCTGATGAGCCTCCCCACTCTGCTGCTGCCCTAAAATGATACCTCAGTGACTCCATTGCCCATTTCCTGGACTTCCATTTACTTCTTTTTCAAAACCACATACACTTTTTCCTCCCTCTCCATCCTTGTGTTGTGAGTTCTATCCAGTCCTTCGTCTCTTTCTCATTTAAACACCCTTCTTTTCTAGTCTCTTTGGAATTGCTGCAACATCCAATCTTTCCCTGGTATTTTATCTCTGCTCTTTCTGTGATGATGACAATTCTGGGTGTGCTCTGTGATTGTCAGCTGTGAGCCCATCTTTGAATGAAGCCATGATCCTGGAGAATCCACCCATCACCGGGGATGTGGAGTTCCCTTTAGAGCTGTTCCCCATCTGCCTCTACAAGGGCCTGATTCTGAGCCAGTTTGGGTTTTTTTTCAAGATTTTTTTTTTCATTTGAGACAGAGAGACACAGAGAGAGAGAAAGCATGAGCAGGGGGAGAGGCAGCAGGAGAAGGTAGAAGCAGACTCCTGCCAAGCCGAGAGCAGACATGGGGCTTGATCCCAGGACCCAGAGATCACGGACTGAGCTGAAGGCAGGTGCTTAACCATCTGAGCCATCCAGGTGCCCCCATTACCCTTTTTGAAAAGATTTTATTTATTCATTTGAGACAGCCTGGGGCAGTGTTTAATTTCATTGCTAAGCTTAAAGTTTCTTAACTATACAGTTTGGGAGAAATTGAGCTCTATATCTGGGGACACTACCCCAAGGACAGTCAGTGGGGTTTAGTTCTTACCTCTGTTCATGGATGAGACAACCCCTGGAGGGCTCCTGGCTTCATGTAGGAGCCTCCTTGTATGAACTCACCAGGCAAGGTCTTCAGTGCTTGTCCCTATTGGGCATTAGAACCTCAGTCCCAACCCCTCCATGGGCATTTCAATTCCATCTCCTGCACCGCGTGCAAGCTGGAGGTCTCTCCTTCTTGTTCTTGACCTTGGCTCTGTATTCTTTTAAATGGTTATATTTTATCTAGTACTTCCACATATTTGTACATGGAAAGGGAACCTCCCTTAGCACCTCGATGCATCATCCTAGCCAAAAACCTAAGGGAATGGACACTAAATATTTAAGCAATTGGGGATGCTCACTTATTAGTCCCAGATCATACAGAAGTATTCCAGGAATCAAAGAGCTCTTCAGGCCTCTTGAAACCAGACAAAAACCCAGGCACTCACCTGACCCAGCCCAGTCTGCCAGGAAGGATTACCTGTTCCATCACAGCCACATCAGCCTCTGGGCTCCTGCTTCCCATGGCTGGTCACACCACCTCATCTCAGACAACAGACTCAGCTTCTTCAAATCCCACAAAATAATGCCTCCTTCTAACACATTTTTGAGCACAGTAGACCTTACAGATGATTTGCGAGGAAGGGTACAGATTACATTGCAATGATGGTTTTATAGGAGTATTTGACGTCATGATTCATAAAATGTCATTTAACCCCACATCTAATGAGGGTGTTTTGTTGTTACTTCTCCCAGTCTACACCCAGCCACTCTGCACCTTTCTCTTCTCTGTTTTCTCTTTATTCCTATTAGCATCTCTCCTGCAAGCCTGACTCTTACTGACTTGGGTTAAAAAAGGAAGTGGCTCCTTGGAAAGTGTAGGCATCTGGCTTCAGGTGTGGCTGGATCCAGGTACTCAAACAATGTCACCAGAATATAGAAGCACTGCTTCACTCTCAGACAAGTTCTCTCCCCTGGTAGCCTTTGGGGGGCTTACCTCTTCAAAGCTCCAAGTCCAGTAGAAAGATCATCTCTCGTCTGAGCCATCCCACTGAAGTCCTGGAACTGGAAATTATGGAACCAACTTGGAAACATGTTCACCCCTAAACCCATCGTGGGGGCCAAGACAATTTGATGTTCTGATTGGCTAAACCTTAGTCACATTCCCACTGCTGGAACCACTGCCAGCCCCATCGAACTCTGGGACTGAGCTCCTCATAGGAGAATCAAGAAGGAGCATATCCCATGTGCGTTAAACACCACATATCCCCTGCCTTTGCCTCTCGCTGGAGCTTGTGGCCCAAATCCCCTTTCTTGTCTTGAAAAACAGGCCACCTGGGCAACTGGAGACTCCCTGGACGGTGGAGCCCCAGGAGGAAGCCTGGTGAGATGCAGAACTGGCTTATCTCAAAGTCAGCTTTTCCCAGTTCCTGAATGCTTTGGGGGTGGTCAGGGGTACTCTGCACCCTCACCAAGGTAGCCCATGTTGGCATTTCTTTAGGCCAGCACCCACCCAGGGCTCATAGTAAGAGGCAAATGAATGGATGCACAAGCATGTGGTTGGATGCTGATCCCAAACGTGTCTTGATGAGAAGTGAGGGGGCGCACATGGGACCCCAGCACAAGGTGAGCCCTGCGTGAGTGGTCCAGTGGACAGATCTGCTTCAAGGGCCGTGGTGCTCCTGGGGGAGCTGCCGTTGACTGGGATGACCTGGGGTCTGTGGGCATCTCCATCTTCTCTTGAAGCCCTGGTGTCTCGGCCATCTGCCTGCCCCGCCTGCCCTGGCTCTGTGCTGAGGGGCATCTGGGCCTTCAGAACACCTGGGCAGGCAGCCAGGGACCTGCACCACTGGGCAGGGGCTGGGCTCAAACTCACAGACAAGTAGACCTGAAAAAACCCCAGCTCAGCTGAAACAGGGAGGAGGGGCCTCGGCCTGGCCTCTGAGACATTGTTGTCTGGGAGGGAAGATGAAAAGGCCTGGTGGGGGAGGGGGCGGGACCGGAGAACAGCTCATTTGGCCGGCCAGGCCACCATGGAGGGGACACAAAGATGAGGCCATTGGAGGGCCACCTCCTTTCTTCTGCCCCTTGTAGCAGCCCAGCCTGACCTTGGGGGGAGGAGCAGGCAAAGTCAGCAGGTGGGGGAGGGAAGGATGCAGACAGGCAGAGGCGGGGCAGTGGGGCTCGGGGTACCATCTGGAGCTGGGAGGCGTCTGGTCACGGATTCCATTAGCCTTGGGAGCAGGTGTGTGGGCGGCCGCTGGTGGGAACTGAGGCCTTTCTCTCAGGGACAATACCCCGGGGCTCGCCAAGGGGCAGTCCTGGTCAGGCACCTGCTGCACGCTGCGGCCTGAGACCCTCCACGGAGAGCGTGGGGGGGGCGGGGCCGGGGCGGGGGCAAGCTCAGGGGCCCAGCCTGAGTGGGTCTGAATCCCAGCCTTTCCACATCTCTCCTGTGGGACTCTGAGCCCTTCCCTTTCTCTCTGGGAGCCCCAGTCTCCTCATTCACAAAGTAGGCGTGGGGTTCTGTTCCTCTGGGTCTTGGTGTAAATATGCTGGAAGACATGGGAAGCTGTAGGGTGCTATAGCTGGAAGTGCAGCTCTGGGAGTGGGACCCACAGCAAGTCATTCTCATTTCATGAGCCTCGGTTTCTTCATCTGCAAAATGGGATGATGAGAATATAGACAACGAATAATAATATCTGCTTCCTAGGCTATTTGAAGATTCAGAATGCTAACATGTATAAAGCACCTTGAATAGTGCTTAGCACTGAGAAAATGCTTAATAAATATGATAAATTATCTATTATTATTATTATTATTATTATTATTAATCCTTCATCACAGTAACCCCCCCATCAATAGTAATGGTGGTGGTGGTCAGTATTGTTAATATTAACAGCCTGGCCGCTAGAGAACCTTCTGTCTGTGGAGACCACCAGGAAACAATGGACAGTCTCAGCTGATTGTAGACAGGATGCTAACAAAGCTGCAGAGTATAGACAAGCCTGATTGACTGGCAAGGGGTCAGGGCAGCTCTTGAAGGAATGTCATCATCCAGGCTGGGTGTTGAAGGAATGAGTAGGAGTTTTCTCAGGCATTGCAAATGCAGGTTGCAGTGAATACAAAGGCTTAGAGACGTGAAGGCCCTGGTGCCTCCTGGGAACAGGGAGGCTTACTGTTGTGGAGGGTTTGAAGTGGAAAGTGACGGGAGAGGAAAGCTGGAAAGCAGGCGGGGGTGAAGGACCCTGAACACCAGGCTGAACATGATGCCTTTACCCCAGACAACGAGGAAGACAGAGAAGGGCCCTAGTGAGGAGTGAAGTAATCAGACTGGAGCTTCACGGAGACCCGTGGCTGCGTGTGGAGGACAACAAATCAGGCAGGAGGGACGGCGAGAGGCAAGGAGGCAGGTGAGGAAGCTATTTCTGGGTCCAGAGAGAGAAGACACAAGGCCTGGCCTCCAGCACCTGAGAAGGGATGAACCACCAGCCCCATACCTGGAGGCCTTGCCCGGAGCCGGGGGGAGCCGCGGGCCTGCTGTTCTCTGTTCCACGACAGAGCTTTCTGCAAGGACAGCACTTGAGGATTCGCGGGCCAAAACGGACTTCAGAGCTGGATATGGTGCTGCGTTGGCAACAAGGACTTTCCTCTGGGTAGAGGAGCCCGCAAGGGGACCAAAACAGGTCTTGATATTCTCACCTCATGGTGGGTTCCGGACCCGGGTAGAGCAGACACATCTGGATTTCGCATCTGTGTTAACATCTGGTGTCAACACAGCACTCCAATATATCGTGGACATGTGAGAAGAGCATGGAGTAGATGAGGGGGGTTCAGACCTCAGAGGTCAGAGGCAATGAGCATTCTGTCCCCTGAATCTTAGATGGGTCGTGTTTACAGTGACAAACTCCAAGGAACCCATTTCAGCGAAGGGTACCCGGGCACAGACCAAGGTGGGTGGGTGGTGTTCAGTGAGTACCGTTCCTCCTGATTCATCAGGGTCCTGACACAGAACCTAGCTGCATCACTCTGAAATCGCAGCCTGAGTTTGCAAAACTGCCCTTAGCAAGCCACACCACCTGGATCTAAATTTCAGGTTTTAGGTGCAGTTTCATGCCACCTCCCTGACACCTCTTGCTACATCGTCCACAGGCAATACCCAATGGCCAGACATGGCACATGGGGGGTCACCCCACAGCTGTGAGAGGATGACATTCTGTGGGCAGCTGGGAAGATGTCCCTGGTGATGGATTTATCCATTAGGGATGTTTCAGCTGCAAGCTACCGAGAACTCACCTGACAGTGGTTTGAATACCCTGGGGCTCCTTGTCCACACCTAACCAGAAGTCCGGGAGTGGCTCTAATGAGTCTTTGCAATGTTCTTTAGACACGTGGCCTCGGCAACCCTATTGAAGGCAGAAAGAAGGGGAACATCTGTTCTTTTCTATCCAGAAAAGCAAAGCCGGCCCAGAAACCACTAGTGGATGTCTACCTGAACACCACGGCCAGAGCAGGGTCACAGAGAGGGGCAAGGGGGCCCAGAGAATGAGTGAGGCCTTTTTAGTCTCAAGAATGGAGACAGTGGGGCAGCCCCGGTGGCGCAGCAGTTTAACGCTGCCTGCAGCCCGGGGTGTGATCCTGGAGATCCAGGATCGAGTCCCATATCAGGCTTCCTGCATGGAGCCTGCTTCTCCCTCTGCCTGTGTCTCTGCCTCTCTCTTCACTCTCTCTGAATTAATAAATAAATAAATCTTTAAAAAAAAAAAAAAAAAAGAATGGAGACAGTAGGGCAGAGGATCTGTGGAGTTCTTTAATCAATAGTACCTCCCAGAGAAGTCGGCCTTCATTCAAATGCATGCCCCCAGCCAGATTTATCTGAGAACAGAGCTGAGCCCACACTTTTGGGTGACAGCCCAGGGTCTGGGGCTTTGTGCCCCTACCAGGGAGAGGGACCTTGATTGCACAAGCCAATGCATGCAGGAAATGAGTCCTTCAGAGAGGAAGCTGGAGCCCAGAGAGGGATAGTGATCTGCCCAAAGTCACCTGGTAGGACAGGGCACAGGTCTCAAGGGTCCTGGAGTGGAGGGCTGTCTGTGCTACTTCCCTTAGGTAGTTCGGAACACTCTTGTTCCTGTGTCTTTGTGGTTCGATTAGGGGATAGGCTCTGAGATCCCCCAGCTCTCAAATTCCAGCTTGTCCAGTTCCAAGACAGGTGGGTGGCCTGAGGCATGCAGATAGGGTTTCAAGTGGACCTGGGTCCCCGGGTCAGAGG
This sequence comes from Canis lupus familiaris, assembly GCF_011100685.1. Lineage (NCBI taxonomy): Eukaryota > Metazoa > Chordata > Mammalia > Carnivora > Canidae > Canis > Canis lupus. The sequence continues at coordinate 3,104,322 of NC_049241.1, read as the reverse complement.
CAGCCGCACAGGACTCAGGGTGGCCTGGGGTGCCAGGCCAGTTCCATTTGGCCATGACCCACCTTGCTGTTTAAGTCTATACACTGTCTATTTTCTTTTTTTTTTTTTTTTTAAGATTTTATTTATTCATGAGAGACACAGAGAGAGGGAAGCAGAGACACAGGCAGAGGGAGAAGCAGGCTCCATGCAGGGAGCCTGATGTGGGACTCGATCCAAGGTCTCCAGAATCAGGCCCTGGACTGAAGGTAGCACTAAACCGCTGAGCCACCGGGGCTGCCCCACTGTCTATTTTCTTTGGTGCCTTCATGCTCTTTGGGAAACTCTGACTCCACCTGTTTGTGCCTCAGTTTCCTTATCTGGAAAATGGGGCTAATTTTAGTGCCTACATCAAGAGGTAAGAATTAAACAGGATATAAAAAGCACTTCAGATTGTGCCCAGCACATACTTAGCACTCATGAATGTCATTGTCATCAGTTGGCCCTGTCGTATGGGGGGCCTTCTCACCTGTGGGGAGCATTCATGCATCTGCTCCACACTCTGGAGCAGACTGAAAGCCCCCTGCCGCCAGCACACTCCATGTGTCCTGTACCTCTGCTTGTCGCTGCTTGGTTTTACTCACTTGTGCTGCACACGGTGGGGAATATGGCCACAGTGACCTCAGATGCACCACTTTTCAAACTCAATGACCCAATCTACTGCTTTCCAGCACCTGGGGATGAAGTCCCAGGGAAGACTGACCCAGCCCAGGTGATAGATCCAGGGCTAGGATTCCTGAGGCCAAGGGGCTGGGACACTCCATGCCCCAGGGCCAGAGCCACGCTCCACCCCGCAGTCTAGGAGAGAGGGGGCGGGGCAGCTCCTCAAAGCAGCATGGGTGCTGTTACCAGGAGACGGAAGGACAGAAGGACACTGGTCAGACAAAAACAGCCAACTTCCAGCCTGGGAACTTCCTTTATGGAAGTGAAAAATCCAAAGAAGTATAAAGGCTGTAGCATGGCACCAAGCAAAGGGAAAATGAAAAAGCGGATGTTTGGGCCTCAGAGCCAGATGCTGGATGTTTTTTAGAAATGTGTTGGGTAGGGATCCCTGGGTAGCGCAGCGGTTTGGCGCCTGCCTTTGGCCCAGGGCGCGATCCTGGAGACCCGGGATCGAATCCCACGTCGGGCTCCCGGTGCATGGAGCCTGCTTCTCCCTCTGCCTATGTCTCTGCCTCTCTCTCTCTCTCTGTGACTATCATAAATAAATAAAAATTAAAAAAAAAAAAAAGAAAAGAAATGTGTTGGGTAGTGTAGTGTAGGGTAGGGTAGTGGTGTTCCAGAAAGTCAGAGGTCCTGGTACGTGTGGATGGTTCCACTCATCTACTGTGCTCCCATTAGCATAAAAATGTACTGCTTATCCACAAGGAAATATTGGAAGAAGAGGCCAGTGCCTGGGTGGGGGCCTGGAGGTGCTAGAATCAGGATCCTGACATCGCCTGGCCTCAAGTTATGGGTGGTATAGATGGCTTCTGCCTGAGACTCAAGCCAGAGAAACTCTGGAACGCATGCAGGAGTGGGCACCATGGTCTCCAGGATGTTGTGATGGGATGAGCTGAGGTATAGATAATCATGGGCTCTTGTGTAGGGGAAATGGTGAGAAATAACCACATGCTTTTGTCAAGGTAGAGAGAGATCTATATTATATTGGAGAGTTGTTGCTAATGATTAAACTAAACCCCAAATGCCTTAAATTTGAAAGTGGGGGTATTAGGGCATCTGTGTGGCTTAGTCAGTTGAGTGACTGACTCTTGGTTTTAGCTCAGGTCATGATCTCAGGATCCTGAGATTGAGCCCTGGTGTCAGGCTCTGCACTCAGAGGGGAGTCTGCTAGAGACTCTCCCTCCCTCTCCCTCTCCCCTCTCTCTCTCAAAATAATAAATACCTCTTAAAAATTATCTACAAGTAAGCTTGAGAGTATGGCTTCAGGTGTGGCTGGATCCTGGAGCCCAAACAATGACCCATGGAATCTCTGCTTTCCTCTAGTTGGCTCTACTTTCAGACATTCTTCCCATATGAGAGCAAGATAGCTGCCAACATCACCAGGATGAGCTCCCATTCTCCCAGTCACCCCCCACAGAAGGAGCTTTTCTTTTGCAGTAGTTCCAACAAAATCCTTAGATTAGCTCTGATTATCCTGACATGGTTATGCCCATCCTTGAACCAATCATTGACCCCAGGGACATGGAATGTGCTGGTTGGCCCAGGTAGGGGTCTTGTAACTACTCTGGACCAATTCCTGTGATTGACCAGGCCAGGGTCATATGGAGTAAGGCAGGAGGGTGGACTCCCCCTAGGCTGGGAGCTTCTTGTGAGCAGTGCCCCTCTTTTCTGTCCCTGCTGTCACTGAGCCCAGCAGAGGGCCAAGCCCGGGAAAGACAAGGTTTCCTCCTGACTGGCAGGTGCATGGATGGACAGAAACATCCAGGGCTTCCCACTGTCTGCTCTGAATTGGGGATACAGGGGACCTGGAGGAGCTTGGGGCCAACACAGTGAGAGACCCAGTAAGGGTGAGGGGCAGAGATTCTTGGGCTCTCCAGAATTTCTGTCAGAAATAACTACTGACTTTTCTTCATTCACGCAAATTCTGTTGCCTGCCTGGAGAGTCCCGATGCCATGCTGGCAGCCGTGACCAAGACAGTGTCAGCCCTCAGGGGACTGACATCCTGGCTGAGGGGGACAGTGAACCAGGGGGTGGCCCTAAACAGGATGAAGAAGGGATGGGCGAGGGGGAGGAGGCTGCTTTACTGTGGCACTCAGGGCACCCTATCAGTCAACTTGGCTGCATGACAAATAGCACGACTGGCTGGCTTTTGCACACATGGATTGTCTCACAGTTCTGGAGGCCAGGAGTCCAGGAGCAAGGGGTCGGCGGGGCTGGTTCCTTCTGGGGGCTAACATATTCCCAGGAGAACGTATTCCCGGCCTCTGCTATCCTGCAGATGCCCGTCTTCTCCCTGTGTCCTCACATAGTCCTCCCTCTGCGTGTCTGTGTCCTAATGTCCTCTTCCTATAAAGACACAAATCAGATTGGATTAGGGCCACCCCTGTGACCTCATTTTAACTTGATCACCTCTGTAGAGACCCTGTCTCCAAATAGAGTCACGTTCTGCGGTGCTGGGGGTGAGGACTTCATATGAATAAAGTCCATGGCAGGAGGCTTCCTGGAGGAGGCAACATTTGAGTTGGGATCTCAAGAGCCAACCCCTCTGAGTCCTGCCAAGTCTCCAACCCCCCTGCTCCTCTCCAGCTGCACCCACTCACTCACCGGGCGCCAGCACCGGCCCGGATGTGACTGCTGTCCCTAGCTCCCCACCAGTCCACTGGCCACAAAGTAGCCAAGGGTGGGAGGAGCTTCTCTAAACCCTCATCTAACCCTGTAGCTTCCTGTTGCTCTTAGAATAAACATCGGCCTCCTTGCGGTTACCGTCATGGCCCTGAGTGACCTGGCCACTGCCACAGGCCTGGCCCCAGCGTCTTCCACTCTGCCCACCGTGCGCACTGCTCTGGCCACAGCGACCCTCTCTCCTCGGGCGTTCACTTCCTGGCCACTGTCAGGCCTGCCCTGTCTAATTCGCATCCGCACTGCCGGTCTCCGCCAGGGCTCGCTTTTTCAGAGCGGCCCCGGCCCCATCCAGTGTGCTCCCCTGTCATCTCTCACAGCCCCTGGCCTTTCCCATCCTTAATTTACTTTTGTTACGACTTCATTAATATCTCTGCCCCCCAGGGGAAGGTAGATTCCTTGAGGTCAGGGCTGTTCTGCTGCGAAGTGCAGCATCTCTGGCACCCAGCTCAGCAGCAAGCTCAGTAAGCCTCTGTCGGGTGAATCACAGAACAGAATTAGCAGCCAGGCTCGCAGATGCCTTTGGAGACCACTCAGCAGCAGCGCGGTCCCTGCAATGAGACCCCGGTGGGTCCCATTGCACCTGTCCCCTACCCCAGCAAATCAAGTGGGAGCCAGAGATGAGGGGCCATGGAGAACACTTCCCAGGCCTGGAGGCCCCTGAGGACTGTCCCACACTCCCCTCTTCGTGATTTATTTTCAGCTCACCCTCCACGGCCCCCCTCCCAAGCTCTTCTTCCTACTGTTGTTCTCTTGTTTTCACATGCTAGTCTCTGTTTCCTGCAAGGCTTCGCTCAGGAAATGCCAAGCAGCAAAGGAAGCACAGTGTGCAAGCCCCCAGGCCCGCCTGGCGGGCTCGGAGGCCTGGCCTGCTGCCTGACAGCCCCCACCCCTCAGCACACAGAGCCAGGCTCTGGGGGTCCTGTCTGCCCTGCAGCTTCTTAAAGCTTATGAAGTGGCTGAATGACTTAGGTGGCTGAAAGCAGAAAGAGAAGCAAATGCAAGTGACCCTTTCCATCCATTCTAGAAAAAGCGGAGCTGGGCGGGGAGGGGAGGGCAAGGCAGGGCTTGGGGGAAGGTGTGTCTAGAGGAAGTGAAAATGGTGATGGTCCTCTGATGTGTCACCGTGATGTGTCACTTGGACAGCCCCAGGTTGTCCAAGCATGAATCTACACTTGCTGCAAAGGCATTTTGCAAATGTTACTGAAGCCCATTATCAGTTGACTTTCTATAAGGGAATGTATCCTACATCATCCAGGTGAGCCCGATTTCATCATTGGAAAGGCCTTTAGGAGAAGAAATGTGTGGGAAATATCAGAAAGGGAGACAGAACGTAAAGACTGCTAACTCTGGGAAACAAACTAGGGGGTGGTAGAAGGGGAGGAGGGCGGGGGGGTGGGAGTGAATGGGTGACGGCACTGGGGGTTATTCTGTATGTTAGTAAATTGAACACCAATAAAAAATAAATTAAAAAAAAAAAAGGAAAGGCCTTTAAATCAAGAGTGAGGACTTCCTGAAAAAGAGAAGGGGTTCCGCCTGTGACCAGAGCTTCCACCTGTGCCCAGCCTGCCTGTGATCTCCCTCCTATGGATTTCACACTGGCTGAGCCAGCCCCCCCCCCCAATCATAGAAGCCACTTCCTTATAATAAAGCTTTTGAGGTGCACCTGGGTGGCTCAGCGGTTGAGCATCTACCTCTGGCTCAGGTCGTGATCCCAGAGTCCTGGGATTGAATCCCGCATCCGGCTCCCCACAGGGAGCTTGCTTCTCCCTCTGCCTACGTCTCTGCCTCTCTCTGTGTCTCTCATGAATAAATAAATAAATCTTAAAAAAAAAAAAAAAACTCTTGAGACAGCACTATAACTACAGATACAGACACAGATCAGTACCCCCTACTGGCCCCACTTCTGCAGTTGAAGCCTGACTCACCCCAGGGCAGAAGCAGGAGGAGAGCAGCCCTGAGAACACAGGCCAGTATTTCTGAGCACCTGCTGGGATGAGGCACTGTGCTAAGGACTTCATGTACACAATCTCATTTAACCCCCAGGCAGCGCTGGGAGCTGTTTTCAGTAATAATGCTTTAGGCTGCAAGAAATAGAAAATCCAACTCCAGGGGTACCTGGTAGCTCAGTCGGTTGAGTGTCTGCCTTCAGCTCAGGTCGTGATTTCAGGGTTGTGGGATCAAGCCCCACGTCGGACTCCCTGCTCCACGAGGAGCTTGCTTCTGCCTCTCCTCACTTCTTGTGCTAGCTCAAATAAATAAATAAAATCTTAAAAAAATAGAAAAAGAAAACCCAACTCCAAATGGCTTAAATCTTAAGGACACTGATGATCATGCATGAGATGTCCAGGGGAAAGCAGTTTCTTTGTAGCTCAGTGATGTCTACAAGGATATAATTCTTTTTCTTTTCTTTTCTTTTTTTTTAAGATTCATTTATTTAAGAGAGAGTGGAGAGAAGGGCAGAAGGAGAGGGAGAGAATCTCAAGCAGACTCCCCACTGAGCATGGAACCTGATGCAAGTCTCAATCTCATGACTCTGAGATCATGACCTGAGCTGAAATTAAGAGTTGGACACTTAACCAACTGAGCCACCCAGGCACCCCATGCAAGGCTACAACTCTTCATCTTCTCACAGTGTCTTCCTCAGCTTGTCATCTTTGCCTGTCAGCAAGTGTCCCTCATGGTCACAAGATAGTTTCCATGGCCTCAGGCATCACTGCCACATTCACAGAGAGAAACATAACTTCTTCCTTGGACTTGGAAGGTTTCTGCTCCCCTCTCACTGGCCAGAAGCACATCACATGCCTATCCTTAAACCAATCCTTGGTAAAGGGAAGGAATCATCGTGATTGGCACAGACCAATCAGATCTCTTCTCCAGAAGCACACAGCCACTCAGGCCTAAAAGAATAATTGAGGTTGTGTGTGCCATCAACGCAGACGGGGTGTGTCTGTTTGTGCAGTTGTGTTTGGTTTCTATGCAACCATAACAAATTAACCACAAACTTAGTGGTTTAACACAACCACCCATTTATGATCTCACACCATGTAGGCCAAAAATCCACGCAGGCTTGGCTTGGTTATCCTTAGGCTCTCAGGAGGCTGAAATCAAGGTGTTGTTGGCCAAGTATAGAGGCTCAGGGGAAGAATGTATTTCCAAACACAGGCATTGGCAGAATTAGGTTCCTTACAGTTGTAGGACTGAGATCCCCGTTTCCTGCAGTAACCATGGTCTTACATGGTACATGCCACAGGAAGACATTTTTTTGGGGAAAGAAAGGTGAAGCTTAGAAGGGTGACACGACTTGCTCAAGGCCATACCAGCCAGGGGTCCACATCGCAAACAACAGGACATGTGACACTGGCTCACTGAGGCAGGAAAGGAATTCTTCGGCAGGGCTTCAGGGACCAGCACAGTCAATGGGCAGGTTGGAGGGCCAGACTCAGGCCAAAAGCAAGGCAGGGCAGACCCAGCTGGTCCAGGAGCAGGCTGCTGGAGTGCCCTCCTGCCACCCCAACAGCTCATGCCCCATGCCATCAGACGCCACCAATGAGCTCAAGTGAACCTGCACCTGTGTCTGAATGTGTGTCCCAGGGACTGTCTCCTTCCCACCCCCTTAGCATATCAGTTACAAACAGCATCCCTCCCTCCTGCTGACCTGGACAGATACACTGCACTCCCCACCGTGTGGCTTTCAGGCCGCTGCCAGATGGTTGCTTTGCTCCATATCCTCATTCTGCACACTTAGCAAATCCAGAAGGTGCTGGCTGGCTGGCCTTAGGAGCAAGAGTGAGACCTCAGTCCACCACACTGATTAAACACGTTTTCCCTGGACAAAATTCTGTCCACCATAAATCAAAGGTTTGCCAACTATGGCCTGGGTTCACCAAATCTAGCCCCAGGCTGATTATTGTACCTAATGTGAACTACAATTTAACCTTTTATTTTATTTTTTAAGGATTTATTTATTTTGGGGCAGCCCTGGTGGCGCAGCGGTTTGGCGCCGCCTGCAGCCTGGGGCGTGATCCTGGAGACCCGGGATCGAGTCCCACATCAGGCTCCCTGCATGGAGCCTGCTTCTCCCTCTGCCTGTGTCTCTGCCTCTCTCTCTCTGTGTCTATGAGTAAATAAATAAAATCTTAAAAAAAAAAGGATTTATTTATTTATTCATGAGAGACACACATAGAGAGGCAGAGACACAGGCAGAGGGAGAAGCAGGCTCCATGCAGGGAGCCCGATGTGGGACTCCATCCCAGATCCTGGGATCATGACCTGAGCCAAAGGCAGCCACCCAACCGCTGAGCCTCCCAGGCGTCCCCTGATTTAACCTTTTAAAATGGTTGGGGAAACTCAAAAAGGAACAATATCCCTGACATCAGAAGAATTTCATGAATTTCAAATTTCAGTATCCACAAATAAAGTTTTATTGGAACATAGCCATGTTATTATCCGTAGCTGCTTTTGCACTAGAAAGGCACAACTGAGTCATTGCAGCAGTGACCACATAAGCTGCTAAGCCTGAAATATTTACTACGTGGCCCTCCACAAGATAAGTTTGCCAGCCCCTATGTGAAATGATAATGTCCTACTGCTTCTATGCTGGTTATTGATGAACATTTATTCTGACATTTGGAAACTTGTGTATTCTAAGCAAGGGGACTCGGATTGCGGCAGGGGTAGGGATGGATTTTTCTCCTTTTGCTTCCCATTTCCCTATCTGCCCTACAGGCAACCTTCTCATATGAGTTCCGTGTATCTCCCTATTGCTGTGTCCTTGCACAATGTGTGGTTTTGTGTCTATGTTCTGTTTCCATAAAGGCACTGCATTCTATGCCTCACTCTGCTTCTTGCATTTTTCGCTAGCATTGCATGGTTCAGGGGCACTGGCCATGTGCACATCTGCTCTCTGCTTCTCCTTCTGGTGAGTCTCCCACCTGATCCCAGAAGCAGACACCCACCCAGTCCCAGAGCTGCCTCCCAGCTCCCACATCCCCAGAAGACACTGATGAGCATCTCCTCCATCCACCTTGTAGAAAGATGCGAAAACTTCCCCAGAAAATATACTCTGGAGAGGAATTGCTGTGTTGTAGGAGCCTTAGACAGAATTTGGCCAAGGGACACCAGCTGGCTCCAATGTCTTCTTTGATATAATCAAATTCACCAAATGCACTGGGCCTTATGACTTTTGACCCTTTTTTTTTTTTTTTTGAGCTGTCCTCCACCCCTAGGTTTCAAAGCCATTCATCCTGCTGTATGTTCTGTTTTAATTCTGCCTTCACATTGAGGTTTATCCAGGATCCACCTCCTTCAGGTGGTGTAGACAGGGACCCAGGTTGAGTTTTCTCCATGTAGAAAGGGGTGCGTTGGAATTATGGCAGGAAACTCACTTGTGATATATTTTGTTGTTTATACAAACAGCAGAGTCAGGTTCTAGGTTCAGATCATTGCAATTTAAGCAGAATTGTCACTTCACAAACATAATAGTAAACTGAACAGGTGGCTTATAAGTGAGAATTACAGTTCCAGACAAAATGACTGTAAACTATTCACCTTTTAAACATACTCTCAGTGCTGACATGGCTGAAGAACTGAATCTCTAGTTTTATTCCACTATCATTAATGTGAATTTCAGTAGCCCAATGCGACTAGTGGCAGTCATATTCAACGGCACAGGTCAGATTAAGAAACTATGGGACTATCCCTGGGCTCAAGCATTTATTTGAGGTTTTTGGAAAGCAGAATGAATAGAGAAGGAGGCAGTTGTAAACAGAGGATGGCAGATAATGAGAGTTGTGCGCATACCATGTGCCAGTATATGAATCCCTCCCTTTAGCCCCAGATCTTGTCCTTGAGTGGGGCGATGTCCCCATCCAAGAACTGGGGAGGCTGAGTCTCAGTGAGGGAAAAGGAGTTGATGAGAGCACCCCTTGATTGAAAGGCAGGCCTGGGAGTAAACAGGTATAAGCCAATCCCCAATCTGGTGCTGCTCTGCGAGCCCAGAGGCCACATGGGGAAGGGGCCAGGATGGCTGCAGGCTAGCGGGCAATGGCAGTTGGAGTTTCTGGGTGCTTCCCCAGGACATATGTGCAGCCCAGGTGGCTGACCCAGCAGCCTCCCAGTCCAAATTCATCGGTTGGACATCTCATAGTTCCTCTTATGAGGCAGCCTAGAGCTGGGTTTGGATGGAGGCTGCTGTAGCCAGTGGGTCATGAGGCTAGAACATAGGATCAGAGACAGAGTCTATAACAAGGCATGTCTCTGGAAGAAGCATCTCTCCCAGGGACATTCTGGAAACTTGTGTGGAAGGAGTGTTTGTCTCAATGACTAGGGGGACAGTGTTCCTGGCACTTGGGATATAAGCCTCTGCACAGATCCTGTGCAACCCAGGATTGCTCTATAACACCACACACACACACACACACACACACACACACACACACACATAACTTCCAGATGTTCCTAAAAAACTTGCTTTCACTACAATTATCTAAGACTAGAATCTAACTGTGCTTTACATATAAGTACAATTTTTGCATAGTTTTAATGTACAATGGCTTTTCCAAGAATGCAATGCTGTGTGAGCAGTGGAAAAGTTATATTTTGTTTTGTTTGGAATTTTTCAAGAGTTGCTCATCATTTCAGAACCACATCATACATACTGATGATACTTGTAATTAACCATCTAAAAAGGAATGTCTGTGTCCACTGTCATTATGTTGTGTCCCAGTGAGTCTACCTATCTACATATCCATCTGTCCATCTGTCCACCAATCCATTCACCTATCTATCCATCTATCCATCCCTCTAAATATATTTTCTTAGCCCTTATTTCAAAATGTCAAATATAAGGAAAGAATGTCAACAACTATCCTCAAAGTCAAACTTAGCCATTATACTAAAACAAACAAAAAGCAGAAACAGACCCATAAATGCAGAGGACAAACAGCTGCCAGAGGAGAAGGGGTCAGGGGATGGGAAAAATGGGTGAAAAGGAGTGAGAGATACAGGCTTCCAGTTTTGTAATGAGTGAGTTAAGGGAGGAAAGACAGAGCATAGGGAATATAGTCAATGGTATAGTGACAAGGTTGTATGATGACAGATGGTAGTTATGCTGTGACCATCATCAGATTGGGATTACAGAGCATAACGTATGATCACCATGTTGTACACCTAAACTAATGTAACATTGCATGTCAATTATACTTTAGTTCAGGAAAAAAACATAGCCATTTATAATGGTTGAAGCATCTAAAAATATCATTATGTCTGAATATTTACATATTGAAATATACATCATAAAATTGCTTTCTCCTCTAGATCACTGTAAGAACATCACATTAAATTTTCCAGAGTAATTGTGAAGATTGGGTATATTATTTATCCAGTTCATCTTGGGATCTCATGGGAACATTGCAGAATATCCATTACAAAAAGAGGGTGCCCATACCTAGAGTTGGGGTCGTCTCCAGTGGAGAGCAAGATGAGTGGCCGAGGTGGTGGGAGCATAGCTCTCACAGTCCCCAGAGCTCACTGTGTGATGTCTGAGGGTTTGCCAAACTTCAGACATTCTCCTAGGGTCTGTGTCATTTTTTGCCATATCTGCATATCATCCGTATTATTATTATTTGATAACATTTTTCCTTATATCATCTCACTCTTTTTACGTAAATAAATTTATTTAAAAGAAGGGTATAACGGGGCACCTGGGTGGCTCAGTGAGTTAAATATCTACCTTCAGCTCAGGTCATGATCCCAGTGGGGAGTCTGCTTCTCCCTCTCCCTCTACCCCTTCCCTCTGCTCATGCATGCTCTTGCTCTCACTCTCTCTCTCTCTCAAATAAATAAAATCTTTCAAAAAAAAAAAAAAAAGAAGGGTATACCACTGTCATACAGGTAAAACTAAAATTGTCTGGTGTGCTTACTAATTGTTTTTAATATATGTTAAAATAAATGCTTAGCTGTTTAAAATATAGGGATCCCTGGGTGGCGCAGCAGTTTGGCGCCTGCCTTTGGCCCAGGGCGCGATCCTGGAGACCCGGGATCGAATCCCACGTCGGGCTCCCGGTGCATGGAGCCTGCTTCTCCCTCTGCCTGTGTCTCTGCCTCTCTCTCTCTCTCTCTCTCTCTGTGACTATCATAAAAAATAAAAAATAAATAAAAATAAAAAATAAAAAATAAAAAATAAAAAATAAAATAAAATAAAAAATACACCTGTTCATCTGAGTTCCACCTCAAATGGCCTCAAATGCTGGTGGAGGCCGGAACGCCTTTGGAAGACATGAAATATATAAAATTCCATTGTGAAATAAGAGCTAAGAAAATATGTTCAGATGGATGGATGGATGCATGCATGGATAGATAAGCGAACGGATGGGCAGATAGATGCATAGGTAGATATGTAGACTCACTGGGACACAGCCTAATGAGTGCCAGTAGACACAGGCATTCCTCATCAGCTGGCTATTTTCATCTTCATGGGACCCAGAGCCCCTCTGTGTTTATTTATGAGTGAATGAAATGAAGACTTGGGGGAGGGGGAGTCACACTGCAAAGCCATGGTCCTGTGAGACACAACCCAGATTTGGCAGCTCCTGAGACCCTTCTCATTTTTTTCAACATTTAAAAAATTTATTTATTCATGAGAGACACACAGGGAGAAGCAGAGACATAGGTAGAGCAAGAAGCAGGCTCCCTGCGGGGAGCCCGATGCAGGACTCGATCCCTGCACTGGGGATCATGCCCTGAGCCAAAGGCTCAACTGCTGAGCCACCCAGGCGTCCCCCACGACCCCTCTCTGCATCACAGATCCCAAAAAGGAGGCCCGTCTGTTGGAGACCTGGAGCCAAGAGCCAGGAGCTGCAGTACTGGGAACGGAGGGGAAGCAACATCTGGCCTTTGTCAGATTGTGTAAGCCGCTGGGCTGGTGGCCAGATGTGGCCATCAGTGCCTGACAGGAGGGAGACATCAGAGGCAGTGCACAGATGTGGCCAGCCGGAGGGAACGCCCGACCTCACAGGAGGACTTGGGTCTGTTTGGTGGTGAGGGTGTCCAGGGCCTGTGGGCAGCCTCCACAGGCCACCTTTGTCCCCAGAACCACCTGGAGCTGAGAGGAAGGTCCTTCTCCAAGGCCTGCCAAGTGACAGGCACCTCTGCAGTCACAGGAGGCCCCCCTCCTTTTTTCGCAGCTCCCAAAGGAGAGTGGCCCAGAGGCCCAGGAGGCACGGAGCAAGGAGGCTCCTGGTTTGGAGCTGGTGACTCTCTCGCTCCTCACAAGGCTAAGCCCCGTTCTGAATGAGAAAGAACAGCCTCGGGTTTGGGAGCAGGCAAAAAAATGAGGCCTACCTAGAACTGGCACATTTTGTTTTGTTGTTTTGTGTATTTTTTCCGATTACTTTCTCTCTATGACAAGATACTGGCTTGTCACTATTTCCTATATAATGTTTCCTATTGAAGGAAATCTATATGAGTAAGGAATAGGGTCAGTGACCAAAAGTGGCTGCAGTTGACAGAGACACAGGCAGAGGGAGAAGCAGGCTCCCCGTGAGGAGCCCGATGCGGGACTCGATCCCAGGACCCCGGGATCACAAACTGAGCCAAAGGCAGCTGCTCAACCACTGGGCCAACCAGGTGCTCCTGCCCATGCTTTCTTTCATTGATTCAACCAACTTTTACTGGGTTACTCTGTCCCTGTGCTGTCTTCCCAGAGGAAATCCCAGTCTGATGAGGGACACACATCCTAACAGGACCCCTGGGAATCCATCTGAGAGCCAAGGGGTTCCCAGAAGAAGTGGCATTTGCACTGGGGGGTTGGGGGCGGACCAGTAGGATTTTCCAGGCAGAGCTTGCTAGGCTTGGGCTACATATTGAAGACAGAGGAATCTGTGTGGCCTCAGGCAAATTACTCTGTTCTCTGCGCATCAATTTCCTCATCCATAAAATGGCAGCAATAAGAATCATTCCTTCTTAGTAGATGAGTTTGCACAAAAATACTCAGAACAGTACAGTGTCCGGCACACAGTAAGGCCATGTAGGTGTTGGCTGTGCTTGTCATGTGCAAAGGCCTCAAGGGTGGCGCACTGGAGGTTCAGTGGGCCTGGCTGTGCTGTGCCCAGTGGTTGTCACCACTGATGAGACTGGAGGGTTGGGTCAGATCTTGGAGGACTTTCAATGTTGTGTTAGAACATTGGAGTTCTTTCTGGTGGCCACAGGGAGCCACTGATGCATTTTGAAAGGAAGAAAGACAGGATCAGAGCTGACCACTGCTCCCTTTGGCAGTACAGCAGGGGCCAGAGGGGCAGCACGGGGGGTGGGGGGTGGGAAGGGAGCAGAGGGACTTCTCCCCACCCTTGGGGCCCTCCTGAGCAAAATGTGTTCTTTCTTCCTTGGGATCTTTGCTTTGCAATTTTGGAAACTCCTCCGTGGAGAGCTGGAATATCGGGGGATCTGGACTTCTTCTAGAGCGCTTTTGGAGCAGAGTCAGAACTGTTTCCAGAAAATGACCATGGTAGCAAGTGCTAGTGGTCCAGGGTTGAGGTAAGAGTAGAGATATAACGTAATGCAGCGTCAGCTCTGGGACTTTGGGGCTGGCATTTTAAGGAGGCTGGACCTGCAGGTCAGGAGGGGCCATAGCACTCAGATCATTCAGCAAGGCCACAGGTGACCCTTTGCCCTGTCCCCAGGAGGTTCCATCTCCTCCTCCCCAGAGCCAATCCTAAGGGACCTATTCTTATGAGAAACCCTACTTAAACCATTGGGCCATGTGGTCCAGTCCTAGCACTGATGACCAGTAAGTCCTTTTGTCTTTTGTCTTTTTTTTTTTTTTTTAAGATTTTTATTTCTAAGTAATCCCTACATCCAAAATGGGACTCAAACTCACAGCCCCAAGATCAAGTCACATGCTCTACTGACTAAGCCAGCCAGGCACTCCATAGACCCAGAAGATTCTAACAAAGCCTTTCACAAACCAGGATACTCACTACTGAAGTGTCAGATTTGTAGCCAATCAATCAAGAAGCATGGAAACATGTTCTAGGAGATCAAACCATTTTAAATTACCCCGTTGCAGGTCAAAAGCAGCAAACCCCAGCAATTCCATAGGATACAACCTAATACCTACAAAGCTCCACTGGCTTCCACCATCTATAAGATGTGGGACTTTCCAAGGCCTGGTGGCATAGGTGGTGGGACAACAGAACTAGGTCAGGCTTTGGAGGGGAAGCACCCAGGTCCAGATCTCGGCCGGCCCCCAACCACCTTTGTGATTTAACCTTTTCTTCCTCTGAGAGATATCAACCTCCTAAGTCCAGGGGATGAGCAGGACCCAAAATAGCACACATAAGGCCCAGCCCAAAGTTGGGGCGCCCAGTCAGGGTCTGTTTAGCCTTGATGGGCTGTGAGTCCTCTTCTCTAGGCCCATGGGAGGGTTATTTTGTTCGGTTGGTTGGGTTTTGTTTTTTGTATTACTGTAGAGATATTACAGCACATTTATGTGATTATGTGAATGATCCTACAGGCAGAATCAGTGGGCTAATGACAGACTCAGTTAAATACCAATTACTAGACAAAAGCAGCACACCCTCGGTCTCTCTAGGGAAACTGTTTCTCTGCAGCCACGTTTTATTTCTTGGAAAATCCCAAAGTGTGTCCTCATCTGTCCACTCTTCACACTCTGTTCCAGAGGCTTCCTCTTCCTGACTTCATGACATGTGACCTGCAGTCGCCTAATGAGAATGGCAGCTGGGCCGGGTCATCCCAGACCTGCCTTCCAAGCTTCCCTCCCATCTGCCTGGAGCCAGTGGCCTGGGTGTGAATCCCAGCTCCTCTGGATCTGAGCTATGCGCAGATCTCTCTGTGCTTTCTTTTCCTCATCTGCAAAATGGGGGTAATGGCAGTACCTACCTCCTAGGGTTGTTGTGAGGAAAATGTTTAAAACACTGAGAATAGTGCCCAGCACTGACCAAGTGCTCTGTGGAAGATTTAGCTGTTGCTAGTGCAGGAAGTTGCACTTGGAGTAGGGCTTCGAAGACTGGCATGGCTGTGGGGATGGGAGGTGTGTAGGGACCACTGTGCCAGAGCTAGCTGATGCTAGGAAACTTCTAAATAAGGGCTGTCCCCTCCATCTCATATTGCTTGTTGAAGCCCTTAAATAATTTAGGGGGAAGCAGCATGTCATTGTGGGAAGATGTAGATACTGTTGAGTTCAACCTCCAACTCTATTAAACTTCCAGCCATTGAAGTCCTTACCTCCTCACATCCTTCCTCTGCCGGGGAGCTCATTACCTTACAAGACAGCCCACTCCATTCTTGGTCAGCAATCCCTGTAAGAAAGCTTTTCCTCACAGTGAGCTAAAGCTTCCTCCTTGTGATTCTCCAAGTCTCACCTTTGCTTCCCCCCATCCTGAGCAAACACCGCTCTCTGGGGCTATATAAAGTCTACTGCCTCCACCCTCGAGTCTTGGCAACAGTGGCTCTATACCCTAGTGTCTTCTCTTCTTCAGGCTGTGGCCTAAGCCTCTGGAAACCGCACATGGTTTCATGCTTAAACAACAATACCCACCCATGGGGTTTTTGCAGCTGCCAAGCCATGTCCCCATTCTCAGCTTTCATTAGAGGAGCTTGAATGCAGAACTTGGAGTTACTGGATCAGAAAACACAGCAGCTTAGGGTTAGCTTCAGGCAGAGCCTGATCCAGCAACTCGAATAATGCTATCCAGGACTTCATTTCTGTGGTCATCCTTAGGCTCTATCTGTAGCCCCCTGCATCTCTGGGCGTCCCCTGGGCTGTCACAGCTCCCCCCCTCATCCTCCCGCCTCACCACGCAGGGAGCGAGCGCGCATCCGGTGGAAACCCCAGCAGACGCTCCTTGCAGCTCCTTGGCTACCTGCGCAGGGGTCCTCAGCGGCAGGGGCGGGTCGTGCTAATTAGCGTGGGGAGGAGCCACGTGCTCCGCCCTCCTCTGAGCAGGTGAGCTGCTTGTGGTAGGGGTAGGTGAGCAGGGGAGCTACCTGGGTGGCGGTTGGGGGAGCTGTCACCAAGGGGAGTAGGTGCTGGGTGGCCGCAGGTGGCCGAAGCCCCACCCTGGGCCTCAAGGGCAGCCCCGCGGATCCTCTCTTGTTTGCTTCAGGGGACAGTCTTTGGGATGCTGAACCCACCTGACAAACCCTGGGTGCCCACACCTGCTAGAATTCTGCAGTGCCTCGTCCCCGTGTCCCAATCATTCTGGAGCAGCTGCTGTGGCTTTCCTGACATGCATGTGGCCAACACTGCCCCTGGCCACGCTGGCTCCTCTGAATACTCACACAGGCCTGATCACGAGAACCCTAGCAGAGACGAGGGACCTCAGCGGTCACCGGCTCCAGCGGCCCATCTGCAAAACGGGGACCAAGTCCCACTCTCAGTTCCTCGTTGGCAAGGCTGGGGTGTGGAACCAAGGACCCCGCTTCACTCGCGGTGTTGTATGGCTTCTATATTTGCAGTGATCTGTGTCAGCGAAGACTGGCAGTGACTCCAAATAGCGACTCCTGAACTGAGCAGAAGGGTCCTGGTTTTCCAATAGTGAGTCCTGGGAAACCCACTGAAATGAATCTGAATAAAATGGGACCAAAGAGAGAGTGACCTGTGTCAGATTTGATTGAGGCTTTAACTTGAAAAATAAAAACAAGGGGGACCCCTGGGTGACTCAGTGGTTGAGCATCTGCCTTTGGCTCAGGGCGTGATCCCAAGGTCCCGGGATCAAGTCCCGCATCAGGCTCCCCACAGGGAGCCTGCTTCTCCCTCTGCCTGTGTCTCTGCCTCTCTCTCTGTGTCTCTCATGAATGAATAAATAAAATCTTTTAAAAAAGAAAAAGAAAACCAAAATGTGTTAAGGTGAATTTACTGTACTAGTTAGTTAAAAAAACCCGGGTGTTTTCAACTACTCATTCATTCTTTTTTTAAATTCTACAATGTGTATGTAACATAAAATTTACCATTTTAGCCATTTTTAGTGCGCAGTTGGGTGGCATTTAAGCACATTCACACTGTCACACAACCATCCCCACCATCCACAGAACCTTCTCATCTTCCCAAACTGAAACTCTGCCCCATGAAGCACTACCTCCCTGTTCCCTACCCCCAAGCCCCCAGCCCCTGGCAGTGCTGTCCTCCTGTCTCTGGGAATTTGACTGCTCTGGGGACCTCATACAGTGTTTGTCCTTTTGTGACTGGCTTATTTCACTGGGCATAATGTCCTCAAGGTTCATCCATGTTGTACCATGTGGCAGATCTTTCTCTTTTTAAGGCTGGATAATATTCCATTGTTTGTAGACCACGCTCTATCCATTCCTCCATCAGTGGACACTTGGGTAGCTTCTACCTTTGGCTCTTGTGAATAATGCTACTGTGAACATGGGTGTAAACTTCTGCCTGAGTCTCTGCTTTCAAATCTTTCAGGTTTCTACCCAGAAGCAGCTTACTAGATCCCGTGGCAATTTTATTTTTCATTTTTCACTCATTCTTTTTTTTTCACTCATTCTTTAATCTTCAGGACAGCGGTACAGCGCACTTAGACACAGACTGTTTCTGGGTTGATTATATTCCTTTTGGAATACTTTTTCTGAAAAAACTGCGTGAGAATACAATGATGCATCCCTAACTAAGCGTTTTCTTATTTTTGCAGCTTAATCATGAGGCGCGTCTCTCTTGCAAAAATATTTGAGACTTTGGTTAGTTTGTCTACGGGCTGTCTACCTGGCCTCCAAGTGTCTTCTGGTGCTCATGGCCCTTCCTAATCCTGCTGATTTTCTCTTAATCAGTTGTAAACTGGTCCAGCCCTGCCCCTCACCACCATCAGTGGTTTTGCCTGTGATTCCCAGGATTCCCTTGGCTGACTTCCCCAAGCCTCTCCTTTTTCAAGCTGTGCAGGTTCATTTTACAGACCCTTTGTACCGGTCGTTACATAGACGACAGGTCTGATAGTCAGGGAGAGATGAGCAGATTCTGAAAAGATGAGAGACAGATGTTGGTGTAAAATGAAGGAGGAAGGAAGGACTAATTTAATAAGCAGCCAGTTCATTGGTGAATATTTTCAGGTTATGATAGATTCATTTTCATTTTTTCCTCAACTTTGTAACTGCAGTGACATGGAAAATGATTATTCAAAAAGTGAGGCCCTTAGAATATCAAGAAGGTTGATTGATGAGAGTGAAGTAGGTTCTCCAAAGCCCAAAGAGGAGAGATACCTTTAATTTTAATACAATTAAAAGTAACTGAATGCATAATGATCCAGAGATTTTTTAAAAATCTCACCCATAATAAGAAGTCCAGAGGTGGGTGGCTCCAAGACTAGTTAACTCAGCAGCTGAAAGATGTCAAGGCTCTTGTCCAACTACTCTCTAATTCTCTCAGCCATTTCCTCATGGTCACAAAATGGCTGCCTTAGCTTCAAACATCATATCCACACGACAATGTCCAAAGGCAGGAAGGAAGGGCATTTCTCTTCCTGATCTTCCTTTTATGAGGAATACAAATCCATTCCAGAGGTTCCTCGGAAGATTTTGCCTTTAATCTCATTGGCTAAAATCGGGTAGTAGCCTGTGCCTTAGCTATAAGGGAAGCTAAGAGAGTATCTGTCATGGAAGGTTGGCTCTAACATGCTGGCTGTTGGATAGGGAGCCAGTAGGGTCAACCACAGAGACAATCCAGTGTCTTTTTCAGGCACATCATACACAGCTTACCTGTGCAGAGTAAGCAGTGGAAGAGAGTGAGCTCACGTCCCACACTTTCCTGCAGGAAGCCGGCCAGGCCCCCTCCTCCCTCTCAACACCTGTGTCTTCTCCCCTGCCCACAGGTCAGATGACACCCAGCTCCCAATCTCATCCCAAGCCAGCCCAGAGCCAGAAGCCAAGAGTGGTGAACCTGAGGACAGTGGGACCAGAAGCCCAGACACCCCTCCAGAGGGAGCCTGGCAGTCAGACAGCAGTTCTGGGAGCAGACCCCTAGAAGAAGGTTTGTTGCTGCCACATTCACCTGGTCGGGGAGGGTGGGTGGGGGGGTGGGAGAGTGGGGGAGGGTACATCCCAGGGATAGGTTCCAGCTCAGTGTGGGAAAAAAATCTGTCTCCTTTCAGTCCCATACAGGGATGGGTTGGGTGCCCAGGGAGCTGAAATGGAGTGAGCCCCCCATCATCAGAGCAGGGACTGGATGGTCATCCCTCAAGAAGCCCACAAAGATGCCCATCATCTTAAGAACCTGGGCCTGATGGGTGTGGATGAGGTGGAAAGAGGAGAAACGCTGGCTGAGATGGTGCCCAGTGCTTTCCAGGCTCAGCCATGGGCAGGTGTGGAGGGGCTGCTGGATGCCATCCTTCCTGTCCCTCCTCAGGGCCTCTTGTCTGCCCCTGCCTTGGGCACCAGGACGGTGTTAATGACTGTGACAATGACGATGCCACACACACATGCATGCACATACACAGCACACATACCCACACAGCATCTGGAAGTTGCCAGGACAAAAACCGAGTTGTCAATATTGGGAATGCAATTCACACAACCAAAAAGTTATGGACCAGTCACCTCAACCCCGATTCTGTTTGGCCTGGGACAGTTTCCATTGAAACAAAATGGAAGGGCCCGGAGCCCACCCAGCCGGGACAATCAGGCTGGAGAGACAGGTGTCCCAAGTCAGAAGACCTAAGCTGGTGGTTCCCGAACCTGCCAGGTGGCCAGGATCACCCAGGAGCCTTTCAAAAATACAGAGGGCCAGGCCCACCCCAGATCTGCTGCTTAGGATTCTCCTGGCCCTCTGCAGGGGGAGGAGGACATAGCTTTGCGGCTCGGGACACTCTCTCCATCCATGATTATCAAGGCCACAGGAATGAAGGCATTTCTCTTCCCTGGAAGTTTGAATCAGATTTCTGGCCTGACTCTCCTTGGCTCATGCTGGGTCCCCTGCGTGGCTGAGCCAGTCATGTGGCCCGGCTGTCTGCACTCTGCCCGGCAGGCTGAACTCATGTGTCCCCTGGGCCGGGGCGGAGTGGGGAGGAGAGGGCGGGCTTCCCCTGCAGAGATGATCTGGGCCCCCCCCACCACCCTGGACATGGAGCCTGACTCTGGGCGGCCACGACACACCCTGGGTTTCTGATGCACAAGCCGACTAGGAACACTCCAACCAGACGCAGCCACATTGGGCATCCCACAGTCACACGCGTGACACTTCCTTTACATTCCCCCAAGGGTTCGAGGCAGGCAGCTCCCTGGGAGTTGAAAATCTGTTCAACCCGGGACCCCTGCCCTACAGAGCCCCAGCCCTAGACCCACGGCTTCCCTGGCTGGGACTGTCCTATCCTAAAATGGAAACACTACACACCCCTGAGAGCACAGACAGGCCCTGGCTGGCTGTGTCATCCTCGAAAGCAGAGGAGAGAAAGGGCTTCTCTCTCCCAGGGTCCCTGAGTAAAACCTCAGGGCGGCGAGGGGGCTTGGATTGGCCCGCTGGGCTCCTGGGCTGGGCACTTGGGAGGGGCCCCCCAGCCTTGGTGTCCTCACCCTGCAGGATGTGGAGGGCGGCAGAGAGGCTGGCAGAGGGGGTGATGGTGCCAGAGCCCCTGCCCTCTGCGCGGCCCACCCGCACCGTCCCCCAGGGTGGGCTGCCTGGCTCCCTCCCCTTGTCCTGCTACCTGCCTCCCATGCTTCTCCAGCAACAGACGGGCAGCTGTTCCGCTCGGTGGAGGGCCAGGCCGCCTCTGATGAAGAAGAGGAGGGTGAGGAGAAGTGGCAGAAAGAGTGGAGGTCACTGGCAGAGGTCACGAACCTGCTGGCCGGGCTCTCCAGCTGCAAGAGTGGGTATGTGTGCTGCGCGGGGGGCAGAGGGGGCGTCCAGGATCAGCGCTGGAGGCCCAGAGCCCCTTCAAAGAGCTTAAATTTGGGGACCTGATCAGGTCCAGGCTGGGCACCCCCAGCTCCCCTGACACTGTGCCCCAGGCCGTAGGAGGGAAGTGAGAAGACGGCCCCCCAGCATGTACGTGGACGAAACGAGGTGACTGGCAAAGGCACACTTTGTGGGGAGCTCTAGTTCTCACTGGCCTCCTCCCACTCCCCTGGCTGCTGTCCCAAGACACGGCCCAACGCTGTAGCAAAACTCCAGGACGTACCAGGTCCTCCCCAACCCTCCCCACCATGTTTACAGCGCCTGCTCCAGCTGACCCCCTAGCTTATTGAATCCTCATGGCCACCCTAGAGCCAAGAAAGACCCACACACCTGGGGCACCTCAGACAAGTCACCTGACGCCTGTGAGCCTCAGCCTTCTTGTCGCTAAGATGGGGCAGTAATACTTGTCTAGCAGAGGTTTCATGAAGACTCGCTCCTGAGGCTATAAAATGCCTGACAGGTGCCTCATCACCGTAGGGTCACCCTGAGGGGCAGCACCGACTTTCATTATTCGATTGTCCAGTGCTGCCCATTTTCCCGGGTTATTGTTCTCACTGACCCTTAAATCAATGACAAGTATTTGTTAAGCACCGGGCAATCTGGAGGCATTGAGAGAACAGCAATATGCAAGACAGGAGCCCTCTTCTCCTGGAGCCCCTATTCTAGTGAGTGGTGACAAACATAAGGAAGAAAAGTAAAGCAGGGAAAGGGACAGAGGGGAGTGCAAGAAGATTCTAGGAAGGCCACTCTAAGAAGGTGCCATTTGAGGAAAGACCTTAAGGAAACGAGGGAAGAGTGTTCCAGGTAGAGGGAACAGCAAGTGCAAAGGCCCTGAGGCATGTTGGAAGGGCAGTGAAGGGGCTACAGAGCCTGGAGCACAGTGAGTGAAGGTGAATGGGAGGGAGGTCAGAGAGATCACAGGGGCAGATTGGGTGAGGCCTTTGGCTTTTCCTCTGAGTAAAATGGGGAGCCATGGGGGAGTACAGAGCAGGGGTTGTCATGGCTGGGCTTAGCTTTCAGGGGACAGACTCAGTGGCAACACCCACTTCCTGAAGCTGGAGCAGACTCTGCAGAGTAGCTCCACAATGCTAGTGCTCTCCTTTGCTGCAGGTGTGATGACCAGACAGCCAAGAAGCTCATGACTTACTTCCACTTTGACGGTGGTGACCACGTCTGCACCCCAGGACAGCTAGAGGCCCGCATCGCCATGCTGGTGGAGCACCTGGGGACCCAGGGCTGCAGTGGGAAGGCCCTAGGGACACCTGGGGACAAGGTCAGCTGAGCCCCAGGGGTCAAGGTCTGGACCAATGCTAGAGTCTCTCATAGCTGGAAGAACCCTGAGGGATGTCAGCCAAGTCCGGGGCCCTGTTCACAGATGAGCAAACCAAGACTCAGAGAGGAGATGCGACTTGCTTTGATTTGATTTAATGAATAATATTTTGGTTGCAAGTTAAAGGAATCATCTCAGATTAGCTTGAGTGCAAAACAGGTACTTATTATAATACAGAGCTGGCAAGATCAGCTTCAGAAGGACAGCCGAGGAGATGAGCTTCAGGAACAGCTGGATCCAGTGACTCAGACCAGATGGTCTCTGCCTACCCCTATCTGCTCTGCTTCTCTGGGTGCTGGCCTCATTTCCCCCTACTCCAGAAGGGCCTCCTCCATGGGGTGGGGAAAGGAAGGCAGGACCACAGACAGCTCTAGGCTCTCATTGGTCCACCTAAGAAAGCCCAGGGAGATAAGAGCCCAATGTATTAAATCTCAGGGAAGAACTCCAGCTGGCCCAGCCTTGGTCACGTGCCTGTCCCCGGGCCAATCCGTGTGGTGGGCAGGCAAGGTTTAAGGATTAGCAGCTCCATCAGTCAGATGCCCAGGAAAGTTACTGAGGGCAAGGGAAGGAGCTGGAAGGCAACACCACGAGCAGGGTGTCACCATTTCGATAAGACCACTTAGCATTTTTTTCTCATCTCTCTACTCCATGGCAACTTCTACACTCCACAGTAGTCACGTGTGGAGTGCCGAGCGCTATCATTGCACTCAGCCCTAGCCCACTGCACTTTTGCAAACTGTGGTTTTGATTGTAAGATGGTTTTATATTTATATACCTGAAATTCTGAATCCATACTATTTTTGACATATCTGTGGTCTGATGGGGTTCCAAAGGGCATGGCCACCACCCCTTCTCTAAATAAATTCCAAGGAAGTGGGGGGTTAGGAGAGTTACTGGGGCACATGACTTGTGTCCCCAAGCCTACTGTCTAGTCCCATCGGCAATGGGCACTGACACCATGCCTTCTCTGTCCTGCCCAAAGCCCAGAATGGACCCCGAGTGTCCAAGGGCACCACACCTTCAGCTGCTTCTCTTTCCCTCCATCAGCGCCAAGAATAGGGACTGTCTCACTCCTAGCATCCCTGCTTTAGAAGGCAGGTAGCCATGTGACACTGTGACTGCCTGGCATCTGGCCCCTGGTGGGAATCCTGGGGGGACCCATAGTCTCGGCTCCCCTGGCCAAGGGTGGGCCATCACTCATGCTGTCCCAATCGGGCCCCTCTCCTGGGGCTCTCCATCTTGAGGGAAGTGGGAGCATGGCTGGAGGGTGTCCTTCTCAGCTCTGGCCCCTGGACAAGAGGCTTGAGATGGTCCTGCCCTCTCAACCCACATTGCTGCTCCATCCCTGAGTATCTCCAGTTGCCAGTCTGTTCTGGGAATGACCCATAGCCTGCCAGTGAATTAGCTTTCTTTTCAAACTAGCCAGATAGGTTTCTATTGCCTGCAACAACAACAAAAAAATGTATTAAACAGAAAAGAAAGCAGAGGGGTAGAGAAGGGAAAATGGAGTCGTCAACTAGAAAACAAAATATGCATATTCTTATATTAATGCAACTTGCTGTGTGACCTAAGGCCAGACACGCAGCCTCTTTGGGCCTTGATCCCACCCCTGGGAAGGTGGGTGATTTCATCTGCTCAGCCACCTGGCAGGCCAGGGTGGGTCAGACAAGATGACCTCTGTAAAAGGGTCAAGGCAAGTTGTAGGCCCTGTCTGGAGATGGCACAGAGAGTCCTGGGCAGAAGGCAGCAGGGTGGGTGCTGAATTCCCGGTGGTCCCTGCAGGCAGAGCTGCAGCAAAAGGTGGAAGAGAATGAGCATCTGAGGCTGGAGCTGCAGATGGTGGAGACAGAGAGGGTGCGGCTGTCCCTGCTGGAGGAGAAGCTGGTAGACGTGCTGCAGCTCCTGCAGAGGCTCCGAGACCTGGTAGGCACACCCAGAGCAAGGGGAGGAGCTCTCTGGAGAGAGCACTGGCCTGTGTCAGGCACCTGGCCCTGAGCTTTCCCCACATTAGCCAGGTGTCCATTCTGTTTCTAGATTCAGAAAAGGAGGCTCAGGGATGTTAATTAAAAGGAAGGGAAGGCTTCTCTGTCCTGCCCAAGGTTATATTATTCATTTCATGAAGCTAATATAGGTTTGATTTCAAAACCAGATAAGGATAAAAATATAAGAAAGGAAAATTATAAATTAATGTCACATTGAAACATGGATACAAATAAACAAATATTAAATAAGATATTAGCAAGCCAAATCCAGCAGTGTTTAAAGAAATGCATGACCAAGGTGGAATTAATCCCAGTAATTTGCAGTTAATTCAAGATCAAAAAATCTAAAAAAAAATTTTAAAAAAGATTAAAAAATCTATTAACGTCATATACCACATTGCAGGTTAAAGGAGAAAAGCCATATATTCATCTCAATAGATGCAGAAAAGTAAAAATGGTCTCCTTTTATTATAAAACTCCTCAGAAAATTAAGAACAGTAAAGACCTTCCTTTACCAGTTGAGGAGTCTCAGCCAACTACCTCTCATAAACCTCATACTTATTGGTGAAATGTTGAAGGAATGCTTCTAAAGTCAGAATCAAGACATGCATGCCTGTCACCGCTGTTTGTATGCTAACTAGAGGTTCTAGCCAATGCAATAAGACAAGAAAAAGAAAGAAAAGATGTAAGGATTAGACAGGAAGACACAAAGCTGCTAGTGATTGTATATCATACTCATCTACATAGAATACCCAAGAGAATCCAGAGGCAAATTATTGTAATTTCTTTGCAAGGTAAATAATACAATATCAGAACACAGAAATCAATTGTGTTCCTAAAGAGCATCAACAAACCATTCTTTTTGTGTGTGTGTGTGAGAGAGGTTAATTTAGGATTACAGCCACTATAAGGTGGAAGTAGGATTTGAACCCATGTTGTCTGGGTTTTAAGTGGACTCTTGCTTGTGCACCAAACTGCCTAGGACACAGAATTACCAAGGCCAAAGCCAGTGCAGACAGACAGCCTGAGAGGATGGCTGAGTGGCAGCCAACACCAGCAGCCTGTGAAGATGGTGGTTACTGCCACTGCTCCAGGCCATGCAACCTGGAGGTAAAAGCTGGTTCTTCTACCTCCTAGTTAGGTCGATTTAGGCAAATTTCTCCTGTCTCAGCACTGCTTTTCTTCACTAGTTAAAAGGAGCCTTATAATAGAAGTTGTTGCAAAGATTAAATGAGTGAATGAATGCATAAAAATGCTCTTATTCCTGTCTATTTCTGAAGTGCCAACTTCTACTCTGGCACATAAATGGTAACCCATAAATATGTGATCTTTGATGGAATGGATCCTGTACCCCCTCTATTCACCCACCAAAAGTCTTTGAGAAGCCCATCAGGTAGTGGGGCCAGGGTAGGGCCCCAGGAAGGGATGGGGGTAGTGACTCTGTGTGCCCCCAGGGAGCCATACAGAAGCCTCTAGGGGCCACCAAGTCCCACCCACTGAATGAGGACATGGCAGCCACATAGAGCTCCAGCCCTGTCTCCATTTCTTTTTAAGAACATATCAAAAAGAGCCCTGGGGAAGATCTTGCTGAACACCCTGGATGCTTGCAAGGACCCCACACACGGTAGGAGAACTCCCTCATCTTTCAGAGCCTGGGTGCAGAGAGTGACTGATACAGTGCTGTCTGTCCTGAGTGTCTTGTCTGCAAGATGCCACTGTCATTACTGACCTTACCACTCACAAAGTGCATAGTCAAGAAGAGGCTTCAGAAAGTTAAAAAGGCTATTTGACAAGAGCAGGGGAACCAATATCCCAGGGAGAAGAACTAAACAGAAGCCAGCATGGTCACACACCCCCAAGGGAGGTAGGCAGGGTTCCCTGACCTACTGTCAGTTCAGTCCCTGAGCTGAGTGCGCGCCAGGCTCTGGGGAGGTGCCCAAGTCATGACAACAGCCCTCTGAAGAAGGTGCTGTTATTGTACCCATTCCACAGATGGAGAGACTGAAGCAGAGAAAGGCC
Organism: Canis lupus familiaris; assembly: GCF_011100685.1. Taxonomy (NCBI): domain Eukaryota; kingdom Metazoa; phylum Chordata; class Mammalia; order Carnivora; family Canidae; genus Canis; species Canis lupus. The sequence goes on along the minus strand of NC_049241.1, from coordinate 3,077,707 downwards.
AAGAGCCAACTGTGCCCAAAGCCTTGAGTCTCCCCCCTTAAGCACTAAGCTACATAGCCCCCATTGTCTAGAGAAAGTTCAGGGCAGTGGTATTTCATCAGTTCCAGACTAGCTGGTGAAACCAAGAGGAACCAGGCCAAGCTCTCTCCTCAAAGAGCCTCATGTGCTAATGGAGGCAATGAACTGATGATGAGCCTTTGCTCACTGGCCTCACAGGGCATCTCTGGGCAAGGCTCAGGTTTTTCTAGTACCCTGAATGGTCCCTGGAACTGAGAGGGAGGTCAGAAATTGTGTGCTAGGAGCCCCCTTCTCTGGGGTCCTCAGTGGGAGGGAGATAAGATGGGAAGGTAGCTGGGCAGGACTGGGGAAGGCTCCAGAAAGGAGAAAGAGTGGCTATGTGGGCCACAGTGAGCAACCTGAACTATCCTCCCTGTCTGCTCTTTCCTTCCAGAGGGGAGATCTGGACCCTCGGCCATTCTGGATGCCCTGCACCAAGCTTTGGCTGGCTGTGAGCTCCTGCAGAGAGAGCTCCCGGCACCAGCCTCCACAACTCCTGCCCTCACCAATCCCCTCCTCATCTCCTGCTGAGGTCACTGGCTCAGCCTAAGGGTATCTTGGTCAGCCTGACCTCCACCAAACGAGCCTACGGGATCAGTCTGACCACCGTCACATCCTCAGAACCCTGAAGAACCTGGCTCCTTCTGAGACTGGGTTCAACCACAGAGCCTCCCACAACAGAGCCTGGCAGACATCCTTTCCTTGAATTCCTCCCAGGTCTCTTCACAGCCCCTGCATTTCTGCTGCCAGAGTTCACATTGAAGCCCTAGGGCTGCTGGATCAGCCCATACCTGCTGTTGCCCCTCCTGCCCACTTTCTCACACAGCCCAGCCCAGAATCCCTTCCTTGGTCTTCTGGGATCTTTTCCCCTCCCAGCACTGTCCCCTTCCTCTCACTGGTGTGCCTGATACAGGCACACTGTGCCCAACCTCCAGGCCACACTTGGCATACTAGGGGATTCCCACGCCCCCAGAAGCACTAAAGACCAGGTAGGGCTCAGGGAACACAAAGTGGGGGTGATTACTGCAGGCTTCTAGGTGGAGGCTGTCCTTGAACTAGCTCTAGAAAAGAGATAGAATTTAGATACAAAGAGGATTTAATGTGAGGGAACAGCAAGAGCAAAATGTGGTGCCAGAAAAGGCCCCCATTAGTACAGTACTTAGGACACCTCTTTTCCAAGCATATAGTGGGTACTGGATTTCACAGGGTCACAGGAAGGGCTAAGACAAGCTGCTGGTCTCACCTACCTTAGCATCTTGGAGGAGAGAAAGATACATTGGCAAATAATATGACATGGGTGAAATCGGTGCTAAATCGATGTAATATATTTGTGAGAGTCCAGCCAAGAGGGTTTCATCTGAGCCAAGGAGAGCACATGCACCACAGAGGGGAACTGCAGGGTGGAGGGCAGGTGCCTGGAGGAACAGTAGCAGGACTTGAGGCTACTTGGAGGACTTGATGGCAGATGAGGATCTGGGACTTGCTCCCACAGACAATCGGGAACCATAGGAGGATTCTGAGGTGGATAGAGGGAAGAAGAGGCAGCTGCAGGACTGTAGGAGGAAGGGGTAGTAGAAGCCTGGAGCCAGAGCTACGGGACACAGAAGGGGATCATGGTCATGAAAAGAGGACCAAGGGGTATCCGGTTGGGAGCCTGGGAACAGCAGGCACCCCAGGGCAGGGCAGCAGGGACTAGGGACAGACAATACCTGACCTCCTGTCTGGACTCAGACACTCAGCAACTTGGATTGGGCGCAGGAGGCATCAAGGAGCCACTGCAGCCTCCTAGGGAGAGTGACACAGGCCCATTCCCAGTTTCCCTATGATTCCTCTGGGAATGGAATGAGAGACCAAGGCCAGTGGCCATTCCAGAGGGGCCACCCCACCCCTGGTCCTATCAGATGGGCCAGTCTTTTTTGAGAAAGTCCCCAGGATACCTCATGGGCCATTGGGAAGGGCTAGGCACTGAGGAGGGTGGTCTGAGCAGAGAGGGCTGCCCCCAGCTTGCTCCTCTCAGCTCAGCCTGAGCCCACAGCCCTCCTCCTCCTGGCTGTGCTAATAACTGCATGACCCCCACCTGTGCCCCTGACCAGTAAGAAAGCTCAACTTTCCATATCCTGCCCATGGTGGCATTCACAGAAATCTACACGTATGTTAAGATTCATAGACATTCGGGGCTCACGGGTGGCTCAGTTGGTTGAGTGTCCAACGCTCTGACTCTTGATTTCAGCTCAGGTCATGATTTCAGGGTCATGGGATGGAGCCCTCACACTGGGCTCCACGCTCAGCAGGGAGTCTGCTTGAGATTCTCTCTCCCTCTGCCCCTGCCCACTCCCCTCTCTAAAATAAATAATCTTTTTAAAAAATTATAAAAATAGAAAAAGATTCATAGACCTGGAAGCTCCCCTCAAAAAAAAAAAAAAAAAGTGCACTTCACTGTATGTTAACAAAAAATAAGAGGGACCAGAAGAGATATTCCTGGAGTGCCTCCGGGCTCTAGGGACCTGGAATCTGCAGACAGAGGCAGAGGGCTCTTTGTGGGTTACAACTACACTAAGCTTCATCCTCAAGATTTCCCTAATTAAAATCTCTTACAACTGCCCAACCATCAGTGGTTCATCACATTTGTATATCCCTAATCTCATTGGAAGCAAGTTGAGCTAGATTCAGATATAGAAATACCCAGAATGACACAGCAAATCAGCATCCAAGCCTGGAGAAGGGCCTGTTTTCTGCCCACATCTCTTGCACTTTCTACCACAACCAGCTGTCTCTGGCTAGGAGACTCTGGGCTCGCTAAGGGTTTGGAGTCTGGATTAGTTATGGTATAGGCTAAAATGCCTTGATAAAGAGAACCTAAAACCTAAATATTCTGGGTCAAATAAGATATAACTTTATCTCCTTGCTCTAAGAGTCCAGAAGTGAGTGGTCCTGGTTGGCAGAGCAGCTCTACTCTATATGGTCACCCAGGGACCCAGGTCCCTTTCACTTGGTTGTTCTATCATTCCCTAGAGTTATGTCCTCCCTTGCACAGTGGAAGCCAATTCATCAGCACTGCATCTGCCTTCCAACCCACAGGAAGAAAGAAAGGGAAAGGGAAAGAAAGGCACTCTGGCTCACAAAGCTTCTATTCACCTCCCAGTGGCCATGCTCAGGCTGGCAGATGTCGTCTGTGGCTAGGCAACCATGGGCCCAGTTTCCAGTCCAGCATGGAAGGAGCTTGGAAGTCACCAGTCCATCCTAATGACAAGTAAAAAGCTGAACAAGCTGAAAATTCAACAACTCCTTTTAGATGCATAAGAGAAGTGAGGTTGCAGGACAAACGGCGGCCTCCAAAATTGGAAAAACAGACTGGTGAATGCAGAGAATCACAACCTGCCAAAGAAGACTCTACCTTCTCAGGAACCAGTACCAGAATAGGAAAAGCTGAACTGCAATCAGCAGAATTGGTGAAGACTCATTTTGGGCAAGTATAGACAGTTAAAAACTCCAGGGGGACCCAGTCATGAGGGGTGGAGTCCCACACCTTTGTGAGTTTTACTTTAAAAAAAAAAAAGATTTTATTCACCCATTCATGAGAGACACACAGAGAGAGGCAGAAACACAGGCAGAGGGAGAAGCAGGCTCCATGCAGGAAGCCCGACACAGGACTCGATTCCAGGTCTCCAGGATCAGGCCTTGGGCCGAAGGCGGCGCTAAACCGCCAAGCCACCCGGGCTGCCCAAGTTTTACCTTTTGAAACTCTACCAGGTCCTCACAATGAAAGTCAAAGTAGAAAAAACCCTGCTTCTCACAGTGGGAAGGGAAGTAACCATTTTTGAAATATGCCAGAACATTCCATTTTCCTTAGGAAGGCCTACCCTTAGGAGAAACTATTTTACCAGAGCCTAACCAATTGGGGTTTTATCAGAGTCTGTATTAATTTCAGACAGAGCAGAATTCAGGAGCAAGGAAAAAATTTAAGAGACAAAGGCATTACACAATGATAAAGGGTCAATTCTCGAGGAAGATGTAACAATCCTTAGCGTGTATGCACCTAACAACAGTGTCAAAATACATAAGGCAAGAAACAGTAGAACTGTGAGTTGAAATAGATGAATACATTATTATATTTGGAAACTTCAACTCCCCTCTAATGGAAATGAATAGATCCAGCAGACAGAAAGTCAGTAAGGACATAGTTGAACTCAACAATATCATCAACCAACTGGATCTAATTGACATCTATAGATGACTTCATCCAGCAATTGCAGAACACACATTTTTTCTCAAGCTCACATGGAATATTCACCAAGATAAACCACATTCTGGGTCATAAAACACACCCTCACAAATTTCACCATATTCTGTATGCTCCCAGACCATAATAGAATTAAACTGGAAATCAATCAATAGAAGTAGGTGGAAAATCCCAGAGTATGTAGAAGTTAAACAACACACTCCTAAATAACACACAGGTGAAAGAACAAATCTCAGGAGAGACTTAAAAATACTTTGAACTAAATGAAAATGAAATGCAATCTACCAAAATTTGTGGGATGCAGTGGTTAAAGGGAAGTTTATAGCATTGGATGCGTATATTGGAAAAGCAAAAGATCTAAAATAAAAAATCTAAGCTCCCACCTTAGGAAACTAGAAAAAGAAGAGCAAATTAAATTCAAAATAAGCAGAAGAAAAAAAATAATTTTTTAAAATAGAGCAGAAATCAATGAAATTGAAAATAGGAAAACAATAGAGAATAACAATGAAACCAAAAGCTGGTTCTTTGAAAAGATCAATAGACTCAATAAGTCTCTTGCTAGGCTAATTGAGAAAAAGAGAGAAGATACAAATTGCTAATATCAGAAATGAATGAACAGATATCACTATAGATGATCATTATATGGATAATAAAGGAATACTATGAATAATTCAGAGCCCTCAAATCTGGTAACCTAAGTGAAATTGATGAATTCCTTGAAAGACACAATCTGCCAAAACTCACACAAGAAGAATTATAAATAGGCCTATATCCGTTAAGGAAACTGAATCAATAATTAATAAGAGAAAGCACCAGACCCAGATGGATTCACTGGATACCAGATGGATTTGGTAATTTTACCAAACACTTAAGAAAGGAATTCTTGCAATTTTCTACAATCTCTTCCAGAAGATAGAACCAGAGGGAATACTCCCCCAGCTCATTCTGAAGCCAGCATTACCCTAATAGCAAAACTAGACAAAGATATTACAAGAAAAGAAACTATGGCGCTATACCTATCATGAACACAGAGGCAAAAGTCATTTAAAAAATAAAAAATTGGGGGATCCCTGGGTGGCTCAGAGGCTTAGCATCTGCCTTTGGTCCAGGGCGCGATCCTGGAGTCCCGGGATCGAGTCCCACGTCGGGCTCCCGGCATGGGCCTGCTTCTCCCTCCTCCTGTGTCTCTGCCTCTCTCTCTCTCTCTCTCTATGTCTATCATAAATAAATAAAAATCTTTTAAAATAAATAAATAATTAAAAAAATAAAAAATTGGGGGATTCCCTGGGTGGCTCAGAGGCTTAGTGCCTGCCTTCGGCCCAGGACATGATCCTGGAGTCCTAGGATCGAATCCAACATCGGGCTCCCTGCATGGAGCCTGCCTCTCTCCCTCTCTCTCTCTCTCTCTCTGTGTGTGTGTGTGTGTGTGTGTGTCATGAATAAATAAATAAAATCTTTAAAAAAATAACAAACTGAATCCAACAATATATAAAAAGAGTTATACACCATAACCAAATGGGATCTATCCCAGGTATGCAAGGCTGGCTCAACATTCAAAAATTAACTGAGGTAATCCATCATATCCACAGACTAAAACAGAAAAATGACATGATTCTATCAATAAGTGCAGAAAAAACATTTAACAAAATCCAACACCTATTCATGATAAAACAACAATAACAGCCTGTCAGCAAACTAGGCATAGGGAACCTCTTCCACTTGATAAAGAACATCTACAGAAAACCTAGAGCCAACATCACACTTAATGGCAAGAGACTAGATACTTTCCCACTAAGATCAGGAACATCAAGGATGTCCCCTCTCACCATTCCTTTTCAACATCTTACTGGAAGTCCTAGCCAAAGCAAAAGACAAGACAAGGAAATACAAGGTGCTGTGGACTGAATAATTGTATCCTCTAAAGTTCATATGTTGAAACGCTAATCCCCAGTATTTGTGGCTGAGGCCTTTGGGAGAGAAGTATGTCTTGAGGGTGGAGCTCTCATGATAATGAGTGTCCTTAGGAGACTTCTTGCTTCCTCTCTCTCAGTCTCTGCCAGTCAAGGATACAACAAGGAAGTGGACATCTGTAAACCAAGAAGGGGCTCCCACCAGGAACCCAACCACTCTGGCACGCTGATCCAGTCTCCAGAACTGTGAGAAATACATGTTTGTCGCTTGAGCGCCCCAGTCCATGGCATTGTTATAGCAGCCCAAACTGACTAAATCAAAAGGTACACAGATTGGGAAGGGAGAAATAAAACTGTCTTTGTGCACAGATGACATGATCATCTAAGTAGAAATCCCAAAGAAACAACAACAACAAACCCTGGAATAAGCAATGATAGAGAGATCACAAGATACAAGGTTAATATACAAAAGTCACCTGCTTTCTTATATACCAACAATAAATGAGTAGAATTTGAAATTTAAAAAACACCACACCATTTACATTAGCACCCCCCAAAATGAAACACTGAGATACAAATCTAATAAAGTATGTGCAAATTCTATATGAAGAAAATTGTAAAACTCCGATAAAAGAAATGAAAGAACTACGTAAATGGAGGCATATTCCACTTTTGCAGACAGGAAGACTCAGTATTATCAAGATGTCAGTTCTTCCAACTGATCTCTCCATTCAGTGCAGCCCCAATCCAAGTCCCGGCAAGTTATCTTGTGAATATTGACAAATCGATTCTAGAGTTTATATGGGGAGGCGAAAGACCCAGAAGAGCCAACATCATATTAAAAGAGAACAACAAAATTGGAGGATTGACACCACCCGACTTCAAGACTTACCATAAAGCTACGGTAATCTAGTTGTGTAGTGCTGGCGAATAAATCAGTGGAACAGAATAGGAAGCCCAGAAATAGACACGCACAAATACAGTCACCTGATCTGTGACAAAGGAGCAGAGGCAATATAAGACAAAGATAGTCTTTTCAATAAATGGTGCTGGGACAACTGGACATCCACATGCAAAAAATCATAATAATAATTTAGATACAGACCTCACACCCTTAACAAAAATTAATCCTTCACAAAAACTAAAGTGAATCGTAAACCTAAATATAAAATGCAAACCTACCCAACCCCTAGAATATAACACAGGAGAAAACCTAGATGAACTTGGGTATCTTATAACCTTTTAAAATACACCAAAGACATGATCCATCCCAGATACCCTGGAATTTGTTAAAATTAAAATTTCCTGCTCTGAGAAAGACACTGTCAAGAGAATGAGAAGAGAAGCCACAGACTGGGAGAAAATATTTGCAAAAGACATAACTGATAAAGGACTGTATCCAGAAGAGACAAAGAGTTCTTAAATCTCAATAATAAGAGAATTAACAAGCTGATTTTTTTCCCAGTAGGCAAAGGACCTGAACAGACAACTCACCAAAGATACAGAGATGGAAAATACACATATGAAAAGATGCTCCACATCAGATGTCATGGGGGAAGTGCAAAGTAACACAAAGGGATGCCATTCCACGGCTATTACAATGGCCAAAATCAGAAATGCTGACAGCCTCAAATGCTGGTGAGGATGTGGAGCAACAGGAATTCTTGTTCTCTGCTGATAGGAAGGCCACTTCGCTGGCTGGGAAGGCACAAGTGGCACAGCCACTTTGGAAGACAAAGTTCTTTAAAACTAAACATACCCTCACCATATCATCCAGCAATCACGCTCCTTGGGATTTTCTCCAAATGAGTTGAAATGTAGATACATAAAAAAGCTCGCATGTGAGTGTTTATGGCAGCTAGTTGCCAAAATTTGGGAGCAGTTAAGATGTCCTTCAGTGGAGGAATGGATACATCAGCTGTGGACAATGGAATATTAGCACAAAAAAGAAATGAGCTACCAAGGGGTGACTGGACTTCAGCCTGCCTTCAGCTCAGGTCATAATCCCAGGGTCTTGGGACTGAGTCCTGCATCGGGCTCCCGGCAGGGAGCCTGCTTCTCCCTCTGCCTGTGTCTCTGCCTCTCTCTCTGTGTCTCTCATGAGTAAATAAATAAAATCTTAGAAAGAAAGAAAGAAAGAAAGGAAGGAAGGAAGGAAGGAAGGAAGGAAGGAAGGAAGGAGAAAGAAAGAAAGAAAGAAAGAAAGAAAGAAAAAGAAAGAAAGAAAGAAAGAAAGAAAGAAAGAAGAAAGAAAGAAAGAAAGAAAGAAAGAAAGAAAGAAAGAAAAAGAAAGAAAGAAAGAAAGAAAGAAGAAAGAAAGAAAGAAGAAAGAAAGAAAGAAAGAAAGAAAGAAAGAAAGAAAGAAAGAAAGAAAGAAAGAAAAAGAAAAAGAAAGAAAGAGGAAGAAATGAGCTACCAAGCCACAAAAAAAACACGGAGGAAACTTGGATGTGTGTCACTAAGTGAGAGAAGCCAGTCTGAAAAGACTATGTACTGTGCAAGTCCAGTTGTATCACATTCTGCAAAAGGCAAAACTATGCAGTAGAAAGACCAGAGGTTGCCAGGGGCTGGAGGGGGGAAGGGATGACAAGGTGGAGCCCAGAGGAATTTAGGGCAGAGAAACTGTTCTGTATGAGGCTGCGATAGTAGGTATATTCGTCAAACCCCATAGAATGGACACCCCGACAGTGGACCGTATTGTAAAGCATGGACTTTGGAAGATGATGACCTGTCCAGGTAGGTTCATCGGTTGTAGTAAATGCAGCACCCAGATTTGGGGTGTTGACAGTGGGGGAGGCTGTGCCTGTGAGCTGGGGTCACAGAGCTCAGGGGAACTCTATTCTTTCTGCTCAATTTTTTTTATGAACTTAAAACTACTCTAAAAAAAATTAAATCCATTGGAAAAGAAAAAAAGGCGGGGGTGGTGAGGAATGGGCACAGAAGGTCTCTCAGCTGTGTTTACAGCGCTGGTGTCCGTTGCATCCGGCTCCCTCAGCCCTGCTGACTGGGCCCTGGGGGGCCTTCCTTTTGCCCAGTGGGGGACAGGCTGCAACCTCTGCAACTTTAGGACCTTGAACTTAGGTGTGACCTAAGCATCTGCCTGATTCTCTGCCCTGGCCCAAGGTTGACCCGCTGCTCCCGCCCAGTGGAACCTGGCTCCCCATCTCAGGGTGAAACATCCTGAGAGGACCATGGGACTTCCCTGGAGAAAGGCTTGGGTCAGAGACCAAAGGCAGCATCGACATCTGTGACCAGCAGAAGCTGGGTTGGTGGGGGGCGGGGGGGCCCGTGTTCTCTCTCACCTCTGCCTCTGACTGATGAGGGCCCACGTCCACGGCCATGAAGCTCAGGAGCAGAGCCCGGACTCAGGCCCCAGCCTGTCCCCGTGATAAGCAGGTAGGGCCTGTACTCAGGTCTGAGGTCACTGATGAAAAACAGGGTCAGAGGGTACAATGTCACAGAAAGATGGGGCACAGCTTTGCTGAGCTGCAGGCTGGAGTGATGTCTCCGGGGGGGGAGAAACTGTGGAACCCAGGGAGCTGCCATCACGGGAAACCTGGGGTTCCCTCTGGTCAGAAGCAACGTAAGTGCACAGTTCTTGAGAAGCTCTCACCAGAAAGAGGGCCTCCCCTGATATTTGGGCCTGAGTACCAGTCGCAATGCTAACCTAGAAGTTTCCTGTCAACTGAGGCTCCTGGGAGCTACCACGGATTAACTCACCCTTGGCAGATGCCTCTCAGGGCACCTGGGTGGCTCAGTGGTTGGCCATCTTGCCTTTGGCTCAGGTCATGATCCAGGGGTCCCGGGATCGAGTTCCACATCGGGCTCCTCCCTCTGCCTGTGTCCCTGCCTCTCTCTCTCTGTGTCTCTCATAAATGAATAAATAAAATCTTAAAAAAAAAAAAAAAGACAGGTTGAAAGGAAGACCCACCGTGGGCATAGAGCTTGCTGACCAGCATAACACACCCTGGCCCTGGCCCTGGCCCGGACGGCCGCATGAGGAGGTCTGGGGGGCCAGTGAGGCAGGAGAACAGGCGACCAAGAGCCAAGGAGATGACAGGCTGTGGCGTACATGTTAGCCAGGCTCCAAGTCCCCAGGACATGCTCCACTGAACAAATTCAAAGTTAAGACGATTATGAATTTCAAGACTACAGCCACAGAGCCTTAAACCCCAATCTCAGGGCCTGAGTGGGGAGCCCTTGAGCTACAGGGGCAGGGGTTGCATGCTCTGAAACTGGCTCTGAAGCTGGCGCCGAGTGGCAAAGCCAGGAGGCAGGGAGTGAGGCAGTCCTCTCACCATCTCACCGTGCTTCCTGGAAAATAGGAGAATTAGGTGTTTGTGAACAGCCTTCAAATCTCTCACCCCTTTCTTTGCCTATTTTCTAGGGGGGTTTCTTTGGGATTGCTCAAATGGTCTGCAACTCGGTAAAAATGTTTTTTTTCTGGGGGAAAAATGTTTTTGTAGGAATTTCTAACTAACACCCTTTCTCATCTTCTGGCGACAAAATCATTCTGCTGACCTGAAATTGCCCCGCTCGGCCGAGCAGCCTGTAATTTCACACTCTGGCCACTAGGTGGCGAGGGCACGCGTTTAACCGAGGAATGAACAGGCCAGCTTCGGAATCGTCTGGGAGCAGGGGGTGGAACTCGTCTGAGTGACCCTCCTTAGATATTTGCCATATCTTTGCACCACACGTGCTATTACCAACTCAGTATTTTTCTTAGAATCAGCCCACTTTTTAAATCTATGGAAATGATTTTAGAAAGTTGATATGCTCTAATTTAATTGAGAAAGAGGTCCCACCTGCCATATAGGGAAGGTAACATCGCAGTAAGTTCACGGAAAATAAAATGACTTGTTGGGCAGCCCCGGTGGCGCAGCGGTTTAGCGCCGCCTGCAGCCTGGGGCCTGATCCTAGAGACCTAGGATCAAGTCCCACCTCGTTGGGCTCCTACATGGAGCCTGCTTCTCCCTCCTCCAGTGTCTCTACCTCTCTCTCTCTCTCTCTCTCTCTCTCTCTCTCTGTCTATCATAAATAAATATTAAAAAAATAAATAAATCATTCTATCAATAAAATAAAATGACTTGTTAATTTCTGGCCAGATGCATTTGCTGAGGCTGAGGGGACAAGCAAGGGTCAAAGCCCTGGGGCTCAGGGGGGTCAAGCCAGCCTATTTGATCTATTCAACCAAAGAGATAAAAATCCTTTGACACCACAGAGAGATCAAAGGGTGCCAGGCCCACCTTTTATGTCCTGACAGCATTCAGACAGGCCCTCCCCTGTGGCTGGCCAGGGCCAGCCACGACAGACTATGCCAGGCTCCAAGCAACACACCTCAAGTACCGACTCATTCAGCCCTCTGGCTTCCCAGGGAAGTGGAGTCTTTTATTCCTTCATTTTACAGAGGAGGAAACTGAGCCAGAGAGAAGTGGAGACTATATCCCAAGACCACGGAGCTAGTAAGTTAGCAAAACTGGGTTCAGAAGCTGGGCATGCTGCTCCACAGCGTGGCCCCAAAAGGCTCTATGGATAGAGATGTATGTCCACAGAGAACCAGCTAGCAGAGTTTCTGGTCAAAGGGGCCCCAGTAGCTGGGGCAAGGATGACCCAATTACCTCTGGTTGAACACAGGCTAAAAAAGCTAGGTAATAGTTTCCACTTCTTACTCTCCTCTGCTTCCCATGAGAAGAGAAAATTAAATTCTTTCAGGGGAAGAGTTAAGGATCCTGGTTCCTCCAAATAAAGGGTTTCTAAGCAGTTTCCCTTATAATACAATGACCAGACCAAGACTCTCTCCTTCAGGTCAGGGAATGGAAAAGGAGTGACTGCTCCTCGTGTGTCTCAGTATGTATGTATGCCATATGCATGGGGACTACCTGAAATCACCTAAGAGACTCAACCGTCATTCTTTACTCTGTGAACCTCCTCCATTATGCCTCTGTGGGTGTCTGGGGTCCCTGAGGAGAAGCTGGGCTTGCAGGCAGACAGAAAAACAGGCAAACAGCAAGGCCACTAACTCAACTGGGGGAGCAGGTCAGGGAGGGCTTCCTGGAAGAGGTCATGCCCTAGGTGAATCCTAAAGGAAGGAGTGTGACAGGCAAGACTGTGGAGGGTGAGGGCAAGGGGGCTCCAGAAAGAGAAAAGCACAGTGAGGGAAACCAGCATGTGTGTGGGGAGTAGCAACAAAGATGACCTCCCATGAAGCTTCGGATCAGGAAGAGATGACAGGGGACCCTGGAGTGGATGGTCAAGGAGAACTCTGCCGAGGAGTTGGATTTCACCCCAAAGACGCCAAGGAGCCATGAAAGGATGTTGAGCAGGCAAGTGTCAAGGTCAAACCTTTGTAGCCAGAGGAAGAGACTGGCATCCAGAAGACAAAAGTCCTGGAGAGATATGGACTGGCTGGAACCAGAGAGACAGTTGCAAAACTGACAAATATGTATTATGCATGGACTATGTGCCAGGTGTAGATGGGGTTATAAACAGCAGTTAATAGAACAGAGTCTCTGTCCTCTTGAAGTTCACTTTCAGTGGGCACAGACATTTAAGAAATGAGTAAAAACGTAGGGGCATCTGGCTGGCTCAGTCAGGGGAGCATGCAACTCTTTTTTTTTTTAATGTTTTTTTTTTTAATTTTTATTTATTTATGTTAGTCACACAGAGAGAGAGAGGCAGAGACACAGGCAGAAGGAGAGGCAGACTCCATGCACCGGGAGCCTGACATGGGATTCGATCCCGGGTCTCCAGGATCACACCCTGGGCCAAAGGCAGGAGCTAAACCGCTGTGCCACCCAGGGATCCCAGCATGCAACTCTTGATCTTAGAGTGGCAGGGTCATGAGTTGGGAACTCATGTTGAGATGTAGAGATTACTTAAATAAAAACTTAAATAAACCTTGTTAAAAAAAAAGAAATGCATACAAATTTAAATAATCTTAGGTCCTGTTAAGTGCTATGAAAGGAATTACGTGGAATACTTTGGTGCAAAATAATGGAGAATTGCCTTAACTAGGGGGGAAGGTCTTTGAGAAGGAGGTCACTTGAATTGAGACATAAATGATGGTCAAGAGGAAACCATGGTAGAATTTGGGGGAAGGCTGCAGGTAGAGGCACCAGTGAGTGCAAAGGCCCTGAGGCAGGAAGATACTGGAGTGACTGAGAAACAGAAAGAAGGTCAATGTGGCTGCAGATTAGCAAGTAAAGAGGAGAGTGCATGACAAGGTCAAGAACTAGGTGGGTCAAGCCCCAGAGGGCCTCGTGAAACACAGAGGAGGTGTTATTCTGGTTGCAATGGGAAGCCAAGGAAGTTAACGGAAGAGCAGAGCAGTGGCAGTACAGTGGGTCAGTTCTGAATATATTTTAGGGGCTGAGACAGCAGGAATTACTGATGGGTTGGGTAGGGGTAGAGTCCAATCTTTGGAGGGGTTTTGTGGTGGAGAGAGGCAGGAAAAGTAGTGGTAATCAGAGGAAGACGTGCAGTTAGAGAGGGTTTTTTAAAAGGACAATATTATAGGCCATTTGTAATCTAATGGGGATGACCCAGGAAAGGATCAATTTGATGAGGTAGGGGAGCAGCTAGCTGTGGGAGCAATATCCCTGAGATCAGGAAAGATGTTAACCTTAAGAAGAAAACCACCAGTTACCTTGCCAGCAAAAATTGATTGGGGAATAGAAGAGAACCGCAAACTGAGACACGTAAAGCACTGCAAAACCATAACTGAGTCGGCAGAATGCAGAAGAGGAAGGCCCTTTCATAGAGGAAGGGGAGGGGAGCCGGGAGGGGCTGTTATAAACAAAAGTCCATTGGAGCAAACAGCTCAAAGTGCGGTGACTTTTCATTGGGCTGAGTCGTGACGGCCCCTCCTCGCTGGGCTGTTGCCGGGCGAGGCGGGGAAGAAACCTGCCTTCCACCTGCTGGGATAGTACAGTAGCCTCCACGTGCAAGGTCCCTGTCTTCCTGCCGGGTCTACAAGGGACCACGATCGGAGGGGCATGAGAACTCCCCCTGCTGGCCTCCCCACTCCATCCTAAACAAGATTTCCTTTCATTAATTTTCACAAAGGGGACCTAACGCAGAGCCCAGAGCAGAGTTTGCCCTTCCTCTTGGTTTTCTCTTGCCGCTGTAAGAAATTACCACAAACTGAGAGCCCTACAGCAGCACTCATGTATTACCTCCCACTTTCTAAGGGGCAGCAGTGGGACCTGGGTTCTCTGCTTCAGGTACCCCAAGGCTGAAATCACTGTGCGGGCAGAGGCCTGTTCCTTCCCAGAGGCTCCCGGTAATAATCCATTTGCAGGGGCACCTGGGTGGCTCAGTGGTTGAGTGACTGCCTCTGGCTCAGGTTGTGATCCCAGGGTCCTGGGATCAAGTCCCACATCAGGTGGGAATAAATAAGTAAAATCTAAAAAAAAAAAAAAAATTCCACTTGCAGGCTCATTGCAGCTGTTGGCAGCACCCAGCTCCCGCATTCTCTTCCAAGCAGCAATCTGCAGCAAGTCCTTCTTACGGTGGGAAACCTACCTCTGTGCCCTGGAGCCGAAATATAACCCGAAGACAGAGTTTGGGAATAAAGAGGAACGACACCTGTTTACTTTGCCCGGCAAAGGAGGCTGCAGCCGGCTAAAGGCTTCCGGACTGCAGACCCACCAGGGGTAAAAGGCTGAGGGGTTTATAGGAAAATGCAGGATCTGGGAGGTTTTTTGTTTTGTTTTGTTTTGTTTTGTTTTTCTGGGAGGTTTTGATAAGAATCCAGCACGTTCCACCAGCCACATTGGTCATGTCTCCAACGTGGTTTTACAACTGGTGCTGGCCCTGTCCCCCCGAGCCTCCTTACTAAGTGTCAATACCAAGTTCCTGGACCCAAGGATTCTACAAGAAAACAAGTGAAGCGGAGGGGAGGCTTCAAGAATGAGAAAGAAAAATATTTGTTCAGTTTGAAGTCAAGCTTTCTGGAAGCGCTAGTGTGTCCATCTTCATTCTCATCCACATTTATGGTTTTTTCTAAGATTTTATTTATTTATTTGAGAGAAAGAGAGCACATAAATTGGGGGAGGGTCAGAAGGAGAGTGAGAAGCAGGCTCCCTGCTGAGCAAGGAGCCTGACACAGGGCTCCATCCCAGGAACCCTGGGCCCATGACTTGAGCCCAAGGCAGCTGCTCAGCCCACTGAGCCACCTAGGCGCCCCTCACCTTTACGTTTCTATAGAGGTTCCATGCTCACACCCCGGATCTCTCCGACTTCCCTTTCTGCTGCATCTCTCTCACTTCCTCTTCTGCCAACAGCCACAGAAAGTTCTCTGCATTTAAGGGCTCACACGTTTCGATTAGGCCTTCCTGGAAAAAAAACGTCCTTTTTAAGTCAACTGTGCCACAGAGCACAGCACAACTATAGCTGTGCTGTCTCACCAGATTCACCAACTCCGGGGACCAGGGTATGGGATGTTGGGAGGCATCCCCTGGATTGCTGCCCACTCAGCCTCAGAGCAGCAGGACAACTCTGAGCTCTAGCAGATGGGGAGGCAGGATGCGTGAAGGCACACGGACAGGCAGACTGGTGGGTTTGCCCTCAGAAGTTGTAACAGAAACCTGAAAAGATAGGCTTCGACAAGATAGATGTTATCTCTCTCTTTCTCTCTCTCTCTTGCTCTCGCTCTCACTCTCTCTCTCTCGCTCTCAGGAAAACGCCCAGGTAGGCATGCCTGAGATGGATGGCAGTTCCAGAACTGTCAAGGACCCAGGCTCCTTCTGTCCTCTGGCTCTGCCATCCTCAAATCAGGGCTACACCCCATGGACCAAGGTGGTTTTCCTCAGGGGCCCCTGGGTGGCTCAGCGGTTGAGCGTCTGCCTTTGGCTCAGGTCGTGATCCCGGGGTTCTGGGATCGAGTCCCACGTCGGGCTCCCTTCATGGAGCCTGCTTTTCCCTCTGCCTGTGTCTCTGCCTCTCTCTGTGTGTTGGAAGAAAGGAAAGAAAGGGAAAAGAGGGAAAAAAGGGAAAGAAAGAAAAGAAAAGAAAAAAAGAAAAGAAAGAAAAAGAAAAGAAAAGAAAAAGAAAGGAAAGAAAAGAAAAGAAAGAAAAGAAAAAAGGGAGATGGTTTTCTAGGCCCTGCAGCCAGTGGGAAGCAGAAACAGTTACCTCCTCCTCCTTTCCCATTGGCCTAAGCTTGGTCACATGACTACATCTAAAGGCAAAGGAGGCTGGGAAATGTAGTGTTTGGCCTGAAGGCCAAATGTCCTGCTAAAATTCTATTTGTATGAAAGAACGGAAGAGTGGACAGTGAAGGACAATGGTCATCCCTGAGTCAGCTTGTGAGGTCATGATGTTGAAAGTATAAAAGTACAGTGACAAGATCACTGACCAGGAGACCTTGATGAGGTCCGAGAAGGAGCAGAGCGGGAATGCTCAAGGACTTGTGCTGGAATGGGGAGGTGTCGTCAAGGGGTGAGACCTCTGCATCAAGGCTTTGAGGAGGAGCAGTTGTGCTGATGGCCAGTCTGAGGTAGGGCCGTGAGGATGAATGGCTGGAGTGGGCCCGAGTGCAGGAGCACAGTTCGGGCAAAGGCCAAGAGACTGCGAGGCCAGGGTGAGCAAGGGTCACCCACGTGAATGCTGGAATTACAGAGAGGGAGGAACAATGTTCATGGTGGACAGGAAGCCATGTGCCCGAAGTGGGAGTCACCGCTATGAGGAGCAACCAGGATGGGAAGCAGCGGGCAGGAGCAGGTGGCCTGGAGGACAACACACAGACCAAAAGAAGTGGGGTTTCAGTGAGGAAGAGAAATCACAGGGAGCAGCAAGATGGGGCAGGAGGACAGACTCCTGGGGGAAAACTGGGTTCCCATTCTAGAAGTGGAGGAGGATCTCAGAGGAGAAGCAGGTGAAGGGCTCTGGAGAGAGGTGGGAGACAGGGCAGGAGGAGGGGCTGTAGAGTGAACAGACAACCACCCGAAAGGGGACGAAGTCCATAGATACACAGAAGGCAAAGGGCAGCCTGCCAACTTGGCAGGTGATGGGATATGGCAGCGAGGGCGAGGGGACATCCCTGACGGTGTCACAGATTTCTGGCTGGGTGGCTGGGTAGAGGCAGCTGGCCCTCCATAAGGGGAAGATCACTGAGGGGGGCAGGTTCTGGGGGCAAAGACAGCCAGGTTTAGGGCATGGTGGGTGTGAGCACCCTGTAGGACACTCAGACGGAATGCCCAGCAAATACAGGATGCCAGGTCTGGGCTGGCGTTGGACATGGCCGGCAAGCGGGGCAGCTGGGCCAGAAGCCAAGAGAGAACATACAGGACTGAGATGGGACTTGGTGCCCGTGAGAAGTATCAACTATATGTGGGTTAGTTGTGAACACAAGGGGGTGAGGGAAGTGGGCAGGGAGCATGCTGTGGTGTTCAAAACATGCACACACACACACAGGATTTTTCCAGAATAGGGGGCAGCTGGGTGGCTTAGTGGTTAAGCATCTGCCTTTGGCTCAGGGTGTGATCCCGGGAATCAGGATCAAGTCCTGCATTGAGCTCCCTGCATGGAGCCTGATTCTACCTCTGCCTGTGTCTCTGCCTCTCTCTCTCTCTCTCTGTGTGTGTGTGTGTGTGTGTGTGTGTGTGTGAGACACACAGTGTGTGTCTCATGAATAAATAAATAAAACCTTAAAAGAAAAAAAATTTTTCCAGAATAAAAGAAGTCATAAGCATGTTTACAAACTGAGAGGAAGGAGGGGGCCAGACAGAGTGGGCCTCCATATATAGGAAGTAGAGGGTGACCTAGTAAGGAGCCTGAAGGGGCAGGAGTGGAGAATGCCTCAGTTTCTCCACAGGGAACATAGCATAGGATACCGGGCCAGCCAACTTGGGCAGCCCTGGGAGGCAGAAGCTCCTACCTCAGGAAGCCCAAAGAGCTGTCCTTCTCCCTCCGTCAACCCCGACAAAGGCCTGGCTGACCAAGATAAGGAGAACGAGGCATGCTCTTTAGGCCCAGAGGTTCTTTAAATAAAAGCTGCCACATCCATACGACTGAACCATGGCGAACACTGGTGGCCTATGTGGGTGTATTCACAGGTAGAAAAAGGAGGTTCCGGAAGAGCGTGGGCCCCAGTGACCAATTTTGGGTAAGAAAAAGAAAAATACACACAGGAGAAAAAATAAAAGTCTTGCTTGATGTTGGAACTGATGGAAAATTTTATTGTCTTCCTACTCATCTGAACAGGCAATTTTTCCCATAACAAAAATGAGTTCTCATGTGTGCTGGGTTTTTGTTTGTTTGTTTTTGTTTTGTTTTGTTTTTTTAATGTTGGACAGGCTAAAAATCAGAGGGAAATCTCAGAGGCCCCAGAGGAGGAGTGTGTGTCCAACTGGGTCAGGTCAGATCAGGAAACACAGCCTGGGGGCCGGGACCCCCGCTCACCCGGACTCCCTCCGCACCTGCTGTAACGGTGTGTAGGCAAAGGGAGATAGGCCAAGGCCAGGCGTCCACAATGGGAGCCGGGACGGTCCATGGAGGTTGACATTCCTGTCTGGGCTCCAGGTTCCTATGACAGTGTTCACCACATACCTGCCAGGTGACCCCAGCTGGGGCAAGCTATCTCCACAGCGGGCATGACTCTGGGGCACCAGATGACACCTTCCCTCCCCACCCTGCTCTGGATCAGGGATCAGAAGGTTGGGGAGGCTGGCCCCTTGGGGCACACCTGTTAGCCTACCTGGGCTTCATAGGAAGGTGAATGCCCAGCTCCTTCCCAGAGAGCAAAGCCAAACTGAGCAGAGGACAGGAGCCCAGGGACCCTCTGGGGCTGGCAGGGGAGACCCAGGCCCCTGGCCATGGAGGGTGCAGAGGCTCGCTTGAGGGGGGCACGTGATAAGAAATAAGAAGGCCCACATCCTCAGGTCACCCTGGGCAAGGGAAGTTTATCACAGTTCACTTTACCAAAATGAGGTATTACTCTACACTTCTGCCCATTTCACTCTTGTTACTCAACAACACAATGGAAAGTCCTCCAACGCAATTCATGCAGTTTTATTTCATTTAACATAATGTCTGCATAACATCCTGTGGTGTGCATGCAACCGTACCTATTCCTTTTGTCTCCAATTTTTTGCTACCACTAACAACACCACAGTATACATCTTTGGGCACTTAAAACAAAACAAAACCCAATCCCAGATGTCCTAGGAGCAGAAGGCTGTTGAGGGGGCCCCGGGCCCCAGTGGCAGGCAAGCCTCTCAGGGAGTCAGGTTTCCCCTCTGAGAGGCTTGCTGGCATCTGCACAATGAGGGGTCCACTTTCAGAGGTCCTCCCTGCTGATGGAATCTCTCAGAGTCAAAGCATTGGCTCCCTCCTGCAGCCACCCAGCAAACACTAAGGGAGGGCCTGCAAGTGCAGGCGCTGACCTGGGCACTGTGGCTTGACCAGAGAGATGGCTCCAGCCCTCAGGGGACTGCTGTGCTGTGGGGGAGAAGCAGATGACAAATACACAGATGAACGGGAACCACGCCATGCCCTCTATGCGGGCTCTGAGGTGTGAGATGCTAAAAAAATAAAACACCCACAGGGCTGCCTGGGTGGTTCAGTGGTTGAACGTCTGTTTCTGGCTCAGGATGTGATCCTGGAGTCCCGGGATCGAGTCCCGCATTGGGCTCCCGGCAGGGAGCCTGCTTCTCCCTCTGCCTGTGTCTCTGCCTCTCTCCGTGTGTCTCTCATGAATAAATAGATTTAAAAAATCTTTAAGAAAAAAAAAGTGCCTTTTTCCTTGACCTGTTCAGAAGAACCAAAGACAATTTAAAACAACATTGTTGGGCAGCCCCAGTGGCCCAGCAGTTTGACACCACCTTCAGCCAGGGCGTGATCCTGGAGACCTGGGATCGAGTTCCGTGTCGGGCTCCCTGCATGGAGCCTGCTTCTCCCTCTGCCTGTGTTTCTGCTTCCATCTCTCTCTGTGTCTGCACATGAATAAATAAATAAAATATTTTTTAAAAAATTAAAAAAAAATTGTTCTCCCTTCATAGGGTCCTCAGCCCAAGGGAGCTACCCAACCCACACCCTGTGTATGCACACAGGACAGGGATTATTGCTCCCATTTTACAGATGAGGAAATCTGAGATTTGGAGGAACAATCAGCAGAGCCGCTCAACTCCAAGGCCTCCTCTTTCTGGAAGCCTTCCCCACCTCCTGGGCCTGGTGAGGGGCTTCTTTGGTTTTCCCACAGACCCTGTCCTGAGGCCCAAGGAAGCACTGGTGGTACAAGGAGATGCACTGTGGGACCTCCTTCTGTAAATAGGGGTTGACCTGCCATTCGGGGCCCAAGTCCCTGGGAGCCCCAGAGCCCGTGGCCTCTGGAGACAGCCCTCCAAGGCTGCACGCGGGGGATAAGCCAGGCTATTTTCATCATTTCCTTCCTCCTCCCAAGCGTCGGCCACCGTTGACTGCCTCTCATAGAGCTGCCTCCTCAGCCCCAACCAGGACCATTCAGGCTACAGAAAGGGGTGCCGGCTGCAGGCCTCACAAGTAAGTGTCCCTCCCTGTTGCCCAGCACCACCCCCCGCCCACAGCACACCCTATGCAGGTGGGACGGTGAGTCAGGCCTGGCAGGGACGGAGGGCAGCCATGGAGGCCTGCCCTGTCTCTCCTTCAGCTTTCCCCTCCAGAAGGTGGGGTTGCGGGGGCACTCGCTCAGAGACACTGGCTCCATGGCTGATTCAATTAATATTCACGGACAGCCTGCCATGGGTCAGGCCCTGGGGGGCGAGCCTGACTTAGGAAAGGGAAACAGTCATAAGAAAGTCAGTGAACCAGGCAAGAGCTTGGAGCTCACGAGGCCTGAGTCAGAGTCCATCCTCCGACACAGACCCCTGGGTGGACCCCACAGGAGTCACTCCCCATCTCCGGGCCTTGATTTGCCCAACTCTGAGGGTTAGCCTAGATGCGTGGCTCCCTCCTGGCCCTCATATCAGCATCCTCACCCTACTGTCTTCTACATCGGGTATCACCTAGTTGTTCACTAGGCCACGGACGAGCACCTGGGAATCGATGGGAGGAGGTGCAGTCTGGGAAGTCCACTCCATCAGCCTGTCCCCAGGCTCTGGCGTGGGGGCGGGGGGCAGCCTGTGGGCCAGGGCTCAGGACTGGGAAGCATCTAGCAAGCCTCTGCACCCCTCTCCCCGAGCAGGAGCTGGGGTCTCTGTCAGGGGCTCTTCCAAGAGCGTTCTTACCCACGTTCCTCTCCGCCGTCACAGCTCCGCTCACCATTGGTCCCTGTGATTGTCCAGGGAGGCTCAGCTAGGCCTGGGTTGGGCGCCCATCACTCCCTTCGGCCTTTGCCACCCTGTTTCACAGAGCAGAAGGCTGAGGCCTGAGAAGGGAAGTGAGCTGTCCTTTGCCCCAGGTCGGTCCCAAAGGCCAATGGCAGGGGTGCCGGCCACTAAGCATCCCTTACATCACGGCCACTGTCTCCACAGCCAGCCCGCCAATGCCTGCCTGGGGGGCCCTGCTGCTGCTCTGGGCTGCCACGGAGGCCACCAACGACTGCCCCGCAGAGTGCACCTGCCAGACCCTGGAGACCATGGGGCTGTGGGTGGACTGCAGGGGGCGGGGACTCAAGGCCCTGCCCGCCCTGCCGGTCCACACCCGCCACCTCCTGCTGGCCAATAACAGCCTCCGCTCCGTGCCCCCTGGTGCCTTCGACCACCTGCCTGGGCTGCAGATCCTCGACGTGATGCACAACCCCTGGCACTGTGACTGCAGCCTCACCTACCTGCGTCTCTGGCTGGAGGACCACACGCCCGAGGCCTTGCTGCAGGTCCGCTGTGCCAGCCCCGCGCTGGCCACCACCCGGCCGCTGGGCTGGCTGACGGGCTACGAGCTGGGCAGCTGCGGCTGGCAGCTACAGGCACCCTGGACCTACCCGGGGGTCTGGTGGGATGTGGCTCTGGCTGGTGTGGCCGCGCTGGGCCTGGCTCTCCTGGCTGGCCTGCTGTGCACCACCACGGAGATGCTCGGCTGAGCCCCTCCCAGACCCCGCCAGGCCCAGGCAGCTGAGCCACCAGCAGCTCCAAATAAACTGGCTGCTCAACCATTTACTCCAAGCTCAGAATGTGTTTTTTTTTCCTCTCAGCACCCATGTCTGGCTCTGGAAACCTGGGTCCATTTTGTTATAACCAGATACCAACTGGGGCTTCTCTGTCCCCCAGATTCCTAGTAAAATGGGCTGTACCACCTCTTCCACACCAGCCACCCCAACCCCATGATCCATGGACATCCGGAGCCCTTGCTCAGTAGCCTGACAGGTCCCAGGACTCCAGCACCCACGCTCTCCTCTGCCCTGGCACCTGCTTCTTGCATCGGCCACTCCGGAGGGCCCAGGTGGATTTCATATCAACCTTTAATCCCTATAGGGGCAGCCCTGGTGGCTCAGTGGTTTAGCGCCACCTTTGGTCCAGGGCGTGATCCTGGGGTCCCGGAATCGAGTCCCACATCAGGTTCCCTCCATGGAGCCTGCTTCTCCCTCTGCCTGTGTCTCTGCCTCTCTCTCTCTCTCTCTCTCTCTTTCTCTCTCTCTCTGTGTGTGTCTCATGAATAAATAAATAAAATCTTTTAAAAAAAATAACATTTACTCCCTAGAAATTCCACAGAAAGCTTGCTCTCCCGACACAGCAGTGAGCAGAGCAGGAGGCACGGAAGACCCCAGGTGGGTAGGGGAAGAGCCGTTTCCATCTCCCTGGCAGACATACCTTGAAAGGCACATCACAGTCTCCAAAATGGCCTTTGGCCACTCTGTCCTGGCCATGAAGACACCTGTTCACCTGGCCCCATCCTTTCTCCCCTTCTCTTATAAGCTCTCTCTCTTTTTCCTCCTCTCTACCCGTCCTCTTTAGAAACCAAATAACAAATTCTTCCCTTTCTCATGGAAACAACTCCAGGTGCCAACATCAGGACACCTGCTAACTCTGGAGTCCCACTTCTTTTTTTTTTTTCTTTTTTAAGATTTTGCTTATTTATTCATGAGAGGCTCCCTGTAGGGAGCCCGATGTGAGATTCGTTCCCAGGACCCTAGGATCACACCGTGAGCTGAAAGCAGACGCTAAACCGCTGAGCCACCCAGGTGTCCTGGAATCCCACTTCTACCCCCAGCAATGATCATCAAAATTCTTCAAACAAGACACTTCTCTCCCTTGGGGAATTTCTGGTACCAGCAATTAAACTAATAAACTTTTCTCCATCACGTGAGAGACTATTTCCAGGTCTGATACTGGCCAACCCAAATCCAGATATAATGACACCAAGACCCCTCCCTCAAAGGAGGTCATGTGGTGGGCCTGTGGCTCAGAGGGTGCCACAGGAAGGCCAGGTGGGCACAGAGCACCACTGGAGGACAGTGAGCCACAGAGGTGAGGCTGGAGCAGGAGGCCCAAACTCAGGGGAGAGGGTGGGCTGTAGGGAGAGGTGGAGCCTGTGACAAACCAGAGAGCCCATGTCCCACCTAACGCTGCCCTGTGGAGGTGCTGACCCAGGCACCAAGTCTTCCCATTCTTCCAGAGGGGTTGGAAATCTACATTTTTGTGTGAAACCTCTGCCTTAAGTGCTGATAATTAAATCCAAAAAATGTTACGTATATATCAACAGCACAGACAAAACATAGTAAGTGGCTGGATAGACTGCACAGGCTGAGTCTGTGATTTCTGCAGTCAGATCAGCTGAACAGGGCTGCCTCAGGAGAACAGGAAAAGCTGGCGTCTCCTCACGGGCTACTTAGTACGTGTGCGGCCCTGCAGGAAGCACCTGCCGGGGGTCCTTCTTCTGTACCCTGTGAGGAAGGCACTACTCCCCCACATGTGATGGAGGACACCGGCCCAGGACCCCTGACAGTCACTTCATAGGCATGATCCTAAACAGGTCCCTTTCACACCTGAAAAGTGTCCTCTTGGAAGCTTCCTGAAACTGAGGGCCTTCAGCCCTCCAGTCTCCATGTGGGGTGCTCCTGAATTCTGTTCCTGCTCCTTCTGGAGGCCAACACATGCAGCCACAGGTCTGGCACAAAAGCGACCATTAGCCTTGATTCTGCTGGCCGAGCAGCTAGTTGCATGAGAACCTGCCGGGAGGCTGAGCAGCTCAGCATCGCCAATGCAGAGGATGATGCCCCCGAGGGACTGCCAGTGGCCAAGCAGGGATCTCCCAAGGTGGATGGCAGATTCGCGCGAGAATCCCCAGGGAACCAGGTGTACTGGGAAACTTAATTTGCCACCTCCTTTGTCCCCATGGTCTTTGTCCCGGGCCAGCCAGGTGGCCACCGGAGAGCCATGTGCAGAGTCCCCACCGGCTCCACAGCCACCAAAGCAGCAACCGCAGATCCCACCACCACGACTGACCATCCCCCACTGGCCACCACTGTCCCCTGCAGGACCTTAGGTCCCCACAACCCATAATGGCTATTAACACCACCCCCAGCACCTCCACCATTGGTGCCCACATGGGCCTGCTCACCGGCTTCACACTCACCGCCACTCATCCTCTCCACCACAGCCACAGATGTCAGCCCCGGGAGGCGACACTGCCCCCCTCACCAGCCCCCTACCACCCCTGTCACCACTAGCACCAAACAGCCATGGGCCTGAGCCCTATTATAAGCAAAGTGCCATCATCTGTCATTGCCATCAATCTATCCCAGTCACCACGGCATCATCCTCACGACCACTTCCTTCATGAGCATTTTTTAAAAACATTTTATTTATTTATTCATAAGAGACAGAGAGAGGCAGAGCACAGGCAGAGGGAGAAGCAGGCTCCCTGCAGGGAGCCCGATATGGGACTCGATCCCAGGCCCCTGGAATCACACCCCTAGCGGAAGGCCAATCCTCAACCCTGAGCCACCCAGGTGCTCCTTCATGGGCATTTTTAAAATCACTTTAAAAGCACTTTTTTTTTTTTAAAGCATTTTAAAAAGCATTTTAAAAGCACTTGGAGAATTTGCTGAGGTGACTTTAGCAGCTGCGGTGACAAGCCCTGTCCTGCAGGCCGCTGCCCCTGGGTGAAGGGCCCATGGCTGCCCAGCAGGAGGCCTCTGGCTGGCTCCAGGCTCCCTCTCAGGGCCTCTGCGGGGCCTCTGCGCTGCTCTGGCCAGCAGGTGAGCAGAGGGAGGGAAGAGGCAAGTGCGGATGCTGGCGGCCAGGCCTGGGAATGGTGGGAGGGAGGCTTCCCAAGCAATCACCGCCTGCACCCAGGAGCCCGCCGCCCTAACCGCAAGGCAGGCCTGGAACCCTGATCTTCCCGTGTGCCCGGCTCAGCGGCAGGTGGCATCTGGCCGCGTTGGGCCCACAGGACTATGTGAAGCTAATGGCACTTGATCAGAAGGCGGACACGCCGCAGAGAGGGAATTTGTTAAAGGGTGGCCCTCTCGGGGGGCACACGCTGGGTCTTGGCCCTGAGCCACTAACACAAGTTCTGTCTCATGTGGTGTTGCATGCACGCTTACCCACCCACAACTCCTATGAGTGCATGTGTGCACACGGTCTCCCAGCCAGGACCCTCACCCTCACTAGCCCCTGGGGATGACGCGTCACACCAGATGAGAGCCAGTTCCTGTCAAGCCAAGAATGCATGCCATCTCTTGAAAGCGAACCCCCACCTCCTGAGCCCGTCCTCTGTGCGTGACTGACATGGCAGAGAGCAGAAGGTGGAAGACTTGTCCTTGCCCAGCTCTGCCCCAGCAGGGGAGCAGTGAATCGGTGGCCTGGGGAATCTTCGAGCAACAGCACCTGACTCGACAGCCCCGGCCTCTGATTGTCAGCTTTCTAAACAGCTTTGGGGCTGGAATCCTCATATTAAATCCTTCATTTAATAAGCAATGATGACTTATTCAGGCTTTGTGAAATGTCTCAAAATCTTGGGAAAGTTTTGTTTTTTGAAATAGATCTCTAATAAAGTGGGTGAAATCCAGAGAGGGAAGCTAAACTGTATACTTTCTTAATTTAAAAAATTAAAATACTTCAGAGTTGTCAGGGCAACAACAGAGAAGGAACCAGATGGAGCCCCTGACAGCCCCAGTGATCCTGTTTTTGTTCAGACTATTACAGGAACGTAGATAAAATCCTATTCCTTTCTTTTAGGTCTGTGTATCCCTACTAAGTAGAAAACAAATGTGAGGTTTACAAAGACATCATGAAAAGACAAGTAAGACTCCGAGGTTAAGCCAACCTCCTGGATTCTTTATCAAATGCCTTGGGGGGACAGACCTATGAGTAAAAGCAAAAGTATGAGTACATGCACTTGATGCTTTCAATTCTAAAAGAACTGCATGCACCTGAATCTCAACCTGAACTAGTCCTTACTTTGAGTCCAGAAAGTATGAATTACCTTATAGAGTTTTTAAAGTAAGTATATTTTGTACTATCTTTCAACGAACGTGAGTAATTTTATTCTGTAACTGAAGACACCCATTCATTTTGCCTTTAAAAAGTCTAGAATGGTGGGGTGCCTGGGTGGTACAGTTGCTTAAGCATTGGTCTCTTGGTTTCAGCTCAGGTTGTGATCTCAGGGTCATGAGATCCAGCCCCGTGTAGGGTTCCATGCTCAGTGCGGAGCTTGATTGAGATTCTCTCTCCCTCTCCTTCTGCCCCTCCCACTCTTGCCTGTGCTCTCTCTCTATTTTTCTCTCTCTCTCTCAAATAAATAAATCTTTTAAAAAATCAAAAACCCTTGAGTGGAGACTCAGGGGGGTGGGGTGGGGAATGGGGACTTGTTTGACAAGTATAGAGTTTTAGGTTTGCAAGAACTAAGATGAATAAGTTCTGGAGGTGGATGGTGGTGATAGTTGCACAACCACGTGAACATACTTAACACTACTGAACTGTACATTTAAAAATGCTTAAGATGGTAAATTTTATGTTAGGTGTGTTTTATCACAATTTTTTAAAAAGTCTAGAGTGATGGCTTTCAAATCTTTTTAGTGGTAAGACCTTTTCTCCAATGAATCCCTAGACACTACTGGTATATAAAATGAAGTGGCTTGGGATGCCTGGATGGCTCAGAGGTTAAGCATCTGCCTTCCAGCTCAAGGCGTGATCCTAGAGTCCCGGGATCAAGTCCCACACTGGGCTCCCTGTGTGGAGCCTGTATCACTCTGCCTCTCTCTCTCTCTCTCTCTCTCTCTCTCTCTCTGTGTGTGTGTGTGTGTGTCTCTTATGAATAAATAAATAAAATCTTTAAAAAATAAAATAAAAAGAAGTGGCTCGATCTGGTGGGACAGGAACCTAACCTGCCACCTTCCCTCTTTTTCCATCTCTGCCTTTGTAGGCTATTAATGAGCTTCAAGACTTTTTAAAAGCCCATTTTTGAAACACTGATCTAGACTGTAAGTGGGGTATTAAAATTCAGTTGAAAAAAACAAGCACGAGAAAGTGTCACTGAAGACAGAAGGTCTGAGTAATGGAAAGAGGTACCTATTCATGAACAGCAAGGTTCAGTCCTCTCAGATTATTCTATAAATTCAATTTCATCCCAATCAAAATCGTTGCTAGAGGATTCAACAAATAAGAGATGACACTGGCATCATCTGGACCTCCTTATCAATCCTCATGAGAGATTTAAGCAGAAAGCCAGATAAAGTCAGAACAGCAGCTTGGAGAGATGTTGGTGAAGCGTACAGAACCTTCCCAGACTCTGCTTACACTGAGCATACTGACCACGTGGGACGGTCTCCTCTCCTTGCCCCAAGTCCCACCAAAATTACTGGATGATTGTAAAAAAGGCATAAATCCGTAAGGACCAGGTTAATGGGGGAGACAACAGTCAGAAAGTGATGCGCACAAGCTTCTGTAAGATGGATAGTGGGCAGAGGAGCCAGCTGCCTGGTCAGGTAAGAGAAGCACCTACCCAGAGGAAGAGGAAGCCCAAGGAGGGGTAGCTCCTTCACCCCACAGAACCCCCAGGAGGCTCCACGCTTCCTTTTTGCAACTGTGATATGACTTTTATTCAGAAATGAAACAAAAGAATTTTTTTAAAGTCTGCAAGATGATAACACTTTACATGATTTTCATTTAAAATAATAAAATTCAAACATAACAATTGCACAAATGAGCCCAACAACACTGATGACACAATACTCTTTAAAGCAGCAAGTGCATATTGAAGTAATCATATAGATCCTAAAAATATTCCTCTTATACCTAGTTTACAAGCTTTGGTACAAAAAAGCAATTTAAATAGCTCACATCTAGAAAAATACACAGAACCTTTAAAATAGAATTTATCCTTATATTAAATGATGTTGTAGAAAAACAGGATATTAAAAAGTAAGACAAATTCGTAGCACCAACCACTTTCTTTTTTAAAACATGAACATGCAAATAGGAATTTGCTTTCATTTCTAGGTTGCTCGGGTTTTAATAAAATCAGATCAGATCATGGGAGAGGCTAGGGGCTGGGAATCAAGCCCTGGCTGAAAATCAGAACCCACAGGCACCCTGCCCAACTTCCACCTTTAGATGATCTCCATTTTGCCCGAGCGCTGCAGGAGAGAGGAGATCCACTTTCAGAGACACTGCAAACAGAGACTTCAGGCCTGGGACAGCAAGCAGGGCAGTGACAGCAAGCAGGGCAGTGAGGTTCTGCTATCACCACCCACCCTGGGTGGGAGGAGACAGGAGACAGAAGATCTTTACTGCAAAAGTAGAAAAACCTGGGAGAAAAGACCTCCAGGCCCAGACATTTGAGGACCCCTCTCTAGTGGAAAGGCCAGTGTGGCCCTGATCACCCCATAGGGAGAAGCCAACCCATCACAGGACCCACACATCCAGGCAGTCTCCCCAGAAGCTTTCAATACAGGGGCAGAGTCAGAGATGACCAGGCTGAGAAAAGCCCCAGCATGTTCAAAACAAACAACAGGAAAAAGGAACGCCAAACAAAGAACAAGAGGATACTTAAAAACTTGTTTTAGAAACAGCAAAACACCCAGTGGCTCCTTGGAGTAATGAATGACTCTAGGTCTGGGGCAGAAAATGCACACTATATGCCAGAAAGCAAAGAAACACTCAAGACCAGTGGGTCATGGCAGAGAACTCAGGAGCCTGCTGGAAAGGAGTCTCACTGTCCAAAGATAGAATAATTTGAGCATTAAAAAGAATGATGGCAGGATCTCCTGGTGGCTCAGTCAGTTGAGCATCTGCCTTTAGCTCAGGTCGTGATCTCAGGGTCCTGGGATGGAGCCCCACGTCGGGCTCCCTGCTCAGCAAGAAGCCTACCTCTCCCTCTCCCTCTGCTGACCCCCCTATTTGTACTCCTCTATAAAATTAAAAAAAAAAAAAAAAAGACTGATGGCTTCAATGGATTAACCCACTGAATATGTTCCTTCATAGAAGCACACACACACATATTTGATATGTTTTAATTCATTCAAGCCATTATATTTTTGTCAGCTCAAATAATTCCAGCTAGTGTATACAGGGATAATTTTAATGTGAAGGTTGAGCAGAAGGAGTTAGATGGCTCCATTTTTGTGACCCCCAGCCAATTCAGGCAGTGATGGTTAACAGATGGTAAAAGCATTAGGTGAAAGGCTGATGAAGAACCTTACAAGAAGGCCTGAGGTGAGCACCACTTGAGCCCCTTGGTCAATCCTCAGCATTAAAAGTGGGACATCCTGCCATTATGTGCTTCCTGGCATGAGCAAAAGGTACAAATTGCACCACCCCTATTCTTGCCAAGAGTTCAATCAAACCACCAGTTTCCAGGAAGTATGGGGGAGAGAAAAACATGCTAAAGAACACCATAGGGGTGTAATCAGCCAAACCCAAAATTCGAGAGGGAACGCTATAGGCAAATGACCCCATTTAATCAAGTAAGTGGCAAGAAAAAAAATAAAAGAAGGGAATAATATTCTAGATTAAAAGAGACTTAAAAAGAGATACACACCCAAATCTGATAACCATCAACAACAACCAAAAACAAAATTAAAAGACTTTTGGAGGGGGCAATTGGTGAATTTGAATAAAGACTAGATCTAGGATGACTTCGAGGAATTATGATTACTTTTGTTAGGTGGGGCTTACTTTTGTTATGGTTCCACTTGCTTGTTCGCTTTTAGATTCATAGTGACCAATTTGGGTGAAATGCCTCCTCTTGTCTGTGATTTGCATTAAAATTCTCCAGCTGAAAAGGAGGAGGGGGTGAATAGATGCAGCCAGTGTGGGAAGATGATAAGGGTTGTTGAAGCTGTGCAGTGGGTACACAGGGCCTGGTTGCACTCTCTGCCTTTGTAGGCAGTTGGAAATTCTCAGAATTAAAGCAAAAATCATGTATCAAATATGTGATTTTTAAGTAAAAAAAAACAACAAAAAAGCCTCCACCAAATGAGTAAGAAAATCCCTGACTGATTATCAATTCACTATGCCAAAATTCTCCCTGAAACTATTGAGCAAGGTTATGAGTGATAAAAACTAGTTTCCAAAAACTCTTTATCAGATTAATTACTTATTTCCCACATGAGCGTGTATCTATATGTACATGTGCATGTCTACAGCTGAGACAGAAATCCATAGTTACACACTCTTATGTAATATATTTCAATAGGCTATATATAAAATATGCTATATATTATATATATCAAAAAGCAGCATAGTTCCATTTTCAAAGATTTGTAAAAGAGAGAAAAGAAATAGGAAGTTCTCTATAGCTCCATTTTAACACAATCACTGTTAACATTTTCGTGTTATTATTTCGCCTTATTATTTACGTCGATCGTAACACTTCTTTACTTGGGTATTCTGAATCCTTCAATGAATGCAGCGTCATATTTTTGAATGTTACATTGCTTTCATGACCCTTCTGGAGCATACTGTGTCTTTCTATGACAAATGTAGTAGATGTTGACCATAGAAGACCAGAAAGTGTAGGAGGGCGGAAGGAAGACCCACGTTCCCCAGCCCTTCACTGAGAGATAGTCCTACACCTCCAGTGCTCAGACACACAGTCTAAACTACTCTGCAGCAAGGGATGGCTGCCTCCTGGTTTCCCCTTGTACAGAAATAAGGCTGCCATGAATATTCCTGTGCATAGAGGTTTTATTGTTTTTAAGATTCGTTCCTTGAGATAGATCGCCATAAAGTTTGTTATTTTCAGGAATGTCCACTTAGAATCGGGTCCCTTTTGTTGAATGTAAACCTGAGTTTGGGCTGTCTAGTGCAGCCACAGTCCCACCCCACGAAATCCAAGGGTCCCTCCCAGGATTTCAGAGGATTGAGGCACAACCCTGGAGCCCGACATCCAGGGCTCAAAACTAACCTCTGCTGTTCACTGGATGGGCATCTGGGCCATTCACTCTCGTGAATTCACACAGAAAACTATATGTTTCAGACTCTACCATCTCAAGAGCTGTAAACAGCATTTCCATAGAAGTTTGAAGATTCCAGACATGGGAAGTGGGCAACCTTCACCTAACTGTCTACTCACCCCCAACAACGCGCCACATTTGGGTGTGGATGTGAATATAGATCTTTCCTGACTAAAGGGTCTACAGCTTATGGCGGTCAGAGATCCAAAAAAGGTCAAGAACCTCTGTCAGACACAAGCTCAAATGTTGCCAGATGGGGTTGGAGTCTGATGGAAGAATGTCGGGTGTTGGGGTGGCCCGGGTGATCCCAGGTGACCCTGCCAAGGAGCCAGCCACCAGCCCTCTGCCCTTCACGTCCACATAACAAGTCAGTGCCTCGGCGGAGGATGGAAAACACCTTTCAGGGGTAAATGGGCAAGAACCTGCAGGCCTCCTTTTTTTTTTTTTTGGAAGAACCTAAACATTTTCGAGCCATAAAGTCCTGCCCAGGGATCACCTGGGTGGGGTGGGCAGGCTGTGGGGCACCAGCGTTCTTCAAACGGCAGCAGGCTCACAAATCCTCTGGGGACCTTACAACAATCCAGATTCTGAATCAGGAGCTCTGGGGTGGGCGCTGGGATCCTACATTTCCAGCAGCTCCTGGATGCCGCCACCTGCTCTCCCTGGACTGCCCCCTGAGCAGAGGGCAGGCATCCTGGCCCCACTCACCGGCCTGAGCACCCTCTCTCCCGGCCTCCTTTGTCAGCTCCATGCCTCCTGCTGTCCCCTCAGCCCTACACTCGGACCCTCCAGCTCCCTCATAGGTAAGTGACGCTGTGCTGATGAGTGAGTAGCTCTAACTGGGAACCTCCACGTCTGTAGCGTGTTCCGCAGGCAGGTGCTGGCAGCCCCAGGATGCAAGGTGGGGACAGAGGCCCAAAGCACACAGCCCCGGCGTGGGAGGGGGGAGACCCGTCCCAGCTCCCTCCATCTCACAGCCAAGGTGGGCGGGCAGAGCTGGCCTTGCTACAGCCCCCGAGGTGGCCCGGGGAGAGCACGAGGTGGCCCGGGGTGAGCACGGCGCAGATGCCCAGGAAGCAGCAGTGGGAGCCAGCCCGCCATCGGGGCGAATCTTGTCTTTCCCATGGGGGACCCGACGGCAGGCTCTGGGGGCAGGGCCCCCATCCTAGAGGGCTCCTGGGGGTGCCTGGGAGTCGGTGTCAGGGGCAGGTGGTTGTCCTCTGGGCCCAGGGCCCCAGCTGGGACTGTTGGTACGCAGAAGGCCCTGCTGGGGGCAGCCGCAGCAAGGTGGGCAATTCAGGTGGGTCTGGGGGTCAGCCCATCGGGAGCAGCGGGGCCAGGAAAGGGCAGAGCCCTGTGGGCTGGGGTTGGCGAGTGTCAGGGCAGAGTGTGGCCGGCTGTGAACGGCCCTGACGGGCCCTGAGGGGAGTCTGCGGGCAGCAGGGGCCTGCAGGTCCAGGCCAGGGGGTGACCTGCTCGAGGAAGGTGTGTGGAGCTGGGCGTGGAGGCAGGAGGTGGGAGCAGGCCGGGCAGAGGCTGCTGGGGTGGGGGGCAGCTGTGAGGGAAGGGTGCCTGGGCTGAGGAGGAGATGGGACTGGGGTGGGGGCACCGTGCATCCCGGCTTCCCTGAAGGAAGGGCTGGTGACATCCCTCCTCAGCTGAGCCCCTGGGGGAAAGTGTGCAGGGAGTAGGGGAGTTGGGCTTGGAGCTTTGGATGCCCCCACAGGAGGGGCAGGGCCAGGCTCAGCTCTTAGAGCCCCTGGCCTCAGTTTCCGTGCTTTAAATAAGCCCAGGGCCTTGTCCCGGGGTCTGGCAGTTCCCTGGCATGGACAGAGGTGAGAGAGGGCAGGGCCCTCCTCACAGCCTCCGGGGGGAGGGCATGTGGTGGCCCAGCTCGGACCACCGGGTTAGGGCTTTGTCTCCCAAGGGGCACATGCAGGCTGGGGGCTGCCCTGTATTCTAGGACAGCAGGAGATTCAAACCACAGGCATTTCTTCTCCCTGGAAAAGGCGATTGGAAGTGCCTGGAGCATGGCCCCTCTGGGATGTCCAGGCTCCCGGCCTTCATCACTCACTCAGTGGAATTACCAGGCTTCTGACCTCTGGACAGAGCCAGAAACAGGAGCCCCTGTTTACAAAGCCCTCCCAGCTGGGATCTTAGGATGCTTGCCGGGCTGCAGGCAGGACAGGAATCAGGGTCCCCCATCTGAGGACACCGAGGCTGGGTGGGAAAATGACTTGCCCAAGGTCACACAACCAGTCACAGCCGACCTGGGATTTGAACGGAGGCTGGTCTGACCTCCCTGATGTCAGTTGGTCTCAGAGCAGGGCGTGGCCGACCAAGCACAGTCTGACCTGGCCACGGTGTGCAGCCATACTATGCAATTCTCATCTGGCTCCATGTCAACACGGCCCCTTTCTGAGAAGGACTAGTAACAGACCACAGATTATATGGGTGGGCTATGGATTCACGGCTGTCGTGGTGCCAGGGGTCCCAATTAGGCGGTTGGCAATTCTTTGAGCACCTACTACATGCCTGAAACCATTCTTTGCCCTTGGAATACAGCAGTGCGCAAGACCAGCCTGGCTTTCATGGGGATCTCCTGACTTGGAATAAAACCTCTAATTTGGGCAAGGAACCCCCAAACCCTGAGCCTGCTGGCTCATCTGTAAAGAACAGGAATAGTAACACCTTCTCACGGGGTTGTAGATGTGTGAGAGGTAGCAGGCCTGCTGCACTGAACCATGCTCCTCAATCTGCCCCCCAAACTTGCAAACCCAACTGAAGGAACCCGAGAGGCCCAGAGAAGTGCAGTAACTTGCCCAAGGTCACACAGATATCCCTGACAGTGAGGACCAAACCCAAGCTCCTTCCTGCTCATTAGGCACTGACTGCTTCTCTGTAGAAGGATTCCACATTGGTCTGGGGCAGAGATGTCTTAAGAAGGGTGGTGGGCAGTGCATAGACCCCCCCACCCACTCCAGGCCTGGAGACTAGTTGGGGAAGCCAGCTGGGCAGGTGGAAGCATCTGTGGAGATGTGGCCACCTGGGCTGGCTCTGGGTTCAAAGGTGAGAGAACCAGTCTTGGGCACCATTGGCTCTTTGCAGAAATCAGTTTAATGGTTTAGGAATGTGTACACTCTGGCTCTGTTTCCATAAAGGCAACTTTTCCATGTTTTAAAAAATAGATTTGCTATAAAGATTTCGGTATCATAAATAGATAATGTGAAAAATCCCCAAATGCAAACGGCATCACTGGGCTCGCTGAGGCCTTCCCCACAGCCCAACAGTCAGGGCTGGCAGGGCGCACAGGGCCGGAGGCCCCACCCCGCAGCCCTCCTGGGAAAGAGTAATCGAATTCAATATGAATTAGGAGCTCCCTCCAGCTCCATGCCTGCTGGGGCCTGATGTCCTTGCAGCCTCTTCCGGAGGACAGGGACCCACCTCTCTGGCTTGGGAATCCCGACCCGCATCCCTTGCCTGCCCCATTCCTCCTCCGAAGTATAAAACACCAGCCTCCTTTTCTGCAGCCCACGTCACAGGGGCCCCACCCAGGCCTCAGACGGTACTCTCCTTGGGGCCTGGTGGCTGCCAGGACACTTCCTGGCCCTCTGTCCCCTGCCTCCTCTCCCACACCCTGGCTCTGGACCCCACCTGTTCCTGCTTTTGGGCAATTTATAAACAGAGGAAGAGATTAAGCTCTCTGGCCCCAGAAGCCCTGGGCTGCAGCAGAAGGAAACAGAGGTGGATCATGTTGTCTCAACACTTCCCCGTTTTCTCTTACCCAAGTGACAGAACACCGAGGCCCAGGAGACTGGGACGGGCCCCCCACAGGCAGTCCAGCCGGCACACGGTCAGCACACCAGCATCGGGCCCTAAGCACCAGCATTTGTGTGGGGAAATGGTCTCTGTCTGAGCCTGTGGGAAATGGCTCCTGCTCAGGAAGAAGGAGATAAAGAACTCATTCATGCCAGAAGGTTCTATGACCAAGGGACTAGCTTGGGGTGGGGCCAATTCTCAGAGGTGTCTAGGTGGGTCATCTGTGGGATCCTAAACGACATGAAGAGAGGCTGGGCAGGGGGAGGGAGTGGCCTGGGCAGAGGGTGGTCCTAAGGGAGGCCAAGGCAGAGCTGTGGAGGCCTTGGGCATCTGGGTGGAGCATGGCCTGTATCCCAAGGGCCCCAGGCACGCTGGAAGGGGAGGGGACAGCATCAGCAGTGACCTTTTACAAGTGCCACTCTGACTGCAGCAGGAGGGTGGTTTGTGCTGCGCAGGCTAGAAGCCCAGGGGCCAAGGAGGTCCACAAGGTGTCCAGGGGAGGCTGGGGCCTGTCCAGAGCAGAGGCATGGGGACCGGCGTGGAGGTGGGATCTCAGCGCTGTGGTAGGATGCAGAGAGAGAGTGAGGAGCCTAAGACAACCCCTGGATTTCTAGGCTAACTCCCTGGAGATTAGGGTGGCAGGAGACCACACGGCCCAGCGTTTTGGACACTGTGGGACTATGACAGGCAGGAAAGGGAAGTGTTTTCGTGGTTGCTGGGTGAGCCGTGAGGCCACGGGTGGGAGGAAACCTTCCCGGTCCTGGCTGGGCCAGTGATCTTTCCCCTTTCTCAGCCAAGCCTCTGCAGGGTTTCCGGCCTTTAACCCCTGGGTCTGGAGGAGGAGGGGGATGGCTAGAGTCCCCATCATGAGCCAGCTACCTGCTGCTGTGCCTGGATCCTCATGGCAGCCCAGGGCATCCCTGTGCAGGAGATGGAACGCAAGGATCTCCCACTTTCCCCAAGCTATCCCAGGTGGAGGCAGAGGGGGACAGCAGGGAACAACGGGGAGGGTCCATACCTGTGCTCACTGGCAACTGAGGCGGCAGGTCAATCTTGGGGTGGGAGGAGGGGTAGGCCCAGGCCTGTGCTCTAAAACTCTCTACATCCCCACCACCACCCACCCCCAAAGCAGCAGGTCTCTACAAGGTCAGGCTTTGCGAAGTTTCTCTTCCAGCTTGGGCCCAGCTTGAATGCCCAGCTCTGCCCAAACATCAGTCCCCTGGCAGAGGTCATGGGGCTGGAGGACCTTTGCCTTTGGCCTGAATGTGCCTCCTTCACAGGAACTTTCTACTTTGAAGGTAGAGCCCAGGAACTGCAGGGGAGAGGCCTGCCAGCAGCTGGGTCCCAGGCCCTGCTCACCCTACCCCACTGGCAAGGCCATTGAGGGAGGAAGCCCAGCGGCCTTCTCATTCCCTGCTCCCACCCCATCCCGGACACCAATGAACTGGTTCCCCTCAGCAAAGACACCCACTCAGTAGCTCCTGGTCCAACCAGGCCAACAACCTTCCTCTCCAGAACCAGGCTCAGCCATCCCATGGCTGCCTCCCTGCCTGAAAGGGAGTCACCAGCCCTGCCTGTCTGGGTCCCGGCCAGGGAAGCCTTCCATGCCTGACCCTGCTTCACCAGACTGCCGTGGGTCTGGCTGCTGGCTCTGTGGTCAGGCCTGCCTGGGAGAGGCAGTGACGCAGAACAAAGGGCATGAGTGGAAGGCCAGGGAAGTCAGCTGGAGGCCCGTGGCCCACCTCTGGGGTTGGGGCCGGGCCTGGGGCTCGAGCTCCATGCTGTGACGTTGCCCACGGCTCTGACAGCAGTGTATTTCCTGGGACCCCACGCGGAGGGCTGGGGCAGTATGGAAAAATCACCTGCTCCATCCCTGGGATCCTCTGAGCTACCCCCAGAGGACAGTGTGCTTCCAAGAGCCCCAGTGATGCCAGCCCTCATCTGCCTTCTAACCTCAGCATCCAACACATGTTGAAACCGTTAAGGGTGGGTGGGGCCGCAAGGATGAAGTGGCCAGACCCAGGACTGCCAGGGCCTTGCCTTCTTGGCTTGGGAAACTATAAGCTAGACTGGAGGCAGTGGGGGAGCTGTCACTCTGGACGTGGCAGGAAGGGCTTCTGCACAGGTCAGACTAGGTGCCCTGAGGTTCCCTCTTAGACCTGAGCCTCAGGGATACAAGCTTTTACTTTTCCCTTAAATGTCCACATTCCTATCTCATTCCCCCAAACCTACAAGTTCTGAGAGTCCGTGCTGAAGAATCAGCTGGTTTTGCAACCTGAGTGGCAAAACTTTGTGCCCCAGGCCAGCAGACAGTCAGTGGGCCATGACCCCATACTTGTGCCGATGAAAACAAGAAGCTACATGGAAAACCAGAAAACTTGAGAGGTCTTGCTTGCTAAGGCAGCAAGCCAAGCCCCAAGCTATCTGCGAGCTTAGAGCTGGCAGTGAAGAAAGGAAGAAGGTTCCTCGCCGGGAAGGAGTTAGGGCTTCCCTGGGGCTGTGCTCAGGAACTGAATCTGTTGGGCTGCTCGCTCGCTCTCTCCCTCCGAGGCTCCGACCAGAGGCCCCAAGTGACCCGGGAGAACCGGCACCAGCCACATCCCTGGGAGGCAGCAACCTGCTGCCGCCACAGCTACAGCAAGACTCAAGGTGTGAAGTGGTCGGAATCAGTACACATGCCGCAGGGGAGGCACATCCTGGCCCTCTCCCACCGTGGTCTATACCCATGGGCCTGGGCCAGTCCTGGACTGTGAAGAACTCGGAGGGGACCGTCACTGGCCGGCAGGAGGGGCCCCACCCCCAACACCCAGAAGGCACCCCACTTCTTCCTTCCTCGAGGGTAGCTTTCCCATCAAGTACCCAGGCCACGGAATGGATAATTCCAGGACTTTAACCAGCTGCACTAGAATCGCTGGCGCCATGGAGGGCCAGCCCTGGAGGGGTGGGCCTGGCAGGCTGGGGGCGGGGGGCGGGGGGCGGGGAGGTGGGGAGGCCCCTGCCTGCCTGCCCGGCACCCCGGTCAGCAGCCGCAGCCCCAGCTCTCCCCGACGTCCTTGCTGTCCAGCTGGATGTGGTCAGTGCCCTTCTCACTGAGCAGCGGGCCACCGTGTCTGACAACCAGCTCCGTGGCCACCCTCACGAAGGCTTCCTCCACGTTGCTCGAGTCCTTGGCCGACGTCTCAATGGCACACAGGATGTCGTAGTGCTCTGCCAGGCTCTGCGCCTCGGCCAGCGGGACCTCGCGGAGCTGGCCGAGGTCCGACTTGTTCCCTGTGGGGAAAGGCCCAGTGCGGCGGGGTGAGGCCCATGGGTGCCAGCAGGCCCTGACCCACCGGGTGGGCCGCACCCAGAGACCCAGAGATGCCAGGCCGAACATCGTGCCCTACCAGCTGCCAACCAATACCACTTTGCTTGGTCATCTCTCTCTCTCTTTTTTAAAAATTTTATTTATTTATTCATGAGAGACACAGAGAGAGGCAGAGACATAGGTAGAGGGAGAAGCAGGCTCCATGCAGGGAGCCTGATGTGAGACTTGATCCCAGGACCCCAGGATCACGCCCTGAGCTGAAGACAGACGCTCAACCACTGGGCCACCCATGTGTCCCTCCCCCTCTTTTTTCTAAGACTTTTTAATGTTTTTTTTTTTTTTTTAATTTTTTTTTAATTTTTATTTATTTATGATAGTCACAGAGAGAGAGAGAGAGAGGCAGAGACACAGGCAGAGGGAGAAGCAGGCTCCATGCACCGGGAGCCTGACGTGGGATTCGATCCCGGGTCTCCAGGATCGCGCCCTGGGCCAAAGGCAGGCGCTAAACCACTGCGCCACCCAGGGATCCCGACTTTTTAATGTTAAAGCTCTTATTTCTAACATTTGAAGTCCCTTGTTCATTTTTTTTTCTTTTACTTTTGCCAGAGGCTCGAGTATTTTATTGCCTCTTCCTGACAAGCAGGAGCCCTAAAGTTTGGTTAAAGAACACAGTACTTCAGAGCTGTGAGAAACTTCGGCTCCCTTTCACTTGCTGTGTGACCCACAGATAAGTGGGTCACACAGCATCCTTGAATCTCAGTTTCCTCATCTCTGCTACCACCTCAGCCCAGGAGGAATCAAATGGTAAAACGAGCCTGAAAACACAACTGGCACTTGGCAGGCACTCCCTATGTGGCGGTGTTAACAAAGAAACCTAGCATTGTGGGACACCTGGCTGCCTTCAGGCTCAGGTCATGATCCCGGGGTCCAGGAATCGAGCCTGCTTCTCCCTCTGCCTCTCTCTCTGTCTCTCACGAATAAATAAATAAAATCTTAAAAAAAAAAAAAAAAAAAAGAAGGAAAGAAAAAAGGAAAGGAAAAGGAAAAGGAAAAGGAAAGAAAAGGAAAAGGAAAAGGAAAAGGAAAAGGAAAAGGAAAAGGAAAAGGAAAAGGAAAAGGAAGAAACCTAGCATTGCTGGGCAGCCCCGGTGGCGCAGGGGTTTAGTGCCGCCTGCAGCCCAGGGCGTGATCCTGGAGACCCAGGATCGAGTCCCACGTCAGGCTCTCTGCGTGGAGCCTGCTTCTCCCTCTGCCTGTATCTCTGCCTCTCTCTCTCTCTGTGTGTCTCTATGAATAAATAAATAAAATCCTTAAAAAAAAAAAAAAAAAGAAAGAAACCTAGCATTGTGAGTTTTGTCCTTCGCTACAATTTTTTTTAGGCTTATTATTTATTCTCTCCTACTTTCCTCTGGAATTCTCTTATTTGCTCTAAGATCGTGGTTTTCGATTATTTTGCTTTCGGCTTGTCAGAGCAAAGCGTACCAGCCAACCCGAGGGCACATCTCTGGCTTCTACAAGGCGTCAGAGGTTTCATTATGTTCTAAAAAATCTGGTCAACGGCTCCTTGACCCCATTTCTAGAAGAATTCTTTTAAGTCTCCACTCTTGCCTGTGAAGTCCAGCTCTGCCAAATGCTTGCATATCCCACTCCACACAGCCTGTGAGCATATAAATATGAAACTTGAAAGAATCAGCCTGACTGGGATCCCTGGGTGGCTCAGCGGTTAAGCGCCTGCCTTTGGCCAAGGGCGTGATCCTGGAGACCCGAGATTGAGTCCCACGTCAGGCTCCCTGTATGGAGCCTGCTTCTCCCTCCGCCTGTGTCTCTGCCTCTCCTCTCTCTCTCTCTCTCATGAATAAATAAATAAAATCTTAAAAAAAAAAAAAAAGAAAAAAAAGAATCAGCCTGACTGTTGGAGTAAGAACCTCAGGACCACACAAATGGTCCAAAGCTTCTTGAGCCCAGGTCTGAGGAATTGATTTATGAGGAAAAGCAAAGAGCAGGTAAGAGCAACAGTGGTTCTCAAAGTGGGGTCCCTGGGTCACAAACAGGTGTCCTCGGCACCACCTGGGAACCTGTGAGAAATGCACATTCACAGGCCCCATTCCAGATGTGGTGCCTGGCATCTGTGTTTTCACAAACTTCAGAGTGACATGGAAGCACACAGATGGTTGACAACCCTGCTCTGCAGTGTAGTATGAGGGGACGTCACTGAATGACAACTGGCAGAGCTCAAAGTTTCGTATTTATATGCTCACAGGCTGTGTGGACTGGGATAAAAGACTTCACTTTTCTGAGCCTCAGCTCCTACCCCTTACAAACAAGGAGTGAGTGGCCAGGTTATGGGAACTAAATGCAACGACCCAAGTGAAAGTTTAACCAGTGTTACCCTCTGTGGGGTTACATGGTAACCCCTTTCTTCCTCCCTCTAATTCCAGTTTTGAATATAACTGTGTAAGTGATTGGCAGGATCAGAATTTGGAAGATCGCAGTTCCAGTTCTTGTTTCATTCCTGCCTGGCCAAGTTCAGCCTCTCTCTGTACTCCACTTGCCCTTTGTTTAAAAAGGAGAAAGAGGGGTGCCTGAGTGGCTCTGTCAATTAAGCCTCTGCCTTCAGCTCAGGTCGTGATCCTGGAGTCCAAGGATAGAGGTCCACATCAGGCTCCCTGCTCCGTGGGGTCTGTTTCTCCCTCTACCTCTTACCCTGCCCGTGGTCTCTCTCACTTGGTCTCTCAAATAAATAAATAAAACCTTAAAAAAATAAAAAATAAATAAAAAGGAGGAAGAGACTAAGACAGAGAGGCAGATCCATGCCCTGAGGAACACTGCTAGACCTGCCCCGTTCCCCCCAGCTCACCAATCAGCAGCTGCACGATGTTAGAGCCCGCGTACTTCCTCACATCCTCAATCCAGTGAGGCACAGACAGAAAGGAGCTCCTCTTGGTGATGTCGTAAGCGAGGATGGCCCCGTTGGCACTGCGGTAGTAGCTCTGGGTGATGGTGCGGAATCGCTCCTGGCCAGCTGTGTCCCAGATCTGCAGCTAAAGAAATAGGGGGCCTCCTGTGAACCTGGCCGTGTGACCATGTGCAGGGGATAGGGCGTGTAATCCCAAGACCCGTCCCCAAAGTGCTGGTTCCACTGGGCAGGCCACCAGCTCACACTTTGGCAGGAATCATGCAAGAGAGGCTGGAAGGTAGAGAGAGGACTTCTAGGCCCGCAGCAAACAACTCAGTGGCCCAACTTTGAGGGGGCTGGGAGGATGCCAAGGAAGGTGGGGAGCACTCACCTCTGCTCTCTAGATCCCCAGGAAAAGGTGGTAAGGGGACATTCCGCACCACAGCAGGGGGTCCATTTGGCCCAGAGTCCTCTGTATGCCCTCTCCCCTACACAGCAGGCTCACTGATAGGAACAATGAACCAGAAGGGCTCTAGCAGCTCACAGCTTCAGGTTCACAGCTGGCTGTGTGTGCATGTCCTATACCTTCCCCTCTCTGGGCCTGTAATTGCACCACTATCCCCAGCCGTGTGGAAGGTTTCTCCAGCATTCAGATTCCCTGCTTCCACCTCAGTGACGCGTGGGAGCATGCTCACAGCCTGGTGGTGAGGGGGCCTGGGCTATGGTAGTGAGGTCCTGGGGGAGGCAACGTGTAGGGTCCTCCTGTAAGGCCTTTACCACCAGCTGGCCCAGCCTGGCCAAATGCAAGGAACTTGAGGTCTTCCTTTGCCCATGTCTTCACTTAACAAACACCCATCAGCACCCACTACCAAGCCCTCCTGGGCAATGGCCATGGAGGAGAGGTGCCTGTGTGTAGCAGGAGCCTGCCTGGTTTCTGTAGAAGCAGCAGTCTGGCATAACAGATGCCAGACAGGGCGGGAGGCTGCAGCCAGGGCAGACCTGGACTTTCACTGTACCCAGGCTGGGAGGCTGCTCACTCTGGCAGGACATCACCAGCTCTGGGCTGGGGAGAGATGGACTATGGGAGGGCATCAGAGTGGGCAGATGCCAGGGCTCTTGGGGGCTCAGTGTTTGTCTTCTCTGCTCCACAGATCACAGGTTCTTGGGGCTCCCTGAAGATGAACACAAGCCTCTGATCTCCAGTAAGCTGTAGGCCCATCCATCCTCCTTCAATGGCACAAGCACGTTGGGTGCCTCTATCTAGTTCACTAGTCTGCCTGGCACAGGGAAGAACCCCAGAGGCCTTAGACAGTTCCTGAGGGCAGGGCTGTGGAGGTGACCCCCTCTTCTACAACATGCCAAGCAGAAGCCTCTAGTCTTGAGACCTCCTGTTTACTCCCCAACTACAAAAGGCTCCAAGGAAGCTGGGGGTCTTCTAGTTCACACAGAGGGTGAAGAAAAAGGCATGAACTCTGGCAATACACAAACCAGATGACCAAGAAACTCATCTCCATACCCCACAGGAAAGCACACGAGACACGCCAAACAAACACAGAAAGCAAGTGACTGAGACGAAAGAAAAACAATGCAGAGGCAAATTTTTGTTTACCAAAATAAACATCAATATTTTCAGACATAGGAAAAGATCTGTAAAACAATAATAGAATGCTATTTCTTAAAAAAAAGTGAGGGGGAGGGGGCTCCTGGGAGGCTCAATTGGTTAAGCATCCACTTTCGGCTCAGGTCAGGATCTCAGGGTCCTGGGATTGAGCCTCACATCAGGCTCCGTGCTCAGGGTGAATCTGCTTCTCCCTCTCTTTCTGACCCTCCTCCCTGCTTATGCTCTCTGTCTCAAATACGTAAATAAAATCTTAAAAAAAAAACGTTGAGGGAGTAGTCAAAGAAAAACAGAGGGGTGTCTGGTTGGCTCAGTTGGATGCGCATGTAACTCTTGATCTCAAGGTTGTGGGTTCAAGTCCTACCCTGGGTATAGAGATTACTTAAAAATAAAATCTTTTAAAAAGAGAGAGAGAGATTTTGGGGCACCTGGGTAGTTCAGTTGGTTAAACATCTACCTTTGAAGCCAAAGGTAGATCATGCATGATCCCAGATCAAACCCCACATTAGGCTCCTTGCTCAGTGGGGAGTCTGTTTCTTGCTCTTCCTCTCCCTCTGTTCCTCTCTCCCTCACTCATGTTCTCGCTCTCTGTGCCTCAAATAATTTTTTTTAAGTTTTTAACAATTAACAATATAACATCAATGAAAAATGCAACCTAAGCATTGGAAGATAAAGTTGAAGAAATCTCTCCAAAATAAAGAAATACAAAGAGATAGAATAGAGAGGGGAAAAAAATTGTAGAGCCAATACTTGGAGGAGGTCCAATACTTGGATAGTAAACATTTCAGAAGAAAAGTGAAGTCAAGAGGAGGAAATCAAAGAAAGACTTCAAGAAAACTCCCACTGGGTTGAAAAAGCCTACTAAGCACACACACAATGGAGGAGAACAGACCTCCACAAAATACACCACATGGGAATTCCACAACAATGGGGAAGAAAAGAAGGTCCTAAAAGCTTCCAGAAAGGGGGGGGGGGGAGGGGGAGAGG
Source organism: Canis lupus familiaris (assembly GCF_011100685.1). NCBI lineage: Eukaryota > Metazoa > Chordata > Mammalia > Carnivora > Canidae > Canis > Canis lupus. The sequence goes on along the minus strand of NC_049241.1, from coordinate 3,033,561 downwards.
TTTTCAGGTTAAAGTTTCACAAAATCCACATAGCATTAGATATTCAATGAAGAATGCCTAAAATTATGATAGAAAATTATTTCCAACCTAGAATTCTCTACCCAATTAGCCATCAGTCAAGTGTGACGGTTTATTAAACACATTTTCAGATACTCAAAAAGTTCATCTTCCCTTTCTCAGGAAGCTACTGACTGTTCCTCTACCTAAAGAAATCAACCAAAAATAAGAAAATGTGGTATCCAGAAAACAGAGACTTCAGCTCAAAAGGCAAAGGGTACCTCAGGATAGTGGTAGAGAGAGATTCCAAGACAACAGCTGAGCAGCGAGCCTGGACATCAACCCATATGGAGCAGGCCACAGGGCTCCAGGGCAGCTCCCATCTCTGGCAGGGTGCTTACTGGCAGATGAGCCCTCCCTCCATAAACAGTCATTAGACAGAAAAATATGAGAGGCTGCCATTTTCAAGATGTAAATAACAAGCAGCATGAGACAATAATCCAGAAAGATGCCACCTATGAGTGTAGACCATGAGTAAATCTGTCCTAACAAAGCCTAAAACCAAAGCCCAACACAAGTCTCAGGTTTGGAGGCTGACCCCTGTCAAGTCAGAGGTGATGAGAGAAACATCCTTGGACTTCCACCTACCTGCCCTAACGGAACATAAAAACAAGCTTCAAGGTGATCAGCCAGCAAACTGAATTGACTATCAGGACATGATGCTCTTTAAAACAAGATAACAGAATCCACAGTCTCACTAAGGCATCAACCACTATCGCCAGTATACAATAAAAAAAAAATCACTAAACATGCAAAAAAAAACCCCACAAAACAACCCTAAGAAAATTTGACCCACAAAGGAAAAAGTAAATAGAAAATGATGCCAAAATGATCCAAATATCGGATTTAGTAAGTAAAAATATTACAGCAGTGATTTTAAATATGATCAGAGAATTAAAGGAAAATATGATGACAATAAGTAGACAAGAAATTTCAGCACAAAAATGGAAATTATTTTTTAAAGCATACAAAAAAAGTCAAAATTCTAGAGCTTAAAAGTACAATGAGCGGAAAATTCATTCTACAATATGAACAGCAAAATGGAGACAGCACACACATACAAAAAGAATCAGCGAACATGAAGAAAAATCAGTAGAACAAAGAAAAAAATATTGAAGAAAAAGCAACAGAGGCACAGGACACCCTGTGCACCCCTAGACAACAATATCATACAGTTCCATATTCACATAATTGTAGTCCCAGGGAGAGAAAATAGTGAGAATGCGGGAGAATAAGGACTAAAAATTCCAAACTTAATGAAGATATCACCTTGATCCAAAGAACGCAGAAAACCCACTCAGAAGAAATACAAAATATGAGGGATTATAGCCAACTGATGAAAACAAAGGTAAAAAAAGATTTTAGGGATGCCTGAGTGGTTCAGTGGACGTCTGCCTTTGGCTCAGGTCATGATCCCAGGGTTCCTGAGTCGAGTCCCACAGCCTGCATTTCCCTCTGCCTGTGTCTCTGCCTCTCTCTCTGTATCTCTCATAAGTAAATAAATAAAATTTTTTAAAAAAATGTTATTGTTGTTTCTTATAGTTGCCATATAAGACAACTGGCTGGAAAACTATAAATAATTACTGTAAAGTGGGGTTTATAATGTATTTGAAATTAAAAGTATAACAATAATAGCACACAAAAAAAGGAGGGCAGTTAAATGAAATTATACTGTTGTGAGGTAAATATACTTGTAAGGTGTCAGACGTGAAGAGAGAAATGAGAAGTGTTAAGTGTCAGTTGTAATATATGAAGTGACACAAAACTGACTCTAAAGAGTGTTAGTAAATTAATAAGGATGCATAGTTAGCCCTATATTAACTAGTAAAAAAAATAGCAAGTCAATAGAGGAGACAAAATGCTATTCCTTTTTCTAAAGATTTTATTTATTTATTTATTTGAGAGGGAGAAGGAAAAGCAGACTCCCCGCTGAGCAGGGAGCTCAATGAGGGGGCTGAACCCAGGGCCCTGATATCATGACCTGAGCTGAAGTCAGATGCTTAACCAACTGAGCCACCCAGGTACCTCTAAAATGGTATTCTTTTTTAAAAAATTTCAACTAAACCAAAAGAAAGTAGGAAAGGAACAAAGGAATAAAAAACAGAAGAGGCAAAAACAAAAAACAAAAAACAAAAACAAGTAGCAAATGGAAGATTAAATTCAACCAGGTCTATAATCACATTAAATATAAATGGACTGGGACTCCTGGATGGCTCAACGGTTGAACGTCTGCCTTCAGCCCAGGGTGTGATCCCAGGGTCTCAGGATCAAGTCCCGCATCAGGCTCCCTGCATGGAGCCTACTTCTCCCTCTGCCTGTGTCTCTGCCTCTCTCTCTATGTGTCTCTCATGAATAAATAAATACAATCTTTAATATATACTAAACATTCCAATTAAAAGCCACAGCTTTTCAGACTGGAAAACAGGCAAGACTATATGCTATCTACCTGAGATGCACCTTAAATATAAAGACACAAATAGATAGCCCATAAAAAAATGAAATATATAAAATACATGTAAGCATAAGAAAGTATAAGAATAACAGTTATAGGAATATGAAAGTAGGCTTCCAAACAAAGAATTACAAGAGATAAAGAGACATTTCATAATGATAAGAGAGACAATTATCAGAAAAACATGATACTAAATATGTATCCACATAATTACAGTTTTAAATTTCATGAAGTGAAACTGACATAACTAAAGGGAGAGACAAATCCACAATTGTAGTTGGAGATTTTATTTTAACACCTCTCAGTAATTGATAGAGTTAGTAGAGAAAAAAAAAATCTGTGTGGATAAAGAATATCTAAACATTCTCAATCAAACTGACATTTCTAGACCATCACACCCAATACTGCAGAACAGCACTTTTTTTTTTTTTCAAGTGGACCTAGAATATTCACCAAGATAAACCATTCATATTCTGGGCCTCAAATAAGTCTCAATAAATTTCCAAAGATTGAATTCTTATAGATTATTTCTGTAACCACAGAAAAACTTAAATAGAAATCAAGAAAGCTCTGAGACAGTTTTCTTCAAGAAGACAGAACTGAGAGGCACTTGGGTGGCTTAGTCGGTTAAGTGTCTGACTTCAGCTCAGGTCATGATCTCTGGGTTCTGGGATTGGGCCTGCATCAGGCTCCCTGTTCAGCAGGGAGTCTGCTTCTCCTTCCTCTGCTCCTCTTCCTCCCCTCAAATAAATAAAATCTTTAAAAAAAAAAAAAAGACAGAACTCAGAAGGCCATATATTGAGAGGGAAGGTATACAATATGTTGGACAGATGGAGAAGAAAACTTTATCAATTAGGATTTCCCCTAATTGGGGAGATGAATTAATGGTAAATACATAGACACCTGAGCAAAACAAAGATGATCACTACTTCCAGGAAAAACTAGTGAACATGGCAAATGAAAAATAATGGCGATATATCACATGGCTTAGCAGTGGGTAGCACTTACTAATCATAACGTATTAATTCAATCATTTCAATAAGAACTTACTAAACACCTGCTATGTGTTCTAGGTACTGAAGATACCAGGGCCAACAAAACAGATGCAAATTCCTATCCTCAAGCTTATAGTCTGGTGCAGGAAACAAATGCTAAGTAAGATCCTAAGTAATAAGAATTTATAATTATTATAAAATATATTGGGACGCCTGGGTGGCTCAGCGGTTAAGCGTCTGCCTTCAGCCCAGGGTGTGATCCTGGAGTCCCAGGATTGAGTCCCATGTCGGGCTCCCTGCATGGAGCCTGCTTCTCCCTCTGCCTGTGTCTCTGCCTCTCTCTCTGTCTCTCATGAATAAATAAATAAAAATCTTTAAAAAATAAAATAAAATAAATTTACCTATACATAAATATATAATATAAAGATACTTATTATAAAGTAAGTAATAAAAATAACAAATATGCTAGATAGTGAAAATATGGGGAAAAAATGAGCAGGAGAAGGAATTATGAACCTTGGTGAGGAATGAAGATTCAGATAGGATGGCCACAGAGGGCCTCACTGAGATAACCATTGGTAATGATCTGGAGAGGGGTGTCTGGCTGGCTCAGTCTGTGGAGCATGCAACTCTTGATCTCAGGGTCGTAGGTTCAAGCCCCAGGTTGGGTATAGAAATTACTTAAAAATAAAATCTTTAAATAAATAAATAAATAAATAGGGGCGCCTGGCTGGCTCAGTCAGAAGAGTATGAAACTCTCAATCTCAGGGTAGTGAAACTGAGCCCCTTATACTCATGCTGGGTATAGAAATTACTAAAAAATAAATAAACGTTAAAAGACATTCTTTTTTTAAAAATCAGTAAATAAAAAATAAAGATGTGGAGAAAGTTAGCTAACTGTGCAGATGGGTATCTGTTCAGGAAGCTGGAGGAAGCCAGCTGTGCAGATGTCTGGGAAACAAGTATTCCAGAAAGAGAGAAGAACAAGTACATAGGCCCTGAGGCAGAGACAAAGCAAGGAAGATCGGTGTGTTTGGAGCAGAGTACAAAAGGAGAGAGTAATAAGGGATGACAGAGAAGTATCAAGATCACACAGTGCCTTCTAGATCATAGGTAAGAACTCTGGCCTTCACTCTGAGTGAAGGCAGGAAGCCATGGGAGTTTTGAGCCAATCATTTACTTTTTAACAGGATCACTCTGGTTGCTGTACTGAGAAGAGATCAAAAGAGATCAAGGACAGGTGCACCTGGGTGGCTCAGTCAGTTAAGTGTCAGCCTTTGTTCAGGTCATGATCCCAGAATCCTGGGACTGAGCCCTGCAGTGGGCTCCCTGCACAGCCGGGGAGCCTGCTCTTCCATCTCCCACTCCTCCTGCTTGTGCTTTCTGTCAAACGAATAAATAAAATCTTAAAAATAAAAAACAACAAAAGAGATCAAGGACAAAAATAGGAAGACCAGTTAGGAGGCAATAGCCATAATCCAGGTAAAAGACAGTGGTTAGATGAATGTAGTAATTGTGGAGGGTGAAGTGAGCAAGTTCAGAATACATTCTGGGAACAGAGCGAAAGGAATGTAATCCTGATCTCATCAGTATTGCCACACAACACTATTGGGAGGATGTAAAGTGTGTACGTGTGTGATGGGGGCTGGGAGAGCACTGAGTTAGTTAACCATCACCTTCCAGAGTCAGAAGTCAATAAACTATGCCTATACCTGGGGGAAGGCTGTGTGTGTGTGTGGGGGGGGCGGGGGGGGGGGGTTTGTGGCAATATAAGCAAAAGAAATAGAAAAATCCCATCAACTGAAAAAGAGCTGAAGTGATCACCCCCAGTGGCTAGAGGTGGGGGTATCAGGAGACCTTTAAGTAACAAGTCTTATTGAACCAAATGAGTCTTTAAAGCATACACATGTATAACTCTGATAAAAATAAAAACTAAATTAAAAACCAACAAAATAGCTCCAGATTAAGGTATTTAGGTCAACCAATTGGTGAAATTTGGACAGCAATGGAAGAGGTATTTCTGGAAAGTAGGTCCTTCCCATGACTGGTAATATTCTCTTCCTACTCTCCCACATTACAAGGCGAGAGGAAACGAGTAGTGTCAGCACTCCAGGGTCCAACAGGCCTGAAATGGTAAACCAGTTCCATCACTTTCTAGCATGGTATCTCTGAGCTACAACTTAATTCAGTTTCTCAACTGTTTTAAAAAAACAAAAAACAAAAAAACCCAACTGGGTGGTTCAGTTGGTTAAGCATCTGCCTTTGGTTCAGGTCATGATCCCAAGGTCTTGGTTATCGAGCCTTGCATTGGGCTCTCTGCTCAGAGGGGAGTTTGCTTCTCCCTCTTCTTCTGCCTGCTGCTCTGCTTATCTGTACTCTGTCAAATAAATAAATAAAATCTTAAAAGTAATAATAAAAACATTTTTTTAATTAAATTTCTTTAAAAAGGTACAGTAAGGAGGACCCCTGAGTGGCTCAGTGGTTGAGCGTCTGCCTTCAGCTCAGGTCATGGTCCCGGGGTCCTGGGATCAAGTCCCACATCCAGCTCCCTGTAGAGAGCCTGCTTCTCCCTCTGCCTGTGTCTCTGCCTCTCTATGTGTCTCTCAGGAATAAATAAATAAATAAAATATTAATAAATAAATAATAGAAATAAAAATAAAAAGGTACAGTAAGGGCCAAATGATAGATTCAGTGTGCACAGTGACTAACACAAAGAAGGTGCTGGATAAATGCATCCATTTAACAGTATTTACTGAGCTATGACAATTTCTTGGCTAGTGGTTTTAATACATGCAAAGGAGCTTTAATGCAAGGTAGACTATATAAAATGGCCCCTCAAAAATATATTGGGCTGTGTCCACGGGTCATTTGTTTTTTTGTCTACTATGTACTGAGTTTCTGCCACGTGCCAGCCCTGATTCTAGGAGCTGGGGAGATTGCGGGGAATGAAATAAAAACAGAGCCTGCATCCCAGCAGAAGACAGACAGGAAGAATGCAAATAGGATCCTTGCAGAGAAGGATAATGAGCACTCTGAAAAAAGTAAAGATAACGGGAGAGACTCCCCGGGATAGGGGTTTCCTAGGGTGGTCCCAGAAGGTGAAACTTGAGCTGAGGCCTGATGAAGAGAAGCCAGGCACAGGGTCAGTGTTCAGGCACAGGGAACAGTGCCACAGTGTCCAGAAGGACAAAGCTTGCCGTGTTGGAGATACAGAAAGGGCAGTGTGGCCAGATGGCAGGGAAGAAGGGACATGGTTGGAGATGCAGTCAGGGGCAGCTGAAGCCAGAACATTTAGGTTCTTATCGGTGAACATCGAGAGCGGATTTTATTTTTATGGCAAGGAAGCCACTGGAGACTGTCTGAAGCAGAGAAATACGTACTAGACATCTCTTTTACCCCACCTCACAGATCTTAGCAGCAACCAGCCTACAGTGTAACAGCCCGAAGTGCCTCCCTGCACCAGGGGTGCCTCGCTGCCTACCTTGGAGCCTCTCTGGTTTAGCCCAGGAGGCCTGCTGGAAACCACCAAGCATTTGTGCATTCACGTCCAAGAAAGGAGAGGGTCTTACCACCCTATGGATCAACCCTTGGCCAATGGGGAGTGAGGGATGCCCCGCCCGATCAAGCCCTACTTGCCCATGGCAGTGATCAACTAGAGGATGCAGCCTTGTAGCATTCCTTCCTCCTCTGTTTTACTCTCTCCTGTCACCAAAACAAATGAGCTGCATGCAAGCCCATGTCTTGGGCTCTGGTTTTCCAGAGGGAGCCCAGGCTAAAATGACAGGCACTCTATTTGTCAAATATCACTGGGGTCGTTCAGTGGAGTATGGTCCCACTGTGGGATCTCAGAGAAGGTTTAGTAGAGGAAACTCAATCTCTTGGCCCAAATGTCTCGTGTGTTCCAAAAGAGGTGGGAGAAGCCAGGCCAGGCGAAAGCCTATTCCCTAGCAGCCAGTTTCTCTGCTGGAGCCCCATGCCTGCCATTAGGCAGTGCCCCCAAGGGGGTCTGGGTGAAAAGTTTAATGAGTATGATCAGCCACTCTGGCTACTCAAGAGACAGGCAGGTGAGGAAGCAGGCAAGCACACCAGAGTTATCCTGAGCCATCCATTGGAGAGGACTGTCGCAGACTCTATTTCTCAGAAGCCAGAGCAGAATCCATGGCATGGATGCTGTGGGGTCTTGGGGTGGGTGTCTAGGCCACCTCACTGGGTCCCCAGCAAAGCCTGCAGGCAGAGACCACCAGCCCCACACAAAGAGCAGAAAGGCAAGATCTAACAGCGCTGTGATGGGCCAAGGCACGGGGCGTGATGCCAGGCCCAAGCCCATCTGTCTATCTGCCTACTTCACTGTAACCCGTCCTCAGCAGGGGCCTAGGCGAGCAGGAATCATGGGCATGGAATCCTTTGTCGCTCCCCCCATTGCACACCTGTTGTCACCGAGCCTCACACCATGGCTACAGCCCACAGCTTCAAGCCTGTCCCAGGCTTCCACCCATACTGCAGTCCATCCTCCACTCAGCCACTGATGTGGAACCCCTAAGAAGGATCTTGGGCTCCTCAGCTCTCCATCCTGGGAGGCCTAAAGGACCTGCAATCTTCACAGAACTTCACCTTAGCTGTATTTGCTCCTGGCTGGTCCCTGAGAACTCCGAGGTCCCTGTCCTTGACATTCCCCCTTCCAGACGTGCTCTTCCCCCAGGCCGGCACATGACTGCCACCTCCCTTCACCCCAGCCTGCTTTCAAGTATCAATTGCGCTCACAGGTCTTTCACGATCCTCCTTTCTTGAAAGAGCAGCCCATCCTGTCCCCGCATCCCAATTTACTTTGCTCCAGATGCAACGCTCACACATATGCACTTTTTAAATGTTTACTGCTCTGTCTTATGAGTTTCACAAGGGCAGAGCCTGGCTGGCTGGCAGCACCCAGCATAGCGCCTGGCATGAAGCCATGCTAGGCAGATGAATACCCTTACTGCCCTTAGAGCCTGTCACCCTGCCCTGCTGGGTCTCTACCTAACAGCTTGGGCTCCAGGCCTTGGCTTTGGAAAGGGAACCACTGGGTCTTTGCATCCTAGTATGACTGTGAGTGTTGCACTATCCTGAGTCCAACATCAGCCTGATACCACATGTGCCAAGTTGAAACCACCACCCTATCCACCTGCTTCTCCACCCACCATATGTCCTCTGCCTACAGGCTCATTGGATGGCATATTCTTGTCTTTATCTTCTTTTTCGAGGACAGATTGCATCATCTTGACCTTTTGGTGAACTCCTACCTAACCTTCAAGACTGTCATGCAAAAGTTACCTGGTCAGTAGAGCTCTCCCTGACACACAGGCCGAAGCTCCAGCCCAGAACAGAATTCACTCTTCTTTCCTTCCTGCTCCCTAGCGGCTGTGTCTTTGCCTCTGTGACAGCATATGCTGCAGAGTTCATCATTCAATTCAAGTGTCCCAAACTAAGGTGCCTTTGGGGGTCAGGCAAGGAACCTAAAATGCAGCAAGATGACAGCAAAGGTTATCTCACCTCAAGTAAATGCAATTAAAAACACACCAGCTGAACACCATTCTGTGGGCATGAAAAAATAGGTTTCTTCAAGGGAACTGGCCTAGGACTGTCCATGTGGGCATTCTTGGTCTGTAAGCCTCTCTCTGGCCAGGTCCTGGTAGTCAGGCCAGAGAGAGGGAACAAGAGGAGGACAAGAGGTATGGTGAGGCTAAAGCTACTTTCCAGGGATTTATGCCTGCTATCCCTAAGGAAGGAGTTCCTATGTGCCCTAGTGGGAAATCAAGTCAGCTCTGCAGGCTAAAAGCGTCATTAGTGGGGTGTCCAACTCTCGATTTCGGGTCAGGTCACGATCTCAGGGTCATATATTTGAGCCCATGTCGGGCTCTGCGCTCAGCAGGGAGTAGGTTTGAGATTCCATTCCTCTCCTTCTGCCCACCTAGCTCATGCTCTTGCTCTTTCTCTCTCAAATAAATAAATATTTTTAAAAAAATAAAGTGCCATTAGTGGGTCAGTTCTCAAAACCTATGTCTGGCACTGTCCCCAACCCCCCCAACCCTGCAGTGGAAATAAAGGAGGATTTTATTTGGACAGTCTTTCTCCCACATGACGAAACAGACAGTGGAAAGTTCCTTGCCTCTTCATAGTAGAAAAGGACCTTGGAAAAATTAGTTCCCAGGACAAAATTCTGAAAACTGGTCAGACTGACCCAAAGATGGGTTCCTGAGCTATTTTTTCATCATGTGTTGGGATGTGGTGAGTGGAACCAGGAGGTGGAGCCTGCAGGCCACTCCTCTGGCTGGCTGCTGTTGCTTCTCTGGCCTCATCCTCCAGGGAAGAGCACAGCCCAGGGCTTTGCCCGTCCGGGTATTTGCCAACAGGCCACAGCCGACTCATGGGTGCACCATTAGGAGCAATAGGGAGAAGCTGCCAGATGTCCAGTATGTTAGCTGAAGACAGGCGGGCAGGCAGGCAGAGACCAAGCAAAGGGGAGCAGGGCGAGGACACGCTGTGCGAGTGACACAGGTAGGGGCAAGTAACACGGTGCTGAACACAATGGCTCCTCTGCAGCGGGCAGGAGGGGCTGGGGACGGGCTCCCGAGTTCAAAGTTCCTCCTGCCCCCTGAACACAGCGGCTCATGGTCCCGGCCTCACAGATTCCTTTGTCCCTTGTTACCACGCAGCCCTCCCTGGGTATCCGCAGCTGGAAGTGAAAGAGCGATCGGGAATCTCGGGTTCCCATTTCGTGCATCAGCGGAAGAGTCCAGGAGGGTACCAGAAGCTTCCTAGAGTAGGCATTTCCTCCCCAGGAACAGCAGTGACCAGTCCCACTCCGCAGCGATGGCACAGGCAGGATCCTCACGTGCTTGGAGAACCTCCGGGCGCCACCAGTGTCAGCGTTCTGGCAGCCCGTGTCTTCCTCACGAAGGTTAAGTCGTCTTTTTTTTTTTTTTTAATATTTTATTTATTTATTCAGGAGAGACAGAGAGAGAGAGAGAGAGAGAGAGAGAGAGAGAGAGGCAGAGACACAGGCAGAGGAAGAAGCAGGCCCCATGCAGGGAGCCCGACGTGGGACTCAATCCCGGGTCTCCAGGACCACGCCCTGGGCCGAAGGCAGGCGCCAAACCGCTGAGCCATCCAGGGATCCCCAAGGTTAAGTCTTCTTATCCTCTACATAGGGCCCACGGGGTCACAGGGCAGCCTCGGCAGAGGAGCTTTGTCTGACTCTAAACCCCAGGCCCTTTACTGTGAGCAGCTCCTCCAGAAACCTTAAATGCTTTGTTTTGTTTTGTTTGTTTTGTTTTGTTTCTTCTGAGAAGCCTCAGTGATGATTCATACCTCTTGCAGGAATCAGGTGAAACCCCTTCCTGAACAGTCTTGGTGGGGAAAAGACAAGACGTGGGAAAGAGACCAAAGCCTCTGAATGAGTCTTGCCTTGTTTGCTCCCAAAGGGCTCACGGCTCCCCAGGGATGCCCTCACAGGGGCAGCTGAGACCACCTAGCAACCAAAGCCCCCCTCATAGCGCTCATCCCTGCTGCCACCAAACCATGCTCATAGGCCTCTTTAGGCACTGCAGGAAACAGAGAGTGACCAGACAAGAGCCGACTGCCAGGAGTCCTCCCACCCAATTCAGTGGTCAGGCAGGCCCACTAGGCCAGGAGGGCCCCTGGCAAACACGTGGACTGCCAGCACCCCGTGGCTACAAGAAGGCAAGAGCAAGCAATGGCAGCAGTCCTAAAGCCATGCCCACAGGCTCTGACTTCCTGGGCAAATGGTCCCTCACTGTCTCCACAGTAATTCCCTTAAACTCATCTGCTTGGGGTGCCTGGGGGGTTCAGCAGTTGAGCGTCTGCTTTTGGCTCAGGTCATGATCCTGGGATCCTGGAATCAAGTTCCAATCAGGCTCCCCAGACCCTGCTTCTCCCTCTGCCTGTGTCTCTGCCTCTCTCTCTGTGATTCTCATGAATAAATAACATCTTAAAAAACAAAAAGCCATCCACTCTCTTTTTTCAAAATTCCTCTGCAGCAAGGACCCAGCTGATTAGATAGAGGGATCAAATGCCAGACGTCCCCTAAATGAGCTCTGCCTTCCCTCAAACTGTCCCTCCCGTGCCTGCTACTAGGGTTAACAGAGAGTGCGCCAAGCTGGGAGCCCCGCTCAGCCTTGACCCCTTGGCTGCCGCCCCCCTCCCCCCAAGCCATGGTTGATTGTGCCTCCAGCAAGCAGCAACCCTCGGGACAAACAGTGGGTCTCCCAGTCAAAGCTTCCCACAGCCCGCAGGACACAGGTGACACATCTTCCATGATCAGAAGTCTGGTCCTGAGCTGAGCCCCTACCATAGTCTCATCTCCCCCAACACTCTAGCTACACTTGACTTGGACAAATAACCACACATCCTCTTTCATACCTCTACGGCTCTGCACACACATGGCTTTGGTAGCAAAGCCCTTTCTATCTTTCCTTACTGGGAAACTCACCTATCTTTCAGGGCCTACCTAGCTTGAAACTCACTGCCTCTGTCCCCCGGGGAAAGCAGATTGCTGCCTCCTCTGTGTCCCTGTGGCATTCAACAGACACCCCTGTGACAGCCATAGCAACCACAGGGCCCAGCTTTGCAGGAACAGTCCTCATTTTCAATATTCAGTCTTGCTGTCACCAAAATAAACACACACATACTTGTCAGGCCATGTGTTCCAATTCCTGGTTCAGAACCTGAGCAACAACACTAAAAGCACTGCACAAGAGCTAGCTGTTTCCAGATTTGAGCTCCTGAAGAATAGGGACTGTCTTTTATTCTTTTTTTTTTTTCTCTTCAGAGCTTAGAACAGTGCCCAGGAAAGAAGAGGTAGTTACAGAGTGGAAGGACAAACCATGAACTAGTCACCATTTAATGAATCTCCCCAATATACAGTTTATGTCTCAGGGTGTCAGATGGTAACATCTACCAACAACAGTAATTAAGCTGGACAGAACATTTTCTAAGTTTCAAACATTTTCCTCATTTATCTATTTATTTGTTTGTTTATTTTTCATTTCCCCCTTTTAATCCCATTTCATCCTGCCTGCTGCTCCAGACAGAAAAGGCCAGTTCAAGGCCATGATTCCTAAGTGACATCTCAAGAAACAAATTTAACAGAGCAAAAAGGAATCTTTTGATGATAAATGTGAATAGAGAAATCTGGTAGACACTATCCTTTTTTTTTTTTTTTATAAATTTTTATTTATTTATGATAGTCACACAGAGAGAGAGAGAGAGAGGCAGAGACACAGGCAGAGGGAGAAGCAGGCTCCATGCACCGGGAGCCCGACGTGGGATTCGATCCCGGGTCTCCAGGATCGTGCCCTGGGCCAAAGGCAGGCGCCAAACCGCTGTGCCACCCAGGGATCCCGGTAGACACTATCCTAACCAAGTGGTCAAACCAAGGCATCAGTACCAACTGGTAACCTGGCATCCTGTGCCACCTGTCGTGGTGCAATGGGCAATACACATTACTTATGATTCATTATCACCAAAATTGTCCCACCCAAGTCAAACTGGGCCTCTAACTCAACCTCCAGCTTATAGGAAATACAGGAGACAAAGGAACAAGTGCAAAGACACCACAAGGGAACCATGAGACAAATCCAGGAAGTGAATCTTAAAAAAATAAAAAATCAGTATCATTAACAACAACAAAAAGTCATTAAAAAAAAAAGGCAAGGTATTGTTCTGGACCAAACTTGTATTGGACTCTGGCTCAAAGAGGAAAAACACTGGGACACCTGGTGGCTCAGTCAGTTAAGCATCTGCCTTCAGCTCATGTCATGATCTCAGGGTCCTGGGATTAAGACCCATGTCGGGCTCCCTGCTCAGCATGAAGTCTGCTTCTCCCTCTCCCTTTGCCCCTCCCCCTGCTCATGCTCACTCTCTCTCGAATCAATAAATAAAATCTTTTCAAAAAACAAAAAATAAAGAGGAAAAACACTATAAAAGACATTTGGGAGAAAAGTTGGGAAAAAAATGGGCTACACAGTAGGTGCTATTTTACAGAAATACCAGTTGACCCTTGAACAATGTAGGGGTCAGGGGCACCAACGCTCTGGGCAGTCAAAAATCTGTGTACTTTTGACTTCCCAAAAACTTAACTACTGATAGCCTACTGTTGATGGGAAGACTTAAAGATAACATAAACAGTTGATTAACACATATTTTGTATGTTATATGTATTATATATTATATTCTTACAATAAAATAAGCTAGAGAAAACAAATGTTATTAAGAAAGTCATAAGGGGGGATCCCTGGGTGGCTCAGTGGTTTAGCGCCTGCCTTCGGCCCAGGGCGCGATCCTGGAGTCCCAGGATCGAGTCCCGCGTCAGGCTCCCGGCATGGAGCCTGCTTCTCCCTCCTCCTGTGTCTCTGCCTCTCTCTCTATGTCTATCATAAATAAATAAATCTTAAAAAAAAAAGAACATCTTTTAAAAAAAAAAGAAAGTCATAAGGAAGAGAGAATACATTTGCAGAACTGGACTGTAAAAAATCTGCATAGAAGTGTACCCAGTTGTTTGAGGGTCAACTGTACTGATTGACTTAGGTGTGCTAAAAGTATTGTCCTTATTCTTTTTAGGGAAATGAAAATCAAAACCACAATGAGATGTTACCACCTGACACCTGTCAGAATGACTAAACTAAAAAAGACAAGAAATAAGTATTGGTGAGGATGTGGAGAAAAAGAAACCCTCATGCACACCATTGATGAGAATGCCAACTGATGCTGCCACTGTGGAAAAAAAAAGTATGGAGGCACCTCAAAAAATTAAACATAGAACTACTCCATGATCCAATCATTCCACTGCTGGTACTTACCCAAAGAAAATGAAAACACTAATTATAAAAGATGTATGTACCCCTATGTTTACTGAAGCATTATTTATAATAGCTAAGACATGGAAGTGACCCTACTGCCCAACCATAGATGAATGGATAAAGACAATGTGGTATAGATATTCAATGGAATACTATTCAGCCATAAAAAAGAATGAGACCTTGGCATTTGCAACAACATGGACAGACCTAGAGGGTATTACGCTAAGTGAAAATATGTCAGCCGGAGAAAGAAAAATACCATATGGTTTCACTCATATGTGGAATTTAAGAAACAAAACAAACAAAAAAAGAAACAAAAGGGATCCCTGGGTGGCACAGCGGTTTAGCGTCTGCCTTTGGCCCAGGGCGCAATCCTGGAGACCAGGGATCGAATCCCATGTCGGGCTCCCAGTGCATGGAGCCTGCTTCTCCCTCTGCCTATGTCTCTGCCTCTCTTTCTCTGTGTGTGTGACTATCATAAATAAATAAAAATTTAAAAAAAAAAAGAGCAAACAAACGAAGAGAGACAGACAAAACAGCCTTTTAAATACAGAAAATAAACTGGTGGCTGCCTGAGATGGGAGGGGGGATGGGTGAAATAGATAAAGGGGGTTAAGAGTACACTTGTCATGAAGAGCACTGAGCAACATATAGAACTGTTGAATCGTTATACTGTACATGTGAAACTAGTAGAACACTGTATGTTAACTACCCTGGAATTAAAAAAGAAAGTATATATATATATATCATGCCTATTCTTAAAAGATTACGTTATGGTATGGGGTGATGTATCATGTTATCTGCAACTTTAAAAAATGGGCATTACATATACAGAAGAATAAAGCAAATAGAGCAAAACAGGAAGAACTGTTGAATCTAGGTGGAGGACAGATTTGTCCACCTAGCACAGTTTACTGGGCTCTTCTTTCAACACTTCTGTATGCTTGAAAGTTTTCATAATAAAAAGTCAGGAAAAATAAAGAGTATTAATACTATCTGCAGGATGACAATATTACTAATATGAAAAAGAACCAACTGTAGATCTTGGAAACCAAATCTGTAATTGTCAAAATAAAGACAACAAGAGCTGGAATAAATGATCAGAACAGACACAACTGAGGGACACCTGGGTGGTGAAAGTCAGTTGAAGTGTCCAACTCTTGATTTCAGCTCAGGTCACCATCTCGGGATCAAGCCCAGTGTGGGCTCTGTGCTCAGCATGGAGTCTGCTTGAGATTCTCTCCTCCTCTCCCTCTGTCCTTCCTGCTCATGCTCTTTCTCTCTCTAAAATAAATAAATCTTAAAAAAAAAAAAAAAAAAAAAAAAAGGACACAGTTGAAAAGGAAATCAGTGTGCTGGAGGGTGAAGCCCAGGGTTTGTCCAGAACACAACACAATAGAGCACCACACTATTAAGATGGAGAAGATAAGAGATATGGAGAACAGATCCTAAGTTCCAGCTCCTGTCCCATGCAAGTTCCAGAGGGAAAAACGAGAGCTAATCAAAGACATCTTTAAAAAACTCCTTAGACCTTCAGAGGTGCCTGGGTGGTGCAGTTGGTTAAGCATCCGACTCTTGGTTATGGCTCAGGCCATGACCTCAGGGTCCTGAGATCGAGCCCCACGTTGGGCTCCATGCTTAGGGTGGAGTTTGGGTGTCTCTCACCCTCTCCCTCTGCTTCCCTCTACCCATGCTTGCTTGCTCTCTCTCTAAAATAAATAAATCTTTAAAAAAAAAATTCCTTAAGACCTTTAGAAATACAGGAATTTTCACTCTGATTATACCTACTGAGTTCAGAGCAGGGTGAATGAAAAAAATATCCCACAACCTAGATATACAATACAATGGTAAGATTTCAGAACATCAGAAATCAAGGGTCACTTGATTTTAAGAGTCACTTAGAGATTCTTTCTGAAAGAAACACTTGAGGAACAATTCAGGCAAAATGAAAATGAACTAAAGTTATAAACAGTAAGCCAAAAATCAATAAATAAAACTTGGAATTAAAATCCAATAGTTATCAAAATAACTGCTGGTGCCATAATGTCAAAAAAAAATCAATAATGGTCTGGCACTAGAACCCTGGATGATTTCAATGTGGAAATTGGGGGTGAGGAGGCAATGAGGAGGGGGCAATGAGGGGGAAAAAAGGTGTGCCAGGGTTCTTGTTCTCTTAGGGTCAAAGAAATAGATACTAATTCTAGACCACAGGTAGAAAAATATAAATTTGAGTACATGTTTAACATTTAACAAGATAAATATATATAGGATATACACACTTCCAAATTACTAAGAGGGTGGCATAGGAGAGAGATCCAACAGAAGCCAAGACATACTTTGTGACATGGAAAAAGCCAGTCACTGAATCCAGTTCCTGCAACAACAGAGAAGGTGCAGTGCTAAATGCAGGCACACAGCAGAGCTCACATTTCCTCCCAGGCCTGGGAATAAACAGGTCAGTGAGGTGTAGAGGATGGCAGTAAGTGCTAGGAAGAAAAAGCAAGGTGAATAAGGATTATAAAGTAACTCAGACCTCAAAAACAAAAAGAAGCCAGACACAGGAAAGCCTGCAATATTGCAGGATTCCATTTATACGGAGTGTCCAGAACAGGCAACTCTATAGAGACAGAAAGTAGACAAGTGGGTGCTGGGGAAGCAGGAATGAGAATGACTGCTCAGGGGTAGGGGGGTTCTTTTGAGGTAATGAAAATATATAAAAACTGATTGTGGTGATGGCTATACAACTCTGTGAGTAAACAACATGACCACACTGAACTGAACACTTTAAATAGGGGGTTTCTATGGCATATGAATTATATATCTCAATAAAGATTTTTTTTTCAAGGAACTTGATAGAGTGTTACTTTAGACAAGATAGGCAAGTAAGGGAGAATCTGGGTGGCAGTCAGTTGAGCATCAGACTCTTAACTTCAGCTCAGGTCATGATCTTGGGGTCGTGGGATCGAGCCCCACGTCAGGCTCTGTGCTCAGCGCAGAGTTTGCTTGGGATTCTCTTCTCCCTCTGCCCCTCCCCCCACTGGTACTCGCGCGCGCTCTCTCTCTCTCTCTCTCTCTCTAATAAGTCAATAAAATCTAAAAGAAAAAAAAGAGGGTCAAGTGAGGCCACCTCATGTGAGGTAAAACAATAATCTGTTGTGTATTCATACACATATACACATGGAGAGCAAACTGCCCCAAAGCATCTTAAGACTCTATGGCCTTCATCCATAACCATACTGCTGCTCAGAGGCAGGGGAACCCCTGAGTAGTAAAGAGAAGAATCCAGCTGGAATTCTATAGCTTGGAGAGTATTTTAATACTTGATGAGTTTTTCATGCTAGACTTGAAAATACCAACCATGACCATTTCACATCAAATTAACCAAACTTTGCCAGTTAGTTTTAAGAGATTAGGCTTTTCAGCAAATGAGCCTGTAAAAATTTCCCCATCAACTTGTGCTATGGTGATACTATTTCTCAAAAGTCATAAAATTAAAAATAAAAGTCATAAAATCAAACAAAACAACACTGAGTTCCCATAAGATCTCATGTATTCACCCAACATTTCTCTCTCCTCCCTGGCCAGGAGACCTTCAGCTCGTGCATGAACTCCAGCCTTCAAGCAGAGCTTCACTCATACCCTTTCCTGCTTAGAAGGCTTTCCCTCCCTCTGTCTCACTACTTGCTAGTTGATTCAGTCAATACTTTCCAAGGGCTTATTTTGGGGGAAATAACCAAAAAAGAAAACTCGAGAATTGAAGTTTACACTGAGGTATTTACCTTGTGATTTTTTTTTTTTAAGATTTTATTTATTTATTCAGAGACAGACAGAGAGAGAAGAGAGAGGCAGAGACACAGGCAGAGGGAGAAGCAGGCTCCATGCAGGGAGCCCGACGTGGGACTCGATCCCGGGTCCCCAGGATTATGCCCTGGGCTGAAGGCAGCGCCAAACCGTTGAGCCACCCAGGCTGCCCTACCCTTGTGATTTCAATAATAAAACAGATTTTTTCTATATATTTCAAAGAATTTTCATGTTTTTATAAAACTGATCTTTCTCCATGTAATTATCTATAATGTAAACATGGCAGATATTCACAATTTGTAGCTAGCAAACTGAAGTTTATTCTGACAGCTATGACCCATTCTTTTCATCACGAAATCATCCATTATTTATATACCCATGAAAGAGCTAAAATCCAAGAATAAAAAACAAGTTAAATCAAGAAAAAAATTGAAGTTTTTCACTGGAAAATGTAAACAGATTTTTAAAAAATTTTTTTTAGATTTTTATTTATTTATTTGAGAAACAGAGCATGTGAGCAGGAGGCAGAAGGAGAGGGAAGGAGAGAATCTCAAGCAGACTCCACACTGAGTATGGACCCCAACAACTTGGGGCTCAATCTCATGACCCCAAGATCATGACCTGTGCCAAAATCAAGAGTTGGAAGCTTAACTGAATAAGCCACCCAGGCATTTCAGAATATTTTTAATTTTAAAAATACCTAATTTTTGGGCAGCCCCGGTGGCGCAGTGGTTTAGCGCCACCTGCAGCCCAGGGTGTGATCCTGGAGACCCAGGATCGAGTCCCACATCAGGCTCCTTGCATGGAGCCTGCTTCTCCCTCTGCCTGTGTCTCTGCGCCTCTCTCTCTCTCTCTCTCTCTCTCTCTGTGTGTGTTTCTCATGAATAAATAAATAAATAAATCTTTTAAAAAAAATACCTAATTTTTACCCTTCTCAGGCATCAAAATGCCAGGAGTGGGAATTACCTGACTTGAAATTGTAAGACTTATTTTTTTCAGTGAGTGATGGAATTCTTCAGTGATGAAATGGTCCCACACCACCAGCATCAGCTAACCTAACCTACCCATGAGCCATGAGCTGGAAGCCAACCTTTTAGGCCTCTCATATCAAGCAAGATGAACAGCATCCTCTTAAAAGCAGTCGCCTCAAGAGGTGACACATTCCAATGACCTGTCCCTGCCCAACACACACTGCAATTGCTGTCAGGGCCCTCAGGCAAGCACCCCTGGCACCAGAATTGTGGCTTTATAGGTAAGACCTCACTTTGGACCAAAGAACAGAAGAACCGCTACCTCTATGGAATGCTCTCAAATACACCCCAGAAAGACCTGCCAGAAGGAAGAGCTGTAGGTCCCAAAGAATGTGAATAAGGATCGTCAACAGCTGATCAAACATTTGGGAAATGCGCACACAATTTCTCAAGGAGACTACTTTGAAAGAGGCAGCGCTCATGGACACATTAGGTTCTAGGTCACTACTGTTTACAAATCAGCCACATTACTCCTTATCACGCTCCAGATTTGGGACAGTGTCACCTCAAACACTGATGAACAGGTGCAAAAACCTCGAAGAACCCACAATGCTAACACACCTCATCTAGGACTAAGTTCCTCTTTTCCCAGCACAAGAAAGGGAAGCTTATAAGACAAAGGAGTACAAGTAAGATCAGAGGAGTCCATGTGTGTCACGGTATATAGATATGGGAGCTATTAATGAGAAATGGTCCTTGGGACGCCTGGGTGGCTCAGTGGTTGAGCATCTGCCTTCGGCTCAGGGCATGACCCTGAGGTCCTGGGATGGAGCCCCACATTGGGCTCCCTGCATGGAGCCAGCTTCTCCCTCTGCCTGTGTCTCTGCCTCTCTCTGTGTGTCTCTCATGAATAAATGAATAAAATCTTAAAAAAAAAAGAAGAGAGAATTGATCCTTGCTGATTAATTTATCACAGCAGGTTGGAGAGATCCTCTCTCTAACAGCACTTGCTCAAGTTCTGTTGCAACATGTTCAAGAGAACAGCATTTTGTAAGCCATTCTAAAGATGGGTTTTTTCTTTTGTACACACTAGCCATACGCACCAATTCACCCAATTCATCTGAATTAATCAGGATTTGTTTGTTTAACAAGCACCTGGCATTAAGATGCTGTTATCGTACTGCTAATCAAAACACACAAAAAAGTAAAATGCAAGTGATCTATGACAGCCCAGATATTAAACTCATCCCAAACCTTTCCATGCATATGTGGTGCTTGTGCGTGTTCTCCCAGTGGAAGAGGGCATAGCACAGCCGTGAGGGTAAGCACCAGACCAGGAGCCTGAAGGATAAGTTCTTTTCAGATCTGCCACCCACAAGCCTTGATGTTTTGCTCTGTAAGATGGAGATCCTTCTCATCCCCATGAGCAAATCCTATGTGGGTAGGTGAGACAGGGATTCCTTCTGTAGCTCACTGATAGAGTAACAGGTCAGTGAAGTGACTTGCACAAGGTCAGCTGAGCACCCAGGCCGAGAAGCCAAGCTTCTGGACTCCTCAAGCCACACTTTCTCTCTCTCAGGTGATTGCCGCACCAATGACGGCCCCCTGTTTACTGATGATCTGCAATGGGCCAGGTCCCTAAAGCTAAGAGGTTTGCAAGTGAAGCAGATCAAAAGTGGTGACGTCACATGCCCAGAACACTAGAAGGCAAAGCCAAGATTTAAAGGTGGTGCCGCGGTGGGGGTCTAACACTGGCCCTCCTTCCACTGTCTTTCCATGAAATGTGCTATCCCAGGACTGTCAGAAACCTCGGGAGGCAAGGTTTATCTTGCAACGGGGATGGCCATCATTGGCCTCAAGAACAGATTTCTTCAGACAACCAGCATGACCCAGAACTTCTTTCTTATTTAACAGTCCTTTTGCTCTTTCTGATCAAAACTGAAAAAGTCAAACCAATATGATCCAAATCAGAAAAGCACCCGATCCAAAGAGCAAAATCAGACCTCTGACTTGGACGCCCAGAGGATGTAAACTCGAAAAAGAAGACGGTTCTTATTTCCCTGCCCCTGCCCCCTCTTTTGGAAGTGCCAGGAGCAGCTACAAAAACAAAGGTGACTTGCAGGGCCCAGGGCAGCTAGAGAGCCAAGGCCCAAGGGCATAAACCTTACCTCTGTGAAGGAGAGATACGGCAACATCCCAACAAGGGGAGAGTGAACCCGATAGAGAGCTGAATAAAGGGGATACAATTCGACAAGACTAACTTGTGTGTGTGGACTTGAGGCCTGTGTCCCCAGTGATCTGCAAAACGAGTTTACATAACAGGCCTTTGTGCTGCCCCAGATAAGACAGAGTAGAAGAGCTCTCAGAGTGTTTTAAGGATTTAGAACCAGCTAAGATTCCTGGGGGACACTGAGGATGAGGATGGCAGGGAGGAAGCAAAGGGTAGGGGAGAGGGGAGTTAAGACATCACCTGTCTGATCTACAGAGGAGAATGGTAACAACAGCAGTAATAATTTAAGTCCTCATATTTGTAATTCCTTGGCCTTATTCGCAATAGCACTTTCAGGATAGACCAGAATCCAGTAACACTGACTGCCTCTTCTTAGAGGGCACTGTAGGGTTGGGAGACAAAGGTGGAAGGGAGGTTTTTGGGTTTGTTTTTTTTTTAACTGTGTGCCCTTGAAATTTCGAAATTCTGGACCATGTAGATGGATTATCTATTCAAAAATATATAAAGGGAATTTTTACACTATTTTAACCATGTCTAGAGTTTTCCAACAATCCTAAGAAGCAGGCAAAGATCATTAGTTCCAACTCACAGATGAGGAAGCCATGGGCTCTAAGAAAGAAAAAGGAGGGACACCTGGGTGGCTCAGCAGCTGGGCGTCTGCCTTTGGCTCAGGTCATGATCCTGGAGTCCTAGGATTGAGTCCCACATTGGGCTCCCTGCATGAAGCCTGCTTTTCCCTCTGCCCGTGTCTGCCTCTCCCTCTCTGTCTTTCATGAATAAATAAATAAATAAAATCTTTAAGAAAAAAAGGAATTGGCCACAGTTGTGGTAGAGTTGGAAGTAAGACTCAGACCTTCACGCTCCTTTTAAAAAAAAAAAAAAAATTTTTTTAAAGAGACCCAGGCAGAGGGAGAAGCAGGTTCCCTGCGGGGAGTCTGATGGGGGACTTGATCCCAGGACCCTGGGATCACGACTTGAGCCGAAGGCAGGCGCAAAACCACTGAGCCACCCTGCTGCCCCTGACCTTCATACTCCTAAGCCAGTGTTCTCTTTTGGAAACTCCACAGTTTGAAAGATGCAACCCCACATAGCTAGAGCTGCGTGAATCCACATGGGGAAGGGCACAGGAACCCAGCACCCCATACAGAACTCTACTAACCAGCACAGCGGGCTATGTGAGCTGTTCAGGGCTGGCTAGATGTTCTGGCAGTGGAAAAACATCCTGAAACTCGTGAAGGCTTCAACTCTTACTACTGAAAAATCTATAAAATGCCCAAGTCCACACTGTTTCTCAAGCGTGGTGGCTGCAACCACATTTTTTTACTAGATTCATTAACTTGCAGACTCTCAAGAGTCATCACTATGAACTCAGAGAGACTCAGACGGGTGGTCAAGTGTAAAAATGAGCACTGGGCTTACGACCCAGGCAGACCCTGAGTTCAAGTCCCAGTTTTACCATTGACTTGTGTGTGGCCTTCTGCATGCTAGTTACTTCATTTATTTTGGCCTCAGCTTCCCCCCTATTAATAAGAATCAACTCGCAGACATGTACCCCACACCACGCATCTAACACTGTTGTAGGTGCGGGGACTCGCAGGCCCACAAAGGAGAATGGATCCCTGCACTTTCAAGGAGCTGACAGGCCTTGTACAGGAGGAGACTGTCACATGAGGTCATTTTAAGTCCTGATAAGTGCTATGAACTTATCCCTGACCTTACCCTGTAATGGAACAGAAGGTCCAGAAGGGCAGGGAAGGCGTCTCTCTGAAAAGGAGGCATTTGCAGTGGGAGCCAAATGATGAGGCAGCAGGGGGATGTAGGGACACAGTATGACAAGCAAGGGGATAAAGAGCCCAAGGCAGGCCTGTCTGAAGGAGAGAGAAGGCCAGTGAGGCCAGAAAGCACTCAGTGAGGGGCAGAGGGAAGGAGCTAAACCAGCCAAGGCAGACAGGGGCCCACCTCTTCAGGTGAGCAGTCTGGATGTCATTCTGGTTGCAACGGGAAGTGACTATAGAAATAAAAAGGTTTAATTAGATCT
Source organism: Canis lupus familiaris (assembly GCF_011100685.1). Lineage (NCBI taxonomy): Eukaryota > Metazoa > Chordata > Mammalia > Carnivora > Canidae > Canis > Canis lupus. The sequence goes on along the minus strand of NC_049241.1, from coordinate 3,010,164 downwards.
GTAAAGTTGCAACTTCTTAATTTTTTTAGCAGTCAAATGAAAACAAGTGGAACCTCAATACCAAACTGGATACAAGTAGTTTTGCTCTGTCTAGGTGAGAAGCTAGTTAAGGCCCTTCCCACCTTGTGGCCTCTTGGCTTTCCCAGCTCCCACCCCCCACCCCTCAGGGGATACCCCCACACCCTGGAGCTCAGAGGAGCTGGAAAAACACCAGGTGATCTATGTCTGGGTGCTTCAAGGTCTAACAAAAAAGTACAGGGAGGAGGTTTGGGATATGACACCGGATGCCTGCTGGACCCCAGGCAGCCTCTGGAAAGGTTTTAAATTAAATCCCTGATGTGGGCACACTTTCTGCAGGAACAATAACAATAAAATCTGGTTCATCAAAGGTTCCAGTTAAAATCACACTGCTGAAGCTATAGGGACAGAAAACAGATCAGTGATTGCCAGGGGTTGGGGTGAAGGGAGCACACTGACACAAAGGGACACGAGGGAACTTTCTGTGTTGCTGGAAGTATTCTATACTGTGATTGTGGAGGTGATTATGGGGCTGTATACGTTTCGTCAAAATTCACACAACAGTACACCAAAAGTGGGTGAAGTTAAAGGAGTGTAAGTTAAACTTTCATGAACCTGATGTTTATGAAGACACCTCTGAGGAAAGCAAAAGTGACTTGCTCCTGCTGAGTCAGTAGAGCCCCCAAACTGCCCCTTGAAGGACTGTCCCCCACCCACTGCTGCTCAGTTTCAATTCAATGCCTCTTTAGCACCCTGGGCCTCAGGTTTCTCTGACTACAAAATGAAGACGTAGATAATCGCCAAAAATTCTTCCACTCCAATCAGATTCTAAGAAGCAGTCTGGCACAGGGGAAAGACCTCAACCCTATAGAGTCAGAAAAACTGGAAGAAAAATGCCCAGCTCTGTCAGTTACTTGCTGTGGGTGCCAGAGCCACCCTGTCCTATGCCAGACGGGGTTAGTAAGAACACATCTGTAAATCAGCTGTCACACAACAGACTCTCAAAAGGGGAAGCCATTATGTGGAGGGGTTTTACCATCCCTTCAGTGTCCTGATCCCAATCCCACCCAGCTGTGTCCTAAGAACAATGTGGAGGTGCCCATAAGGAAAAGAAATCGTGAACTGCCTGCCCTGTGTTGCATAACCCATGCTCGGGTACACAGTACACCCTGGGCTCCACTGGGGCACAGGCTGTTATCTCGCCAGGTAAACAGGAACACCCTGCCCCCTCCTTGACCACCGTCAGCACCCAGCCGCCACAAACACACGGGTGCAAGAGAAGACCGGCCCACAGCTTGCAGAAGCAGCCACTGCTATTTATGCCTATATTTTAGGCACTCCACTTTCCCTGTGGCTGCTGGCATCATCACAGGGCACAAAGTCATCCACAGACACACTCCACTCATCCTCCAGCCCTTCCCTCGCCACCTGTTCCAAAGGGGTGGTCCCAAATAATGACTCAAAGCTGCCTGCCACACCTTGCTCCTATCTTTCTATCCTAAGGAAACCAAAAGAAGCATACAGAAACCCAAAATATTATTAAAACAAAACAAATAAACCCTTCAGGCAGGGAGTTTCTGCTTCCCCTGGCACATCAACCCTAGAGGCACTGTGGCCGCGTAAAGTTTGTTGGCGTACTGTTTCTCCATGGAGGGACAGGAGTAGGCAACACCCAGAAATTATCCCAATTTTGCAGAAACAAAGAGCTAAAGACCGTGCAAAAGCCAAGCATGAGCACGGCTACAGCAGCCCAGGGACCCAAAGCATCACATCTCCAGGGACTCCAATACCTGGCTCAACTTCTAGAAAACACAGAGATAACAGGAGATAACACTTGCCCTGTGCTGCCCCTGCTCAGTGCTCTCAGGAGCTGTCCTGCAGATACGTGAACTCAAAACCATGAAAGAATGGAAAAGATTTCTGCACAGCTCAGTTGAGTAAAGATATTGAGCAAAAACAATGCTCCGTCCTGGCCACGGTCTCCGGACTCTTATGAGGGAGGGCTGGTGGCCAGGTTAAGAGACTCTGATTCATTAATCATAAATATTATTCATCAAACCATTGCCAGGACATGGTGGCAACTACATCCTGCTGTTTCTATTCAGAGCCGTTGCAAAGGTCGGTCCTCTCCCCCACCTTCCGGTATCTGCGAACTCTCCGGTTTCTATCAAACTCCAGCTGGGGGAGGGGACCCAGCGCCGGCCCTCGTCGAGTGAAGTTCCACCGCCAAGTCCACAAAGAGGCTGCGGGGAGGCGTGGCCAGGCCGGAAACTCTGACAAAAAGTTTGGCCCTCGGGTCCTAGGAGCAACTACTTCCTGATGCCCGCAGTCGCGGGAGGGGACGGTGCCTCTGCGGCCGGTTCCCCGCCAGGGCCGCCGCGCTGGGCGCTCGGAACGCGGCGGGAGGGGCAGGCAGGCCGCCCGGCGCCCTTCGGTCCCCGCACTCGGAGGCGCTCTGCTGCCTTCCACCGGCCGAGTTATTTTGGAGCAAGTGCCCGCGGCGGGGGGCTCGGGGGGCTCGGGGGGGTCGGGCCTGCTCCCCCGCAGGACCCCCGTGACCCCCAGCACACACACGCCCCCGAGGCCGGCGCCCGAGGACTGACCCGGACCCCGACCCCGACCCCGACCCCAAGCCCAGGCCTGCTCCCACAGGAGGAAGGGGACGCGGCAGCGGAAGGGATCTGCCAGAAAGCCGAGGGCCATCCGGGGCGCCCGCTGCGGCCCTGGGCTCCCGCAGCCCCCGCCCCGCGGAGGGAGCGCCTTCTGGGGGCGCCGGCGGACCGCGGGGCCCGTCGGAGCAGCCCGAGCGCCGGCCGCCCCCGCGCCGCGACTCCGGGCCGGGCCTCCCACCTTGACCCGCTTGCCCTGGATCTCCAGCGTCTTCATGGTGAAGTCGACGCCGATGGTGCTGCCCTGGCGCTCCGAGAAGGCGCCGGTCTTGAAGCGCTGCACCACGCACGTCTTGCCCACGCTCGCGTCGCCCACCAGCACCAGCTTGAACAGGAAATCGTACTGCTCGTCCGGGTCCCCCGGGCCCGGGCCTGGGCCCGCCATGGCCGCGCGGGAGCCGAAGGGCCGGCGCGCCACACGCCGAGAGCAGCCCGAGCGCGCCGAAGCCGCGGACCGCCTGGCGACGTGGAACCGCCGCAACACCTGAAGAAGGGGCGCCGCCGACTGCCGCCCCGGCCCCGCCCCGCCCCGCCCGCCCGCCCCGCCCCGGCCCGGCCCCGGCCCCGGCCCGCCCCGCCCCCGCCGGCCTCCCGCCCCGCCCTCGGCCAGGGAGTCCGCGGGCCTCTGCTCGGCCCCCGGGCTCGCCTAGTTCCGCCGCCGCCCGCCCCGAGCCCCGCCGCGGCCAGGCCCCGCCCCCCGCGCCGCCCCGGCCCGACTCTACCACCCTCGGCACGTCGGGCCCGCCCCATCCCCGCGCCAGCCTCGGCGCTCCTCGGGACAGACTCCGCCCTCGGCCACACCCCGATCAGGCCCCGCCCCCAGCCCGGCTCCTGGCCCCGCCCCCAGCCCGGCTAGCGGCCCTCGGCCCGTCGACATCCGCTTCTCAGCCCCGCCCCTAAGCCCGCCCACAACCCGACTCGGCTCGCAGCCCCGCCCCCAGCGCTCGCCACGCCCCCATCGCCTGCGGGCCAGGCTGCGGGCCAGGCTGCGGGCCCTGAGCAGTCAGGAGCAGGCTCAAGGGAGTGGTGGTCTCTGGGCCTGCAGGCCTGGGGGCCTATTAACCCAGCCAATGTACCCAGAACGGCCATGGCTCCTCTAGAATGGATCCGTCAGGAAGGGGACAACAATGCGGCGTCCCTTCTGCAGGGCCGATAATGCAGCATCCCTCTAACAGAGGATGGGGATAGGTGATAGCATCTTCCCACACGGAAGGGAAAGGCACAAGGGCCCACTACCAGGAATGAGAAGGGCTTCAGTGAGGCCAGAAATCAAGCTGGCTACAAACTAGGGTGAAGACCAGAATCCCAGTGGGGAAAGAGACCTGAAGGCTGTGTGCTCAAAGTGACCCCCCCCCCCCCCCTTTCAGGACTCTGGAGAGAGGGGAACTAGAGAGACCGTGTGGTGGATGGCTAGGCCAGAGGAGTTGAGAGATCACAACCCCCAAAGGCAGCCTAGTGATGGTTGAAGCAGCTGTCCAAATGGCTCAGGGTGGGCTGGCTGAGTTGGGGTTATAATGGGCCCAGTTGGGCGAACTGACCCAGCTAAACAGCACCAATGACTGGCCTGAGCAGAGGAACATGGATAGGTTTGTGGGGAGTTCTGTGGAAGGGCAGACGAGCTCCTGCCAAGATAGCCCATTAACCAAGGGTCCTTGGAAAAATGAAACCCAAATGTCTATAAAGGAGCTTAGGATAGAGACACCTGGGTGGCTCAGTGGTTGAGCATATCTGCCTTTGGCTCAGATCATGACCCCGGGGATCCTGGGATGGAGTCCTACATCAGGGTCCCCGTGGGGAGCCTGCTTCTCCCTAGGTCTCTGCCTCTATGTCTCTCATGAATAAATAAATAAAATCTTTTTAAAAATCAAAAGGAGGGATCTCTGGGTGGTGCAGCGGTTTGGTGCCTGCCTTTGGCCCAGGGCGCGATCCTGGAGACCCGGGATCAAATCCCACATCAGGCTCCCGGTGCATGGAGCCTGCTTCTCCCTCTGCCTGTGTCTCTGCCTCTCTCTCTGTGTGTGTGTGTGACTGTCATAAATAAATTAAAAAAATAAAAAATAAAAATAAAAAAATAAAAATCAAAAGGAAAAAAAAGCTTAAAATAGATCAGATGGGACCTATCCCCACAAGGGGCTTTGAGAATACTTCCACCCCTCTTCAGAATCCAATTCTTCTTGGTTCAATAAATTTGATTAATGCTACTATGGTTCAGGTACTGTTCAAGGCCCTTGGAACACATCAGTGAAAAAGCAGACAAAAATCCATACCCTCTCCAGCAGAAAAAGGAAGAGGGCTTTCCCGTGGCTTAAGAAGACCACAAAGGGCAAGTCCACCAGGACCAATAGTACCCTAAGGATCCCTGACCACCTATACCAGCCAAATGGGGAAGAGACTGGATGAGGAAGCAAAGACAGACCCATGGAGAAGATGCAGGAGCAATCTATTCTGGAACAGTGTCAACTGTTCTCCCATGGGAAATACCCAATCGTGCCAGGCAGGGACCCCCAGAGTGCCATGGAAAAGCAATTCTGGAAGCCCAGCTTTATAACATCAGACTGTGGTGTCAGGAAATAGCCTCCCATTCCGAGATAGAAGGACATGGGATGGGAGGCATCCACATGCTGCAGTTGGCTCTGGGGCATGTCTCAGAGTTCATAACCTTTTCTCAAAGTCCAGAAAAAAAACATCTGTCCTAGCTCAGAGTGGCTACTCACAGCCACTGGTGGAGAGAGGGAAGGAAAAGGTGAGCCCAGGGGCCAGGATGAGCCACGACTCAACTACTGGAAACATGGGAAGAGGAAGGAAAAGTGTAGACATTTGCAGGGCGAGGAGGAGAGGTAGCTGAATAACTGAAATGGCCTTTACATTTGCCTTGCCTGGAATTGACTTAGGGTCGGGTGGAGGTGCGTTTGTCTGCCTATGGATTTTGCCAGAAAAGTCCAGCTACCACTTATCTTTGTAGGGTGATGGAAATGTTCTAAAACTAGACTGTCGGGTGCCTGGGTGGCTCAGTCGGTTAAGTGTCTGCCTTGGGCTCAGGTCATAATCTTAGGGTCCTGGGATTGAGTCTCCAGTCTGCCTCTCCTTCTCCCTCTGCCCCTCCCCCCACTCACTCATCCCCTCTCTCTCTCTCTCTCTCAAATAAAAATCTTTAAAATAAAATAAAACTAGATGGTCATGAGGGCTACAGGACTCAAGGAATTTATAAAATCCTTAAATTGTACACTTACAATGGGTGGAATTGATGGTACATAAATTACACCTCGATAAAACTGTTAAAAAATATCTTTATTTTCTTTCTTTTGGTGGTAAGTTTATGCTCATTTGAAACAGTAATTCAAATTCAAAAATGCTTATGAGGGGATCCCTGAGTGGCTCTGCTGTTCAGAGCCTGCCTGCAGCCCAGGGCATGATCCTGGAGTCCCTGGATCCCATGTCAGGCTCCCTGCATGGGGCCTGCTTCTCCCTCTGTCTGTGTCTCCGCCTCTCTCTCTCTGTGTGTCTCTCATGAATAAATAAATAAAATCTTTTAAAAATATGTTTATGATATCTCATGTAATACCCCAGATTTATAATGCATATCTCAAATTTTTAAAAATGTATCAAGAATTTAACATTCTTGGGGCACCTGGGTGGCTCAGTCAGTTATGCAGCTGGGTGACTTAGGTCATGATCTGGGGGTCCTGGGATTGAGCCCTGTGTTGGGCTCCCTGCTCAGCAGAGTCGGCTTCTTCCTCTCCCTCTCCTCACCCCCTACTCATGCTTGCTCTCTTACTCTCTCTCTCAAATAAATAAATAAAATCTTAAAAAAAAATTTTTAACATTCTTAAAGCTAGTGGAGGGTGGGCTGAGTTTTAACTGTGTTTATGCTGTTGTCACATGGGGGCATAACATCCTTAATAGATAAACTGAGGGATCTGCCATAACCCCAATGATCTGTGGATCAGAACTCCTCCAAGTGTTTAAGGGACAAAAGCCATCTTTCTTCTCCTTTCTTGGCTCCTCCCTCCATTCTTTCTTCCTTTCTTCCTCCATCTTTATTCTTTCCAATGGTCACCATGATTAAAATATACAGCCTCTAACCATGTGTCATCTGAGTTTTATTTGGCAGCACCTAGACTTAGTGCTAAAAATGTGCCCCCATCAGATATGAAGGTGAGAAAACACTGTAAAGAAGTGAAGACCAGACATCAACCATGATACCCTCCATTCTTAACATAGAAAAGTGCTTGCTACACAATATTAGAATATAATGAGAGCAGCAAGGAAACAAAGCTATCTTGCCACAGTTGTAGGCTGATCCTGGCTGAGGACTAGGAAGGCTCCCTCCCAGGGGCCAGCCCTCAGCCCACCTGGAGGCCAAAGAAATGCCAGCCATCCAACTCTCTCTCCCCTCCCAGAACCCCAAAATGTCATAAACACGGGTCAAATGAACCCTAGCCCTCCCTGCTTCTGTTGATGGCACCCATTTCACTCTTGAGGCTCTGCCTGAAAATAAGGGATCATACGGCCCTCAGCACCCCTACTCCCACCTCTACCAACACCATGCTGCCCTCCCACCCCCACTGCCACCCTCCACCTGATGCAGTGCCCCCACCCAGGAGCACCCTGGCTTCCTCTCCTGCTTCTAGTCCCCACGGTCCCCCGCCCCCACCAAATGGGTTTGCTGGAAGGACTCTCATGAGGTCACTTCCCTGCTGAAACGTCTGTGATAAGCCCCAGACTCTGGAACACCCAGTATTCCACCTTACTCCTCCAACACCATCTGTTCCCCTCCCCTATTGCCCAGACCCTCCAACTTGCCAAGTTTCACAGAATCCTGTATGGCCTAGAGAGAGGGACTGATGGGGATCAGACCCCCTCTCCCTACTCCTCACCACACCGAGGTGGAAACCCAGGCTCTGAGACTTACAGAAAAATATCTTGTGCAGGAACTCATGCACTGCTCAGCCCTGCAACTGAACTTCCCTCTACACATTCTTATTTCTTGGGGGAGGGGGTATTGGGGGTTGGGTGGGGGGAGGAGTGAAACAGGAGGGGAACAGATATGAAAATGCCTGAAGATGGAGGTGCTGTCACTAGTTCCCCCCCCAAGGACCTGTCTGCTCATTTGTTAAGCACTGCCTGTCCAGTGGGAAGGCCTGATGTTCCCAGATGGGCTCCTACTGTCACAGCTTCCCAGTTCCTGAGGGCAGGGAATGAGATACCCCCACTTCATCCTTTCCTGGGGCTTTGGAGAGGCAGGGGGAGGCCGGTCGTCTCTTCTCCAGGAAAGTCATCAGATGATGGGGTGGGGGTGAGAGTGGGACAGCCTGTACAGTGACACAATCTACACCGCTGCATCCTCGTGACAGCATTGTCCCTCTCACAGCCACCAAAGGTATCCAGGGGCAGAGGAGAAAGATTTTAATCTCTTCCTTGTTTAAAAATTGCTCAAGAGCAGGAACACAAGTGTCAGGGGGACAGAGTGCAGGGTGGGTGGGAAGGCAGGGGGAGGAAGGCTGATCTGAGGCCTGAGTGGAGCTGGCCTGATGAATCTTAAAGCAAAACAAGAAAAGACTGGTTTCACTCATAGGAAAACCAGTGGAGTGAGCAAAGGGAAGGGAAGTCTATGGAAGTGTATCTATGGAAAGTTACATTTTTGGAAACTTCACGCAGACAGAGCCAAAGCTAATATAAACCACGGAACAGATTTTGTCAACAAAATCAAGGCTCCCAAGACTGGTTCCTTTGCCTCTGAGCAATGAACTTAGCCAAGGGAACCACATCCCCACCAATGGGGACACTGACAAGCTGATTCCCCTGCTGTTCCAGGCCTGGTACAGGAACCCTGCAGAGATCTTCCCTCCAGCGCCTCTGGCAGGTGAGCAGCCAGGGCCTGCGGGACAAGAAGCCTGGGGTTGGGTCCACTCTGCCACTATGTTAGCTGCTTTCCCACCCAGCCTCGGTGTCCTCAGATGGGGGACCCTGATTCCTGTCCTGCCTGCAGCCCGGCAAGCATCCTAAGATCCCAGCTGGGAGGGCTTTGTAAACAGGGGCTCCTGTTTCTGGCTCTGTCCAGAGGTCAGAAGCCTGGTAATTCCACTGAGTGAGTGATGAAGGCCGGGAGCCTGGACATCCCAGAGGGGCCATGCTCCAGGCACTTCCAATCGCCTTTTCCAGGGAGAAGAAATGCCTGTGGTTTGAATCTCCTGCTGTCCTAGAATACAGGGCAGCCCCCAGCCTGCATGTGCCCCTTGGGAGACAAAGCCCTAACCCGGAGGTCCGAGCTGGGCCACCACATGCCCTCCCCCCGGAGGCTGTGAGGAGGGCCCTGCCCTCTCTCACCTCTGTCCACGCCAGGGAACTGCCAGACCCCGGGACAAGGCCCTGGGCTTATTTAAAGCACGGAAACTGAGGCCAGGGGCTCTAAGAGCTGAGCCTGGCCCTGCCCCTCCTGTGGGGGCATCCAAAGCTCCAAGCCCGACTCCCCTACTCCCCGCACACTTTCCCCCAGGGGCTCAGCTGAGGAGGGATGTCACCAGCCCTTCCTTCAGGGAAGCCGGGATGCACGGTGCCCCCACCCCAGTCCCATCTCCTCCTCAGCCCAGGCACCCTTCCCTCACAGCTGCCCCCCACCCCAGCAGCCTCTGCCCGGCCTGCTCCCACCTCCTGCCTCCACGCCCAGCTCCACACACCTTCCTCGAGCAGGTCACCCCCTGGCCTGGACCTGCAGGCCCCTGCTGCCCGCAGACTCCCCTCAGGGCCCGTCAGGGCCGTTCACAGCCGGCCACACTCTGCCCTGACACTCGCCAACCCCAGCCCACAGGGCTCTGCCCTTTCCTGGCCCCGCTGCTCCCGATGGGCTGACCCCCAGACCCACCTGAATTGCCCACCTTGCTGCGGCTGCCCCCAGCAGGGCCTTCTGCGTACCAACAGTCCCAGCTGGGGCCCTGGGCCCAGAGGACAACCACCTGCCCCTGACATCGACTCCCAGGCACCCCCAGGAGCCCTCTAGGATGGGGGCCCTGCCCCCAGAGCCTGCCGTCGGGTCCCCCATGGGAAAGACAAGATTCGCCCCGATGGCGGGCTGGCTCCCACTGCTGCTTCCTGGGCATCTGCGCCGTGCTCACCCCGGGCCACCTCGTGCTCTCCCCGGGCCACCTCGGGGGCTGTAGCAAGGCCAGCTCTGCCCGCCCACCTTGGCTGTGAGATGGAGGGAGCTGGGACGGGTCTCCCCCCTCCCACGCCGGGGCTGTGTGCTTTGGGCCTCTGTCCCCACCTTGCATCCTGGGGCTGCCAGCACCTGCCTGCGGAACACGCTACAGACATGGAAGTTGCCCTTTCATATAAAAATCTTTAATAAAAATAGCTCTCTTCAGGATGAGTCATAAAACAGAAGCAACAAACAAATTTCTGCCACCTGAGCAGGAGGGAATGCGGCAGGCTGAGTGGGCCATGGAGAACTGGGAGCAGTACTCAATCCAGAAGGAACAGCCTTGGCTGGTAACTGACACGTGGGACTGTGGGCCCAAGGCTGACAGGTTTTCTCACTTCAAGGAGAGAGCAGTAAGTCTTTTTAGGAAAAACTGCATCTTTTTAATGGTAGTCATCAAGTGACCTCCCTCCCCAGCAAATGACAGCAGAGAGATAAGTAAAACACAGGCAGCCTGTTAGCAGCCTGTTTTACATACTCAAGGTAAAAATAAGTGGGTTCCTATGATAGCAAAATGTTTGTACAAAAGTGACTGCTAACGGGTTCAGAAGGCAGACAGCCTGCCAGGGAGGCACAGGCAGCCCGTCCCTCTAGATCAGGAGATGGGGTAAGAAAAGGTAAGAGAAGTAGCAGGACGCCTTGTAGTACCAGCCAGTCCGTATGCAATCCCAGGACAGCAGAGCCCTGTGGACTCACCAGGGGCCACTGGGGGGATGAGGGTCTCCCAGCAAATTTGCAGACCCTGAGCAGGTCCCAGCTCAGCCCTAATACCCCAGAAGTCTTTTGGCCTCTTCGCTCTGGGCCTTGCAGGGTCTCACTAGCATACTTCTGGAGGAGTTCCATCTTCTTCCTTCGCACAAGTGCCTCCTCGATCTGTGGATAGGCAGGAGTCAAGGGCTCAGGCTTTCCTCTGCAGCCACACCCTCCCTACCCTGCTGGATCCCAGCCAGGAGTGGGTTCCCAGGACAGAGGCCACCAAGGAGACAAAACCCAGAGGCATCTCCCAGAACCCCACGCTTTCCCAGTGGAAGCATGGGAACAACAGTCTTTTTCAGCACCCCCTAGAGCAGATGAGATCCTGCCTCCTCAGGATCCCACAGCGACCGGTGCCATGAGGTCAGAAGGATGAGGAAAACCTACCCTCCTACTCTGAGCGACCGGTCTGCTTTAGAGACGAGGGCCCCCCTCCCCGGCACTGGGGAAACCCCCCAGCAAGGGCAGCACCCAGCTTCTGTCCTACCTCTTGCTGGGATGGCACTGGGACATGGGCAATGAACTTCTGTTGTCCGTCTTCACCTCCTTTCTCCTGGCTGCCTTCCTCATCAGACTACAAACAGAAAAACCAAAAAGTCAGGGAGCAGGAGCCCATTTAAACACATGTTGGTACTGCTACAAAATGCACAGCTCTACAGCTATTTAAGAGGACAAAACAAAAGGAATGAGAAGTTCAGTGCTCAGAAAGACACAAAGACACCGTTAACTATTTAAAAAGCAACAAAGCACTCTGTAAATTATGGCACCTTTTGTCTGAGGAAAGAAACAATAGAAACTAGTGACAGCAGTGAGAACCAGATGCATGTCTACACCTAGAGCACTAAGGAGTCTTTGTTGATCTGTATATATTTTTTGGCTTTTGAACTTTGTGAATGTCACTTATTTTGTTTAATTAAAATTTAAAACTGTACCACATATAGAAAAAAAATCAGAGTCTGCATGTGAGTTAAAAGAGATTAACTAATAACCTAAGGAAGTAACGTGGCCTTGGAAATCTGAGGAAAAAGGACTCCTATGAGGTGGTGGGCCCCACCACTTGCCAGTCTTGGGACCAGATGCTCTGCAGCAGCCTCTCTGCATACCCACTGCCGGGTGGAGCTGGCTGGAAACACTTTGGCAGAGCCTCTCAGATGCTGCTGGTAGGAGGGCACACCGGGCCCCAGCGCTCTGGAAGATGGCTTAGCTCTATGTACTGAAGCCCAGTACATGCTTACCCTAGGAGCTGATAATTCCACTCCTCAGTGTGCACTCAACATAAACAGCTGCCTATGAACCAGAAAGGCCACATTAGCCTTATTTGGTATAGCCCCAAACTGGACACAAAACACACCCAGGGATCCCTGGGTGGCGCAGCGGTTTGGCGCCTGCCTTTGGCCCAGGGCGCGATCCTGGAGACCTGGGATCGAATCCCACGTCAGGTTCCCGGTGCATGGAGCCTGCTTCTACCTCTGCCTATGTCTCTGCCTCTCTCTCTCTCATTCTCTCTGTGTGACTATCATAAATTAAAAAAAAAAAAAAAAAAAAACAGACACCCATGACCATTAGACACCAAAGAGTATGCATGATTCTATTGAGAGACATAAAGTTCAGAAACAGGTAAGAGCATAAGGGTTACTAGAGGTCAGGAGAGTAACACCCAGGGGGGGCAGGAGCAAACTTCTGTGCAGCCAGTGACTCTAATAAATATTGTTTATGTTTCTTCACATAATAAATTAATTTTTCAATTTCAAAAAAAAAAAAAAAAAAAGCTCGGAGCTTATTCTAGGGTGCTAGTCATGTTCTGTTTCTTCAGCTGGTATTTGCTTCATGGGGTGGTTCACCCTGTGAAAATGCTCCAGCCTGTACACTTGCCCCTTGCGTATTCTCTCTATATGGAATACTGTTCAACAATAAAAAGGAATGAGCTTTTTTTTTAAGATTTTATTTATTTATTTATTCATGAGAGACTCATAGAGAGAGAGAGAGAGGCAGAGACACAGGCAGAGGGAGAAGCAGGCTCCACTCCACACAGGGAGCCAGACGTGGGACTCGATCCTGGGCCCCCAGGATCGTGCCCTGAGCCAAACGGTCAACTGCTGAGCCACCCAGGTGTCCCAGGAGTTAACTCTTATTTTTTTCTTTTAAAGATTTTATTTATTCATGAGAAACAGAGAGGCAGAGACACAAGCAGAGAGAGAGGGAGAAGCAGGCTCCATGCAGGGAGCCCAACATGGGACTCGATCCCAGGTCTCCAGGATCGTGCCCTGGGCTGCAGGCGGCGCTAAACCGCTGGGCTACCGGGGCTGCCCAGGAGTGAACTCAAATTCAACAACTTCGCTGGACCTCCCTCAAGGGCACTGTGCTGAGTGTAGGGACCATCCCCAAAGGTGACATACAGTAAGATTTCATTTATGCAACATTCTCAAAATGACAGAAATCTAGAGATAGAGAAAAGACTGGAGTTTGCCAGGGGCAAGGGATGGGGGACGGTGAGAGGTATGATTCTGTAAGGGGGTGGTGCCTGGAGGGAAAATTTCTGTATCCTGACTGAAATGGTAGTCACAAAGACACCTGGGTGGCTTAGTCAGTTAAGCCTCCAACTCTTGGTTTCAGCTCAGGTCATGATCCCAGGGTCCTGGGACTGAGCCCTGTGTCTGGCTCCATGCTGATTATGGAGTCTGCTTAAGACTCTCTCTCCCGGGGATCCCTGGGTGGCTCAGCGGTTTAGTGCCTGCATTTGGCCCAGGGCGTGATCCTGGAGTCCCGGGATCAAGTCCCACGTCGGGCTCCCAGCATGGAGCCTGCTTCTCCCTCTGCCTGTGTCTCTGCCTCTCTCTATCATAAATAAATAAATAAATTTTAAAACAAACAAACTAGAGTCAAGTTTACCTCTTAATGAAAAAAAAAAAAAAAAAAAAAAGACTCTCTCCCTCTGTCCCCACTGCATGCACACACCTACTCTCTCTTTCTCAAATGAAGAAATCAAAAAAAAAAAAAAAAAAAAGAAGAAGAAGAAGAAGAAATGGTGATTCCACAAATCTACACATGTGATAAAAGATGCAAGACTCTACACACTCATTACACCAACTCCGTTTCCTAGCATGGATATTGTACTATCACTCTGGAAGATGTAATCATTGGGGGAAACTGGGTGAAGGATACACAGGACCCTCTGTACTACCTTTACAACTTCCTATAAATCATTTCAAAATTAAAAAAAAAAACAACACAACAATCTTTGGTGTCTCTCCACTGCTCTCCAGATAAAGGCAAACCCTCCTCACAGTGGAACCAGGGCACTTACTTATCCTGCTTTGCCCCTCTCTCCCGCCTCCTCTCCTCTCCCCGCCAGCGGCCCACACTATGCTCCAGCCACACTGGCCTGTCCTCTGTCCCTCACACTCCCACAGCTTCTCTCAGTACATGCTGCTCCCCTCTGCCTGGAACACTCTTCCCCCACTGCCTCTCACTTGATTAACTTCTGATTTCCAGGCCTCAGCTGAATGGTCAGCTCCCCAGGCAAAGTTTCACAGGCTCTCCCCGCACCATGTCACCATCTCAGAGCCACTATGACAGCCACTGTTTTCTAACAACTATACCACTGGACTGTCTCCCCACTGACTTTAAGCTACAAGCAGAGTTTCTTGACTGCTGTGCCCCTGGCATGTTAGCAAACATCTGCTGAAAGACAAATGAATATTTGCAGCTAAAGAAGACCTTCCAGGGATCCCTGGGTGGCTCAGCGGTTTAGCACCTGCCTTCGGCCTAGGGCGTGATCCTGCAGTCCGGGGACTGAGTCCCACATTGGGCTCCCTGCATGGAACCCGCTTCTCCCTCTGCCTATGTCTGTCTCTCTCTCTTTGTCTCTCTCATGAATAATTAAATAAAATCTTTTTATTTTTATTTTTATTTATTTATGATAGTTACAGAGAGAGAGAGGGAGGCAGAGACATAGGCAGAGGGAGAAGCAGGCTCCATGCACAGGTAGCCCGATGTGGGATTCGATCCCGGGTCTCCGGGATCACGCCCTGGGCCAAAGGCAGGCACCAAACCACTGCGCCACCCAGGGATCCCTAAAATCTTTTAAAAAATAAAGAAAGAAAGATCTTCCTAGGTGCCTGCATGGCTCAATGGGTTAAGCATCTGACTCTTGATGTCAGCTCAGGTTTTGATCTCAGGGTCGTAAGGTCAAGCTCTGCATTAGGCTCCACTTAGGAAAAAAAAGGGGGGGATAGAAGAAGGAAGGAGGAAAGGGAAGGAAGGAAGGAGGAAAGGGAAAAAAGGGAGAGAGGGAGGGAGGGAGGGAGGACCTTTCTAGAGCATGCTGCCAGCTTGCCTCAAATGCTTCACTGTCCCCATTGCTTATCAGCCAGACCTGCACAAGAACCTCAGGTCTGCTATAATATGTCATGTTGACCAAGTCACTAAACTTCTCTGTTTCTTTGTCACTGATGTCATGACAAGCTCCTCACACAGGACCTGACCTATTGCCCATGCACAGCTAATTCTCCTCCCCTTCTCAGTCTAGCAAATCCATTTCATTCTTTCTTGACTTTTCCAAGGAAGAAGGCCTGCCATGCAGGAGGACAGCCTAGAGCTAGGAGGCTCTGCCTGAGAGGCAAGGATAATAGCTCCACTTTCAACTGTGACCTTCTGAATAAGTCCCTTCTCTGCTCTGGGTTGGTTTCTATTCCTAACATGAGGGTATGGGGGTGTTAAGACAGCAGAGGAGCTACTGGCACTGCCATTTAAAAAGAAATAATGAGGGCAGCCCGGGTGGCTCAGCGGTTTAGTGCCGACTTCAGCCCAGGGCCTGACCCTGGAGACCTGGGATCAAGTCCCACGTCAGGCTCCCTGCATGGAACCTGCTTCGCCCTCTGCCTGTGTGTCTTTCTCTCTCTCTCTGTGTCTCTCACGAATAAATAATAATCTTTTAAAAAAAATAAAAAGAAATGATGAGAGGTGCCTGTGTGGCTCAGTTGGTTGGGAGTGTGTTTTTGGCTCAGGTCGTGATCCCAGAGATCTGGGATGGAGCCCTGCATCAGGCTCCCTGCTCCCTGCACAGTGGGGAGCCTACTTCTCCCTCTGCCCTGCCCCCTCCCCAACCCCCCCCCCCCCGCTTATGCTTTCTCTTACTCTCTCAAATAAATAAATAAATAAATAAGTTAATTTTTTTTAATTTTAAAATATATAAATAAAAAGAAAAGATGAGACCTACTGCTGACACCTTGATCTCAGACTTCCAGCCTCTAGAACTCTGAGTAAACCCATTTCTGGTGTTTAAGCCACCTAATCTGGTGTTTACAAAGCCCTGGTACTTTGTAAAGTATAAGCAACAAATATAATAGATCTATAATTTAATCTGAAAACATGATAATAAGTGAATAGAAAAATAACAAGAAATGATAAGGACAGGAGCCAGAACTCATATGGCTTCAAATGTATTTACAAGTCCAACAGCAGTATATTCAGGAGGACCTACCACTAAAAAGCAGGTAAGTAATTCTGGGTGTAAAGTACAGTTTACAAAGTGCCCTCATGGCCATTCCTTTCTGGAACCCTCCCTGGAATGCTGAGAGGTGATCTTCATATCCATTTTCCATGTGAGGATGGGGAGTTCTCAGCTAGAGATAGGGGCAGGGCTAGGCTTGGACCCCGACCCTTCACCAATAAGCAGAGCCTTCCTACCACTCCATTGACTCTCCCAAGGCCTAGCCTTCGTGGCTCGGAGCAAAAGGCAGTGAGCACTGGAGCCCCTTTTGCCCACAGTACCTCCTCTTCGGTGACAGCATATATATTGATCTCTTCCTCCTCTTCTTCCTCCTCCTCCTTTTCTCCTCTTGCCAGCCGGGCTTCTCTCTCTGCTTTCCACTTTTCCACTAATCCAGCCCTGACTGGAGAAACAAAAGAGCAGGTGCTGCTTAGGCCTCTAAATTAGCTTTACACGCAATACAGGGTGAGGCCTACATGTCCCCTCTGAAGAGGAACACCCTCCATTTTGTCCTGGCGAGCAGGAATGGGATATGAGACCTAGTCTAGTCATACCATAGCTCTAGCTGTAAATCACAAGGCAGCTTTCTAGGGGATGTCCCCAGATCACTTCCAGTTCAGCAAACTGAGTGGCTTCCTGACACACTCATGTGAAAAAGAAGACAGAGCAGTACAGCCAGCCAGAAAAGGGCTCAGACTCCTGACCACCTGCACCCAAAGCACAAACTCAACACACCACAGAAAGATTAGCACTCACTTACTACTCACGGGGCCATCATGAGGCTTCAGAACAGTATCCATAAAACACTTATTAGCACGGTGTTTGGCATGGGGAAAGTACTCAGAAAGAGCCACATTACTTGCTCTACTAATAACATATTAGCTATATTCAAAGCAGATCTAAAAGCTACTCAAATGGACCATTTCCTGATTTCAAGAAAGGCCAACATGGGAAGGAATCCAGATGATGAATTCCAGATGGATGGGGAATAGGTCCAATGTCACTCTTGGGCTTCCCCAACCTGCTGCTTCTGGCCCAAACACAGCCCTGGACCGCAATGTAGTTACTGAGGGTGAGGTCATTAGTAGCTCATTTCCTCCAAAGTCCATTAGAAATAAAACAAAATTGCTTCCAGCATAGAGCACTATCTAAAAATCCATTTTCGGGATCCCTGGGTGGCGCAGCAGTTTGGTGCCTGCCTTTGGCCCAGGGCGCGATCCTGGAGACCCGGGATCGAGTCCCACATCGGGCTCCCAGTGCATGGAGCCTGCTTCTCCCTCTGCCTATGTCTCTGCCTCTCTCTCTCTCTCTCTCTCTCTCTCTGTGTGACTATCATAAATAAACAAAAATTTAAAATAAATAAATAAATCCATTTTCAAAGACAGAACAGAAACCAGATGCCATTTATAATGAAATGAAATGCTCATGGGGCACCTGGGTGGCTCAGTGGTTGAGCATCTGCCTTCGGATCAGGACGTGATCCCGAGTCCTGGGATCAAGTCCCACATCAGGTTCCCTGCAGGGAGTCTGCTTCTCCCTCTGCCTATGTCTCTGCCTCTCTGTCTGCTCATGTGTCTCTCATGAATGAATAAATAAAATCTTGAAAAAAAGAAAAGAAAAGAAAAGAAAAGAAAAGAAAGAAAAGAAAAGAAAGGAAAAGAAAAGAAAAGAAAAGAAAAGAAAAGAAAAGAAAAGAAGAAGAGAGAGAGAGAGAGAGAAAGAAAGAAAGACAGACAGAAAGACGTGGATGGAACTGGAAGGTATTATGCTGAGTGAAATAAAAGTCAATTGGAGAAGGACAAACATTATATGTTCGCATTCATTTGGGGAATATAAATAATAGTGAAAGGGAATATAAGGGATGGGAGAAGAAATGTGTGGGAAATATCAGAAAGGGAGACAGAACATTAAGACTCCTAACTCTGGGAAACGAACTAGGGGCGGTGGAAGGGGAGGAGGGCGGGGGGGTGGGGGTGAATGGGTGACGGGCACTGAGGGGGGCACTTGACAGGATGAGCACTGGATGTTATTCTATATGTTGGTAGATTGAACACCAATAAAAAATAAATTTATTTAAAAAAAAAGAAAGAAAGAAAGAAAGAAAGAAAGAAAGAAAGAAAGAAAGAAAGAAAGAAAGAAAGAAAGAAAAGAGAAAATGAAATGCTTGTAGACCTACATTTCTTTTCATATTCCTGTTCCAAAGGCACGATGACACCATCATCTTCATCAAGGTAACCATAGTATTCAAAATCGATTGCTTTCATGAGCTCAGCACGTGTCTTTCTTGGAGGAGGAAGAGCTAGAAGAAATAGCACCAACTTAGCTAAATACCCCACAATTACCCCGGAGCCTGCATCCTGTACCATGTTACGCAGGCAGGGAGTATTTGTGCTCAAGAAAATACGGGGACATAGGCATTTCCTATACTAGCAACAGAATTATGTAAGTGGTACAAACCTTTTTCAAATCAGTCTTGAAATCTTTAACCCTATTAGTCTATATGAGAAGAAATTTATCTTAATTTAAAGAACAAAAACAAACTCTGGCAAAGCTGTATGGAGAGAGATGTAGGTTGTTACAGAGTTGTGAAAACCTAGAATAACTAGGGCTATAAACCACAGGATGAGTATGGAATGGGGTCACTACAGCCCCTCTTTCACTATTTCATGGATGTTTTGATAACACAGGAAATGTCGCGAGGTTTAATGAAAAAAATATGATGGAGAAATAGAAGTATATAGATAAGACAAAAGAAACTAAAAACAAATCAAAAAGATAAATGAGAAAGTCCTGAAGAAAATATTTTCAGACTAATATTCTGAACTACTCAGAATATTTAAGTAATTTTTGAAAATCAAAAGGGAGGGGCTCTTGCCTGTCCCAGTCAGTGGAACATTCAACTCTTGATCTCGGGGTCGTGAGTTCAAGCCCCATGTTGGGTGTAAAGATTACTAAAAATTTTTTAAATATCTTAAAAAAAAAATCAAAGGGGAAATGATAACCCAACAGACAGGTTAAAGAGTAAAAGCTGTTATTTTCAGAAGAAAAAATTTATATGTATAACATTTTAATTAATAACTAAATTCAATGATTGATTTCATTAGTAATCAAAGAAACAAAAAGTAAAAATATTAGATTTTCAACCATCAGATCAACAAAAGTTTTATAATTCTGGAAAACTAGAAATAGCTAAAGGTCTACCCAATGTATGAATGGTTATGTGAAGTTTCATATGCTTTTAATCCTTCACATCCACTCACAGAGCTCTAAGCAGAAGGATGGGAAGATATCAATGCAGAACACAACACAACAGGTATGGGGGAGCCACCGTGTCTTGGCAGGCCTCCACCCATCACCCTGACACTGGTAACAGCAACTCTGTCTGCCCCTCCACCACTCTTGGTCCCTGCCCCTGACCATGCTGGCTATACCCAGGACCAAGTACAGGGCTAACACTGGGCTGACTCGACTCAGAACACTGTGTTCCTCCCAGTCACGAGGACTGGTTTAAGGATGGGACTATGATCCAATCAAAGCCAACCAGATTCAATTCTAAGAGTTTTGCCTGAACTGCTTGGGGAAAAAAAAATCTCTCGCTGAGAGAGAACAAAATGTAAATTGATGATGGACCACTTGCCACCACAAGCAGAAGGCCAGATAGAGAAAAAGAAGTTCACAGGATGGAAGTCAAAACTGCAACATGGAGCAAATGTGACTTGGAATCAGCTATTCCTGAAGACAAACTACCCATGGGTTTTTCAGTTATGTGAGTCAATAAATTTACTTTTCTGCCTAAGCCGAACTGGGGTTGAGTCATCTGTCACTCATACTGATGAAATTTAGCTGATGAAATAAGCATGTAAGTGCATAAAAAAGACCTGGAAGGAAATGTACCAAAATAGATAATTATAATTACCAGTAATCCAGGGGCACAGGTATGGGGGGACCCAGATAGCACCAAGGGACAGTGCTATCTGAATTATACTCATTAAGATTGACTTAAGCACTTTCAGAGTGCCTGGGTGGCACATTCAGTTAAGCACCTGTCTTTGATTCAGGTCATGATCTCCAGGCCTGGGGATCCAGCCCTGCATTGGTCTCCCTCTCCCTCTGTTCCTCCTCCCTGTTTGTGCATTCTCTCCTCCATTCTCTCAAATAAAAAAATCATCTTTAAAAAAAAAGAGAGAGACTTAAGCATTTTGTTTATTTTTAAAAATCGACAACTGATTTAGAAAAATGCAAATTAAAAAAAGTAACATGTAGAGCATAATCTCAATAGAGGAGCCCCCCTTCAGCACATGTATTTTCATATATAAGAATTTTTTCTTCTTAAATTATCAGCTTTGATTCTTTGACCAAACTGTTGGGTTATCACTTCCCTTTAAAAACTGGGAGGGGGACACCTGGGTGGCTTAGCGGTTGAGCGTCTGTCTTTGGCTCAGGGCCTGATCTGGGGGTCTGGGGCCCGGGGATTGAGTCCCACATCGGGCTCCCTGTGGGGAGCCTGCTTCTCCCTCTGCCTGTGTCTCTGCCCCTCTCTCTGTGTCTCTCATGAATAAATAAAATCTTTAAAAAAATAAAAATAAAAATAAAAACTGGGAGGAAACATGCCCCAATAGGTCAACAATTGTCATCTACAAGATGTGAAAATATGAGTGTTTTTTCCCTGATTTTCTGTATTTTACAACTTCTCTGTAATAAAATTATATTACTTTCATAATGAACAGCATAATACTTAAACTTAAGAATTATTTTCTAAAGATTTTTTTTTAAAGATTTTATTTTTAAGTAATCTCTACACGCAGCATGGGGCTCAAACACACAACCCTGAGATAGAAGAGTTGCACATTTCACCAAGTGAGCTAATCAGCACCCTGAATTATTATTCTTATTTTTAAAGATTATTTTTTAGTGGGGTGGGGATGGTAGCGCAGAGGGAGAGGAAGAGAGAGCATCTCAAGCAGACTTCCTGCTAAGCGCAGAGCATGACACAGGGCTTGATCTCTCGAACCTGAGATTGTAACCGTCAGGGATCCCTGGGTGGCTCAGCAGTTTAGTGCCTGCCTTTGGCCCAGGGCGTGATCCTGGTGTCCCAGGATCAAATCCCGCATCAGGCTCTCTGCATGGAGCCTGCTTCTCCCTCTGCCTGTGGTCTCTGCCTCTCTCTCTCTCTCTCTCTGTGTCTATCATGAATAAATAAATAAAATCTTAAAAAAAAAAAAATCAAGAGTCAGATACTTAACCGACTGTGCCACCAGGTGCCCCTACCCTGAATTATTTTTAAGTGTTGTTAATAATGCATGCAAAACAGTTTGGGCATAATTAATTTAAAAATAAGCAGGGGGCAGCCCAGGTGGCTCAGTGGTTTAGCACCTGACTTTGGCCCAGGGCATGATCCTGGAGACCCGGGATCGAGTCCCACGTCGGGCTCCCTGCATGGAGCCTGCTTCTTCCTCTGCCTCTCTCTCTCTCTGTGTGTGTGTTCTCATGAATAAATAAAATATTAAAAAAAATAAAAATAAAAAAATAAAAAAATAAAAATAAAAATAAAAATAAGCAGGGCTTGGGATCCCTGGGTGGTGCAGCGGTTTAGCGCCTGCCTTTGGCCTAGGGCGCGATCCTGGAGACCCAGGATCGAATCCCACGTCGGGCTCCCAGTACATGGGGCCTGCTTCTCCCTCTGCCTGTGTCTCTGCCTCTCTCTCTCTCTCTCTCTGTGACTATCATAAATAAATTAATTAATTAAATTAAATTAAGTTAAATAAATAAATAAATAAAATAAGCAGGGCTTAATACAGGTAGAATTATATTTTTAAACCAACAGAAAAACTGACTGGAAGGCAACACAGCAGAATACTAACAGTGGTGAAAATACTGGAGTCATTCTTCTCTGCTATTCATACTTTTTTCTATAAAGTTTTTAGACTACTTT